>NW_024104339.1:0-1261744 GCF_003945595.2 Pipra filicauda | reverse complement strand
GGCGGGAGGGGGGGGGGGGAAAGGGGAGGGTGTCCAGCGAGAAACCGCACCGCGTTGTCCCTCTTCCCATCCCTTCATCCCGATCCCGGTGCCCCGGGCTCCCGGCAGGTTCCCACGGTGCCGCCCGCCCCCGGGCCGCCCCTCGCCCCCCCCCGGGGAGGGGGCACCCCCGCCCGCCCTGCGCGCCCGGCTCCGCTCCTCCGTCTCTCCAGCTGTGCTTTTTCCTTAATTTTCTTTATTTTTCCTCCCCCCCCCCCTTTTTATTCTCCATTTTTCCTCTTTTTTTTTTTGGTTTGCTTTGTTTTGTTTGTTGTTTGTTTTGGCGGTTTTTGGTTTTGGTTTTTTTTTCCCTCTTTTTTTTTTTTTCCATTTGTTTCCTCTCTTCGCCCCCCGGACGAACACGAAATTCCCTATGGCCGCCCTCCGTCCCCGCAGGAGGCAGTGGAGCCCTGCGGAGCTCACAGCCCCCAGCCCCGCACCGGGCATTGTCCCCCCTCCCGGCATTCAGGTAGGACGGGGGGGGTGGGAATCTGGGATGGAGCGGGGGACTGTCTGGAAACGTGGGAGGCAAAGCAAACTGATACCTCCCAACCCCGTTTTGGGGGGCTGCCAAGGTTTGGGGGAGGGGGGACACACCCCCTCATCGCCAACCCACCGCTCAACTTCGCACCCGCGGGCTGGGCACAAACCCCGCTGGACCCCCATCCCCATCTGCTGGGACCCCCCCCCCAAAATCCCCTTTTTACCCCAGTAAACCCCCCCCGTGCTCCCCGTCCACAGCCGGGGGGGTGCTGTGCATCCCTTCCGCCCGCCGTTTTTAACGTGCTTACTACACGTTTCCAGGGTGTTTTTGGAGCTATATTTAAAGCGTGCAGTCAGTGGCTGGATTTAGAAACCCAGGCATAAATCACATTAAAACACGGACGGCGACGATCCCAACGCGTCGGCAAAAAAGCTTTGCCCTGATTTCATTCCTTCCCCACATCTTAAAAGCAGAACCAAGTCCGACAGCGGGGTCCCATCCCCCCAAAGAAAACCCCCAGATAAAAACCCCCAATAAAATGCTGTGGGGACAGAGGTGGGATGTGAAGGCAAGGGGGTCCCTGCTGGGGTTTACTCCAACGAATTCATGGGGATTTATTCATCGTCGGGGGTTTGGTTAATTCCAAAGCTTGGGGTCTCTCCCCACCGCAGCCCCCTGCCTGCAAGGAAAGAGCTGCCATCCACGGGGAGGGGGGGCTGTGGGGTGGAGGGTCCCCATGAGAAGATCCCCAAGGAAACAGCTCGGGAACCGAGTGAGGAATTTCTGATTAATGACCAGAACAGCTCGGGATTTTGTTTTTCTCCATAAATCCTGGCTGATTATAAACCCCTGCGCTCAGCCTGGCTGTGGGCTTTGCATGGGGGGGGGGAGCCCAAGAAATTCTCCACTCCTCCCCCCGGGCCTGTACTCAAACTGGGCAGCAGCTGGAGGCTGCAGCATCCTCCCACCGTCCCAGCTCCACTTCCATTGCCCCACCGGAGCAGGGAAGAAGGGAGAAGGGCTGGGGGGTGCACAGGGATGTGGTTGGTGCCCCCCCCTCCCCAGTTCACAGCAGTTCTGGGGTTTGTAAAGCTGAACATCCCCCAAACCACAGTCTGATTTTCAAGTCCAAATAAAGTCTGATGTCTTTTTTTTGCCTTGTCCAGCACAGGAGGGTGGGTGTGTAGGCACAATCCCATCCTGTTTTCCTGCTCTGCCACCTGCACACTCCCTTTCCCCTCAAAATCCCAAACTGGGACCCCTGGTGCCAGGACCTGCCCAGTGCTGGGTGCCCTTTGCTTTTCATAACCTCCACCAAACCCCTGGTACCGGGATTTTGTCACAGTTAAACTGGATCTTGGATACATCAGGTTGGGTTTGGCTTTTTTTCCCCCTTTTACACGATAATAAGCTTTTTTCATCCAAGATCAGGGGGAAAAAATAGGCGAGGAGGAGGGCTGACCTGCACAACCCATAGAGAGCTTTGAGAGGAGCACGAACCCCAAAGCTGTAATTACTGCCTGTGTTTTTTGGCTACGAACCGGCTGCTAAATTGGTCGTAAGGCACAGAAACGGCAGCTACACCTTTCAGTGGAAAAAACGTGGTTTAGTGGAGGAACATGCATGGGAAACCTCCCCAGAACTGCAGTCCCCATATAACAGCCCAGTATTACACGTTCTGCATTCAAGAGTTTAAAACAATCCTCCACCCAGGTGAACAGGAACGCTGAGCCCCGAATGACAAGACCTTCTACATCAACGGAGTAAATTGGGGATTTTTCCCTTGATCTGCCAGCTGTATCAAAAATACCCTCCTGGATGCAGGACACGGGCGAGCGAGAGGCAGGAGCATGTGCTATTTTGAGGTTCAATATAAAATAGATACCCTTGGCTTCAGCAGTTCTCCGTAGCCTGGCCCACAGGAGCTGCAGGTACTTTCGTATGCATACAAAACATTTTAAAATGGAAAATATTCACAGCTGCTCTCGCCTTTTTGACAGGGGGGAAGGAATCGTGGGGCATGTTAAGGAGATATTAAAAGCTGTGGTTTGAAGCTCCTAAAGCATTTACTCAGCGGGAGAGCCAGAGAAAGAAGTTTAGAAGTTAACTGCATACTTGTGTGCCTTTGCTCTGTCCTTCTTAAAATTCACCTCTCCTATCTGCTTCTAATTTAAACAAGCAGAGCCCTCCAGGAACTGGAAAATCCAGATTTGCAGCATCTCCCAGGGAAAGACGATTTCCTATGTGCCCCCCCAGCACGAGGGTCCTGCTGAAGGTTAAGCTCATGAGTGCCTTTGGTTTTGCACCGAGTTAATCTCCCCCCAAAATAAAAGACCTGGGGAATGCTGGTGAAAACTGCACTGATGTTGCCAGCTGGTCCCTGGTTTAGTCCCATCCCTCTTCCAGAGCCAGGCATGGATTTCACCACCACTGCAGGCATTGAATGCCCGTCCCCACACCGTGCCCTGTCCTGCTTCAGCTTCCCCTTCTGAAAACAGGGTAAACCCATCCACCTCCCCGGGGTGCATTATCGTGGCTTAAAATTAACACTCGAAAATGTATTTTCAAATCCCTTCATGAGAGGCACCAGAAGCACTAGGTGTTAGCAGAGTAGATCTTTCACCTTTTAACAGCTGTTAATTGCCATTAAACCCAAACACGCACAGCTTTATTGGAACAGCGTCCGAATTTCCATGTCGTGTTGCAAAGCCTGTGCCCGCCCTCAGTTGTGCTCTCTGGCACGTGCCAGCTGCCTCGACAAGGTGTGACGGATAAATCCTGCCTCTCTGGTAGTCATCCTGCACACTGGGACCCATTTTGGGGTCTCCTGATGCCAGGCTCTTTCCTTCGCCCTCCCCACCGTGCTGTGAGTCCTTAGCACCAGACCTGCAGTCACTGCACGGAACTCCAACACCCCCTCCCTGACTCGCAGCAGAGAAGTAGATGGGATGCAAAACCCGTTCCCAAAAATACCCCGAAGAAGCAAGCAGGAACCTGCCCGCAAGGAACTGGGTCCCTAAGGCTGAATCCGGCCGCAGCTGCCAGGAAAAGCACGTGCTGGGTGTCACAGGGATGGGAATAGCCCGCTGTGACAAACGGGAGTAAATCAAATCATCAACAGGCAGGGCTGGGGCAAGGCTGCCAGCACTGCCCTCCCTGTAGCCACCACTCTGGGGGAGTCCCTTCCCTGCTCTCTTTGGGGTCTGTTGAATCAGCCCCATCCACAGCATCCCTCCATCACCCTGGGACTGCCCTATGGAACAGCCAAGTGCCAGGCAGAGCAGAAGCCCTTGGTGTTGTGGCAAGAGTTTTCCCCGAGTCCAGGAAGCTGCTGGCTCCTCACAGGTACTTTATGCACCCCCAAACAACCAAACCCAGCTGGGAGTGCCTGCACCGGGTACCAAACTGCTAAAACACGTGAGATGGATTCAGCAGGGCAGGAGGGGAAGAAGTATCTGTGGCTCCGAGCATCTTGTCAGACCCCAATGTTTCCCCCCCAAGCCCCAGCACAAGGAGGGGTGTCCATGGCTGGCTCCCAGGGCTATCCCATCTCTTTTCCCATCACCCCAGTCCTCTGCGAGGGGGAAGGGGCGGTTGGACAAAACAAGCCCTTTCTGCTCCACAAAGCTCGTCAGCCAGCGGCTCTGGGCTTATAATTATTATTTCCTTAAAGACGAGCCGAGCAGCTATAGACAAAAAAGCCCCCTCTTGTCGGAGCTGGAATTTGATGTCCTAACGACTGTTTTTGTACCGTGCCTGTTAGAGGAAAGAGCTCGGCAGGAGGGGGAAAGAGAGATTTAATTATAGAGCTGCATTGTGATTTTGCACACATAGCTGGCTGTTGTAATCAGGTTACAAGTGTATCTGATTTTCTTCCCTCCCCTCCCTCTTCCTCCTCTTTCTCGCTCTTCTTTTTTTTTTTTCTTTTTTTTTCCCCTCCCCCTTTTTCCTTTCGTTGGTCCAAATTAGTTGCTTATGTTTGGGTGTTGCAGAGACGAGCTGTTATTTGCCTGCACTGAAGATCTTGATCAAGGGAACAATGTTTCCAAGGATCCTCAGCAGCTCTTTGCTGGAGGAAGCCAATGGTTCCCAGCTCCACCAGAACCCCCCCCCCCCGGGCTGTGCCAGGCACTTGCATCCCACCATCCAGGGGCTCCCACCACCACAATAAGGACGGACACCCATATATACATATATATATATATATATATATCTATCTCTGCCCCAACTCCCCCATGCTCCCCACAAAATTCCTTCACATCCAGGATTCCCTCAATAAATTGAGGCTTATGAAGAAGAGGAGAAGCTCGATTTACCTCCACTGGAGCAAGAGAAAGGAAAGAGAGGAGAAAAGAAACCTTTTTAAAAGAAACTTCATATTTTCCTATCTGAGTCAAGTGATGCCACACTGGGATTGGGGACTGTTGTTGGGTTCATTTAAGAATCTATTGTTGTCCATGTGAATTCTTTTTTACATTTCAAATAACAGGATTATTTCCCCAGGGGGTAATATCCTGTAATTTGAACACAATAATGGGAATAAATTACTTACTTAGAACTAATAACGACAGCCTGATTCCAATATATATAGGAACTGTAACAGCTTTGGTTAGTTAAAGTGTAATTGTGTCGACGGATGACATTTTCTTTCAAAGGAATCTGAATGACTTTTAATTAAATTTGCTGGGGGTGGGGAAGAGAGAGAGAGATACACTGGGAGATCTCGGCTGCCGAGGCTGCGGCGGGTCCCAGCCCCGGTGCCCCAAGCTGAGCTCAGCCCCGAGCAAACCCAGCCCCGGCTACAGTTTCCAGACCAAGCACAGAACAGGGAAGAAGGAAACCAGCGCCAAAGCCCATGGCCCAGGGATGGAGGGATGGTGGGATGGAGGAATGGAGGGGGTAGAGAGGATGAAGAGGGGGAGAAGGGATAGAAGGATGGAGCCCAGCCCATTTCCTGAGCTCCATCCTGGCAGAGGGCAGGGCAATGCCCATATCCTGCCCTGGGCACCCCTGCACTGCCTCTGCCTGTGCTGGGGAAAGGAGGAGCTGATGGGGGCACCAGCAGCCAGGCAAGGAGGCTCTGCTGCTCTTGTTGGAGCCATGAAATCACAGAATGGGTCGGGTTGGAAGGGACCATAAAGACTACTTCAGGGTGTCCCATGGGCAGGGACACCTTCCACTATCCCAGGTTGCTCCAAGTCCCATCCAACCTGGCCTTAAACAGTCTCAGGGATGAGGCAGCCACAGCTTCCCTGGGGAACCTGTGTAAATGCCTCACCACCCTCACAGTATCCCATTTAACGCTGCCCTCTGGCACTGGGAAGCCATTCTCCCTTTTCCTGTCCTTCCAGGCTCTTGTCCAAGTCCCTCTCCAGCTCTTGGAGCCCCTTTAGGCACTGCAAGGGGCTTTAAGGTCTCCCCAGAGCTTTCTCCTCTCCAGGCTGAACAACCCCAACTCCCAATATTGCCACCTCAGCCCAGGGGACCCCAGAGAAGGCAGCTCTGCCCGAGGAGGACCTGCACCAGCAGCCCTCCATCCCAGCTCCTCGCCCTCACCCCAGAACTCCCCTGCAAGCCCCGGGCTCTGCACGTCTCCTCACCGCTGCCTTCACTGCCAACCACTCCTCAGGTTTATTTCTGAATCAGCAGCACGAGAGGTTCCCTTCAAAGGCAAAAAAAAAAAAAAAAAAAAGAAAAAAAAAAGGGATCTTTCAGCTGCAGCGCTGCAGAAAGCCAAGTTCCTGCCCCGAAATATGTCGGAGAGGAGCTGTGTGCTGCTGCCAGTGGCTCCAGCCTCCTCCAGGACTCATTTTCCTCTGTTTATCTTGAAAATATTTCTGTGCTGAGGTCCCACCCCGTGCGGCGGAGCCCTGCGAGGCCGCCTCCAGCCTCACACACGGCCTCTTGTTTATCCACAGCCAGTTTTACAAATAGCTTATTAAGCCCAGAGGTCTGTTTGCTGGAGGAAAACCTCACGGAGCAGCTCCTGCAGCCCCCCCTCTGAGGCTCCTGCCAGCTGTGCCCCCTCCCAAAACCCCTCTGACATGCACCGAGTGGCTCAGGCCTCTGTGGCTGCAGACAAATGTCTGCTGGGTTTGGGAATCGCTCATGACATAATAAAATAACCAGTGTGCTGGTGGAGGAGGTCCTACCACCCTCGTCCTCTCCCTGCTCCCAGGGTCGATATCCTGTCTGGGATTTTGGCATGGCACGGGGATGCCATGGCACTGCCACCTCTGGTTTGTGGGACCCTGCAGTGGCAGCTGCCGGGTAGATTTTGCCTTTTGTAAGACCCTTCTGCAAGGGGCTGCTGGTTTGGGGGGGGGAGTTGCAGAGGTTCAGATTGCAGGGAGTAATATTTTGGGGGCTGCTGAATTGGTTGTGCTTTGGAAGTTGCTGAAAACATGCCCAGACCCAGAGAGCTGACGACAGTTGGATGCTGCATACAGTGGTCCTGGCAGGAGCCCAGTGGGACCATGCCTCAGATTCCCTCCTGTGCCTCTGCCGCCCACCCGCCCCAGGATCCCCAGGTGGGAGCTGGGATGGAGGGTTTCAGCCCACAGCAAACAGCGTCAGGGATGTCCCACAGGGCTCAAGCCCAGCCATGGGCACCTCTGTGTCCACAGAGTCCAGCAAACACGTGCCTGAGCACCTCTGTCCCTGCTGCCACCTCTGCCCTGGGCAGGAGCCCGGCTGTGCCCAATCCCCAGTGCCCCAGCACCACAATTTGGGATGCCCACCCTGAGCACCCCCTCCCCGGGACCCCCTGAAGCCCCCGAGCACACAGAACCCCGTAACACAGCAACATTCATAACCTGGCTGGTGAGATTGAATTACCTGCCCCTGGAAGAATAAAGGAGGCATTCAGCCATTTTTTTAAAGTCCTTTCCCCTGCCAAGGCCAGACACCACGGTGACGGTCGAGCACAGAGGCAGAGAAACACGAGCCCTCACCTCTCCCTCCGAGGGTGACCCCGATCTGCCCCACATCCCCCCCTTCTCCGACCCTTTAACACCCAGGGAAGCACATGCTTTGCTCACCCGTCACGAGCTCCCTTATCTTTTAATAAAACCTTTAAGAGCAGAAGTCAGGCAATGCCGGCACAAAGGCAGCTCAGCCTCCTCCCGGGACATTAATCATTTTCTTTGACACGTTTTGCTAATTAGCCAAAGCGTTTGCCTCGACAGGGGAGAAATTGGGGCCTGGGAAAAAAAAAAAAAGGAAAAAAACATTACAAGAAGGGAAAGAGGTGGAAAGAGAGGAAGAAATGGGGGAAGCAGGAGCTGACGTCACCCCTGTGCTATCTGGCATCCCTGGGCATCACCTTGCTGGGAGAAAACCCAGTCCCAACCCCATCCCAAGGATTTTGGGGAGCTGTGATCTGTGATACACATTGTACCTTCCCCATCCCACTCCTGGTTACCCCATTTTGCAGCCACGGAGGGTTATTTGAAACACACTGTTTGGGGGTTTAACTCAGGGCTTTATCTTTTACACGGCTGTTAATCCTCGGGACACATGTTTCCTATCAGCCCTTGATATTTAACGTACGATAACTGTCTTATTAAATCCCAGGAACACTCACCCCAAAACCCAGCCTGGGGGCACCCCAAAGGCAGACTGGGCACCCCAGCTCCAGCACAGGTTTTGGGTGTACAAGATGTTAGACCCAATAGGGAGAGAAATATAGTGGAATGAAGGTTCCTCTACACAGGAATTCAGCCTTTGCACTGGGTTTTGGCCCCCTGAGTAGTCACTGCTCCCATGAGTGGGGAGAACCACTTGCAATTTTTAAAATATGTTATTTTTAAGGGTTTTTTGGCAATGCTGTGTGACACAGGGATGAACCCATCCCAGGCAGGACTAGCTACTGTCCCAGCATGACTTCTGATTCCAAGAGTCTGACCCAGTTTTCATAGGACCTGATGTTTTTTGGGGGAGAGAGACCATAGAGAGAGCAATCCACAGTGAAATCACTCTAATCCACCACACTGAAAAAATAAAATCCCAAGGAGAAAGCATCACCTGCTCATGCCTCCCCCCAGCCCAGCATGGCAAAATATTGGCTCTTGTCCCATCCCTGAACATCAGCTCTCCATCCCAACTCCTTGGGGAAGGGCAAGACAGAAAACCACCCGGCACAATCCTCTTTCCTCCACGAAACCAAGCATAAGGACAACAAAACAGGGTGACAGAGCCCCCCACCCATGGTAAGGACACCCACCCATGGGTGTCCCCTGCCCACAGCGACCGTGCCATTCCCATCCACGGGTATGAGAGAGTGGGAGCAGCATCCCAGAGCCACGTCAGTCCTTTGGGGAGCGTTAAAAAAATAAATCACAGCTCTTTGCTCCTCTCCAGCACAAGTTTCTCATTGCTGTGGGATGACACACACCGTCCCCTCCAAAACAACACGCTTTATTATTATTCTGTTTCTAATTTGGGGGTTGGAAATGATTTTCCATCCCAGAATCCAAACCAAACCATTACTCCCCCCCCCCGAAAAGAAATTACTAATGTGCTTTCCAGAGAGCAGTGGCACGGTCAGTGCTCTGCAAGGAGAGGGTGAAGGTTTGATAAACAGGGATGAGCACCAAGGAATATCCTTCTCCATGCCGGTTTCCAAGAAAAAGCGGTAAAAAAAAGCAAATTCAGTTAAATACAGAGCTGGCCCAGACTCCTGCTGTAACCAGCTGGGTCTGGGATGTGCTGGTCCCACTGGGAAAGGGCCGTGCTCCATCCCTGACCTCTGAAGGATTTGGGGAAAAAGAGGTGAAAGGTCAGTATGTGGGAAGCAGCGCAGTGCTGGGGACCTGACACATAAATCAGCATCATTCCCATTTTTGGCTGTTCCAACCCAAATCTACCCATGGATCCTGCTGGCTCCCTGCAAGGCAGCAAGAAGCCAGTGAGGTCCCACTTCTCCCTGTCCTGCCTGGCCTTGGGGACAGTGGAGACACTCAGACCAAGCCAGGCTGAGTCCCCAGCCCTGTCACCCCAGGTTGTGCCACAAACCTCGTGGAGAGCCTCGGGGGGCCCCGTGCAGCCGGCAGCGCTGGCAGACGTGCCGAAACCGGCACGCAAGGAGCTGGTGGAAACCCTCCAAACCTCCTCCGCCGTTGTATAAGAGCCGCTCGAAAATACTAATCCCCAAAAAATTCAACCCTGGGAGCGTGAGCAGGCCGCCCCCAGGCAGCATGGTTTGCACAGCCAACCCTGCACGCATTCAGGGGGGAAAATGCCTTCAGGTGAGCTCTGCAGGAAGGTCGGGGTCCCAAATGTTTTCATACCAATGATCCTCAAAAAAAAAAAAGAGACAGGCGAGCGAGGCACAGAGGCAGAATCACCCGGCATGCCGAGCGCCGCTGCAAAACAAGTAGTTTTTCCATGAGTCACCAGTGGAAAGACCAGATCAGGCATCCCATGGGTGGGCTTGGCCAGAGCCGGCTCCTCATCCCCACCACGGCTGGGAGGATGTTTGGTGTGGGGATGCTGCACGTGCAGCCCCGCTCACTGCACCGCTCTCAGCCCCCAGCTTTCCTCAGGCTGCTCTGGGGTCACACTGGGATGGATTCAATGGAATCCCCAAGCGTTGGAGGGTCTCAGGATGTGGGGATGCATCCTGGTAGTGTTTAGACATGGCAAGTGGGGTTTAGTCTGTATGAGCAGTGCAGGATTTTCCTGACCTCCCTTTCCCTGAACCGACAGTGCACATGGAGACCCAACGTGTGCCCTTCACCGTGGCCTCGGGGCACTTCATTGCTCTGCCGCTGTCCCCTGCGCCTCCGGTGTCCCCTAAAACCCTCAGGGAGGGAGAGAGGCAGCGACAGAAGCACAAATAAATAAAGAACTGGTGAAGGAGCACCACGAAACAAACAGGTTTGATTTATCGGTGGCGGGAAGGGGCGAGTGCGATGACAGGCAGCGCAGGAAGTCCCTGGGACCGTAAATCCCAGTGGGAGTGGATAAAGCTTCCATGCGCTGGGTGGGAGGTTACGGGGAGGGCGGCGGGTGAAGTTTAGGGAAACTGGGGTGGGGTGGAGTGTCTTTTCTGGTTTTTAAAAAGGCGGCGATGAGGGGGAGGCGACGCCGCAGCCCCGAGGCAGCGCCCAGGGCAGGTTGCCCGCGGCAGCCCGGGAAGGGACGGGATCGCATCCTCGGGAGGACTGGAGCTCCGTCCCGTCATCACCACCCGCACAATAA
The DNA here is from genome assembly GCF_003945595.2 of Pipra filicauda. Taxonomy (NCBI): domain Eukaryota; kingdom Metazoa; phylum Chordata; class Aves; order Passeriformes; family Pipridae; genus Pipra; species Pipra filicauda. The sequence goes on along the minus strand of NW_024104339.1, from coordinate 1,251,018 downwards.
CAGCAACCCTGGCTGTGTTGTGGGTACAGAAACGGCACGTACTTGTTGCTGGCCGTGTTTCCTGGCAGCCCTAAGGCAGGATTTGGCTGCGCAGGAATTTGGAAGCTGCCTTAAATCCAGAAAGAAATGAGAAAAGGCTGGGAGCGACTTTGCGGGCAGAGTACAGCTGCAAATCCCTGCTCGGCAGCGGCTCAGCGCGGGGCCCCGGCCGCGGCCGCCCTCTCCCGACGCACGGCAATAGGGAGGAGGTCGGAGACACGGCTGCCGGGGATCGTGTCCATGGGGACATCGAGGAGGGCTCCCTAGCAGTCCCGGACACCACTTCCTTCCCTCCTCTCCCTTCCCTAAAAGCCTCCTTGGCCGCAATGCCCCTCAGCATCCAAACCTCCATCCCAGCTGACCCCACTGAGATGAACCCAATCACAGATAGAGCTGATATGAAACTCCATAAATCCCCCTTACCTCTTCCCTGGAGCTGCCGGTGGCCACTCTCACCTCATGGATGCACTGGCTCAGCCGCAGATGGATGCCAGACTTCACCCTTACCTCGGGGTGGACAGGACAGCAACGGCATTGCTGGGAAGATCCATGGTCAGCAGCCTTGCTTCCTGCTCATTTGGACGGAATCAAGGAGGAAAGGAATGAAAAAGAGGCAGGAGGTGCCAAGCACTCTAAAAATCAACAACAAAAATGAAAAGAAATTAAAATTCACCCCAGAGCCTCCTCTGGATATTCAAGAAGGTGCTTCCCTGCCTGTGGAACTCTGCACGGGGAGCTGCCCTCATCCAGGGTCGGTACTGGGGTCACCTCAGCCCCACACCCCTCGTGAGCCCAGCTCTGGCTCTCCATATTCCCAGATTCACTTTCAGGGTTCTCTCTGCTGCATCCCAGCTCCTTGTATTTGTGTGAAATTCAGAGTTTCTTAGGAAAAACAAGCCCAGGGCCTGTGATGGGGGATTTACCTGCATCTCTGCTTCCCCAGTGACATCCCTGGGTGGAGAGGGTCCCAGTGATGGATGATTCCCAGCCCTGCATCACCAAAATCCAGATTGCACCTTGTCCTGGAGAGCCAAGGAGGAGCAGCCAAGAGCTTTCCACCACGGTATTTTTTATTTCACTTGGGAGAACGTTTTTAATTACAGGTGCCATTACCCCACGCACTTGGTGTATAAACACGACCTCTCCGTGGTGGTTTAAATGGACTGAAATCACACACCATCCATTGGGATGAGCAACTGGCCTTGCCATTCTGCCAGAGGGAAAGGGAAGCCCAGGTCCAGGGAGCAGAATTTCTGCAAGAGTACCCCAAACCCATCATCTTTGTGTTTCCCAGCTCTCTCCCCCTTCAGGGACAGGGAAAACACAGGACCGGTGCCACATCCCCTGCGAGTCCCTGTATTTGCCTTAAAGGGATTTTCCTGCCTTTTTGCCCCATCTCAAGTACCATCCTTTCCTAGGTCCCAGCACCTGGGACATGACAAACATTGTTCAACACTTAAGGTTTTATATATTAATCCTTTAACTCCCAAACTGGAGCTTGCAGGGGAAAAAATCAAGTCTGATGGGAATGGGATTCCAGCTGCAGCACTCCCAGTTTTTCAAGCATCTCATTTGGCTTCTCGAGCCTCGTTTTGGGAAGCAAACAGCTTTTCCATACTGGACTGTGCCTCCTGCTGCCTCTCCCTGATGAAGTAGCCCTCAAACATCGTGGAAAGGGCTTGGCTTTGCTTTGGTGGAAAGCTGCTTTCTCGATAAAACCTCAAAAACAAGCTTTCTGTAGGAAAAAATAGATGGTTTAGGATGACTGGGGTTGCTCATCAGGGATTCAGGACTGGCTTTGGCCCCCCCGGCCTGTCCATCAGCTCCCCAAAAAAGCCATTTTTGCTCATTGCTAATAGATCCCTGCAAAGAAGGGAGGGGAAAAAAATTCCCTGCGTGCCCTCACTTATGCACAGACAAGGAAATGTCGTTAAACTAAACCAAACAAACGAATCCAGAGGCGAAGAGAAAAATCACATTATCCCGAATCATAAATCCCGGAGAGGGGTATTTACAGGCTGAATTGCCAAGTGCATTGGAACTGCAGAGCACCCGAAGAGCAGATAGCCATAAAGGCAGACAACGGCCCTGGAAAAAATGCTTTGATTAGGATCTGGGCAGCATTCAGCCCAGATGTTCATTTGTCAATGGAAGAGGGATGGGGGGGAGGTGAGAAAGGCTTTAAATTAATCTTTACAACTAGAAAGGAGCTTGTAATACACACCATATGGGGAGCCATGTCCCTGGAGCCCCCTCGCCTCCCCCCAGCCCGGCGTGTTCGGAGCCAGGCTGGGACCCTCCGGCCGGAGCGTGTCCTCCTCCTTCACCCCCTTGTTTTCTCCATGCACCAAACACCCCGTGAACCCAAAACCCTTCCACATGTGCTTTTTTTTACCACGAACAAAACAAACTGCAATTCTTCTTATAACACCAGATCTCTTCTATTATTCCCCCCCCCCCATTCCCCAGACCCAGATACCTGCTCCCCACTCCTTCCAATATCCACATGTGGTTTCTTTTTAACCCTTCCAAGATGCCGGCGGTGGTGAGGGGGGGGGAGGGTTGTGTGTGGAGAGGAGGGACGAGGCTGTTTATTAAATGCCAACCATTCAAATTAATTCCCCTAATGGACTCGCCGACATCATGGTGTGCATTTAAATGAACGCTTTGTCATATTTCATAGCCAACCTGCAGCTCTCTGCAGAGCAAACCTGCTGGAAAGCTGGGAACAGCAGCAATGACAGCGACAAACCTATGGAGAGATAAATAAGAATTAAATACAAATCCCAAATGCAACACAGGGGTGACAAGAGAGCCCAGGAAGCCCTTGGAAATTTGGAGGTGGGGTGCAAGCAAGACCCTAGGCAAGGCAGAAAGAGCTGTGTGATGGCAGTGGGAGCTTCTTTTCCACACAGGAGGAGGAAAAACCTTTTCGCTGCTGGGGCAGGAGGGATCAGAGACCCCTTGCCTGGAGTAGAGACCCCTTGCCCAGACCAGCACAAAGCCACTGCTTCCCAGCTGGAGTCTGGGCTGTCCCTTCCACCAAAGCCCCACCACAGCAGGGACCAGCCCCAGCTACCCCTGCTCAGCTGCAGGGACCTGGTGAGGAGGCAAACCCCCTACATCCTGCACCCCCAGCCAGTGCATCCCCCTGGACCACTGATCTGGGGGCTGACAGTGGAGCTGCCTGGCCAGCATCCCTCCCCACAGCACGGGCAGGGATGCTGAATCCCAACCTCTCCTCGGCAAGCTGTTACCGAACATCCCAGCTCCTGGCAGAGCATCCCTGCTGCTCCTGAGTAAACAGGCCTTCCCCTCCCCAGCACCCCTGGGACAGCCACAGGTTACTCACCTTGGTTCCAGCTTCAAGAGCTCCCAGTCCTTTCATCAACCCGACGGAAAGTCGGTGCACACACACCCACACCCCGTGTGCTGCAAGGACCAGCTACCTCCTGCTCACAACCTCTCCTCCCATCTTGTTCCCTCTCTTCCCCTACCTTTAAGAGCTGCTGGAGGGATTTTGAAGGTCACTGAAGACCAGTGGGCCAAGAAAGTAAAAATCATAGAATCACAGAGTGGTTTGAGTTGGAAGGAATCCCAAAGATCATCTCATTCCAACTCCCTGTCATGGGCAGGCACACCTTCCATTATCCCAGGTTGCTCAAACCCGCATCCAAGCTGACCTTGGACACTTCCAGGGATGGGGCAGCCACAGCTTCTCTGGGCAACCTGTGCCAGTGGCTCACCACTCTCACAGGGAAGAATTTCTTCCCAAAAATCAAATCTCATCCAGCACTGTTTGCAGAAGGTTCTCATTTAGGGAAACATCTGGAGTCAGCACTTCTCCCTCAGAGGGCAGCAAAGGGTTCAGAGGACACCAGCCCTCATGCTGGGGAGGAAGAGGAGGAGGAAGGAGCCCATTTGCCTGGTCCCCCAGGGAAGGGACACGGCAGGTTTCTGCTTGGTGTCTGTTACCTGGCCTGGAGAGAGCAAGGATCCATCCCCTGGAATCCCAACCAGGAGAACAGCCCCTACAGGTCACAAAGCCTTGGGCACCAAGCAAGTGTTGGCAATGCTCAAGGGCCCTCCAAAGGGACAACTGGGTTTGGCTGAAGGACCCTGAGGACCCAAGGGAACAGGAGGGATGCTTCTGGTCCACTGGGCTGTGGGCGAGTAGGGAAAGGGGCTTACGGAGGGACAGCACACTTGGGGGGGCACCCTGCTGTCACAGCAAAGGCAGGGGATGTCACCCCCTTTTCCAGGTCCTCCTGGACCTTCTCCAGGTCCTCCTGGACCTTCTCCCAGGTCCTCTCAGGGTCGCAAGGCAGGAGCATCCCCTCAAACAGCAACACGTGGGGTGTAAGCTAAACCTTTCCTGGGGGCTTGCAAGTGAGGAAGGGTCCCATTCCATCCTACCCCACCCCACCCCACCCCCGGCAGGTCCCCAGAAGGTGGCAGGTCCAGGCTGTGGTGACACTGGGCTGCAGTGACATCTGCTGGGCTCCCTCTCGGGGACCCCCCAGCCCGGGCTGGCCACAGCCCCTCTGGCCCTGCACAGCCCCACCCCCGAGCAGGACCCGCTCCCACGCTGAGCCCAGAGCCTCCAGCCAGGGCTCCGTGTTTCCAGCCCTGAGCCCACCTTGAGCCTCTCCAGCTCCTGTTCAGACACCTCAACACCACATCCCTCACTGCCAGCTCCGTGGAAAGCCCCCAGATCACCGCAGCTAGAGGAGAGAGGCAGCACCCCCCGGCCCCCACGCTCCCTCGGGAGGAGTCCCAGGGGTGGTCTCCATGCTTCTGAAGAGACCAAAGAGCTGAAAAACCTGCATTAAGAGAGAAAATGCACAAATTAGGAGTGGGGGTAGGGATTGGAGGAGGGGAGGGAGTTGTTTATCTAGAGCTGATTTTGATTTTCCTCTTTCAAATATCAGCAGGATGCTGAGCCTCGCCTCGTTATGCAAATAGAAGCAATTAGAGCTCACCCAGGCTCTGCCCACGTGATGGTTTATGGCACTCGCAGAAATCCTTCCTGCTGCATGAGAGGAATAACAACACCTCCCCGTGCCCGCTCCAGCCCTGCCATGGCCAGGGACATGGGAAGGCTGGGAACGGGAGCCCTGGAGCTGCAACAACTCACCTCCCATAGCCACCCCCGGGCCTTCCAAAGTCCTCAGAGAAGGACTTTTCCAAGGAAAAATCTCCCCTCTTCCATGGAGAAACTAACTGCACCGACAGCAAGCCCCCACCGGCTCTTGGGATGGGACAGGAGGACAGATGGAGGGGGAGAGAGCATCACTGGGAGCAATGCCAGAACCTTTTTCTCCACCAAGCCACCAAGTCAGCCCCCAGCAGGACATCTGGGACTGGGGTCTGAGCGGATGCACTTTGCTGAACTCCAGCAGAAAAGAGGCAAAGCAAAAAGTCCTAAATTCCCTGAACTGGGTTTAAAAAGTACAGAAAACTCCCACACACACCACCCCCAGTCCCACCTTGCCTGCAGGAGGAGGTGGCTCCAGCCCCCATCCGGCACTTCGCCTCCCCAGGGCCACGCGCCGACCTGCAGGGACCAGACACGGGAGCATAAATCAGGCTGGGCTCCCATAAATCCATCACCTCCCTCCTGATTTACATCCAGGTAGCCGGGAGGATTTACTTGCAGTACCTGCCTCGAGTTTCCCACCCCCAGAGGAGCAGAGGGGAAAGAAAAAAAGACAGGCTCTTTCAGTATTGATCTTGCTCCTAAATCTCTTTTTTTTTTCCCCTTCTTCTTTGGATGCAAATGGAGATTGATGAGCCCAGGCCAGCGGCTCCTCACCTCTGAGGGCCATTTCTCTCTGTTCCTGGGGGAAGGAGTGGGCAGAGGGATGCCCACAAGCCCACAGAGGCCATCACCCCATCATCTGTGGGCAGGAGAGAGCTCCCAGCACCTGGCTCAATGTGGAGGTACTTGCTGAGGAGTGGGATAAGGGACACCTTCATGGATGGAGCGGGATGAGGGACATCATCACAAATCAGTTTCTCAGTAGTACGTCATCTAAGCCAGCAAGCATCCCAGAGGAACTCTCCAGCCTGCATCCCTGTTCTGACACCATCCCCAACTCCATCTCTGCACCAGCTGCTCTTTCCAGGGCAGGAAAGGGGTGGGAAGCGCAGCCAGGGAGCCCTTTCCATCTCCCCAAACAAGAGACACTCCATCTCATATAGTGAGGCATGGAGAGATGGAATTCTGCAGCTGCAGGATGGTTTGGGATTAAGACCCTCATAACCCACCCCGAAGGTTGCCAGTGTGACCCAAAGCTTTAGGAATTACCCAGGCACCCAGCAGTGGGAGCTGCAGGCAGCAGGAGCAGGCAGGGAGCTGGGAAAGGGCTGAGTCAGCACCCGGAGAGTCGCCCCCAGCCAGGCCATTCGTCAGGCAAAGGTTGGGAAGGAGCTTTTCTTCCGTAGCAGGGCCAGGCAAATAATTCACAGCGGATAAATAATTCACCGGGAGTTTAGCCGCCCTCTGGCAGCGGATTGCCTGGGAGCTGTTAGCAATTATCCCGTATTTACTTGCGATCCTGAATTTTCAGTTGAATTATTCAGACAAGTCATTGCTGGGGCTGAGGAGAAGCCCGGGGAAAGGAGGCGATACCTGCAACGACAGGAAAAATCACCGTCAGGACAAGTCGTGGCTGCGGAGGACGCGGTGCTGTTGCGATTGTTCAGCGTCCGCAGTGCCAGCGGTACCCGGCACCGCGGCCGGAGGCGACGCAGGAGCGAGGGGATGGATGTGGAGTAGGCACCGGATCGTTGGGTTTCCACCACCCCCCTCCATTTCCAGCCAAGAGCCCCCCAGACATCCCTGTGTTTTCTGTTTCCTACCAGCAAATTCCGCTGCCTGAGGAAGAGGAGACAGAGGAGAGGCAGCGCGAGCAGAATAAATTCAGATTTCTGTTTGGATGAACGTCTCCGAAATTGTTTTAATGAGGAATCTCCCTGGTTCTCCCGGCAGCAGGGATGCTCAGCGGCTCCTCTGCAGCCACACAAGCCCACGTGGTGGGGACACCCACATGTGTCTTAACTCATCTGGAGTCATCAGCTGAGGGCTTGGCCTCCGCGTCCCACAGCAAACCAGAGCTGGCCTGCAAAGACACACAGAGATGGGTTTTTTGGGGGGAAAAAGAATAAAAATACTCAATTCAAGCAAAAAAGAAATTTTCTTGAAGGACAAAGCAGTGCTTCCAGCAGAGCAGAGGAGGAGCAGCATTGCAGAGACTCAGAGAATGTCACAGAGAGTGAGGCTTCTCAGGCTCCGACTGCTGGATGTGCTCCGGCTCCCGGAGGGGTTTGGCTCTTCCTTCCAGAACAGAAGATTCTCCACAGCAGTGAAAGCACCAGCTTCTGGCCCTTGCCCAGGCAGCTCCATCTGCTCTTCATGCCCAGGAGAAGAGACTGATGAAGGAGAAGACTCAAGACCAGGTTGGATGGGGCTTTGAGTAACCTGGTCTAGTGGAAGGTGTCCCTGCCCATGGCAGGGGGTTGGAACAAGGTGATCTTTACGGTCCCTTCCAACCCAAACTGTTCTGGGATTCTCTGAAGACTCAGACCGTGCAAGGCAGCCTGACACCTTCCCCAAGACACAGCCATGGATCCTCAGCCAGCAGTTGGGCTGGAATCATCTCTCTTCAACATGAAGATGCCGTTGGAAGTGACAGGACCCTGAACCTCCCACCTGCAGAGAGAAATTTGGCAGATCACTCCTGAAAACACCCAGATGGACTGAAGAGCCTAATAATAATAATAAAATAAAATGTAATTTCATAGTTGGATATTTTTAAGACCATCTCGTGATTTTAAGGGTTTAACTCACATTTACCCCTCAGGGCTGGCAGTGACTGTCCCAGCAGCATGACCAAGTGTCTTTGTCCCTTCCCATGGTGGGAAGCAGCTTTGGCAGAGCTGGCAGCTACTCTCCTGCCTTTCCAAGCCACTCCAGGCACACACAATGCCCAGGGAACACAGCGAATACCTCTCCCCTCTCCTTTGGAGGGATGTGTCCCAGCCCACAGTGCCACAGTCCCCATGCATGGCACAGAGCACCCCCCTGAGCCAGGAGCTTTGGCAAATTCCCATCCTCACCGACTGAGGCTCCTGAATTAACAAACCTCTCTCTCCATGAGCCAACTGCTACAGGCTCTGGATCAATGGAATAGGTAAAAAAGAAGAAAAGTGAAATAAATTTGCATGACGGATCCCTGACGGATGTTTGATTCCACAAAAGGAACACGTCTCCTCCGGCTGGGCTGAGATCCTCAGCAATAACAACTCTTCCTGTTTTCTCTTGAATTGCCAGTCATGCATTTAAGATTATTTTCTGAAAAAGAAAGAAAAAAAAGTGACCACCTCAGGAGATGCTGACTCGGAGGCACGGTCCCATGGGGAGGCGTACGGGAAAGAGGGAGACACCAGAACCACACCAGCTGCTTTCTGGGCTGCCAGGAAGATGAAGCTCACAGGAGGGTTCTCCCACTGCCTGGAAGGGACTCACTCATGGGCATCAAGTGCTGCCTTCCTCTACTTCTTGCTCCTCATCCTCGCCTGGCCCCTGTCAGCTCCTGGGATGGTCAAGTGATCCTCAGCCTGCAGTTGTCTCCATTTCAGCTGGGACAGCCTGGACAGTCTTGGTGAGTTAATTCACAGTATTTCACCCAATTTTGATGAGGGAGCCATTTATTATACGCTGCAGTCTGGCAGCCAAGTGTCCATGGAAGGAGGGGAGACACGGGCAGAGGTTTGGGCACAGGGAATGACCCCAGGGTCAGAAGTCCAGAAAAGTTTCCTCCTCCCTGCTGAGGCTGCCCAGGTGCCTTCATGGGGCAGGAGCTAGGTGGGAAGACAGAAGGTGGAAAAAGCCACTGAGTACTGGGAAGGGGTGCCAGCAGCCAGAAAGGGTGATGGTGACATTGAGGACTCCCTGACCAGCTCACACCAAGCATCTCTTCAGGCATCAACAGTTCTTTGGGTCCTGCCTCTCCAGTCCTTGCTTAGTCTTGCTGTCCACTGCCTTGACTGTATCCCCTTTCCCAGGGTCAGGGGACAAGACCCAAAGGAACCACAGAAGGAACCCCAGCATCTACCCCACCAGTGAGCCAGGGGCAGCCCAGCTCAGCCCCTTCCCAGCACTGGGATCCCTTCCTGAACAATTCCCCAGGGTGGAGGCTCCCACTGATGCCAGAGGGTGCCAGGGGATCTGCTTCGGGGCTGACAGGAACTGCAGCCAGGCACTGACACATAAATATATCATCCTGGAAAGAGCCCACAGTGGATCAGGGAGCAGCCCACAGTCACGAGAAGACCTGCTCCATCCCATCCCATCCCATAATCCCATCCCATCCCGTCCCACCCTGTGGGAGCTGGCTTGCCAGGAATCCCCTGTGTCAGCACTTCACCAGTGATAAATAAGGGAGAAATGTGGCAGCTCTGGCCCTAGGATCTGCCAGGTTTCTCCCTAAGAGAGGTAAAATGAGGGCTCTGGAGATGCCAGTGCTTGCCAAGACTCCCCCCTCTGCCACCACCAGCTCGGGGGTGACAGTGAGGGTGCCCGGAGCCCTCTGCCCCTGGAGGAGAGGAGGCACCTTGAGACCCCCAGGATGGAGGGAGAAACACAAACAACAAAAAAGAATTTTTATACAAAAAACCAGATAGATCCATCCCAGCTGATGTGAGAGGATAGGAAAGGGAGTGGGGGAGAAAAGCAGCAGCTGGGATTTCGGAGAACAATGTGAGGAGAAAGAAGAAAGAGGGAGGAAGATGAGTGCGGTTGTCAGCCCTTTTCAGGGGGAGGGCAGAAGGAAAGTCAGTGATCAGCCAGATCTGAAACCAGACGAAACTATTTCCACATGCCTATAAAACCCTGAGCGTGGAGGGTTTGCAGGGCTCTGGGGCCCCCACGCTGCCTCTAAAACAAACCAGAGGAGCTGGGAAGCTCACCCGGGCAGGAGCTGGGATGTGGAAGGGAGCACAGTGGTGGCATCTGACCTTTCCTTCCTCATCATCCTCCCCTTCATTGCCTGCCACAGCTCATCCCCCCCAGCATTGCTTGGTCTGTGTCAAAGGGACTCATGGAAAACCAACTGGCAGTGCAGGCATCGCTAAGTGGGGCTGGTGATGCTCATGGGTGTCCCACGTGGGTCTGAGAGTTGAGAACCTCAGTCATCTCCCATGACTTTGGTGGGCTCCAGCATTTGGGATTGGGGATTGAAGGGCTGGAAGCATCCCTGATGCCATGAGGCAGCCTCTCCCCAGGGAGCCTGGTGGCGGGAACATTTTCATCTTTGGATGAAAGAGACCTGCTCCCACCTGTGTCCCACAGTGCAGTGACCTGGGCTGAGCCTTTCCCTCGCCCACGGCTTAGTCATGGAGCCCTAACACTCCACGCAGTTGCTGGGATGTGGCCGGAGGGGGAAGCAGCTGCCGCCCTGCGCTGCTATAAATCACCACGCCAAAAGCACAGCACCCACCTCCCCATTCCCCGGCTGTAAATCTGCAGGAGCAGGAACTGGAGCTGCTTATCAGGAGAGGCCACATCGCTCCCCAACCCAGCTCAGCCCTCGTGCTGCCCACGTGGGATTCCTGGGGGGAGGAAGAGAATGCTGGGTTACCATTAACTGCCAGCAGCGCCCGCAGCCTTATCGGCCGGGCAGCGCCTTCCCTGCCCCTGCTGAGTTCTGCTCCCCAGGGCTTGCTCCCACGCTCAGGGTAATCACCACCTCCATGGCTCCCACGCAGGAACCCCCAGCTCTGGGCTGTGAACAGAGCCAAGCAAACTCTCAGCACATCCCCAAGCACTGCACGTGAGTCCTCAGCTCTCCCTGGAGCTGTGTCTGTTCCTACATCTTCACACCCTTCCTGCCACTTGGGTGGACAATGGCCAAGACCCAATTCCTGTCCCTCAGCCTGGAGGGAACCTCTTCATCCTCTCCTGTTTGCTCAACAAGCATGAGGAATGGACAACTGCAATGTTTTGCTCTTTGTTGTAAGAGTTTAAGAAATCTTGGACACCTCAATCCTACAGAAACCTCCTGTTCTGGGGGGTACAGGAGCCAGAACTGAAGGGCAGTGTGTCCATCCCCTCTGGACATGGAAGAGGAGGCCATTGAGAAACATGTCCAAGGACACACCACGGAAGGTCCTTGTGTGCTTCAGGCACATTTGGAAACTGAAGGGGTCACCAGGAAGCTGGAAGTCACTGCCACACACAGTGCTGATGGTCATTCAAGAAAGGCTGTGCCTTCACTACACTAATTAACAGTGCAGAAGAAAATCAAGCCCAGGTCTGTGCCCCATTGTCCCATCCTACCAAGGCAAAACCATTGGGCTCCACAGCCTTCTCCAAGGGAAAGGGTACAAAGCAGTGTGACTTAACAGAGGGTGGGAACTGGAGGTCTGCTTCTGACCGTCACAGCAAAGAGGTGTTGGCACACTCCTGCACAAGAAAAGCAGGCATGAAACACCCACAGCTCAAACCACAGCAGGATCCATTCCCATGCCACGGTCACCAACAATCATCAGAGGTGACAGTCAAACTGGAGCCAGAGCCCTGCTGTAAATGAAGAGAGACACATTCTGATTGGAACAACTGGGCGTGAGTTAAAGCCTGATTGCAATGGGCTGCTCACACATTTGCTGACCAGCTGAGCTGTGCTCCTGCAGAGCTCATAGGGCAGGGGTAGGATTACGCTAGAAATGGGAACATTCCTCAAAATCATACACCCTGATCCCAATGGAGTGGGCCAATGAGCCCGCCAAAGTCAATGGGACAAGAAATGGTAACGAGAGGTTTGGAGTTTGAAGGTAGCGCTGAAAATCAGGTCCAAGGTGCAGAGAAATGATACCCTGAGTTTTACAAGAATAAAACCTGAAGCAAACATCAGAGATCCTGCAGGAGGCCAGGGAAAGCCCTTCCCTCTCCTACTGCTCTTGGTCCTCCAAGAAGATTTTCTTCTGTGCTGTTCCCACCCAGATGAGCTTAGTGATGTGCTGCACCCAACATCTGCAAACCATGGGGGAGCTGGGAGGCTGGAGAACAAAATATCTCTTCATCATCAACTACCCTCATGAGCGGGGCTTGGGGAGCTCAGCCGGGCTCATGTCCCTTTACTGCACCAAGCCATGGGCTTCTGAGAGGAAAGCTCTGATCCCAGAGGGACCTCAGGATGCCATCCAGCTCCGTCCACGGCAGGACCTGAAGCACCCCAGGCTTTGCTGGCACGAGAGCCGTGCTGAGCACGACCATCCTGCACGGTCACTGCTCCCCCCGAGGGAATGGAAACCACAGCAGGGTTTTATGATGGCATTAAACTCAATGTTCCCAGCACCTCTGGTAGCACAGGACCTGCTCAGAAGGGTTATTCCAGCCTGAAGGGCAGATTTACCACAAACAAATCCAAATGCAGAAGCAGCCACGGGGCTGTTTGCACCTTCTGCCAAGAAACGTCGGGGCCTCCAGCACGAGAGGGGCAACAGCATGTTCCTTCCTCTCTCTTTTCTCTTTCTTAGTAAATTAAAAATAATACTAATGGTAGTAAATGCCTCTTGGCTTCATCCTCTCTCCCATCAGAGCAGATTCAATTAGCAGCTTCCCCTGAGTGGCAGAGGTGTGATTTAATCCCAGAACGGGATGCATTAAGATGCAGGGCAGCGGGAAGTTTCCATCTGCCCCCCAACCAAATTCCCCAACCATTCCCACACTGAAGATCAGATAAGATTTCCTGCTTCCCTTCCTCATTAACAGGTTTGGGAGGCACAGCCTGTGGTTTGGTTAAAGAATCCCTGAAGACACATTCACCTGAGGGAACACCAGACTCCTTTCTTCACACTGAGTGGATGTTGTCACCCAACCATGGGATGCTCTGTATGTCAGGGCATCCCCCAAAACAATGTTGGTACCAAGTAGCTGGGCACAAAGTGCTTCATACCCTGAGCTGGCAGCAGCTGCTTACAGTCAAAGCACCTCAAAATATCCCAAACCCAAAGGGAATTCCCACAATACTGGTGGGCGACTGAAACCTCCACAGATCCCATACCCAAATGGCCAACCCCCAGCACGGGATGTGGCTGCAGCCTCATGGCATCCAAAGTGCTCAGCGAGCTGGAGCAGCTACAGCCACCCCCATCCTGACACTGTGCCCCCTATGAGGGGTTATCAGCCCCCTTGGATGACCCAAAACCACAAGCTGTTCCCTTTCCACCCACAGCTCACCCTGCCGATGCTCTCCTGTGGGTTTCCACACCACATCCTGGAGCCGAGCGCCCAGCACGGGCTGCAGTGTCCAGGGAGGAGAGGCAACAATGCTCATGTCAAGCCCTCTGCATCCACAATTCCTATTTGATTCCCTTTAAAAGGGGCTGTAATGCAGCACGTATTTATACTTCAAAACAGCTTGTTTGTGTAATTGCCAAAAAAATGTTAAAAAAAAAAAGAAAAAAAAGGACAGAAAACAGCCCTGCTACAATGACTAATTAGCTCGCTCCTGCCTCGTCCCCTGTAAACAAATGTATTTGTAACCAATTTGCAAGCACTTTGCATAAGGGGCCCAGAACACTCGTGCCTGTTTGATGCATTTTGACATTAATTTGATAATAGCAGCTTAACAAGGAATCCAGGCTCCCCAGCTATAAATATGCTGCTTTTCCACTTCCTTTTATCTGCACAGTGAAATAATGTTTTTCCCCCTGCTGCAATAACCACCATCCAACCCTTTCATGAATGCCCTTTATGTCCTTTAGCATTTTCAAGGCTGCTTTGCTTTCTTTTTTTTTCTCCTGCTGGAGAAAGTAAAAGGGTTTTATTAGTTGTATTTTTAATTCCTGCTCATCGGGGGGGGGTAGGAAGGAGAAGAGAGGACAGTGATGGTGCTCTGATAATGCAGCTTCCAGGAGACAGGGATGAGAGACTTGTTTGTTCAGAAATACCGCTCCATCCATTTGTACTTCCTAGGAGAGAGAAAGCTCATCCTTTTTCTCCTCTTCTCCACTCACCGTGGCTCTCCCTCTCCATGCAAACCTTCACCACCACACCAAAACCAAATTCAAGCACAGTGAAATGGGAATGCGACTCTGGAGTCCACTCTGATGCCAACCAGAAAGCAAAAAAAAGGGCTGAATCACAGGAACTGAACAGAGGCTATGGCTTACCAAATGCCCTGACACCATAACTTCTCCTCTCCTTCTGGTCCTTCCCAAGACTTTCCACCTTTCCCCATGGTCAGAAACCTCCCTCACACGCAGGTTCTCCCTCGTGCATGCACCCTGGGGAGAGGCCACCTCTGGGGCTGGGAAGTACCAAGCCCAAAATTAGCACCTTGCAAATTGTCAGCTGCATCCTGTGGCCACAAACAAAGCCTCTGGGAGTTGAAGCAATTTGGCTGCTCTTCTCCACATTCCCTTCTCTCCTGCCTCCACCTCGGAGCCAGCGACGCACACGCTGCTCCCAAATTGACCCAGGGAGTGAGAAGTTACACAGAGCACAGACCCAGAAGACCTCTCCTCCTGCCATCCCAGGCCTGGAGACCTCCCAGACAAGGTCCCAGAAGGTGGAAGAACCAGGGACTCTTGCCCACCTTGCTGACATCAATACTCCATGTGCCCAAATACTGGCTGTACAGGTGAGGGTAAAACCAGAAACACACCGAGACATCCATCCCTCCCTGTGCCAAGCTGAGCTCTTCTCCCTCAGCCTTTCCACACCTCTGCTCCAGTTCTTCCTGCTTGAAACCAAGTCAGGTCCCTCCTTGCCAACAGATAAGCTGGCAGAGGACACAAGATCAGTACCAAATGGGAAGGGGGATGCTCTGCATGGGCCTTCCTTGGGTTTCCTCCCACCAGTGTTTCACATCAACCACGGCCCTTTCAGCCACTTCCCACTGGAGTCCTCCCCTGGAATCCCGAATGCCAAAAGCCCACGGCAAGGCCCAGCGATAAGATGGAGACTTAGCAGAGTCCAAAAGCACATTCTTTCTTCAGTCTCCTCCCTCCTTATCTCCTTCCTCCCTCCCCCAAAACCACATTTAGATAAAAGTTATTGGAACAATAAAATCCATAAGTTAAATACAAGCACAGGAGGGATGGAGGGAGGGTCTCTGCTCTGTGCCCGAGTGAGCAGACCTGCCAGAACTGAAAAACAACAGAGGAGGGCCTGTGATCCACCCTGGAATAAAACCTTGGATCACTGCAGGCAGAGATCCCAGCACACAGTCCCAACACAAGTCCTGCACAGACTCACTCACCTTTTAAAAACTGATCACAACCGCATTCTGACGCTCTCCTCTACTTCACCTACCTGGGGTGAGCTGACTTAAGCACATGGGTACCTGAGCTGCACCATTTTCCACAAAGCTGATCCTCCTGCGTGTTTATTTTGTAGATTTTCTCAATCCAAAGTAGGTGCTGAAGCCTAGGTTCTGTGTACCACTATCCCTAGAAACAACAACACAAGAAACAGCTCAATAGGACGCACATTTTCTCAAGCATGGGACACCTTCCACTAGGCCAGGTTGCTCCAAGCCCCATCCAACCTGACCTTGAGTGTTCTGTCCCACAGCAGCACGGCTCAGCAGTTGAGTGCTCCAAGATCCATGGAGGAGAAGCATTTCCTAAACACAAAGTAGCTCCTTTAGCAGAGCCCTCAGCCACAAGCACCATGGTGTGTGGAGCAGCATCCCAAAACCTCAGGCCTGGGGGAGTAGGGCTGTAACCTTTTCAGCAGCGCTCACCCCAGCACTCCCAGTGACATTCCACAGCTCCCAGTCCGGGCTAGGGCTGCACCCAGGCACATCCCTGCCCACACACACCTCACCTCAAAACGCAGTGCCAAAGTGTGCCTCCTGGGAGGGCGGCTTTGGGCTCTGGATTTAGAGGGAAATAGATAGCAGGAGGCAAGGAGACAGACCTGGTTCCAAATGTTTCACTCTTTATTTGAAGTTTTACATGCCACCAGCGTACATGAAAGTTGCACATTCAGAATTCGACTCACTACGAGGACAAAGGGCCAGATGCAAACACAAGTGTCAAACGAGCGCACGGATGGAGGAGCCCGAACCCAGGAGCTTGTCGGTGTCTGTGACCACGCTGTCACCTTGATGGCACTGGGGGTGTCAGAGCTGAACCCACAGTTTTAGGGCCACCTCCCTTTGCCATCTCCAGGGTCGTGAGCTGGGTCTTCTCTCCTAACGCAGCACCCTTCCCTTCCAAACAAGCATTTTTGGTAACATCTTCACCAGAACTGAGGGTGTTTGGAGACCAACTGCCCATTTAATGCTTTCCTAAATTCCCCTTTTCTATCAATGCCAGCAGTTTTTTACAAGGAGAAACAATTTCCACCCGCTGTTTAGAGGGAGAGATGACAGAAATAGGGACTCTTACACTGACATTTTATTTTCAAAGAAAGTTTTGATAGAAAAACATTTTCCCCAGCAGCCTTGGGCAGGGAGTTGCAGCTTCCACTTCAAAGGACAAACTTCAAAAACAAATCCAGTGTCCTAATGGTTTTGTGCTACATTACTTAATTGTCATACAGCTAATTAGCAATGCCTGATTTCACATTCTCTGTACATAGATGAAGTTCACAAAAGAAGGGGCTACTTAAAAGAATAAATAAAACAAGGCACCAGGCAGCCAGACTCCGACAACATTAACATAAAACGTTACACTTTACCATTTAAAAAACTGAAATAAAACCCCCATCATGATTAAACCTATATTGATCTGTCTTCCTTCAGATCTCAGAGCTTTGGATCTCTGCAAGAAGGGGGGAGAACGCAACGCAGCAAGCAGGGGCTTAGCCTGTGCCTCTCCGTATGTATTTCGCCAGCATGCAGCAGAGATCTTTAAAATTCTAATTATTTCCCTATCACCAAGTAAGATCGGGATCAATAGATGGTACAAACTGACCCCTTTCCTCGAGTGTCAGGGGGAAATTAAAAAAAAAGAAAGGGGAGGGCGAACCGAGAGCGTCAGAGGTCAATGCCACAAAACAATAGATATTGATGTCTCCATTCATTTCAAACAGCGGAAAGGTCAATGCCTCCCTTGCTTCATGTTTTATGGCTGAAATCCTGCTGCTAACAGCAACAATGTTAGTAGTCAGACCTCATCCATCCTTTTTTATTATTATGATTATTTCTAACCAGGTTAGCCATTTTGAAAATTTGACGAAAGCTGGGAAGCAGCACTGGGGGCTGGGTAGGAGGAGAAGAGGGGAAGCTGCCCTGGAAATTAATGGAAGGGATGGTTTCCATTAGTTTTCGAGTCTGCCTGTCCCTTTACCTGTGCCCCAGTTTGTCCCTCACTGCCCCCTAAAAAATGAAAAGGGCCTGAGGCAACATCCCTTCACTATTAATCATTATTCCCCATACAAGATCCCAATTGGTTTCTATGGAAATGATTCTCCTGCTGGAGTACCCTGGCTGCCTGTGCATCTCATCACACAGGCAGGAGAGCTGCAGTGGAAGGAGATTCGCCTCTGCAACACCCAGCACAGCTCCTGCACTGCTCTCCTTGTGGACAGGGAGAGGAGCTTTGGCTGGACACTCTGTTGGGACTGGCCAAGAGGGAATTGAATCTCCCTTAAGCAGGTGAAACAACCCTTCTGCACTCCGTCAGTGGAAAAGTCTCACGTTTCTGTCGCCCCATCCTAAAAAAGTGCTGCTGGGAGAAAGCATCGAGCACCTCACGTGTACGGTCCCCCACAGGACGCTCACACCTCTGAAGACGAAGGTGAGGAGACAGTCCTGCTCTGCTCCCCAGGATCTCACACATCTGGCAGAGGAGGAGGCAGCCCCAGCCTTGCCCTGTGCTCCCCGGGGAGCAACACCTCGCCCAGAGGGGAGAGCATTTTGCACCCCTGGGGGCTCCCTGCCAGGCAAATGAGCCTCCTCCCTTCCACAAGTGAGGAAACTGAGGCCAAGACTCCTGATGTGTGTCTGGCTTCCAGTGCGAGGTCCGTGACTCCATCCTGCCCTATCTCCTCTCACTCCAATCTCGTCTCCTCCTGCCAAACCCCCTCCCCGACAGACAAGCGACTGCAGCCCAAGCTCTCCAAAGGGAGGAAAGGCTGTCACCACACAGCTCCTTCCCCAGATGGAGCAGTGGATACACTGTCACTTCCCAAAGAGACCATGAAATCAGCTTTGCAAACAGCTGAGGAGGCAATCCTTTAACCTACACTGCTCCTAAGAAACCCAGGGGAATACTGATGACTTAGCCACTCCGAATTTCCCACACCAAAACCACTGTCACTCCAGAGCCTCCCAGCCTGCAGGAACCAAATGCCACTTCGCCAAACAAGACTTTGGACATCAGCAGAGCAGCAAACAACAGCGGATTTTAGGCACTAACAGCACCTGTCCCAGAATATCCTTCTCCCACAGAAGCGTGGACACCTTGTTGGTGATCAAAGCAAAGACTTCTGCTGCAGTTCCCAAAGCCTGGAGGTCTGCTTTGGAGCGCAGCAAGGAACAGGCCAGCAGGGACTAGGATCCTGCAGAGGCACTCCCTGTGAGAAGGGCACCTTCTGGAATTGAATTCATTTATTTTAGACTATGGACAGCAGCATCAGCAGGCTCAGAGATCACCTCATTAGATGCTCACAGACAGCAGGAGGGAGATTTCTGGAGAGATGGGGACAGAGAACAGAGAAAAGGAGGGGGGATTTCATATTAAATAAAAGCCAGGAGCAGAACACCCATCTCTCTGCTCCCCTCTTCTCCTCTACGGCTTCCTGCAGGAGCCTGAGCGCTGAGTGGGCTCCGAGTCCCAACCATTGCTCCACTCAGAACATATGGAGCTGTGTTTAATAGCCCAGCTCTGCCAATTGGGGACTATTAGGGTGGGTTCTTTTCCCAGTGTAAATGTTGCAGAATATAAATTGTAATTAACACCGATGCCAAAATAGCACTTAGAGAAAATAAGCACATTATTAACATCTGGTGAATCCTGCCTGGAGTGCAGAAGCAGCGGAAATTCTCACTCACCATAAGAGGATTTCTAGTAGAGATATCGAGCACCGGCCCGGAATTGGGGGTGAAAGGAATTTTTATCTCTTTATCACCTGTGGGTGACCTTTCCTAGCCATGGTTGTACCTGGTAGCATCACCAGGATTTCTGACCCACTTGCACAAATACAGATGCCTAAACAACACACCCCAGGCAACAGAATAACAGCATTATAAAACATGCCTGATTGCTGCCCCCATCAAGCAAGACACAAGGCAGGTGGATATGGATGTGCCAAGCCAAAGGAACAGCCTGTTCCATCAGTTGACTGCAATCCCAAGACCAAAGGGTTAACAGCACTATCAAGCAACAGCTGGTTTCTGAACACCTCTGTCCCCCATCCAGGTTTTCCAGTGGGACAGGAACAGGTGAGTTGGCAGCACTACCAAGCTCTTGCTGATGCCACAGCCTGTTTGTGGAGGGGAAATCCCTGCTGAGGGTGGGAACGGCCTCGCTCCTGTAGCACCTACCAAACTGCTGGGATTCCTTCACAGGACTACACAGGTTCCCTTAGGCATCAGAGAGATGGTCCCATATCCTCAGCCTTCCCTCTGCCCTGCCCTGCAGCCAGAGGTAGAAGGAGGAGAAAGCAGCTTTGCCAATGCTTCAGACAAGGAGGTGAAAGTAGCTTTGCAAACACTCTCCCTAACCCTCACTAGCTATCCTAGGAAAGAAACCTGGACAAAAACCAGGCAGAGCTGAAGTGGCCTGAACTGGACAGAGCAGCAGCTCATGTTTCTGCCAAAAAATCCATCAGATGCGCTGAAGTGAGGGTAGAAGGAGAGCAGAAAGCTATTGGAAAGGGAGAGAGGGACTCAAACAGGCAAGTAATATGACAAGAGGTAGAAAGAATGACCTCATCAGGGAGAATGGGAGGGAAAAGAGCAGCAGGATGCCAAGAACAGGGCACCAGCTCCTGACACTCACCTGCACGGAGCCCAACCTGAGGCAGAGCCTCAAACGCTTCCAGAGGGCTCAGCTCAGCTGCAGCATTCCCAGAGGAGCACGAGCCAGCCTTGCCATCCTGCTGCCAACTGCAAACCAGAGACTGTGCTGGCTCCCTGTCCTGAGAGGGGAAGGGAGGGAACCCCAGCAAACCACGCAGGGCTTGGTTCCAGTGAGGCACAGACCTGTGCCAGCAGGAGCCTGACATTTACCTGCTCCTTACACCGTAACCTCTCCAAGCACAAGGGTTATCACAGCCTGGCTCAAGATTTACACACGCAGGACAGATTTTCAGGCAGGCTCACACCTGGCTGACAGAAAATAAGGAGGGAAAGTCCTGCAAAGCTGGGAGATGCACTTCACTCTCAAATCTAGCCCATCAGAGCAGGGCTCCTATGAACACTGAGGGCAGAATATTGTTTGGGAGATGGCATCTTGTGCAGAAAATGCTGACAAGGAGATGGGGATATCATCTTTGGACAACTCTGGGCCTCCCCATAAAGCACTGTTCAACACATTCGGGATTTAGGTGAATTTAGACAGCTCTGGTCAGTAGCTGCTTTGCAGAAGACAGACCTGGTTTGCTACCAAGGGAAATTATGCCACCCAGAAATGTAGCTCCAGGAATTCATTACTTGGCTTTTGGTACAGCTGTCTGACGCTTTCAAAAGTGCTCAGTAAATAAGGCAATATGAAAGTGATCCAGACCACTACTGATGCCTGAGGAAGTTCTGTGGAGCAGAGAAGCCGACTGAAATCACACTGTGAAAATACTTCATAACATCTCTAAAATTAGCATGAGCTCAAGGCATGGGATATAAGGACAGAACTGGAACACTACATTCCCATCTACACTGCAAGACAGACTGCATATAAATCAGATCTGAGCCTCAACTTATTTACTGTAGGCACCATCTACCCTAAGACAAGGATTTCCAAAAGAGCTGAGAACTTCTTCCACCAGACCACTGGAAACAGCATCAGCAAGAATATACCATGGTTGAGGTGTTAATGACCTTAATTTGTTATTTAAAAATAAAAAGAAGAGTCCTTGTGGTACTTCTCCATCAAAAAAACCCTTTAAATATCCAGGACTGCATGTGTGTGACTACAAATGCCTATTTGTAACATAGAAAAGATGTGATGCACTTCAATTGAGCAACACATTTTTGTGCCTCTCAGCTGGCCTAGGCTTTCTACTTTGCCAAAAACAGACCGAAGCAAAGAATGATTTCCACCAACATCACAAAGCACACTGCCAACGTACACAGGGGCCCTTGGGAAAGACACCAGGCGACACGGGGGAAAGAGCATCGTTAAGTCAGTCTCTCTTACCTTTAACTTCAGCAAAATAACGAAACAATTCATATCAACCGCAAGGAAATACTCATCAAGATTCCAGAAGCCTTTGAGACAGGATTTTCAGATGCAAGCAAACATCCAACAGATTTTTCCCCACTGCAAAGGACCAGCTTTTTTCTTTATTATTATTTTGCAATTGCACCTGGTTAAAGTGATTGTACAGCATCCAGTGAGGTGGCCAGGAGCAGAAGATGGGCAATCCAGGCCAACAAGAAGCTATTCCATGTGTTCACGCTGACTTGTCCTTTCCCTGCTGTGACAGTCACCACCACAAATTGGGAGGTTCCTCGGCCACTCTGCTCTTAAACAAGGTAATTTCATCCAAGTGCCGCATGGGGACATCTCTGATGACCTCTGTCAAGTCCTCATGAAGCAGAGGGAAAATGACGACATTTAATGCAGGGCGTTCTGCCTGGAAACTAAATCAGACATAGGTTATTAGCCAAGGAAAAATACCAATTCTCCAGTGCAAGAGAAAGGAATGGCATGGATATCGATCATGCAGGGGTGGGGGCACAGAAGGGTTGTTCAGAGGGGGCAGGAGGGGCAGCTGGAACTCCAGGTCTCCCTCTCTTCCCTCTCTGTGTTAGCAGGGAGTGCAGGCTGGGCTTGCACCCCTTCTCAGCAAGTGTGTTGAGCTGGCACAAGCCCAGATTGCACCTAAAACAGGGAGAGAGGAAGAAGATTTTCTAAATTAATAAATAAATCACAAAATACAGGTATTCTCAAAGGACCGGAGATCCCAAGAGCTCTGCCCGAGCCGGGCAAGGTGCTCAGAGATAACAATTTAAACCACCTGCAAACCAGCAGCAAGTTGCAGAGCCATTAGGAAAATCAGGCCAGAGCAGTGCCAGGCATTCCCTGGGGGCTGAGCCTGGGATTATCACTTCAGGCTGGGTTGTTCTGCATGCAGAGTCTACACTCTGCAATTAGAGCACAGGCAAGTTTAGAAAGCTCAGATGTGCAGATAAGCATTTAGGTGTGCTCACACTCACACACACACACACACACACACACACACACACTGCAGCCTCCTTTTTAATCCAGGCTGCAGAGCAGAGAAAGAGATCTACAAAAGTTAAAGCCATTAAACAATGTAGAAAGAACCATACAAAAAGAAAAAAAAAATCAAGTCCCCATCAGCCAGTACCCTACATGACAGCAACCTGTGAGGAAGAGTAGGGGAAGAGAAACAGTATTCCTCAGTGTGGTATAGCAAGAGTTCAGTCTTTTAAAGCTGGGGGGTAAAACTGTAGCATAATTTCCCTTAAGAGCTACACCTTAAGATTAAAAAGGCTTGTGACTCTTAGCCCTGTGCCACCAAGATGCTTCCCCTGAATGGTGTGACAAGGACCAGTTCATTATCACTCTCAGGGAGGCAGAGTCACACTGGCAGCGCCAGTCCCTGGAGGCTGTGCTGAGCCTAAAGAGAAGCTCACTGCTCAACAAACTTCTCTTAGACAGATGAGTGCCTGGAAGATTCCCAGCTCATCACTAGCTCTGAAACGGTCAGATTTCTGTCAGAGAGGGAACGGCTGGAGAGTCGGCTGCTGGAAACACACGTGAAAACCCCAGGTAGCAACACAGCCAAAGCTGAAGAAAGGGACACAAGAGACTGGCATTTCCTGGGAGACAGAAGGGATATTTCCATCCACAAATTATTTGGAGCTGCCAAAAATGTGGCAGAGAAACACCCTTTCCCAGGCTAGTTGCTCAGTCCTGGTATGTTAAATTCATTTGCCTAAGTAGCTGCAGGAGTAAGGATTTCCAGCACTACCTGGGGCAATTTTATATCTTTCTGCATCACAGACCTGCCCGTCATGCCTCATGCCTAAGGGCTGACAGAAGAGGACACGGCTCCTCGAGTGGATCTGGGGGCTCGTGTAGGAGCTGTGCAGCTTCTTACTTCCACAGCACTGCCCTCAAGAAATCAACCAGCAAAATAACTGCTGATCTGGGAGGCAGCTGGTAAAGTCTGCAGTGATTTCATATAAAATACAGCCAAATGTCTCTTTGATAGTCCCTCCTCTGTCTCAGCTCTTCATGTTTCTTATCCAACACCACAGTCCTGCAGAGAAAATCATGTTAATAGACCAAGTTTACTGAAGTTCAGCAAGGAAGGAATTGCCATCTCCCCAAGGGAAACAAACCTCTGCTTCCTCCTTTGTATACAGGCTCTCCCAAATTGGATCTGCGTGCTGCCTTCTCACCATATACAAAATTGTAGTTTATAAGCAGCCTTTACATGTAGCTATAAAAACAAGAACCCAGACAAGTTTACATGATGAACTGCCACTGAGACAAATGAAAAACCCCAATGCACTCAGTGTCCCTTCCAAAGAGGCTGGGTCTGTATGACGGGTTTGAACTTCATCTTAATAAAAAAAAAAAAAAAAAAGAAAAGGAAAAAAAGAAAGCTTTGTAATTTTCTCCCCCCCCCTCAACAGGAAACTGTATGTTACTGCAAACCTTGTAAATTCCAAACCCCAGCAAGTTGACGCCGGAGAATTCTTTCCATGTACAATTTGCGTGATTTAAGGAAAAAAAAAAATCAAATGCACATGGTTCACTATTATTCTCAGCTAAATGTGCGTGCAAAGCCTCTCCTTTAACTGCCTGTTAAAAAACACCCTGATTTTAACGAGCAGCTGTCATAACGTTAAACTGGGATTAGCAGTTCCCAAAAGCAGCCTCCCTCTGCAATCTATGCTCCTTTAGTCCTTCCCCGGAAGGCAATTCCTTTCTTCATACACCTGTCCAGGTGGGCTAGATTAAGTGAGAGGCACTTAGAGCACTAGTTTGAAAGGCCCTAGGCATGGGGAGGAGATAACAAGAAGGGGAAGAGAGTGAGTTAATGAGTTGCAGAATAGCTCCTGTAATCTTCTTGAGGGTTCTTTCCTCATTCCACACCTGGATGGACTTCAAACTCCATCCACCTCTGCAAACGCATGGCTTGTAAAATTAAAACCCAAAGGACAGAGAAGGATGTCGACCTGGGGAGACAAAAGAGCTGCAGTTTCAGACATGAAACCCTGTTTGCTTTTTTTTTTGCTCCGAGGGAAAAAGCCAAGGATATGCTTGCTTGCTCTGCTCTACAAAAACCTCCAGACTAAACTCATCACGATTAATTAAATGAAAGCAAGTTTTTTAGGCAACTGACTTGCAGCCCCTCCAAAACAGATCCTTTAATCAGAAACAACCACTGGGATAACAAAGAAAACACACCCCCCACACTTATATTTTCCAGCATAGCCTCTGGTCCAGCAGACTCAACACCAAACCAACAACCACCCAGCAGGAGCTTTCACAAGAAGGTCTCTGAAGTGTCCTCATTTGGATGTGGACACAGAGCCAGTCGGGCCTTAGCAGCTGTTTGGAATAATCCACAGAGCCGGGAAACAACACCAAAGCACACCCTATGTCACAAATTCCTCCTGGCATCAGCAGAGGTACAATGTCTCCCTGCTGTTAGATCTTGAACAGGTTGTATGTGGATGAAAGGGTTAACGATGGTTTGCTCTTTGTCTCCAAAATTATCCCAGAACAGGTGTGGACTGGACACAGTAAGGTTATTTTCAAGTGAACAGCTTGGTAAATAGCCTGACACTACACTCTCACTTACTTCCAACCACTGTGGTAGGATTCAATATGTAGGTCAGTGACAAAGTCAAAAAGAAAGAGAAAAAGTCTAAAGCAAGGCTGCACTTTGATCAGATTTCCTCAATTTTAGCAAGACAAAAGAGTCCCTCCCTGGAATGCAGTTATCTCCTGGCAAACACTGACATACCTCTCCAGAGAGTCCAGCAAGTCCCCTGCAGACTCCACCTGCTGAGAGAGCCAAAGGGCAGCCCAAAGCCATGGGGAATCTCACCAGCCAGCCTAGAGGGATGGATTATACCCCTCTGCAACCCTCTGCACCACAGACCCTGGAAGATGACAGCTCCCCTGTGTTAGGTGCTGCTCAAACTTACCTTCTTTACTTGTAAGGAAAAGATAAGGCAGTGTTTGGGGCTGAGGAATGTATTTCCCCTTGAGATTTCCAGAGAAACCCAAGGAAAGCCCTATGCCAAATTCCAATGTTTCAGCACATCCCACTTCCCAGAAGCTGGCAAACAAGAGAGAGGGCACAAGGTGGGATAATTGAGCACTGCCAACAAAAGCAGCACACAGCAGATAAAGTGAGGAAATACAGTGTATCAGTGATGCGGTCAGGAGTGGATCAAGGCCAGATCTCTGAACTCCACAAACTGAGCTGGGCTTATGGGAAAAGAGGTTCCAGAGATGGAAAGGAAGGAAGGAAACCAGGAGAAGCTTGATTTAGGGAAACATGGCACAGCAGGGACAGAGCAGACGTGGACTCTGGTTGGCATGACTCTCAAATGCAAACCAGTCTCTGCTGCAGTTGCACACCTTTTCCCCTCTCTGCCCAGACCTCCCCCACAGGCTGGTGAGCTGCTTCTGGAGAGGCACAAGTTTCCCAAGAGAAGAGAACTGGGACCAACTCACTTTTTGCCCTGTACGCAGCTCTTTGATCTACACTCACAAACCCCTGTTAATCCTCTGCCAGGCACAGCCTAAGCCTGTCTTCTCTGGGAGACTTGCTCACATCTCAAAGTTCAAGTGTGGCATCTGTCTTGAAAGCCTCAGCCAGCTTACCTGAGCCAGGCTGGAAACTCCCTTCCTTGAGCATGGCACGGTGGAATGGAGGAAGTGCCAGGACAAGCTGGAGCAGCTGGCAGCAGCATGACCCAACACACACACACACTTTCCTCGTCTTCTCAGGGAAGGCCAGACAACCACTTAAAATTTGTTCCACTGGCCGTGTCCTGACCTCAGTACCAGGGAGCTGCAAAAGCTCTCCTTGCTTACAGTGATTGCCAGCGAAGCTTCTCCAGAGCATTTTCCAGCCATGCCAAAGAAACTGCAGGTGGGATTCTCCCAGACCCCTTCCTTCGTGAGCAGGGAGGACTCTTGCCCTCCACTCATCCCCCAGAAGCCTCTCAAGAGGAGTGCAAAGCCTCCCCACACTGACTCTAAAACAGATCCATTCCTTAGCGCCATTCTCTCTTCCAGCCCTGCCAGAGTGCCAGCACTGAGCAGACTTCATTACCAAACCTCAGAAATGGACTTGAAAAGTTCCCAGGGAAAGCTGTTGTGATTCCTCTGGCTGCTCTTAACTCCACACAATGAGATATTTTCTCCATAAGGTGTTTTCCTCTAGGGGTGCCTTCATCCCTTCATGTCCACACAGACAAACCAACATTCTCCCAAAGCCTGTCATTCTCCTTCACTGTAAATCCCATCACTACAGCCTCCAACCTGAGACCAAGGGGTGTAGATGGGACTCTGGAAATCCTTCACACACATCACTGCCAACTCTTCCCCCGTTATCTCCAAGGCAGCATCATGTGCCATTGCATTGAGCCACAGGGAAGGAGCAATAACACATCAGACTCATCCCGAGCCGAGGCAAATTACATCTCTCTGCTGTGGTTTCCCTGTAAGGCATGAATGGCACTCTGCTACTTCTCCTGTGAACTGAGGTTTGTATCAAACACGCCTGCAGATTGAGGTTCTTACATTATTTTGCCAGCTGAACTCTGCATCAGTCAAATGTGACTGGACAATTAGAAGGGGAGGGAATAAGAGCCCAAAGAGCAATGCCAGAGAGCCCAGGACACGTCCTAGGGGAGTGCTCTGCCAGAGCAAGCTGAAAGTTATTTCCTAATCTCTTCCACAAATTAAAAAGCTACTGCAATAACTGCTCAATTAGATTTATTTTACTATGGAAATGCTTTAAAGCTGCAGTTAATGCTTCCGTTCAGCCTTTTACACCCTCATGAAGAGAAAGCACGACAGTACTATTCCAATATTATTTCTCAGCCAAGAGAGAGAGGACAATCCCTGAAAGTTATTTCATGCACAAACCAATCTACCCACTGAGGAAGGTTTCAGGACTGAATTCCCTTCAAAACACATGAGCTGGCAGCTAGAACGAGCCATTTGGGTCAACCACAGGAATGCATTTAAAGAAGGGGTTTTGTGAGTACCCTCAAAAGACGATAAATTAACATGGCAAACTGGGGACAGTACCACAAGCTGTGCTGGCTCGTAAAGTATTTGAACCCACCCATAAACAACATCCCTGGTAGAAGCAAAGGTGTCTGGGCCACACCTCGAGCAGTCAGCCTTTGCCAAGCCCGCCAAGGAATCCTTGGGCAACGCAAGCTGACAAGGATGCAGTTTGTTACTCAGTCTGTGACAGAATGATTCAGGGGTTTCCAAGAGCAGGAAATGAAACAGACAATGAAAGCTTGAGCAGGATGCTAATGATTCACTCCACCAGCCTGGCGATACATTAAGTCTTCTGCAATCCCACTTCTACAGGGCCTGGAGCCCGTGGCATGCTGAGGCTGCCGGGGCGGGATCAGCAGCCACCACTGCCTCTGGGACACAGGACTTCTTCAAGGTCAGAAGGAAGAGAAGGTGGTGAAGGGATGCAAAACCAGCCTGCAAATCTTAAAAGAGCCCTAGGTGCTAATACCAGCTTTTTGCAGTGTCAATCCGATGCAGCAGTGCGGGAGCGACGCTGCAGGACTCAGCTGAATTCAAAGATCTTGCACACACCTACTGCTCCTACAGCCCCCTCTGCCCCCTCTAACAGTAAAAGGATTACCCAAAAAGGGATTTTCGGAAGCTGAGCCCACAATGAGAAGCCAGACAAGAGGAATACTGCAGGGATATCCAGGGCAGGGGGGAATGCTTAGCCCTGAGGTGAGCAAAAATTCATTTGTGATAGTTCAGTCCTGTGGTAAACACCAGGAGAGGAACTGGCTCACTCAGCACTTTACAAATACTCAGTTTCAGCTCCTTGCTCCCACCTGGAAGCCCTATTTCTGCAACTGAATCCCAGGAGGGTGCTTCTTCCCTTCAGTGAGCATGATAGCTCTCACAGCCACACAGGGCCACTGGAATCGGCAGTTTCAGAAAAGGTAAGATCCAGCCAAGAGTTTCATGTTAAAAAAGGGCAATAACAAGCAGAGAGAAATTTAGGTAATGCTACAGAAGATTGAATAGGAAGATCCAATTCAGATGGAAAGAGCAATTCCTAGAAAGTGGCAGGAATCTTATTGTGAAAGTCACTTCAAACTAAGCAGTGCTCATACCTGACACAGGCAGAAGACAGAGTACCTTAAGTGTTTCACTTTCCCTGGGTCTTGGATCCCCAGAATGGGCAGATTGTCCTAAATGAGTAAAATTCTCCGCACTTTCCAACACTGTTTAACCTGAAAGTCACTCCAGTCAAAGAATCACAGAATTGCTTAGGTTGGAAAAGCCCTCCAAGATCACTGAGTCCAACCGTTCCCACAGCACTGCCAAGCCCATGTCCCCAACTGCCACATCTACACAGCTTTTAAATCCCTCCAGGGATGGTGACTCCATCACTGCCCTGGGCAGCTGTGCCAGTGCTTGGCAACCATTTGGGGGCAGAAATTGTTCCTAATATCCAACTTAAACCTCCCCTAGCACAACTTGAGACCATTTCCTCTCATCCTGTTGCTTGTTACCTGGGGGAAGAGACTGACCCCCACCTGGCTCCACTCTCCTGTCAGGGAGTCGCAGAGAGCAAAAAGGTCCCCCCTGAGCCTCCTTTTCTCCAGGCTGAGCCCCCCCAGCTCCCTCAGCTGCTCCTCATCAGACTTGTGTTCCAGACCCTTCCCCAGCTCCATTCCCTTCTCTGGACATGCTCCAGCCCCTCAATGTCCTTCCTATAGTGAGGGGCCCAGAACTGAACACAGCACTCAAGCTGTGGCCTCACCAGTGCTGAGTTGCACGGGTGCCTTTTGCTGGAGACAGGCACCAGCATGGCTGGGCAGCAGGGGCAGAGAGCTTGGGCGAGGACTGCCACGACCCCACTCCGACCCCACAGCTCCGGGGGATGCTGCTCCAGCGCCCCGGGCAGCCCCAGCCCTCTGCACCGCCTCCCAGCAGCTCCCAGGAATTCACAACAGCACTTTTGGGACACACGAGCAGCCGAGCCCAGCTGCCCACCCACCACCCCAAAACACACTCCAGCTGCAGCACGGTTTTCCTCTCTCTGCTGTGGCTTAGCTTGGATTCCATTTCTATAAATCACAGCTCACCTCTACGCCATGACACCTTCCCTATCCGTATGAAGAATCCCCAATGACAGTGTGTTCTTAGAGGTTTTTTGTTTTGCTTTTGGGTTTTTTTTTGTTTGGGTTTTTTGCATTTTGTTTTTGAGTGGTTGGTTGTTTGGTTTTTTTCGGTTTTTAATTATTATTTTATCCCAGCTTTCTTGATCCTTTTCTAAGGTGTTTTTCCAAGGACTTTTCATGGGCTTGTATTGTCTGGTGTTGTTGAGTCCTTGAAATCATTACTATGGTAGGAGCTATTTAAACACTTCAGCTAAAACAGACAAAATTCTAAAGGCACACACTGGAAAATAAAAATCTGCCCTTGAGGCCAAGGGGATATTTGCCAAAGCATTTCCCATCCCCTCTTCCAGCCTGTTTTCCAATTGTAAGCTTCACTAGGAAAGCAACTTCTCCTGCACATTTGTGAAGTGCCCACTAACCACACCATGTAGCTGTGCAAGCCTGAAGTCATCCAAATTCCTTGCCCGCAGCATTTTTGGGGCAGAGAAACACTGGCGTATAAATACGATTATTTAGCACGCAGCCTCGGCAAGCGGTGGGACCTTCCATGGGTCACAGCTCCATCTACTGACTACTCCACAAAATAACAGTGTGGAAAGCCTCGGGAAAGCTCTTGGTAGCAAGAATCATCCCCTCGGACCTGCCTTTGGACACAAGGCTCTGTGCAAGCCTTTAGAAAGGATCCCAGCACAACAGCTCAGCCCCAAAGGGAGAAGCAATTTTACCTTTTCTGCAAAGAAGCCTCTTGGCACAGCAACAGGTCTGGGGTCACTCCTGAACCTACAACCACAGGGCCTCAAACTGTGGTATTTTAGTGCTTCTGGAATTACTGCTGCAGTGCTTTGAACAGAAGACTTATTTAAACAGGGACAACACGCGCTTGGGGCTGAGCACTCCAGCAAAGTTTGGGTCCAAGCATAAAATGGAAAACATTGTGTTTGTTGGATGTGCTGCTATCTGAAGTGTGGCAGCAGCTGAGCACCATGTGATAGGAAAAAAAAATGTCATTTTACAGAAAAACTGAGACTAGACCACCGTCATGTGAAATCTGAGGAAGATCAGGGAAGTGGATATGGATCACTGGAGCCACATCTCCCACTCTAACCACCAGGCCCTTCTTATGTGCAGAGTATCTCCCTGAATCATAAAGGAGATCACCCCTCCCATTCACAGTGAAGGAAAAAGAATAAAGAAAAACACTGCAATGATTTATCTGCCCAGAGGGAAACAATCTTTACAGTCTTCTCTACAGCTCAGAGGAGACCTTGCCCTTGCAAGCCTCCTGTTTGCTGATGAGGCTCCAGATGAGCCCCGTTCTGCCTCTTGTGTGTCATTGCAAAAGAGCCAGAACTGAATCAGAGGCTTTTACTGACTTCAATACACAAACTAGTTTGTCCCAAATATCAGCAAACTTCAAGCAGAAACTGCTCACCAGAAAGCTGGACACCTGGCTCAGAGCTGTCACAAGACCAAGAGACATGAGAATAAGTCTCTTTTCAGGCCAGTGGAACAGAAATACATAACACTAACCTCATTTTATAGTCAAAGGGGAGAGTTTGGGAATCATGCTGTAAGTCATCAGTGTGATGCAGCAGATTTAATTCCCAAGCTCCCATCACCACACCCTGTATATACACCATCTTCCAGGACAACTCCACAGCCAAAACAAGTCTGTTCTCCCCAGATGGGTCCCAGTCTCTTCTGTGACCCAAACCCACTGTGCATCCACACCTGAAAAAGGACTACCCTGCACTACATTGCATTTTCAAGCCCTCCCAGCTCTACTTCCTGCAGCAAACTCCTGGTGTGTGCTCAGCCCTGGGCCTTTCCCATTCCCACTCACATTTCTTTTTTTAGAGGCATTGGGAGAATGGGAGTCACTTTAGCCCCATGTCCCTGTTCAAAACCGTCTCTCAGCCTAAACACTACCATCTCTCAGCCTAAACACCACCATCTCCACAGCCCTAAAGCAGGAACTCTGATCCTCACTGGGACCTGAAGAATAGGGAGCAAACAAAGGTTCATTGTGGTCCCTCCTTTCCACCCCTCTCCGTGCTCCCCATGCAGCACCTGCACACATTCCAAACAAATGGAAAAAAAAAAATCAGGATAATTCACTTTACTTTATTCTGGCACAAGGATATATAACTTCCAACTTGCTGCCCAGTGGGGTCTTCCAATGTAAAACTTGGATTAAAGAGACAACAGCAGCACACTTTTAGGGGAAGCCATGCTGTGTGAATTAGAGCCTCACCCACAGGTTAAAGCTCACACACACAGATTTTACTGCACATGTCTCTGCCCTTGGAGCAGCAGACAAAATGCAGCCAAGAGAAAGTCAATTCCTGACTCCATCTGAAAGCACATTTGTGCAAGGATAAGAATGGGATCACTGGAGAAGTCACGTGGTTAAAGACTCGCTGATGGCTCATGGAAGACTCCAGGCTTTGCTTACACATCATTTTCTGTATTTTGTTCCTTCCATTTTATTACTAGAGACAGTTGCATGAGAACAGGATCTTTGTTGCTTAGGAGAGCATCTGCTCCCACTACTTATCCTCCTCCTGAAGTCATAATCTTAGGTGACATCAAAATCGTTTCCAGAGCCACCAATTACAATGTCACAGAGGATTATGACTTCAGGTGTAGAATTTGCAGAGGGAGCAGATGCTCTCTTCAGCAGAAAAAGAAAAAAAAATTATAAACCCCAACCTTCAAAAAAATCCTGTTTTGATACAAGTGTCGCTATTAATAAAATACAAAAGAAAAAAATAAGTTTGACGGCCAGAACTGTCGCTAAATACAAAAATAGTTCTTTAACATTTCCATGAGGCATCAGCTGCTCTTTGGAAAGTTCCCAGGGTTTAGATTATTAAGAGGTATAGAATGCAGCGAGAATCTGTCCATGACAGAGAAAACAAGGGAGAAAATACTGCAGAATGGTGTATTTCTGCCCAGTAAGTGAACATTTAAATTTTGGCCAGTGCTGCAACGGCACCTCGGAGGTGAGAGAAAATAAAAAACAGGAACTGTGGATTTGTGGTTCTTTCTAAGGATCCCCAAAGCACAACTGAAATCAAACCAGAAATGTTTTTACAGATAAGAAGCCCCGTGAAAAACAAACTCAAAGAATCCTTGTCGCATCACAAGGAATTTACTCAGATGCTTCCAACAATCCCTATCCCAGAAGGACACAGAGGCTTTCAGAGGCAGTAACAATCTCGGGAGCAGTTTGGTAGGGAGCTAATATAGTCACAGGCTCTTCTGGATTTGTTCCACGGAAACAAGCCAAGTGTAATAAGTCAGTTTGAAGCTGGAGGAAGGCTGGGGGGAGGAGCACCCTTTAGGATGCACTAATAACGCCGTGTGATTTGAAATTTTTATTAGAGCTTAACAGGGCCCAGCAACAGTAGGTGACAAAGAAAACAGACTGAAGGCGGGGAAAAAAGCCTTATAGAAAAAAAATAATAATGGAAAATCTGTTGCATGGGAAATATTTTGTAAGGTGACTGCCACTATTAGAAGATTTCCAAATGCCAAGCGTAATTAAAAGCTCTCTTTTCAAATGCAGTTCACGGCTCACACACAAACGTTTCCCACCACGTGAGGCTCAGAACACTGCAAGGGGCCAAGCAAAATGCATTTAAGAACTGCCAAACGTGCAAAGGCAGTTTGTACCAATTCTCCCCCCTCACGCATCCCCCAGAAGAAAAAACCCTTCACGACAACCCTTTAAAGGCTTTGAATTGCACTGCCAGGGGATTATCAGTAAGTGACATTTACAAGTGATTAGAGGACAGAGAATTATCTTAGTCACTTGTGGGAAAGGAGGAAAGCTTCAAGGTCAAATCTCTCAGTACTTAAAATGTCGGCAGATGTTTTGTTTACACAAAAAAGTGTCATTTGATTTATGATGGAGCTTTACATCCAGAGCTTCAACTCAGCCAACGGAACTGCAGAGAACATGGGTGGGAATGGAATCAAAAATTCATATGATACCTTCAGATACTTCACTGATTCACTCTTATTAAAGTAAGAGGCCGGTTTGCATGCCAAGCAGTTACGCAGTACCTATTAGCTTCTTGGAACAAGCGCTCCAAGCCATATAAACCTTGGCAAGCAAGGAAACGGAGATAAATCTCCAACAGCTCCAAAAATCCCACATCAACCCCCTTCCGCACTCACCTCCGCACAATGGATTGCTGGAGATTTTTGCAAACGGTAAGAGATTCTCCCATAAACATGTGGCACATGATGACCTCAAGGCAGTTGGCCATGAATGACATCACTGCGTCAGACTGCAGAGTCCCGCTCCGGGAGACGATGCAAAGCCGCTGGAGAGAGGAGCAGTGACTCAGTGCCTGGAAGAACTGGGCGCCCGCACAGAAGTACGGCTGTTCCAGCCTGCGGGAATAAACAAAAACAAGTCAATGGGCAATTCACACTTGGGACAGCTCTCAGACAAGAGGGAAGGCAGAGCATTCATGGGGGGATGGCAAATGGATCAGGCAGTGTCGCCACTGCTGACAGACAAGGACACAAACGGGCAGGAAGGCCCTAAACTGCAGAATTCCGGTGCCTGCAGGGAGCAACCCTGGAATAACCCTGGTTTTGCAAGTTTTCCACAAAGTATGTCGGGTAAGACAAGCCTTGGTGCTGGTGAGCAGCAGATCCATTCTGGTCCTACAAGCACAGCCTGGTTTTTGCTACCTGACATCCACTGAGCAGGTGATGTGGATTCTGCTCCAGTGCACAAGCACTGATCAAAACGGTCATATCTTCAGTTTAATACCTTCACTTTACTGCCTAGAGAGAAGCAGGCATGAAAAACACACAGTGCACACAGGGTGATGCAGAACTTAAGCCTCTGGGACCAAGAGAGTGACCACAACCATCCCCAGCAAAGGATCAGAGGTACTGCTTGCCCACGGGAAGAACAACCATCATCAACCCAATCTTCATCCTAAACACTTGGCCCAGAGAAGAGAGACAGGATCCTCTGTCATGGTAATCCAGCAGGAAAACAAAATGACACAGTGAAGCCATACCTGGCCAATGTGGGGCCTGTGTTTTAACCAGCAGCATATCTGGGTGACTCCCTCACAGAAACCAACCTGCAGGAAGCAGAACCTGCTCAGGGCTGGTGTTACCAGGAGAGTTCATCTGCTTAGAGCAGATTTACTACAGGGCTTCAGAGCACTTGGGAATCTCAGTCATTGGGTCAGGAAGGCCAAGAGCTCCAAGAAGGTTAATCCATTAGGTGATAACAAGCTGTCGGTCCCAACCTGATCTGGATAATCTCTGCACAGGCTTTTGTAGTACCCAGGGGTATCTCAGCAACTTAATCCTGTTAATTGATAAATTCTGTTTTAGCCTCAGCCTGCAACTGCTGTCGGGTGGCATTGCCTGAAGAGATCCTAAGAGCATATCAGCGCTTTGGGTAATAAATTAAAATTAATATCAAAGAGATGGGCATCCTCTTAAATTTTTCAACAGCATTATTGGGTCACTGAAAATTTAGGACAAAAAGCTCAGCATCCTGACAGCAGGTTTGCAGGTGAATCCCTGAGACGCGCCAGCCACACTTGCAATGCCGCCCTTCACTCGCTAGATGGCAATGTTGCTTTGGAAGATCGCCTTAAAGTCAGACTGGAAAAAAATGGGAAGGGAAAAAAAGGGTGGGAACAGCAGGGAATCAGTCAAATGAAAAGGAAACTACATTATCAGGAGGAAGTGCTAAACACTAAAACCATCTTAAGCCCATATAAAACATGAGATCTTAGTCAGGAAAGAGGAATGATAGCTTGCATGGAAGCATGGTACAAGGAGACATCCTTGTTCCAGCCTTTATTCCAGGCTCTACGCTGCCTCCCACCTGTATTTATTGCTCCTGGCCTCCATTTCAAAGCCCCTGGAAACTACAGGGCCCAGGCTGAGCATAGGAACACTGCACACCCAAACCTCCTTTCCCAGCCCTTCCGTGGCTCTTTGCTCTCCTGAAAGTTAAAGACACTTTCACATAACCCAAGACATCGAGCAAATGAATTTCCAACAGCTGCCATCTCTTGGATGAGAGATCTGCATGTTCCTTGCCTGTTATAAATGGGAAGTGGTGGAACGTGAAAACCCTCCTGAGGTGTTTTAGCCACCCTGGATCCCTTCACTGTTGCAGTGGATCAGGAACAGGCCCACAAACACCGGTCCCAGCTGATGAGCAACAATTTCAGTCACAGCAACTGAACTGTGCCCACAGAGTGACCTTGCTGCCACAACTATTCAGCATTTTGGAGCCTTTTGTGAACAGTCCCATTGTGACAATGGGACTAACAGGTTCTGCATTTTCACCAAAATAACCTGATTTGGGGTAGGGGGAAAGAAAAAAAAGCATCTTTCTAATAACATTTGTGTTCATACAGGACTGGCGCAAGGAAACTATCGGTTTGTGCCCTTTGCTTTCACGAGCACATTTTGGCTACCATGAAGCTCCTTTGTGCACCCCTTAGGATCAGATTCTTTAAATCCTACCAGGAGAGGAACACCAACAGGACAAACTGTAAATCTGGAATGTTTTCGGTAAATTATCAAGAAAAGAAATAAAAAACCAAAGAGGTGAGGTTTTAATACAAACCAAAGGCAGAAAAATATCTCATTGGGAAACCTGAGGAGAACTCTACATTATCTGGACAGTATAGGAACCTCTTCTTTCCTGGAAATTTAAGAAATGTACATATACACAAAGCCAAAAAGTCAGCAAAGGCTCGTAGTATTTAACCAGCTCTGACAGGCTGCTAGCTCCAAAATATGCAGTATCCACTCTTTCTTATCTAAGAGGAAGGCAGTCACAGCACTTTTTATTCTTAAAACACTGCTTAAAGGGCACATCCCGAGCCTTCAAGGAAAACATGCAATGCCTTCCCATTCTCCACAAGTCAGGAAGGAAAATACCCAGTTTTCAAGCCATTGCAGCTACTACAGTTTTAACAGTAACCACAACAAACCAAACACTACACTTCTGGAGACCCACAAACAAAATGGGAGATGTTCAAGGGCAGCCCCTCACCTGAGATCTCTCAAACACTTGCAGTGTTTCAGCATGTCCATGAGAGCAGACATATAGACCACCTTCCCCATCATGCCCAGGTTGGCCAAGGAAAGAGTCCGCAGGTGCTGGCACTGCAGCCCGATGTTAACGAGCCCAGAGCCAGTGAGAATACTTGGCAGCTGTGCTAAGGTGAGGCTCTGCAGGTAAGTCAATTGGCTAATGGCAGCCACCTCTGAATCCCCCACACTTTGTGCCCTGACACAAGGAGGCAACGAGTTCCGAATTGCTGGCTCGTTGCGGGGCATGGCAGAGGAGAAACTGGACCCAATTATCTCCAAGGTTTCCAAAAACCGGAGGCTTCCCATCAGAGCCCAGAACACTGAGGACTCTATCTTCTGATTTGCCTGGTCCGCTAAGTTCCTTGGATATGCCTGTATCCCAATCCGAACTTTCCTTCCAAATGTTTGGGGCACCAAACTAGGAGCCGTGGGAGGCTTCTCCACAGTTGCAGCAACATCTGTGATGGAGCAAACCGGCAGTGCTAACGAGAGCAGGTGCTTTAGCCTGGACAGCAGCTGGCACAGGTGGTTCCCAATGCTTTCAGAGCTGTGATGGTGAGCTGCAGACAGGTTGAGGTGCCTCAGGTTGCAGCAAGACACTACCAGGCTTTCCAAAATGCTGCTGTCAATGTCATCTTCTGCTTTCCGAAACAAGGACTCCGGAGCCAGACAGTGAACACAGCCACTGAGATTCAAACTGGTCAGGCTTTTAAGATCCTTCCCTCCATTAATGACCCTCTGGATCAGGTGCCCACCAGATAAGGTGCATCGGCTAAAGCTGAAGTAGAAAGGGTTGTTGAACTTCAAGTGTTGCAGGAGCCCGGAGCCGTTAATCCAGGCTTTGGGCAATTGTAAAGCATCCAGACGTACATTTCGAGCCATGGAGTCCAGGAGGTTTTTGGTGGCTCCCGTCTCCGCAAAGCTGCCGGGGGCAGAGATCAGGAAGGCGTGGAGGTTCTCAGGCGTCCGATCACTCAGCACTGCCAAGTACAGCCTCACCACCTCCTGATTGACGTAGCCAGGAGCCAGCCTGGCATAGAAGATGCGGAGGTTCTGGTAGTGGGGCACGTTGCTCTCGCCCACCATCAGCTGCCCAGAGAGCATGAACCCCTCTCGCGAGCGGTCGAGGATCTCAAAATAAAGCAGCAGTTTCTCAAGGCTCGTGCAGCACGGGACGACGCCGTACGACGGCGTGTAGAGGGTTTGCTTCAGCTCCGAGACACGGCTGAGGGTGGCTTTGCACTCACTGCTCAGCTGGCTGGCATCAAAGCCCGGGTTGACATCGATGGCCAGGGAGCGCAGGTGCTGGAGCGTGGAGAGCATCTTGGAGAGCCGGAGAGAGGTGACGTGGCACCCGGACAAGTTGAGCTTCACCAGGTTCTTGCAGCGTGTTACGTGATCGATGGTGGAGCTGGGCAGCCAGTAGCACCCAGCCATGTTCAGCTGGTAAATCTCCTTCCCGATATCCCTCATCAGCTGCTTCACTTTGTCTTTGTTCACCTGCACCCAAACAAAACCACAGTCAATGAGATATAAGGCACTGACTCAGTTCCCCAGCTGGAGATGGGGATAAGAGTGTTTGGCACTTAGATTATGTGGCTCATCCAAAGGTTTGGGCATGGTAGCCCAGCACCTCAGTCTGCCACGCTTTGGACTCCTAAGATTACACATCCTTTAGCTTCTTAGCCTGCGCAGTTCTGCATTACAGCTGTTCAGCAGCTGAGAGTGGAATGGAAACCACCTCCATTTTCTACCAGCAAATCTATTTCAGCAGAACTATCTATGGAAACTCAAACTGAAAGAAGACTGTTTCCATTCTTCTTCATCCAGTTTCCTCTTCTGGAAATGAGTAAGAGAGGCTTTCCCTTGCCTGCACTTGGTGATACAGTTCCCATAAAACCATTATCACCCTTTAGTCCCAAGCTTTATTTCTGTCATAGCACATAAACAAATTCTAGTTTCACTGACTGCATGCTTGACAGCAACACACACAAGATTTTTTTGCACAGCAACAGGGAAAATATATTTTGAGAAAATGGTAACTCAAATGGCTACAAAATGGCAGGTCACGTTTACTTTTGTTTTAGCTTCCAGAAACACAGAGAAGTTTACACTGACAGTATTTTATAAAAGTAAGGGAGTACAGAGCTGTTCTAACAAAGCATTCTGGAAAACAAATGCTTTTATAAAACAGTTTATTGTGTGCTTGATTTCAGAGTTCAAGAACAGTCCATTCATGCAGACACATTGGAAAGTTCTACTTGGTGTTTTTTCAGAGGTCAGATTTGTCTTCACAGCTAACAGAAGAAGCAAGCTACTCTCCCCACCTTATAGTCCTTCTGAAGGAGAACTGTATGTGTTAGACTCTTGTCAAGGCAAAGCGTTGCGAGTTTCCTGCAGGTTCTCCTGACGTTCAGAACAAGGTCTGTGCAAGGGACGTAGCTGAGGATGTGCAGAAGGATCTCATCTGAGAACTCCATCAAGTTGACACCATTGCTTTCCTCCTCATTCTCCTCGCTTACAACCTCCTGGGGGGAGAAACAAAAAGAAAAAAGAGTAAAGCTACTGGCTCAGCAACACTTTTGAGTAAACAGATACCCCGAGTCTGATAAGGATTTTTAAAGTGAGACAAAACAGAAACACCTGGATCTTTAAGTACTTCCATCTGCATGAAGAAACCAAAAAGCTTTCCCTCAGAAGACAACACGGAAATAGTGCAAAACTTCACAGGAGCCACAGTACCTTCACCCACTCTTTCGCTGCTGGGGCTTTGGAATAGGGAGAAAAAAACATTTCCATTCATTCCACTTAGTCTGCAGTTGGAAAAGTGACTGTCCCTGATTCTTTCCTAAATATATCGCAGCCGTCTCTTTCTACATCTTTCCTCCAAGCGCCATCCGTTTCAATAACCTTAAGAGTTATATAACCATAGCTATATATATGTGTGTATATGGTTATATATACATATTTACACATACACACACCAACACTGCAGTCCCGCACCGGACCACCCACAGCTCTCCTGCCACATGCCCACACCTTAACCACGAAACCACAGCCCAAATTGTCATTAACTTCACGGCACCTCCTGAGGGGAAGGGGGGCTGCTCTCACCTCACAGCCCCTGTGACCCCCCCAGAAAACACCCCGGGGAGGGCCATTTCGGCGGCCCGGCCCCACCGCCGAGCGCCCTCCCCGTCCCCGAGTCCGGATCCCGCCCTGAGGGGCTCCCGGCTCCCCCAGCCCCGGTCACCGGCGTCCCGAGGGGCCGGTGCGAAAGGGAAGCGGGAGGCGAACGGAGCTCCCCAAGCCCCGACTCACCTCTCCAGAGCGGAACATGGCGGCGGCCGCGCGGCCCCGCCGCAGCCGCCACCGCCTCCCCGCGCCCCGCTCGGAGCGGCCGCGTTCCGGGCTCGCTCCCCGCCGGCCCGGCCGCCTCACGGCTCTTCCGGCGCGGCCATGACCCGGTTCCGCGGCAGTGCCCGCCCCGCCGCCATCTTGAGCGCGGCGCGGCCGCTGCCCGGCGCCATCTTGAGGGCGGCGCCGCCATGATGTGGGAGTGGCGGGTCCGTGGAGTCACAGGATCACAGGATCAGTTAGGTGGAAAAAAACCTGTGGGGTCACCGAGTCCAACGTTTGGCCAAGCACCAACGTGTCAACTAGATCGTGGTACTCAGTGCCACGTCCAGTCTTTCCTTAAACACCTCCAGGAATGGTGACTTCACTGCCTCCCTGGGCAGCCCATTCCAATGTCTAATCAGCTTTTCTGTGAAGAAATTCGTCCTAATGTCCAACCTAAACCACCTCTGACACAGCTTAAGACTGTGTCCTCTCGTTCTGTCACTCATTGCCTGAGGGAAGAGCCCGACTCCCACCTGGCTCCACTCTCCTGTCAGGGAGTTGCAGAGAGCGAGAAGGTCCCTCCTGAGGCTCCTTTTCTCCAGGCTGAGCCCCCCCAGCTGCTCCTGGTGTTCCAGACCCTTCCCCAGCTCCATTGCCCTTCTCTGAATGTGCTCCAGCCCCTCAATGTCCTTCCTGAATTGAGGGCCCAGAACTGGGCACAGCACTCAAGGTGTGACCTCACCAGTGCCAAGTACAGGCGGACAATCACTGCCCTAGTCCTGATGGTAGAATCACAGAATGGTTTTGGTTGGAAGGGACCTTAAACTCATCTTGTTCCATCCCCCTGCCCTGGGTAGGGACACCTTCCACTAGACCAGGTTGCTCAGAGCCCCATCCAGCCTGGTCTCAGAGCTGTCCCCTCACATCTCGGTGGGCTCTGAGGGCACCGTCATTTTGAGGGCAAAACCAGAGTTGCTTGGGGGAGCAGCTCCCTCGCCTCAGCCCCATGACCGCCACTGCTGTGGTATCTGGGGTGCTTGGCCTCCTCTGCCCTCGGCCGCTGACTCACATCAGCCTATGAAGCCCTGAGTTGGCTCCAAAGATGTAAATTCACCCTGCGAGGAGCCTGAGGGTGCAGGAGTGACTCAGAGGGCAGAGGGAGCCTTGCTGGTTTGGCAGAACACCTGTGCCGGGATGTCCTGCAGCTGCCAGGGTGCTCGCTCCATTTGCACCCTGGTTTTCCATGGAGGCAGCAACGTATCTGGGAGAACGATCATCTCCTGGTTCACAAAGTGGGTGAGAAAGACAGAACACCCATGAGTACTGAATGGGTTGACATGAACAAAGTGGGTGCAGCTACCCCTTCTTCCCAGTAAAATCCCTAAATATATACCTATCACTTTCAGTTTCACTGTCTGTGTGTGCAGCCATCATCAGTCTGGGCTCAAACCAGGCTAAATGTTCTAACTTCGGCTGTAGTTGTGAGATAATAGAACCACAGAATGATTTGGGTTGGAAGGGACTTAAAGCTCATCCAGTTCTAACCCCCTGCCATGGGCAGGGACACCTTCCACTAGCCCAGGTTGCTCCAAGCCCCGTCCATCCTGACCTTGGACACTTCCAGGGGTGGGGCAGCCACAGCTTCTCTGGGTAACCTGTACAAGGGCCTCACCACCCTCACAGGGAAGACTTTCTTCCTAATATCACTATCCTACACTTCACTGATACATGGAGGGCCGTGTAGAATCATCTAGAGCTTCTGTGAGCACACCCATCACACACAGCCATGTCCAAGGAGAGCAGCTGGCTTAGCATGGTTATATTAGCTCCTCATCCCAAATCTCAAGTACAGACAGGACCAGAGCTCTGGAATTTCCAGTTACGTGTATGCTTCAGGAATTTTGTTCATAGAAAATGTGTTTTAAAGATGTCCCACAAAGGAAGATGAATAAGTTGCTATTTTCTTCCTGCTTGATTGTTGCCATTTAAGGTCATGAATTACATTAGGGGTTAATTGGGGGTTTCACTTAGAAATAGCAAGTGCCTCAAGTCTTGATTATGTATTTGCTTCTAGGCCTATGAGAGAGGTCTGGAATCAAAGAGGAAAACCTCAACCTTTAGATGAGGGAGAACCTCAGTAAGAGGATATGTACCTGCTTTGTTTGTCATGTGTTTCACTTAAATAAAAGGTAATGACAAGTTAAATCTGGAGGCCCTTCAGTCAAGACCAACTTGTTTGACATCTGGGAAAAATACCAACCTACCGTATTTGCAGTCATCAGGGAAAGCAGAGACCAGGGTGGAGGAGAGCTGCATTTCCAATGCAAATGGTAAATAAAATCATCAGGGAGTCCCAAAGGCAGAGTAAAGGCCCTGCCCAGAGAGCCAGGGCGGCTGGAGCAGCTGGAATTAGGAGTAGCCACAGGTTCCCTCCAGCCCTGGGGCATACATGGAGCAGACAGCAGCTGACAACCCCAAATAAGAACTGGGAACAGAGAGGTGTAAGGATCTCCTGAGGAGAAACCAGGCTTTGTAAGAGGAGTTGCATTTGAACTTGTGATCCACCAAATAATTGAACAGGGTACTGGTGCAGATAAGACATGGAGGTTGAACATGAGGAGGTAGCAGGTGATAAAGGAGGAAGGAAATGAACAACTACACTGAACTCTGGCATCTCTCTTGATGGTCCTGGGAGGTGGCCAGACAGAGTGAGGAGAAACCCTCCCTGCTGTGCCTCATTTCAGGAATGCTCTTCTCCATGTGGGCACCTGGGAGCCTGCTGCGAGGTTGGGTTCTGTTCAGGGCTGGGCCATCTCAGGGCAAGCTTTGGTCATCTTACAACTAATACAAGTTTTCTCAAGGAAGGCAGGCACATACCATGCTGTCCCAGTCCAGGTAGGCAAACAAATTAATACCAGTGTCAAGATATTTTGCTCTGTATAAAGCAAAATCTCTTAACTGTTCAAGGCCAGACTGACCTGGGGATTTTATATTTTTACCTCTGAAAAGTCTTGCTTCAGTTCTCTCCTCTGATTCCTAAGACTGATACAACCTGGACATATTTTTGACAGCGTGACTAAAGCCCAGCTGGACTGCAGCAGCCAGAACACTTGGTATGCTTGGGTGGAGTGCTAGCTCCACTGCTGGAAGTGATTCTCAATCCTTGATACAGTTTAATACTGTAAGGCCTGCTAAAGTGGATTACAGATGGGTATAATGCAAGTCAGGGCAGGCTCCAGGTCAGCAATCCTGCAAGGAACAACTTGAGAGACCAGGACTGCTCCTG
This sequence comes from Pipra filicauda, assembly GCF_003945595.2. Taxonomy (NCBI): domain Eukaryota; kingdom Metazoa; phylum Chordata; class Aves; order Passeriformes; family Pipridae; genus Pipra; species Pipra filicauda. Next base: position 1,207,728 of record NW_024104339.1, on the reverse strand, counting down.
CCCCAGGCACAGCCCGTACCACAGTCCCATCCCTGACCTGGTACCTCAGAAAGGCCATTTTCTGAAGGTGACGTTTTGCACCTTCTGAGGGGACTTCTACAAGGAGGCCAGTGTAGTTTGAATGCTCTGGGATTTCCTGGGACTTTTGCACGCAGCCAGCTGGCACCTATTCTAGAGGAGCACATGCTCACTAACAAGAGAACAGGACCCTCCCCGTTCAGGGACCGTTTCTGGTCAACTGTCCCTGACACAGCTGAGAGACAATGAGGCCCTTCAGGGCTAAATCCTGAGAGCTGCAACCATCTCCTTTGCCAAGGACATCACTAATTCCCGGCGGTGGCTTGATTCCATAAGCAGCTCAGTGAGGTGACTTTCCAGGTCACCAGCTAATTGCAGGTGAAGTGCCAGTGACTGTCTCCAGCAGGATCGAAAGTTGGGAGCTCTGAGGGAAGGAAGGACATAAAACGTGTTTGCTCAGCTCCCTTGAGCTGAGCCATCACTCCTGGGGCAGCTACAGGGAGGCAGGAAAGGGCTGGGTGGCTTGCAAGGATCTACAGCCGAGTCCCGCCGTCTCTGCAGCCTGAGGAATCCTGGAGTGTCATCATGGCTGAGCCAGACAGGGGGACGCGCTCAGGCCGGCCCGTGGGTGGACTTATTAAATCTCCTGGTCTCCCCACAACCCCTGGCTATTTTTGTGCTGGAGAGGAGGAGGAGGTAGCCAGGGCACTGATTATTCCCTACACGTCTTCTCCTTTGAGTCTAGCATGGCTAGAGCCGGGCCATGGCTAAACCAACTCCTCTGCTGCCCTTCCTGACAGGCCTCTTGGCATTTCCCCATCTCTGTGAAACAGCAAAAGGCGAATTGAAACTTGATGACAGAGAAACTACAGTTTAAAAAATCCCCCTCTTCCAGCGCCTGATGTTCCTGAGAGGAAATCACTTGGGGCTCTCCCCTGCTTGCTGGAGTCGGGAGCAGTGAGTAATGCTCCAGTGGTCCCTGCCCGGCACCACATTCTTTTCTCCAGCATGTAATGGCCCAGAGGAGGGATAAACAGAGCCTTGGCCTCATGCTGGAGAGGCATTGGGAAGGGCTGTGGAAGGCTTGGCCTCATTTTACTGGGGAGCTGGTTGCCCAAAACAGCAAGTGAAATGGGAAGAAGGGAGAAAAAGCCCTGCAAAGTGTTAACTAATAGCAAACCTCAGCTGGCTCTGGAGCAGAAAAATCATCCTGGCTGCCCTGCATCCAACAGCTCTACACCAGCCCAGCGCTCACCCTCTCCCTGTGCTCACATCTCTGCCCACCTGAACTGCTCTCGGCCCCCAGCATTTTGTTGCTCTATAGTTTCTCATCGCCATCATCATCTCTTCTGTTCTTTGTGTCTCAACACATTTTCCCACAGTGATCAGTGACCATTTCAGACAGGGCTGAAGAAAGGCACCCCATTTCCCTATTACTGTCATCTTGTCTTGCCTCCTGGCCTTTTTCCTGCCCCGCTCCTACCAGCTCCCTCCCCAGGAGCTGCCATTGCCTCCTCCTCACCCCATTTCGCCAAGACCTCAGGTTATAAGCCCAGTTTGGGCCTTGCTCCAACCTGTTTTACCTTCTCTGTTGCTAACTGGTGCTTCCAGTAATTTGTCAGCTCAGCCCAGTGTCTGTACCTCCAGCCCTGCCAGGCTCCCACTGCACCCAGGAGGGATGCTGGGGAGATGAAGGGCAGAAACCAGCAGGTCCACCCTGAGTATAGCATGAGACCAGAGCAGGAGGAGCAGGCCAGGTAGAGAACTAAAGAGACACTGGAGCCTGTTCCCTGCCTTTCATCTGCTGGAAGCATGACACAATCACAGCCATTAGCTCTTCAAAGGCAGGCAGGCTGGTGGAGCCTTGGGAAGCCAGCACATCTGAGAGCAACGCTCCCAGGTCTGGTCTGCCCGAGTTGGCAATGCAGTGTCACCTGGCTCAGCTCTCCCTGGTCCTGATCCAGCAGCCTCAATCCTGTTTCCTTTTCACAGCAGTGGCTCCAGTCCTAGGGACTCCTGGACTTTGCTATATCCAACAGGGTCTCATCTCCCAGCACAGCTTTGAGAGGGTACCCCCGTTCAGCCCCTCCCTTCCATGAAGCCAGAGTCTGAAGTTGATCGAACAAGGCTGAAGCACCACAAAGGGTTCAGAAGCCCAAAAGATGGGGTCAGAGCCAAGAATCCGTGCAAACCTTTCTGGGAAAGGTTGGGCTGGAGGCAGGTACCTGCACTGCCCTCAGCAAGTTCTGGAGTTGTAGGTGTCACTCACCCTGCCAGAACTTCCTCCCTCCTCCCTGCACTTTTTCCCAGCCCCACCCATGTAACACCCCAGTGGCCCCACTCTCTGAAGTCAAATTTTTTCCACTTCACAGGAGACTTTCTCTTGCTCTCACCTGAAAGCTGCTCCACCTAGCCAGCAGCGTGCAAGAGCACGAGTCTCCCAGCCTGAACCCAGGCTTCCCCTCCCGGGGCAAACCAGCAGGACAGACAAGCTTTGACACCTGGAGCAGGGAGAAGATGGGATACTGCCCCACATGAGGCTGCAGACTACTCAAAGGAGCCTTGGCTGAGGGACAAGGCAGCTGCTCTGGCACAGTTATAGCATGCCCCACACACCACTTGCTTCCATCGGTCGAAAGCTAGACATACAAGTGAGGAGACACACACAGAGCAGCATTTAGGAAGGTGCAGCTGGATCCCCACTAAATCCAGCTCTTCCGACAGCTCCGTTACACACACTGTCAGTATCTGGAAAGCTCCAGCCCAAGGCAGCCGTGGAGACCCACAGGTTTGGCATGTTCAGCTCTACCCCCACCCCCATATCACCGAGAGCCACCTGCCTCATGCCCTGCAGCACCAGCATCCCCCCAGCCCAGATAGCAGAGCTGTGCAGGCCTGGCAGGGCAAGATCAGAGTAAGGAGCAACTGTCAAGAAATGGCATGAAAAGAAAATGAACAACCAACACCAGTCAAGCCTCTATGGTGTGCACTTTTATTTGAACTGGTCTTAAGTCAGTGTACAGGTAGCCCCTCCCTCCCCCACATACCGGCCCTTCTCGGCCCTGTGGGGGGACTGTAAAGCCTTCATTCCCATCTATCACCGGGGAACACAGCCTGCTTGCTTGACAAATCAAAGAGAAAAAGGATCAAGTGTGTTTTGTTTTTAAGGCGGAAAGATACAAAAAGACACTTGTTGGGTTACATAATTTACAGACAAGCAATTATAACCTAACACCAGTAACTGGCATCGGCTCCCTCCGAGCTGGGCTGTTGCCTTCACAGAGGCGAGTAACTTCCTGTAACAATGCATTATAACAATATTTGGAATGACTATTAAAAAAAGAAACAAATGTACAATCAAAGTCCTCAGATGCATTGTAGAACTTTGGGGGCGTTCGCTCCAACATGTTTTGTTTTTAAGACTGCTGCTGACACCTTCACCGTTCCAGTTTTTTAATCCTGAGTCAAGCGCCAAAAAAAAAACAAATAAAGCCATGCCAATCTCGTCTTGTTTTATGCGCATTTATGGGTTTTGTTTCATCACAAGGGTGTGGGTGTTGGTAACAGTCCGGTTTAGAAGCATTTGCGGTGGACAATGGAGGGTCCGGATTCATCGTACTCCTGCTTGCTGATCCACATCTGCTGGAAGGTGGACAGGGAGGCCAGGATGGAGCCTCCGATCCAGACAGAGTATTTGCGCTCAGGTGGGGCAATGATCTGCAGGGAAGAGGAGGAGCCAGTCAGACACAGCATCACACTACACTTACAGCCCACGCACAGCCCTGCAAGGCAGAGCTGCCTAACTCCCTTATCTAGCCGTGGCAAAGATACTATGAAGTCCAAACAGGATCAAGACACAATCTCACATCCCCACCTCCCTCCTTTGCAGCCAGTCTTTATACTAATCCCATTATTCATATGGTTGGGTGAGTGCCATCCTGTCCAGACCCAAGGCCATTAAGGCTGCACCAGACACAGACACTTCCTATCTTTTCTAGCAGGAATTTAGCTTATCCCCCTGCACCCACTCTGTTTCAGCCTAGCAGGGGTGCTGAGATGTTCCCACAACTCCATCCTACCTTGATTTTCATTGTGCTGGGTGCCAGGGCTGTGATCTCCTTCTGCATCCTGTCAGCAATGCCAGGGTACATTGTGGTACCACCAGACAGCACCGTGTTGGCATAGAGGTCCTTACGGATATCCACATCGCATTTCATGATGGAGTTGAAGGTAGTTTCATGGATACCACAGGACTCCATACCTGTGAGGAAAAAGCAGTCTCAAGTCAGCAAGGGCTAAGACACAGCCAAGGAAGCCTGAGAAGTTACTATGGGCAACCAGGGGACCAGCAGCTCCACCAGCAGGAAGGCGCTACAGAGCCATGGCTCCTGCTCAATTCTCCCAAATCCCTTCAACAGCTGTAGGCTGTGTGGGAAGTGAGGCTGACTGGTGGGACAGCATAAACCTTGCTAAAGACAAGCAGTAATATGGTACCTCACTGCCATGGTCTCCAGGTCACCCTTCACATAAGGAACACTGGGAGGCACAAGGTATATCCTACAGGAGTTGGACTTACCCAAGAAAGATGGCTGGAAGAGGGCCTCAGGGCACCTGAACCTCTCATTGCCAATGGTGATGACCTGGCCATCAGGGAGTTCATAGCTCTTCTCCAGGGAAGAGCTAGAGGCAGCTGTGGCCATCTCCTGCTCAAAATCCAGGGCGACATAGCACAGCTTCTCCTTGATGTCACGCACAATTTCTCTCTCGGCTGTGGTGGTGAAGCTGTAGCCTCTCTCTGTCAAGATCTTCATGAGGTAGTCCGTCAGGTCACGGCCAGCCAGATCCAGACGGAGGATGGCATGGGGGAGGGCATAGCCTTCATAGATGGGCACAGTGTGGGTAACACCATCACCAGAGTCCATCACAATACCAGTGGTACGACCAGAGGCATACAGGGACAACACAGCCTGGATGGCTACATACATGGCTGGGGTGTTGAAGGTCTCGAACATGATCTAGGGAAAGAAAAGAAGGGGTTGAGCCAACAGCAAAAAAACCCCCCCACAGTTCTTGCTACAAGTCTATACCAAGTCCATGCAAGTGGTTTTACTTTTGCCCCTAGATAAGAGAGATCTCTCCACTCCCCCTCAAAGTCCATGCTTATCTCACCTGTTCCCCACCCACACCTGCCAGGTCAGAGCCTGAGCAGGGACACCACCACCAGAGCCATCTCTATTGCCACAGCAAGGAACAAAACAAATGCCAAGTAAACTACAGTACAGTCACTCAAGGCTGTAAATGGATTAGTGTGCCTAGTCAGAAACAGCAGTTAGACAAGTTGCTAGTTCAGTCTCAGAGAAAGCCAGCTTAGAAGAGCAAACAAAACCTGTCAAGGTCCAGCAAAGAGGAGACTCAGGTCAGGAAAGGAAAACCCTGTGAAGATGGCAAAAAGGGAGAATAGTGGTGAAGGAGGAGAGAGGACAACATGGAAGAGGAGAGCTGGCCTGCAGCAACATCTGCTGTAGCTCCAAGCTCCAGAGTTCTACATACCTGTGTCATCTTCTCTCTGTTGGCTTTGGGGTTCAGGGGAGCCTCTGTGAGCAGCACGGGGTGCTCCTCGGGGGCTACTCTCAGCTCATTGTAGAAAGTGTGGTGCCAGATCTTCTCCATGTCATCCCAGTTGGTGACAATACCGTGTTCAATGGGGTACTTCAGGGTCAGGATACCTCTTTTGCTCTGGGCTTCGTCACCAACGTAGCTGTCTTTCTGGCCCATACCAACCATCACACCCTGCACGACAAAGAAGATGCATTAAATACAGCTGAAGGATGAGCCCAACTGGGTGGATAATCTGCTTTTCCTAAAGCTAAGTCTCCAATTACTGTCCCTATTCTATCAGGAAAGGCATTTGGCCAGCTGCTCCAACACACACTGCACAAAGGCTCTGCAGGAGGCTGCACTCCCCACCAGCTGTGCTGCAGTGCAGAAGCCTCTAATGGTATAAAACCAAATAGAAGGGCTTCTTGCTCTTGTGGAAGGCAACCACTTCCACCAAAACCTGCTCATTTTTGTCGGGTAACAGGCAACCCAGCCACCTACCTGATGTCTGGGGCGACCCACGATGGATGGGAAGACAGCACGGGGGGCATCGTCCCCGGCGAAACCGGCCTTGCACATACCGGAACCATTGTCAACAACGAGCGCGGCAATATCATCATCCATGGCTGGCTGCAGGAGGAGAGGAAAGCAGGAGACGTGAGCATCCTCGGTCACACACCGAGCCCCGTCCCCATGGCTGCGGGCGGGAAGCGAAGGCGATGGCGGGAAGCGAAGACGATGCCGCCAAGGCCTTCCCCACCCATTTCCTTCCTGCCGGCGCAGCTCCGCTTCGCTCGGCGCCCGCTAGAGGGGGCGACGCCTCCCAGATTTCGGCGCTGCGCGGATTTGGGACAAAGGAAGTCCCTGCGCCCTCTCGCATTATTACCATAAAAGGCAATGGATGGAGCACCGAGCCTCTCCCGCTACCGGCTTTCGGGGGGGATGGCGGCGGCCACACCCCGGGTGTGGCTGCCACACCCCAGCGCCCGCCGTGTGCCCGACAGCGGGACTCGACGCCTCCGCGCAGCGCCGGGGGTCACGCCCGATGCTCGCCCCAGCACCCCGCTGTGTGCCAGCCAGTGAGGTTTAACACCTCCGTGCAGACCCGGGGGTCACTCAGTGCTTTTACCACTGCCTCGCCGTGTGCCAGGCACAGGCAGTGAGGTTTGACGCCCCCGCACAGCCCCGGGGGTCACGCCCTGTGCTCATCCCAGCACCCCACCCTGTGCCAACCGGCGGGGCTCGACACCTCCACCCAGCCCCGGGGGTCACACGGTGCTCGTCCCGGTGCCCCACCGTGCGTCAGGCACAGCCAGCGGGGCTCGATGTCCCTGCACAGACCCGGGGGTCACACGCGGCGCTGCCCTGGCAGCCCCCAAAGCCTCAACACGCCACTAATAAGGAACTGCAGCAGGACAAACGCCGGCCACCACGCCCAGCCCACCAGCCAAGCGTGACCGGGGCTCTGCCCCATCAACCGGCGGCACCACAGGCGGGATTAGCGCCGGGGAGCCAGAGTCTTATGCAATTGCCGCCCGCCCAGGCTCAGCCCCGGCGGCTTCGGCCGCGCCGTTGTAATCCGGTGTCGGGGGGCGGCGGCAGCTGCCGCACATGTGCCGCCCCGCACGGGCAGCCTGGGAAGTGTAGTCGGTGCCGGAGCAGGTACCCTGCCCGCACCACGGCTCCGGGCACACCGGGGGGGGAATCCTCCTGCGCCTCCCAACCCCGCATTGTTCCGATCCACGGCCTCGCCCCGCACAGGGGCTGCCACCACCACCCCCCTTCCCTACAAGCAGCAGCCACTGGGGCTGCCCGCATGTGCGGGCTGGGGGAGCCGCGCCCCTCCCCACCGGGGACAACGCCCCCGGCTCCCGAGCCCCCCGCTGGCGGCTCCCGGAGCAGACAAAGCCCCGCACCCCGCGTCCTCCCCGCCGCTGGCGGGACACGACAGCCGAGCCACCCGCTCCCCCCGGCCCCACGAGCAATCCTCTTACAGCGCGGATTAGCCCCACGGGCGGCAGGGGCGCGACCCCCCCGCGAGCATCGCACCCCGAACAAACGTTAAACTGCGAACTGCGCCCATAGCCCTTAGAATACGGCAGCGCGCTGCGGGGCCGCCACCCCGCACAGCGCACAAAGGGCGCGCCGCTGTCCCGACAGCCCCGATCACACCGATAATAACAACAACAATATCGAGTTATTACTGATCTCGTTGCTGCTCTACCCACGCTGCGGCGGTGCCGCTCTCACCTTTGTGGAGTGGTGCGGTCGGAGCCGGGGCGGGCGCGAGGCGGCGGCGGGAGCGGGGCGCGCGCGCGGTGAGGGCAGGCACAGCTCGCGGCGGCTCCCGCCCGCCGCCCGCGCGCGCCTTATATCCGGGCCGCGGCCGCCGCCGCCTCGCCATAAAAGGAAACTTTCGGAGAGCGCCGCTCCCATTGGTCCCGGTCCGGTCACGCCCCCCGCGCCCCGCCCCGCCCCCGCCGCGCGCGCCCGGCAGCGCCCCCCGCCCCGCCATGAGGGGAAACATCGGGGGGAGGGGGAGCCGAGGCGAATTGGGGTGGGGGGCGCAGCCCCTCGGGTGTCGCCGTGATGGTTTGGGAACGGGGCTGTTGTCTCGTGCTCGCCCCCGCGCTCGCCCCGCTCCGCGGTTCGCGCTGCTCCGGTGCCCCCGTACAGCCCCCCCCCCCCACCTCAGCCCTCGCACAAAGCCCCGCGGGTGGGGGGGGATCCCGGCCCGTTCGCCCCCCCGGGCTGTGTGGGAGCGGGGAGTTTGCAGCCCCCCGGGAGGGATGGGGGTACCCCGGCGTGCAGGTGTGGGGCAGGACCCGGGGGTGCTGCCTGTCCCTGCCCGCAGCGCTGCCCGCGCGGGGCACGTGGAGTGCCCGTCACCTGCACCCCCTGGGTCGGGGAGGCACCGGTGACCCCGGCCCGGAGTGGGACGCGGGGCCAAGTTCACTGCTGATGTCAGCAGGGCACGGCTCCTGCCAGGCCCTCGGCCCTTGGACCCACCCGGGCAACCGAGAGCGCCGCCGACGCCACCGGGCACCAGTAAAGGCCGTGTGCCTGTGGTGGCACCTGGGAGAAGGGAACGCTCCACCAGCTCTGGCTTGGGCATCAAGTCAAGCAGAGGGCCCTGGTCCCTGCTCCTCATCCTGCCCCACACTGGCAGGGGACACCGTGGAAGCAGTGGTTTCGTCAGATTTGGGCAATATTTGTTTTGTCCTCTGATTCAAACCTTGCAGGAGTGGGAAACGTGGCTGCTCTGGCCCAGGCTGCCTTTCTGCAATTCCCTCCTTGACTGTGACCATCCAATATTGGTTGGGGAAAAAGGTGAGGGCAGTGGCCGTGGAACAGCAGGCGGCAGCGACCAGAGGGCTTTGCGTCTCCAGAGTGTTGTGCGAACACAGGCTGATTAATCAAGTTAATTAAGCAGCCCTGTAAGTAAAGTAGCAGCAGCCACTCGCAATCTGTTGCCGGTTGGAAGCGCGCAGACTTCAGCATGGGGACCTTGGATGTGTAATCTCAGCCGTCTGAAAACAGCATGACAGGGAAGAAAAATAAAATTCTCAAGGAAAAAAAAAAGCTAAAAGTGCCTGTTCTTCAGAGGACACCCCTCGTCCAGCATCATGAACGGGGAGCCAGCCCTGCCATCAGGGTCTGGCAGCTCACGCCAGCAAGCTCTTTGTCACCAGGCAGCTGCAGAGATCACAGTGAGGGGATGAGGATGGGGCTCCCTCCCCAAACTGCTAGTGTGGGGTCTGGCTGAGGGGCGACCTAGGCATTATTCCCCCCCTTCATTGCTCCCTGCTGTGGGACAAACAAAGGACAGCAGCAGGAGGAACCTGCAAAAGCCTGTTCAGATAGAGATTTGTAATTACCTGGGGGGATGGGAGGTGATGAGACACTGGGCATGGATAGAAACACTAGAGCAGTCCTTTTCCTTTGGATGGCATCCCCTTCCCCAGGAGCACCTTGTCCTGGTGAAGGTGCCCCAAATCCCAGCACCACGGCTGCTCAAGGATGGGTGCTTTGGAGGGGATGGTGTGGAGAGACAGGACACCTGCAGGCTCTTCTGGGCCACTCCAGGGACATGCCTCATCCCTCAGGGCAGAGGTGGCCGTGGTGATGGAGCAAAGATACCCCGGCACACAGGGACTGTCCCCATGGGAAACCTCAGTGCAAGGGGACCCAGCCAGGGCTTCCTGCATGGCCGTGCCAGAGCAGAGCTGCCTTTGCCCAGTCATTTCTCTGCCACCTCGGGTGCCTGGTGCAAAATCCCTGTATCGCAGCTTCCCTTGCAGTAAAATGGGAGTCATCGCTGTTAATTACCTACCTCACGGGGAATTAATTAATGTTTGCGCTCCACTTAGAAAAGACTGATTATTAATTAGAAGATTATATGTCAAATAAGGGGAGCCACAAGGCATGGGTAGAGCTGATGGCCCTTGAGGGTGTGAACTGTGGTCCATGAACGTGCTGATGAAGTGGGGAAAAGTCCGACAACAGCATCGGGGGGGTGGGTTTGGGGTGGAGAACATCAGCAGGAGGTCAGGGCCAAGTGTGGAGACCACCAGGGCCCATGGGGGTCTTGGTCAGCTGGATGGGACGGGCATCAGAAGGATGGGATGCTGTGCTCCACTGCACCCTGGTGAGCCAGTTGGGTGGAGCCGGGCTGGGGAGCCGCAGTACGAGACAGCCCATTAGGCAGGGAGGGAAGTGCTGGGCAATTAGAGTCTCTTGATTATCAGACTGAATCAGAAAGCAATCAATCCACCAGCATCCGGAGGGCAGCAGCACTGGACCCACGTCTCCTGGCTTTAGGGGTGGTGAGCACTGGCCTCGGTGGGGACAGCAGGATGTGGCCTCCAGCACACAGCCAGTGCCACGGCTTCCTCCCAGACTGAAGACATTTGGCAGTGAAGCCACCAGCCAGTCACTGTGTTCACCACCCAGATCACACACGGTGTGGTGGACCAGGCCAACTCCCTGGCCATGGCTGGGGCTCCCCTCCCATCCCTCCTGGGGTGTTGCAAAACCTGAAAGGAGAAAAGAGGAACTATGCAAAGAGCTTCCCAGCCATTGTGTTACCCTTGGGCAGACATCACTGGCTCCCAAGATTCCCTGTTTTGCTTCACTTCTTCCTGCTTGTCCTTGGTGCTTGGCTCGCACCGACTCTGGACAAAACTATCCAGGGGAGGATCCTCCTGCCCTTCGCTAGCTGATACAGCCGTGCTTGAATTACTGCACTTGTGGGACAACATGTGAGCTCTGCTTTCCACTCGCTTCTTCCAGCCCTTCCCCTAGAGCAGAAGCCCTTTGCCCATGCAGGAATGGCATGTGCCACACTTTTGGGGAGAGGAGAGTCTAAGTGAGAAAATAATCCTGGCAGTTTTTGGAGTTGGCTTGGATTTCTGCACATCCCCTTCAGTGCCAGCTCCTCATTTACTAACCCTGCCATGCGCTCGGGCCTCCCTTCTCTCCCTCCTGCTATTGTGAATGAGAAGAGAGGTGGAAACTCCTGAATCCACCCCAGTCGCTTTAAATCACCCTCACACAAAAATCATGGAGGTTTTTTGGAGCACTGCCTTTCCCTTCCCTTCCCGTTCCCCAAGGGGAAGAAGGAAAGATGCTGACCACATCCCCAGTTTCACAGACACAGGGACCATCTCAGCACCTTCCTCTTTCAGTTTTCTCCTTGCAGCATCAGCTGTAACGGGAATTTGCACAAGCTAAAATCTAAGCAGGAACCCTGGGCCCATCTCCCCCTTTGGAGATGTTTGGGGGCCTCTCTGCAGCCCCCACCTCTCCCTTTATGGGAACATATTCAGCATTAAAACCTGAAGCAAAACAGCCCCTGACATTTTCCTGGCTCGTTGCGTTGCATCCCCGATGCCAGCTCATCCCTGAGGAGCTGCAGACTCTCCTCTCCCCCTTTAAGCATCACTCTCCTCTCTCATACATCCCTCCCTAAGGTTCCTGCTCCTTTGTATTGATCCTCGAGCTCTCTCCGATCTATCAGTGCCTTTATCAGAGAGAGACGACACCCTTTCCCTCCCCAGACCTCCATGTGCAAGAGCTGTTCTCCCCTGATCTGCTGCATCCGCATGGGTGGGCTAACGGTGCATCGAGCATCCCTCCCATCCACAAGGAAGGAAAATCATTACATTGTATCATGCTGGAAAACTGTATAAATTCACTCTTTTCCGTTTTCAAGGCACAGATGACCCGTGCCAGGTTTTGCTGAGGCTGTTGGAGAGGGCACAGCCCTGCCCAGGTAGCCGAGGTGATGGCAGGGGACACGTGCCTGGTTTTTACAGCCCGCTGTTCCTGATAACAGGACTTTGCTGGAGGGATTGAAGCCCTGAGCAGTGATTTTTCTCCACCCATTTTCCCAGCCCTGTCTGTCCTTGCTGCCTCCAGCCTCGTCTCTCCATGTCCCGTGCCTTCAATGCTGACCCCTGTGCCAACACTTCCAGATCCTGATGCTGACCCCAGGGTCCCCCAGCCCACACAAGCAGCAGGGCTTATTCCCAGCCTTTTAGGCAGCCAGGTCAGCATCCATCAGCTGGTTCCCCAGGCTGGGACCCTCTGCCCAGCTCCATCCTGGTGTCTTGCAGCTGTACCACCCTCCCCAGGCTGTGTTGGCTCGGCCAGAGCAGAGCGAAGCCCTCCCTTCCCCCACTGGTTAAATGTGCTGCCGGGGCTGTCTTGGTTGACCTTGATAGCAAGAGCCTGTGAGGCCCAAGCGTTGAATTGTTTTCAGCCCAAGGTCATTCCCCAGCACAGCACGATTACACCGGCACAGCAAGATCCTGGGGCGATGCCGGCCAGGCTCCCAGACTCAGCCTTCCCAGCCACCCTGGGCATCCCTGGAGTCCACCTCTTCCACAGCAATGGGACAGGTATAAGCTAAAGCCTATGCTGGAGCTTCCCTGAGGGACGGAGAGCAGTGGAGCAACCCTCCCCTCCAGCCAGGCCTGGCATCAACTTTGGGGGATATTTCCTCCAGCTGAAAAAAAACAAAACAAAACAAAACAAAACAAAAAAAAAACAGAAGCAGAAGAGAAAAAGCTGATTCTTCCTGGGTTTTTTCTGCAAGTCTCAGCCCTTTGGCCCAGCTCACCCCACTGGCATCATCACCTAAATGCCACTGAATGACCCCTCTTCCATGATGCAGCTCCAGGGAGGTCTTTCCCTAAAAGATGCTGCCTAGTGTTCGTCTCCCTGTCCTGGCAAAAGGCTCCCACAAGTGTTACACGGTGCTATGCCAAGCCATACGGTGCATTTTCAACTGCTGCTTAGTTACTTTGGGAATTGATTTTTTCTTGGTCTCTGATGATAAAGGCAGAGAAGCAGCTGGATGGAGTTTTCCGCTTGTACCATACCTAGGAAATGAAACAGATCCTGGGCTACCTGAGCACGCCGGGAAATTCGCTTTGATCTCTGCTGGGCTAACGGCACTTTCCATCTGGGGGCTTCAAGTCTTTGGCAGAGGTGACCTCTCCCACCTCGGAGAGGGAGGGAATAGTGCTGCCTAGTGCTGCTTTTGTTCTCCGTGTGAGAAACAGAGGTGCAGAGAGCACGGATGCTCATTGCCTCCTGTTCAGGGTGGCTCTCCCACCCCTGCCAAGTAATAGAAAGCACTTGTGACTGCAGGCAATTCTGGTTTGGGTTTGGGGCATAATCCCCATTTATCTCCAGCAGTGGGGTCACGGGGGTCTGAGATCACTGTGCTTTGATGCTGTGGGTGCACAGATGGGGACCCCCACCCCCAGCGACCCCAGAACTGCATCGGCTCCTCCTCCTGCAAGCACAGGGGCGCTCAGGGAACAGGCAGGCAAGACAGGGTTTGCTCATTCCTAGAAGGAGGGATGCAGGAGCTGCTCCATCCCTGCCCGGGCTGGCCCCCGGCTCTGTTTGCACAGCCGGAGCTGTGACGCAAGCGGCTCACCCCAGGCAGGGAGACGGCAGTGGAGGAGTGGGACCTGCTCTAGTCAATGCCCCAACCACTCCCCACCCTCCTTCGGGTTCAGATAAACCCTCAGGGGTGATACAGCCCTTACACAGCACTCAACCCTTTCACAGAGCCACCAGAACTGAAACCCAGTGGCCATCCATCTGCCCCCCACCTTGGGGAGCAGGTGCATGGGAGGATGGCCAGGTGGTTTTCACTCTGTGCCAGGCAGGCAGGCTTGTTCCTGGTCCCTATGGCTGGGATAACAGTGGGGCTTATGATGGGCTGGCACTGAGGGAAGGAGAGAGCCTTTGTGCTCTGCAGGGTGATGCTGCTCCCAACCAGCCCCTCTGGTCCAACTTACCCTGAGATCTGTAGCAAACCCGGGAGCAAGCCGGCAAGCTTGCAACAATATCATCCCGCTGATACCATCCTGAGGCAGCTCGCACACAGACTGAGGACAAGAGGAAACCACCAATACAAAGCCCAGGTGCAGAGGCACCAAGCCCCACCACCTCTCACTCTCCCTCAGACAGTATTTCCACGTGTGCTTTGTTTGGCTCATTTCACACATTCCTGCCGGCAGGTGATAAGATCTCAAGAGAAAGGCAAACAAAAGCCCTGGCTGCCCTGTGGTGGCTGTCACTCCCCTGACACATTCAGCTACCTTGCTGCCAGCTGTGACCTGGGACTAGCCAGGACACACTGATCTTCATCCCACCCTGGCCTGAGCTGTGGGACAAAGATCCAGAAGGTGAAAATGTGATGGGACTTGTGAGTTGTCAGGAGGAGGACAGCAGAGCTGTGCACTCTCCTGGACCCTGTGCCACCCTTGTGCTCTGCTGTCCCATGCAGGTGATGCGTGCCTGGGCAGGCATGGAGTCCCTCCAGGGTGGTGGAGGTGTTATCAGCTCTGAGAATATCTGAAAAATGCACTTAAGTCCCGCTAGAACCTCGAGTACTCGTAGGTGGCATTCACTGGAGCAATGGCACAGCCCTGGGGTTTCCCTGCTTGTCCTGGCCCACCTGTCCCCAAGGCACCCTGTGCTGGCACATGCAGGGTGGTGTTTGAGCACATGTTTCCCTCCTCCAGCTTTTAACGATAAATGGGGTTATTATTTCCACCCTTCTGCTCTCTTCCCTTCCCCATGCCAGAGCAGAGACATGTGGGATTGCAGAGGTGGGTTGCAGAGCTCCTCCACCTCTGGAGCACAGAGCAGCAGAGGAAGCCAAGAAGATGCAGGAGCTGCCAGGACCATAGTGGGGCTCAGAGAGACATGAAGAGTGGCCATTGTCTACAATTTCTCAGCCCAATGAAGAGGCAAGTCAGCATGCAGAAAAACTAGGGAATGATTTTCCTGTGGGGGCTTTGCAGGAGCCCCCTTGGTTCCAAACCCACTACCCAAGGCTACGAGATGGCTGCACAGCACCTTTCACGCTCTGGGAACCCTTGTTCTTGTTTTGCAAGAGCTTGGGGGGGATGGGGACAAGCAAGAGGAAGGCAAAGCCACCAGCTGCGGTGACAGGAACAAGGAAGCCCAGAGCATGGGCTGGCACAGCCTGGGCTCAGTCCTGGCAGCAGCCTGGCAGGGCAAAGGGTGTCCCTGCTTCACCCTGGCAATGCTCAGCTTGGGTCTCTCGCTTAGGGCTGGCTCAGCAAGCAGGGGGGCTGCTCACCCAGCCCCTGGGACCAGAGCCTCCTGCCTGGAGCCTGCCCAGAGCCTTCCTGGGAGCAGGAAAGGTTTTGTCTTGCTCATCCAACACTCCACAGATCGCTCCACAGATGAACCCAGATCCCTTCCCTTGGCTCCTTCCTCTGCCTTTGAGGTCAGTGAAAGAAGACATGGAACAAAGAAAGGTCAGGATAGTGAGAGTTCCCCCTCCTCACCCGGAGCACCCACCTCTCTTTGGGCACACACTTTAATTAACACCGCATGGCTGAGGGACCGACCTCCCCGGCAGCTCTCAGGCAGACCTCCTCCAGGCAGCCCAGCCTGGGGAAATCAGCCTTAAATGGCAAAACCTGGCCCTGTCTGCGGTAACCAGCTGGAGAAAGGCAGCGGAAACCGGAAACCAGAGAGCAGCTGAGGCCCTCTGCCCCCCTCCATAGCTTTGTAAACCCTAAATCCACCTGGAATATACCTGAGAAATTATCCCCTCCCTCCCCTGCCCTGTCTGAGTGTTGGGGTGCACTCCCATGGGATAGGTGCCCTCGATCATCCTGCATCCTGGATCATCCTACATCCCCTGATAATCCTGCATCCTGAAAGATCCTGCACTCCGTGATCATCCTGCATCCCTTTTCCTGGGACAAGCACAGGGAGGGCAGAGGTGTCTGTATTTCCCTGCCCTTGTGCATCACCTCCAGGAACAATGGACAGGAGCCCCCCCATGCCCCAGGCCCTGTCCCACCCCTCCCCCCTCGGGGATTTTGAGGCTCAGCTTTTTTTCAAGCTCAGCTGCCATAAAGGAAAGCCTTGGATCTCCTGGCAGCCTAAGGCCCCCAGCGAGGCTGATGTTCTCTCTTGGGTTGTGGGCAAAGGGGGTCTCACAGTGCAGGACAAGCCCATCAGAAATCATGAATTTCTTCCCATAAATCACCAGTCCCACTTAATGGACTGTGCTGGTGCCTGGTGTATTGGGATCTCTCAATAATTGCTTTGGCTGGTTTATTTGCCATCCCACTTTTTTGGGATGAATTTATTCCTTACTCTTGGCTCAATCACATCCTGATAGCGAGCAGGCAGTGGGCTGTCAGCAAGACACTTCTGGCTGATGCTGGGGTGGAGAACAAGGTCCTTCACTCAGCTATTCCCATGGATTCCCTGGGATAGGACAGAGCCTGGAAAGCAGTGCGATCCCAACGCCGAGACTTGCTGCGTTACCATTTCCCAGCACGTTTCTCCATGAGCACTCTGCCAGCAGACTCATTAGCTGTGACATCTCATTAAAGCAACCATCCTTGGGGGAATTGGCTCGTACACCGGAGCGCTGGGTTTGGTGTGGCCCTTTTCCTCCCCACCTTCAGACAGGAGACAGGACCGAGCAGTGGGAGAAGACCCATCCACTGGGATATGCTCAGCAACTCCCCTTGCTGCAAGGGAAAACTGCAAAGGGAAAGTCAGAGGGAGAAGTCTGCACACATCAAACAAGAATCATCTCAGCAAAGTCACGATTATTTAAACACCCCGCAGACAGTCACAGTTCCCATTGAGCCTGTGGAGGAGGTGGCTTTCTCCTGTGCCAGGACCAGTTTCCCAGCTTACCAGCCCAGTGGGAATGAGGCTTTGCCCGCCAGCCCCGCTCTGGCACAGGGTCCCCACCCCAGCTGGCCAGGGGATGGGGAGTCGCAGCAGCCGGAGCCCCTGGACTGGGAGAAGAAGTATGGAAATGACCTGGAAACTGGCTCTGGGTGGATTTAATCCCGTCTGATTTCCTCTTCTGTGAGCTTCATCCAAGTCTTTTGACACTGTTTCCACTCCTAAATAAATATGTTTCCAGCATGGGATATGCTCTTCTTCATCAAACAGAAGCACTAGCCCCTTCATCTCCCTCTGCTCCAAAAGGTCTGAGCCTTAAGATAAATAGGGCACAACCATCCCTGGGTGGAGATGTAAATTCCATAATTCCAAGCCCAATTTTAAACAACAAAATGGGGCTGTGGGGGACCAGCAGAGCAGTCAATCCCTGCAACCATCCAGGGTAGCTGATTGTCACCATTAAAGGTGATGCTGCCACCAACAGTTGGCATTACTGGGCCACCTCCAAGCTCCTTCCCATTGCTTAATCTTGCATAAAAATCATGTAAAATCATGGTCCAAGGATGGAGACCTCACAGTCTGCATGGAAAGGGTTTCCTCATCTCTGTTCTGCGTTTCTGCTGCTGACAGTCTAGTCCAGGATTTCTGCCATCAGTCACCAAGGCTATGGAGGACAAGGTGGTCCCTTCCTCTGCTCGGTTGTATCTCCTGTAACTTCTTTTCTCCACCCAGATAAAGGGAAGCAGAGATTCCCTGCAGCAGAAGCGCTGGGGATGGTCTAAGGCACACTCTAAGGTGGGGGAGGCTTTTTCCAGCCCATCCCAGCTTGCTCCGGAGCTCAGGTCTCCCAGCCCACCTCCACCCCTCTTCATTTGTACCACTTCATACCTGGGGAGGTCAAGCATGAGCAGCTCAGAGAGGAGAAGAAAAACAAAGATGAAAAGGGTTTTTAAACCCCTTCAGCCTAACTTTTTCAAGCTTCAGAGAAGCTCAGCCCCTCTCAGCATGAGCTCCTGGTTCTGGGAGGACCCCATTGTCCCTCCAACACAGGCAGCAGAACCAAGCCACAAAAAAAAAAAAAAAAAAAAAAAAAAAAAGAAAAAAGAAAAAAAAAGACTCTAAGCCCCTTCTCTATGGTTTTATTTTTCTGCCAGCAGCTGCCAGGAGGAGTCATGCTGCTCAAGGAGGTCGGAGGGTATTTTTTCCCCATGGGTTGTCTTGACCCGGGGTTGTGTGAGCCCTGCCCTCCAGCCAAACCCAGCTGCCAGCAGCCGCAGCCGGGCCAGGCGCCCGCGGGGCTGCGGGGACCGTCCTCCCTCACGCCGTTCCCACAGTCCCAGCCTTCGAAGGTTTCGCCTTCTCCGAGGCGGAGCAGCGCTAATGACAAGCGAAGGATGGTGCCACACCTGCACAAAGCCATTTTTGGAAGGACACCTGGGGAAGAAATGTTTCCCATGTCGCTGCTCTGTAATTAGCATTAATTACTAGGGCTTGTGAAACCTCTTCCCCATTTACTCCAGGCAGCATCTGACGGAAATTGTGGGAATCCTGTCCAGCTGAGTCAGCTGGGAGCCAGGGAGGGGTCGATGGGCCCCCACAGGGTGCAGGGGTGAGTCCCTGGGGTCCTTCCCTCTGCCCCCCAGCCCCTGGGGACAGGGTTTTTGCCGGGGGGCTGCAAGGCTGGTTAACACACCAAAGAACAGCTGAGGCTTATTCATCTCACTGGTCCCAACAAGGTGCTGAAGTCCTTCCCCAGCTGGGGGACAACCTGGAACATCCCGAGGCTGGGGGTCTTTCATGTACTGCCCTTTAAAGCATCCTTTAAAGCAGGGCAGTGGGAGGGTCCCCAGCAGCACACTTCCTTGGGTACTCGCCTCTCCCTCAGCTCATTGCCATCAGCAACACCTCAAGGTATTATTAGAGACCGGGAGAAAATCCACCCCAAAAACCTAACCCCAAGCAGCTGCTCTGTCACCACCCAATGGCAGAGTACAGCTGCCCTGAGTCACTTATTTTTATTTCTTTTTTTTTTCCCCAAATAATATTAATGATTAGAATGAGTCAGGATGTTTCGTCATCTGGAGTGGCTTCGTAGTCATCTCACCCTGCCCCAGTGACTCCTCGGTGGCCTGGGGCTGGGGACACATCCAGCCTTCTCCCCTCAGGGTGGGGTGCAGCTGCTGCAGCCTCACCCCCAAACTGGCAGCTTTTGGCTTCAAAATAAAATGATGAAACAAGAGGAAAATCCCTTCCCCACCTGCAGGAGCTGTTTTCTCCCTGGCTGCTTGCAGCAGCTCAGGGTACTCCAGCATCCTGGGGGGACGGGATGACCCCAACCACCACCCTGTATGGGGGTCCCACTGGCACTGGGCATCATGATCCCTGGGGCAATGCCCAGGTGACCCTCAACTTTCCTCACATCATCGCTGCCTTGACCTCCAGGGGTGGCCACAGCCCCCATCCTGCAGTGGGACCCTCGTCCCTCCCCAGGGACCCAGGCGTCCCCTCACCCTCCCACTTGACCTAACCTCCTGTCCATAAATGGAGACGTTTGAGAGCCGTCCCCCGGGTGGAGGAGGAGGAGAAAAAAGGAGAATAATGTCAAGAATGCAGGACACAGCTGAGGAGCCCAGTCCCAGCCCCTGACACGGGCTGGGGGCTGTGGGGTGGTGGCCCCAGGTGCTGAGAGAGCCAGGCCAAAGCCTAGCTCTGACTCCACAAATCACCCCACCATGGTCACTGGAAAAGTGCTATTTTTGTTTCTCTTTCTCTGTATTTCTCACCAGCTGGGGAGTTTCCAATGCTGGACTGCCCCGTTTCCATCTCAGCACCACAGAGCAGCCCTGGGGTGCAGAGCTGTGCCCCCACCCCCCAAGGAGTGTCCCTTTGCAGCAGTGTGTCCCTGCAATGCTGTCACCTTGCAGCAGTGTGTTCCTGAGCAGATAATGCCCTCAACCCTGCAGCTGTGTCCCCTTCTAGTGAGGTGTCCCCCTGCAGAGACATGTACCCTTTCATCCTCTCTCCCTTTCACCCCAGAACCTGTGGAAAAGCCACTCTGGGATGGACGTGGGATGCCGGGGTGGCCTCAAAGGTGGGTAGCACAGAGGGTGCCAGCAGCCACGCGCCCCAGCTGGCACTGTGGGCCAGGCCTCTGCTCGGGGCCACAGTCCAGCTCCTTAAAATAGAAAGTGAAAACATTTGGGTGCCCCATCCGGATGGGCGAGGGGGGTCCATCCCCGCCTCCACCAGCCGCGCGCTGCCCCAACATCTCACCACCCACCCTGCTCCCCAGCCACCCTTTCCCCAACCCGGCAGTGCCCATCCCCAAGGTCAGGGTGGATCCCTTTGGGTTCTCTCGGAGAATTGC
Organism: Pipra filicauda; assembly: GCF_003945595.2. Taxonomy (NCBI): domain Eukaryota; kingdom Metazoa; phylum Chordata; class Aves; order Passeriformes; family Pipridae; genus Pipra; species Pipra filicauda. The sequence continues at coordinate 1,187,531 of NW_024104339.1, read as the reverse complement.
TCCAGCGGCTCGCTCAAATCCTCCATAAAAGGAAAAACAGCCAGCAGGTAGCACTGCCAAACTTAGTCATCCCCAGTCCGGCAGCGCTCGCAGCTCCGTCAGCAGCAATTTCCTCCCCGCGCTCCCCTCTGCGCGGGGGGGACAGGGCGGAGCGGCTCTGCCTCGGCCAACACCATGTGGAAAGCTCTGGGCATGGCCAAGGGCTGCTGCCGGACACACTGGGCTTGGGGACATGCTGCCATGGTCCCACACAAGATCCAAGGGGGAAACACACGTCCTGGGGAAAGCAAAAAGTTTGGCACCTGGTGCAGTGGCACCGCTGTTTGTCAGGTGCCAAAATATCACTTTGTGCCAAGATTTTTGTCCACGGACACGGAAGTGTGAACGTACCTGGGAGCACCTGGTACGCACCTGGAGTTCAGTGGGTGACACCTGTTCGCTGCCTGCAGGACAGGTGTCATGGAGCACATCATTAATATAAGGGACCTCTGGCCCCTTCGGAACACAGGGACTGGATGCTGATCCCATCCTGGTGGCAGGATGGCTCCAAGGGTGGCCCCAGATCTAGCTCAGAGTGGGACATGGGGCATCTGAGTCCCCTGCATGCCACCTCCTCCAGCCCTGGCTCTGCCTTGATTTCCCCACAGAGGAAGCAGAGCTGATCACCTGCTCTGTCCTGGGGTACTTTAACAAGCTCGAGAGAAGTGACCAGCACCCTGCACTACCACGGCTCACCTCATCCCTGCAGGATTGTCCACGTGTGTCACATTCACCTGGGAGTTGCTAACGGGGAGTAAATGCCCCAGGGTGTGAGGAAGTGGCATTTTCTCCCGTTGCCCCAGGAGACAGCCTGGGCGTTGGTCTGGGTGGCTGTATCACCCACACATCCCTCTCACCTCACCACGGGGACACAGCAGTCCTGTGGGGTTTGGAGCCTTCCCTCAGCCAAGGAAGGGAATCAGGGTGGTGGAATCCCCCACTGCAGGATGGGGCAAACACCTCAAAATACTCCTGGGGAGGTCATGCTCAGCTGGCATCAGCTATCATGAGTGTTTTGCAGACAGCCTGGCTGCCCCAGTAAATGATTCACCCCAGCAATAAAAGACTGGAAGTGTTCTGGTGACGTCTCAGAGCATTGGTGACATCTCGCAGCACCAAAGGCACATGCAGGGCCATGAGGTGTGCAGTGTCCCAGGGGTCAAGGGAGCCCTGAGGGATGGCCAGGGCTGCTTTGGGGTACTTTGTACTTTCCTAGTGCAGTTTCCCCACACGCTTTGGTGAAAGGTGATGAGGTCTGTGCGGGGGCCAGGTGCCCCCCAAGCGACAGGGAGCAGCAGTGGGGATGATGCTGAGAGCATCATGTGGGGTGGGGGTCTGGGGGACCCACAGCCTCTCTTGTCCCTGCACTGGGTACCAGGCTGTGGATGAGGCTGTGACAGAGTGAGTCGTTACACCATTGCTTTGTGAAATCACAGCGCAAGATGAACCAGCCCGAGCGGACAAGTTGGAGTCTGCAGTGAGCGGCACTGAGCCCGTGGCTTCACTGGCAGGGACTGGTGGCACCGGGGCACCCAGCCCCCTGTGCTGTGATGCCCACTCCCACCCTGCAGCACCCGCGGTCACACAGAGCCCTGGTTTGTGTTCACAAGCGATGCCCAAGAGGAAGCGACCTGCTCCCGGAGAGACGCGGCATCCCAGGAGGGGACCAGCAACGCTCCCGTGGGGCCGGAGCAGGCAGAATCCCCCACCGCCGCTCCCTCGGCGCTTTGTTCGCCTCCATGTTGCCGGTGCCGGGGAGGATTCCCGGGAGCCGCCCGCCCGTCCCGCTGCAGAGCGCGGGCGCGCTGCTGGGTGGCGCTCTTGGGATGCGCTCTGCGCGCGGCCGGGCGGGATGTGCGCGGGGGGGGGGGGGGGGGGCGCGCACCGGGACCGCGCACGCGGAGCGAGAGACCGTGCACGCGGGATCGCGCACCCTGCATGTGGGATCGTGCACACCGAGGGGCACAGCGCACAGGGGATCACACATGCCAAGATGCACTCTGCACCTGGGATCATGCCTCCTGCACACAGGATCGTACATGCCGAGATGCACAAGTGCACGTGGGATCACGCACACCAAAACACACTCTGCACGTGGGATCGTGCACACCAAGAGGCACAGCGCACATGGGATCGTCCATGCTGCACGTGGGATCATGCATGCTAAGAGGCTCGGTGCACACGGGATCATGCACGCTGCACATGGGATCGTACACACCAAAACACACTCTCCACGTGGACACTGCACATGGGATCATGCATGCCAAGATGCACAGTGCACACAGGATCATGCACACTAAGGTGCACGCTACATGTGGGATCATGTACATGCCAAGATGCACTCTGCACATGGAATCATGCATGCTGCACACAGGATCATGCATGCCAAAACACTCTGCACGTGGGATCATGCACACATGCTGCATGCAGGACCATGCACGCTGCACATGAGAACATGCACGTTACATGTTGCACACGGGGTCACACGTGGGGGATCGTGCACGCCGAGATGCACACGGGGTCATGCACTCTGCATGCAGGATCATGCATGTCAAGATGCACACTCTGCACGTGGGATCATGCTGGTGGCACATAAGGCTGTGCACGCTGAGATACACCTGCCGTGTACATGGACATGGGATCATGCCTGCTGAGATGCACGTGCTTCACACAGGATCACACACGCTGCACACGAGGCCACGCACGCTGACATGCACACACAGCGTGTGGGGTCACGTGCACCGAGGTGCAGACTGCACACACGCTCTCTGGTGTGATCCCAGCACACATGGAATCATGTACCAATGTGCACACCACACACGGAATTGCACACACCAACATGTGTGGTGCACGAGGAATTGCACACGCTGCACATGGAACTACACACAGCAACGTGCATGCTGCACAAGGAATTGCATGAACGACGCGTGCGATTGCACACAGCAACATGCACATGGCACGTGGGATTGCACACATGCACGATTCATAGGGGATCACACACACTGCACGTGGGATCTCATGTACCAGGGAGCACACTGCATGTGGAAGTGCAGACAGCAACATGCAGGTCACACAAGGAATTGCGTGCACGGGGGAGTGCACACACCAACATGCACATTGCACACTGGGCATGGGAGTGCACACAAAGTGCACCCTGCACATGGGATGGCACACACCAAGGTGCACATTGCACACGGATTGCTCACCCCAGCACACACAGGGCACAAGGAATCAAAGGCCCCAGTGGATTGCCCACTGACTAAGGGCCCCATCCAGCTCCAGCCCCCCAAGACAGCACATTCTCCCTGCTCCCCATCCCCCACCAAAGTCCTTCACTTCATCCTGCAGAGTGACACCATTCCTGTCCCCTCCAGGGACCCTCAGGGTGGCTCTGCACAGGGGCCACAGTGCCCTCCCCAGGAAGCCATCTTCAGCCCTCTTTTGGGGTGCATGCCCAGATCCGGGGGTGCTCAGTTCCCCCAGACCCCAACTCCACATCACTGGGGTTTGTTCTCCTTCACCCTCATTTCCAGAGGGGAATGGCTGGACTGAACTCCATCAGGGGGATGGCAGGAGGGACTGGGGAGGGGGCTACCAGCACCTTTGCTAAAGAGGAGGCTGCAAAGGCCATCTCCCCAACCCCCCATCCCCATCCCTGGCCGCCTGCAGCCCAGGGCCTCCTGCCCGCAGCCGCCGGCCGGATGCCCAGACCGGGCCCCTGTGCCGAGGTTTTGGGTTTCAGGGCAGCCCCCCCGCCCACATTCCTGCCTTCCCGGGGGGCCTCCCACAGCCAGCCCGGCCAGAGCCCCCCATCCCTCCCTGCAGCCATTTGCCCATGGACAAAACTGGCCTACCAGCAATGGGGAGCAAACGGAGCTCTGGAACAGGGTAGTTGAAAGCCCCCCAGCTCTCATTGCCACTGGTTTCACACCAGCAGGCCCTGGGTCTGCTGAGCCAGAGGTCAGATCTGGCCCCTCTTTGCAGAGCACATGGCCAGTCACACTCAACTCAACTAGGGGCTCCAGGTTTTGGGTGTTCCCCCACCCCAACCACCCCTCCTTGCTGATGCCACAGGAAGAACAGACTCAACTCTAATCCCAGTTGTGGTTTTCCAGATGCCAAATGGTGAAAACAGCTGGACACTCTGTGCCTCAGTTTCCCCATGTGAAAACTCCCTCCAACCTCCCTACAAGTATGCACAGGAAACCCAGACACTGAAGGGATATTGAGTCACTAGGGGACCCAGTTCACCTCTTTCCACCATCTCCCACATTTCTCAGCCCTATAGTTCAACTAGAGTCCCATTCCCTTCTGCATCCAAAAAAAAAAAAGGTGGGGTTACAGTGTCCCAAGGAGGTAGAGATAGGCCTGTCCAGCACCCGAGAGAAGTGGGGAGGGTTGGTGGAAGGTGCTGGGCTAATCCCCAAAGGCCCCATTCCTAATCCTGACTAATGGCCTCTTTTCACCATCAACAATGGAGTTATCCATCTGGAAGGGGATCTCCGGGCCCAGGAAGGCACAGCTGGTGGGGCCAGGGCTGGGCAGGGAAGTTTGACACCCCTCCCCCAGCCTCAAAACCACAGCTTCCACCCCCTTCCCTGGGCCAAAATGCCATGTCCCCCCTGCAGGTGAGGGTGCACGCTCTGCTCTGCTGCTGCCCTGCATCCCGTGCCAGGATGCCCAAACACCTCCACCAAGAAATCAAATACCCTCACTCACCTCCTCTCCAAGCCACAGGCTATGAAAGGCCCCCTGCCCCTCTCAGCCCTTTATAGGGATCCCCTGGGGCATCCCAGCTGGCTCCTATTACTGTTTCTATTACCGCTACCTCATCCTTGAAGAGATTCCCCCCCTGCTCTGGGGGTGTCTGGGGAATCCCTTGGTCCTGCTGGGGCTTGGCCTTGGTTTCTCTCCAGGCTGAGCCTGAGCTCCCTCACCCCACCAGAGGGGAATTGTGCACCCATGGGTGCAGCCCCTGAGGGGACAGGGGGTCTTGGCACCAGTTCCCTGCAGCAGCATCCTGCAAAGGGTGTCCATGTCCACACCAAATCCTGCAGTGAGAAAATGGGGAGATGGCAAACACAAAAACGAGAGCTGTCACCTCCTCTTCGTCCCCCGTCCTCGGTGGCTTCATCTCATCGTGCTTGTCCTCTGTTCCCAACCTCTCCACTGCTGCCCTCTGACTCATTTCCAGCTGCTCCGAGGCTTCTCCATCCCTCCTATGTTCTCTTTGGGATGCACTGTGCTCTATCCCAAGGTGAGGATGGAGCCACTGGGTTGTGTTGGGTCACAGCGGTGTCACACCGGCGATGGGGATCACCATCCCAGCCACTCTCGGATCAGCTTTGGGATGCTGTGGGACTGGAGAGAGCAGCCATGCTCTGGCGATTCAGGCAGTGAATGCCTGGATCCTCCCTGCCCTTCCTTCCTCTGCCCACCAAACCCTTTGGCAGCCCTGGATGAGGCCATGAGCAGGAGTGGCATCGGACACAGTGCGCGGACTGCAGTGGGAAACATGGATCTGGGCATGACCGAGCGAGGAAATTGGAGCAGAAAGGAGCCACTGTCGCACGCTGAGTCACCTGCTCCGCCCGGCGCTGCCTGGGCCGGGTTATTTTGGAGCTGTGTGGGCAGATGCTGATAACACACTTTCTTCTTCCCTGCAAACTCCTCGGTGCTGACTCCACGCTGCGGCGGGGAGTTAAAAGCAGGGACATGTGATGGGGCTGGCACTGGAGTCTTCCTGGCTGCAAAAGTCTCCAGGGCCCTCACACCCTCCACTGGCAAAACGGGTGGCAAAGGATGGACACGTCCTGATTTTGATTTTTTTCCTGGTTTGTTTGGTTTTTTGTTTATTTTTTTTTTGTTTTTTTAATCTTCTTTTGAAAGGCTGGAAAACATCCTCTGCCGCCTGGTATTTTGTCCTGAAAAATGCCCTGTGTCTCTTGTGTCCTGCTCCTGGACACTTCCATGGGGTTACAGGAGCCTCGTGTCCCATGAGAGCCCCCAGGGGACCAGGCAGGGCGCTGGGTCCAGGACAAAGAGCATTGTCCCTGCTGCAGAGGTTAATCATTGCTACACAAAAGGTCTTTTAAGCTTTCCTAATAAAATTCCTTCTTCTGCTGGATGAACCAGGCTCCAGCCTCTGTCCCACCTCCACAGAGTCCTTGGGGGAGACAGAGGAAGGGGCAGGTTTTCGCTTTAGCTTCTGATAATGTAAAAACCACGCCAGAAAACACCAGAAAACAAGCTGGGGCAGGAAAAGAGGGACAAAGTCCCAACACGGACCGTATGTGTGCTCTCATCCACTTCCTTCCTTCGTTTGCCTGTGCCCAGCACCCAAACTGCTTGAAACAAGGCGCTTCAAGCATTGCCATCCGTGTGCTTTGGATGCAATTAAAGCAGGCTAACGGGATAGATCCAGCTAATAGAGCTGAGCAAGTGCCACGTCCACTCATGATGGCCATGAGACATGGGAACATGGCTGAGCCCCTCCACCATTCTCCCTCGCTTCCTGGGCCGTGGGGCTCAGCAAACCTCCTTGGGGCAGCATCCCACGGGAAAACACCCCCGGAGCGCGATCTGACTCTCTGAGCCCCTCTCTTAGGGCCGCTCTTTGTTTTCCCTGGTGCTGCTGCTTCTTTTTAAATACAGCCTAATACAATTTTAATGAGGCTGGGGCGCCTGCCAACTGTCGGGAGAGCCCTCGGAGAACCTCTGCTGAGCTGCCTGTGGCATATGGCAGTGAGGCCAGGGCAGCCAGGCACCCCAGGGTGTCCCCATGGCCCCCAACAGCAGCAAGGGACACATCAGGGACCTGGGGAGAAGCAGCCTCCAGCTGGGGTGTTGGGTCTGTACCTGGGGCTTGTTCCCAGCCCTGATCCGGTGGTCCCCAATCACTGGGCTGTTTTGGCAAAGCCCTTTATCCCACTGTAGGACAGCTGGATGGCTGCACAAGGTGACCTCATCCTGCACAAGGGCTCCTGTTGTCACCAAGCCCTGTCCCACGCAGGGATGGGGGTGGCTGGAGAGATGTTGACCATGAGCAATGCACCCCCAATCTCTGCCGAGCCCCTCTGTGGGGTGAGGGGGTATCTGCACTGGGGGGGCCTTCCCAGGCCAGCCTGGGCCATCTCACAGACACCATGGGGGACATGGACACCCCTGGGACATCTGTCCACACGTGCCATGGACACCGAGATGGGATTTGCAGCATGTGGGGGTCCTGGGGGAAGCAGATGGCTGGGGGTGAAAACCTGCCAGCAGCCGCCTCGCAGTGAGCCCCCAAAATTGCTCCATGGGCAAGGAGGGCTCAGGTCAGGCTGGTGGCTGAGGTGTGCCTTGAAGCCAGAGGAGAGCCGTGCTCTGAGGGGTGACCCAGTGGCACTGGCTTTGGGCACCCCCTGACACAGCGTGCCCTGCATCCCACCCTCCCTGCAGTGCCCAGCTCTGCCTTCCATCCCAATTTCATGAGCTTGACTGAAAACCCCGGGACTGCTTGCAAATGAAGTTGGGCTGCCACAAAAAGTGTCCAGGCAAGCATGAAAATCCGAGGGCGTTTCCGTGCCCGAGGCAGGCAAGACAGGGGTCACTCCATGACTGGGGCTCCTTTTCTCTTGGCTTTTCCCTTTTGGAGCTGTGATCTGTTTGAAGTCCCAGCGGGTGAGTCACGCACCCCTCCAAGGGGACACGGCCACGCTCCGGAAAGCCCTTGTCATGGATGCCGTGTGCCAGGGATTGGGTCTCCTGCAGGAGCAGCAGTGGGAAGGCTGTGGGGGGTGACCTCAGAAGAGTTTAGTCACGGCAGCTTGCAAAGATGACAGGAAATGCAATATATAGAGGGAAACCCAGTGCCTTTCCTACTGCTCCATCACACCGGCAAGCACGGATGCACTCAAGAGACAGGCTTTGGCTGCTGCACCCCCAAGTCAAGGGGGCTCTGGTCACCCTTTGCTACCACAGTGACGTGTGGGGAGGTCTCAGACAGTGTTTGGGGCTCCCCCACCTCCCCTGGAGCAGAGGGTGCAGGCAGGGTGGGTGTAGGCAGGGTGGGTGCAGGCTGGCTGCTTTCTCTGGAGGGGCAAGATCTACTGAACCAGGCAGTGCCACCATCCACCAGTGCCACCATCCACCAGTGTCACCCACCCATGCTACACTACTGGGTGAATACAGGATGGGTTTTTTTCCCCTGCATAATTGCTACTTTTTTTTTGTTGAGGAGAAAAGCTGTTTCTTTCCTGGCCTCGCCACCATCTGCCTGCGGCGGCTGTGGAAGGCAGAGCCCGGCAGCTGTGGGCCTGGGCAGCTGCTCGGCCTCATGGCCAGGTCCTAATGCAGGGGGGCTTTGAGCCAGAGCAGAAAACAGGGTTTGTGGGACAAACATGGATCTGCCTCAGTGGAGCTGGCACGGGGACCTGTTTCTAACCCAGACAAGAGTCTGTGGGGTTGGCTCCAGTTGGAAATGGTCTGTCTGGATTTGCAGGGCTGGGCGGCAAGGATGAGCACAGAGCAGGTCTGGCTGAGGCATCCAGGAAAACAAATGCCATCCCAACCTGGCAGGTTTGCCCTGGAGCGGTTGTGCCAGGGACCCCCGGGCAGGGGCGGGTGGATGTGGTGCTGCCTGGGGGTGGAGCAGTGTCTGTAACCAGTAGGGCCAGTGCAGAACCAGTGGAGCCTGAAGGGCCTCGGGAGGTGGGGACAGGATGCCATCCTGCCTGGGTTGGAAGAGCCCGGGGGAATTCTTTGTGCCAGCCCTGAGCACACACTGTTGCACCCTCCCACCCACACCCACGCTCCTCTCTTCTCTTGTCCTGCTTCAGCTGGGACAGGCAGTTCAGCTCCCTGATCCAGCTGAATACCATCCCATCTGTGCCTCCCATCATCCCTCTTTCTCCAGTTTTCTGGTTCTGCACATTCCCCCCAGCCAGCCCCCCCTGCAAGCGTGGGGCTGTGCTTGAGCCAACTTCAAATCGGCCACAGCAGCCCTGCTCCTACTTATTGGTGTTTGTGTCCACATTGTAGACACAAGAAGTGTCCCTGTCCCCAAGGAGCAGCGGGCAGCACCCCTGGGCAGCACAAGTGGCTCTCTCCAGGATGGACCCTTCCATCTTGGGGTCAGTGCTGCTGTACGTGCCATGTCCTTGCATGCATGGCAACACTGCCCATCTGCCCCCTGAGAAATGGCTTCAAAATACCCCCTTGTGCAGGAGCATCCCTGTCTTTCTCACAGATTTGCTGTGGGAATTCAGTTCCACAGGGCCTGGATGCTCCAGCCTCGCTGGTGCCTGGCACAGGGTGCTGGGATGGCTCAGAGATGGCAGGAGGCCACGGCATCTGTCACCCTTCTCCACATCTGTCCCACAGCCCTGTGTCATGGCCAACAGCCCAGGAGGGACAGAGGGGTGCAGGGGGTCCAGCAGTGTCTTGGAGAAGGATGGGGTTGGGCAATCAGAGGGATATTTGCAGTTCAAGGCGATGTCTTGCAGTGCAAGGGGTGGTCTCATAACAGGTGGGGGATTTTGCAGTGCATAGGGGGTCTTGCAATGTGGGGAGGTCCTGCAATTCAAGGGAGATCTTTCTATGCAAGGACAGGTCTTGTTATACAGTGGGGAGGTCTTGCAATTCAAGGGGGCTCTCACTGTTCCTGGAGGGGTCTTGCCATGCAGTGGGGACTTGCGTTGGAAGGGGTGTCCTGCAATTCAAGGAGGCTCCTGAAATGCACGGAGGGATCTTGTTATGCAGTGAAGGTCTTGCAATGTGTGGGGATCCTGCAATTCATGGGGGCTTTTGTAATGCAGGGAGGGGTCTTGCTATGCAGTGGGCATCCTTCAATGGGGGGGTGGTCCTGAAATCCAGAGGGACTCTTGCCATGCAGAGGCGACTTGCATTGTGTGTGGGGGTCCTGAAATGCAGGGAGGGGTCTTGCCACGCAGTGGGGGGCTTGCAATGGCCGGTGGGAGTTTCTGCAATTCAGGGGGCTTTTGCAATGCAGGGGAGGGTTTCTCCATGCAGTGGAGTGCCGCGATGGAGCGGGGGATGATGTCCTGCGATTCGAGGGGGCTCTCGCCGCGCCTGGAGGGGTCCTGCCCTGCCGCGGGGCCCCGCGGCGATGCGGGGGGCGGGCGGGGGTCGCGGCGGGAGGCGGCCCCGACGGGCGGGGGGGCTCGGGGGGGGGCGGTACCGCGGCGGCCGCGCTATAAAGGCGGCGGCGTCGGGGCGGGCGCGGCAGCAGCAGCTCTCGGTGTCGGTCGGTCGGTCCGTGTCGGTCGGTCGGCGGCGGGGCAGGATGACGGCGAACGGGACGGCGGAGCCGGTGCAGATCCAGTTCGGGCTGATCAACTGCAGCAATCGGTACCTGACGGCGGAGGCGTTCGGGTTCAAGGTGAACGCCTCGGCCGCCAGCATGAAGAAGAAGCAGATCTGGACGCTGGAGCAGGACGGGGAGGACTCCAGCGCCGTCCTGCTCAAGAGCCACCTGGGCCGGTACCTGGCGGCCGACAAGGACGGGCGGGTGAGCTGCGACAGCGAGGAGCCGGGCCCCGACTGCCGGTTCCTGGTGCTGGCCCACGGCGACGGGCGGTGGTCGCTGCAGTCCGAGCCCCACCGCCGCTTCTTCGGCGGCACCGAGGATCGCCTCTCCTGCTTCGCCCCCGCCGTCTCGGCCGCCGAGAAGTGGAGCGTCCACCTGGCCATGCACCCCCAGGCCAACCTCTACAGCCTGGCCCGCAAGCGCTACGCGCACCTGGGGCCCCGCCGCGACGAGCTGGCCGTGGACCGCGACGTGCCCTGGGGCGTGGATGCCCTGATCACCCTCCTGTTCGTGGACCAGCGGTACAGCCTGCAGAGCTGCGACCACCGCCTGCTCCGCAGCGACGGCCGCCTGGTCCCCGCCGCCGAGCCCGGCACCGCCTTCACGCTGGAGTTCCGCTGCGGGAAGGTGGCCTTTCGCGACGGGGAGGGCCGCTACCTGGCCCCCTCGGGGCCCAGCGGCACCCTCAAGGCGGGCAAGAGCGCCAAGGTGGGCAAGGACGAGCTTTTCGCCCTCGAGCAGAGCTGCCCGCAGGTCGTGCTGCGAGCCGGCAACGATAGGAATGTCTCCACCCGGCAAGGTACGAGGGGACGGACGGGCGCTGGAGGTGGGGGGAACGGGACACCTCGGCCGTCCCGGAGTCCCTGGGGTGTCGCCGTGCGCCCCTGCACCCCTCGAGTATAGGCTTTCCTCGGACATCGCCTGCCCCCAGCAGCCCGCTGCATCCCTCAGACATCGGCATCCGTCGGGCATCTCCTGCCCCGAGCATCCCCTTCATCCCTCCGGCATCACCTCCCCGGCATCACCTCCCCTGCATCACCTCAGAACAACCACCTCGGAGTGCCCCCCCCCGCAGCACCGCCCCCCTAGCAGCCCCCCGCGTCCCCCAGCATCCCCTGCCTTCCTGCAGCAGCCACCCCACAGAACACCCCTTTACATCCCTTCGCCATCTCCTTAGGATCGTCCCCCGCTCAGACCCCTTCTCACACCCCTTCCCTGAAGCCCCCATCTCCCCTGGGCACCCCCCTGCACCCCTCAGCATGGCTGCCCGCCGTCCCTCCCCCAGTCCCCCATCATGATCTCCCCGCACCCCTCCCACATCCCTTCCCTTCCCCCTCCTGCATCCCTCCAGCATCGCCTGCCTGGGGGCCCCCATCCCTCCTGCACCCCCATCCCTGCAGCATCTCCTCCGCAGGGTGCCCTGGGGGGGAGGGATGGCGAGGGGCCTGCCTTGGGGTGCAGGGATGGACAGGGAAGGGGGCTGGGAGGGGGTGGATGGGGTCTTCCCTCGCCGTGAAGGAGGCAGGGCTGTATCCGTCGCCTTCCTTCCTGTGGAGCTCATTGTTCGCCCAACAAAGCCTCCGCCAACCTCCCCCTTCCCCGAGCATCGCTGAGCCATGTGCCCTGCGGAGCTGGGGGACTGCGGGTCCTCAGTGGGGCTGCGGTTCCTCGCAAGGGCCTGGAGTTTCCCCTGGTTGTGGAGGGCTGGGATGGCAGCTTTACATAAAGGGCTTTGACAAAACTCCCGCATCCACCCGCACAAAGGCAGCCATTCCCCCCGCTCCCGCTGCACCGCCCGTCCCCGTCCCCTCCGCTCGCCCGAGAGGCCACCGGGCCACCCGCCTCGAGTGGTGCCACACGGCAAAGCTCCCCGGGCACGTGGCCACCTGGCCACCGAGCATCACACCCCCCAGGGGTCCGTGCCGGGGGACGGGGGTCCCTCTCCGCGCTGCCGAGGGGTGCAGGGCTGTGGGACCCCCGGGGCACATCCCCGGCGCGCCAGGTCAGGCCGGCGCACGCCGGGCGCGGGATGGGTGCGAGCATGTCTCGCTGCAGCAAAGCCTGGAGGAACAGCGGGGGATTTTTTTTCTGTGTATATGTAATAATTCAGGGTTGCAGCTTAACCCTGTTCCGTGCCTGGGCAGCTCTGTGCAGGAGCTCCCTGCCTTTCTCCTGTTCGAGGGCAAGTCCCGCGCTGCAAAGCAGCCCCCTAAAAATAAGTAATGAAGTCTGCCAAGACGGGCAGTGGGGATTGTTTTCCCAGGCACAGGGATTTGGGGAAGAGGAGGAGGATGGCGATGGCGGGAGGATGGCGGGAGGTTGCCGCAGCGCTGTGGGGGAAGGGCGGCTGCAGCCCTTTGTCACCAGAGATGGGGAAACCAGATGTGGGGGGAGATGTGAGGGACGGGGAGGCGGTGGTGCGGGACCCCGTGGTGGTGGTGGACCCCATGGAGCGGGGGGGAATGCTGCTGGCCGACCCGCCGGCTTTGTGTGGTTTGGAAGGGACGGGGAGTAGGGGGAGCAGGAAGGCGGGGGGGGGGGGGGTGGGGATGCACAAATCTCCCCAGCAACAGGGGGCTCTGGGCTGTGCCCGGCCCCTTTCCAAGCAAAATACAGAGGGAAGGGCTGCGCTGGGGCTGCACATCCTCGCTCGAGTCCGTTTTGGCCAGGGAAGCCGTTTCCACCCGGTTAATCCTTCCCGATGGCAGCGAAGGGCTGGGAGCTGCCGCTTTGTGGGGCTCGCCCTCCCTCCTCCCGTTGGGAAAGTGCCTTGTCCCAAGGTTACCAAGAAGGCAGCCCCAAAGCAGCCGTCGGAGGAAGCGGTTCCAGACAGCCCTTTCCCCCGCCGAGCTGATAAGCGCCGTGCTGTTGGCAGATGCGCCCATGGCCACCGGGGATGGGGGAGGTGGGATGTGGGATGCGGGCAGGGAACGACTGCAGCTCAGCACAGCCTCGTGGGAAAAGGCTTCTTGTTCCTGCGTGGAGTCAGGGAGGGAGTGGGGACGGCAGTGCCCCCCCCTTCCCGTGCCTCATGGGAGGAGCAGGGATGGAGCCATGGGGCTTCTGTGGCTCCCTTGGCTGGGATCCAGCTTTGGGACAGTGTTGTCCCACCAGTGCCAAGTCAGCGCCTGGCTTGGAGTCTCCTCCCTGTCCTGGGGATGGCTGGTGTCACCATCCCCTGCACACTGGGCACTGGGGACCACAACACAAACAGTCCTGGGGGAGGAAGGGGTGGGTGCCAGCCCTGCCTTTGCTCTGGCCCTGGCGCTGGGGGTGTCCCTGGCACATTTCTTCTGCCTCTAGCCCCAGAAGGATGGGATCCCTGAAAGCCCCCATCTCCCCATTGCCCCTCAAATGGAGCAGAGCCGGGGTGCTGCCAGCAGCGAGCAGCCTCCTCCCTGCTCAATGGCTCCTTTCTAGCCCGGCTGTGGCAACAAAGGGCCCTTTGTGGGCGTGAGGGTCCCCGGGGGCAGAGCGCTGGCGTCCTCCTGCTGGGACCCTGCCAACCCCCTGCCCGGCCACGGTGTGCCCCTGCCCCCCACCCCCATGGGGGAGAGAATGGGCTGGCTTGGGAGTGAGGAATTCCAGGAAAATGGGGCCTGGGGAGGGGGTCGAGCGAGCAGAGTGGTGATGGGAGCACGCCTGGGCACACGGTGCTGGCAATGGGGAGTTCTGCTCCAGGGCCAGGAGCCCTCCCAGCATGGGGTGGGCTGGATTTACCCCCCTCAGTTCCTCTCCGGGAAAGGCAGGGAGATGTGGCTCCAGGGTGGGGGACATGCAGGCATAGATGCACATTTCCATCAGGAGATGCCAAGTGGCCTGTTGACACTTAGGGGATACCACAAAGCCACAGGAAATCCACAGGGAAGGAGGGGTGGGTTATTCAGGAAATTCATGTTTCACCCCCACCTGTGACCCCCTTGTGGGGCTGCACCCCCAGCAGAGGAGCTGCCGGTGCCATAGCTCCAGGCTGTTGCCTTTAGAGGAAAACCTGTTTGGATTTCTGTAGGGGTGCAGTGTAAGCCCAGCCCAAGGGCAGGGATGGGGCAGGATGAGCCTGGGAGCACGTGTGCGGGGTGGAGGGTGCCAGAGCCCCACAGGGAGCCCAGACCCGACCCGTGCCAGCAGCACTGGGTGCAGCATCCAAATCCAGACTGCTGGGACATGAGGACCTGAAATCCTTCCTTGCTGTCCTGAGGGACTGGGGGCTCTGTGTGATCCTGCCAGTGCTCCTGTGCAGGGAGCTGAGATTGGTTTTTTTCAGACATAACTGTGGGGTTTTTAAAAAGGGAGTTGGAGGATGGGAAAGATGCTTCTCTCCATGGAGTGCATCCCACTGAGTCTCACTAGCATCCCAGGATGGCTCATAGGAGACCTTCTGTGCGAGTTGAGTGTAGGGGGAAAGTTTTCTACATGCCATAAATGCCCCAACACTGGGTCTGCAGCCCCCCGTGGTGTGGGGCTCCACACAGCTACAGCAAACTGTGCTCCTTTAGATGGAGAAGCTCACATCTCTGGGAGCTATGGGAAGGGATGTGTGTGCTCTGAACTCTGTGTACATCCACTTAGGCTGGAGAGTAGCAAGGGATCCAGCACCAATCCTTCAAAACCACAGGATTGGCAGCAGCTGGAAACCTCGGCAGCCGAGGACTTGGGGAGCCCTTTCCTGCTCCAGTGCTGGCTCACCCCATTGCCCTTCCCTGTCTCTCCAAGGACCTTGAGCCCAGGGACTCAGGATTAGGAAGCCCTGGGGAGACACTTGCCTCAGCCCTCCCACCTCCAACCTCTGCATCCTCCCCAGGATCCCTGTAGCAAACCCGTGTTGCAGACGGAGCCGGAGGACATCCCACACCAGGAATTTTGGGGAGTGCAGGTGTACCTTCCAAAGAGCCGCCGTGTGCTCACCCCCCTCCCGCCTCCAGCTGTAATTAGCAGCTTCATCAAGGTCATGCAGAGCAGTGCCAGCTCCAGACTGTAAATTTACCAGGAGCGTTAATTAATCCATGATTGCAGTGGGAGCGGCTGGGCCAGGCGCGGCGGGAGAGCGGGTGGACACGGCTCCTGCCACAGCCTTGGGCTGCCACAGCAGAGGCGTGGCTGGGGGACAGCCTGTCCTCCACCACGGGGACATCTCTGTCGGATCTGCCTCCTCGCAGCCCCTGCTTCCTCCAGTTCCCCCCATCCTGCCCGGATTTGAACCCCCAACTCTCTCCCGCTCCAGCTCAGTTCCAGCCCTTTGAAGCCTCCTCCTGCCCCAGCCGTAGCTGCATTCCTTTCTGCTGAGTTGGTGTAACCCAACCCCACACTGCTTTTGGGGAGGGGGTGGTGAGAGACCCTCCTGCTGCCAGGCCCATCCAGGAAACAGGGAAAGCCAAAACTCCGTGCAACAGCGAGTGTGGAAAATGGCACAAGAGTGTTTGTGTGGGGGAAGGTGGTGGGTGTGCTGTGCTCTGTGGTGGGGGGTCTCTGGGGAGGGGGGATGGTGTTTGGAGGTTCCTGGCAGTCTCTGTCCTGTCTCCAGCCCATCTGATCTTTCTCTGTGGCACAAAGCATCCCCCTGGCTCTCCCCAGCATGATCCCTGCAGGTCAATGAGTTCTTCCCCAAAACGTGCAGTGATGGGAAACATCACCATCCGCTCCTTCCCCTCAAACCACGTGGACAGCTCTCACAGGTTTGGGGGGTTCGGAGGTGAGTGACTGGGGGCAGCATTCCCCAGTGTGCCCTCGCTCAGCCCAGTCTCTCCATGAGCCCCAGCAGAGCCCCTCTCTCAGTTTTATGGCTCTGGATTGGAGCTGGAGCTGCCTGACGCCGGGATGCAAAATGAAAACCAAATGTTTCCACAACCGCCGGCTCAGCCCGCGGCAGCTCTGGGAGGCAGCGAGTGTGGGACGGCCACGTGAGCCAAGGGTGTGGCCAGTGGGGCTGGGGCTCGTGGCCATGCAGCACCCACTGTCCCCTGTGCTGCCCAAATACCCTGGGGAGCAAAACACCATGGTGGCTTTGTGTCCATCAGGAGAGATCATCCAGTTCCAAGCCCCTACTATGGGCAGGGACACCTTTCACTAGACCAGGTTGCTCCAAACCCCATCCAACCTGGCTGTGAACACTTCCAGGGATAGGAGCTGCAGGAGGTGCTGGAGGATGCCTGGCAGGAGAGGGGATGCTGTGAATGGGGTGGCAGCCATAGGCCACTTTGGATGTGGGAGATAAGATTGTGGCCCCTGGGAACAAGCCCGATCCCTTTGGGAAAGGTGGGAGACCAAGATGCAAAGCAGAGGCTGCTCCTGGGCACCTGGATGGGGATGCCTGATTGGAGATGCAGATGGGCAGTGGGAAGCCCCAGGGAGCTGTGTCTGCAGGACCTGCGGGAAGGCACCTCCATGGCTGGTGTGTGGAGGTAGATGGTCCCTCCCCAGGTGGGTGCGACTGGTGGGAATTCTGCTCTGGAAAACTCCTGGTTCCACTAAAGTGCCATCCCTGGGCTCCTCTCACAGGTTACAGATCCATGTCCCACTGGTGGTACTGGACCTACCTCCACCCATCCCAGCTATAGGCAGGCAGGGAGCAGTGGGGCTGAGCTCCACATCCCGGCTCCCTCCCTGAAACCCGGCATGGCAGCTTGGCCTCTTGCCTTGGCTCTGGGCTATGGCTCGTGACTCACATCCCCAAAGTGGTTTTAGGCAGAAATCCACCAAGCTGGAGAGCTCTGGAGTAGATTTGGCCCCACTAGACCTGACTAAGCAGGTTTCCTCAGGCTCAGTGCCTGTGTTGGACGTGCACACGGCCTGGTGGCAGCCCCAGGACTGGCTGCATCCACCTCTGCCATGGAAGTGCTGTCTCTGGCCCCTCTGGTGCAGGGATGGGTCATCCTGGCTGGGGAACAGGCTGGTGCCGATGGTTTTTGGGAATCAGGGAAAGGCTTGGCTGCCCCAAGGCTTTCCCAAGCCTCCTGTCCCTGCACACCTCACCACCCCAGTGGGCTGTGACAATTTGTGGATGAAAAACGGTGCCACGGTCCTTAAACATGCCACGAGCTGGGATTCATGGGTGCTGCAGTGGCCTCTGCTAATGGTTTGAGTAACCTGGCTGTCATCTTTGGGAAAAACTGCAGTTCTTTTCCATATGAAATATTTACACTGGTCTTTGCTTCATCATAATGGAGCTGGAGAGTCAGGAGTGGAAGCTCACGGCTGCCTCAGCTCAGCCCAGCTCTCATTTATGGCTGTAACACCAAGCAGCCAAATGAAAACCTGCATTTGAACCCAAAATGCCAGAGGGGAGATCTGTGTGAGGGATCTGGGAGTCACCAAAGCTCAACTAGGGAGCAGGAGCCCCTCTGAGTTGGGTTTCCTGGCCCTGCACCCAGACCTGCTGGAGGTGGGTTGTCATCCCCCCGCTCCCTGGGATCCCCAGCTCCATCTGTCTCTGCTCTATAGGGATGGACCTCTCAGCCAACCAGGATGAGGAGGGTGACCAGGAGACCTACCAGCTGGAGATCAACAAGGACACCAAAAAATGCGCCTTCCGGACCTACACTGGGAAGTACTGGACCCTCACCTCCAACGGGGGCATCCAGTCCACTGCCTCCACAAAGTGAGTCCCCTGTCCCAAGCAGGGCCATGCCTGGGCTTCAGGGAACCCTCTGCATCTCCCAAGGGAATCCAAGGGGGATTTTCCAGTCTGGGTGCTCGCCCCAAAACACTTCCCAGCACAGGCAGTGAGTGCATTCCCCAGAAAGCCAGGGATGGGCTGGGGTTTGCCGCCCACGATGCTCGGCAAGTCCCCAGGGTCACGTAATCCTTCCCAGCCGGCTGGGGCTGTCGAAATGCTTTTCCCTGCAGTTCAACCCTGACAGCCAGGCGGAAACCCCAAAAGCACATTTGGCTGCCTGCCTGCCTCCTGCCTGCGGGGCAAGGGCTTCCCAGCAGGATGGCCACCACAACACGGTTCATCCTGCAAAAACAGATCGAAGCAGGGTCTCCTGATCCAGCCGTGGCCCTTTCCAAGCCAGCAGGGTGGCACTGGCAGGGCCCCCATCCATCACATCCCGCTGACCGCCCTCTCTGCCCCCCAGGAACGCGAGCTGCTACTTCGACATCGAGTGGTGCGACAAGCGCATCACCCTGAAAGCTGCCAACGGCAAGTACGTGACGGCAAAGAAGAACGGGCAGCTGGCAGCCTCCATGGAGACAGCGGGTAAGGCACCCCCTTGGGGACCCCACCCCGCACTGGGGCGGCAGGGGATGCAAAACGTCCCCTCCCTGAGCCAGGCCCTCCTTCCAAGTGATGCTCAGGGATGCAGGCAATAAGTTTTCTTAGTGAGTGTTTCATGTGAAGTGAGACGGGGGGACATGGCAGGGGTGAGAAGCGGGTGAGGGGCGTGCCCCTCCTCCTCACTGCTGCCTGCCAGCCGTGGGGTCTGCTCTGTGCCCCCGGCTGCTCTCACAGCCCCTCTGCCCTCGGCGCAGGTGAGACGGAGCATTTCGTGATGAAGCTGATCAACAGGCCCATCATCGTCCTGCGTGGCGAGCACGGCTTCATCGGGTGCCGGAAGGTGACCGGCACCCTCGACTCCAACCGCTCCTCCTACGACGTCTTCCAGCTGGAGTTCAACGACGGCGCCTACAACATCAAGGGTGAGTCCCCCGGGGGTGGCTGTGGGGTGACGGCCATCGGGGTCCCCATGGTGGCTCACGAGGCCACCTTGTCCCCTCTCCTGCAGATACCACTGGGAAGTACTGGATGGTGGGGAACGAGTCGTCCGTCACCAGCAGCAGCGACACCCCCGTGGACTTCTTTTTTGAGTTCTGCGACTATAACAAAGTTGCCATCAAAATCAATGGCAAATACCTGAAGGGGGACCACGCCGGGGTCCTCAAGGCATCGGCCGACACCATCGACGCCTCCACCCTCTGGGAATATTAATGCACTTTAGGGTACCTCCCGTTGCCAACTTCTCTTTCCCTTCCTCCGTCCTCTTTTCCTTTGGGTTCTGTTTCTCCTCTCTGTAACAGGATTTTCAGACTGGCTTGTCCTTCCCTCCTGCCGTAGAGTTGGTGCATTATGTGGGAGGTGGGTCTCCGTAAATCCCTGTAAGAACTGGAAAAGTGGTGGGGCAGCCTGCCTATAGCTTTGTAGAAGGGTCTGTCTCTATCCCCCATCCCTGTTTCCCTCCAGGTTTGCTGGGCTTGGAAACCACCGTATCCCCCTCCCAGCCCCGAGCATCACCTTAGGTAGTTGATTATCCTCTCCTTGATTGAAAAAAGGGAATAAGATCACCTCTGAGCTCGCTTCTGCCATATCAGCACTGGCACTGCCTCAGTCTGTGCTGCCAGTGTCCCCTGGAGCATCCTCCCATCCTGCCCTGCTCCAACGAGGGGCAGAGTGACGATGCTGGGCTCAGCCAGCTCCTCCCGGCTCCGGCAGCTTCTCTCCCCTCCTGGCTTTCAGGGCAGGTCCATCCCCAGCTGAGCCGTAAGAGGTGACCTTACATATCACAGCATCCCTGGAGACGGGGCTGGTGTGTGCTGGCACACATCCCTGCAGAAGGGCCAGCAAGCTGCCCCCTCCCCTCCCCATACACCTGGAAATGATTCTTTAGGGTGATCCCGTCTGGAAAGCCTCAGCCTTTCATCTCATAGAGCCCTGCGCTCCTCATGTCCCTCCGCCCCTCCTCACGCTTCTGGCTCTGGAGGAGCACCCCAGACCCTGATGGTGGGTCCAGCCTGGCAGGTGCCTGCCCTGAGGCTGGTCCTGCTGCTGTGCCTGGAGGGGGGGGCATGGGGAGACACAGAGCCAGCCCGTGCTGGGGTGGGGGCTTCATCCAGCCCACCTCTCGTGGGTCCTCGGTCCCAGCAGGAGCCTGGCTGGCCCACGCGACCTCCCCGGGGTGGTGGCTGGAAGCATAAAGTGCAGATTTTGGTTTACAGAATAGAAAAGTTCCTTAGCAAACTTTGCACAGTGATACTTGCTCAGTACCTTTGTTGTTTTTTTATCTTCCTCTCTCATAAAAAACTGGAACAGTGAAGCGAATCACTGAACACCTAATGCTGAATTAGGAAGCGCCCGCTCCTGCGGGCTCCCCTGAAGGGGCAGCTCCTGGTCCCGCCACCCCCGGGGCACCTGGGCTGGGCTCTCATGAATCACAACCCTACTGGAAAAGAAAAAAAAGAAAAAAAGACCAAAACAGTATTTTTGTTAGTCTCTATTTATATATGCTCTCCATGGCACTGTGTGACCAGCTGTTGTCTGTACTAGGTCTGCATTAGAGTTTAACGCTGTCTGTAACGGGTGATGCTACGTGTTCTTTAGGGTGTTGAAAGGCACTTTATCCTTTGGGGCCTTCCCAGGGCTGGTATTTGCTCCCTGCAAACACACCAAGGAGCCTTTTCCTGCGTGGGCCCCCTGCGGGGGGGAGCGCTGGTCCCAGCCCACGCCAAGGGTGCTCGCGGCATCGCTGCCGTGCCAAACCAGGGCCGGTCCCTCTGCCAGAGGCCAGGCAGGGGCTCGTCAGCCTTAAAGCCATGAGGAGGGACTCCCTCCGTAGGAGCTTGGTGCTAAACTCAGCTGGGAGAGCGAGCGACTGTCCCCTGCCAGGGGGACAACTCCGGGCTGGGATCCCTTGCCGGTGCAGGGGATCCCGGCTGGGACTCTACCTCGGCTCTGCACTCACATCCAGGGGCTGCCCGTGCCCCCCTGGCTCCATGTGCCCCCCCCGGCACCACGCTGCCCCTTGAAGGACCAAGTGTCTTGATGAAGCCCTGCGTGACCCTGTGACTCGACACACACTTTCGCTGGCCTTCACCCCCACCCCGTGTTGCCTCCTCCCCGTCCCTGTTGCAGTTCCAACCATGTAATTCCCGCTCCAGCTTCTCCCGTGTGACACTAGGTCAACATCTCTCCTGTTTCCTCTTATCGGGTGTCGTGACTCTGAAAACATCTCACTCTGAAAATTTAAAGTTTTGGGTTTGTCCATTTTTTTTTATTATTATTATTTTTTTGTAAGTGCCATTTGTATAACTTAAAAAAAAATAGCTTCAAATGGAGAAAGATTAATTAAAAAATAAAACCTGCATTCGGATTCAAACTGGTGTGTGGTCTGTTAGGGCTGCAACGGCCTTTAAATGAGAGGCATGAGCCCATGGAGATTTGGGGTGGTGGAGCCTTTGGGGACCAAATTGCCTGACAAAGATTGGGCTGGCTCTAGGGGGCTGAGGAGCTGGTGGGAAGGGAATGGTGGGAAGGCTCTTCTCCGTGGAGCAGGTGTAAAGCCAAAGCCAGCTGGAGTCTGGGTCACCTCTGGAAATGCCCAGAGCAGCCTGAAGTCACTGAGCCCACAGGGCTTGTATGGGAATGGGTGACACATGGATGGGTCAGGGGGAAGCACCAGAAAACCATCTCACCTGCAAAACCAGCTCTCCTGCCCTTGCAGCCAGGAGCACAGCCATGCCCTTGGGGAGCTTTTTCTCCTGACTCCAGTGTTTCACCTCCATATGACGGCCCAGCCAGGAGGGAAGAGCAATGGGATGTTGGTTTTGGGTGCATGGTTTAGTGGGGGTCAGCAATCAGCCCCCTCTGCTCGGTGATACAGAGAAGGGGAAGATGAACTAAGGAGGGAAGGAGGCGGGGAGCCCAGCCCATGTGTCCTGCCAGAGCAGCCTGGATGGCTGGGATGTGCCCAGAGCCCTCCAGAGACAGCTGAAACCAGCCCTGAAACTCAACCAACCCACTCTGGTGTGATGCTGGGGCCGGGCCCAGTGCTGGCTGTGCAGGGGGGGTGCAGCAAGTGCTTACGGGGGACTGGGGCCAACTCCTGCACTGAGAGCAGCCACCCTTCACCACCACAGCCTGGCCGGGCACCTGCAGGGCACTGGCGGGCTCCTGCTTGGCTTTAAAAAGGTAAAGCTGGTTTGAAAAAAGCAAAGTTTGGGAAAGGGGAAGCTCCCCAGCTCCCCCCAAACACACACTGTGGGGGGAGAGCGGGAGGGCTTCGCCTGCAGAGACCGTCACCATCAGAGGGGGGTTTGAGCACTGCAAGGGCCAAAGGAAGGAAGGATGTTCATTCCTGACTATAAACAGGGAGAAATCAGGGCAGAGCAGGAAACGCTGAGCAGCTCCAATTGCCCTCACTGTGACACCCGTGTGTGCCTGGCTGTGGCACCAACTGTGACACCCGGCCTGGGGAGGCGGCAGCTTTGCCGGCTCTGGCAGTGGGTGCCTGCACAGGGAAGGGACTCTGGAGCTGCAGGAAGGACTCTCATCCTTCCCCTCTCCCCCAGCTGCCAACACACATTTCTTTTTTTCCCCTTAAGGCCGGATTCTGCATTTACCAACATTCACCAACACTCTTGCAAAGAGGGGAACCCCCCCAGCCTTCCTCCCCATCCTGGTTTCCATTTACAGGAGAGACTGGAAACCATTTTCTACCCCATCCAGTTTTATCTTGGGAGCATGTGGAACATATTAAGCTGTTCCAGGAGGGTCAAATGGGTTTTGCCTTGTGACCTGTGGAGCTTTCACTGGCACAGGCTGGGATCTGGCCCCACGCCCTGGCATTATACCAGCACCAGGCTAGCACAGGCAGGATGGGAGGATGATGTTTTGGCTGTTTCAAAAGCACAGAGGTAAAAGCCAGAGTGCACAAATTTATTTACAAAAATTCAAATTACAATATAATACAGGAACTTTTTACACACAGAATATTAGAACTGTTTACTACCAGAATGTAAAGAAAAATATTTTTTGGGTTTTTTTTTACTTTTTTTTTTTTTAAATAAACCACCTATTTATTTTCAGCTATTGTTATACAAAGTTGCAGAACATGCACATCTTTACAGGTTTTTTTTCTTTTAATACAACATTTTGCTAAGTGCAAATACTAAGTTTCTCTCTCCACCTTTAAGGCAAGTAAATGGGACACTGCAATTAGCCATAAGAAGTACCTGTTATGGGATCAGCCTGGGCACAGCAACCTCCCCGATGCCTTTTGACCTTTAAAACCTTTAAACAAGTGGTTCCAAGGACTGTGGGGCAGGAGGGAAAAGGGGATAGAGGAGTTAGAGACCAGGTCACAGCTGGATATGGTGGTTGTGCAGTAAGTTTTGGGGCTTTTTTCTTCTTTTTTTAATAAATCAACAGAGACTCAGAAACCACAACTCAAGGTCTCTCAGGTTAGGGGGGAGGAACAGCCATGAGCTTTGGCTGCAAATTTTTTTTGGTGCCAGGGGTGTTTCCTTGGGGAGAGGAGCAGTGCTGGGAGCCCAGAGCCAGGCATGGTGCACATCACAGACCAGGCATCTATTGATCTTCTCTTGGACCCAAATAAGCTCTGGGTTTTGGAAGGGGACATGGGAATCAGAGTCCTCTCTTCCCCTACACCCTCCAGGCTCCTCTAGGACCATAACCAGGGCAGCAGTGACCCTGATGGATCAGTCACCAACCTCTGCCTGACGCTTCTCCATCCCTCCTTGCTCCCCCTCTGCACTTCCCTCTGCCAAGGCTCAGTTCTCCATGCCCACACACCTCTAGACACGCACTAAAAGGTGGGACTGGACCACCAGTTTTTGCTGGATCACCATTGTATTTCCTTCATAGTTTGGGCCACTGGTTCAGCAGCTGAGCTGTGCCCCAGCTGCTGCCCCCCCCCACTCCTCTGGGGAAGGGCCAATGCCTCAGGGAGCCTGGAGGGCTCACCTAAACCAACCCCTGAGCCCAAAGAATCTCACCTATTAAAAAAACAGGACTGCCTTTCAACAAGGGAAGCCCCCCCTGCTACTTCTGACCTGTCTCTGTTTTCTTACCCCCTGCTGCTGCTGTGACACATCCCTCCCTCCCCAAATCCAGCAGGACACCCTGCTCCTGGCTGCCACAGGAATCACTCGGTGCAAGGCAGCATTTAAAACTGGCTAAAACCCAGCTGAGCAGCAAGTCATAAAGCTCCTGCAGCCCCCAGAAATAAATTAATTTAAAAAAAAGAAAAATTCCAGCAGCAAGGGAATAGCAGTTGGTTATTAATGTCAGAGAGACCACGGCATGGATGAGCCGAGCAGAGCAGCCACAGGGTATGTTTGACCCACAGGCAATGGGAAAAATTGCTGTCTGAGCTCCAAAAGGCATGGAAGTCCCCTCTGGGAGACTTTCCTGGGGACAGCAGTCCCCAGATGCTGTCCCAGGCTCCTGTCCAGGAGCATCCCACCGACACCCTGCACCCAGCACTCCCTGCACACCCAACAGGGGCCGGGTTGCGGAGAGCGGCACACAGGGGTTGGCAGGAGCTGTGAGGTGGAGACAGGGAGTTTTACCTGAAAAAAAACCAATTAAAACCACAAAACACCTGGATGCTCAAATACGGGGGAGAATAACAGGAGGAGAAATGCACCCAGAGGGTTCCCAGCAGGACAGAACAGGATGAAGCCCAGAACAAACCATCTGGAGAACAACAGCACAACTGGGCTGC
Source organism: Pipra filicauda (assembly GCF_003945595.2). Classification (NCBI taxonomy): domain Eukaryota; kingdom Metazoa; phylum Chordata; class Aves; order Passeriformes; family Pipridae; genus Pipra; species Pipra filicauda. The sequence continues at coordinate 1,162,727 of NW_024104339.1, read as the reverse complement.
TAAAAGCAGTCCAAGAAGAGGTTTTTTTTTCCACTCCAACCATTTTCTTTTCTAGAAGGGGCCTGTACCAGACAGCACAGCCAAGGGCTGTGGGGAAAAGGCTTTGTGCCACCCTCCTCCCACAGCCCAGCACTGCACCCGCCGCTTCTCACAAGGAAGTTTTGCTTTTCCCTCACTTCCTAAGCCCCACGATACACAGGTTTAACTTTGAACACGCTTTTCCAAAGCCAGTTCAGCTGACACACGCATTTTCAGAAGTTATTTAGTGCCATGGAAGCAGCCAGCTTCCTGCAGCATGAGGCTACAGTTGCCTGTTGGGTTGTGGGGGTTCAGGCACAGGGGCTCCTGGCCCACCCTGTCTGCATGCACAGCTATGGGAGTCGTTCCCACTTTTCCTGCTACAGCACAAAGCACTGCCTACACATCTATCCGGGTGTTTCCCAGGCAGTTTTTGTAATAAAGGGCACAGCTTCAGCTCCAGGTGGTTCCAGCTTCTGTCTGAGCACTGCAGCCAGAAGCTGGAGGAGGTTTGGGATGCCAGAGGAGAACAGCAAAGCAAAGGCAACATTTTGGAAGCACCCACCTCTGGGGGAAAAGACTGAGCCCTTCAAAGGGGGAAAGTTCAGTCCAGCCAAGGATTTGGGTGCCCAAATCTGCCACTTGCTAACACCTCCCAAACAGAACACGGCTCTGGGCTTCCCACAGATCTCAGCAATGGGATGGCTGCTGCAGCCCCTCACTCCACTTGCAGAGTGAGGAGTGCTAAAAATGCAAGATTGACTTGGTTTTGAATGGTTTATTTCTGCTGGGAGGTGCCAGCAGGGTCCAGGGATGCTGGAGAACATGGGAACCCCAACCCTGTGCCTCTGTGCAGGCAGAAGGATTGGGCAGCCACCTCCTGTTACCTTGTTCCTGAAAGTCTTACTCAGATGCCAAGTCTCTCCACCCTTCTCCCAAGACTCACATGACTGTGCAGCAGCTGCTCTGGCCAGCAGGAAGGAGGGATTTTTGGAAAGCCCCTGAGGAACGGCTGTATCCTTGTGCTCCACAAAGTCTCACTTTCCCTCCCACCAGCTGCCTGAACAGGCTTTGTCAAAACAAAACATCTGGATGCCCAACACAGGGTGGAATTCCACCCCTTGGAAATGCAGCACCAAGCCCTGTTGCAGCAGGGCTGCAACTGCTGGATTGCAAAGGTTTGGAGAAGCCCTAGAGAAGGTGCAGTGCAGGGACAGTGAGTCCCCTGGCTGCTGGTTAAACCCAGAGGGGCCGGAGGGGGAAGAGGGTGATGTGATGGGGTGGCTTTGCCCTGCAGTGACTCTCCAGGTCAGAACCGGTGCCGGGGCTGAGGGCCAAAGTGCATAGGCAAGTTGGGCTCCAGCTGCACGTTGATCTGGGGAAAGTCAAAGTTCACCCTCATGTTGGGCAGTGGGGGCACGTAGGGAGCGGGGATGGGGCCGATGTTGAGGGGGATGTTGTTGTACATGGGCCGGACGGGAGGCAGCGGGAAGGGCGGGTGCACGAAGGGGTACGGGGGCATCCGGGGTTGATGGAAGTTCTGAGGGACAGGTCTAGGGATTACTTCAATCCTCTGGATCTTCTCCACGGGCTTTTCCACGGGAGGGCCGATCCGCTTGAAGCTGTTCTCTGCAGAGAGAGGAGAGCAAAGAACCAGTCACCCCACAAACCGAACTCCCCAGGCTCCAAGGTCTGACACTTGCCATCGGCCTCTTCCATCCCCAGCACATTCCAGAGCCTGTTTCTCCCCACAGCATCACTGCTTACCCTTCCCTTGCTCCAGGTGCCACGGAGCACAGCACCAGCTTTCCAGGCTGGCTGCTTTATCAATGCCATCCCACAAAGGGGAACATCCCCTTCTCTCAGGATGTGGGGCAGCCCCTGTGCCCCCCACAACACAGCACAGAGGCTTTGCTGCCCTTCAGCTACTTTGCCAAGTGGAGAGGGGACAGGTCTGTGCACCCACGACACCTGGTGCGACATGAGAGCTGGACACAAGCCTTGTGCCTGCCCACAGTCCCAGCAAAATTCTGCAGGCAACAGCACTTTAAAGTTACATGGGTTTCTGGGAGGAACAGAAGCCAGTGAAGACACAGAGACTTGTCAGCAGCTGGGAACCCTATGTTGTCCCATTATCCTCAGTCTGATCCCAAAGCACAGCTACAGACTGGGACTTACCTCCATTCTTCTTCCTTTGCTCCTCTTCAGCCTCCTTCTGAATCTCCTGGATTATCTTCTCATCGTCTTCCTGGAAATCAGAGGAATATCCAAAGTCAGTGGGATAATTCCTGCTGCAGCAGCCTTCTGTTCTCTCAATGCTGCTTTTCTTTTCAGCACAGGGAAAACAGAAAAGGGTGAATTTGGCTGAATTGCCTTCATTTGGGGCTGGCCCAGGTCTAGCCAAAAGCAAGGCTGCGATGGGGGAACTGCAGCACAAATAACCTGCACTCTATGGAGTATGACCAAGAGGCTTGGATCAGCTTTCCAAGGAGATCAGCACTAAAATTCATTGACTTGATGGAAACCAGAGAACTGCAACCCAGTTCCACCCCTCTGAAGAGCTGTTAATCTTTTAAATGGCAATAGTCTATATTAAATATTTACATTATACTAGCACTTGTAGAGTTTTTGGCCCAACAGCTGGAATTAACACAACTTAAATCCTGGCTCTAGTAGCTAAATGGTGCCATTTAGATCTTATCTGTAACTCTTAGAAGGGCATAAATCGCAATATGTTTCTTTAATGTCTGTCTGGAGGTTATAGCAAGAATATTCAGAGCTGCTGCTGAGAACACAAGGACAAGCCAGAAACTGAAATTGTCCTTCTGCCTCTCATCAGCCTCTGTTCTCTCGACGCAAAGGAGCATCGGTGAGATCAAACGGCGCGGTGAGGCCTCGGGTGAGATTCTGCACTGCACCACACAAAAAACAGCTCTCAGGGTCACAGAGCCCACAGCTCTGAGGACAGAACTCCCTCCCAGTGCCAGGCACTGCCATATGTGCAGCGATGGCAGCGAGGTCCTGCCGGTCCCTGCAGGGCTGAGCTGCTGCTGCTCCGTGTCCCTCAGGGTGAAACCCTACCTGGCGCTTTCAGAGAGAGCAGCCAAACCTCCCGGAACGTGTCTGATCCTTGGTGCTGGTTATTAGGGAAGGAAGGCCGAGAACAGGAGCTGTTGGGTGACACATAACATCAGGCACTCTGTGCTCCTGCACCCAAAGGAGCGTTTGGTTTGCTCCTGCAAGGGGAGCAGGAGAGTACCCAAGAACCCCACAAGGCACAAGAGTCTGCTCTGTTTGATTCATCCTAATTTCAGTACTGCCAAAGCACACAAATTTCATCCTGAACGCTCTCAACATGTAAAATATCCTGTATTTTGAAGAGTGCTCTGGAACTAAATTCAAAATATGCTTCATGTGTGCAGCTATGTTGATATTATTTTAAGCTTCCCAGTTCTCATCTCACAGTCCTGCACGTGTCCAGCAGCAATGCCTGGGAAGCTTGGGGAAAAGTCCCCTCCTCCACCACCAGATAAGGTTTCCCTGGGAGACTGCAGTTATCTTAATGTGCAGAAAGCAAAAAACTCAATACTTCCCTCCCTTTTATTATCCTGTGAGTCAATGGTTAAAATTAAGACTTTCCAGGACATGCCTTTTTTCTTTTCCAAGCAGGCTGCTTCCATGGACTGTTAATTACAGCCTATCTATCTCCATAAAAACTGCTGAAGAATGGCTCTTCTGAGACCATAGGGAATGTCTAACTACCCCCCTTGTATCAGATTGTGATGTTCCCTGGCTGGAAAACCACCTGGGCATGTTCCACAGGCAACCAAACATCCCCTGCTCCTTTGCTGCCACAGAAGTGCTCTCAAAGTGTGGCCCCAAAGCTTTAAGACTTCATATTTTTTAATTCTCAGACTATCTTTTTGCAATGCTGTTGAAAATGGAGATAATCACCACTCACATTTTTATTGCTACTTACTGAAAAAGATGTACTTGAAGGTGGTTTTTTTTTTTAGTTTTAAGACAGGAAATATATTTTAAGCTCAGCTGAACAAGATCACCCTATCTCCTTTCCTCACACAAAGGTACAAACCTCACCTTAAAGCCTAAAAACATGCAGAAGTGTCTTTTAACTTCAAAATAAAAAAGCTTTTACTTTAGTCTAAGTCTGTGATTATGAAAGAAATTCTTTCCCATGAGGGAGGTGAGGCCCTGGCTCAGGTTGCTCAGAGAAGCTGTGGCTGCCCCATTCCTGAAGTGTTCAAGGCCAGGTTGGATGGCTCTTGGAGCAACCTGGGCTAGTGGAAGGTGTCCCTGCCCATGGCAGAGGGGTGGAGATGATTTGTAAGGTCCCTTCCAACAAAAATCTATGATTAACCCTCTGACATGGTGCTTTCCAGGGACACCACCCCCCGTGACGCTGCAGTTCCAGTCAGCCCTGCACAAACCTGGAGAATCAGACACACCAAGAGCACAACTCTGCACATCCTCCTGCAGCAAAGGCTGCTCGACCCTCCCAGTTTAAACTGCAGCTGACCTCCTTCCTAATGGGGCTGGACACATCCATCTGCCCCAGGGCCAGGAGCCACCTGCACCCTCACCAGGGTGAGGCTGCTTCAATTACTGCAGCTCCCAGAGCGCCACGGGAAACACGGAACAGCAAACCCCATCTGCCAGACCTCCAAAACGACTCCTAACTCCCAAGGACAACATAAAACACCCCCCCACAAATGCAGCAGCCAGAGGTCCCCACTTAACCCCTCTTGGGTTTCAGCTCACAGCACGCCCCGGTTGAAAAAACCTGCCAGGAACAGACCTGGATCAGGATGATGAGTTCCTGACTAATTCTGCAAATTGCAGCAGAGGCACAACAAACCATGTGCCCAAGAACAGAACTTATCAGCTCTGTTGCTTCTCTGCTGATAAAAGTGTATTTTCCCATTGGAAGGTTAAGAAGTGCTTACGCTTAATCCCACATACCAACCCTTGGCCTGGAATTTTTTTTTTTTTTTGCATCAGTATTTCTGAAAAACTGGTATCCATTAATATCAAAAGAACAAAAATACACTGCACAAGATGCACCTTCCTACTTAAGAGGTTGACATTAAATTTGGCAAGTGATGAATACACAGCACAGTTCAATAACTGCAGTATTTAGGAAAGAGCCACATCCCCGATGGAACAAAAGAATTGATGATATGTAAACAGCAAGATAATTTCAGGGTGTTCCTGAAAGAAAGCTGATGCCACAAGTTCTGCTTAATACATATTGTGCAGGTTAGAATTTAAAAAAAAAAAGTCTCAGTGCTATTTTAGTGAATTTTGCAAAACACCTCTAATTCTTTGGAAGCAAAGGTTGTTTTTCGATTCCACAGTAATTAGAGAGAGATGACAGATTCATCGAAGGGTGAAGCACCCACACCAAAAATTAAGATTTCATTAGCACACTTATGGCTGGTTTTGTGGTGAGAAACCATTTAACATCACATGAGGTGGAGGCTGCAGATTTCAAAAGCTCCTTGTGTCTGTTTTCCTGAGCAGGTTCATGCCCCTTAATAAAGGATTAGATTATAATTTTAATAGCCTGTTCACAGGCTGTGTGGACTGAGGGGATTCATCTTGTCAAGTTACCAGTCATCTTCCTGTCAGCTGCTTTGCCTACAGCAAGAAAAAAAAAAGGGGGAAAGAAAGAAGAGAAAGAAAAAAGCAACCCCCCACACCCTGAGGGAGTCTCAGCACTGGCCAGCCCATGTGTTTTTGGAGCAAGGAGGTAACTTGGCTCTCCTGTGAGAGCAGAAATGCAGGCAATGCTCAGCACAGCCCTTCCCCACGCTCCGCTGCATCACGGGAGAAGGGAGGTGGCCAAGAGGAAAATGCAAAGGATCTCTGAGATGTATTCACCCTCTTTATCTGCAAACACTGCAGAAAACAAAAGTGCTTATTTAACAGCAGCTGTGTTTTCAAGAGGCAAAACAGGACTGAGCTTTGCCCCAGACTCACCGTCAGGATGTTCCGTGCAGGAGCCATCCCAGTCCCAGAGCCAAAAAAAATAAACACTCATCCCTGGTCAGTGTGGGAGCCTGCTCTTGGATCCCCCACCTGGGAAAGGATCTGGGCATGGAGGAGGCTTCTCCTTTCAGCCCTCTCCCACTGAATCCAGGGAATGCGGGAGCACGGAGCCAATCACAGCAGAACGGATGGCTCGGTCTGTGGATGGATTAGTTGAGGAGCCGGGTTGGGTTGCTAAGAGAGACACTTTTTCATGGCAGGGAGGCCTGTTACAACAATGCTGGTGCAGGGGAGCCTCATCCAGCACCCACACAGGGTCCTGCCATATGCAGAAAGAGCCCAAGGAGAAACAAGCTGCCCTTGGGAATGAGAAAATACAGCAGCAAAGGAGATAAAAGCTCAGCAAGTCACACAGAGACAACCTCCCCCCAAATAAAACCTCCTCTGCCCAGAACAAAAGTGCCAGCCAGGGAGCTTTTGAAAGCTCTGTTTTTATCTCCTGTGCTTCTCGTTATCTTTAATTATTAAGTGTCACAGGAAAGCGGCTGCCGCCTCCTGAAAGGAGGGAAAACAAGAGACCTGGTGACTATTTCTGGGCTGTGCAACCCCTCCCCTACTTTAGAAAGTGCTCCACCACCACTGCCTCCCCCCTTCTGCCCCCTTTTACTGCTTTCTTTTTCCACGTACGTGTGGCCGCAGCCGTTACTAATAAACTTGAAATGATTTTTCGCGACAGAGGCTTCCAAAGGACTAAGGGGTTTTGTTTCAAATCATTCCCAGATCAGCTGCGGAGAGCCTGAGCAAGAACAGGCATCGGCTGTCTCCGGCGTGTTCCTCCATGCAGCAGGAAGCAGGGATAAAAGCAGGCTGTGTTGTAACTGGAACAGGGCATCCGCAGTGCTGCAGGAAAAGGGGGGCCGGGATGGGGACGAAGCACACGCTGGCGTTTAAGAAATGCAGAGTTATTTTAGCAACAGGCATTCCACATGGATGGCTTTCTGCGAATTCCCTGGATTAACCATATGCTTATGACCGAGGCATTTTATAGCAGTTAAAAAAAAAAAAAAAACACCAACAAAAATCCACCACAAACCCCACCATCCTAAATTTAGGGGAGCTTCCCCTCCCCCTTCCAAATCCTGAAGGCAGCGCCGTGCACTTCATGCATTTCCTTAATGCATTTGAAGTTTTGCACAGTGTTCGCTCAGCATCATCTTTTTATGACACCAGAAGGAGGGATAATTGCAAACACCTCGTGATGATTAGCCTTCTGCTTTGAACTTTAGCAATGGGCCTTTGGGAGGGTTTGAAGAGTTTACCGAAAACATCTTAAACTTTGAAGCCAAAAAAAAGCCTCTGTGCAACATTACTGATAGCCCAGAGATGAGTATTAAATTCAAAATGATACATTCGAGAGCAGAGCCTGGTTTACCAAAACAGCCAGAATGCATTAATCAAATTGCATCACGGGATTTGTAAAAGCTGGATAAAATGCACACAGCAAGCTCAGGTTTGCCACAGATATTTAGAAATCAGGGCAAACACAGCCCCCGTGTCCCAGAGCCAATTTATAGAATCATAGACTATCCTGAGCTGGAAGGGACCCATAAGGATCATCCAGTCCACCTCCTGGCCCTGCCCAGGTCACCCCAACAATCCCACCCTGTCCCTGAGAGCACTGTCCAAATGCTCCTTGAGCTATGGCAGCCTTGGGGCCACGACCACTGTCCTGGGGAGCCTGTTCAGTGCCCAGGCACCCTCTGGGGGAAGAACCTTTTCCTAATATCCAACCTAACCCTCCCCTGACACAGGTTCGTGCTGTTCCCTTGAGTCACCAGAGAGCAGAGATCAGAGCTGCCCCTCTGCTGCCCCTCATGAAGAAGCTGCAGACACTGATGAGGTCTAACCTCAGCCTCCTCTTCTCCAACTGAACAGACCAAGTGACCTCACCTGCTCCTTGTATGGCCCCTCTAGACCTTTCCCCATCTTCATAGCTTTCCTTTGGATGCTTTCTAACAGCTTTATTCCCACTGCTCCTTCCCGAGCTTTGTCTCTGGCAATATTGCGTCAGCCCCTCCTGCAGCTCCCAGCAAGCCGAGCCAGAGCCCACATGGGCTGCAGGACAGGCACATGAGGAGTTTTGGCCAAGCAGCTTCCTGGGAAGAGCTCCTGGAACATGTTCACCTCCTACAGGGGCACAGGGCACCAATTAGCTCCAGAAGAAACGCAGGGATTAAACAATTCCTGCTGCCCACAGCCCGACTGCAGCTTGTCCCAGAGCCAGCAAATATTGCAGCGATACTCTTCAATCAGACTCCAGCCTGATTACAGCGTAGGGACAAGATTTTAACTAACCTTTAATTATGGGAAATGTTGAAGCTTTTGCTTTACTCTCTCAAGATCACTTGAGACAAAGACTAAGAGATGCCGTTCCTAGAGGACTGTCTTTAATTTGTTTTTAACCCAAGCTAATGAATAGGTTTTACTTATACTTTCACAAGAATCATTTCAGGCTCGGAAAACATTAAACATGTGGAAAAGAACAAGGGTTCCCCATTTTAAAGAAACCTGAATTTTGCTGTAAATAATAGGGAGCGAGACCCAAACCAGATCCTTCACAGGTGGACATCATCCCTGACAATGGACAGGACAGTGCTGATGCAATGGTCTTTTGCTCTTTCAAATCCTCCAATTCCTTTCTCCTCTTCAGACCCACCAGGATAACTCCTGTTTTCACATCCCATATGAGAGCACAGATCACCCAGGAAGGGCTGGGATGGTGTCACTAAGCCCCTTATGAAGGAGAAAAACACACACAGGTACCCACCACCATTTCAGCTTCAAGCCAGCAGTTGAGTCTCGCGTTACTCTTTGCACTGCAGCAAGGACAGTCACCCAACTTCACCTCCCCAGCCCACCAGCGCTCTGTCATCCAAAAAATAATACAAAAATACAAGGGCAAGCAGTGCCAGCCCTGTGCTGACAGCAGGAAATTTTTCTTTGCCACAACATCGGTTAATTAGAGAGCTGGAAAGGGCCTGGTGACAGTGGCCTCTTTGTGCTGCTTATTTATTTATTTATTTGAAAGTACAGTACGAGCTTTTTGAGGGGCCTCATGTTTTCTCTGGCTCTGAACAAATGCCATCACCCAGCACAATCACCAGCCTGACGGGAACAACGGATGACAGCGCTGCCGAACCCTGGATTCGCATCCTGGTGGAAAACGGGGAGCAGTGGGACAGGAATCCCAGAAGCACGTAACCAGGTGTTGGAAACGCTAGAGGGGTGCCTGGAAGGAGGTGTCTGTGTTGGTTTAACAGCTCACGCTGACAGGATAATGCAGGGAATAAAAGCAGGCAAGCAGGGGACTAGGAAGTTTACGCTGGTTGAGACATGCTGGGAGATCCCCAAGAGCCTGCAGGTAGAAGGGAAGGATTTAGAGTGGCTTTTCCTTGGCTCCATGCAGACACAGGACTGTGCACATCCCCTGCAGAGAGGGGGGCTGGGAGCAGCCTGGAAAGCTACAGAAGCCCGAGACAAAGAAACACTGGGAAAAAGGAAGCTCAGACAAGCCCAGGGAAGGCAGATCCACATTTTTGCTCTACAGCTTTGCTGAAATCAGGAAATTCAACTCCTGCTCCTACCAACATTCCTTCTAGATTTCTGGTATTGAAGACCTCTATTTACAGAGATGCTGCAGCAAGTTTTCCCATGTCTGTCACAGCTATGAGCTGTATTAAGTTACTACAGCTTCCCTCACAGCTCTCTCCATGCTTCAGCTCTCCCTTTGCAGCTGTTCACAACAGCCCTGAGAACAGACTCAACTACAACTCCAGGCTCCCAGACAGCTTTCCAACGGGTCCATCTCTATGATGGGACTCAGAACCAGCAGTCAGATGATCTGGGCACCAAAACCACAATTCCCTTTCCCTCCAGATGCCAAGCCATGCCAACACCATCTCAGCTGCAAAAGTAGGAATGAGTCCCAATAATCCCAATGCCAGCTATTGTGCCTGGAGCCAGCAGCTCCCCACCAGCTCTTTCCACAAGCCTCGCTCCCCCAAACAGTGCTCAGAGCACTTCCAGCCCTCATCTGACAGAAGCTGTTTTACCTAAAGCGACACAAGCTCCTTCCAAGCTGTGGTCAGATGTGACCCTGTGCTGATGCAGGACAGTGTGGTTTTTAGCTGGCCTTGGGAAGGGAAAAAAGTTGAGCTGGCTAAAACCAGCTGTTCTCCCCAGTGGAAGGTGCGTATTTCAATGTGCCGGCGCGCAACGGTGATTGAAACTGGGGTGAGAATCATTCACAAAACCCTTTTGTTACTTACTGTGGGATCTGTCCAGAGGGAGCACTTGGCACAGTCCTGGCAGGGCGCCCCGGGGGAGCGGGGGTGCTGGCAGAAGTGGTCGTAGCCGTTGATGGCAGCCCGGCAGAGGTAGCACATCTGGGCGCCGCAGCGGCACGACATGCGGTTGCAGCCCTCGGACTTAATCAGGCCGGTCCCACACTTGTGGCATTTCCTAATCCGGGCAGCTGTCATCTTCTCTTCTCTGCAGGAGGAGGGAGAAGAGTTACCAAAGGGGTGTTTGACTCACCAGCCTGTGGTACAACTACTGTTACACTGCCCCAGCGATGCTTTAGCCCCCTCCTCTTTCCTCCTACACTATCCCCACACTCCACCGCTGTTCCAAAGAGGTCCGGGCTCAGCTCCACTTGGAGCCAGCCCACGACAACTCAAGAACAAAATAAGTGAAAAAAAAGTCAATCACTAGCTGCATGCTGCAGCCCTGATCCTGGTTTCCATGAGAGCCAAAGCACCAGGCTCTGGCTTGGGAGGAATTGGAGCGGCAAGTTCAAGGGCCAAAGGGCACGTGGATGCTTGACTTGGCTGCAGAGAAATACAGCCAGGGAGATAAAGTTCAGGAAAAGCAAACCCTTGGCTGTCACCTCTAGCTGGTTTTATGTTGCTCTGGCTACAAGTTGCCACGACCATACATTCTTTTCCAAGCCTGGCTGCTACGCTCCAGATTTATTTGGTTTTTTTGTTAAATTTAAATCAGGAAGTGAAAAATAGTCACATCTTTCCCCATAGTCTTGGCTTTCCCTCTTCTCCTAAAATTCTCCTAAGATTTTCCAGAAAATTGGAAAATTGCTGTTTTAGGTTTAAGAGATGGGTTCATTCTAAACAGAGCACAAGTGGGAATCCAGGACAAAAGACCAGTCCCTGTTCCCAAGGGACACTCTGGCAGCGACACACGCTCCAGCACAGGCTCAGCTCGCAGCAATACTATTTTGGCACAGAAATGGAAGAAAGCCTCGGTCATTTAATTAAAAGACTTAAGAATATAAATTATCATCCTAAGGGCCAATTTCCTAACCGCTGGAGATCACGTTACGCTTTAATTCACAACCTAGAAGTGAGATTTGATGACAGAAGAGCAAAGACAGTGTGTTTTCATGGAGGGAAGCACAGTTCTGTGCTGGCCTGGCAGTGGGGAAGGATCATCCTTAGCCAGGCATCTCCACCCAGCTACTTGGGAGATGGCAGTGAGGTATTTTTGAGGATCACAGCCCCACAAACTGCTCCAGCAGCACAACCAGAGGAGTAGGGAGTGGTGAGGTGGGAACCTCCCTGCTTTGCAGCCACCCAAAGCTCCCACACAGTTATACCCAGCATGACCTGCACTTGGGCATTTGGAGATGTGCTAAGAATAGAGACAAAAAAACCAACTTGAGACTGACTTTCCTCCAAGCTGCAGCTGCTCTTCCCTCCTCTACTCAACAGGATGCTGTCGATGCAGATTTTTTTTTTGGAAACTTTGAGCAAGGCAGGAAGTTTGGCCTGAACTCCAGCTGTGCTTCCCTTTCCTTATGCAGGGCTTCAAAAGGAAGTTTTTATTGTATCAGACAGTAGACTCATCTATGCACAGCAACATTCTGCTAAAGGTTTTGAAACCTCTATTTTTTTTCTCCTTATTAGGGACAACTCATTCCTCCTCCCTCTCACCCCTCTTTCTTACAGGGAAAGGAGTGGCAGAGAAAAGAAGTGCTATCAAATCTGTAAAGATTTTATTCTGAATTAGGGACTGAGGGATGAGCAAGCAACAGTCATTCAAATCCCATTCAAAACCTCAACTCAGACCAGACACACTAAATCAGAGGAAAGGATTAGGCAATGTGGGCAAGCCCCACGTGGCTGCACCAGACGTGTAACTCCATGGATGAACCTTCCCTTATTTCCTAAAGGCAGAGGATTTTGTCATTTATTGTAGCAACAAGAGAAATTAAACTGAAAAGAATTCACGGAAACACTCGGAATTGACACCTGCCCATTTCAAAATGTGACTCCCTTCTGTAACAATTCCTACAAACTGGTTAGAAACAGGGACAAGGTTCTGTAAGAAAACACATCCTCTCTCACAAAGCAGCAGCTGAGCAAACAGTGCAGGTCTCCACTCCAGATTTTCAAAGGGTAATAACGACTTACTGTGACTCAATCCGACTCCCTTCTCCCCCCAGCAATGCTAATGGGGGTTTCTCACCTCCAAGCAGGACCAGGTGCCAGCCTGGAGACACCGGGACAGCCAGAGGAGCAGGCTGGGCTGGTGACAACTTTCCCACATTCTCAAATTACCAGCTGGATCTGCTGCCAAGTATCTTTCACAGACAGAAATCCCATCCTGGGAGCCGTCTGACCCCTCAGCTCTGACATCCCCAGGACCCCTCTGGTGGAAGGCAGTGACAGTCAGCAGAAATTGAGGGTCACGAGGGCAGTGGGGGGTCTCACCCCCTCCACACCATTGCCCAGTGTACTCTGATTACCGGTTCATCCACACTCCTGTTTTTCCCTGGTTATGGAGTTCACTTACATGGATGTCCTGTATTTGATGTCATCCTTCTCAGCCAGCTGCTCACAGGTGAGGTTCATGTGCTCCTTCCACAGCCCCTGGCACTTCCGGCACGTTTCCTGAGGAGGATAACAAACATTAAGGGAAGAAAAGACCCAGCACACCACCAACAGCACCAGGAACTGGAAGAATTCCCATCTCTTCCCCCACCAAGCTGCAGGTTCTCAGCTGAGGATGGGGCTGGTAGTATGGTACAGAGGTCTGCAGGTCTGTCCTCTGCTGAAGACCAAAGTCCATAAATAATTGGAGGCAAGGGACAAGGCACAAGAAAATGGATACAAAATTAATCCATAAATCCTAGTTCACCTAAAACTCTTGGGACAGCTACCAGGTTCACTGGTTATATCCCACAGGAGACTGCAGAGGTGAAAATGTGGTGCCTAAAGTACATCAAGTTCATCTGTTTCCTGACCAAGAACCTCCTTCATATAAAGGGCTTTTAGTTCTGTAGGCGATGGAAACCTTGCAGCTGCATCAAAAACTGTGCTTCACCAGCCATAAAAGCAAATATATACATATATTAAAAAAATGTTTTGTAAAACCTCACAAAATAAAGTTAAAGCAGTTTACATGATTAAACAGCTTAGAAAGGCAGAACACGGAAAAACATCCATAAAACAGAGATGAAGTATGAACAAATATTTACAAATTTAACCAGAATAGCTGAACTATACAAGTGACTGAGCTCTCTTGTTCTCACAAACTCTTAAGCAACGAGGTACTAATATAGGATTGGTAAAGCTGCATGGAGCAGGACTGCTGTGGAGGCACAACTGGCATGGGAGCTTGGACCAACACTGGGGACAGAGCTGATTTTTTGGCTGGCTAGCCAAAGAAAACATAATTTTGTTTTGGGCCAAACAAGAGATTTTTCCTTTAATTTGAGGAGGATTAAAAAACATCCAGATCAAACTTGAAAAAAATACATGTTTTACAATCCAACTGTTTCATCTCCAGGATGGCTGGGGCTCAGGCTCTCAGATCCAACTTTCCCCCTGGCAGGAAAACCCATATGGCTGTGCAGCATCCTCTTCCCCTGCACACCAAAGAAGGTCCTAAAAGAGCTTTTCCCAGCCCTGGTCTCACTATCAGCAAAAGACGACGACTGCAGAGACAGATCTTATTTGATTGCATTGCCTTAATTTTATTTTAATGAAGAAATTGGACGTTTATATGAGACACGATAGAAGGAACTGCTTCAAGACACACGTAGGCAGCAACGCTCTTTTGATCGCGAATCAGACAAACAGGATGAAGGCCAAAGCTTCCAAGGAAGCCACCCCAGGAGGGGGGAGTGTGAAATGTGGACTTGTTTGTATCTGTGCTCGCTGGGAGATGCCCAACAGCTCGTGCTTTCATCTGGAGAATGAAAGGCTCCTCGTCCTGGCTGCTGAGCTGGACATGTTTGCAGACTGCGGGGTAAGGGCTGGAGCAAGAGCAGAGCCAAGTGTATGACTGGGTGTCCCAAAAGCTCAGTAGAGGATTTTGTGATCACTCACCTTGCAAATGCACTCTTTGGCAGGCAAGCCCTGGTTTTAAGGGGCAGTAAATACCTTGGTTCTACTGATCCTCATGAATCATTCATCACACCCCTGTATTTTCCTGCTAAAGCTGTTAAAACAGGCACCATTTTGTGTGCATTTTTGGCAGCCCACATCTGGCTGTTGGAAGCATTGGAGGATCAGACTTGGAGCTGCTCACATACCTCGATGAGGACCCACCTTCCCCCTTTATTCCCAACACCTGGCCACATGCCATTCCAAGATCAAAAGTGCCTCATGGTGGTTTTTTACGTACACCAAGGGTTAAAAACAGCCTTTGGAGCCGTGTTACACAGAACTGCTTTCACACGCCAGCAACAGAGATTTAACAGCTTTTTGCCAGGAGGGTTGGCACACTTTCCAGCCAGGAGCCTGCTATTCCCAATTACTTAACTCCAGGAGCCTCCTCTGCTGCCGAATTAGAAACTATGCCCTTCTGAAGCAGATGGTGCCGCTTAGACCTTCGTCCCGAGTCATTCCCCTTGCCTCTTCTTACTGCCTCCAGCCTGGCAGCTACTGGAAACAACGTTCTCCCTGGAGCCCAGGCTGCTGTTGTTTGCCAAACAGTTGTCTCCTGCACTCAGGAAAAGGCATTTCTGTGCACGGCCATGGAGATTCCTGGGATGGCACGACAGGAGGTATCCGGTTCTCCGTGTGACTGCAGCACAGCGGGTCCATCACAGCTGTGCACATTTCTGGGATCCCTCCCAAGCCGTGTTGTCCTCGAGGAGCTGCAAACCCACAGGCAGCTCTGCCTGTGCCAGTGCACCCCGTGCAGGGGATGTTCCTGTGGCTTCCAGACTCCCGTGTGTCACCTGGTGCTGCCTCTGACCGTGTCACGTCCTCTCCAGAACACAGGCAGGGGAATATGGACCATTCACGTGTCATTAGCAGAACCTGATCGAACTTTTCTCTTTACCCAAGACAATGGCACATTGTTGGTGGTTACAGGAGCTCATGTTGGACCCCTTCACACAGAACTGGGAGGGAGCCCATGGCAACTGCTCCAGTGCCAGAACTGAGGCCACAGCCCTCACCCAAGAAAAGTGACTTTGATTAATTTTTACTGAGTCAAATCCAACCCACTTGACTGATGAGGGTTTTGCACATCTCACACGATGACAATTCCGAACTCTACAATTTCCACAATGGGTGCTTGTATTTTAGAATCATTTTTTTGTTTGATAATGGAACATACTCTGCCATTACCATATTAATTAACCTAAACACACAGTAGTATAGCTGATTTTTTGCATCCAGTCTAGATTATTTCTATGGGAAGAGCAGCACTTGGCACTAAGACTGGCTACAGCAATATCAGGCACCACCTAAACCCACACAAAGAGGGAACAAGTCCTTCCCAGCCCTGAAATCTACTCCAAAGTGTAGCAGACAAAAAGCAGGTCAGTCCACCAAAATAAAGATCCTTCCCAACTTTTCTGGCACTTGGTTCCTTTTCTGGCACTCTACTGTATTCATGTAGGGGTACCTGAGTTTTAGTTTTAACAGCACTTCAGCTAAATGCATCATTTCTGGACGGTGAGAATTCCATGTGTTCTCTGCCTTCCCCCATGCCACTCCTCGCAGGCAGGGACAGCCAACCCAGCTCCCAGCTTCCCCACGAGGGAAGTTTGCAGAAGCCTTGGCATTGGGAAACAGCTCCAAACCAGGCACGGATACGGGAGATTAAGTATTTGCTGCCTGTTACATCTGCCTGAGCTTGGCAGGCAGCCTGGGACAGCCCATTAATGCGCCGGCCGAGGAGGGGAGGATGTGATGGAGAGGGTGTTTAATCGCACCCTGTAATCTCCTCACTGTACATCTGTTGGGGGTAGTGGCTCTGCTTCCTCCCCCCTGGCTGCCAGGAAGCAGCCAGGATTAGCACAAACATGTTTGGGTTCAGGAGGATCCTTTGTTCCCAGGGTCAGCAGTGTTTCTGTGCTCAGGGCCAGCCTGGCTAAGGGTGGCCACTTGGCTTTTAGCACCACAACCCTTAAATGCCCTTGTCAGTTGTCCCAGCACCTAAAAGTGGTAGCAAGGAAGTGTTTTATGCAAAACCTACCACCTTCCTTCCTCAGCACTTCCAATGGATGCTACAGTTTTCAGCACAGCCTAAGCTTTTTTTCTTCCAATCTATCATCAACTAAAAATGGACCTCTCCAAGGTCCAGCCCACAGATCAGGAGGTGAAAAAAAACCCCAAACTCCAAGGAATCAACTTCTCCTGCCAGTCTCCACGCCCTCTTGGCCACAGTCAGGCTGTTGTATGCACTGCTGGCAACTGTAGATGCAGCAGCTTTTCCCGATTGCAACCCAAACAAATGCCACATGGACAGAAACATCAGATGATACGCACGGATCCCAGCCCGACTGCCCACGGCATTCCCGCCTGTGCCGTAGGAGTTTACACGAAGCCATTTACTGACTGAGCAAAACGCAAAGGGGGTGGGGGAAGCTCAACTTAAACAACAACAGGCGATGGACCCGGCTGTCGGCACCGCCCTCCGCTCCCAGTGGTGGCTCTGAGCCGGGTCCAGCGCTTCCCTCAGCTTTCCATATGTTGGTTAATTAAATCCTTGTGCTGCTGCTGCGATTCCCTGCATCCCCCAGGAAGGGCGAGGTGCTCACTCCAGTGGTCTCTGCCGGTTGCACACATGGGGATGTTTGCTGGGAGGGAGGTGAAACGCCCTGTGAAACGTTAGGACGGAGCCCTAGTGATTGATTCGCTGCTTCCTCCTGCTCTCGGACACACAATAGCACAGGCCAACCTCAAACAGGCCCAGTTTTACCCAAAAGCAGATGTGAATGCAAGTGTCTCAGAACAGCACCTCAGGGCCACTCCGTACTGCGCTCGTTTAATTAAAGAGCTGCGATTCCCAACCAGATGAGTTAATGGGAAAACCAAGAACCACACAGCCTTCCTCCCCACAAGGTCTCGCTGCCCACAAAGCTGCACAGACCTTAACTAAAAATGGATGCAAAAGTAGCTAAATGAATACAACCTTTAAGCATGGATAAGCTCTCGTGAACACACTCCTTCAGGGCTGTTTCTGGGATTTCCTACATGTTAAGCTGGGATAAAGAGACTGTAATCCAGCCCAAGACAATCCGTTTGGGTGAGAGACCCCTCTTTAGGGAGGTACGAACACCCAGCATGGGGAGGTGGGACCCCAGTGCAGAGAGAGCTCCTTCCAGCACCAATATTCCGGTTGGAATATTGTGGTCCCAGAGCTGCCGGCAGGTACCAACCCCAAACACACAAAATCCAGGCAGTGTGGAGAAATGAACGCCGTGCCTTGGATGGGTGATGGGGTGAGGAGCAAGGGGCTGGGAGGGTGCCTGTGGTGCCAGTGGGTGTGTTTGCTGCTCCCCCGGGAGCTCGGCTGTTCCCCGGGCAGCGCTGCCGCTCAGCGGCGGCCGCTCACACCACAGGGACGGGCAGGAGGAGGAGGAGGAGGCAGCAGCCAAGAGAAACCCGGGAAAAACTGAGGTTTCCTCTCCTGAGCACGGTTTGTTCTGCGAGGGGAGAGGTTGCCAGGAGAAATAAAGCAGAGGCACAAGACTAGGCTGTAAAAACGCTCCAGGGTGTAAAAACAGAGACCTAAGAGTGACTGAGAGTTAAAAGCTTGATAAAGAAAATATGCATTTTTATCCATCACCACCGAGAACCATAAAATAGAATCATTAAGGTTGGAAAAGACCTCCAAGATCAGAGTCCAACCTTTAAAAAGGTTGGTTAGAGCTTTTATATCAAGCCCCCTTACCAAACATTATGAGTCCAAGGAACTCATTTTGCCTGCTCTTGTTAAATTCAGCATATTGTACTCCCTCCCCATCTCTAACAACTGGGGATACTCAGTGCCCTTTTCCTTTCAGAAAAGTGCTGGCAGGCTGGTTCCCACGAAGTTTTGGATCATTTGTGTTCAAATCAGACAACCAGAAATATGTGGTAACTCCCACCTCTTGCCTAAGTCAGTAGGACTATCTCATATCTGTAATTCAGAAGTTCCTGGAACACACAGACCAAACCACAGCAAGCTTTTCCTCTCCCCAGAGCTTGACTTTAAATGGCCAGATCAGCAGCTGGTTTGGGTGAAGTGGTTAGAGACCTATGGAGCAAAAATATCTGCAGCTTCATGCAAGAAGTGCTGCTCAGCACCAGCATGACCCTGGAGCTGGTCAGAGGTGGAAATGGTGCTAGCAAGAAATTGCTCGCTCATCTCACACTCAGAGTACAAAAAAACCAGCTCTTTTCACTGAGAAAGATCATGATTTAATTTCAACTTGTACAAAACGAAGGCTTTTTCATTATTTGAGTTGTTTAAAAAGAAGTACCTTTGTTTCAAAGCTACTTTCTCTCAAGCTCCAGGGGTGTGAGGAATACATCAAAAGGTATTTGCATCACACATCCATCACAGCAGGATCCCTTCCCCTGAGCTGAGGAACAAGTGTTTCTCACAAGGATAAGCTCTCCCTCCCAAAATTACATTTTTTCAGAAGCTGAGCAGGTTGGGATCACACACAGCATCTCTTCAGCTCAGCTCACTGGGAAGTTTAGTGAGTGGATTGGCTTTGTGACCTACCCAGAGGTGGTAACCCACCAACCTGAATCCACTTGCACTGCAAGTAGAGGAAACCACTGCTTGGCCACTTTATAAAGACAGGTTAAATCTAGCCTGGGACCTCACACTGAAGATGTTGGCTCCATCACTATACCTGAGGTCATATCGCTCCTTCCCAGGGAAAAAGTTAAGAGAAACTCGGCACATGCTCCTGGAAACGCATCTGTAATTGTCAAGCACGGCTTTGAGATCTGTTGGACTGATTGCAGATAACAGTTACTGCCTTCCCAGCCAAGGTAAATAATTAAATACCAGCAGAGGAGTTCAAAGCCTCAGCAGCTGCCCCTCCTGCTCTCCCCCAGTGCAGATTCCCCTGCCCCATTGAGCAGAGATCCAGGAGGTTATCCCTGTAATCCTCTACACAATCTCACACACAAACGGGATGCTGCTTCCAATAGCTGGAACTCAAGTGATGAAATCTAGCAAGGCTAAATATCTGTGGAGCTGGTGGAAACAATAGAGACCTTGGGAGAGGAACAGACTTAGATTTCAAGACAAGCAGCTTGATTTTTAAAGGATAAGTCCAGGAAGGTCACTCCAGGGGTTGCACCCAAGGATGCCAAGAAGGTTAATAAGGCTAACCAAAGCAAGGTATCTTATTTGCAGAGGTACCTGCTAACGATGCATTGTGAGACTTGAGAGGAGGAACAATTACTGAAGTTAATTTTGAAACTTCCCTCTTGCACCACCACATGATAAACAAATCCCCCCATCACCCCCGCCCCAGACACAAATCCCTACCCAGGGCTTTGGGTGGCAGGAACTGGAGAGAGCCTCCTCCAGATCTGTCCTGGTTTTTGATGGTTCCCCTGCAGTCTCCCAGATTTTTTTTTATCACAAAAGGATCATCTCAAGGAGCTCTATTACAGGTGTCCTCTCCTCCATCAACAGTTGCGTGGAGACCCAGGTTTATGTAACACACCTACAAACCACTTTTAAGGAGCCTCTGCAATATGGCAATTTTGATGGTAATTTAGCAGCATTAACCCACTTCACTTTCAATTTAAAGCCTTTTTAACTGTACTCTCTACCTACAGCAAAAGTTCACACTCCAGGTCATCATAACACCAGCAAGGGATGGGAAAAGGTGAACTGAGCAAGAGCAATGCTGGTAATTAGCTTTGGTCTAGGTACAAATCCACCCTCAGAAACTGGGCAAAGCACAGCTTGCTCTGCCAGGGAAATTAAAGCCAAACGAGGGGTAGTGTTCCTAACTTTAAACTGGTCAGAGTAAACCAAAAATAAATAAAGTGTTGGGGGATGAGCAAAGATCAAGAAAATAGAAAGCAAACTGATATCTGGTCTCCTTGAAAGCTCAAAATTCAGATGATTTCTTGCTTTAGCGCCTGTGTGGTACAGGGTCACCTCTCACCTGCTGCTCCCCACACAAGCTCTGTGCAAACAGGGCAGATTTGCACTCCTGAACTGAGCCACACAGCAGCCAGCCCTGAAACTACAGTATTTATAGCAACAGTATTTACAGCAGAGCAATGAAATTGGCCCTGTGAACTGCTCACCTCCACCTTCGCCAGTGTGACACTGACTCATCTGTGGTTCATTCACTTTGCTAAAATAAAGCAGTGGTGAAACCAGAGCCCCTGGCCTGCCCAGCAGCTGCTGAAACTTCTAAAAAGGCAAAAGCACCGAAAAGTGCAGTGTGATAGAAGAGCTCACCCCAAAGCTCCAGTGTAGACGTGCACTGGATTTCTTCTTGCATCACAAAAACTGTTCAGATGCCTGTTCAAAATAGTAACAACAACAATAATAACAATAAAAGATATCAAGTAAATGGGTATACACCAAAATAAAACAAAGTGCTGAAAACTAAACAGGGAAAGAGATGTGCTGGCAACTGATTCCTCTTTCAGAGCCCTTAGGTGATGTTTCCATTCCCTCCCGTACCTAAAGCAGCCACCAGCTGGGCCTGGGTTTCTGTTTGGTGCAGAAGTGGCAAAAAACCACCATCAAAACTGCAGTTTGTGGGTGGTTTTTCAAGCCCTGCTAAGGTTGTTTGGTCCTGGGTGATGCAATGTGCCTTCCCAAGGCTGCAGGGAGCAAAGGGACACTGGGAAGGACCCACCAGCCCCAGCAAGGAGCAGGGCAGAGGGGATCCAGAGATCCAAGACCATAGAGCAAAGTGCCTGCTGACCCCGAGCCCAGCCTAATCTTGACCAAAGCCGATCAGCCGCCTTAACTCCTCCAGGAGGACAGGCAGGTTAATACAGCAGTGCTGCAATGTCCTGCCAAATGAGGGTAATTCAGGGCACATTTGTCTTCTACATCGAAGAATTGCTTAATCTGTAATTTAATTTTCAGTTAAGTCACATAATCCCTTTCAATTCACCTTTTTTAATAGTCACAGAAAAATGTGGGGCTTGGAAACACTTTGGAATAAGAGAAAAACCATCTCAGATCTGGAGACATTGAAGCTAAACTGCGTTAGCAACTCCAAAGGGAGTCTTCTCCACCTGGCCCAGCTCTGAACAACAGCTGGTAATGCAGCAAGACAAGCTCACTTCCACACAGCCATGTGAGACCGGGCAAGAGGCAGCGAAAACGAGACCCAAAACAATGACTGCAACATTTGTGAGGTCCCAGTGTTGAGCAGAAGGGCCATCACAACACAAGTGAGACGGGAAGAGCTGCAAGCCTTGGAGTTGTGAAACCCCAGAGTGAACAGTTCCCTTTCTGTTACACACACAAACACTGATCACAGACAGAGACCTGTTCCCCTCTCCCCCCCCTTGCTTCACAGAGCACTCGAGTTTAACTAAGCGTGCTGTTCAACCATTTGCATGGCATGACTTGTCTACAAACCAGAGCTGTTGCAAGCCTGTCATCTGTAAAAGCAGAAAAAAAACCCTCCAAAATTCCCCCAAAAAGCACAAGCCACCTCATCTCCAGGGATCTGTCTGAGACCCAGTGGCCATTCCTCAAGTAACAACAGTCATTTCTGCCATGACCCAGCCACAACAGCAAAACAAACCAGAATATTTTGCGTATTGCTGACATCAATTCAGTTTTGAGGGGAGAATCCTGGCTGGTTTAGGAGAAGGAAAGCCATCTTAACACCCAGGGCTGCCAAGGAATGCTGCTCCTGTTGCAGGACAGGGGTCCACTGGTCACCTTTACTGCACACAGAGCATCTCCCTCCTCCTTCACTCATATAGTAAGAAAAAAATACAAGAACTGCAAGTATGGAGCGCTTTGGTATGGCTGGATGCAGGTAAAGATCAAGACTGGTGTTTTGGGATTACTTTATCCAAAGGGAGGATTATTAAATTATGCTATACATGCAGGTCCTCCAAAAGGATTGGTATGACACCCTCAGAGGGGAATGAGCCATGGACAGAAACGCAGAGCGTGGGACACCAAAAGATTAAATCAACCATTCTGGCAGCACAAGTGAGACATTTAGAAACAGACCAGTTCCAGCCACTTCCCCAGCCCCAGAGCCACTTCCAGATCCTGTTCTCGTTTTCCCGGGATGTCTATTGTAAAGACAAGGAGAGGAAGGAAAAAATAAAATGGTGTGATCACAAACACACCATCGTTAAAACAGGGTTGAAGAATATGCGGATGCTACTCAAAACCACTTCCAAAGCGCTTCCCCAGCACGTGGGGAAGTGTTTAGCTCCTACTGACCAGCTGGTAACCCTGGGGAAGAGGCTTTCTGTGTCAGCAAACCCCATTGGCCTTCCCATAGTCAAGCCCCAAGGAATGGAAACGCCTTTCCCCAGAAGAGAAGTCCCAACCTGCAACCGGACACCGTGATGTGGTGAGAGGTGGTTGGAACGAAACAGTCCTGGGAACATCACCACAGACTCTCCTAACCAGTTACTCTCTTTTTTCCCCCCCCTTTTAATTTCAGAGCTGAAGTGCCACATTAGAACCAAAACTAAAGTGTCAGGCCAACAGGTTCTGCAGGAACCAAACACGAGCTGTACCACTTAAAAATGGAGCAGTTAAACCGAGTGCCAAACGAGCCATTTGTATTAACCTTGTGAAACAGGATATGAAGCACTTTGTAGCAAGAAACAGGAGACTGACTTTATTAGAAAAATACTTTTAAGGTTCAAATTCATCAAACCATTTGCAGCCAGGGATGATTTGTAAAAGACATTATTGGCTGACAAAGCTGGCTTTTGGCTTCCCAACACCATCAGCAATTACCACCCAGAGGAATATTACCTGTTCTCAGCTAATGAGTGCCACCAGTGCCAAGTGCCAGGCACAGAAACCACATTAACTGCTGCAGAAAATGGCTCTTCAGGGTCAAACTATTCCAAGACATCTGTAATAGGCCAAGACATTTTGCTTGGTGTAAAGGACAGAAGGTGATTGTAGGAAAGAAGTGTGTATTGTCCTCCTGTGCTTACCTAGAGTCAACCAGAGCTATCCAGAGTCAATCAGACTCTGAAAACCACCTTGGGTTTGGACGAGATAAACTTCTCCCCATGAAATTAAGGGGAGTCACAATTCCTAATTGTCTTAAGCAACAAAACTAAAAACCTATGGCACCCCTCAAACAAACCAACCCAGCACCTCCTGGTAGATGTTGTAACTTGGTTTATTTTAGCCTAGAATTTACTATGTCGCAAATCCCATCCCCACCCCCTGGGAGCTGGTCAGACCAGCCCCTTCCTCCTCCCCGACTTCTCGCTTCCACTTCTGACCCAGGATTTTATTGCAAAGGGAAACCAGGGTTATTGGCCATAAAAGGAAAAGACCCATCTGTCACATTTCTTCGGAGGGGAGTCAACAAGGAGGAACTTAGGGGACTTCCTTAAAACTCCGGAAACACCAGAGGCCACAGCCATCCCCCCTTATAAGGATTAAAGGGTTTTTCTCCCGCTTCCGTCAGGGACGCACGTGGGCACCAACACCAGACAGTGGAGGAGCACAGATGTCTCATTTTGAAGGAAGACAAAAGGGGAGGGAAACAAAAAGAGATGGCAGCAAACAGGCAGAGTTGAGCAACGTTCAGGGAGCTCTGCCCCGGGCTCCTGGGTAGTCGGGAGCCTCTGGGAGGGCACTGCAGATGCACGACGCACCCTTTGCCTTGGTGACCCAATATGCACCTTTCCGCACAACCCCGCTTATGCTTCTGCCAGAAAACGATGTTTAACAGGCTGAAAATTTCATTTACATCAGGAATGCATTTGGCCTTTTAGTTACGGCATGTTTATGTTTGCTTAACAAACCCCTGCGTTTCCTCCATCAGACATTATTCTGGATTGCTGACCTCAAATGTGGACATGCTCAATCCAAAAATACCAGGAGTCAGAAGTTATACAATCAGGAACGTTAACTTTTCCTTTTTTTTTTTTTTTTTTAATGAAAAAGTATTCTCTTTCCTTTACACCAATAACCACAGCCATGCTTAAACCCACTTACACAAAGATGAAGGTGAGATGACCCTGCACTGAAAAACAAAATCGCTGGTTGGGTGCCATCAGCACACTGCCCCTTGCATTTCAGATGCATCAACAGCAAAAGCTGACAGGAAAATTTCACTTTTGTTTCACTTTCAGAATCACATCAAACAATACAGCAGTACTAGGTGGAAACCACAAACCTGATTATGAGTTCAGAAGTAAAAGTTAACCCTGTTTTTCAGGTCTTATTAGGGCAGATGATGTCAGCACAGCAGTGTCTGGGGAGAAAAGTCAGTGTAACGCTCACAAGACACGTTAAGATCTCAAGACATCATTTGCTGTCATTTTTTTGGGGGGAGTT
Organism: Pipra filicauda; assembly: GCF_003945595.2. NCBI lineage: Eukaryota > Metazoa > Chordata > Aves > Passeriformes > Pipridae > Pipra > Pipra filicauda. The sequence continues at coordinate 1,137,890 of NW_024104339.1, read as the reverse complement.
TGCTATTATTGAGAAAACTACACAATTGGAGCTTTATCATTTTAAAGAAAGTCAAAGAATCGGTGCTTTGTACTTGCAGCAGCTCCAGGTTTCTTCCTTACAGTGGTTCCCACATGCACAACTGGTGCATCTCCCCTCCCCAGCACCAGCCTCTCAAACCAGAAGAGTTCCAGCCAGAAGGGAACCAGACAACACTGAAGATCTGCCTCCTTACCCTTTATCCCAAAGGAAACACTGCTCTGTCCCACACCAGACCTTAGGACAAGCTGCTTTACTCTGGGCATCTCCCAAAAGTCTCCCCTTGATCTCCAGGGAAAATCCTACTAGTAGAGCATCCAAGACCACTTCCAGGTACATAAGCTCAGCCTCTGGTAACACATACTCCAGACAGGTACCTTTGTGGGAGGGTTTGGTGTGGCAGGTTAGTTGCTGCCCAGCAGCCACAGTGAGCAGCCACTGAGACCCTCAACCCTCTTCCCCCTTTTTTACCACATAAACACTAGTGCTTGACTTCCCAGGAGCACAAGGAGGATATGCTGTAACAGAAAACCCACAAAATCTTCACTTTTTGGTTTTGGCCACCAATCTAGAACCTCTCCCTTGGAAGAGCAGCTTTTCAGGAGAAGCCTGAAAAACATCCTATCTTACAGCAGGGTCTCGTTACAGGACAGGAAAAAGTCCCCCTCCCCAAGACACAATAAACCACCAAATTAAACAGGTCAGATAGGTATCACACAGCTTCAGGCTATAAGGTTTCTTTGGGTGTATTATTTGAAACACATTCTAATTAAATCAGATCTTCACTTCCTACTGTTTAGCTGATTGCAGGTCCCTGCTAAACCTGATGCTGATGTTCCCTTGCCAGCAAGTCAGTGGCCTGTGTTACTTGTCCCAACAACTTACAGCGCCAATTTATTTTATGAGGCAAGACCTTCATGCATCTTACTCAGAGGAAATAAAAAAAAGGCACAAAAAAATCAGGTATGACACCTCATTTTACTGTTTTCTAATGCAACCCCCCACAAACTCTTTTTGACACGAGGCTCCTAAAAATAACACATCCTGAAAAAGTCCTGTTATTTTTATACAGTCACAAGAATCACTGGATTGCTTCTAATTATCCCATCCTTCCTTGGAATGTCTATTTGTGAGCAACAAGACACAACTGGCTGCGACACCAGTGGAATCATAACACATTTTGAATTACAGGCAACTGGGTAAGTTCAGTTTCTCCTCGTGAACAGTTTTGAGAGAACGACAGTTAAAAAAAGCCCGTTTTACTGTGGACTTTGGGGTGTGTGATAAAAAGGTGCCAGGTCTAAACAGAAAACAGATCTTACACTGGCCATGACTGAAAACAAACCCAGTTTCTCACAGGGATTCACAGTAGGATTAGAAACATTCCACCTAAACAGGATCAGCAGGGAGATTCCTAAAAAGCCCTTACAGAAGGACTAGTCTATGGGACTTCACTATCTTCCCTGTAAATACACCCTTACTGCCTCTGGCTTCCAGGGGACATTGACTACTCCAGACAGTGGTAACACAGAGGAATCTGCTCGGGGCTCAACAGAAACATAAATAGTTATCCATCTGCACCGTGCCTGACTGTACCAGACTGGCAGCTGGATCTGCACTGGTAACCAGGCTATCAGTGCACAGTCCCAGTGTCTCCCATGGTGCAGTCAGCACTCAGCTATTACTGGCACTCATTACTGCACGTCCAAATATTTGCATGGAAAACTTGCTGAACGCTTACTCAGCGGAGGCCTGGCTCCTGCCTGGCCTTCTTAATGCTCCTCAACACCCCCAGGGGAAGAACAGTTCCAGAATTAGCACCTAGAGCCCCATGTTCTTCTAGCAAGCTGCATCTCTTAAGGCTGGAACTCACAGCATCTTTCTGCTCTTATTTTACACTGCTTTTCCTCCTTTGGAAACGTGGTGCCTTTATCTGAAGAGTCATCCATTGCAATTTGTATTGTCATGGCAACACAACTCCCTCCCCTGCCCAAATCCATCCCCAGCCTCATTGTGTTTGTTACCAGACGGGCACACAGCACCCTGCATACAGATGAACCTCTCCCTGCATCTGTACTGACACAGCTCCTGCTATAGGGTTATGGTTGCAACAGGAGAAGGGGAAAAAAAAAAGTCTTACTAAATCAAATTTCCTCTGTTCAAAGAAAGAAGCTTTATTCAAGGCGTTTTTGTAGTACGGTACATTTTTGTCGTACTGATTAAAATTAAAAGACCAGGTTCATAACTAGTCTGAGCAGTGCAATAAAATAATAATAATATTTACAGCAGGCGTAAGAGGATTTTGCTAAGGCAGCTTGGACACACTGACAGAGAAAAAGGGGAAGATCACTCCACAAAGGATCCTACTCAAGAACAGGGCTCTGGAGCCCTCTTATGGCAGCTTGCTCTCAGCTTCCTCAGAGCAGAATTCCATGTTTTCCTCACAGTATTATCTCTGTGTAGACAAGGATGCAGTGCTGTTGAGATTGGGCGGGAAAGAACATGATCCGCCTGCAAGACTAAGCTTTGATCCCACAGATGTGAAAAATGCACACTTCCAGTACCTTGAGTGATCCCTGATGAGTGTGCAAGGACTGGACAACCCCCATGTTTAAAGGGGGACAGAAGACACTGAAACCAACCTCCTCCAGAGCTAAAGTGCTGCTTCAGCAATAGAAACACCTGAGGGGAGCTAAGGAAATGACCAAATCCACTGCTCCAGTGCCAACAACTGCTCCACAGGGATGTCAGGCTGCCCAGTGCCAGGCAGAAAAGGCCAGACTGGTTTCACACCAACTCTTTCTCCAAGCCAATAAGTTCTGACAGAGCCACAGAGTTCAGTTATGGACAGGTCCAAAATCTTTGTCCAGCAGCCACTCAGGGAGCAGAGAGGGAGGAGGCAGCCTTTAGCAGGGAAAGCACAGCTGCTGGGCTCCTAAGGGGTTACAGAGATTCAACAGCAGGGAAATATTTATGGAGAAAAGATGCTGAGCTGTGCATGTTTCCCAGGCTGGAGATGGTTTTAATTTACCTCTTGCAAAGGCTGTGATTATTTGCTGCTGGTTTTTGTTGAAAGCAACTATTCGAGGCTCACCTACTCCCTCTGGTGTCGCAGCTCTGCAGCTGAGCCAGAACAAAGCACCCCCCAAACCCACACAAACTACAAAGAATCCTGCTTTTTTCCCCCCTCTGGAAAAGAGGAAGCAGTATTTTAAGCATTAGAGATTACCACGGCCTTGCCAGGCACAAAGCATTTTTTGACTATAGCACGCTAAGGACAGTACAGATATCTCCTAGAGTTTAGAGTTAAAGCCAGAAAGTTTCCTTCTCTTTTCCAGCTCTCCCCTTTGGAGACTGGTCTCTGACTTTAGCAAAACTGCAGCATCCACCACACTTTCTTACTAGATTTCCCTCCACAGCAGCCCCGAGTCCATGGTTCTGGTCAGCACAGACATGAAAACTATGAGAAACTTTAAAACTAGGAAAGTATCCTCAGGATTACTAGAGTCAGTCACCCAATCCACCTGGGACTAGCTATATCCTGGGGGAAGAATCTGTACCTCATCAGTCCTCTCATATCACTCCACAAATTCCAGAAACCTGCACAGTCCCACAAACAAAAGGGAACCAGTCTTCACCATGGTTAAAACTATCACCTCCCTACCAGTGCTGCCTCCCCAGGATTTCCCAGATGCCACTTTGCTTTATGGCATGGCTCTTCTGCTTCCTTCTTGCAGCCTTAAGCTGCTCCTCCTCTGCTTTGTCTGTGTTTCTTCTCCTTTCACTCACTACTGAGCTGCCATACAAGGGCAACTGAGACACAAATTCTTATCCTCCCTTTTTGATCTGTAGCTGCTCCTCTCCCCATTCCCACCTGGGGGATGCCCCTGCATCTCCCCCCTGCACCATCAGCCCCACACCTTTTCCCCAAGTCAGCAGAAGTTTACCAGCCTGGCAGCATCCCTAAGCCCACGTGAGCAAGGTTTCCAAGCTCTCCTCATAAAGCATCTACCCCACTTCACATTTCCTGATTAATACATACCTTGAAGTGAACCATAAATATTTGCCTGGATTTTCTGTTAATCTTGCTCTGACATAGCTATTAGGATTACTGGAGTGCAGGCTGATAAGCAATGGGGTGAGTGCTGGAGTGTTTTGGGAGATGACAGTAACACCTCGCTGTATTTCACTGATGTGGATGCCTTGGTGACCTGCACTAATCCACTTGGAAAATTACTATGAGAGAACAAAGAGTCTTGCAATACGAAGCAGGAGGTGGAGTGCTGCAAAGAGAAGTTTATTTCCAGACAAGCCTTTTCTAAATATACGCATAAACATCTGTATTCAACACTAAGGGGAGAGTCACAAACAGAAATGAGCAGAGAATAACCCAGAGCAGGACCTTCCTGCACACCCACATGCACGTGCAGTGGTCCAGTAGGAGAAATCCAGGAGCCCTAGTTTATAACATGACCTTTCTCTCAGTATACATGTACTGAAATAACCACCCTCAGCCTGAACATTTAACAAACCACCACGCCAAAACAAAGGCTGTTTTGCAGAGTTCAGGCCAAAAAGCAGAGTTTTGGATGCAGTGATGACCTACAGCCCTTTTCACACAGATCTCTTGCTCCTGAATACCAAAATGGTGCTTAGTTTCTCCACAGCATCCTCAGGAGAGCGTTACCTACCGAGTCCAGCCTCCCACTCCTTGCAGTCTGTCAGCCAGCCGTGTCTGTTCACACCTAGCTTGGCCAATCTAGCTGGATCACAGCTTGAAATCACAGGGCTACAGACTATGATGATGTTACAGCAATAGACTTCAAGGCAGAATGAGCCAGAAGTGACCATTAAATAGCTAAAAGCATCTATTCCCTCTATCAAAAATTCTGTTTATAATTAAGTATAAAGTCTCCTCCTTCCTCCTCAATCAAGATATCCAACTTGATCCAAAAGCTCCAAGATGACTCAAAGCATGGGTTTTCAGCCAGCTTTGCCTTTTAGACTTTTAATACTAACTTATCATTATCTGTTACATTTAAAACATTACACACATCTCTGGAGGTGTACCCTGACAGACTCATCAAGTGATCTCATAACATTTCTCCTTAAAGACTTAGTTTTAACATCTTACTGTAATGTAAGGCAGATTTCTAGACTGCAGAGAATAATTTTAAACTTTTTTAAGGGTCTTCTGGCTTTCTGTCATACTTGACTAAGAATCAGAACAAAACACTTGGTGTCACTAATGCCATAATATAAAGAAAATATGATCTTTGACTCTGTGTGCCCCAACATGCAAGTCCACGGACTACAACAGCTTTCCTAGTGATTGGCATTGCTTGCTTTCACTTTTCCATAGTGATGGGAGGTACTTCAGAGGAACTATCCAGTCCAAATTTTTGGGATAGCACATCATCAGGCCCACAGACAGCGGCGAGAAGGTTCACTGACAACACAGAGAGGCATTCTGGGCAGAAAGCAAACTGGAATAACACATGCAAAGAGATCATGGGAATTTTGTATCTTCCTGACAAGCAGCTGTAATGATTCCATGTGGGAGACAAGTCAGAGGACTGTCAGAGGTCTGTTTTGGTACGGCTGTGCAGTTGCACAACTCATTACACACAACAACAGTCCACTCAATGTGTTGAGTAAATACCTCTCAGTTTTACATAGCCAAATCAGCCAGGTCAGCCTTTCCCCCACACCCTGCAGCTTCCCAGTGCCTTTGGGCTCCTCGGGGCCGGGGCTGTTTATCCAGTCTCACAGGCAATGAAAAAATTAAAGCACAGGCATACAGGAACGGCAGGAGAGTGTGTATGTGCAGGCACACACACAGCACCCACACTAAACTGCAACACTCATTTTGCATATACTTTCTGGGCACTGGTGATGACAGATATCCCATTTCTTTAAAAAAAAAAACAAAACAAAAACCCGAAGAATAATCCTTGATTTCAGAATAATAACTGATCGCTGTCTTAGCCATGGCAACTTGCCACCTCTAAACGGATGCAGGCGAAGCATAACATGTCTCTTATTCAGCAGCTACTTCATTCCCATTTACTTTCAGAGCTCACAGGAGGGAACAGAAAAGCCAACAGCTACAGCTAACGCACAGCAGCTCTCCCCTGATCAGGCCCTCTCATTGCTCACCCCGGCTCTGCTCGCAGCTGCACTGTGAGGCTGCCCCTCGCAGCGACAGAGATTGGAGCCGACTGCACTGTTACACACGTGGCTGTGCACAGCCATCGCTTCCCAGGCACTGCCCTCTGCCACCCGTCGCCCACGCTGGGATGGAGAGAAATAAAAATCTGTGGTATAGAGTCAGTTATCTCCTTACGGGGGTAAAGCACAAGGAAAGTAATTGCAAGCGTCACAGCAGAACGTGAGAGTTCGAGTTTCAGACAAGGAACCTGATCCAGGTGTTTGGTGAGTACTCAGGGCTTTGACCTGGCCCTACATTTCTCTGTATGATCATTGCTTTGCCTCATTTGTACACCTTGAGTTCATCACAGTGCTTGGATCAGGGGAAGCAAGTATGTCATTGAATGGTTTGGGTTGGAAGGGACTTTAAAGCTCATCTCATTCCAACCCCCTGCCATGGGCAGGGACACCTTCCACTAGCCCAGGTTGCTCCAAGCCCCGTCCAACATGGCCTTGGACACTTCCACGGATGGGGCAGCCACAGCTTCTCTGGGCAAATATAATTATACACAAGGCACTGCCTTTTGAAAGAGCAGTGCTTGTTTTTTTAGATCAGGGGTCAGCTGGGACTAGGTAAAGGGTGCTTTGCTTTCAGAGACCAGCTCAAACCAGCTGTGTTAAGTCTCCTGTGCAAAACACAGTTTAGTCTGGCAGATGGAGATGCTAAGTAAAACTCATTAATCTGTTAGCACTTTCACCCACCCACCAAAATCCCAGTGGTCTGAAGTCATGGTTTTCTGACACAAATCTAGAAATCTATAGCTTATACAACAGCTGCAACCAGAATAAAGTTCCAAGAAGAAAAAGAACGTTTATTTTAATTACATGGATAGGTCAGAATTATTCTAGACAAAGATCTCATAGCAAGAGAAATTTGTGTCTGAAAGTATCTGTATGCTTGTTTGTGGTACAGAACTGGAAAAGGCACCTAATGACCCCTGCAAAGTGCCTGTTCTTCACTCTGCACACCTGAAACACGACACAAAGGGTTAAGGCCACATGATAACAAAACCCTTCAAAAAAATAAGCTTTTATTAAAAAAACACCCCAGCTTTCACCTGCTGACAGAACAGTTACAAAACCAACTCTCATTCATATAACCTCATCTCGCTATCCTCTCCCCCAGACACGGAACAGCAAAGACCAAGGCTGCAAACAACAACTAGAAAGCCCAGAAGTTGGCAAGATGCGCTCAAGGCTGGCTGTTTCTGAGCCTACCTCCATATCTAGAAAGGTTCAACGTGCTCATTTTGGAAGGCCAAGGAAAACTAAATATAGCAGCAGGCTACCAGCAAACACATAACCTGGCACAGCTTCCAGCTACCTGAACAATCCACTCCGATTGCTGCGATCCTTTCCCTTGTTTGGGGAGAACGTGCCGTAAGGAGGCACTTCCAGGTTTTACTTACATGGATAATTGCACACACAAACTCAGGGATGGAGGTAATGCAATAACAGCACCAGCACTCGAGGGATCATCTGGCTCTTTCAGACTGGGTTTTTTATTAAGCCTGACATCCGCTCACAGACAGGAGGGAGCATCCTCGCCTCATGTGCCAGGAGCCAAAGCCTCGCACAGCAACTGCCTCTTAGAGCAGAGACACCATCCAAGAGCATCTGTTTTGTTTTAACCTCTGCCCTTTAAGGAGGACACAGAAAGGGAGAAAAACCCAAACCCTTTAAGTTGCAGACCGTCTTTGTTGGAGTGGATGAGGCTGGATATCATGGTGAGGCTTTTCAATCAGAAAAGGCCTCGGGGAGAGCTGCTCACCTCTCGGCTTCTGAATGGCATCTCTGCCACGAACAGCCCATGGATGTTGCACTTCAAGCTGCAACCCTGAAGACAGACCCCAATTTCGACTGGGTTTTGAGATTTAGCTCAAAGGCATGCACGCTCCCAACACAAAAAATGAGGTCAAAGAAGCTTCTTTTGAAAAAATAAATAGAGCAATAAAGCATTCTTTCAGATTGGCTTCACAGGGGATAAATCACTGAGCAAATACAACCATCTTATCTCATTGGCAAATGGCATGTTATAGTGTCCAGCTTTACGGGAAATGCGCTGCTTGGTCAGAGAGCAAACCGACTTCTCATTGTCTAGAAAAGTGCTGCTCTTTACTTTTTACAAGACTTGTTTGTTTTTAAGAAATACACCCATGATCTCTAAGCTGTGCCAAGCCTGCTTTGCCTCCTGCCTCTCGACAACGCTTTCCTGGATGCCTCAGGACTTCCTAGCAACCTCACAGCAGAAACACGATCCATCTCCTTCGACCAGGAGGACAACTTGTTTAAAACAGTATCCCAGCGGCCCTCCTGGCATTCCCACACGGGTGGGACACAGCAGCCGTGGGATCCCACAAAGGCCTAGGCGAAGGGAGTGAGGCAGGCAGGGCTCTCCCAGCCCATGGAGGCAAAGCTTCCCCCAGTCCCCCCTTTCCAGCCTCTCTTTGTCCCTTCTAAAGTCAAACACTGACACGAAGGGCACCCAGGGAGGAACGCAGCCACCCAACAGCTAAAGGGTGGTTACAGAACCATTGCTGGCCGCGGGATCCAGCGGCAGCAGTGCCTGTTCAGCATTTTGGCCCTGATTTATGACAAGTGTGCTCACGTTTCCATTAGCCACAGCTCTCTGAGCTGACCCCTTGGCTTGGAGAGGCAGATTCCACATTAAACTCCCATCAGCTTTCAGTCCCGCTGACCTCAGCCCCAAAACTCGCAGCGATGTTTTACATCAGCCGGGGCCGACGCATTCCATTAATGCTCCCCGGGCTCGGGGAAACATCTGCTCTGTTTACACTGGTAGCAGCACAGAGACCACTTAAAGCATCACCTCTGCCCCCCGAGCCCACGGCGGGAGGAGCAGCCACGCACAGGCCAGGCCCTGCACCTCCTGACCCCCGGCACTACAACCTGGCCTTGAGTTATTCAGCAGGGCAGGGGTCACTTAAACCATCAAGGCTCAGGAGAGGTGTTGGGTAGCAGCAAAGAAGGTGGATTCCTCCAGGCCAGAAGTGCAAGTTTGAGAGGGGAATTTGTGCTGACCTCAGCTGAAGATGAGCAGGCTGACTGGAAATATAGAAGGATTAAAGAACGCCAGAAAACGATTAGATTTTTTTTAATCACGACGGTTTTACGGATTCAGGCAGACATTTGGTGGATATGGATGGTTAAAGCTCCACAGGTTAGAGCTCACACATGGAGGGCACCTCTGTGGCACCTCTCCAAATGGGTCTCTCTAGGGTGCTGGGTGCCAAACCCAACCCTGCACCCCTCCAGCTCCACAAGTACCTGCAGGGTGGCTCTTCCCACAGCAACAGGAAGAGACTGGATAGCTTCCTGAAAGCAAAGCACAGTTCATCCACAACAATCCCCCAAAAGCACCCCAGACACCACCATATACATTAGCATCCACCAGCTTCTTAGTGGGAAAGCCCAACAGCTCTCAAATACCTGTTCAGGTAGAGGATGCTTATCTATCAGTACCATGTGCTGGAGAGCTAGGGCAGGTCTCCACCACATGAAGGGGATGTTACTACATATTTTCCCATGGATTTTTGACAGCTAAGACCTCCAAAAGGCAAACCCCAAACACTTGTTGCTGCTATTGTTCCACTGTTAGGGGTGCATTAAATTAACCCCGATGTCCTCTGTTGCTGCTGGAAGCTGTCTTTACTAATAAGCACCTAGTCAAGGCTCTAGTTGCTAACAAGCCCATAAGGACACAAAACATACAGCAGCCTCAGAATATTTGACAGCATCTGCCACAATAGAGACAGAGCACACCACATACAGGGCATTCAGCAAGGGGCATCAGCTTTTAGTATAATGAAGTCAGGAACACAATTGGCTGTTCCCATCTCTGATCATCTCAACGGTTCATGAATCTGCTGCATTCCAGATTTTTGCCCTTTGACAGAGCTTGGGCTATGAGCTCACACAACAGTTAACAGGAGAGGACCACAAAAAGACCCTGACTCTCACAGAGGGCTTAGACCACTATTCAAACATCCTCCTGTAAAGGAGCAACAACCCCCTAAACCACCATTTTAATTTTTTCTTTTTTTAATTTTAAAACTGCACACTAATGAAGTCTGGTTTGATCTGGACTGTGCCATGCGCTTCAGTTGATTTAACCCCACCAATCCTGAATGCAATGACAGGTATTGGGGCAGGAGAAGAATAAAAACTGTATTTGCTCTCAATCTTCTGCAATACATTACAGAGGAGTGACACAACCTACACAAAGACTCCCTGTTTTTTACTTCATTCCCAGTGTGCAAAAGTGTCAGCAGGTCACAGCTTTGCCAATTCTACTGCAAAGGTAAACCACCAAATTAAGAAAGCAATTTTATCTAGTTCCCTTTTAACCCAAGAGATGAAAATTCAGTCAAAGAGGAAGAATTTGGCACTGAATGAGACAAATCAAATTGTCCCTTTCCGGTTCCTTAATTCACATGTTAGGGAACAACCACAGCTGGGAATTTCAATCTCTGGAGCAATTAAAGAAAATTAAATTCAGGGAATGAGGCCTTATGCACTCAAAGCTTCATTAACCCTGTTGCCTTTTAATTAAATACGTGCACATGAAATTTTGGACAGAAAGAGCATTTGCCTTACTGACATAGCTCAGTTTTAGTGGCAAATCAGTACTTGTCTTTAGGGGAAGAAAAAAAAAGGATACTGGGATAGTAAACTCTAGACCTCTCCAGCTCCACAATGGCTTTATTAAATACAGTAAAAATTACTGCCTATCACCAGCTCCCACTTCGTGGGAATGTTTTCTCTCCCTCAAATGCCCTCAGCTGCACCAGCAACGCTCTGCTTTGGGCTCGCTTCAAGATAACAGGCAACCCCACCACCACCAGGGATAAAATATGAGCCAGGACTTAAGAGCCCTACATGTATTACGATTAGTAAGAAAATAAAGTTGGCGAGCTACAGCAGGGTAGATTTTACAGCCCACGGAGAAGAGATTAGAGCAGCCAGCGTCTCTTTTAAATACTGCTCATCCTTACAAAAGGCTCAGGCAGGCGCCAAAGGCGGTGTGTGACTAGGACAGTTTAAAGGATAATCTTTGAAAGGCGATATTGTCAAGTCTGCCCAGCCTAAATATCGAGCTCGCTTTGTGTGAGTTACCATCTGACTTGTGAGGGAGTCACGCTGCTCCCGCCTTCCCGGGGAATATCAATGAAGCAGCTCCGAGTTCATCGGGATGCGCGACCGCCTGGCAGGGACCGAGCACCGATTGCTTTGATGCTCCCCCACATCCATCCAAAACTGTGGCACCCAACTGATGCACGGGCAGGCACTCACATGTACTGGGAACAGCAGCACAGAGAGGGAATAAACACATGGTCCCTTCATGGTCTCCAAGAGACTTCTCGGGAATCTGACACCTCGAGCCAGACATTTCACCCAGAGCCCTGCTCTCACCTCTCATCATTTGCAAGAAAAGTTATACCTCTAGGAGAGATTAGATGTCAGTTTGTTCTTTTAAGGCATCTTTTTGGGAGAGAGACTTGTCCTTTGCCAGCACAGACTGATCCATTCTGTGGTTGTGTTTTGTTGCTGACCCATGTATTTTAGCTGTTTTGACTACTTGAAGACAACGGTGTGTGTTTGGAGCTTACCTTCCCTGACTGTCACTTACCATAAGAGTCAATACATTTTACAGCCAACGACACTTCCCGTTTCACACGTGCCCCCCTCTGAAGGGACAAGCTAAGGCAACAGCACGACTGCTCACACAAAGCCTCCAAGGGACACCAGATTCCCAAGTGGATGCTCTGCCCAACTGAGTGAAGAAGCACAGCTCCATTAACCAGAGACAGGCAATTTCTTATGCCCAGCATTCACAGGTTAATTGCTGCATCCCCAAAAGAACATTCTTGTTCTGGTTTCGTGGCAGCCATGCTCCCTTACACAGAGCAGAGTGAGCTGTTTGCTGCTGGAGGATGCCCTTGATACTTCCAAGGACAACCTGAGCGCGACAGGCTCTCGCTGAATGCAAAACCAAACACAGCCACTTTGCTTCCTCAGCCTTTGACACCTACCGGGGAAGGGGCTTCCTACTACAGCTCCAGCAACGAGGAGCACATGAATTTTATGATGCTTGAAGTGCTGCCAGGCAAAACACAACCCATCACTCCATTCCTCTGCTCCTGGAAATTACAGGTCCATTAACCCTTCTGTGGTGTGTGAGGTGGTTTGCCCATCTGCAAGCAGCAAATAAGCAAGGAGGATGCATGTAGTGTGCTGAGGGGGGAAGGAGACATTTCCAATGCAAACCTGCTCCTACAGAGTTCTGCTCCCCATTCTGATGCTATCACTTTATGATGACAACATTTCCTGACCCAGATTCTGTCTTGCTCCCCATTCCTCTGCTACAAGTAGTAATTAGTAATGTCAGTGTTCTGGCTGAATTGCTACAGTCCCATTAATAATGCAAGAGTAGTAACAGAGAGAGTAGAAGAAGAGAGGCTTGAAGGTTAAAAGCAATAGAATGTGTTTTGGGGGGCATTGGAAGGGGAGGGGGAAGGAGGAGGAGAAATGCTGGCCTACTGAGATTATACACCATCCACTTCAAAACATATAATTCCTTTCAGATGGAAGTGGTGGGTGAGTCAGTCATGGCTAATTAGAGGATAATATGCAAATACGAATGACACACAGAGGTGATTTTTACTAAACTAGAAGTAAACTGGTGTTTCACCTTCCCTTTCCCCCCTCTAAACTTGCTGCCTCACCACTTCATGTTCCCGTTTCTCTGTTACTCATGTTTCAGAGGTCGACACTAACTGGGATCCCCACACATGACACACACTGAAGTTTCCTCTCTCTCCAGAGAACTTGAGCAGAGACCAGCCCATACCTGCCCATCTACAGCCAAACCTTTAATGCCACTAATGCAGCTGCTCCGGGCACACCTTAACCTGAGGCTCTCATGATGCTGTTTATGACGTGTACTCTGAACCTAAAATAGAGCTGGGTTTGAACAGGTAACCCAGCATCTCCCTGTGCTTCCAAGGCCAAGGAGTCTTCTCCAGCTGACAGCAGCTCCCTCGACAGCAACAGCTTCACCCCCACATAGGGCACACAAACCTCCCCATGGCACTGAATAAAGCTGCTGGAACTGCATCCTCAACTGCATCACCTGGGAACTAGCTTTTTTATTTTCTTTCTTCCTGCTAAGACCAGCATAGGAAAAAAAAGCAATAAAGGAGCCTACAGGTCTGGTGCTGATTCCTCAGCTGTTTCTGTTGTTGAGTGAAAACTCACATGGACAGTGGAAGGGCTGAAGTGCCTCCTGCACAAGAGGAAGGTGGCGTGTTTGGCACTGACTCTGGTCCAACGCCGAAAAGCAGAGATCTTCTAAAGGGGTTGGTGGCCCCTAGTTTTCTTGAGGATTTATAAGAAATGTGAGCTCCCTTTGAAAGGTTTTCTTTCCTAGTGTTTGGCATTTACAGTTTCCTATGTGGTACAAGGCCTCTTGTGAAGTGATACTGTACAAACCAACACCCGTGCCCTTTCCATTAGCTGAAATCACACACATCTCTCTTGAAATACATATTTCAATAAATCAAGCTTATCAGTGCAATTACTTAACTGCAGCACAGCTCACTCTAACACTAAAAAGAACTACTCCAAAGTCCTCCAGCACAAAGGGCTCAGATGACTACCCAGATGGGATAAAAAGCCAGCAGGCTCATTAAGATGAGCTCATGGAAGAGTGGCAAAGGAGGAAAAAAACTGGAGGGATGAGCTTCAGAACTGCATGGTGTTTTCAGAGACCTTTCAAGTATCACTTCCTCTGCAGAGAGGAAGTGAGAGGAGCTGGAGGATCTTGGATACAAACAGCTTCCCCTCCATGACAATGAGAGAAAAGAATGGGTGTTTTTGCAGTGAAAAAAAAAAAAAAGGAAAGCAGGCCAGCCCTGAGCACACTGTGACCAAATTAGGAAACAAACTCTACTGACAGCCTCCAGAATGGCCATGGTCTGCAGCAGCCTTGTATTAGCTCAGGAAGTCTGATGACTGTGTCATCTGCTGAAATCTGTTTATGTGCAAACAGAAAGGAGAAGCAAAACACCTCCGCGCACTCCACAGGCCAGGTTAGGCCATCTCAGGCTCTGGCCTGGAGGAATCATCAGCTGCCCTGACATGATGCTATTCCAAACCTCTGCTGCTGACTCATGCCCCTCCAAAGATAACTCTGCCCTGGAAGCACTAAGGTACAGCAAAATGAGGTGTATGGGGCTTTTTAAGTGCATGTTTTAAGTGGTTAGCTATGGCAGATGAAGCTGAGGTTAGAGATCAGTGATTACTATGACAGGAATGTGAGGGGGAGGAAAGAGAGGGAAGATACAGCTTCTTGAGTAAGGTCGGAACAATGTTTTTAATTTGGCTTAGGAACAGCCTTTTTCCATCCTCTCCAACCTCCGTTTCCACTGCAGCAGCAAAATGATAACCCTGCTCCAATACTCTGCAAACACAGAAGAGTTTTAACCTCAAACTGCCATGGAGGACACCTGTACAGGGCTCCACAGCAGTCCCAGGGCATCATACCTGCTGTGAGGACAGACAGTTGACAGAGGTGAAGCTGCTTCACTGTTTAAAAATAAAAAAATAATCAAACAAATGAAGAAGTCTGAGCTCTCTGGTCCATACAAAGATTTAGGGTGACCGTGTTACATTACTCCCTCTCTTGTTCTCTGCATGAAATGGAAGAACACCTCTCCTCCCTTTCATTTTCAAAGGGATCTAGGAGGAAAAAGCAAGGTTTCCAGCTCACTTCAGCCTGCAGTGGGTCTCAGCCTCAGCATAACTACAGGTTTCAGGGTCCTTCCAGCCCCAGCAGTTTGGCTATGGGACTGTTCTGCCACCATTCAAGGCAGCCAAGGGCCTTTCACACCCCAGCCAGGGTGCTCTTATCCAACCCCTCACAGAGTCCATTGGCTTATCTCCCAATTCAGTACCCTCACACCACTGACCACCACAGGTGTGCTGCTGCTCTCAGTGGCCCCTCTGCCTAAACAGTCACAGGCTGTGCTCAGGGAGAGGTCAGACAAGATGCTGAGGCTTAAATTTCCATCTCCACATGAAGTTGTGCTCAGTTTATTACTCCTGGACCTTTCCTCGGCAAAGGACAAATCTCTGGAGGGAAGGTAGCACTGCTACCCCGTATGGACCTGACACAGAGGTATTCACTGGTCAGTGAACAGCAGGACAATTGCCTTTTCATTGAGTGGATATTGCTATAAAAGGCAGAAAGCAAGCACAGGAGTAAGCTTTGTTGTTTGAAATTGCACTGACTTACACAGTCTATTTTTAAAGGGACTAGTTTGAGTTTCTGCTTTCAGCAGCTTTTTTCTTCCCCTCCAAGAGACAGATACCCCATTTAATCTGACCTCTTTCCTCAGGTCCATTTCCAGGCTGGGCTTCACCCTCTCCTCCTCTGTCAGACTCATTTATCAAGTGAAGCATTTCCACATACCACTGCATAAATAGACTTGACCTTGTTAAAGCAGCAGCAGCACCTGAGCTCCCACTGATGGAGTCTCTCCACCTCACCACAGCAATTAACCCAGCCCACTCCTACCCTCTTTCCAGGTGGGGTATTCTCAGAGCTCCTACAGCCCCTTCCTATGTATCCCCAGGAAGGGTGGCAGGCAGATAGACAAGGCAAGGAGTGATTTTGAGCTGATTATTGTGCCTCCTTCTCTACAACAGGGCATTTAGGAGTCATTACTGCTGGCACCACTCAATTCTTGTAACTGCTCCTCTCCAGACCAAGCATACAGCAAAAATCAAGGTGTATGGGAGTATCCCTGGCACGTGGCTTTCCCTTGTTCCGCTTGCAGTTTGCTCCCAGCTTGCCCAGCATAAAGCTGGAGATGAGAAGATCTCCTGACTCTCAGTACTCCCTAGGCAACTTTGACCCTCCCCACCTTGATGGGGCGGCCCACGGGGGTCAGTGTGCGTGAGCACTCTTCCTACACGGCACCGCACCACTCTCCTGTTATCTACCTTCCTTGAGGACTCGGCAATAAAGCCTACTAGGGTTTTATCTGCTGCCTACAATCACCTCAACCCCACCTTCGACCTTGGTCCCTCCCTTCGGCCCATCCCTGGGAGGAGATAGGGAATCAGGAGATAGGGAATCAGCATCGCCGCTCGCCCGCCTGCGGCTCGGCACCGGCTCCGCTGCTGCAGCCGAGCTCCAATGTCCTTTTATGGAAGAAAAATGAAAATCGCCTGCCCAGCCGTGGAGAGCCTGAGCACAGAGCTGAGCACAGAGCTGAGCTGACAGACGGAAACTCGCCATTTGTTGTGGTTTTGGCACCGAGGGAGCCGAGCACAGCTCGCTTAAAAGGGGCGCAGCCGAGAGCGACGGAGCAGGAGGTGCCGGGGATGCAACGCTGAGGAGAACGTGGCAGAGTCAGGAGAAGATGTGCTGGACTGTTCTGCCAGCACAGACAAGCAGGAAACAGGCCTCTGGAGCAAAGTGCTCCATTCCCAAGCCCCATCCCTGGAAGTGTCCAAGGTCAGGCTGGATAGGGCCCTAAGCGACCTGGTCTAGTGGAAGGTGTCCCTGCCCGTGGTGGGGTCTTTAAGGTCCCTTCCAACCCAAACCATTCAGTGATTCTACCAAGACATGTAGTAAGGTTCTCCACACTGCATTTCCTTTTCTTCCTTGCCCCGACAAATCCTCCTAAGCCGCATTCCCAAAGACACAAGAGGATGGGAATTTAAACACAGGCGTTGGGCCGTGAGGTCGTTGCCACCAGAAGGGTATTAGAGGGGCCTGCCACAGCGAGTGCCACCTTCAGCTCTGCTCCCCACTACAGCTGCGGGGCTAAGCTCCAAGTAACAATCAAATCCAAATAAACAGGCTGAAGGAAAAACATACGGATAACGGCAATAAGAATGTCTGAACAGAGAATGAGATGGGGCCACGGGACTCTCAAAATGTTTGTGCTGCTGTCAGGAAACTGAATGAGACAGCAGACTTCAACAGCTGGGAAAACATGTTGCAAAACAAGGAGAATTAAATAATTCTCCGTATGTACATCCTACTCTGAGGCATTTTGGACAAGCTCAGTTTCTCTACCAGAACAATTTTTTTCTTTTCCATGTTGCATATACAGCCTGACAGCGACAAATCTTGATATAGTTTAAGCCTAAACCCACAGCACATCTGGAGTCAGGCAGGGCAGCTCTGGGCAGCGCAGCCCAGCCTTTAACACAGAAGTAATGGGCCCTGTGGTATGTGTTGGATGACATCCTTGGACAGCTGTGTCATCCTGAACACATCCCCTGCTGCTGGGGGCTTGATTACACAAGCATTTCCCCCTGCACCCTATAAAACACTTCTAACTGGATCATAGGTGGGGCTGCCTTGTTACTCACCTCTGAACCTTGCTATACCAGGTACAGAGACCAGGGTATCACAGCATGCCCCTCACCTCCTTCTGTAACTTCAGGTCTTGTTGATCATGCAACAATTTATTTCAGCAAGACCACTCAGGCCAAAGCTTCTGCAAAGCATTTGGTGTGACTTACACTCATTAACAGCAGCAGTGGTGCCGTGTTGGTGCCCTGCTAAGAGCAGCTGTGTTCAGGCACAGCTCACCAGGCAGAGCTCGCTACAAGTTTAAACCTGTCTCGCTTCCAACAGAAAATGAAGGTTAAAAGCAGCTGGGTGCATTTGTTCCCAGCCAGCACCTCAAAAATCAATCCCGAGACATTCTAGGAGCTTAACAAGACATCCCCTAAAATACCAAGTCTCAGTGCTGCAAATTAAAGCACACAGGGATTGCTGTGGCCAGAGAGCCTAATCTGAAGATGAAAAGGTGAAAGAGCAGAGATTTTCTCCAACTAACACAGGCACATCAACGCTCACTTGTCCAGTGTGGCAGTTCGGGCACCCAGCAGGCAAAGGCAGTCCCCAAAGTCTGCTAAGGATGGACTAAGGAGCTCTGCACAGGAATGGCAGCTGCCCAGGCTGAGAGCAGTGCTATTCCACACTGTGCAGCCATCACCCCTTACACCCTCTGCCAGCACTGAGACAGACAACTCAGTACAATAAAGTAACAAAAATACTACGCCATGCAAAGGAGTTTTAATGAAAAGTCTTGGAAATGCAAGTCCCTGCAATGTGGCCTGGCTATGCAATGAGTGCTGGGGGTTTCGAGCTCTCCTCTGCTGCTCCGTGCATGCATTATTTCCATGGCAACGGCAGCTTTCACCTCCCCATCTCTTGCTGGCTGAAAGCCCTGCAGTGCTTTGTGCTGAGACTGCAAAGAGGGGAAACCATCTCCCTCTCCCGCAACGCAGCGCCAGGGACAGCGGCAGCAGCTGGGAAAAAAAGCCTTGTCTCCAACAGTGTGGGGTCCTGGGAGGAGGGAGGCTGAGCAGAGAGGATGGGCTTCCTTTTCTGGTGGGAAACAGCACTTCCCCCACCGTGCAAAAGTGCACGCTCGCTTCCCAGTGCTGCACAACTCCACGAGCAACATGTGCCTTTCCCTGTTTTACAGAATCACCAGCTTTGGGTTCCCCTGCAGTGCTGGGAGGAGAAATGCACATCATGAAAGAGGATAAATTTGAGCACTGCTTCCATGCAGGGATCCCTCCAAGATGGAGGTTGACCAAGCAGGCTGGAAAAAACTCCTGTCAGCGGGAAGGCCAGCTCTGTGTGCACTCAGCAACCCATTATGGAGCAAAATCTCCATACTCAGACAGGTGTGAGTGAAAGCTGCCTCTGCCCAGCACCAGCTCACACTGCACACACACAGAAAGGGTGGTTTGCATGACATTTTTCCTTGCCTGAGCTTTTCCTCCACCCTGCTGTTTGTGATATTAAGATTCAAGCCCTGGCCACCTAGCTAGCAGCCAAACTTAACGCCACACAGCTGGAGCCAGAGTGGCCCTGGCAGATGGTGCCAGCTCATCCCCGTGCTCTCCGTGCACTCAGAGGGCACCAGCAGCTCTGCCCCTTGCCCAGGTTACAGTTTGCCACATTTTGGTCCCTGCAAGGCTCAAATGACTAAAACTACAGGTGAGATGCATAAGAAGTGACCTGGGTATGTGTAGAGCTCTTAGTGTGGAGCCCACATACAGATACACAGCCAAAATTAAAGCTTCCAGCTGGTTCCCATCACTTGCTTTACAACATATCCATAACTGGCGCAAATATGAATCAACCTCCCTGCAAGATTTGAAGGAAAGCCTGAGAGTATCAACATGAACTCCCAAAGCAAGACAAAGGTTCAGGTGATGGAGCACAGGAATACAACAGGTCCACCATCTGGTCCTCCTCTCCCCACCCTCGAAGAGCCCTGAGGTTTTGGGAGAGGCACATTTTGACCTTCCCCTTTCCACACTTCCCCTCACTCTAGGTTCAGCTGTGCGAGTGCAGTCCTTCCAAGCAGAGAGGGACTCCTTCCAGAATCAGTCATCACCACCACAGAGTCTGCCAGAGGCACTGCTAGCAAAGCCAAAGCATCCTCTTCAACCTCTGTGGAGTTCCCTAGATTAGCCCTTTCCTCCCTAAGGGCAACTGTTTCCTGCAAGTAAGAGCATTAACTGAAATTCTCCATTCTGGAGAGAGACTGAGATAGCGGGAACATGAAGCACCACTGCAGCTGATGCCGTGAGACACCACATCCTGCTCTCCAAATTCCTCACCCTCGACTTCAAATCCTAAAGTCGTTAAAGACTTTTCCTAAGAAGAGCACAAAGCTACTCAGCAGATTTTCAGCTAATGAATCAACACAAGCTGTCCAGGAAACCAGAAATCCAGCCCACTGGAATGCTGTAACCCCAGGAGGGGGGGAACAGGCAGTACACTGGGAAGGAAATGAAACAGCAAAGCAGAAGGAAAGGAACATTTCAGCAGTGATCCCTCTTACCACAGCTACTCTGCTGCATTACACATTTTCAGGGAAAAAAACTTCAATTCGTTTTGCACACTGAAGGGTTCATGTTTTTCAAGCCTAAATTCTGTTCTGTGGTGCTGACATGTACATTTTGAAAACAATTCGGTTTTTGCAAAAGCAGTAAGAAAAAACCTGATATTTAACCGTGAATCAACATTGCCACCTAGTGCCTAACAAACGTCCTCGCTCCAACACTGGGACAATCTATCAGCTCTACATTCCCTTCCCACACGCAAGGGGTAGATGTCAGCAAAACCTGTCTGGAGATTAGAGATTTAAAATGGAATTGTGCATCTTTCATAAGCAGATTTCTCCCTGTAGCAAGTTCAATTTTCATGTCAGAATGCAAAGTCCACTGCTGGCAACTTCAGCTTCTCCAGACAGTACAGGCAAACGGGGATACCACCTCAGTGTGAGAACCCAAAGCTACGGCAGCTACAAGTGCAGGGTTAGAGCTCTCAAGAGGAATTTCAGTGGTTTGCAGAAATCTGTGCTGAGGGACAGACAGTTCCCCAAATCAAATTCATTGTGGCTACAGTGATACAAGAGGCCTTGTAGCTTCAGTGGCAAACACTGATCCTGCCCTGCCTTGGCTCACTGGCAACGTAAGAAGGGTCCTGCACACGTTCACAAGACTGGGAAACACATTTCTGTGCTTCTGTTTTTCCCTGGAACAGACGGTGCAGAAGCAGCAAGTTTTCCCTCACTCCATCCCCCCACTTGGCCTGATGATTCTCCTGTTATGGCCATTAGCAGACTGAGAGGAGCACAAAGATCTGGTGCCCTTGGAATGGCTGACATTTCAGTGAGCTCTTCCAGTCAGTTTTTTTGTCACTTCCAACAGGATCTCTATTCAGGTGACCACATGAAATAAAAATGCAGGTTCTAATTCCCTCAAGGATTGGATGTAAGGCTGTTTCAGCTCATTCTCCATTACGTTTTATTAGATAAAAGATTACAATTTGGTTTTGACTTTTAAACGCCCAGTTCCTTGTTCACCTAAACCCCTTCTATAAAGCAAGACAACAACCTGCACCATCCATAAGCTTTTTTAGCCAACATCTTTCAAGACAAGACAGGAATCCTGCTTTTTATCAACAGCACCCTGAAATTCATCTGTCCAGCCACACACTTAGGGAGTCTCAGTAGGATCCAGCAAACACTTTGGCTGCTGCCCTGTGGAGCCACATGAGATATCCATTCACCTGCTGCTAGGAAGTGTGAGTTGTCCTCCCAGCTCTCCTGCCCAACACTCCAGAAGAGACCAAATGGCAAATATCCCCCAATTACCTTTCTGCAGCGGGGATTAGGGCAGCTGAACCGCTTCACATCATTGTCCAGTAAAGCTGGGAAGTTACAGAAGGGACACCTGCAGCCCAAAATAAGATGCCATTAATGCAGAGTGCCAAACATAGCTTTGCTGAAAGCAGATTTAGTCAAATAGCTGTGTGGAAGTTACTAAGGCTGCCAACCCAACGCCTGTCGCCAGGATGTGCTGACTGCTGCCTTTTTGCTCATATTTCTTCGATCACTTCCCTGTTTGCAATCAAAATATTATATGCTCAGCACTGCTTTTGACCGTGTAATTTAGAGGATCAGCACAGAGCTGGCAAGCAAGTCTTGGGGGAGACAAGTCTATTGAATTTTAATCTGCTCCTAGTCAAAGGCAGAATAAAAACAGACCTGGGAAGGCAGAAGCCTGAATTTATAATCCAGCTCTTTGAAAGCTGCCTATCTCAGAGTCAGCATGCATTTAGGGTTTCAGGGAACAATTTTCTACAGCAGTAAGTGCAGTATCCTCTGCAGGACACTCACCTGACAAGCTCATCTGCACAGGCAGCAGCCACCTCCTCCTCAGCTTTCCTCTCGTAGTATTTACAGAGGATGTTCTCTGGAAGCACTTTCTCCAGCTCACTGGTGGGGAAGGAACATGTGCAACTGCCTTCCATGCAGCTGAGCTCTGACTGGGGTTGGAAAGAGAACTCAGGTTCAGTATGATACAATCAAAAAGCAAAACTCAGTACCCAGAACATTACCAAATAAACCAGTGCAGAGCCTTGCTCAGAGAGAATAAGAGTTTAAGTCAGCAGATCCCAGAATGGTTTGGGGTTGGAAGGGACCTTAAAAAAAAAAAAAAAAAAAGAAAAAAAAAAATCAACCAGTTTCAACCCTCCTGCCCTGGCAGGAAGAACTTCCACTATCCCA
Organism: Pipra filicauda; assembly: GCF_003945595.2. NCBI lineage: Eukaryota > Metazoa > Chordata > Aves > Passeriformes > Pipridae > Pipra > Pipra filicauda. Next base: position 1,115,520 of record NW_024104339.1, on the reverse strand, counting down.
GATTGCTCCAAATTCCATCCAACCTGGCCTTGAACACTTCCAGGGATGGGGCAGCCACAGCTTCTCTGGGCAACCTGTGCCAGGGCCTCCCTACCCTCACAGGGAAGGATTTCTCCCCAGTTTTTTTCCCCAATACCTAATCTAAATCTACCCAAGATGACTGCCAGAGAATGGGTTCATTACAGAAAGAACAAGACTAGTTAAACAAACCAGGCCTCAAACAAAGACCGGGCATGAAGATGCTGTTGACAGCTGGGATCACAGCTCACTCCAAATCCACTGTGACCACGTCTTGGCCCATTATTATTGTACATTCTCTGCTGAGAACCAGCACTCTGCTCACGAGCAGCATGGTGCATTCATTTCAATTAAGTCATATAAAATACAGCTGCCAGTTGATACATTTACATGAAACAGATCCCAGAGCACAACAGCATCCCACAGTTTGAGCATCATATCCTGAGGCAAAGGAGCACATTTACCTCAGCGCAGGCTAATGACTTGTTTATAGCTCAGCTAAGTACCAGGATAATTGCTACCTAAATCAGAGGCTAAGAAGGTTAGTAGTACCATAGAGGTACCAACCCCCAAATTAAGTTGGGATCACATTGATATTATGAAGGATAAACAAGCTAGGAGGAGACCAGCCAAGTAAGAGAGAGGTAAAGTGTTCTCTGTGCACATACCACTGGTTTATTAAGTAAAAAATAAAACCCAGACAAGTTATTGTTGTTACTATTGTTGCAGAAAGCTACTATTGTTGCAGAAAGTTTCCTAATAATCAAGTTGCTAAGCACAGAGCACAAAAAAATGGAGGTTAGTAACACTGAAATCCTGAGCAAAGATCTCGTTGTGAAGTTGTTGGCTTCGCGTGATGGTGAGACCGACTTGGATTTCAGGAGCCCATTCCATTCAAATATTTCCTGGGAAGCACATCTGTTTTAAGCAACAACATGAAACAAACAGCACTGTCATCTCCCAACAGCAATCTATCCATCTTCCCCTTGTTCAGTTGTGAAATTCTTACCTTCCCAGAGCCAAAAACTGCCTCCTGAGCATATTTAATTAGGCACTCCTTGCAGAACAAGTGACCGTCTGCGCACTGAGTCAGCTCTTCGAAGGCAAACTCCCCGTAGCAGCAGCGGCACTCGATCATCTGCCCGTCCTGCAGCCACCAGGGGAATCAGCATCAGCATCAAAACATCCATAGCTATAGCAACACACACACACATACACACAACTGCAAGCCATAAACAATGCCAGCATTAATCCTAAAAACCAGCAACAGATATACACTGTTCCGTCAGAGATCCTGTTTGGTGGTCAAAATTCCCTAAGCACCACCAGAAACTCAGTTTTAAGTCACTTAATAGGTACTTGCCCTGCTTGACAGGTTTCAAAAAGCTACAGAACACGTGGTAATTAATAATTCTTAGCCTACAGGCAGAGAAGCATCTTGGGTTTGGGAAGCTGCAGTCACAGGGAAGCAGCAGAGTATACATCACTCATAGGAAAACCCAGACTCAGATCTGTTACTCTCTAAAGGAACATTTACCATCTGCCTGGAGAGACCTTGTCTTGGCCGATTCACTGCAGGAGTGGAGAAGCTTGCCACTGCTAAAAAGTTCTCCAAAGTTTGAAGAGAAATGGGCACTGTGACCAAAAAAGTAACCCAAGCTGCTGCAGTGTTCTCTAAATTTTCTTAAAGTGAAAGACCCGATTTTCACGTTTTTAAAGAATTTTTTCTGCAAGTGAGGAAGGCCTTCCCACTGGCTGAGCTCCAACAGCAGTGGATCTCTTTTAAACAGCCACAATGGTGGGAGCAAGAGCCAACCTGGTGCTATTCTGTTGCAATGTTTGTTCTGAGCAGTGAAGATACAAGCTGAATTACTACAGATCATTACGTGCATCAATACTGTCTTGCTGGCCTCAGCTCTTGTCTACCTTTCCTAAAAGCCAGCCAACACACACTACACAGGTCTTGCCAGCTCAGCAAGAGCAGCACAGTGCAAATACAGCTTCAGAAAAGCTCCATTCCAGAAGCCAAAAGAATCTGTGAAGCAGGAAGTGCAAAATAGTGTCTATGCATAAGGTGAACTCAACAGATCACATTATAGATACTGACCTTCTGATACTGCTCCTCATTCATCTGCAGAGCCAGGAGGAAGTCTGCATGCTGTAAGAGAGACGTGCATCTGTATTTACAGAACAGATAAAGCAATTTTCCAAACTCTACACTCATTTACATTATCTCAGGACTTGCAAACCACCATAAAAGGCTCGCTGTCTGCTTATAACATCACTCAGCCCAGCCCTCCAATCCATTAAGCTATTTATGATTCAGCTAAAACAGATGGGAGAAGCAAAGGCAGCAAGAACAAAGAACTAAATTCTATATTATGGAGGGCTGCTGGTTCAGGTTTCCACAGGCAGAGATGATCTCACCCAACGGGCCCCTCCAGAGAACATGAGCTTTGTGTTTCAAAGGAGACACTATCCATCTGCCTAGGAGACAAGGATCTTTAAGGAGCTGCTTTAGAGAGGACTGTGGGTGCAGAGCTGTGAATTCAGTCCTTCCTCAGCCTATGAGGGGAAGACAACACACGAGCGGGTGTTGCAGGGTTCTGCTTCAAGACACACAGTTCTCAGCACAGGACAAGCCGTTCTGGAGCCACAGGATTGCCAGCTTGTGGAAGGGAGAGCGAGTGGACAGCCTGCCTTGGGCCTGGTCATTACTCACCACCACCACTGAGCTGCAATTACAAGCCCTAAAGCAGCAGAGAAGCCTGCTAGCAGTTAGAGGAAAGAATTAGTTAGTAGAGTTTTTACCACTTCGCAGCAAAAAAAAGGCCCAGAAGGGTGTTTGCACAAGTAGCAGCTGCACATTTAAGTAAATATGAAACTCTGTGCTTGGCTTCTTTCCTTCAAAATTGAGTTACTTGGGAAGAGACATATGTGTTAACAGGTAGGGAATAGTTATTCAATATTTGGTTCAGTGTTTGAATTTCTGTAAGAGACAGATTTTCACATTTAGGGCCAAAACCTTGACAGTTGTTGAAGTTGTTTGCACCAGAAGATCAAAGCAGCTCCTATCACTCACCTCTGCCATCTCTTTCACTTTCTGCTCATAGAATTCCTGCTCCAGCAGCACCGGTGGGAGAAGAGAGAGCTTGTCATAGGACCTCCAGTGCCGTCTCTTATTCTCCAGGAAGAACATCCGCTTCTCAATTTTCACATCCCCTGAAGCAGAGTTAAAGGCACAATGAAATGGGAATGGAGCAGCCAGAACAAAGCTTAAACCCTTCGTCCTCCACCTGCCACCAGCTGTGTAACTTCAGCATCTCAAACAGCACTGTACCAAGCAGAGGCACTAATGAAGAGGATCTCCAAAACAGATACCAGGCAGTGACAGAAACTCAGCTGTTTTGGGACCACATCCCCTTTTTAAGAACAGTGCTTTGTGCTGCAAGCCTGTTCTGTTCACAATAACGAAACAGAGAACACAACACATGCAGCTTGGCATTTACCTTGCTCAAATTTGAAGTCTATATATGAATATTGATTCATTTCTTTCCTCCTTTTTCGTTTCCCACTGGTTTCGGGAGACAGCTCCTGCCATTTTTTGATAGCATCTGAAAAGGCCTAGAAAACAACAGACAGACTTAAATCCTGTGCCTGGAAGAAAGCAAAAGCATATACTTCAAGCTGAAGCACAGTACAAACATTGGCATAGGACTGATCCAAAACTAAAAAGCCAAACACCCAATATAGAGGCAATTTTACATCCTTCCTTTGCTCACCTTGTTATGTACTCATAAAGTAATCATTCCATAAAAACAAACTAGTTGAATGGTACTTCATAACACCTCATCTAATAACTTGCATCATAGTGCAGTATTAAACAGAGTTGGTTTGGGTTTTTTTGTGGCTGGGTTTGGTTTTTTGTTTAAAAAACTGAGGTTAAAAATACTCAGTGCTCAATCAATCAAGTGAAGAGAAAAGAAGCTCTTGTTTTAGTTAAGTCATGGAATAGTAGAGAAAGAAGCTCAAGCAAGGGGAGTGTATCAGAGGAGCAGATCCAAGTAAAAAGCCTGAAGCCACACTGACATTCAGTTTGTTGATACTTAAAATAAGTGTCTTTGCATCTCCGTTATAGCAAAGCTCTTATGTGGAATACAGGACTCATTCCACAAGTCATAATAAGAAGAAAGAGGACACTGAGGCTTGGGCTTCTTTTCAATTACATGCAGTCAGTTAACTAACAGCAGCAGTTAAATGTTTGAAGATTTAGCTAAATGTCTGGGTTTCATTGGCAATTATACTGCACTTCAGCAGCAGCCGTTGGGGAACACTTCCCAGTTTAATGCATCACCCACCATCATCTAGACAGTGTTTCCCCAGCTCTCCCATTAGAGAAAGTAAAAACTTCCTGCAGCATTCTGTCTGGCCAATAAATTTCAAAAATCTCTACTAAATGGATTAAAACTTCTTAAAAGGAAAGGAAGATTATTATAAAACCCATAATCACACACTAGCAGATGGTACAGTAAGGCAAAAGACGTCTCAGTGCTCTCTGCAGACATGGGAGATAAGCCTAGGAAGGAAAACAGACTTGAGGTGGAGAACCTTTCGTGTGATTGCATAGTGTCCCTTGAGCTCGTGCAGTGCCCACTTGATGTCCTGGCTGCTCAGCATTTTGAAGTCTGCCATGAGCAGGTCAGCTGCCTGGATAAAGCACCGCTGGTCAAGGGGGGCAAGTTTGGAAAAGTCAAAGTAGTCCACTTTAGGCACCTAAGGAGAAAACAAAAGAGATTAAAAGGTTGCTATAAACACACACAAGAACACCCCAAATCACTCTTTCAGTGATCAGGACCTTCTGCAAGACCACCCAAAATTCAGGTTACGTGGCACCCAGTTCTGAGCACCTATGTAACAATCACCTATATAACCAGGGCATGGCATAGGTGTGCAGCCTATTGGTCTGTGCATCTGTGTAGGTGACCTGCACAAGGTAAAATATCATCATCATCATGATAAAGGGTGAAGCTTTATTTGGCTCGAGGTTGAGAGATGCTTCCAAGGGTAGAAAGAGGTATCCAACATTTCTCTCTCAGGCTACAGAGAGCTACTTCAACATACTCAAAGCTCAGAGAATTTTTTTGTCAAATGGACTTTTAAAAACAACTAAAATCAAGCAGCTGTAGGGAGATTTGCAGTTGAGAGACCAAAAGGCAATGCCTAAAGGCCTCACAAGAGAGACCTGAGGGTCGAGGCTACTTCATGGGAGAACGACTGTGGAATTCTTGTCTCAGTTATCAAAATGAACACTTCAGATGGGGCAGTGACAGGCAGGGCAGAGGGGCTCGCTGGAGGCAAAGGAGCAGACACTGCAGCTATGCCACAGCAAAACAGCAGTCTTGGAAATCGTCTTGCAAGCAACTATTGCTATTTAACACAGTCTTAAACATGCCCAGGGGCCTCCTGTGAAAGCACAGCTCAGCCAAGCACTCTGCAAACACACACTAATCAAACCAGACATCCCAAGGTCCACTCAGGCTGAACAGACTGGCCCAGAGGCACACTGGAGATGAGGATAGTCTCACTTGCCTTTGTCTCATCTTGGCTGGCAAGCAGGCTGCTGCTGGGATTCAAAACCACTCTGCCTTCCTTCTTTGGGTAATCTGGATTTTCCAGAAGAAAGTTACAAAGTCTGAAAAGATAAATATAGTTACTTCAGGGTTGGGGAGCTCAGGTTCATTTCTCACTTGTCCAATTTTTAGTATCCTGTAATTATGAGGCTACACAGGCAAGTCACAGTCTGCTCTGGAAGGATCAAGGGAGGTCCTAGACTTGAATAAACTTCAAGTAAATGACTGAGAATTAAGTAAAAAATGATCAGCTGTGTGGCTGCAGAAGGACAAGCAAATAAATCTGTCTTTCAACAAGTAAATTTACATACGTGAAGCTTGTATAGGTAAGCTATTAATCATCTATGGAAAAAACAGCCTAAAAATCCCTACAAAACCTGTGAAAGGTTGAGGTCTTCCTGAACAAAATACTACAGATTCAAATTTGAATTAAAGCCTCCATTCTCAATCTATCATCACATTAAAGCAACCAGAGCAACCTGGTCTAGTGGAAGGTGTCCCTGCCTGTGGCAGGGTGCTGGAATCAAGTGATCTTTAAGATCCTTTCCAACTCAAACCATTCTGTGATTCCACAAATAAAGCAGTGACAAAAACATGTTTAAACTATGTGTGCATGCAATACACACTCTGAATACAGGTTTCATTGTAATAAAGCCTGAAATTACACCAGCGTTATCCAAATTCCAGTAGAAACTGGTCTGGTGAGAACAGCACTTAGAAAATAATCACTAAAATTGCTGACAAAAATTGCATAATAGCCTGTAAATGCAGCATACCTGAGGCCCTATCACAAATAGTTATGACTGTCAGGTAAATGTAGTTTAAATGACTATTTTAGCTTAGAAACGACTCAGCAAGCGGTTTCCAAATATGCAATTGCTGGAGACCACAAACACCCCAGCAGCCCTTCTGAAAGGGCAGCCTGCTGCAGGCTGTCGGGCTGAATCAGACTCTCACAGCTTGTTCTCAGCCCTCACCAACCAGCTGTGCTGGCTGGGTCAAGTAACAGAAGCTGTTCCTCAGTTTCCCCAGCTGTAGAATAAGATCCCTCTGAAAGGAGCCAGGACAAGCAATTAACATTTGTAAAACTATTGGAATGAGAAGGTGCTAGGCTGCAGCAAAGACATAATTGCAGCTAATTTACATTCCTGATGTCAGAAATCAGGCCCTAATTAAGAAATCTGAACTGGCTGGAAGCATTAACCCACTATCAAGGCACGATTACTTTAGCCCTGCTTTCACATTCAAAGCAGGGGCATTTCTTTTTGCTTAATCGGGTATTGACATATTGAGCCAGAAGCTTTTGACCGAGTGTGAATGCTCCCGCACACAAAAGCTGAATAGATGATACCCTGCTAAGAGGAGCTCCCACATCTTATCTTTCACATCAGTTGGGTTTTAAGACGATCATTTGGGGGGGGGAAACAACAAAATATCTCGGCACTGGGCATTTAATAGCTTTCAGCTCCCAGCTCCCCCCATCCCTTTGGTGAAAGATAACTGTTTTAATCCAACACAACGGCAACTTCAAGGAGCTCAAACCGCAGCTCAAACGGTCAGGATACATTTGAACTACCCTGCATGCTGCCATTTCAACACTCAGGGTTTTTGGGGATGTTAACCTTCAGTGTCTGACAATTAGTTAAGTGGGTCCCGGCACACAACCACACACACTCAGGCACTGTTCATTAATATCTGCACCACAGGACACAGAGCTGGTTAAAAGCCTCATCCCTGCCCAAACCCAGCCACCCTTATTTATTATATTTCAAGCCTGATTCAGCTTGACACACCGTGGAGATCAAAGAGTCCCTGCCAGCGAGGCTGACCAGTGCTTTGACCCATTTGTTCTCATACAAAAGCTGCAGTGACAACTCAAAAGATAGTTTGGTTAAAGGAATAAAAATATCGAGAAGAAATCTTTATCATCCAGTAAGTGGGTAACGCACCGCTGAGCAGACACTGTAGCTGCCTACAGGGAAGCCTGGAAGCACCTTTTCATCTCACTGGGTCTGTGGCACACAATGGGAGAGAAGAGATTTCGGGAGCAGAAAGGGAAGGAACACATTAAGACCGATGGAAGCCGATAGTACGATTTAATTCCATCAGGCTTTGCTAAATCCCCGCAGGACACAAAGATGAGTTTTTTCACACAGTCTGCGAGGGTCTTGCAGCCAGATTGCCCAACCTCAACAGACCAATCGCCCCAAGAAATGGCCCTGCTGGTCTTCTACACGCCTACCACAACCATCCGCCTCGAGGGGCACCCAGTCTGTGGTAGGGACACCCAAAAGTTGCTCCACCACTGCAGGGAAAGCACTTTGGAAAGCAAGAAAAGTTACAGTCTGATGACTTTCTAACCAAGCCCTACTTTGGAGACACTACTTCACAACACAGGCAAAGCAGCAGAATAGGAAATCTATGCCCAATGGATGGGATCATCCTTAGTTCCTCGCCAGTTAACTTATTTATGGCCCAGTAACTAATTCTAAGCCTCACACACTTAAATACTGCTTAATTAGTGCCCCAGTTAGCTGGAAAGGGCATTGGATTTATACAAGTGAATACTCTGGCAACCAACACCTATTCTTCATTCCTGTATAACGTGTTGGAGACAGCAGTGACAGTTGCAGAGAGAGAAAGAGAGGCCACCAAGCATCAGAAACCAGTCACAAGTGATTTACTTCAAACCACTCTCCCCCCAGTGCTGCCGGTGCCAACACACGCAATCCTTCGCTCCTCGGCTCTGCAAACTGCACCCAGAAGGGCAGGGAGATGATGCAACTCAGCAATAAGGTTAATCACTTTTTTTTTTAAACTTTTGACTCCAACATGACTCCCAGAGATCTCCAGCATGATGAACACTAGGGTACCCCTGAGCCGTTAACACAGCTTGGAAAGCAACAGTCTTCGCACTGATATTTCTTTCAGCTCCTTTTATTTCACTTCTTAGCTCACATTTCTGCTCAGTTTGACCAAAATTAGTACTTCAGCAGATCTCTAGAACCAATCCTACCAGCCCTTAAATGTGCTTGCTCTATTTTATCTGTAAAAAGTGATGTGAGAGAACTCAAGCAGCACCGCTGCTACTTAAGCAAGTAAAGGGGATAAAAGCCAACATCATGACACTAAATAATGAAGTCCAAGCCAGTATCAGCTTCACCTGGAAAAAGCCAAAAATCAGTGAAATGAAGAGGCAGGGGACCATTTTCTCCAACTCAAAACTCAACAACACACCTTCATACCGTGTTTTATAAAAGTCATCTTAACACCTTAATCCTGATACTCATCCTTTTTAAGGACCCCAGTATAAGACTAAATTATATGTAATATCTTTAAATTAGCAAATGATCTTAAAAGCAGAGAAACTACAGCACAATATCAGAATTACAGAGGATTTAAGAACAGCTCTACTACAAGTAGAAACCAAAACCACTCTGCTCTTTTGCAGTATCAAGGCAGTGCTGAGTCCTAGACTGGATGTGCTCTGGAACAGCATCACTGGCTGGTGTGGACATGGAAATGTGCTGCAAGTTGTAGGACACATTGTGGTTCTTGGCTCTGTACTTACACATTTAAGTCATAGCAGTTCTTGATGATGATTAATTCTTCAATATATTCCTTCTTCACATCTGGGAATCTTGCTTCCTACAGTAGGAAAAGCTAAAGGTTACACAGGTATTTGAGGAGCTGTGTAGCACACGTAGCAACAGCACCAAAGACAGGGATTTATAGGTAATTATCTGGCACACTCCTGAGACTGGGGACAAAACAGTCAAGAGACCATTTACATCCATCCAGTCTGGCTACTGCAAGCTGCTGGCTTTCCTTTGCTCCACACCATGATTGCTAACAGCTCTTTCTCAAAGGAAGAGTGTGGGTAGTGATGTGAAAGGCCACGAGCCCTAAGGAGAGATTCAGACTCGATGGAAGCAGGGAAGGCACGGAGGTATGACCTACAATACAAGGAAAGCTAATATTTACCTTCAGCCAGACCTTAAGGAGTTCTAGATTGTGTGCTGAAATACAACATTCCAAAAGGAAAAAACCAACACCACAAATACCCACCCAAAGCACCCAGACACACCAGCAACGAGACCAGGACAGACAACAAACCTTTACTGGCATTTCTGGGAAGGCTCTCCCAGCATTTGTCACATAGTAGAGAACACTCTTTGCTGCTCTCTCTCACGTTTCTGTACAAGTATTGCAAATGATTGCACCACGTGGTATTTTGCTTTACAAGACTGGACTGGTCAGGGTTGTCAGGCAACCCTGACAATGCAATAGCAGCTTCTTACCCATCTCAAACAAAGTCACTGATCAACGAGGTCTTACTTGGAAAGAACTGAATTTTGTTGAACTGCTAGGAAAAAAATAGCAGTAAAAAAAAATAGAAAAAAGATATTTTCCTCAACCTCCAGTTTTCCCAAGTAGAATCAGATATGGCATGTAGAGGGAAGACCTGGAAGGGCTGAGGGTGGTGTAAGATACAGATGCAGTAGAATAAGCTTGTTTGCAAAAAAATACTCAATAAAGCATCAAGAGGGATCCTTCCTCCCTAGCAATCAAGGGGAGGAGTGTGCAAACATTAGATACATGAATCACCACATTCTTATTTTGCTTTATTTTTCAAATTTACACCATGTTGCCCAAGCTGCTGAATATACCAAAAGATAAGGAGTGCCCTTCTTGGTGGTTAAGTAGCCAGTGCCCCTCATGCCAACCTTCACATACAGAGTCAGCAAGGAGCATGTGGAGTTAACATACACGAGTCCTCATGCTGCTTATCCAGTTATCTTATCCCTCAGTGCTACTGCTTGGAAATCCACACTGCAAGGGCAACTATTACTCCTTGGCCACAGACCAAACTACTGCAGGAGAGGCAGCTGAAAACAGTCATGGTTCTCAGCCATGTGTCTCTAAGCTTTCTCTAACCCACCCTCTATCCCTCTGCCAGTGTTTGGGGTCTCAGGTTTGCTCAGTTAGCTTCACATCCATTCCTAAAACAGCTCTGCAGAGTTGTGTTAGGAATCAGCCAAACAAAGCCAAACCAGCAGATCCAAGAAGGCAGAAGCCTTTCAGGGAACCAACCCATGTTATTCCACCCCAAACTACAGTTTTCCAAGACAGTTCATCACATGCTCCTCACCAGGTGCATGGCTGAGCATCAGCCAAAGCAACGAGGATCTGCAGCTGGAGCCACCAGGGCTGTGCTCTGAGCACGTGACACTCTACACACCTTGAAAAACCTGCCTGAAAGCATCACACACACAGGAGGCAAACGAGCCCTGGGAATACTCACTGTCTCTCTGATGAGCAGTGCAGTGAGGTCCTGCTCCTGCCCAGCAGCTCCTTGTTCTGGCACGTTGCTGGAGCCAAGTTCCTGAGAGCCCTGTGCGGGGAAGGCCGGGCCCGGCTGCTCGTTGTCCCTCCCTCCCTGCTGACCCGTTTCCTCGGGCGGATGCGCCGGCTGGGGAGAAGCAGGGCCTGGAATCCCGTCCTGCTGTGGCTCCGGCCGGGGGAAGGCTGGCCCAGGAGCCTTCTCTCCATAAGCCCTCAAAGATCCTGGGTCTGCCTCTGGCTGCCCTTGCTGAGGAGCACAACCATTTGCTACAGCACGTGGCTCCTCTTCCGGCATCGGGAAGTACCGGTGTCCCAGCTGGCTGTTCTCCTGGGTCTCCTGGTCCGTGGTGGTTGCAGCAGCTGTTCCTTCGAGGTTTTGCTCTGTCTCCACGTTCTCTCGCCATTCCCGGGCTTCCACCTTTTCCTCCTCTCGTGCTGGAAGGTCTGCATTCTCCAGACTCACAGTTTCTGTGTTAACTAGAGGCTGTGGACTCATCTTTACTGGTAGCACCAAACTTGGACCAGGCTCCTGCTTACTTGTAAGTTCAAAGCTGGGGCCACTAAGCTCAGAGGGTCCAGCCTGCTGCAGTGCAAAGTTCACACTCTGATCCCTGCTTGGTCCAGCACTGCCCTCCACCACATGATTATACCCGTCTCCCTGGCACAGCAGGGCTGAATCCTGCAGATCCGTGCTCCTCAGGGCTGAATCCTGCAGATCCGTGCTCCTCGAGGGCTCAGCAGCACTTTCAGATCCTCCTTCTCCCCCAGTGCTTGCACCCTGCCATGGAGCAGCAGGTCTGATGACATTGGCACGCAGAGGCTGCTGATGCTTCGGGGTCTGAAAAGAACACAGACAAGGGGTAAGTAGGAATTCCTGTCTGCACGTCAGAATCCTTGTTCCAGATACTTTTGCATCTAATCAAACGTCTGATGGGAAGCAGATACACAGTCTGTTTAGCAAGATGCTTAATAAGGCACAAAACTGCAACTCACACATCTTTGTTTCACTGAACTCCATCCTCAGCCTGTCCCCAGGTGCTAAGAGAAAATTTGGGCAGAACCGAGGATGCACAGGACTTTCAGAGTGGAACAAATTCCTAAGCTCACCTCAGTATCCACTTCCCTCCCAGTAAAATAGTCTGGGAACATGGAACTAACTGATGACATATTTTTCTTCTCACCAACTTATTTAAACAAGCAGGAACCAAAGCTCAAAACATTAATCTCTGGCCTTGTTCTTGCCTCTGGCAGACAGACTGCTGTATGCCAACAGAGCCTGAGTGTTCTCTGCTACTGTTTTCAACTAAGAAACAGAAAGCTCAGCTTTGCAACCTATTTTCTCAACGCTTTTGGTTAATTTAATACAAAAGTGGAATATATTCTCAAGATAATATAGATAAGAAATGCTGCAAAAATATAAGTGCATGCAACAGCCCAACATGAATGCAAACAGCATAGAGGAATATTAAGCATACAAGGTGTGTATATAAATCAAACAAGGCATGGATTGAAAACCCACCTTCTATGGAAGATCAAGTCCTCTTACACAACACACCACCTCTCTGGATTCAGACAGACAACTTTATGGGAGCTACAACCTTGGTTAAGTAGAACTTTAGCTACAATGTAGTTTAACAATCTAGTTCTCCTCTCTTGTGCCCAAATACGATTAAATAAAGCCAACAAAATGCCATCATTTCAACATTATTTCAGACATCCTAAGTAGATTGCTATAACCACACAGGACTCAGAGGAATGCATCAGATGTTTGCACAAGACTTAGCTATACAGGCCATGAACAAAGCAGAGCAACTACAAGAATGAAAAATTACCTCTGCCAAGATGAACACGTCATCATCATCATCTTCCTCAGGCTGCTGCTTTTCCGGCGTTTCCAGCAACAAAGGTAATTCTTCATCCGAGGAATCTGATATTGTGATAAGGCCTTCGTCCCTGCGGTCTATCCAGTCTGCAGAACAGCAAGTAAAGCTAAAATTAGCTCTTTGCTCAAGGTGAAACTGGAATTTACAGGGCACATGTAGTACCAAAACACCTGAAAGAGCCATCTTCACATCTGCACTGCAGCAACAGGGAAGAAGCGCTCAGAGGTCACTGATCCCTCTGCAAGTTACTCTTACAGCCACTCCTCCCTCCCCAGCCCCTGAGCAAAACGCCTGCACAGCCCCAGCTCACCACGACAGCACCTGCAGGAACAGTCACTGGCACTCATGAAGAGGGTCTTCTATCCCAAACTTCAGCACAAGTCAAGGTGCTCCAGAAGTTACTCTGAACAAGCCATACTTCTGCAGAGAAGTCCTGAACTTTCAGTACCTCGGGAGCACTGCATTTTCTTTTACTAACGTGCAGAGCGTTTTAGCAGAGAGATAAGGTTCTCTGTGCAATTTGGCCTCTTCTGGAAGAGTGAGACTTTGCAGGAGTGCTTTATGCAGGGCTGAGATAGGGCCTGTGGCTGTGGGTGCAGAAGATATCCTTCTATTAGGTGACAACCTTGTCCTCAAGGTTTGTCAAGAGTGGAATATAGATGCTACTGAACACAAGTGATATATTCAAGGCAGAAACGGGGTTTCTGTACTACAGAGAGAACATACAACTATGCTTTTCCTCAATTTTGACAAGTTTTGGCGTATTTTTTAGCATGAGTATTCGTTTATCACCTTTCAGGCATATGGAGAAAGCATAATTTTGAATTGCACTCTTGGAGGAACGGGTGCCAACGCACAGAGCCCTATGAGGGCACAAATGCACGGCCAGCCTCTCTCCTGTGGGGACCTCAGGAGGATGGATCCTCCTTGGATCTGCTGAAACACCTCCACATGGTGTTCCCACGAAGTCAGCAATCTCCCTTAAGGCAGTACAACATGAGAAAGACAAGAGCCAAATATTTTGCATGCCTGCATAACATGAAAGAGCTTTCTGGAGGTGGCTAAGTCAGTGTAACAGAGCAGCGTGTGACAGGACAGAACACACCACCAGCAGTTCCCAGCAATGGCACTCCTGAGAGTTTAGTGACTCTGAGTCCTGATGGTTGTAAGCAGAGTTTTGGAAATAGGCACAACTCAGTACTCACCTTTCCCTCTGTGACTGCGGAAGCTGTTCAAGTTAATCACTTCTTCATTCCCACCTCTCTCTGCCATTTTAAACAGCTGTACCCACAAGTGTCAGTGCCCAGGCATGGCAGGCAGGCTCACATGAGGAACTAGAAGGTAAAATAAAACCAGGAGAGAGTAAGGCAAACTCAACTGCACCCTAAGCAGACTTCCTCAAGACTAGGCCACTAGAACATTTTGGGGCTTCTCCTGGCTCTTCCAGCTCAGTCTCGTCATGAGGATGTTTTTCTGTGCCCCCTTCTCAGTATCTAAGAGCAGACATGTCTATTTTCTGTTCCAACAGTTAAGAAAGTCAACTGAAGAGTGCAATCACCCCGAGAAGTTTCTCTGGAGAAGACATGAAGATTTTTACAGCTGTGCAATCACAAAGTGAGGAGAGATGCAGTTCTGTCCAGACAGGACTCGACCCCTCCCCATATATGGATCTGTTTCCAATAAGTCCAAAACCTGATGCACCAACCCACACAGCAGTGTTCCTTCCACCATCAACTGGTGAGAGGGGCAAAAGCCCCTTGCCTGAGCAGTCACAGGGCAGCTCCACCTAATCCTGCATCTCAAACATCCCAGCTGATGTCATTACAACCACCCCTGTCACCCTTAATGCCATGAAGTCGAGCTCACTTCCACAACACCCATGTTACTGGCATGTCAGAAGGAAGCTGCACCCCTGGCAGGGCAGTATGGAACAAGTCACATTACAGAGCACACTTTCCTGCCACCATCTGCTATCCTAAAGAAGAGATTTCCCTGATTTACAGTGAGCGTTTGGTACAAATTCCAGGATACACCATCTGCTCTCAATCCAGAAAGGAGAACATGACAGGAATCAGGTTCCTTCACAGGACTGAGCTTTTGGGACTAAATGTTGCTACCCCAGCCTGTTCTCAGAGAGGCACAATGAACCAGAGGCTCCCAAACAGGATTAGTGGGACAGAGGAATCACTGCAACCTGAACAGGAGGTTTCCATTTTATGCTCTGTCAGCTTATAGCTCTCAATCCCTATCATGGAGAGGCTGAACAGATGCACAAACTCTGAGCACAGTTTGATCACTGGGAGAAGAATGAAGAAAGTCTTTTTATTGAAAAGTATTCATCTCCTTATTGCAGCACAGAGGAATCTGTACTATTAAATATTTACCAATGCATAACTTGGAAGAAAATGATGGGTCTGCTATAAAAATCCTGTTTGCTAGTACACAAGAGCAGTATAAATTCCTCCTCAGTAATTCTACTTAACATCCCCTGCAGGGAACAGGAGTTGCAGCTAGGGCAGTAAAATGAAGAAATCAGTTCAGATGCACAGGATACAATAATAATAATAAAAATGTATAATTTAGCACTTAAGAAAGCTCAGCAGCTCAGCTCAGTGCCTGAAGCAGCCTTCTCCAGAGGGAACCTCCAGCAGAGAGGTTTCAAGGCTTGGCTACAAACAGCCACGGCTTGGCTACAAACAGCCATGTTCACCCGATCCCTGAACTGGTGATGGTCCAAATTTAGTGGGACATTGGGTGAGGGAACTGCAGAGGCCTCTTCTAACCACCATTACCACAAATATGCAACCACCTCTGTACTGAGCCCTGAGACCTCAGCAGCACACCCTGGTCCCAGCAAGCAACTTCAAGATTATCATGGGTACAGTGATGCTTTGAAAGCGTCTGAAAAGCAAGATTTTGGCAGCATTTCCACCAGGTTCTTCAGCTTCTGCCTTATAAGGAGAAACAAATCTTACTTTATTTGCCAGAATGGCATGAAAGCACTGTTCTCATCATTGCAGGCAGGTGCTTGGGAGCTGGGTCACTGTAAGTCTGCTTGGTGAAAACCCTGGCCTTTCTAAAAGGTCACCCCCACATTATTACAGTTGTATTTTCCCTGGTGCTCAGGAATAGCTACCACCTAGTCCTGTGTTATTACTCTTCCATCCTTAGCTCTCTGAGTCATTTAGCAAACAAAACCAACACGCTTCTTGCCATTTAAAATACGGAGAA
This sequence comes from Pipra filicauda, assembly GCF_003945595.2. Lineage (NCBI taxonomy): Eukaryota > Metazoa > Chordata > Aves > Passeriformes > Pipridae > Pipra > Pipra filicauda. The sequence goes on along the minus strand of NW_024104339.1, from coordinate 1,099,412 downwards.
ATGGAGGCACAGATGGGACCAGCGTGGCCAAGGTCACCGAGCAAACACTGCGAAGCAGCACTTGCAGTCTGCCTGGGGAGGAACAAGGACATTTGTGAAAGCCACAAATCAGCTCTCAGAGCATCAAGCAGTGCAGACAGAGGCTGGACAGGTGTCTGCTCGGATCTGCTCCAAGCAGAGCTAAGTGGCTGGATATTCCTCCCCTTCAGGGACATGTGGTTAGCAGGGCTGGGTGTGCAGGTAACGAGGGTGGGACGACACTGCAAGTGCTCAGCACAGCCACCAAAAAAAATCTTCTCCCAAACAGCTCAAATGGTGCTTTGTCCAATGCTGGCTAAACCCCAGCTGTTCACATACAGGAATGATGGATAAGCCACAAGACATGTTAAGGTTGTATTTTCTACAAGCTACTCCGATCCTGTAGAGAGGAGCTTGCACACTTCAACCTTTAGCACTGAGAAAGGGGTACAGGAAATACTCTGAAATTAAATTTGGGACAAAAAACTGTCTACCCTCTCATACAAGACAAAAACGTGCACACATCACCAACACACTCATGGTGGTTTAAAAGCAGGAATATAATAAATAGCATTAACAGTATACACAGTCAAAGCAACAAAAAAAAAAAGAGCCAAGCCTGGAAAGAACTGGCAATTCTTTCTGCTTCAAAACAGACTGAATAAAAACCCAAGGAGCTTAATAAAGCCCTGCTTTGAGGGTAAAAGCCAAACTTCCACCAAGAGCTAGCAATTCATTTTGTCAATACTCAGTACAGAGCTGAAGTTTAAACAAATATCTATAAGCATGGGCCAGTTCCATCTAGTGGCATGAATAAGAAGTTTATTCATGTTTATAGCACCAGGCCGCCAAGAATGTGAAGTAACAAGATCAAAGCCACCCTGGGGTCTTGCCCTACATAAACAACAATAAAAAAAGCAAGGAAGACAGATGGAAAGAAGCTATTCCATGCTACCTCAGTGATTTCAGTGCCTATTTATAGGTAAAGAATAAGGCTACCTATAAGCAAGCTCTAACATGCCCATCAGCTTTTCTGCAACACAGTCAAGGACAGGAAACTAGAACTGTTTTAAAAGCGAAGGACCTGGCAGCAGCCAGATAAACATTTTGCAAGTTTTTTAGTTTTTCTTTTTTTCTTAAAAGGCTCCCACCTGCACTGCAGCACATCAAGCTGGATTTGGGACTGGAATCCCTATACAGTATCCAGGTGACACAAAACTCATCACGACTTCTAAGATTGACAGTGCAGTGAAGACCACCCCAGTTCCACCCAATTTCACCTCCACTTTTCATATTACTCCACATATTCATGGCTCAGAATCACAGAATATCATGAGGTGGAAGGGGCCCACAAGGATCATCCAGTCCAACTCCTGGCCCTGCACAGGACACCCCAACCATCCCACCCTGTGCCTGAGAGTGTTGTCCAAATGCTCCTTGAGCTCTGGCAGCCCTGGGGAGCCTGTTCAGTGCCCAAACACCCTCTGATGCTGCACATTCAAGTTATTTCACTGCACAGGCAATAAAATCCTCCCCATTATGGATTTTCCTACAGCAGTTTGAGAGGAGAAGGACCCATTAACAGCACAGCTACTGGGAAAACCAGAGACCATCAGGGATTTACCTGTAACAGTTCTCTGAACTGATTAGACCTCAGACTGACAGCTGAAGTCACATGTACTTCCCGACAAGCTCCTCAAACATGCAAAAATATAATCCACAAAACCACTGGTCCCAACCACTACTATGACTTAAAGGATCAGCTGCTATGAGGTGAAGCAGGTCTCGGGAGCACACAGAATGCTTACACAAGGATTTCCAAAACCCAGGCAAAATCCTTTCAAACACCACATTACATATTTTTAGCCTAACCTAAAAATAGGCACCATCAGTGCTGTGCATATATTTAATCTCCTGGTATATGGAGGAGTTTCTGGGCTGCAGTAACTGGAGCAGAACTCAAATCTGCTCCCTCCACCTCGCATTTGTGCTGTGATGAGCATCTTCAGATGGTGCTGGAATTAAAAATGACAGTCAAGGGGAGACCCCCCCCCTCTCCTTACAGTGTAATGTATTTTACCCCCCACTTACAGCATTTGAAATCTTGAACTCCCACATACCCAAGATGGGACTAGACTCAAAGTGTTCTTTCCTGGCTCCAGCTCAAGGCAACAGGACCAGACAGAAAGCACTGCAGGGGAGGTAGGAATTGAGATCCTAAACGAACAGGGGGGAGAGTGGGGAAAAAAAAAAAAAAAGAGCAACTTGAAAGAGATGTCAGCAACATCAAATCACTGTGTTTTAGCCTCTCCCCCACACAGCAATACCACTGTTGCTCACCTACGTTGACAGAAGAGCATCAACTCCTACTTTGTGCCTGCGGGCAGCAAACGTGTCTGCTGGTAGCCTGCGAGCAAGGTGAATTCCTGGCTTGTTTCAAGCTGCTAAAACAAAGAGAAGCTACTTAAATAATGCATGGCTTGTGACAACCAGCAAAATGAAAAGCTAAAAATTCAGTCCTTAAAAAATGTAAAAAAAAAAAAAAAAAAAAAAAAAAAAAAAAAAAAAAAAAAAAAAAAAAAAAAAAAAGCCACAACAGAAGGGAAATAAACCAGCCTGTCAAGCATTTCACTGAAATATTTCAAAGGGTTCACAATTTGCTGGGGGCTGCTCCTTGTTAAGAGTCACTGAGCAGAAGCAGGGAGAGTTTAACAGTGGTTTATCATGTTAAGTGGCATCATCCCAAACAAAAATTAGAAATCCCCTGATCACAAGCCCAACAAGAACTGCTGGGCACAAACGAATCCTGTTTGCTATTCCAAGGCAGCTGCGGCCACAGCATCACATTTCCCAAAGGGACAGAGCCAGAGGTGGACATTATGAAGGGGGACAAGAGGGATGGAGTCATCAAGCTTTTCTGGAAGCAACCACAGCTTCTAGTTCCTTATTCCTCACCCTTTCTTACCTAGGAAGAAAAGCAGTGAAGGAAGCAATGTTCTTTCCACCCAGGCTCACCACTGGTCACTGCAGAGTCAGCAGCAGATACTCAGATCACATCAGGAGACTCTGATGTGAGAGGGTCTGTGGATTAACAGGGGATGAGCCACATCTATGTGTCACTGCTCCAGACTAATGAGAATTGCTTACTCAGGAGCAATCAAGAGAGCAGATATTTAGAGATTACTTGGCTTCAAATCCCCAACCAGATTTTTCCCCATTTTGTAACTCCACTCAGGACTTACAGGAAATATCCTGACTGCCTGTACATCACAAGACTTCACATCAACCTTATTTGCAGTTCGTCATTCCATTAAGGTCACAGTATCACTTAATAATAATTTTTAAGTACCCAATTGCCATTTTTATTGCATCTAAACCACAAAGTACAAGAGGAAAGCAATCTGCCCAGTTTTACCTAATTCACCTAACAGTGGGCCACATACATTGACACCAGTTTTCCTCCCCAAACCTGCAAAATATTTGCATTTTCCTGGCAAAATCTCTTCTCTGTGAGCTCCTCTCTAAAATGTACAATGTCTTGCAACAGCTGCATTCGTTTTCCACAACTGGGCAACTCAACTGAAAGTTTCAGATTCCTTTGAGCTATTCCCTGGTGACTGGCATCAAGGTCAGCAGCTGGACACTTGGGTGCCTTCCCACGACCCCTGTCAGTCCTGCCAAAAGAAGGGCTCTGTGCCATCACATCTCCCTGACCAGCATGAGACTCCTCATTTTGATACAGGCAAAAAACCACTCTCTGCACAAGAGGTGGGGAGCTCTGGATCAGTCATTTGCCTCTCCTATCGAACTGAGTCCTGAAAAAAGTTGAATTGGCAAAGTCTGGTTGGAAAGGAGAGTTAATGCCATCGCCTCGAGCAGCTCATTTTATGTGCAAAGTGAAAATTCGAGGCTCTGAGAGGAAGAGGCATCCCTGCAGTTAGTTCCTGTTAAGGGCAGTACTCTGCCTGCCTCAGACTTCTGGCATGTGCAAGATCACCCAGTATAATCCCCTAAATCCAAAACCTCCCTCCCACATCACAGACACAGGTGCCAGCTTGGCATTTCATGTTCAAGCAACAATTCAGGCACCAGCAGCTCAGCCCTTGGCTACAGCACATACACACAAACCCGGCCTCGCTGGGCTCACAGAGCCTGTCTCCAAAACCATCATTTTAAAGAACTGATTTATTCTGATTTTGTGGTATGAGGGTGGAGGGGAATGCAAGAGCACATGAAGCCACGTGACTTGCAGCTCTGTCGCTTCCAGAGCAAGTTTTACTTCCAGTTTTCTTTCCCTGAATTCACGTGTCCTTTGAGCAGTGCCCTGACTCAGACACCACGTAGAGCTCCAGGAGCTGCACATACCTGTCACAGCTCCACACAGCATTAACTGCAGCTGCCTTCCCTTCCCCACAAACCCAGCAGCCACGTGGAAAAGAACAGGAGAAATGCCCTGTGTGCCCCAGGGTACACACCAGAGTGCTCCTCTGTTACTTGTACTTCACAGAGCTCTCCAGGAGAAAGGATTCCTCTCCAAAGCATTTCCTCTCCAAATCCTCAGTAGTTTTTCTTCCTTTTTTTCTTTTCTTTAAGGGATCCTGAATCTCACTTTAAAAGGCTTAACAGAACAAGTAAGTCCAAGTGCAACCTTTTAAGTAGTTATTTAACAAGTTGGATGCACGTCTTCAGGAACCTTCAGGTTACCATCTCAGCACTGTTTTTCACTGGAGAGGAAACAGAAATAAGGGATTTAAGGCTACTGGGACAGGCTGTGGCATTGACATTCACACAGAGCCTGCTCTGCTCACAGCCCTGTTTGCAGGGGCACTGGGAGCAGGGGGAGCCAGGCTGCACACAAACAGCAAACTGCTATGAAAAGCAGCAGTGAGGGACTAACTAGACCAAAGCCAAGAGGGTTGGAAAGCACAGAGTCAGGTTTAGTTCCAGGACCAGCCAGAGGAATTTAAAATCACAAAGGATTGATAATCTGTGATGGCATCCTGGATGTTGAGAGGCTGCCCAGCAGACCAACTTTGGAAACCATCTAAACTGCACTTGGGAAGTTGTGCTCCAGAAAAGAAAAAAAAAAAAAAAAGGCATAACAAACCACCAGGAACAAATGTAGAAAGAAAGGTGCAGGTCACACTTAAAATAAAAATACAAAAATATCCCTTATCACAAGAAACTTTGCTTTCAAGCATAGCACACCTCACCTCATTCACAAAGCTGCTGACAACACAAAAGGTGAGACTTGACCTTGAGGTGGCACAGGAGGGAAAAAACCCAACTGACTGCAGCAGCCCACCTTAGCTGAAAGGAAGGTGTCCGTGTCAATCTGCACAGTGCTTTTAGAAGTATTGACTTCAAAGCCTGCCACCAACCATTCCAGGTGTCAAACATCCCAGAGAGAGGGACTTCCAGAAAGAATGACCTCACAGGTCACATACTCTGGTTATTACAGCCATGCCCTTTTTTTAGAGCCATGTTAAGCATCTGCACTTGCCATAATTCCAAAGGTCAGTGGCCAGAAGCTGTGGCTTCACGTTCAGAAGGGTTCCACTGCAATGCCTACTTAAGGTGGTCACATTCCCACTCCACGGTTTGTCTCCTCCTCTCACACAGTTCCTCCAGCATTTCTTAGAGCTTTGAAAGGAAATGCCCTGGAAAATGTTTTTGTAGGATTCAGATCAGATACCTTCTCTTCCACATGGTGGAAGTGGGAGAACAGAAAATAAACTGAAGGCAGGGAGATCTTAAACTGTGGCCACAGCCAATACCTGACTAACACTCAAACTACACATGCTCCGAGTCTAAGGTCAGGCACTGCCTCTGAAAGATGCTTTTACACAATAAATCGATAGGTTTAAATATGTATAAGAGCCAGTTTAGAGCCATAATGGGCCAACAGGCCAAGCTCACTCCACAGTGAAACAAGGTTAAACAGCCTAATGTACTGAGAGTAAAATACCAACAGAAACATTGTAAGGCAGGTGCAGCACCCGGGCAGCAAGGCCACGCTCTGCACCAATTTCTGCTGGAAAGGGTAAAAAATGAGCTGCCTGTTGCACCCACAGAAGAACTGCTACTATGTCCTTGCTGCTCCAGCACCTCAGATAACCAGGTGTCAAAAGATTTTCAAGCTGGCTGGCAACAGCTTTTGTAAAACCAGGTTTAGTTTTGTTTGCAGCCACGTGTAGCCTTGTGGCCATTTCCATCCCAGCAAGCTCTCAGCAGTGAAAACCCAGGGCAGCCTTCCAGGCTCACCACATCACATGGCAGTGCCACTGTGGGGTTTAGGCAGAGTGGGCTAAAAGAGCAGAAAAGCAAAGAGGTTGTACTTGAGGCAAGTGCCACTATATGAGAACTGAGAACAGTGAAATTAGATTGTGGCTGGATTTACAGATGCTCCACCTCCAGCATGAGTCTCTTCTGAGACCAATAAAGTTCATGAATGAGTGAATTATCAGCTAAAAAACAAGGGAAGAAGAACTGCACGTGAACTCTCCAGGTCCACAGTCACACAGATTCACAAGGCTGCAAGGTACCCACCGATATCATCCCAAGGCAAACAAACATTTTGCACACACAAGACACAGAAACCATCACGGGCCACAGCCAAGGGGTTGCCCAGGCTGCAGTCAGAACTTTCACCAAGGACACACTGCTTGCAGGCAGCGAGTCCTGTGCCCACCCTTAGTCATTGCACTCAAGTGTCCAACACTGGTTTGAGCCTTCACGCAGCAGAACAGAAATTCTTTCCTGGGTGTTGCAATAGCAGAAAGATTATTTAACCACCTGGGATGGAAGGTGAGTAAAAACAGCCACGAAGTGCTAAATAAACACAAGCCCATTCAGCTGAGGAGCACCCTCCAGACACTGTGTTCAAGGAAAAGGTGTGTTCCAGCTGCTACAAGCTGGTCTGTGCTAGTCCTGGCAGATCCAAGGGTACCTCCCAGTAGATACACAATGAAGCCTTCTCCACTACAATAGGATTCTGGTTTAACAACCCACAGAGAGGACATGAACTATTTACAATAGCCAAGTTACTGCTCACGGGTCTTGCTCATCTGTAGCTGGAAATCCCAGCAGCAGGGGAGGGATGAAACGCCCTGTGCTGCTGGTTTCCTGAAAGGGAGAGAAAGCTGCTTTTCCTGCCTCCCCATTATGCTGCTGCTGTCATCTCCCTCAAATTGCATTACAGCACATGATGGCGGAGCAGGGAGAGAAGGAAAGCCCTCAGCAGCACTGTGGCTGTGCTGCAGGCAGCTGTCAGCACTGCTGCCCCTTCCCTCTGCCAGCCCAACACGTTCAGCCAACAGCAGCTTGTACTTGCCAGGGGTACCTGGGCCAGTGCTCCTTCCATGACCGGCCTTCAGGTAAAAATCGATGTACACGAAGCATTAGGGAGAGTTTTCCCTCCCCCCTCTATCAAATATAAATGCTGTCTTTGGGATGGGGTTTGGAAGTAGAGGTGTAAATCTGTTCCTAACTCCGGTTCTGCAAAAGCTGCAACAAACCAACCTCTGCCTTCCTTCCTCCAAGGAACAGCAGGAGCAGTGCCCACAGCTCGGTAAGAGCGTGTCAGTCTGGATAAAGCAGCACAGGAGCCTTGTGCAAGGAGTGCTTCAGACAAAACATATTACTAGAGGCCGTTTTCCATCCTTATATTCCCCATACAAAGATTCCAGCTAGTGCGAATCCCGATCACCTTGTACTGCAGAGCGGTATCACGTGATGACTCTACAGATCCTGTCCAAATGTTTCTCTGAATAATGCAAACAGTAGCTTGGCCTCCTTACAGGGGGAGCAGGCTGAGGGTGAGCAACACCACCAAAGCCAACTGAAAACGTTTCAGGTCACCCTGACACCCACACACACTCACTCCCAGTTTTATTTCAGCTCAACAACTTTGCTTCTCTTTACAAGTGACAACCACAGCCTCCAGAACTCACCTTGGGAGCAGCCAGGCACCATCAGCACCAGCACAGGAGTGAGGCTCCCCAAAGCCAGCAAGGAAGTCACACTTAATTTAAATTCCCCTGACCTGGATCAGGAACACTGGGAGGTGGCACCATGACTCGGGGCAGCAGCTGCCCTGCGTTGAAATCTTTCCCCAAAGCCCAATGCTTTTTCTAGTTAATCAGGCACTGACAGCTCCCCTCATGAACACAGGGAGGGAACCACAGCGGGGCTGGTAATTAGGAGAGAGGTGTCATTCAGAAGGAACATCATTTCCTGTCCTCAGGAATTAAGCTTTCTCAAGGATCGTTACAAACTTTAAACCACTGCAAGCTCTTAAGCACTGAGCCAGAGGAAAAACATCACTCCCAAGATATTCCAAAATAAACCTGAAATTCTATAAAAGTGACATGAAGGCTGCTGAGCACGAGATTGTCCCAGCTCAGTGAAACATTCCTTATTATCTCACATCTCAGTGCTTTGGCAAGGGTGACTTATTCAAGCCACCAGGATGCTGCTAAGTGGCTTTTCCCCCCTCTTTTCCTGTTTTCTCTGCCTACTCCTCCCCGATTTCCCAGACTTCCCCATTCCAGTAACCTGCTTAAAAACAAAATTACTCCAGACTAACGTTGGTCAGCACATTATTCAAGCCCCACTTCACACACAGGAACTCCCAGTCAGTACAAAAATAAGGTTATCTCCTGTGCTGCTACTAGGAGATAGCTGGAGTCTGCAGGCAGATGTGTTTCACACCTTCCACTGCTCACTGTATTTAAAAAAAGCACCTATCCCACCGGGATAGATCCCAGCAAGAATAATTTCAGTTACATGGAGCAGCTTGAAAAGCCCACCCATCTACCAACAACAATAAAACATACCATTGTTTCAGTGCACACACAGACCTCTGAGACTATTATTGCCTTGCCTTTAAGTAGTTACAGTGATGCCTGAATTCAATAATGTAAATGGAGGCTTAAAATATCTCCACACCAAATCCATCTGTAAAAATCCCCAAAATTCCAGTGACAGGAATTAGCGGCGCAGTTCTGACTGTCCCAGAAGGAATGCAGCCAGTGGCAAGCCCCAACACCGTGACACAGTAAACCACTCACAATAAAAAGATATAAATAAAAATAAGACACCCGTTCCAAGCTAATGAATGGGAGCTTCTTCCAGCAGGCACTAAACAACACCCGAAGGGCTCCGCATCTCTCGCGCTTGGGTTTGTGCTGCTCCCGGTTGTTAATCAGCTCCTGGCCCCTGGGATGTGCTTCCTGTCTCTCTCCAGCTGTGCTGGAGTCCCCGGAATTGCGTGCTCGCTCCACCTACTTTTGCCACAGGACTTTTTGGTGATTTGTGTCCAATTTCAAAGCACAAGTCAGCGACCGCAGCTCCCGGTGGCAGGAACGCCCACTGCATTCTCAGGCAGACAAAGCACTGCTCTACCCAGGAATTTGGACTTCCGAGGCAGCTCCTGAAACTCCAACCCTGGAACAGGCTGCCAGCACCCCGCTGGAAACCAGAATGTACCTTATCACCCATAACACCTGCCCCAACTGCTCTTCCAGGGCCTGCTGTTTGCACCCTGGCTGCCCAGCTGCAGCCAGGCCAACAGGAAAACATCCTAGGAAGGGAGAAAAAGAGATGGAAGAAGGCCTGTTACCAAAATGCAGAACCACAAAGCAGGCTGAATGTCTACAGATCTTCAGGAAATGCGTCTGAGTCCCTTCCCAAGTCTTGGTATTCAAGGCACAAACTCCTGTCAAGATGATTGTTTATTAACATCGAGTCACACCAGCAGACACCCAGCACATGAAATCTATTAACATGTTTACAATTGCTGAAGGCCTGATGTGAGGCAGTGGAATTTTTGCACGGCATTCACCCTAGAAATTAAAAGCTGATATTAAAGCTGTAAATCCCACAGTCCTGGGATTAAAAGCTGTCCCTGCAATCCTGCAAGTCCTAAAGAAAATGGGTTCCACCACATGGTCTGAGCTGCATATTCCCATGTACCTGTTCAGGGATGTACCAGAGCCTGCTCGAGATTTGAGTCTGCAGAATGATGGGTCTCAAACATCCCCCCCTTGCTTTCCAAACAGGTTGCTGGAGGAAAAACCCTTATGTCCCTCTTTGGAAGCAGGAGAGGCCACCTTAACTCAGAATGCAAAGGCCAGTCTAAATGCCTGATAGGGGACACCTGCCTTCTCTTCCACTGCTACTGCTGGAAACCTGTGACAGCTCCAAAGTGCATCAGGTGAGAGAGCAGAAATTGTAAGAAAGAACCAACCACCACAGAGATAGAATAGAGAAAGAGGGATCTGCTCACAGGTCTTAGCACCAGGACTGCCTGTGCCCCTCAGACACCAAGGCAACGACTGACTGCCTTTAGAACTGCTGCCCAAAGCAAAGCAGGAGCCTGCTGTTCCATAGGGCAGGAAGGGAGATGGGAAAGAAACACAACAAAGAAAGCTGTGAAAAGCACATGGACAATAAGCTGAAGTCTCTCAGCATCACACCTTGAAAACAGAATAAAAGTGCACAGCAACACCAGCTTTTCTCTTTCAAAGTACCAGAGGTCTCAGACATTGACCAAACCATAACACCATGTAAGAAAATGACCCTTGCTCCAGGAGCTGTAAGGAAAGGAACAAAACCATGAACGACTAAACTTATTTGCATGAAAACTACCACCCTAAGTATCTTTCAGTAAGACCTTAAGGTAAAGTACAGGATGACTCTCAAAGACAACACTCCGGGTCAAAAAAGCACAGGTGAGATGAAAAGAAAAACCTCGTGGGCTGGACCCACAGGTGCAATCAGCCCTTATCCACCCAGGCCTCCAGCCAGCACAGCTGCAAAGCCAGGGATCCATGAGATGAGGGCAACTCTCAAAAGGTTTTAAAGAGTTGCCTTTTTGCCACCCCAAGGTGCCGTGTGGGCACTGCCCGGGGAGCTCGGGCTCCTCTCTTTGCACACACACTGTAGTTCACCACAGCTCTTCAGCCTCGGAAGCCTCGGGTGGGATCCCGACCTGCCTCCAGCTGTCTAGGGGGGCAAAGTCAGCTCCAGAGGCAGAAAAACTCACTGGACACGTCTCCCACATAAAGGCAGAGCGTGTTAAAACTTCCAGGCTTTGCTCTCTCTCCACCGAGCCGAGCCGGCACTCAGATAAACAGAGAGGGAAAGAGGAGGAGGAAGAGAAGTATCTCTTACACAGATCCCTCAGCTCCGGGGACAGCTGCGTTTGGGTTTCCTTCCTGCAGTAGCTCCCACGGCAGATACCTGAAATGTCGAGATGTCCCAAAGGCACCGAGTGGTCCCACACCGCAGGGGGGTAGGGGACGGGCAGGAGAGAAGAACAACCTTTTATCCTCCTGCCCCCACCAGCTCCGGTTTATCCCCGAATACAAACACCTGGCCCGGGGTACCCGGAGAGCAGCACCTGTACCGGGGTGTCCCTCGGTGCTGGGGGAGGGGGGGACCCCAGGGCCGGGAGGGAGGTGGGGGGACCCCCATGACCTCGGGGAGGGGGAGAAGAGACCGGCCTTGAGGGGAAGGAGGGGGAAGGGAAAGGACTCGGTTCTGAGGGAAGCTCAGGGGGGACGGAGTGTCCCCGATCCCGAGGGAAAGCGGGAGGGCCTCAGGGGAAGGGGGAGCGGTGACGGACACGGGGACGGACGTACGGACACAGGACAGCCGGCTCTGAAGGGAAACAGGGGGAGAACGACCTGTCCCTGAAGGGAAGCGAGGGGAAGGACCCGGCCCTGAATGGACGGACAGGACGGACACCGGGCCCTCAGGGGTGGGGGGGACACCCCGGGCAGGCCCCGGCCGGGGGTCCGGCGAGGCCCAGGGACGCCCTCTCTGTCGCTCGGTCCGCCCGGCGGTGGCACGGCGGCACTCCCGGGCCCCGCGGGGACGGAGGAGCCCCCCCGACACTCCCGGCCCCCGCGGGGGTGTCGGAACTCCCCCCACACTCACCGGCCCCTCCGGCCCCGCTTCATTTAACCGCCGCTGCCGCCGCTTCCGCCCGGCCCCGCGACACGTGACCGCGCCGCCCCGCACCATAGAGAGGCGCGGAGAGAGCGGCGCAGGGAGACGGGCAGCCCGGGCGGGCCCGGAGCGGCCGACCTACCATAGAGAGGGGGAGGGAGTCAGACGGAGCCGCGCCACGCCCCCTGCCGGGCGGGAGGTGTGCTCGTGGGGAGGGGGCGGGGCTTGAGGGAAAGGGGCGGGGCCAGGGCCTGCACGTGTGTCCTGGGGGCGGGGGGACAGGGAGCCCTCGGGGGCTTCCATCGGGGGACAGGGACCTCATATGGGGGTCTGTGCCCGGGGGGGCGGCGGGAATCTCCTGTGGGGGCTCTGCTGAAAGGGGGACACACGAGTCCTCGACTCAGACTCGCACCCGTCCTCCTCCGCTTGCAAAATATTAATAATTACAGAAAACCCCAACAGAGAAACAGAGACTCATCAGCGTTAATGACTCTTTTTCCAGCTCTCGTTAAAGGGGAGATCATAATTTCCTTCTGGAAACTGAGGATTTGGAAAAGTAACAGGGTAAATGATAAGGTAAGAAGGGAAAAAGGTTGAGGCTGGTAATTAATCAGCTGAAGAATGAATGAAACAAAGTGTTCTGCCTGCAGGGGAGGACTTTCATCTGGGCAGTCCGTATAGATCAGTTAAACCAGTTGCATTTCCATGCTTTATCCACTCGATTCCCATACATTTAAAAAATTTAACAACCCTTAACAAAAAAATCTGTTGGATACCAAGAGTTTAAAGTTGTGAGTTTATTGCATATGTAACAAAAATGAACATGACCTCCTGGGTCCAGCCTACTATACAATCACTGTTTATTCCAGCTGGTTCCATAACCACATTAAATAGAACTAGTATTTCTTTAAATACTTTGATTTAGACATAAAATGAAACATTAGTGTACAACTTTCACAAAATAAATCTGCAATAAAAACAGTGGGAAGAATAACAAGGATAGCAGCAATACTTAAAACATGACATTACAAAATAATAATAAATTAAAAAAATACATTATAAAGTGGTTGAGGAACAACAACAACAACAAAAAAAATTATAACAAATTAAAACCAGATCCATACTGTGTTTCTGGGAACTTGCTGTACCACACGGCCCTGAACCTGGGCACTGGCTCCAGAGGGCCCGGTGGCTGGATCAGTAATTTACAGAATCTGCTGGATTTTAGAACCACCTCGACTCGAAGCGAGGACAAACTGCTGAGCGAGCGCCGGTCGCACCGTCTGGAGCCTGGAGCAGCCTTTGTGGAGCAGGGTCTCCTCTGACGTAATGCCCAAGTGAACACTCACACCCATCCAACAGTCTCGTTTCTTCCCGGTTGGAAACACGAGCAGAGTGGTGGTTTTCCTACATCCCTGAGCGTAGAGTAAAGGCTGAGGAGCAGGATCAGGGCACGGCAGGGCGGTGCCGACGGACCAGCTGCTGGGTTTGCCGTGAGGACAGGAACGACAGACACGCTGTACCTTGTATTCCCTTCGGGCCAGATCCAAGAGTATCCGCGCACAAGGTGGGACGTGGAATGACAAAATGGACACCGGACTCGATGTTATTCTTTGGGCAAGTTTGAGAAGTTAACAACCAGTTCAAGTGCTGGCAGACCGAGTGGGAATGGACACACCAATTCAGACAGCTGAGGTTATCCGAGACCTCCGGGAGCCGCTGGCTCAAGCCACACAAACTCCTGTTTGCACTCCGTCCTTCCCTGGCCTCGGAACTGGCCTCGGGAAGAACAAACCATGGCTCCAAACCCTCTCTACTTCACTTCTTGCTGCTCCTCCATCCACCCAACCAGCTTTAAGGCCTGCCTCAAACGCACGTACAGAACAAGACAGAAAATGTCTTCGTCGTCACTGAAGTGGCACGAAATTGCAAAGACAACACGATGGGAGAGGTGGTGAAGCTGTTGGAAAGAGAACTGAAATAATTAAAAAGACAGTGCCCCATTCTCGTCACCGTCGGCACGGAGGAGGTACCTTGACAAGGGCTTTAAAATACAGCAAAAAACAGACGGACTTCTCGGAACAACAATCCTTGCCTAATCTTATTTTGTGCATTCAATAAAACACTGACCTAGCAAAGACATTAGGAACTATCATATGCCAACTGTGTCATTGACATAAAGCTACTTGACCTACAGATCTCCAAATCAAGGACTTTTCCCTTCACCTTGCTTGGTTTGCACAGAGCCACTTGTGCTGCAGGTAGAGCTTGTGTGATAGGATTTTTGTTAGGGCTGGCCTTTAGTATCTGGGTTTGGGGTCTTTAAACTCCTTTAGTGAAAAATCCACATGAGACTGCATGCAAAGCTTTTGGGCAATAATCCGTTTTGCATTTTTCCTATCTGACTGGTTTATTGCACATTCAAACATACTGAAAGGATTAAATACACTCTATGAACAGGTCTGACTTCGAAGCCATTTGGAAAAGCCTGGGCTGTGGGGACTCTGCTGCTCAACCCGAGACCACACAGGTGCTCTCTGCCACAGCTGCATTTCCTCTCTTCTCTGCAAGAATTGTGTGGTTTCGTTTACGTCCCAACAACCAGAACTGCAGAAACTGGTCCCCAAGTGCCAAAAGATCCCTATAGAACATGGGTCTGAACAGGTCTCTCCTGTAGAGTCTTTTGCAGGATGAGCATCTTCAGCCACCCCCTGCAAATCTCACTGTATGGTACAATTTCAAACCTCCGATGCAACCCTTACTCCCAACAGCAAATCACAAGAATTATGGTCAATGGCAAAAAGAAAACCACAAACAAACAAAACAGAGAAAGATGCCAGGGTTTTGACACGTGTCTACTTTCTGTCCTATCACAGTTTAAAGCTATTATCAAATTGAATTAAAAAAAGACAAAATAGAAGTATTCCAGTAGACGTCTCCTAAGAACGATCTCTTACCCACAGCTGAATTTCAATGCACTATTCCATAAACATAACATCTGTTAAATGTTTCAGTAATGAATCTCTCTAAATATCAGGCTTGCCAAAGAAAAAAAATCCTATACAAGCAAGTCTGCTTGACTTAGGTCTAGACATGTTTGATAGATAACTGGGTCTCTCTGAAGCCGTGTTATTTGTTAAAATACTGTCTCATCTTGGTGTGCAAAGTGGAAAAAATGTTAGTGATTCAGGTATTTGATTTGCTTTTGTTTCCCCCGTGTTAGAGAACAAACCTTTTAATATTAGTTTCAGATATTTGAAAAAATAGCCTTATATGGCTCTCTGGAGAAATTTTCATCCCTACAGAACTGAAGTCATAAATTCTTCCAATAGCTTTCCATAACATTTGAAATGTACTCACTATATAGTTCACCTTTTACCTCGACCTCCAAATAAACCTTTCCCAAGGCCAAAAAATTTGAAGCAGAAGTTTGCTCTGTTAACTTGGCTTTTAGTGATTTCCATGTGAGTCTTTAGAATTTAAAGTCAGGCAAATGCATCTCGGGTAAAACAGTGGCACAGAAATCACAGCTCTGGGACTGAGCGGATCTTTATCCTCTGTCTCCTCCTCACAAGGCTTCTCTGCAACCTACTTACATCTGAACAAACTATGGAAAGTAATTTTGCAGGAGGAAATAATTGTTTTCATGTGCAAAACAATTAGATTTCAGCCAGGACAACCAAAAAGAAACCATTCAATACCATTTAAGCTGTCTCAGATTCCTTCACTTTTCTCAAGGTGAGCCACAGCTTCCACTGGGAGCTTCCTGCTAAGGCAGAACTTGGATTTCTTTACCTTTCAGTTAAGTGTTCATATGGAGGTATTTTCTGCTAGAAGTTTTACTTTTTAAACAGGTGTTTAAAATGTGCAATGCAAATTCTGGTGCCAGTCAGACACTCTGCACCTGCTGGACTCTACAAAGGCTCAAGTTTGATTTAAGACAAACTAACCAGGTGCACCTACCCCGTTGCAAGTTCTCAGCAAATTAAGCTCATTCCTAATTAGACTTTGATTCTCCTATTAAAAAACCCCACAGGTCGCTCACTCTATCACAATATGTGTTACAAATCTAGCAGAATATCCTGTGTAACCAAAGCCAAATGCTGAACTTGGCTGCATTTCGTTTCGGGGGGGGGGGAGGATGGAAGAAGAGGGAAGGGGTTATTGTAACAAAGGGGAGAAAACAGAGTTGGGAACCACCAACAAAAGCCCCGACCCCCCACCCCTCATCCACCAGCGGCAGAAGGGAAACAGCCCCATCTCTAAGTTGTCAGAGTTCTGATGCTTCAGACAGCTTAGCAGGAAGTTCACAGCAAGTTTCTTCTAGCTTTTGATTTGGTGGTCCATGAGCTAGCATCTGTTTCCTTTGGTTGCTTTTTCACTCGACAGCAAACCCACATGTCTCTTCCACAGCTGTCAACAGCTTCTCATAAAGCTTCTCATATGACTCATAAGGCGGAATGTCGATCCGGTTAAAGCTGGAGGGGAAATAACAACACACTGGTGAATCTGAAATATTTATTGGGGGGGAAAAAAATGCTGGAGCAGCTACATATAGATAGAACTTGTGAAAACTCAAAGAAAGCCTCAGCCACTTCAGTGGCCAAAGGAGACGAGATGAAAAACAGCTATTTCTGCAGCAGGAATGCACAGCTTAATAGGGAAGCATTTGGGAGGAGGAGGAAGAGGAGGAGGCCGATGCATGAGACTCGCAAATAAAGCAAGACATGAGGCAGGGCTGCTCCCTGCCCTGCCTGCAGACAGTCTGTGCTGCTGCTGAAACCATTTCCTGCCTCTGATGGAGTGAGATTTCCGTGCAAGGGCTCAGGCTGTGCCTATACTGCACCAACAGCACGAGCTCCTGACGTCTGACATCTGACAAGGATGTAGCTTTGTAATAAAGAAGTAAACTTACAAATGTCTCACTATCCAGAATAATCAACTCAGGGATAAATGAAAACCACAGAGAGTAGAGAAGACAAATCAAGTTTTAAGAAAAGGAAATTATTTTGCTGACTGCAGAGTACAGATATTTCCAAGCTAACAGAGCACACCTGGAGTCATCCATGTGTATCCCATGGCTAATCCATACCCAGTACAAATAGAGATGACTCCTTTAAATCAAGACAAATGGAGAGCAAGCACTGCTGTACAGTGTTTCCATCTTACCAAGTGTGGGCTTTTGGAAGGTTGTCTGTGTTTGCATCTATTAAATGGATGGTAAACAGTCTGGGTCCTGCAGCGCCTGTAGAACCTTAGACAGACATTCTAGTTAATGCACTTCAACAAAACATCATTCACACACACAAATTTTGCTGCTTATGAAAAGGCAAGGGAGGAAATTACAGTTCCAGCTGCAAACCCATGTATGTCCTGGGCTAAATCTGCAGAGATATTTGCAGCTGATGAAGGGATGGCAGATGCAATAGGGCTGCTCAAGACAATCAATGTGCAGACTGATAGTTTGGAAAGCTGCTAAATTTGGTATTAACAAAATTGCACCTTCAAAAATGAAAAGATGAAGTGCAAGAAGGTTTTCCTTGTAAACCACAACTATATATTTTAATTTTGACCATCAATTTACTGTCAGCCAACAAATGGAATGTGATCAGGAGAGCACAACAGCCAAGGCACTGCCACCTTTTCAATGACAAAACCTGAGACTTCCAGGATCTTGCTTTAAAGTCCAATGGTTTGTTACCAAACTAAGAAGGGAGTACAATTCTCACATGAAAAAGTCGTTCAGTCAGCTCTATATTCATGTGGATGTTTGCATGCAATGATTTTAACATCAGTCCACAGCACTGGAGGACACTGAGGAGCCAGTACTAACACCAGCCAAAGCACGGCATGGTAACAGATTTACCAGCTTCCCTCCCGCAATGTCCAGCAGCCCCAGAGCTGCTGACAAATGTAACTCTGCTCTCAGGCTCGGAAGTTTGCAAAGTGCTTAAGTATCAGCCTTACTCTGATACTTTACAAGGGGCCCGTAAATACCACACGGCTTTTATCTCTTTCCCCCCCCACAGATTAACTCGGCCTCCACATCAGTCACCTTGTAAAGCCTTGAAACCTTGAAGTGGGACACGCGTCGACCCCGTCACGAACTGCAGCAGCCTGGCCCTCCTCTCCTCATCAAAGGTTTCCACCGCCTGCCAGAACCACTTCACGATGTTGCTGTCTGCCATGCAGTGCTTTAGGCGGGTGTTGGACTTCCAGTCGTTCAGGTCTATCTTATCCAGCCCTCCTATGATGAGCTGTTGGAAGATTAGGAAGCGCTTTAACATTCAGAGTCATTGCACGGTTATAAAAACACACATCCAACCACGTCACGTGAAGCCTGGAATTGTTTAGGTGCTTCAAGCAGCTTTTTGGTGCAAGGTAGCACTCCAAGCCAGTATAGGACAGGCAGTAAATCTCTGAGTTTAACTGCAATGAATTACCAGCACTAGAACTTTTCACAAGAAACTAGAGTCAGAGGGCCACGCAAGACCTGCTTTATTAAATCTATGTTACCTGAAAGGTACAGCCTCTCTTTATGAGGGTACAGCACAAATCTGGAAGAAGACAAGCCATCTGCTGCCTGACACAGCATCATTGTCCTGATGCAGGATTGTCCCAGAGGTGCCAATAACAGCTATGACAGAATCCTGCTCGGTTTGTGGGAACATCTGAGCTGCTTTGTTGTTCCACACCAAACTACAGAAACTTTTCATCTGTTTTCTGCCGCCATTTGTGAGAGGCTCTGACACAGACCAGACATATCACTTCAATCTCTTTTCCAGATAATGCCAGGTTGCAAAAAAATAAAAAAAGGAAATCTAACCACCTCCCCATCAACGAAAATAAAAGGCACAGAGAAAACTTCATCCCTCAAAACAAAACGTGTCATATTCTAAATTTCCCCATACTGTTCCATACTGAGGATCACATTTCTGAGAGCTGCCATTCAGCAGCAGCCTTGTTGTGCCACCAAGGCAGCACCCAATTATACTTGTGCACATAATCAGGACAGTTGTGACTGTTCTGACATGGACAGTATTGAAATATTTAATGGATTTCTAATCTGCCTTTTTAAGCAAATGGAATGCAATAACTTTGTGGGATTAATCAAAATGAATGACTGACTAGCACAAAGCTCCAATACCACAAAGGCTTGCTATTCCACAAGTTGCCTCATTTTTTTAAAAAGGCAAAACCAAAGAAAACTTGCTGTAACAGGTATTACTTTAAGAGCCTTCTGCAGCTCAGGATTTAATAATAAAACAAATTATTTCCTTTTGTATATGCTCTACTCTTCTATTTTAGTCCCTGTAAACCATGTCCTGTGTGCATATGGAAACAGCCATGCATGAAAAGTTACTGGACAAAGCAAGTTCTGGGGTAGGTAACATGTCAGGTCTTGCCAACAATTCCTCAAACTGGCAGTGCTCCCTCCCTGTTCAGACCACCTGCCTTGAGCATTAGTCCTTGCACAGACACCATGGTGTATTTGTCTTTCCCTGTTTAAGTAGCCCTCTCGATAATATTAATCCAAAGAATGTCTAAAATAAACCACAAAGGGTTTGGTTAAACAAATACCCTGCTTTCTGGTATGTAAATTGGAATAAGTTTTGTGGTGGTTTTTTTTCCTTGGTTGGTTTGGTTTTTTTTAATCAGTGCTTGATTGTGGATCAAACAAATTACAAAACAATACTCCATGTGGATAAAACATACCTCAAGTTCCTTCTGGTCGAAAGGCTTAAGGAGATGTTGAGGAATAAGTTCATTAAAACCTTTCTGCAGAGCCAGGAACTGTGCCTCTATTCCTCTCATAAACCGCCAGTTCACATACAACCTGGGGGGGTGGGGAAAGAAAAAGTCAGGGATGATGAGCTGGATGAGACTGGGATATTTGCAGCAGACCTGGGAAACGCTCATTTTACAAAGAAACTTGTTTTAATACACACATTTTGTATTATGAAAGAAGTGCTTATCAGTTCTTTGCACCATCAACAATTATTGCACCATCAACAGAAAAACCAGTGTACAGTTCACAGCTTCATCCTCCCAGGCAATACAATAGGGCATTGTGTGAAAACATTCATGTCATTTATGATTCGGGTATTTCCACCCAAAATACTCGTTTCACTAATCTCCCTCTATACAAAAAATGAATCTGTTTACTACCTCCTTTCCACTACATTGGCAGGATGTCTTTCTGTTCTGCAATACCTGACATATTCTTTCTTGTTCTCTTCTGTCACTTGAATATTCCTGCCATTTGGTTTGAGTTCATGCTGTAAAATCCTCCCGAAAGCGTTGTGTTCCACACAGAAAGTATGGTCCAGGACGGGGGTGATGTCATTCTCTCTGGGAACAGACAGACAGAGGGCAAACTCACTGTTTTTGATATTTTGGTAACTCTCAGTGGTGATGCTGACAGGTATTTGAACACTTAGGTAGTCTTCAAGCTAAACCTACTAACTACCCATCTGCATTTCACACACGAGAGGAATATTGCCACAATCACCTATTTCTGTATAGGTTAGAGCATGTTGAAGAGCCTCATCAGATATGGGACATCCATCTAACTCTAGCAGAACTCAGGATAATGAATAAAACCAGATACACAGAAGCCTCCCACACACATATACATAAACCCAGCAGGAATCTGATCTGCTGTCACATATCAGTGAGATTAGGGAAGAGATCACACGCCGTGAACTCAACATCATCAGTAACTTCAAACACAAAATTCAAACAGCATTTAGGAAAAGAAATTGAGGGAATGCAAAGCAGTGCTGAAGAGTCCCAAAGCTACACTGAATGTTGGATTTTGTTCTGAGCTGTAAGCACATAGAAGCCCAAATTACTTCCGTTGATTTTAATTTTAATTGAAGTTGGTTTTCTTTTGAAGGCAGTGGTACTTCCCCTCAGAGCTCTGTCCCAAGTTTGGATTTTGCTAATGTTATATTCTACCACACCCATGCAATGTTTAACAATTTAGTATCTACTTCACTGCAAGGTGAGTGAATATAGAGGTTGCAATGAGAACTCTTCCTCAAGTACCTTGAGCTTTCTGACACGGAAGCAGTAGTTTAATGATTTTGTACAGATCTCCACCATTACAGGTTTTTGCAAATATTTTCTGTAAGGTGTTATCTCACTATCGCCAACAAACTCTACCCCATTTTCTCCACAGTGAGACTGTTGACAAATGCAGTACTTACAAGATCCAGACTAAGCTTTTGTGTAATTCTGGGTCAACAGACTCCAGGTCAGAGAGCTGGATGGGCTTCCCCAGAAGCTGTTTGTAAAAGGGCACCGTGAAGCCCCCGTTGATATAGTGTCCATGGAACACAGCCAGACCCATTATCCGACCCACAAAATGGAAATAAGACAAATGGTCCTGCGGGGAGAGAGGAGAGGTTGGAGAGAGAGGAAAGGGAATCAGCCTTTGGGAAGACACTGACATCTTGTGGCTCCACCTGCGCCCTCGGTGGAACGTTCAGTACATCCTGCAACCCTCCAGGCAGGAGGAGAGACAGCGTTTGCCCTCATAACACAACCAAAATGATTAAATACCTCAAACAAGTCTCTGTGCATTACTTAATTAATAAACTGGATTCGAGTCCTCTAGACCTCTCAAAGGGCAAAACTTGGAAAAAGAAAATCCCTGTAAAATCCCCAGGATCCAAGAAGATCCGACAATTCCAAACAAATTAGTTTATTCTTTGTTTAACCATCAAAATGTATTTGCTCTTGAGGAAGCAGGCCACGTGCTTGTTTCCTTCATTCCTTTCATGTTCCTTTTAAACTGACTTTTGAAAACTGAGGTGTAAGTCCTATGGTTGACATTCTTCCAGTCTCCCTCATCTTCCAGTGCAAATGTCAGGAAATGTCATGTCAGGAAGAATTCCCTCTACTAATACAGAACTGCTGCTCCTTTTAGGGTCTGCATCAATATAAATCCTCCAGTAAGAAAAAAAGCAAGCACAGGAGTGTAGTTGAGAAAGGGCAAGCAACGGATACATCCCCAAAAGTCACGGGGTGGGCACTGCTGGGAATGCAATGCTGTGTGCACAACCAACTGCTCAAAGTGAAGATGAATTTCATCTGTGTCTTGTCTTCTCAGAATCACTGTGCATCCCAATCAGTACTGAGGAGTCTCAAAGAAATCAGGTACTGATCAAAGGACACCTCCTTTATCATGTTTTTAATCTCTGAACAAAACCCCTCTGCTCCATACCATATCAATATAAAACATTAACACCACCTTATTCTGCTTCACCCTCCAGTTTAAACTCTTTTCGTGGAAGAACAGCTATAAAACACTGCAGGGGACATCTGTTAAAGCAGGAATGTCACTCAGAAATTACTACTTACAGGATTGATAGAAGAGTCTGGATTGATTTGCAGCATGTAAATATTATCTGTGGAGTACTGGAAGAGTCCATAATAGGGATTCAACATTTCATGGCACAGCAAATACAACCACTCTCTGCCCCAAAAAAAAAAAAAAAAAAAAATTTAGAAGGGTGCAACTTATTTAGAAGGGTGCAATGTTTATTTCAAAATCAGATCATTCTGATTTTGCCCTCCATTTGCAGATCAAAAAGGTATGATTAAAAACCCAGAGTGTCCTGTTCCACTCACAGGCAGACTTGGTTTAGGTTAGAAGCACTGAAGGGATTATCATCAATTAGAGAAGCTACAGCAAGCTGTCAGACAATGCCATCAACTAATTGAGTTTGAACAACACAGGCTTCCAAAAAAATCCTGACTTTGTACAGAGTTCAGCTATTTGCAGCCTACATGATCTGCTCCCCTGCAACCTGTACGGGATAAAGAAGTATTCCAAAAATCTGTTGTTTAGAATCAGTTCAATCACTGGTGATCTTTAGAAAAGCTGTTTTCCCTCCAGTTTGGTGACTAGAGAATCTCTGCTTTCAGCAGAGGCCAGGAGGGATGGAGACCAAAGAGGAAGGGTTGGGTAAATTCTCTCAGTAACACACAAGGACCAGAATGGAACTAAAGCTATTTCTGACCTTCCACCTCACCCTGACAAATACCTCTTTGTTGTTAAATTTGGACACTCATCCCAGGTCCAAAATATTCTGAGAGAAATATCAATTTTAATGCTTAGAAGTGGAGCTGTACTGATCTGAAAGAGTCAGCTGCAACTAATGGGCAATTATGAAAGACATCAGGGCAACAGGATGTCAACACTGGAGCCACCCAAGGTTGCCTCGGGTAAGGCAGCTCAGAATGTTCCAGTTTCCTTCCTTTGTCCAGGGATTGATTACTGAAGGACACCTAAGTGGGCAATGCAGCCTTTGTGGATTTGAGAAATTTCTCAGTGAATGTACACAAAGCACCTGAGCCACCACAAAGGTGAGCGTTTCACTGATGCTACAATCAGCTCCAGAACCTCAGATCTGAGGCACCCGCAGGGAATTATTGTTATTTTTAAGAGGGAGGCAAGTCCTCGCTAAAATTTTAGCCTTTGTTTGGGATTAGTTCATCTCCACTGCTGCTCCAACAGATCAGAGGGCTCTCCTGAATGCGCCCTGGAAATCAGAAAGGTGTGTTTAACTAAATGGTTTCCGTGACCCGGATCCGACTTCAGAGTCTGGACACCTCCTGAGAGACCTCACAATCTGAGCTGATCACACTTTCCAGTTTCATGACTTTCAGTGGGACAACTATTAAATCATAAACTTGCACTTTTCCAATCTACCATGATACAAAGACCGAAGCTACAACCTCTGCCTGTAAAATACACCACAAATAACTTACACACACCATTAACAGATAACTCAAAAGGGAATGGTATCAGCCACAGGGAACTTAAAGGACAATTTTACAGTTCATAAGTGTCAGACAAACCCCCAAATCTCACCTTGCTACTCCTCCATAGTCCAGGCCTTCCTCTCCTCGGAATTTCACCATAAGCCTCTTTTTCAAGTCCTTTGGCCTCATCTTCATTATCTGACGGTAGGATTCCTGTGGGGGTATTTGTACAATTAGATATTTTATTTCCTCACTGTAATTAAGTCTATTAAGATTTCTGTAATACTGCAATTAAAATTTCTGCATTTCTGTAATACACGGATTGTTACTCAACAACAGAAGACATGATTGTGCTTGAGTGCCAGTCTGGAGCAAACTCCAATGACAACTCTGCACCACGTGGGGAGTGGGATTCACTCCCCCTCTCATGAGAAAACTTGCTATAACCAACATACAGTTTTACTGAATTCTTGAGTGACAAAACCTGCTCTTAGTAGCAAAACAAATGAAATACCTCAAATATTTCCTCTCTGGATACTTCAATCCGACAGTGACCAGCCTGAGGTTGCTGAAGAGAGAGCTCATGTCTAAGGACTTTCAACTTTTGTACCAAATCTCTTTCATATCTCTGTGCAGGCAACTCCTCCCCCTCTTCCAGTGATCCCTCATTTGGAGTTGGCAAAGGCTGCTGGCTGGGCTCTTTTAGCTGGCATTGATGGCTTTGAAAGAAAAGGAAAATGTTTATTCTGGAAGCATAACAATAAGGGATATGTAAAACAATGATGGAAGAACTGATTAAGCTTCCCAAGTGTGTATTCAGGTGAATTTTTTAATTTTCTAATTTTTTAATTAAGTAATTTGTGTAGCATCATTACCCAACATTCAGGGATGTAAGGAACACAGGTATTTAAAATAAAGAGTTTCAGCATTTTTGAGCTCCATTTTTATAGGCAAATAAACTGTGGAAGGTTGTGGAGCATGATCACTGAATGCTGTCTAAATTTGTGTGGCATTCTCCCATATGGAGACAACTTTCAAGAGCTTAACACAAAAAGAGATCTCTAATGGAACAAACAACAGCTTTATAAATGGAACTGTCTAACAACTGCAACTAATTTTATTCCAGCTCCATGTAAAATGAGGCTGGGGATTCCAACACAGTAAAAATACTGCATCTATGGGTGTCAAAAGAGAAAGATGTACTTGTCCCAAATAGCTGCAGCTTCATACATTCAACTATCCTTATCCATCAGTGCTTTATTTGGGTTGTGAAGCAATTATTTTTCAGCTACAGAGATTCCCCAGCTGGTTTCAAGCACAGGCAAGTCAGATCCAGGAAAAGTCTGATCTTGGGCACAAGCAGCACTGCTTCCAGGGTCAGTTCCACAATAGTTCAGCTGCCTTTGCATGATGCAGAGCTTGATCTTACTAAATCCTGCTAAACCCCAACTGGCTGTGCACAGCACCAGTTGACCACACTCCAGCTGGCTTTATATTCCTGTTGTCTGGAGCTCCAGGGAACACTGAGCCAGTCCAGGTCCAGCACAATCAGCTCAGAGCTAGAACTGCTCATCCACACAGGCAGGAACTGAGTGATGGGGAACCCCTGGCAGACCCTCAACCCCACACCCCAGCAATTCCAGAACTGTGCATTTGCTCCAGCACTGCTGGGGGAAATTTTGTCAAGCCAGCTTAAAGAGATTAGTGTTGTGCCAAAATAAGCAAGGTCTCCCTTAAACCTGAGCAGAGTCAAAACCTTTCTGAAGAGTTTCTGCAAAAAACTTCGATAAAACCAGCACTGAGGACCAATGCTCAGACCCTGAGTACAGCACTGGTTGCATCTGTTCCCCAGCATCATTATCATTCAGGTTTTCAGCCCCCCATGACTCTCAAACTGTAGCTAAAACTGGACAAAAATTCAAGGTTTAAGAATCCAAACCAGACATGAATTATTTATCAGGCAAGACTCTTACTTCATGATGTGATGTAGTCGTGGATCTGTGAATTGTGTGGTTCTGTTGTTGTGATCTACAAAATATATTCTTCCTGAAACTGTACTTCTGACTTCCCAGCCTGGGGGCAGAGGTCCCAGTTCATCACAATTCACACTGTTAAGGTCTCTAAAGAGAAAAGCAAACAAGATGTTAATGCACATCTGAAGTTAAGATGAAACCACTTTACATAGAGGGGGCAGGAGGAATGAATTTGGTGCTCAGTGAGGCCATGCAAGTCTTGGGAAGGACAGAACACATTTAGGTGTTGACAGGGACTCTGAGGGCTGTAAAAGGAGGAAAAGACTTTTTTTTTTCCACAGCAAAAATTTCACAGAAACATTCCCATTAACGCTAATGAGACCCATGTGCAGAAAACCAAACAACTAAACAAAGGCCTCTGCACCAACCAAAGTCTCCAAACACCCCATCAGTTAGAGGCTAAAGCAGCCAAATACTAAGGTCACTTAAAAAATAAAAATCACCTCTGAAGTTAGACATAAGAACCCTCAATCCTAACTATTTGACTGATAAATCACTTATAGTAAGGCTTTACCAACAAATTCACCCCTTTCACCCTAAATAAATTTCAGGTATCACTTCCAGGTAGTGTTTGAACTCAGTATGTAGTATTTACATCTAAGAAATTGAAGATTAGGCTCCAGCCTCCTAAGAGAGGGAAACACTAATAGTGGCAAGAAAAGGGAGGAAGGAAACCCGAGGATTATTTTTAGGCACAAAAACTATTGTTAAGTAAAGCATTCTCTAGACAGCTGGCATGGATTCAGGGTTGAAGGCAGCACTTAATGTATTTCCTTACCTAAATCTAACCGTGCAACTTCTGTACAAATGAGTTAACTGAGAGGCTTTAGAAAGGTAGAAATGCTTTGTACACCGGAGGTTCCTTGGTGTCACAGTGAGTATAAGCCAAGGGGATACACAAGCAGACAGACAAGCCCTTGTTAGGCTCCTTAAAGAAGATTATGGTTGGAACCATTTGCTGTGATCAGCTGTGCATCTGAAAGTACTGCAGAGATCTGACTGCAGCAAGTTTTAACCCACATCTCTGCTGAATGCCAAGGTTAGGTTTCTGCACCACAAGCTGGTAAGAAGGAGTCACCTTTAACTAAAATAAGTGTGACCTGTGACTCACAAGACACTGCTGTGCCCACTTATATTGCTGGTCCTGAAACCCTGGCTCTGGGATTTGGGCAGAGAAGCAGCAGAACCTTTCATTAGGCTGAACAGATCACTTGAAGAAGAGACAAGGCTTTGGGCACACAAGCCTGACAGGAGTGACACAAATGAACAAGCACTATCATTTCTTTTCCCAACAATACCAGCTAATCTAACATCAGCTATTTTCTGCCTCTCTCTCAGCTTTATTTTTCATTTCCTTCTATACACTGTGCTTTTATCAACACTTCTGCCTGCACTACTTTATATCATTTCTCTAATATCCTGTATCACACCCCTGTATTATCCAGGCAGTGCAGCAGCTGAGAGTTACAAACTTATTGTTTTACTCTTGAATCTGGTGTGCAGGTGGTCCATGGAACAGCCCAGATCCAGAGCTCCTCAAGGAAGAGTACCAGACCTTGCTTACAAAGACCTGGATTAATTGCAGGTTAAGGTTTAAAGAGGCTTTGCTAAATTAATCATGTGAAGGATTCAATTTTCCAGCTGCAAATCACTGGCCTAAAGCATAAAAAACCTCAACTCCATTTCAAGTTTAAATATAACAATCTCTGCTTCAGTTACACGTAAGTGAGCAATAATAAAGCAATAGTTGCAAGTTCAATACTCAAGATACAATTATTTTAAGAAAGTAGACTTTTTTTTCTTCAATTTGCAGTCCAAACTGTTTTCATACAAAAAAGTAGGTAAGATTCAGAGATTTGTAGCTTCACCAAAAACCTCAGTCACATCGACATTTTAGGAAGAATTTTTCAAACAGGAATTCCTGAAGGGCTACATATTTTCCTCCTTTTGTTTTACATGATTTACAAGCAAATAATTTTTTCTTTCAAAAAAGAGTAATCCTTGATATCTGGCGAAAACTTAATTAGAAAGATCCAAAATTACTCTTCTGCTGGGAGTTCCCCCTTTAAATTTAGACAGCCCATTTCACAGAGCTTTACTCTTAAAGATCCAGCATCCTGTCACACACACACATCCCAAAACCCCCTCACTTTTAACTATAAATACATACCTTGGTATCCTTGGGTCATGCCATGTGCTAACTCCAGTCTGTGTGTGCAAAAAATAAACCTGTCCCTGTACCGTTGTTCTTTGCTCTATTAAAAAAAAAAAGGAAGAAAGATTGTTTTAAATTACAAATCTTGAAAAAAAATCTGAGTAAACAGTTTAAAGCCATTAGAATATTTTGTTTGTCAGATGTAGGAGAAAGTACTGGAGCCATCCCCCTGATCTCTGGCAGAATGGACCGGTTTGTCCTTCTAAAATTTGCTCTGACTACACATTTCAGCATTCTTTTGAAACTCACAGATCCATGCACCAACATGTTTTAGCTGATGTTTTTATTTTTAGATTTTGAGACAACCCAAACCCCCAAACTAGATTTCTTTACTCCTAGATTTGCTGTGCTCTTTTCTGCGATTTAGATTCTCCTTAATCCCCTCCTCCCTAATCTTCTGTACTACTGGCTGCTTTGTTGCTTTTATATTTTCCTCATCTCTTCTCAAACGTGGGCTCGAACCTACACAACATGCCAAGGGGGAAGGAAAAAATAGCATTATACTGCTCCAGTTTAAAGAGCTCTTTACATTCGTTCTCCCCAGATACACAGCCAAGATTAGCAGTGAATCCTCTGCACCAGCATCATACCACAACCTCATGTTTAATTTACCACCAACCCCTCAGTGTACCCTGGCACAGCCAGATAATTAGCCAGGCTCAGACTCCCATCTGCACTGCTCAGTTCCTCTTCCAAAACACAGTCCACGAGGTGCACGTGGCTGCTGCTTGTTTCAACAGGTAAACCCCCTTCCGTGCATTAAAACTGGAGGGGGTTTTTTTGGGTTTGTTTTGTTTGTTTCTCTGAAATCTTCAGAAAAATTAAAAAGGCTTCAGCGTTCCAGCCGTGGGACGCTCCTACCGTAGCCTTCGGGCAGCTCGGGCGACTGGTGCCCGTGGGGCCTGTTCTGAGGGGTCTGCACGTGGGCTCTGACTTCGGGGGTGCGGAGCCGCTGCGCCTGCAGCCGCTGCTCCTGGCTGGGGGACTCCACGAAGCGACAGTTGCCTCCTCCGGCCGCTCCCGTCGTGTCCGTGTACGGCGCCGGCTCCTCCATGAAACAGCTCAGCGGCCTTCCCGGCCCGGAATCTTCATAAACCGTTCTGAAAATGGGGAAACTTCAAGAGTTTCCATCACAGGAGAAGTGAATGCAGAAATAAGTGTTTCTCTCTCTCTCTGTTACGTCAAGCGCTGCGGCTTTTAACCCAATTTGTGCCGGTTTCCTAATGTTTTAATACCCAAATTTCTCAGGGAAGTGCCACAAGCACCGGTAACAAAAAACCACAAGTCTTACCCATAAGCAGTTAAGCTTATTTTCTTCAAGTAATTATCCTTACTTTCTGGATAATTGATAGTAGATAGTGGATACATATTCCCAGGTAATATATTAGTCACACTGATATTTAATATTTCTCATGTTAATTACAGCCTTTCCACATATAAACCATTTTTCTAATTAAGTGCAAAGAAAACAATCCTTACCCTTCATTCTCCAAAAGCCCTCTGCAGTCTACTACAGAACCTCCTGTGCCTATTCTGTCCCGTGTCTGTAAACTGACTGAAATAAAAAAACCACAAACTCAGGTTAATAAAAGAGCAACTGCTTCCTTACAAACAACAAAAAGCTAAACAATCCACATTTTTACAGGGGAAAATATTAAGGAAAGCTCTATCCTACACAGGAGAGCACTTCACTTACCAGAACTCCTTCTATAATCTTAAAGCATTACTGATTTTTTTAAAAAGGAGAAGAGAAACCAGAAGCTCATCCCCTCAAAACTTGAGTTTATTTCTGTAAATATCAAACATGTCAGGTTCTACATCTGGGTTTCATGAGGATCCAGAAAGGGAAGCTGGAAAAAAATTGTTCACCACTAGATGTCATCATTAGGGTGAGAATTTGGGGTTTGCCAAATACATTTATATATCACTGAGACACTTGGCTTGGGTGGGGGCAGCAAAAGTGGGGTGAATTAGCTGTAAAACTAGCACCGCCTTGCTGAAATTTGGAAAGGGGTTACATC
The DNA here is from genome assembly GCF_003945595.2 of Pipra filicauda. Taxonomy (NCBI): domain Eukaryota; kingdom Metazoa; phylum Chordata; class Aves; order Passeriformes; family Pipridae; genus Pipra; species Pipra filicauda. Next base: position 1,069,395 of record NW_024104339.1, on the reverse strand, counting down.
AGTCAAATGTATTAAACCAGAAATTTATAAAATTTCTCTTAGCTCCTCCAGTTCCTTTTTTCCACCTAAGGTTCCCTCTGCCTGTCACCTTGGCCAAATGCTTGAGTGTCACAGTGGCATTTACCCTCCCAGAGCTGCTGCAGAAGCCTTGCCAGACGCATTCCCTCTTTTTAACAGTTTCCCATCATCAACTGAGAGGAAACAAACTCCTGCACGGGAGCACAAGGAAAATTTCCAGGTTATGTAACTTAATCCCATTAAAATCAGAAGAAGAGGTTTCTTTTTTAACACAACCTTTGTCCCTGTGGGGATTTACCAAGCAGGTGAAATGTAGCTGAGACCATTCTTACCCACTATTTGGCCTCGGACAGCATCGGTGTCCGTGGGGTTGAGTTTGCATAGATCCAAACGCTGGTCTGCAAAGGAGAATGGGAGAGATCAGCCCTGGGAAGGGGTGGGTGGGAACACTGTTCACTACTCAGGTACGAGGCACGGAGGGTTCTTGATCACCCCAGGTAGGAATTGCTCTTACATCCAGTATCTTTTAGCCTGCTGATGGCATTGGAGAGGAGTCGGACACACCCCAGGAAGCCAGCTCCCTGTTTCTTATGGATTTTTTTATGGTTCCATACACTGATGGTTATGGAATCTGTTTTCCCGACATATCTAGAAAAACACATATTAAAAGAGTAATTTTAGAAATAACAAGCTCTTTTTACTCCACAGAATCGATGCTGTAATTGGTACAAATTCTGACACATTTTAGTACATCAGTCATGCCTCTTTATTATAAATACACAAGTGCTTACGCCCGAAATGCTGTTATTAATGAATTACTGCACAATGATTTCACACAGTATGGGAAATTGATATTGCTGCAGCATGAATTTAACTACAGCCAGCCTCATTAAAAGCTAAACAACAAGTCAATTAACAGACAAAACTTTAGAATTTATGGTTCTAATAACTTGAAGGAAATAAATCATTACAACAAGGACAGTCTCCTGTAAAAGCTGGATGCCACTGCTCCAGCAGAGCTCACTCCAAGCACTTGTGCTGTGTACCTGACATGCAAATATTTCTGGACTGAAACACCAAAAAGCAAAGTACCAACCCTTTATTAACAGGTGATTTTTTGCTGAAAAAAAATCAGTACTCTGAGAGAAGGTAGGGTTAGATGGGATGTTAAGAAGAAATTCTTCCCTGTGAGGGTGGTGAGGCACAAGTTGCCCAGAGAAGCTGTGGCTGCCCCATCCCTGGAAGTGTCCAAGGCCAGGCTGGATGGGGCTTGGGGCAACCTGGGCTAGTGGAAGGTGTCCCTGCCCGTGGCAGGGCGTGGGATTAGATGAGCTTTAAGGTCCCTTCCAACCAAACCATTCTGTGTTTCTATGAAATGTGAACAACTGTTGCTAACACGAAATAAAGTTGCAGTGCCAACCCTGCCTTCCAGATAAATCTCTGGCATATTGTTTACTTATGACCTTATAACCAACTCACAGATCATAATGCTGGTTCCATTTGGGGTCCAACGTGTTCTTCACAGTGTCAGTGGAATGGCACTGACCTGACCCATCCACAACTATTTTTGCAAATGGGTCAGGAAGTCCTGTAGAAGGGAAAAGGTGCTATTAAACACAGCCCTTTGTTTTGGTTCTTCTAAGATAATGCCAGCATGAGCTTCTGCTCCCCCCTCCAAGAAAGGCAAGTTGCCATTATCCTAAAACTATTTTAGTTAATCCTGTCTCTGAGATGGATGCTACTGGTACCCCCCAACACAGAGCTGTGAGCAGCAGACTGACTGTGGTATCATCAGCCAGACCTTCACCTGGAACTTGGGAGCCCTCAGCCTTTTCACCCCTAAATTCTACACAACCTACAACTCAGAGTAACATGTACTCATGTAGTAATGCAGTGCTCCTGCAAGAGGGGAACCACAGAGCAAATGACACACACAGAGGAGCCACCACAGTAATGCACCATCTACAAACAAATCTGATTAATCCAGAGCAGAAAGTTACACAATTAGGACATACTTACTGAAGAAATCTTTCTTTGCGAGATTCTTGGCACATAATACTGCAAAACAAAACAGCAGATAAAGAAATCTTAAGACCATAAAACAAAGCTTTCTGGTAATCACATCAGTTAAAATCATACCTGATCATAATTCATAAAAACCACCTAAATATTAAATGTGAGCATTGTTTTCTTTATCTGTGATTGGAATATGGATTTACATAAAAATTCCTTTGCTGCTGTAGTTCTATTGTTACATCACACAGAAGATTTAATGAATGTCCTTTTGCATTGAAACCTCCTAATTTTCTATACTTTATGCTTACATAAATGCTAAACCAGATTTTTGTTGTTGTTTCAGAATCCACCCAGTTTAGAACAAGGATTACACAGTTTATGAACTAAGAAAATTGAATTCCCAAGTTCTGGGATTCCTGGAAGAGACCTCTATGCTAAGTCCCATCAAATGCAGTGCAACCTCCTGCTCCTTGCACACAAAAGGGACAGGATACATGGTGAAACAAGACATGGGAGGAATCCTACAACAGCAAAAGCACTCTGTAAACACAGCAAGGTTTGGGGGTAAGCATGACAGGAGAAAAATAAACATCCTGGAAGAAAAATCTGCATCGAGAAGTTTTCCTTTCAAAGAGCCACAAATGAGACACTGATTCCCCCTCTCCAATTCTACTCACCAGCACAGCAGTTTAAGAAAAAATTAGATGAGGAAACTCACATCAATCTCCATTTCTCCCAGGTCTATTACCAGCTACGAGGCTAATTTTGCTTTTCCATAAGGACTGCTCAGTACAATCTCAGCAATCCCAGTTGTTTGGCATCCATTAAAAACAACTCCGGAGCCAAAGACGAAAACATTAGAGCTTTAACTTATCTCAAACTAGGATCCAAGAGAGGAAGGTAACCATAAAAGACCTAATTACTTCTGAGGGAATCTCTTTCCTCCAGTGAGGAAAAGAGACCTTTCAGGATGAGAATGAAGGCTCAGAATATACTCAGTTCCTCTTGTATAAGCCATGCCTCCCTCTCATCTCCATCTTACCCTGTTCCTGATTTACCCTCAGCCTCACTGTAATTCTATATTGTGGAAAGGGAAGGTGCAAAGGAACAGATACTTTATTTATTTATTTTTTATATACTTCTACTAGAATTCCACCTCTCAGCATTCCCTACCCAACACAGCCAGCAGAATAAAAACTGTCTCACCTCACGTGTCAAGTAAACAGACCAAAGAAATCCACTATTTAACCCAGAAGCTCACGGAAAAAAATACACAAATCCCCCGTCTTAGCAATAATTAAAGCAGTCGCACAGGAAACTATTTTTAGAATGGATTAAAAATTACTTATTTCTTACACTGGCAAACTGTATAATCAGAGAAAGCTTCTCTTGTATTTTTCCTTTTAAACAACTGACAAAAAAAGAAAAATCTACAGGACTATGGCAATTCAATGAGAAACAAAACAGGATTACAGAATCACCATCCACTGCTCTATGGAACCACGACAGAGCAACCTTTTAACTTCCTCTTCCTTTTGTGAGTGCTTCAGAGGAAAAAACACCCAAAGACCACGGACTGAGTACAGGTGAAATCAGAACTTTTGTGTGCTAGTTCCAGACAACAGGAATTTTAAAGGTCCTGTGAGATTTTTAAAACCCAATAACTCATTTCAATTTGCCATCCCTAATTTTAAGAATAATTTATTGAGCTGGAGAAGCATGACAACTGTAACTTTGTGCATATGGTCTGTCTATGTAATTATTACCTTTATTCTATATTTTTAGGTGTGCCTTCTAGAGCTAAATAGCAACATAAATTTCTAAAGCTATTATTGAAGAATTATATTTTTCATTTAACTCTTTTCCCTCTGCCACAGCCTTTCAGTCTACAGCAGATGAGCTCAGCTGCCAATTTTCCACTCGTAGCCTGTGAAACCCTCAATTTTAGGTTGCAAAAATCATTACCCTTTCTTGTAAGAAAAATATTGGCACAGCAGCTAATAGCTGAAATAAACCTTTATGGAGCAATCTCCAGGATCAGGCTGCCCGAGATGGACCATTGGCTGCGTTCCACTATTTGCATATTAAACCCACTAGAGCAAAAAATATTTTCAAGACCTCTATCACTTAAAAGCCATAGATTTCTAAATTCCGGTAAAGAAACGGGTGACAAGGGTCAGCAAAGGGAGACTTGGATGTGAAACCATGCCAGCAGTGGAGCAGACAGCCCCTCCCTGCTCTGCAAAGCTGGGAATGTGCCAGATTTCCTTCTTAAACGCATCGACTCCAAGAGGAGAGACCTGTCAGCTGCTACTTGAAGCCTGAAATCCATGAACTCAGGTAGGTCTACCTACAAGGGCTTAAAAACGTATTAATTTTATCCCTGGTTCAGAGGTGGTTTAGGAGAATGGGATGGATCCTTAACTGGAAACCAGGTGCCCTTTGCCCAGGCCTTGCCCAAACCCCGTCTTTGCCCATTTTCCAAAGTGTTTTTTCTTTTGGTTTTTCCTTCTTTTAAACGAGAAAGGTTTCGGGCTTGTCAGCAGGAACGATCTCCCTGCATTTGTTGCAATGTTACAAAAGGTACTAATTCTCCTGACTTGGGCATTTACATTCTGCCTCCTCAAAGTCAACCGACTTGTTTGAGCCTGACACAGGATTTGTTTATGCTCCGCTCTGGATCGCTGCACAGCGCTGCAGAACTCCTTCTTTTAATACAACAGATCCCAAACACCACCGAAACAATGTCTGCACATCCAGATTATAATATTTATAAAGGGATGGGAATGTTTTTTTTTAAGTACCTGACATTATTGAGATAATTTCAAAGGCCAAATTAGCCAGCTGGGTGAAGTATTAGCGTGAAAGCATATTTGGCAGGAGGTGAAGAAAGGACGAGCCTTAGACAAAGTCAGTATCCACCCTGGGGATGGAACTTGAGTGAGCTGAGAGGTTCCTCTGCCAGCCCCTGGTTGTCCACCCCGCTTCCAAACAGAAATGAATCATCTGCTGTGGTTCAGGAGGTGCCGCAGGAGCAAGACGGGTGTAGTAAGGAGAGCCCAGAGTGGCACCAATGTCTGAACAACCCAGCTGAGAATTGCATCAGAAAGCTGCTGCTCCACCATCCCTGCAGCAGGAGCAGCACTTTCAGGAAGGAGGCACAGTCTGGGTGAGGACAGACCCAGCCTAGAAAATCAAAGCCTTGGTGTGTAAGTTCTCCTCCTGAGCTGTCAGCACTCAAAGGATGGATGTCGGTCTGTGAGAGAGTCCTCACATCACTGACTCTGCATCAGCACTGGATTTATTCACATACAACACAGAACGCCTCAGTTTGGAAGGGACCCATAAGGATCACCAACTCCCATCCCAGAGCACTCTGCTAAGATGCTGCAACTGTTTCCAGCTGCCCAGGGTACAAACAAGGCAGTTGTGTTTTGAGACCTGGGGGGGGAAAGTAAAATAAATAAGGTAAGCAATGAAAATATTCCGTAGGTCCCAGCCTGTACCAATGCAAAACAGCAGGCAAATCTGCACCTGGGCCTGCATTCATTCCCACTTTGCAAGTTAAAGGGACAAGCCTCCTTAGTCAAATGAAGGACCTTTACATGTGGATATGATCTGAGCGACCACGGCCTTCAATTTAGTACCCGGGTTAATTCTGGAGACAAGACAAACCAGCAGTACGTCCACATCTCCCTTAGGAAAGGTGTGGGGGGAAGGTTACAGTGAAAGATCCTGGCAAATACACCTTTCAGCCATCTCTGGCCTTCCCCTGGATATTCCAGGTTAATAATTTATGCTTGTACAAACAGGCAGCCAGATTCCAGGATATATTGGTTTTACTTTCTGACAGAAGATAAACACAGGCCAGCAGGCTGATGACACAGAGAGGACTTCACTTAGTATTTCCTTCTCTGTAGACCATCTTTAACCACAGAGATATGCAGAATAATCGTTACAAGCATCACAGGTTGGTTGGTTAGAAGACAGAAGCAAAGAAGAACAATGAGGCTTTGGAAGAGAAAGTAATAAAAGATCTTGACATAAAATGAAACTAAAGTTACTGCATACTACCGAAATATGACAAAAGCCACAAAGCAGGTCAAATTTGATGCATCCAAGTCATGGAAACATCTCTGCTAATGCTTCAAAGTCTGCCCAGCTTTTGACTTATGAAGTTGCTACCCTGTGTTGGAGGTAGAGTTGCTTCAGCTCTCCTGTCCAACAGCAGGACACCAGCTCACAGCAAAAATCCCACCATTCTGAAAAACAGTTTTTGGAAGGCTGCATGGCAAAAATAATGTGCCTGAAGTGGGAAAAAAGTCTCCCGAAAGAAGGAGAAAAAAGCAAACATCAGCTGCTCTAATGGCCCGAAGCTCATGGGCCACAATTAAAATCTTTGCTGAATCTGTTCTGTGAAATCACGTCTCATCCAAATAGTTCTGTGTATTTTGTGGAAAATACTCTGAATACCACAAGCCATCCCTTCTGAACCGCCTTTAGGAACGACTCTGCTTATCCTTCTGTTCCTGCACATAACCTTAAACGAGACTTCTCTGCAGATAAACGTCTGGGTTTAGTTCTACTGGCAGGCAACCCTGGCAGTAGAAATGCGAAAGTTTTACGTGTCTGGTTTTTTTAAGGGTGACAATCATTTATATGTGGCAGGGTACAAAAAAGTGGGGTTTATGGGAAAGATGGCTGAAGGCACCAAGTGTGTAAAAATGCAGTTTCTTTACAGCTCCCACATCACTGGACTGAAATCCACCACTTTATTCACAAATTGCAGTTTAAATCGTCACCGCAAAGGCCAAGGTTTCTATTCTAGTCCTTTTTTTGTTTGCTTTAGGAATACTTTTGGTCTTTCTCTTCGTCTGCTGGAGACTGAAATGCAGGAATCCACAGACAGCTTTAACTTCCCAGTAACCGAACCCAAACCGCTGCAGCGCCTGCAAGCAGGGAGAGAAACAAACCCACAGCCAAATAAACCAATTAGCTGCATGGAGCTAATTTCATACTGCCATGTACCCTGAGTGGCCTTCACTAATGATCTCAGCATCACAGTGCCAACGAGATTTGCAACCTGAGACATAAGCCCAGCAAAAAACCCCCAAGACCCCTCTGACGTCAGGCCCCGCGTTCATGCCCTGACATTGGAAGACTCGCCCTGAACTCGTGTTAAACCAGACCTTGACTACCAGATTAAAGCAATGCTTCATTATAAACCCCTCAGTTCTCAAAGAGTCGCTGGAGTTGATACACGAAGCCTTTTTGTGGCCCTTTTGTGTAGGCTGCAGTAAAAATCAAAGCCTCTTTTCAAGGCATGATCTCCTCGTGGGTTGGAACTTGGCTTTGTGTAGCCAGTTGCAAACACTAGACAACTTTGAAGAGATCTTCAAAAAACCACACACCCAGAAAGAGCCATTTTTATTAGTCCATTAACATGTCATTAAAGTTTCTACTTAGCCAGGAATCAAAATTCCATCCTACCTAAGCAGAAACCAGTCACGAATGAGAGGCAGTTCTCGTAGTGCAAACAAAACCAAGTTGACAAAACACAAGAGTTTCATCTCCAGGATTCCTAGGAATTACTCAAATTGAAACATTCTCCTGGGCACTGACCAACCATAAGTCTTCATATCCACACCGGCAAGGGCTGATTTAGCTCTCAGTAACATAAATCATTGAAAAACCCAGCACAGGGCTGTTGGAAGAACAACTCATTAAATTCCCAGTTAACTGAGACTGTTAACACAAGACCAGTAAGGCAAGTTTAAGAATGAACTGACTGAGATGTAAAACTTGGAGAAACACTTACGAGTTATGGAATCAGCTGAAGAACTTTGCAGGGATAAAAGAGGGAGATCAACAGGAAGCTGAATTAATGCTGATGTACAAAATCAGAGAAAGACACACAAATCAGAGTTGGAAATAAGCTTATCAATTATCCCTCATACCAACTGTTCTTTCTCTTCTTCCCCCTCTGCTCACCCATAAGAAATGCCTGATAAAGGTTACCTCTCAGATTAAATCTTTCATTAAATCCCAGCTACTGCATCCATTTCCTTATGACTTTGCTACACCTTCCTGTAATCCAGGCCAAGAACTTTGTCATCCGCTCCACAGAGTTCCCTATTTCCTAGATAGGCATAAACCCCAAATATCCCCGAGTGCTTGAGTCTTCCAGACCTACCCATGGGATTTATCTTTTCCATGTACCACAGGGCAAATTCCAGCCACATAAAGTTCCTATTTCTCACTCAAATTGTACTTCCAGGGGCTTTTTTTTTTTAAATGTTGATTTTTTTTTTTAGGGCAAATCTTTAATAAGCTGCTGTTTCACCACCTTTAGCTAATTATTGGCCCTACAGTGGCTGCACAGCTGTAAGAAATATAGATGGAGATGCTGGGAAAAGAGTGAGACTGTAACTGGTGACACCTCCTCTGTCATCAAGATGCCCTTGAATTGTCACCCTCCTTCACATCCTTCTGCTTTTTCTTTGCAGACTGTCCCCAAACATGTCCACAGCACAACCACTTTCTGTGAGAACTGGAAGTTAAGAGGTAAATCAGGTATTGCTATCACCATTTTACAGCCATTTTCAAAAACACCTCATCAATTACACAATTTTACCAGAAAATATGTTAACAGAACACAAAGTCATTTATGCCCACTGCTTTTGAAACTCAGTCCTCCACCCCCACCTATACATCTGTCAGAACCACAGCCAAGTGGGATAATGATGTTGTGTCAGGAGAGATTTCCCAAATTCAGTCAAGTTTTTGCTTTGCCAAAGAGTCCACAAATGGTCTCCCAACTCCCTGAAAACAAAGGACACGCTCAGGCTTCAGCTACAGCATCAGCTTCTGTACACACGAGTGAGATACAGAAATATCTGTGAAGAACTAAAATATTCCGTTAAACCCACACAGAATAATATCCTGTTCTCAGGGCAAATACAACCTCTTAGCTGAGAACTAAACAAAACCAATTTCAATGACAAAATTCCTACTGGAAATACAAAATGGCCTTTTATATTTCCTCCACACTTCCCTGCGCAAGTTGTAGGTACTGGGATCAACACAGCTCTGGAATTCTTCCCTTATTCAATCTCTTGCATCTCCAACCACGTGCACTTGCATTGAATAATTCATATTTCCAAGCAAGTGGTGTCTACCAGGACAGGCTTCTCTGCAAGGCTTGCACATTCCTGTGCTCACACTTTGGATCAGACACCAACGTGCTCTCTGCAGCATCATCACCATAATAAAGCTAAAAATGCACCAGGAAACTATGTGGCTCAATTTTCTTAAACTGCATTAAAACTAAGGAATAAGTCCATGCTGAAGTCTCAATACTTTGCTTTTATAGTTACCCAAGCACTGCGAAAGCATCTGGAAAAAAATTCCTAAAGCATGAAAAACACGTTCCTCCACCCACATGCACTCATAGCTCGGATTCCAAACTGACTTTTACTAAGATGGCCAATATTTTGTACTTTTAACACTTGGGAGTTTTCAAAGCATCTTTTTCAACCCCCTACAAAATGTCAGTACCTAACGGGACCATAAACTCATCCCAGCGTTGCTCACAACAGGTTCCAGGCAGAGCAGGGGATTGAGCTCAAAACCAGCCCTACTCCCAGAGTCCCAGTAACAAAAAGGTCCTTTCTAGAAACACTGTCCAAATATTCAGATGTATGGATTTGTTTCTCTGGAAAATGTGAGGTGAACAACAGTGAATCAACAATCAAATATAGAAAAGAAAACTTGAACACTCTAGATATTACTTGGGCAGAAATTAAGCATTAGTTGACACTTCTGTAGTGGAGAACGAGAGCTCCTGTGCTCAGTCAGCATTTCAGGGAGGTGTACTTCATTTAACATGCCTCTGATCTCCACTTTCCCAAGTTAAATGTGTAAAGCCTTGGATGCCTTATTTTCATTACCAAAAAGAAGCCTGGAAGGACTCTCCCGTGCAGCTGATCATTTGCTTACTAATTCAGTACATAAAAAGCTTCTCCAATAAATATTATGTTCGCTATAAAACACAGAAATTTAGATTCCCCTTCTTCCCAGATATTCTCTGTGGGGGTACCCAGGCCACTACTACAGCTCTATGTTTTATAACCAGCTTGTGAGGCTCAAGTTACGTTTCTGTACTAACAGCAGCTTCCCTCCCCCCCCGAAACACCATCCAATTAATGGACTTAGAGCTTTTACAAGCCATTCATTTAATAATTCCGTGAGGAAAACCTGCACGACTGCTCTCTGCTGCTTTATAACGGAGAAAAAGTGCAGAACAAGAGACCAAAACCAGAAGCAACACATTTGCGGGTGCTTAGCAGGGACCGGCAATTATTAGGAAGCCCGAGCACTCACAGCACTTAAAGCAGCTCCAGCCCTGGGGTCCTGTCTGTGGAGCAAAATAGTTTTGAAATGTCAGGAACACAACACACAACTTCTGTATTTTGCAACCCAGTATTATCTCCAGCTCTGCTCCTATTTATATATTGTCTTGCCTTGAAATATCTGCTTGTTATGCAGAAAGCAGAAAGGAGTCTGATCTGCTGCTGCGAAACACGTGTAACCTGTGAAAGCAGAAACCCTGGTATTGAAAATCTTGGCAGCGTTTGACCAGATACAGCCAAGCAACAGTTCAATAGAAACACTGAATTTTTGTCAAACAGCAAAATGTCTACAACTTCCAAGGTAAAACGAAGCAGATTTTTCATTTTGAAACCTAAAACATATGTTTTGTATCTCCAACGAGTGGCTGGTATTTACATCCCTTCACATACAGGTAGTGTCAGTATTTCAACAAGGCCATTTGAATGTTAAACACTATTTTAAAGGAGAAAAAAAAATGCAATTTAACACATTCTCAATCTCAATTTAAAACTGAGATTTGCTTTTCCAGACAAAACCAGTATTTGGCTTCTTTGATATCTTCCTGCAATTAAACAAGGTACAAAATCAACTTTACAGGAACAAAAGGTTCCAATGGGGGTATTTTAATAAACAGCAGAAAGTTAATGTCTGGTTTTCATCAAGTATTAAGTAGATTGTTCAAAAGTAAGAACACCGTTATTCAAAAAATGAATGGTGTTATGTGTAAGTTGTAAACTATGTAAACTATTAGTTCATCCCATGAGGGCTTAAATGTATCAGCAGAAGAATTATAGTTAAACAATCCACATGGAACTTTGCCTTAATGCTCAGTATTCAGGTTTGGCTCTGGGCTGCTTGGTGTTAAAACTGCCTTGTGAACCAAGAACAGGAAGCTGGCAATGGAATTGCTTAGGTGACCCAGGATGCTGCTGATCCTGAGATTAACTAACTGCCAGCAAAATGAAGAGGGAAAAGAATTCCCATTTTAAAAGCACTGAAAATACGAAACAACGAATTTTGGCAGAGTAGTTTTTAGAAGTCGTAAATAAAAGTATAAAACACTGCTGGCCACCACGGTCACAATATTCTCATTTCTTCATTCCTACTGAAGCACTTGAGCGCAGAATCTCCAGTACAAGAAATTCCATAGAAAAAGAAATTTAGCCTGTACGCTATTGGGTCTATGAAAAGAAGAAACCTCAGGGAAAAGCAGCACACTGGGCTTAAGCTGTTTCAGTATAACCCACAATCTCATAACATGCAGTTGCTAGAAATCTACTGCAAAGAGTAACACTCACCCAGCACCTCTTCTAGCACTACTAACTTCAGTAACTGCTACCAGAACAAATTCCAGCAAGTACTGGGCGACTTTTCAAGAGGCACAGTCAACACCCCAAATTTTTCTGCAAGTAAATGAAAAGCATTCTTTCTTTCAAGTAAGGCATCAGCACCATATCACTGCTGTAACACCACATACCTCAGGTCAGCAAATGCCTCAGAAACCTTCCCTGATTTCCAGCACACCTCGCTGTTTTCCAGGCTCGGATTTTAACCGAGTTATGCCGAGTGCTTCTTGGCATGCTCAGAGAGAAACATAAAAAGCCTCAAGTCTTGTCATGTAAAGCTTTTCAAAGCCACAGGCCTTGCTGCCAGAGAAACTTTTTCACGCTCTTACAGCTTTTGCCTTCCTTATTCTCAAATCTGCTGTTTGTTTTGTGGTGAGGATGAGAACAAACAGGTGAGATGGAGCAGTTCCTTCTGAAGTGACCCCAGAGCAGGCTTGGAATTAAAACTCAGGGTAGTGAAAGACCATATTCAGTGAAGAGTTAAGAGAATACAAAAGCCCAGAGCCATGGGTTCATTTTGTTCTAGGCTACTCAGCAAGTGGCCAGAAACTGAACCAGCTGGAATTCATTCAGAAGTACTTCTTTCTTCCCAGAGCTCCCTGGGCTGTCGTTATCAACCTGAGGATAACAAACACATGGATCATCAAGAGGGAGTTGGTGCTGGAAAGAAGTGGCAGAGCCTAATAGCCCATAATAAATAAATGAAGTTTTGATCCTAACTTGGATCTTAGAACTGAGGTATAAATGCTTTTAATGTCTAAAGGGGAAAACTGCCCACACTAGATGGAATTAAACATTCCACTGACTTCTTTTCTTGATGGTTTCCTTGTTATCAGCTCTTACATGCCTCTATTTTTGTCTTCATTACCATTCCATATTCAAATTATATCCATCAGGTTCCAGATGATTCAAGAGGCATGTGCAAAAAACTGAGAAAAATTACACCTTGACCATCCAGATAAAATTTAAAAAAATAATTCAGGCTGATTAAGTGCTGAGCTACAAAAGGGAAAAATGACTTTAATTTCCTACACAAAAGCTAAAATAGAGGTGCAAAGTTTAAAATCAGGAAGAGGGAAGAAAAACTGTGTTTGCCCAAATTAAATTCTTGGCATCACTTCTCTTCTGGAATAAGGTACATCAGCTGCTTTACAAGATTGTTTTTAATTCCTGGAAATTTTTTCAATCTCCAGTAGTTTGTCTTGTGATTATTCAGCCTGTTATAATCCCTTTCAACATCCGCCCAAGAGGCTGCAAATCGCTCTCCACTGTCTCTAGCCTTTCTTTTTTTGTTCAGAGAACTCGGCTCAAACCCTCCTTGTTGACAAATGAAAAAAAACTGAGGGAGCCCCAAACACGCCCGTGTTTGTGAAGGGCACAGACGGTAAAAGGTGAGCAGCCACCTGGACAGCAGCCAGGGAATCAGCTCGTCTGGGCTTTATCAGCCCGGGCCCTGTGCCAGCCCTGCTGAACTCACCGGGGGGAGCGGGAGGGGACAGAGGTGGCACCGGGGAAGGAGGGGGCTGCCAGTGGATGTGTGGGAATAAGGAAGCTAGGGGAAGGAGAATGGGACAGAAACGAGGCTTGTTCCAAAAAGAGACTACAATTACAGAGATATTAATAGCTTTGGGAAGCCAAATTTTTACAATTCATTCACCTCCTTTTGTTCTTTTGTTAACACCAGTAGAGAATCACTGTTTTCTTCTATAGGACGTTTGTCCATCTGTTGCAGGAAAAACATCCCTATGTAACAAACTTTCCAAAGAATTAGTAAGAAAGCTTTTATGTAGAGGAAAAAAGTCTGATTTAATAACCAGTCCCATTGAAAAGCGACAATAAGAGAATGATGCATAAGAGACTTTTTTGGTGCTGCCATTGTTACAGGGTAAGCCCCGTCTACAAGAAGCACGTAGACACACTCCCTCCAGTTCACCTAATCACCTATTAGTCACCCAAGTGGTAAATCCCTAAAAGCACTTTGGCTGGGGCCCTGCAAACTGCCAGGGTGAACCAAGTGACATCAGCTCCCATCTGATTTCCTGGCAGTGGGGTGCACGTGACGGCCGCTGCGCCCGAGGGAATGTGGGTCAATCCGTGTGTGTCCCGGTGCTGAACGTGCAGGCTCTCGAGGGACACGCAGCACCGTGACTCAGGAGCAGCCCCAGCGGTGGGATCATCACTGCTCCCTGCCGGGCCCTTCCCACGGTGCTGCTCGACCTCTGGAGCGGATCTGGGAGCAGCCCGGAGCTCACACAGCAGAACGTGCCACGTGTCCCCCGGCCACGCTCCATCCGCAGCCTTACAATGATGGAGAAGGCTGACGGGCACGTGGCACGACAGCAGCCACCACCAAAAGGAAACGTCTTCCTTCAAAGTCATTAATCACCCGTTGTGTTTGGGTGTAAACACCCAGATTTAACAGCCCTGTGTTCCTCTCTGCAGCAGCAAGATGGACAGTCCAAAACTGCTGCTGCTTTGGAGCTGGGAGTAACACTGCCAGCCTGGAGATGGAGCGGGATTCCTCCCAGGACATGTCCTAGCTGGACGTGGTTAACCAATAACCTCAGGGTAGCACCCCCTTCTTCCAAACAGGACTTGCAATTAGTATCAAAGTTCAGCAGATCCATATTACGCCCGTGTTATCGCTCTCTTACACAAGCAAAGCCATCCCCTTCAGGTATTTTAAGCAAAATGTCTCATTCTTGCGTGACCTAAGGGAGGCACAAAACTGAGGGCTGAATGGCACCAAACAAGATTCCATGAAAAGAAGGCTTTTATTCCAAATAAAGCTGTATCAGCCTATGTGTTACTCCCTTGTTCTAATCATATAGGCCAGCATCTATTTAAACTGCCAAGTTAATGACTTCAAATTTGATCAATAGTCTCTGTTTATTCAGCCCAGTGCTACTGACAATCACCAGGGCTGAACAACAAAACAAACACACTGGTCAGGGCCAATCTATGGCTGAGGAAGAAAATCCAGTCCATGACAGCAAATCCCCCTCGATGGAGTCGGAAGGTGGGGAGGGAGGTCTGTCCCTACGGACACGGACACAGCCCCTGTCCTTTGTGCCCACTAAACATTTATCCACATTATTCTGCTCACAGCCACCTTGTGAGGTGAGCAAGCTCAAGCAGAACTAACATCACAGATCCAGGGTGACTCCAACTCTTCTTCTGTGCCATCAGGCTATGCTAAAATACTTCCATTTGTTTTCAGATTAAGCCTAGTAGGACATGACAACAACAAGGGGATGTCACTAAGCCTTTGGACCATAAGCAGTGATTTCCCTCACTGTCACCATATCCACTACAGAAGGAAATTTCCTTTGGAGAAGCTTCAAGAAAGGCTGGAATCATCTTCTTGAAAGCAGGATGAAAACGTCCTTGACTGAATCTCCAGCCAAAAGATGCTAGGAATGTTTTAGTTACAGACTGGTTGCAGAGAGCAAAACAAAAATAGAGTTTAGAATGAAAACAGATAAGTAGAGCATGCCTGTAGCATTCTAGCACAGATTTTTCTTTTTTAAAGAATAGACATTTTCACTGCAAAGTCAGTCTCTCAACAGTGGCTCAACAACAATGTGTGGACCTTCCTCCCCTGGGCAATTTTTATTAACAACTTGCAAGCTACTCACTAATGGAAACTCCCTTTCCAATCCTAAGTGAATCCAGTCACAAAGGCTGGGATCTTGGTGAAAACGCTGTAGTGCATTATTCTGACCAGGGTGTTTGGTCACAATTTTCTCAACATTATACATTCATCACTCTGCCTGCAACAGCACCTGTTTGCTGTTTTCCTTGTACAAAATGTCAGTCTCCATCACATCAATAAATTCTAATCCCACTACGGCTCCGAGATGCCTCGACCAAAGGTATTACATAAATAAACTGGAGCTTGAAGGAAAAGATAGGATGCCTCTTCCAATACAACCTTAATGTCTGTGTTTCGTATTCAGACACAGGATTTTATGCAAGTGACTGACCACTTGGCTGCAGGACCCTGCAACAAAAAATACGAAGAAAGTTCTCTTAAACAAAAAGTTCTTTATCGAACTACTATATTAACACATCCAAAGTCCCAAATTTAACATCTAAAAAAACCAATACATGAGGACAGCTGGTTCAGTCAAAGCCTAAGACGTTTGCTTTCCACTTTAAATTGATTAAACAGATTCAATACACTGCATTTCGCATGGATGGTTAACAGTGCTAATATTCCAGATAAAATGAAATGCTGTATGAGGAAAATTCTCACTAGGGCTACCTCCCCCTGGATATATTCCTTGCTCTCACAGTAATTTAGTATAACGGAGGCCTAACAATTTCACTGAACAGGATTACAAAAACCAGCTCTTCACAGTTCATGGCACAGAAGCTCCCAGAAATATCTATTTCTCCACTACTTTCTCCACACAGGGAATGCACTTGAAAAACAGGCTGATGCGGCTTTGTGGGCAGCATAAAATAATATAATGTTTGTCTGCTGGTTTGTTTTTATTAAGAAGGTGATTCTTGTTTATCAAATAGTCAAGATATTAAAAGTCAGCCTTTTGTTTGCATTCATATCACTAAGAGCACACCTCAGAATCAGATATTGTCCAAGCACTGAATGACAAACTCTAGATAAAACCTAAAGAGAGCAAATTTTAATAAAAAATTTTCACGAGAGAAAAACCTTTAAACACCATTTCACTCCTTACTCCAATAAGCTATGTGGCACTAATTTGAAGTGATAGTGCTGTTCTTTTAATTAAAAAATGCCAGTAGGAGGTTGATGCAGTGGCTGATGCTGGAAGCGACGTGCTCACAGGGCACAGCTGAGGCTTTGTGTAAGGAATTAACACACGATTTCAGCTGGGTTAAGAGGCAAAACAAAACCCTTAAGTCAAAACAAACATATAGGGAGTGTTATTACAGGTGCTTGATAAAGTCATCTGGATGTTTGCCTCAATGCTGTTAAATTCTGGAGGAAAAAATAAACCAAGAAAAAACCAAAACACTCTCACTGCAGTTGTGCAAAGGCATGAATCTTGGTTTACCTATTTATGTGGAGGACTTAATTCATGTATATCCCTCCCCTTCCTACCTCAGAGCTCCTCTCCCACTCTCCTGGGTTGTTCCTTCCACATCTCCTGTCCACAGGGCTGGGACCAGGACCTGGCACCCCTCCTTGTCTCCTCTGGCAGATCATGGGAGGGTGGATTTGCTCTACCAAGCTACTCATCCCCATGAGTCCTGGAGCCCTGGTATGCTTAACATCTCTGCCTTCATCAAATTTGACTGATATCAGATGAAGAGCCAAAAATTAGTCCAGAGAAGAATGACAGGTGAGATCCCTTTTCAGCCTGGTAATTTTTTACTCTGGAAAGAAGATTAAGCTTGTCCCTAAGTTTATCCTCTGTAGACAGCTTCCATGTGCCAGGCTTCACTGCTGATTTGTGAAACACCAAAAGCCTAGAAAACCAATAAATTTAGAAGAAATCCCCCCCCCCCCAAATATTTGCTTGATCGTTTTCCCCTCGGTCTTGCAACGTTTTTAACTCCACCAGCCCACAGGAGGCTGGCAGCCACAACCAGCACATAAAAGAAGAGCTGTACATTGGCATCTGGGAGCACAACAATCCTTAAAACTGGCAGCTGCTCCTCCTGATACAGCCTCCCTGGGGAAGGAACATCCCAGAAACAAGCAGGACGTTCTGCCTTCACTTGGCATATGGAGCAGCAAAGAGAAGTCAGCTTATCCAAAGGCTTCTCTTATATTTACTCACCACTCCTACAATGACTATTTCAATCACGTTTACACTACCAGCATCACCTCAGACATCACAGATAAATCTGTTTTCTTCGGCTGTTTCAAAGTCTGCTTTCTCCCTGCACACTTGTAGGATTTACATCCTAAGGCAATGAGAAAAAAAAACCCGTTACTACTTTCCAACTGGGCTTTATTTTCTTTTTTTTTTCCCCTTTCTATCAAAAATAGCTCTCATCTACGTTCTAGTTCAATTTGGAAGTAGCACATGCAGACTTGATAAGCATCCTGCGAAGGAAATGCCTTGAATTGCAGACTACTTACAACACATTTTCCCAAGCAACTTTCTATAAATCCCATTTGATGGCTGGTTTGCTAATTTCTATTGAAGTTTATCAAAACATTATTTGTAGACAAGCCCAATTACTTCTCTGATTGCACAAATAAAAAAATTATAAAAGAAATGACTGTGGCTGGAAGTCTAAGCCAAGCTGTTGGGTTACACTGAAGTGTTATTTATCCTGTTAGCCGACAGACCTTTAACTGCAAGGAGGTATTTAATTTTAAACTAAGGAACACAACACAGAAAAGTACCTATTTACATGTTTCTTTTGTCTGACAAAGTCTCCTTCTCGACCATGTAAAAGCACTGCTAAGAGCTGGTGACAGCCCAATTATTGGAGCTGATTCCATTACCCTAAGCAGATCTAGGGGTTGCAGGTTGGTGTCAGGCTGCCCGGCTGCCTCTCATAGCTTATTGTGCTGGAACAGACACATTGAAAAATATCTCTTAACATTCAATTCCTTAAAAACCTTGGAAAGAAGGAATAAAAGACGTAGGTGTTCCTATTATGGTGTATTAGCTGTAAATGTAACATACTGTATTTTAGTTAATTATTGCCCAATATGCAGAAGTCGGTCTTACAAAGAGCCACACACTTATTCCCACAGCCCGTGCTTTTTACAGGATGCTGGATTATTGAATGAGTGACAGGATCTCTGGGAAAAGGGGCAGAGATGTAAATCCGAGTCTGGTTACATCACACAACTTGCTTACATCACACAATTACCAAGTTGTATGAAGTCATTAAAGCCTGAGTTCACCACTGAAGCCCTTCTGAGTCCAGAACATCCACGGGCTGATGGACCACTCCATGTTTCAAAGAGCTGAACCCCTCCCTGGCACCTCTGAGCTCCCTAATTTCACTCCTGCCTTTTAACCTCATCCCACCTTATTTCAGCACTCATCTGTGCAAGGGGGGGGGGCTCAGCAGAAGTATTTTCACCCTGGCTAGAAACAATCTCAGGGGTGAGTTCACCACATCAGCCCATCCCAGCATACACACGCCACACACAAGAAATGGCTGGGAGGCGAAAAATCAGAGACACAGAAGTTCTCTGCAAATCCCCAAAGCCACAACATTTCAGGCATTGTTTTTTTCCCACCAAGCCCTTTCTGCTCCCTCTGATCTGTTCAGCTGGGTGTTTACAGACATGTGAGATATGGAGATGCCCACTGCAGTGCTCAGCCTGACTGTTACCCATGTGCAGATGTTTTTGAGAAAGAGATACGAGGGACACTGCTTGGAATTCCTAGGAATATATAGCTCTGAAGCAAACAGCTTTTCTACAGCCCAGAAAATTCACCCAATTTCTCTTTCGAAGGCTGACATCAGACCTTTAGCTTACATTCTGAACTCAAAATTAACGGATTCTCTTCCTGTTAATGTTAAAGAAACCCCTCTCAACAATGAGGTGTCTGCTAATCAGACTTACACTTGTAGGATATGACACTTCTGCATTTAAATCAGAGTTTAAAGAGAAGTTCCCCCATGCTTACAAAAATGTCTCAACGCGGGAAAAGAAGCAAAACACATCAGCTGCAAGGATGAAGAACAAGGATTCCCCTGGAAGTGCATCAATCACCGGAAGTCTGAATCAAATTGAAATTCCTCGTTTTTCTAAACTCTGCACTTGTGTAGTGAAAAAATTATTTTAAGGCACCAGCACAATCCATACACTCAGTTCATTTGCAGTCTGGAGTTTTGGTGTTTTGGGGTTTTTTTTCACTTTTGCTCTCCAGGAAAATGGAGCACATGGATTTCAAAAGACGCTTCCTTTCCAATAAACTTTGTGGGTCACACACCCCGTGTACTAAAGGATGTAAAAACACTGACCACAGGGACTGAATTTTCTGCTGTAATGTCCAGTTGGCTCAGGGGATGCAACACAGAACCACATCCAGGTGTGAGGAAGAAAGGTCAGGACCATGAAAAAGAAAGTTCAGGCTGATGTTAGGAGTTGCCAAAATAAAGAAATTATTTTTCAATATAAATAAGAAGGCAACTGTCTTCTGTGGGGCTTTAACCTTTATTTTCAGGAGAAAAATACAAAGGAGAGCTTTTAATACAGTGTTCTGGAAACACCAGGAAGATTAATCAGGAACACAGATTCAAATACGTGCAAATTTAGTTTGCTATTTTGTGAAGTAAACAAGATATGGAAAATTTAAATTCATAAGAACTTATGCATTTTATTTTAGTCTAATTATTAGAGGAAATAGGCAGATTTTTAAGGAAGACAAAAATGTATACATATGAAAAGGTCAAAAAACCCACCATTTTTCCCAATTCACTCATCCAAAAATGGCATTTTACTCCAAATAATGAAGTGTATCTAGAAAGATCTCATCTACTTGAGAAAAAAAGATTGAATCCTATCAAAAATATTTCTTTACCTACTACTGCACACCTATGAAAGCGAAAACTACTGCAAGAGAAGGATAATACCAGGCTACCTATGAAGGGAAAAGAAACACATTTTATTTTCTTCAGCAGGGCTTCTTCATGATGGGCTGGGAGAGAAACATCCACCATTCAGAAAAACCAATCACGGGTAAAAACTGTACATTAGTGAGGACATTCAGGGACA
This sequence comes from Pipra filicauda, assembly GCF_003945595.2. NCBI lineage: Eukaryota > Metazoa > Chordata > Aves > Passeriformes > Pipridae > Pipra > Pipra filicauda. The sequence goes on along the minus strand of NW_024104339.1, from coordinate 1,048,941 downwards.
CACAACACTCCTGGTCAATAATACTTGGGAGTTAATAGTGTGGTTTAACACGGCCTTCATCCCTAAATGGACAGCCCCGGGAGAGACTCAGGACCCGAAGTGTAAAACGGGAGGCTGCTACAAACGCCCGATTCCACGGGATTTTCCATCGTTTTCTTACGGTTTAGGATTATGAGCTTAACCCCTCTGAACTGCTCCATCGCACGGGAGCCACCGCGGGGCCGGGGCTCGCCGGGACCCTGCCAAGGACAAGCCCCTCCAGCTGTGCCGCGGTGAGCACAGCTGGAACAGCTGCCTGCGGCACCCGCCGGCACCGCCGGGATTGTGCATTATTCCTGCGTGTTGCTCCCAAACAATAATGGATTGTTTCACCCACAAAACAGACGAACAAACCTTCCATTTAAATACTTTCTGTTAAATTGTATTAGTATGCGGAATAGTGCCCATATCCTCCAAAAAAAACCCCCAAACAAACAAAAAACCAGGGAAGAGGATTTTTTTCGTGGGGGAGGGGAAGACGAGTAAAGCAGGCTCTGCCAGCTTTATCTATCTATGCTGTGAATTGGGTAGCCTTGGGGATTTTTGCCTGCTGTGCTTAGTGTCCTTGACAACAAGCCAGTTTGAATTTTGGCCTTTAACTTGACAAAAATGACTTACTGAAGAGGAAGGCATCAAGCTATTACAGCCCTGTGGAGAGATTCTTTCTAAAACAGCATGGATGCTTACTCTGCCAATTCAACTCAAGCATCCTCAGATTTATCATCCAGCTCCTACACCCCCAAAGATTCACCATGTCCATAAGAGAATATGTGAAAGAAAAACTTTCAGCGTTTTTGCTTTGTCTCCCCTTCACATTTTACGACTTTCACAAAGAGACAGAAAACAGTAAAATATCCCGAGGGATCCCCTCTCACAAATTATTGAATTTCCCTTCAAAGGGGTGTGAAGCAAAGTTGAAAAACATGTAGCATCTTAACCTGTTACGGGACCTACTGACTCCCTTTTAGCAAATATCCATTGCAGCTTTCTTCCAATATTACATTAATACTTAAATAAATATTTTTAAATTGATACATACACACTTGCTGTGTGGTTTAAGAAATCACTGCTGTCTCTGTTTTTCTGTTCCAAAGACTCCCAATACATGCACATACCTCAGCTTTTCACTGTTCAGCATCTTAGTGTGAATCCTTGAGCTAGACTTACAGGGGGAAGATGAATCTGCACTGAAGCAGCTGAAGTGTGACCACAGGTTTTCTTCCGCCAGTTTTCTCGCGGCAGGTGACAAATTTTTGGCAACGAGGGTCAGCAGACCAGCAAGGAGATAACATCTTGAGTTACTGCAGCAGCATTGCAGGAACTCATTTGTAAGCACCTGAAACATCACAATCTGAGAGTCTGAGAGTGGCAGCCTCCTCCCCACCAGCCAAATGCTCCGTGTCAACTACCCGCAGGCTCAACTCCAGGTTTTCCAACAGACGTGCCAGAGAAGGTGAGATGGTATCAAGGTAAAAAGAGCTGGAAGTGGATCAACTCTAGTGCTGTTCTCACTGCCAAAAGAGGAGGCATCCTGAGATGGCAAAGCATCGAGGACTATTGTGAGACCTCGACAAAGACATTCCTAAACCTGAACAGATCCACAATACAGTGGTTGTCAACAAGTACTTGGAGACTCAAGCTGTCCCCAAGTCCTTTGTCCCCTGGCAACTGTCGGTACAGGAAAGAACACATCATTTTCAGTAAGTTCATTTTACTCTGGGAGAACAGATCAGCATCTGTTTCCATGAAAAATATCTAAGCCCTAATACAGGTAAAAGCTTTCAATTATATTCCAGACTTCAGTCCTTCTCGAAGTAATATTTTGACTATTTCCAGAGGAATCACAATGGAAAAACAAAAAAAGGTTCAATTCCTAACTTAGGGAAAAAGGTGACAGATGGGACGTCTCTTCTAGCCTTTTTTTTTAAATATTCTCTTCACTCAGGTCTTAACTGAGTTGCTCTGCTGTGCTCATACCTAAACTTCACACCCAGCAGACCAATTTCATCACGTCTTCTCCAAACCACTCTGCCCTATCACGCTGCCTGCACCAAGAGAGCCCAAACCAACACGGCAGCCGAGTGAGTAGTTAACTGGAGAACCATAAATAGCAGCAAGTAATCCAACCAGAGTAATCCAACTCTAAGCATTTCAACTGGACTTGCTTCAAGTTGGGCAGCAATCCAGGTAAACCTCCAAAACACACACAGGGATGGTGTTTCCGTGCAGTACTTCTGGGACCCACCATGCAAACCTCCAGCCAGCCCAGAAGCACCCGAGGGGTCTCGTGGGTCTTTATTTACAGGGGCAGTTTGAGCAGCCCCGGAGTTGCTGTCAGGAAAGTTCTGCTACTGGCACTGAGAACACTGTGGTGTAAAATCAACTTCCTCCCTGAGAAATCAAACACTGCCTGTGTTACCCCAGAACTGATGATTAATTTTGAAACACAAAGAGAAAGGATGATGCTACAAATGTTTAGAAATGTGATAGAGCTGTTCCAGGAAATGGATGAGAAAACTGTTCTTAGACTGGTGGGTATTATGGAATAAAAAAGAAGAAACCATGAACTGCACAACCACATCCCAAATTGCATTTCTTTATATGAAGACATTCAATTTGACAAAAGAAAGTTTCAAGTTAGGAATAGAGTAGTTATTGTTTCTACTTTCCCTGCCTGAGGGGGATATTCAAACAAACTCCTTCTGGTGATTTAATTTACTTCCACCAGGACAATGGTGCTGGCACAGCTTTGACTTACTGGGAGAAACAAAAAAGGAGACTAGCTCCCCATAGCCTGCCCAGAGGAAAAGGCTGCTCTTTGGATTCCCCACTCGGGCAGCCCAAAAATGCCAGCTGGCTGGCTGCAAAGGCTGTGCTCTCCACTTCCTCCCAGGAAAGCAACATTTTATTTTATTTTTCTTAAAGTTCCCGTAGCTACATGCCCTGAGCCTCTTTGCCATCTCTATCCACGGGGCTCTGAACAGCCACAAATTTACCTTCAGGAAAAAGCTCCCGCCTCCCAAGGCAAATGGGGAAGGGAGGCAGAGGCAGATTAAGCTCCTTGCTCAGCATCACACAGGAAATCTGTGGCCAAGCTCCGTGTCGAGCTCCAGCCCCACGCTCCAATCGCGGCCGGGCCCCCGCTCCCCGCAGACGTGGGGCACAGAAAATCCTTGGGAGAACAAAATAACGAGCCGTGGATTTCGATGCGCTCCCAGGTCACCACGCAGGACAGGAATAAATTTGGAGCTACTCAACCGCCGCTTCCCACCGTGTTCCCCACGGCACCAAACTGGCTCGATATTCAATTCCGGCTGCCAGGGAGGCTGGGATGAGCAGAGAGCTGTTCCTGCCTTCCTGCCCCAGTGCTCTTCACCTGGAACCTGTGGTGGTCTTTCTGATGTCCAGCCCTAAAACTACAGCCACCCTATGGTGTATTTACCATGTCTGACAGAGGGATCCCTACACAGATATTCATTGTTTCTGACCATTGGACATGAAGTGTCCAGGTCACCAATATCAGTGTTGCCATCGATCAGTGAGTCAACTCTGCTGCATCGATCCATGCATTAGCCATGAAAGGGAGGCAAAGCATCCTGACATTTGGGACACATTTTAGCCTGTGCCTCTATAACAACCCTAAGTGAACACTGCTCTTAGGGAAATGCAGTGTTTTATCTTCTACTCAAAATCACTGTATTCCTTTATGGATTCCTTAAATTACAAATGGAGAAAGTCCCAAAGTCACCTATTTACCACCTACCAACTGGTCAGGCTGTGTGGCTGGGGGTTCCCTAAACTGGGCTGACTACAGTGAACTGGAAGTGTGTGCAGGATACTCCTCTGTGTCACTTCTTTCCTCTTCTCTTTCCTAGCTGCTGCTAAGCACCACCACCTTCCCTACAGGAATCAAACCTGTCACTTATGAATCCCCTCCAGCTCTTCCCCTCACCTCACCCACTTCATCATCATCTTCCTCACTCCTCCCTGATGCTTCTGACACTACACCTGGGAAGATTCTCACCTACACCCTCCTTCCAAAATTGCCACCACCAGCAGCACAGCACCTTCCCAGGCCAGGTTTTCCAAGGAGGAAAGCGTTTCTACCCCCCTGAGGACTCTGAACTGGAGCTGAGGGAGATGCTTGGAGATGATTATTTGTATTCTCCTGTTACACAGGCTCTGGCTTCTCTGTTAAGGAAACTGTTTTGCCATCAGTCCTTGACGTGGCCATCTATACAGGAGAGCTAGGAAGTGATCCATAAAGTTTAAACTAATGCCTTTCCCTTCCCAATCTTGTCTCAGTTCCATGATGGCCCCAGAAGCCAGGCAGCTTTTAACACCTCAGCTGAGCCCCTGCTGAAGAATCCACAACCGATGAAGCCACAACACAACCTGCAGCCTGTTTTGGTAGGAGAGTTCCATGTTTAGTCCATTTCTTCATGGCCTTCCCAATTCCATCTGCATCCTTTGCCTGCAAGCTGCCTGGAACAGGCGCGTCTCCGATACCCAGCACAGCGAGACTGCAGGTTCCACCAGTACTTGTGGGTGACAGAAGAGTGTGAGCAAGACAAGTTTGAGCCTTGGGCATGATGAACCCTTTGGAACTTCCCCAGGGAGCAGCGACTGCAGCAGCAAACACTGGTTCCAGGGAAGCACACGGGTAAAAAGGGACACGTGCTCTGTGGAGGATCCCGAGCTGACCGGGGAGCACAAGCACTCACAGTGTCACTTGATTCTTTCCATCCTGGTGTTGGAAAATCTGCCACTGCTGTGCTGCCCTGATGACAGCAAGGACAGGAAAAGACCACAGGCTTAAGAGGAAGTTTTACCTTACTTTGCCTAGATCTGCTCCAAGGGGCAAGAGACAAGGCCACGAGTATCTGTGGCTCGTACGTCACCAGCAGCGGTGAAGGGTTCAGAGGAAATAAGAGGAACAGGCTTTTGGAGGAACTGAGATATGACAGATGAGCATGTTTGAGATCCACAGAACACAAAGTCATTTTAACCTCCATCCAATTCACTGCTGATGGTTTTTTTCAATATTTCCATACAGGATGCATTATTTGCCATTTTACTTCGCTGTGATTTGCATCAGGCTAAGACTGACACTGCAAGCTGGGAGATCACTTCTGGGGATCATCAGAGGATCCAGAACTTTTAGATACATTCACACAAATAACCCCAATGTGCTGCTGACACAAGTACCTGTCCAATATATGAAGGAAAAAAATGATGTCTTTAAGAAGTCATGAGAGATTCACCTACTGCTCCCTTCCCATTGACACGGTGATGCTCACAGGAATCCCCAGCCTAAGTGATGTTTACCCAGCTATTTTCAGTACTGCAAAACTCAAATGGTTTCTAATCACAGGAAACACAAGGCACAGAATAAATCATAGCAGAAGAGGTCCTCTGTCTCGATCTAAATCTGCTCAAACCTCCCAATAGCCAAAGAGATGAGAAAACAACAGCCAGGTTGGCTGCAGCCATTTGAAACAGGTAAGTCAGCACCCAGTCCCAGCCAAGCCAAGAACTCAGATTGCCCAACAATTCCAAAGCTAAACCTCTCCCAGAGCAATTTATTTGTTGATTAAATACAGCAATTTTTGTCACACCACCCAGATTTCCTGCTTGTAAAAACAGAAGATGTGTTTGAGCAAGCAGGAGATTTCTTCAATACAGTTAAAAAATGGAGAGTAATAAAAAATAAATCCACCAAGTTGCTCAATAAACTGAAACTTCAGTCTCTTCCAGGAAACGTTCCCAGCTCGGAGAGAAGGCTAGTGCATGCTAAAATTTAAAAAGCATTTTGCTGCAGCATTCAGCCTTTAAAATTAAACCCAACAGCTTCTCTCTGTTATTTAAATGATCTCCTCCAGCTCAGAAGGGCTATGACCACGGCCTAAGTTACTTAACTCACATTTCTATTGACTGACTTGCATAAAAATAAGCCACATTAATGACTGAGCTGACATTTGGTATACATCACCACAAAACTCATTTCAGATCAAACATCATCCATACAACCTAAAAATATTTCCAGCCTTCTCGCGTCCAAGAAAAGGATTTTCAGATTTACATTATCCTCACAAACTTTGGTCTCCTGAAGCACCAGCGGTGCAGAATCAAAGGATTAAAAGAACACCAGGATTTTTATTTTATTTTGCCTCTGACTGAGTGTGTTATGTGCCAGGAGCAAGTTAACCTGTAACTGCAGTTTATCCAGCACCGTTTTCTCGTTACGTGCCAAGGATTTATGCACCCACAGACATGGGATTCCTCTCTAGGGATCAACACCGGTCACCCAGAGCAGCTCCGTGGCTCCTCCGGCCCAAGAGATCTCCAAGCACCCACTTGTTGCCTTTGAAAGACTGGATTGGACCTCATTTTTTTAATAATTCACACAGCAGCCTCAACAAGCAGGAACTGTGTCTCTTCCCATTAAAGGAGCAGGCTCGGCAGCGACCGGAGCAGCTTCCAAAAGACTTAATCCAGATCTTCCAGGGTACAACACAAATTGGTTTATCCATCCGTGCACCCTCCAGAGGCCTCTCGGGGAGGCAGGACACACACACACAGAGCCCCGGGTGTCACCTCCTGCACGGGGAAGGAACTTCCAAAGTTGAATGAAATATTTGCCAGGTGAGAGAGTAAGTCAGGGGGAAGGAGGGAAAATAATGAAACATAGTTTAAAAAAAAAAAAATGAAAAAGGCAAAAGCAACTAAATTAATGTTTTCTCGTTAGGAACTGAGTTCTCCTCCTCGGCACCCGGGAGGCGGCGGTGGGGGGGTTGTTAATTAAAGTGAAGTAAGGCAAATTATGAAAGGCTTTGCTGCAAAGCCAGTCTGTGGGAGAGGTGGGCCTGGGAATCCTCCTGGTGAAGAGGAGACCCCAGGACGGGGCAAGGTGGTGTGGCTGGAAGAAGGGGGGGACACGGGAACAACCCCATGAGGGAAGGTGCAGAAGAGCCCCCAGGAAGGAGCAGGGTGCCCTGGTCTGCTATAGGGGGTGCAGAAGAGACCCCAGGAAAGGGCTGGGAGGGGGCAAAGGGTGTCACAGGGAGCCCCCCACACACAAGGAGGGTGCAGAAGAGACCCCATGGAGGAGCACTGTGCAGGGGGGATATCACAGAGAACCCCCCAAGTTGGGAACAGCACAGAAGAGACCCCAGTGAAGGGTCAGGGGGTGTGTGTGGGGTGAACGGCACCTTCCACGCGGGAGGGTGCAGAAAAGACCCCAGGAAGGAGCAGGGCGCCCTGACCTGCTGGAAAACGAGGGCAAGACAGTGACAAACCCCCCCGGCCCCCAAATTTATGTCACCCCAAGGCGGGGCTCAAGCACCCCACGGAGGAGCGGGGGGGCAGGGAAAAAATATAAATACATAAGAGCGAAGAGGAGGCACCGTGGGGCCACGGAGGTGGAAGCGGAACCGAAAAGCCTTGGATAAAAGTTAAGCAGCGCTGGGAGCTCGGGCCCGGCCGCCCCTCCCCTCACGGCCAGGCCGGGGAGGGGGCGAGGGGAGGGGGGGAGCGGACCCCGGGCCCTGCGGCCACACACACACGGCGGTGCCGCCGCCCCGTTACCTGTGAGGCGGATCTTGATGCTGGATCCGTTCCGGCGGGTACCGGGATTCGACATCGCGCCTGGAGCAGGAGGAGGAGGACGAAGAGGAGGAAGAGGAGGAGGAGGAGGAGGAGGAGGCGGCAGCGGCGCCGAGCTCAACCGGCGGCCCCGCGCACCCCCGCCATGCGGGCCCGCCCGCTCCTCACGATGCCAGGGGGTCCCCGGCCCCGCGTGTCGGCGGCCACCGCAAGCTCGGTCACCTCAGCCCCGCGGAGCCCCCCCGAGCCCCTTCAGCCCCCGCAGCCACCGCCGCCGACGCGCCCGCCCGGCCCGGCCCGGCCGCGCACAACGGCGGCCACGCCCCCGACACGCCCCCGCGCACGCCGGAGGGCCGTGACGTCAGCGCGCACAGCGGCGCGGCCGCGCACGGGCGCCATGATGGGAAGGTCGGGGAGGGAAGGTCGGGGTGATGCGCATGCGCCAGAAGGGGTGAGGGGAGCGCCCCCTGGCGGGGGAGAAATGGAGGAGAGAGGGGGTGGGATGGGGGATATGGGGAATGAGGCGGGAATGGGGCTGGGATGGACGGGACGGGGGAATAGAGCTGGAATGGGGGGATAGGAGTGCACGGGGGCGGGATGGGGAATGGGAGGAATGGGGGGGAAATAGGGCTGGTTTGGGGGAATGGGGGTGGACTAGGGAGGAATAGGGGTGGGATGGGAAGATATAGAGGGGATGGAATGGGGGAATTATGGGGGAACGGGGGTGGATTGAGGAGGAATAAGAGTGGGATGGGGAGGAATAGGGGAGAAATGGGAGAATAAGGCATATAGGGCTGGGATGGGAGGGAATGGGGGGGACAGGGGAATAGAGCTGGAATGGAGGGAATAGGGAGTAATGGTGTGAATTTGGGGGAGTGAGGGGGCCTGGGAGTGGAATGGAGGCAAATAGGGCTGTCTGGGGGTGCAAAAGGGGTGCCTGGGGGTGAATAGGTGTTCTCGGGGGTGTGTGGGGTGCCTGGGGTTGGCACAGGGTTGAATAAGGGCTCTCAAGGGTGGCACAGAGGGTGGTCAAGCACTGGCCCAGGCTGCCCAGGGCAGTGGTGGAGTCACCATCACTGGCAACGTTCAAAGAATGAGTAGGTGTGACATTTAGGATTTGGTGGGCTGGGGTTGTTCAGCTGAAGGTTGGACTGGACAATCTCAGAGGTCTTTTCCAGCCTTTATGGTTCTCTGACTCCAAATGCTCCCCTGGGGCCAGGACACTGGAGGCTTTAATTAGAAGAATTACCTTTTTTCACGTCTCTAGAGTGAGGTTGGGCTGCCCTGAGGAAGCACTGCGGGTGCAGCACAGCAGCATCTCACCCTCCCTGCTCCCAGTGGATGCTCCATCCCATCCTATTGGGAGAAGCAGGTGCCTCCAGTCCCCCAGAGCAGAGCACCAAAGCCAAAACTGCTCTCCTGGTGCCTGCGCCCCAGGCAGGAGAGCTGGGGCCAGAGCAGGGCAGCTCCAGTGAGCCAGGCAAGCAGCTGCCTGCAGGTGCCATGCCTACCCCCCGGCAGCCTTGGTGAGCCATCAGGCACTGGTCCCAGTCCTCCAGCTGCCAGGGCAGGCAGCAGGCACATCCCAACACTCCTCAGCAGAGGGATGTGCGCTCTCCTCCTCCTTGCAGCCAGGGCTGCAAGGACGATGTTCTAACTTAGGGGCACAGCAGTGGGAAGGTCCCAGGGCTCTGTGTAAGACCATCTGTCACAGGTTTATGTCCAGCACAGGCAGGAGAAAAGTCAAAGAGATCTGCCATTTCTCTTTTTCTCTTGGTTTTAGGCATCAGAGCAGCAGCAAGGGACAGCCCTGCCTAGCCATAGGAAAAGCCACATGGGATGCTCCACACCATCCAAAGTCAGGGTGGTCACACAGACCCTGGCTCCGGTCTCTGTCTCCACTTACACTGAGGAAGCACCTTCCTCAGATTCATTCTACCCAGTGAAATGTGACCATTCCCAGGTGCCACATCAGCCCTGTCAGCAGCAGGAGAGCACACACACAGCCCAGCCACCACCCTCAGCATCAATCCCCAGGCACAGAGGGTTTCTTACAGGCTCTTTTTTCAGTTGCACATTTGGGCATTGCTTTAGTGTGTTTTTAAGGCCACAGTGTTGGATCCAGGAAGCACTTTGCATTTCAGATCCTGGCATTTTAATCTTAAAGAAGTGATACTCAGCTCTGGCACCCACAGCTGGGGCTGCACAGCTCCTCCCAGGGCACAGAGCACAGACTTTACTACCAACTCCCTGTTCTCTGGGTGGCCTGCAGGAGAAACACATAAATCCTCTGATGAGCAGGGCCAGGGTGGAAGAAGAGTCTCGGCTTCCTGAAGAGGAGATTTTCCCTTCAGATTAAGCTGCCTGTCACCTCACCTCCCACTGCAGCTGAGGAAGCAAAGCCCTGAGCCCACCCAGGGTCGTTTTGAAGAGCCAAACCCCACAAAATGGGGAGGGAAAACTGCCCCCTCATCTCACTGAGCAAAGCCTTTGAGATGCTTCAAGCCCTGTCCACCAACACTGCAGGGAGGGAGCAGTGTCCAGCAGCTTGTTGTGAACCTTTGGACTCGAGAGCCACATCAACTCCATCCTCAGCTTCTGCTCACAGACCACAGCTGGAGGGCTTGGAGAGAGGAAGGACAAGGGGCACTGAATATAATGGAAACCTGAAATATGGGGCCTCAGAATTAAAGGGCTCAGGTCTGTGGGCTCCAGACTGCTGGATGGCACCAGGGGAGCTGCAGCAGAAGTGAATCGTTCCTACTGCACCATCTGCCTCTGACAGCTTTCCTTCCAAAGGACCAGCATTTACTCAGCATCCAGGCTCCAATGCCTCTGTGGGCAAGTGAAGCAACACACAGCAAGGACAGTGACCCACCTTCCCCTGGCTGAGTTCCTTCTCTGCCAAAAGCATCTCCTCTTCTAGAGGTGATGGTGTCTGCAGAAGGGTGAAACCCTTCTCAGAGCTATTTCAGCTACTACGAGTCAAGCCTAGAAGTTTCAGGACAAGGATTTGGTGGCAAGATGCTGCTCTCCAGCAGCTTTATGGACTTAGAAGACAGTTCCCACCCAGAAAACATGCCCAGGAGCTCCAACACATTTCTGCAAGGCCTTCGGATGCAACTGGAAAAAAACAGGCCATGTCATTTGCAGCAGCACCTTAAAAGTGGGGAGAAAATAATCAAAGGCGAGAGGTACAAAGCCAGAAGTGCAATTTATTGACAAGTTTCAGAAGTAAAAAGACTCAGCATCTCTGCTTCTCATGAACTGGATGTCTGAGCTCTTTCAAAGCACCTTCACCCACCAGCTCAGAGCTGTGTCATGCTTTAATCTTCAGAAGTTGAAGTCTCGCTTCTCCACTGAGAAATCATACAGCCCATCTTGGCCAGTCTGAGGCTCCAGGTCTGAGTTTTCCTGTGAGCAAAGTGATATCAATCAGTTATAGGGTCTGCATCTGAATAAACCTAAGCTTTTTTTACAGCAACTTATTGTTTTATTTTTCTTTTAAAGAAGCTTCTTACAGCAGCTGAATAACAGAGCCCTGGGAGACCAGACCCAAGTGCTCCTGTTCCTGACAGCACACTGAAGCTGCAGTGTCCCTGCATCCCACATACAAAGGCAGCCAAGCCTATGGGCTGAGACACCAAAAGAGAAGAAAAAAAAGAGAGCCTGCAGTGGCAGAACTCACTCAAATTTAAGTGGAACAGCAACAAACCAGGACTGCTTAGGAGAGCTGTTCCCTCTGGCATTCAGCCCCTCAGGAAGGTGCTGGTGTGTGGGAGAGCTTCCCCTGCAGTCCCTCAACGGGGACATCCCACAGACCCTGCTCTGGGCAAAGGACTAAACCAGGCATATGCTCCCTGCTGCAATCACATCTAGGCTGAGCCTCAGCTCCAAGATCTGCCAGACCTTTAAGCCTCTTCCCTGATGTTTTCCCATCTGCAAGACTAAGGCTGGGACCAAGCATGGCATCTGTGACAGTCCCTGGACTCCTGCAGCTCCTAGCTGGTGTCCCAGCCTCTTTTTCCACAGATTCATTACCACGAGAAGGGTCAAGAAATCCAAATGCAACCTGAGCACTGTTATCAGCAGAGTAGGAGGCTTCCATTCATAGCGACAAGCCAGCTCAGCTCCAAAGGAGGAAACTTCTCCACATTTGGTATTCATATCAGCAACTGCAGTAACTCCAGCTGATGCCAGTTTAAATTCCAGCAGCAAAATGCTATCAAGGCACCCATGTCTGTTGTGCAACTCACAACAACTTGGAGCTTTCACAGACCTTTAGAAGCAGCTGAAAGAAGCTGCAAGGACTACTCCAGCCATGTGGAGGTCTCCTCCAAAAGCCTATTTCAGTATCCTGTTCTTCATTCCAGTGCATAACAGCTTCATATTTTCAGCTGAGAAACAGCAAAGGGTCACATACCTCACCAGAGAAGTATTTCTCTATGATGTTCAGGGCAGCTCTGTAGACTATGTTGTTCTCATGGTTTTGCAAGTCTTCAATTTTCTCCACACCATTGAGCTCCTCCAGCAGCAGACACAACTTCTCTGTCTCTCCCAGCTTCTCAGCTGCCTGTAACATCAGGAAACCAAGCAGGAAAATAGAACATTGCATCAGTAACAGGTCTGAGATGGTCTTTACTGTAATCACAACCCCGATCTACAAGTCAAAAGGATCACAGTCCCTGAATTTACAGTCCCTACCTGATGCCAGGGATATGGCTGTGGTGCCTATGGAACACCAGTCCCTGCTGGGACAACTGCAGTGGCTTGACTGCCAACCAAACCAGCTGGCAGGAGGTGAGGAGGGAACTTTAATCTTGTCAAGCCCTTGGGACAACCCAAGAACATCCAAGAACAAGCTAGACAACATGAAAACTATCTCTTACTCCAAAAATCAACAGCCACTGTTCTAACCACGCAATGTGAGCACTTGGCTCACTCCTTGCTGCTCTTTTGGGGAAGGAATTCAAGAGATAAGAGGTCTTACCAGGAAGAGATTTGAAATGGTATCCAGGATGATCAGGATAGTTTTGCTGTCCTTGGCTGAGAGCAGGTTGAGCAGAGGTTTGAGGACCCCAGAACGGACGAGCTCCACCACCTGATCCACTGTTCCTCCAGTTGTGATGTTGGCCACTACCCACACACCCTCCTTCTGAGCCTTGAAGTCACCCTGGAAAAGCAGCACAGGGAAGGCATTCCCAAACTTTATCATCCCTCCAGGATCAGTGTGAGGTGAGAATAGTCCTTTCCCTTGTACTCAGCTTGGACTGACCCCCCCTTTCCCAGCCCTTCGAGGACACCCGGCAGAGTTGCCAAGAGCAGCTCCAGGACACGTTTCCATGCAGGTGTACTGACAAGTCTGAATGCCCAGGCTGTTCCAAGGATCCCAACAGCTCTGTAACAGCCTGTTCAGGTGGCTCTTGGGGCAGAGTCCTTCACGAGCGAGGCACCACAGACTTCAGGAACCTCAGCAGAACTTCCCCATCCCTTACCTTGTCGAGCAGCTCCACCAAGGGTGGCAGTAACCCACAGGTGATGAGCTGTTGGATCTGCTGGGAAGACCCCGCTGCAATGTTACTGAGTGTCCACGCTGCTTCCTTCTGGACCCCTGGCCTCGAGTGCCGCAGGAGACGGGGCAGGACAGCCAGGACACCGGCATTGATGGCTGCCTGGGTCTGCTGGTCCGTCCCTGTGACCACATTCCCAATGGCACGCAGAGCTGGAGTCTAGACGGGGATTAAAGGAGATGAGGAGAGGCCTTACCTCAAGGGATACATGTCAGAAAGTCCAGCAAGATCCCTCACTAAGTGCTTGATCCCTCAAACAAGGAGAGCATTGTGGGTGAGCGCTGCTTATTTACAGACCTGTCTCCCTCCTGTTTGCTCTAAGCAGCTTTGGAGTCTCTATCCAGCCTCCAGCCACAGCAAGCTGGAGCAGAGCAGTGGCCTGACAGCCCTGCAGGCTGAGGGGACAGCAGACCACAGGTGCCACAGAATAAGGAGATGTGCCTTCCCTCCCCTCAGATGTTTATACATTAAAGGGACCATGGAGATTGCTGATTGTTCCCTACCATAACCATCAAGTTCATGCTGGCCAGGAGTTCCACCAGCCTGGGGAGAACCCCCGTGTCCACCACGATTTGGATGCGGTCATTGGAGCTGTCGGTCAGGTAGGAGAGAGCCCAGCAGCAGTCAGTGATGATTTCCTTGTCCTCGTGCTGTATGAGGCAGATGAGGACAGGCAGTATCTTGTGCACTGCATCCAAGGGAGGGTAGGGGTTCTTGTTCCTGCAGAGGTTGGACAGTGTCCAGGTGATGTTCCTGAGGAAGCCAACCTGAAACACAAGGGAGGTGTAAGATCCTCACTGCCCCCGAGAGCTTCTCAGTCCACCTGATGCCACCCTGTGAAGGTCCTTCTCCCCCAGAGACAGAAAGCAGTGGGACAGGCACCATTGCAGAAGGGCAGGGATAAGCCATCAATCCAGCAGTTTAGAGCTACCCAAAAAGCAGCAGAAGGAAGCTTGAAGGGCAAGTTCAGCCCTTCCATATGCATATGCAAGTCTGCCTTGCACAAGTTTCATCTTATTCCTGGGCTGAGATAGTCAAAGCTGGATAAAAAAGCCAAGACTGAAAGGTATCACATTGACTTGGAGACTGTCTGCTTGGCATCCCCAGCTTTGTGCATAGGCAGGGCCATAAAAGCAGTTTAGAGCAGGGTCTCATTCAATTATACAATCGTTAGCTGTTGTGTTTAACACAGATGACAGACCATCATTCCCCCATCACCCAAGTGATTAAGAGCTGTTAAGGCAAGAAAATGAAGGTTATTTACTGGAGTTACAGGTGACACCAGAGCCAGCAAGGGAGGAATCACATCATGATTGATAAGAACATCTCTGTAGAGAGGACCATCCCCTGTACAGGTAAAGGGTTGGTTATTGCATCTGCCTAAGTCACAAGATAGTCAACATCAAAAAGCAATCAGACCTGCAGGGCCAGGGCTGGGTGACCAGGCTCTCCCACCAGCCACACACCATTAGGCATTTCCAGGTGGGAAGGATTTACTGGGCAGGCTGGAGTGCCAGCAGGGCTGGGTGGTGGCAGCATAACCAGACACAACCCATTCTATTCTCCCTGCTGACAACATTAGGGGGTTAAACCATCCCAGCAGGATAGAGTCCTGTCCTTGGCTTTGGCCAAAATCCTCTTGCAGAGCCCACACAGGATCTCAAGGGCTGCCAGGCCACACCAAGGGGCTGAAGGGTCAAGGGGTTCAATAGGGGCAGCAGCTTGGACACAAAGCTGCAGGGAGAGAGGGCTATGGTGAGGGGCAACAATATTTTATCTGTCCAGCACTGGCTTGGTCAGTGACCCTCTGTGTGCCCCCACACCTCTCCTCACCTGCAAGGTTGCCCAGAGCCCACACTGCCTGCTCACTGATGTGCATGCGTGGGGAGGACAGGAGGGAGATGAGGGCTGGGATGGCACCTCCATCCACCACGGCCCTGGCGTGCTCCGAGGTGCCAGAGGCAATGTTAGTCAGTGCCCAGGCTGCCTCAAACTGCAGGGCAGCATTCTCAGCATGGCCCAGGAATTCCACCATCCTGGGGATGATCCCCAGCTGGATGATCTGACTGATGGGGGGGTCCTTCTGCCTGGACAGCATTCTCCTGCAAGAGGACACAGCACAGCCTGCCATGAGAAACCCTGTGTGGGGCCACCACAGCCCATAAACAGGTACCAGGTTGTGGCTTGCAGGGGAAGCATCACCTGCAAGAGATGACAGTTCAGCACCCCACTCCAGCAAACCTCAGCAGAGGGGTTGCCATAGAGAGGGAAGACACAGCTAAAGATGCTGAAGCAACAGCAGGGTCTCTGTTGGAGTGCAATACCTCACACATCCTTTCAGGACCATGATAATATTCCATGCCCCCTACCTTGCAGGAGTTTGAGACTGTGATAAAAATATATGCCATGTGTTCTCTTCCAGCCTGGCTTTGCCACTCCTGGGGTCAGGAGCACCGGCCAGCCCTGCACAGACCAGAGCTCAAACAGCTGGTTTTCCAGCTTAAAGACAAACATGTAATCTCTCCTGGACCCTCAGGAGTCATCCCTGCTTGCTGCCAGTTGGGTGATGGTGACACCCTGTAATCCTTCCTACAGCCACCACAGTGGGGACAGTCCCACTCAGCACTGACCCTTACAGAGCCAGGCTCTCCATTCCTTGGCCTGGAGGATTGGCTCTTGATTTCCTGCAGGATCCAATGTGATCCCTGGCACAGCACAGGCACAGCAAGGGGGGCAGCACCAGGAGCCACAGCAGACCCCTCAGCTGGGTTCAACCCCACAAGTCCATGCTACAAGCACTGCCCAAGACTGTGACAGAGAGAAGCATGGTACACAGGGCACACAACAGGCACCAGCTGAGGTTCCCCAGAGCAGTTTGGGTTACCAGGCTCCTTCCCTCTTTCAGTTTGGGTTACCAGGCTCCTTCCCTCTTTCAGTTTGGGTTACCAGGCTCCTTCCCTCTTTCAGTTTGGGTTACCAGGCTCCTTCCCTCTTTGCCATCTCTCTAGAGAGCTCCTCAAACAGGAATAAATGCCTTTTGCCACCAGGACCCACCACAGCTCCCCGAGCCACCTCCCTCGTGGCCCAGGCAGCCAGGCACATACCTGATGGCCTGTGTGGCCAGCAGCTGCAGCCTGGGGTTGTTCCCATTGATGCCTTCCACGATCTCCTCCAAGGACAGCTGAATAACCTGTGTCACAGGGAATGATTCACAGTCAGACGGGGAGCCGGGACTCCCTCTGGTTTAATCTCTGCAGTCAATCAGCTGTCTAGACCCGAGTCAGTCACCACTTCATATCTAAGCACTGTCTATTCTTTATGCAACACAGTTTAGAGATGAGGCAGAGAATCCACAAAAGCCTTCAAGGCAACTAATGCTTATAATCAAGCACTGAAAGAGTCCCTGACACACCATAATGGGCCTTCGAGCTCAGTAATTACCCCTCACTGTGCAGGGAGCCAGACAGGAGCTGTGCCACCTCCCAGGGAGCCAGAGCACCAGCCTGTTCTACCTGCCATCAAGGGAGGCCAACAGGACATCATCTCCATGAAAAATAGCAAAGGCAGAGGCCAGGCAGTCTGAAACACTCCCCAGCACTGGGCATGGCAATCAGGAATGGCACCAGATACTCAACCCAGGTCACACCGGCTGGACTCGGTAGTGGTCTAAGTAGGGGATGATAACTACTGCACTTATCCTGCCCAGGTGCAGAGGACCCAGCACTCACCTCATGTGCCCTGTTTTGTCCTGGAGGGACATTCTCATCCTTCACGTGAAGGGACACATTTCTGCGCTTCAGGATCTGCTCATCTTTCTTGGCCTTCCTCAGCTCAATGCTCATCTCCACCCTCTGCATCCGCAGGGCCTGGAGGGGAGAGGGGCACCATCCCAACAGTCTGCATCACCCCATTCCCCAGGGAGTTCATCTTTGCAACCTTCTGCCCCACATTTCCCACAGGAGGAGTGCAGAGAGCCAGTATCTCCTCACTGTGGCCTGGAGAGTGATGTAGGAGATGGGACAGAGTAAACCTCTCCCTCAGTGCCTCCCAAGGACATGAACTGCTGGATGAACCGACAACCAGTGGGGGTTTTTAAAACTAAATTTGCTGAACTTCAAAGGCAAACCCTCATCTCCTCTACTGGCTTAAAGCAAGCTGACAGATCCCATGGTCTGACATCCCATACCAGCCCCCGCTCCACAGGGATAACTGCTGCAGAGAGCTCAGCAGGCTGGGGCTGAGCCACCCCCTTCCCCAGCCCAGAGTCACCCACATCCCCCCTGCCTGTGTCACCACACTCCCTGCAGCCCAGCCAGCTCCACATCACATCTCAAAAGCCACCTGAGCATCCCAGCTGGCAGAGCCATCCCCCTGCTCTCCCTTTGCTACCCCATACAGGTAGATTTGAGAGCCATGGGCCTTCACGAGAGTCTCCATCTGTTGGAAAGGGGAACAGGCAAACCCCAGTGGGCTCTGCCGTGACCAAAAGGTGCTGGCACAGGCAGGTGGGTACTCACAGCTGCATCCTTGCCCTTGTTCTTGAACTTCCTCATGCGCTGCTCCTGCTTCCCAACCTCCATCTCAGCAGGGTTGAGAGAGGTGCCAGCTGAACGTCTTCACTTGCTCTTGGGCTTCAGGACAGAGCAGGGTCAGGTCACAACTGCCCAGCAGCATCCACTGCCATCCACAGAGGGGGCTGGGACCCCCCCACTCCCACCAGCAGCCTGTGCCACACATTTCCATGCCACACTCCCACCGAGGGAGATGCTGCAGGTCCCCTGCCCCAAGCAGGGCTCGGTAGGATCCTCACACACTGCAGCTGAGCCACTGAACTAAATACAGGCACAAACTACCACTTAATATCAGGCTACAAAAATTACAGCTGCTGCTGTAATCCCATGAGGAAGCCAGACACAGGCTTCCCATGGTTACAGAAACACCACCTTCCTCTGGCTCTGATCTTGGGCCTTTTAGTCTTACTTTGACACACAGCCCAAGCCTAGCAGAGCCTCTGACCTCCAGAAAGATCAGCTCAAGGACTGATTTAAGGACACAGCCACATCCAAGCTTCTCACCCCACCACACAGCCCAACCTGGCCTCCTACATCAGCACCCTAAAGTAAGGAAGACCCACAGTCACATGAAGAGGCATAAAGTGACCAAGTTCAACTGAGGAAGGAGTTCTCCTGGAAATCCAGCAGCTAGTGCAGATTACCAGGTGAGCAACATTAAATAGGGACAGGTGGAAGTCCTTTCTAAGCACCTCCTAATAAAAGCCACAGACAAAACATGAGCTGGCCTTCAGACAGCTTCTGTCAGAAAAAACAAGGCTTCCACCCAGGAGAAATGGAGATGTTTTCAGACCAGACACCATCACAGGACCCCTAAACCCAGGCTGTGCATCAACACACTCAGGGACTGATCACACACAGATGGTGCCTCCTCACCTTCCCTCCAGGCTCACAGCCAACAACTGCAGCTCAGACCAGCCTCCAAGAGCTCCCTCACACCTCATTCTAAGTTTAAGTTTTTGGTGTTTGTTTGTTTGTTTTTTTTCAGCCCTCTCTCTTTCCTGCCCCAGCAACTAAGGCTGGGATGCAGCTCTTTATTCCAGTTACTCAGCTGCACAACCTCCCCAGTTCACAGAGGGGCCAGGATGAGCCACTACTTGGCTCAAACCAACCCCCCCCCCCCCCCCCCCCCAGCCTTAACCCTGCTCCAGCCTCCCTTCCTCTGTTTCCAGAACAGAACAGAACAGCAACACCCCAAAAAGCCTCTTCTTTTGGAGGAGCCTTCTCCACCCCCATCTCAGCAGAAGAGCAGCACAACCCACCCACTGACACCAGCCAAGCAGGAGACCCAGCCCCAAACTGCCAGGAGAGCCCAACTAGCAGCCCCATCTCAGGGCACAAAGCAATAAACAACCACCCACTCCACGAGGAGGAAAAGCACTTACCACAACTCACTCTCATGCCCCACCACCCTCAACTGCCTCTTTTATTGCCCCCGTGGAGCCACGTACCCCCCCCAGCTCCCCTCCAGGATTGGCTCTTCCCAGGACAGCCCCTGTTATCTCCACCTGCTCCCTCATCATGGCCACCAGGATGCACCTGGAGGAGGATGGATGCTGATGGCTGCCCTGGGCCACCACTTACCCCTCAAGACCTCCTTCATATGCTTTGCCCACTTTGGCCTTGTTTTTGGCCAGACCCTTGGTGGGTGATGCCAGCCTGTACCTGTGCAATGTCCTGTGACACTGGAGGCAGTCTGGGTGCTGCCACCCCATCGCTGTGCAGGGCACAGGCAGTCTGGGGATGCCCCTTTTTTTGTCTGGGTAGCTTGTGGGTGGTGCTGCAGGCCAGGAGAGCAACACCCTTCAGTTAGCAGGACCCAGGACCACGGAGCCAGGGGGCAGCTGAGGGGAACAGGCTGCGGAGGTTGCAAATGAGCCAAGACAGGATTAAGAAACTTGGAGCATCATCAGGTGCTGAGCTGCTGGCTGGCACAGGCAGAAGGTGGCAAGGAGAGTAACCAAGCAGGAACCCTTTGTCTTCATGAGTCCTTTAGATTTTGGCCAGGAGCTGCTGGGCAGCTCGTGTCGTGCTGCGTTCTGTGCCCGTCGCAGTCTCCATCAGTCAAGAGATTGTTTGCATTTCACAGAAAATGCTGAATTGGAAGGGATCCACAAGGATCCACAAGGATCATCTAGTCCAACCCCCAGCCCTGCACAGGACCATCCCCAAGAGTCCCACCCTGTGCCCCAGAGGATCATCCAAATGCCCCTTGAGCTCTGTCAGCCTTGGTGCTGTGCCCACTGCCCTGGGGAGCCTGTTCAGTGCCCAACCACCCTCTGGGGGAAGAACCTTTTCCTGAGATCCAACCTGACCCTGCCCTGACACAGCTCCAGGCCATTCCCTGGGTCCTGTCCCTGGTCCCCACAGAGCAGAGCTCAGTCCCTGCCCCTCGTCTGCCCCTGCCCAGGAAGTTGTAACAGCAGTGAGGTCTCCCCTCAGTCTCCTCTTCCCCAGCTGAACACACCAAGTGCCCTCAGTGCCCTCAAGGCCCCTCCTCATCCTCATTGCCCTCCTTTGGACACCCTCTAATGGCTTCAGATCTTCTTCATATTGTGGTGTCCAAGACTGCCACAATATTCAAGGTGAGGCTGCACCAGCTCGGAGTGGAACCACTGCAGGGCCAAGCAGGGCTTGTTTGCAGCACTGCAGGCGGTTTTGGGGATCTGAGGTGTTGAAGGCCCCCTGGATCTGCACACCCTCTACTCCATCTCCCATTTAACACAGCCCCGTGAAACCCACCCCGTCCAGCTCCCTGTGTGCAGAGGTGCCAGCCTGGTTCAGCCGGCAGGGAAGGGAGGAGCAGTGCTTCCCAAGTGGGTAGGGAAAACAGCTATTACAATATTTAATTAAAACCTAATTTTAAACTACTTGACATCCTCTTTCTGCGAGGGTGGTGGGGAGCACAGAAATCCCGAGCTGCAGGAGGGTGGGAGCGAGGTGGGAACAGCACCCACCATGGGGGTCTGCACCCCTGGACCCCCACACCCTGCAGCCATGTACACAGAGCCATTTCAGACCAATTTACAGCAGTTCAGGGAACAACTAGTTCACTGTGTGGTTATTTCCAGCATGGAAATACCTATGGAGACAGTGCAACACCCGGGCTGCTTTAAGTCGTGGATTCCAATCCTGGGGGGTCACACCAATTCGGCATTTCAAGGTAAATAAAAAGAGTTGTAGCAAGCTTTGTGTGGAAGGTGATGGGGGGAGGTTTGAGAAAAGACCTTCAGACAAATCTGTGGTTTGGAGGCGTTAAAAAGCCAGTTGTGCTAATCCTGGCTGCTGTGTTTTTAAGCTTCAAGTGCCACCGGTTGCATTATCTTGTTTCTTGGCTGCTTGAGACAGGAAAATTACATTTCAATTGCTTTTTAATTCAGCTTAATCTGGTGCAAAAGTTAGCGTGCACCCTCTAATTTTGTTTTCTGAGCGGTTTGTTTCCACTAATTCCTAATCAGCCAAGACTAAATCAAAACAGGCCTGGCTCAAGCTGAAATAGATGAGTCCTTGCAACTTTGCCAAGCAATTTAATTAAATTGGCTTAAAATCCCCCCCCCCCCCCAGATAAGTGGGGGCAGCCTCCTGCACAGGCCAGCCCCCAGCTTTTGGTCCCCTGCCTGGAGAGCTCTCTCCCAAGGTGCTGCACGGTGTGAATGTGGAACAAGGCTGTGAGAGGTTCATCCTTATCCTGGACTGCTCTTTTTCTCCCCACTCCTTCCATTCCCTCTCCACCTGCCAAGCACAATCAGCCCCATCCTGTTCAGTTCTCTGTCACTGCCAGCACAAGGAGGGAGAGGATGGGGAGAGAAAACCCACGTGTCAGTGGATGAACATCCCCCCTCCCTGTCGGTTGCTCCGGTCCCTGATGGCATGAGAGGTGGCACTGCCACCCACGAGCAGGCTGAGAGTGAGGGGGGTGGATCTGAACCCGTGCTGAGGACACAGGCAGATCGATATTTAGGAAAGGGAACAACCACTGGGGGGAAAAAAGTTTTGGTTTGCAGCATAATAAGAAGGTTTCACAGCTAATGGAGAGCAAAGGAGATAAAACCCTAAATCTAAATGACAATGTCCCCTGAGCTCAGCCTAGTGTGCTCAAGCTGAAAATCCACATCATGACAGGTATGAAAAGCTGTGGTTCTAGTTCAGAGGGGTTCTTTTGACGCTGTTCTCCCACACCCTACCACCCTTCACCCCACCACTGCACCCTGGTGTGGCTCTGACTGGGGCAGACTTGAAAACACCCGTTTTAAGCCCTGAGAGAAAAACCCTGATTTTCCCTCCTCCGTTTTTTTCATGTTTCTTGAATAGGTTCACCCTCACTGCCTGCAGAAAAGACGCCAGTCAGGAAAGGTGGCATCGGTGTGTGGCATCTCTGTGGCAGGGTGAGGGGAGGCAGGAACATCCTCCCAGGATCCACTGTGGGATGCTGCACGGGCACAGCAGCTGGTTGGAGCAGCCCCTCCGTGAGAGGAGAACCTCAGCTGGTGGACAGGGAGCAGAGGGAGGGATCCCTGTGAGCCCCCAAACTTCTGCTCTCACACAGCGTCTTCTCCGTCAGCAATAATGTAGTTCCATTAAATTAACACCAACAAATTATTTTTACCTATTAGTTACAGTAACACCGAGGAAATATCCATGTGGGCTCCTGAAACAGCTGATGATGTAACTGCTGGTGGGTTATAGGATCATCCTGAGTTGGAAGGGACCCACAGTCCAACTCCTGGCCCTGCACGGGACACCCCCTGTCCTGTCCAAACACTCTGGCAGCCTTGGGGCTGTGCCCACTGCCCTGGGGAGCCTGTTCAGTGCCCAACCACCCTCTGGGGGAAGAACCTTTTCCTAATATCCAACCTAACCCTCCCGACACAGCTTCATGCCTTCACGGATGTGGGGCACTCCCAAACGTGGCAGGGATGGGGCCTGGAAATTCCTCCTTTTTCACTTGGGATCTACGGTCCTGGCACACAGTGCCGAGTCCACAGCCTGCACCGGTCCCTCCTGGAGCAGCAGACACCAGGCAGCCCGTGCCCTACCCATGGCCAGGAATCAGCTCCGTGTCAGTGCTGCTGTTGGAGCAGGAGCCGTGGGCGGGGGCTGGGATGTGGGAGCTGCTTTGTGCTTTGTCACAGGGTGAGTGACAGCCCCAGGCCGTCACAGTCGGTCTAATCAGGACATGCAGAAGGTGCGAGAAGGGATTTATTGTTATCCCTGCCTTACTGCTGAGCCAGAGGCAAAGCCAAGCACTGCAGCTGGATTTTCTGAGGCTCAAGGTGCAGCTTGTTGTTTCCTCTAATTTTGTGTAGCAGCCTCAAAAATGAGGTCCTGCTTTTCTCCTCCTCTGGTTTTCTCCCACTCCCCTGATTTTCTCCCCCTGCTCCTCTGCAGCTGGGGAGCCATGGAGATGTCAGTTCACTGAATCATACAGAATCACAGAATGGTTTGGGTTGGAAGGGACCTTAAAAGACCAACCAGTTCCACCCCTTGCCATGGGCAGGGACACCTTCCACTAGACCAGGTTGTTCCAAGCCCCGTCCAACCTGGCCTTGAGCACTTCCAAGGATGGGGAAGCCACAGCTTCTCTGGGCAACCTGTGCCATTGTCTCAGCACCCTCACAGGAAGGAATTTCTCCCCAACATCCCATCTAATCCCGTCCTCTGTCAATGGGAAGCCATTCTCCCTTGTCCTGTCACTCCATGCCCCTATCCAAAGTCCCTCTCCAGCTCTCTTGGAGCCCCTTTAGACACTGGAAGGGGTTCTAAGGTGTCCCCAGAGCCTTCTCTTCTCCAGGTTGAAAATCCCCCAGCTCTCCCAGCCTGCCTCCCCAGGATAGAAAAGAATGAGAAAGAAAAAGAGGATGAGGAGGAAAGAAGTACAGCTTTCCATCAATTTGGTTGAAACAGCTCCTGCTGTGGCCATGGGACCAACTCTGGTGCTTTTCAAGGCAAAGTGTTCTTCAGTGCCTTTTTCCAGCCAAGAAGGGGGATCACTCTGAGATGTAGGTGATGAAAAACAAAAAGAGTCACATTGATATTGTACAGAAGATATCTATATTTATTGATAGGGAAGCCTGGAAGAGTTGGGAATTCCCTGGGAACTAAGGCAAAGGGAATGTCTGTACAGGAAGACAGTAGTGTAACACCAACTGATTATCTCATCAGCTGGGCTAGAGTTGGTGGGAGCCTCAGGAAGGAGAACAGCAGCAGGGCTGAGTGTGAGCTGTGGGAGCTCATTCCCACTTTCCTAAGGCAGCTGTTGATGTCCATTTGGCTGCGCTGTAAGCGGATGCCCCAGAAAACCGGGACAGCCCTGGAGTGCCTGTAACTCCACACCAGGCTCAACGTTAAGGAACTAATTTTAACTTCTAAGCATCCTCCTTTCTGCCAGCCACGAAGGGATTAGAGTAACAGTTTTTGAAATTACTTAAAAATAACATCAGACTTAATCATAGCTATTTATTAAATCCATTATCCTCTGTCAGTTATGGGACACTGATTCAGCTGTGGAAACTATAATCACCTGTGGCCAAAAACCTCACTTTTCTTTTTTTTTCCTAAAGGGCCCCAGTAATAATTATTCTTTTAGTCCTTGAATCTGTAACTCAAGGAACTGAAACAGAGAAATCTATGGTGAATTTGGGGATGAGGCACAACAGTGATGGAGAAACCTTGGAATTACTCAAAAAACCCACATAATTTTGTATAAATCATGCATGGCCTTGCTCCACAGCACCTAGAAGGAAAAAGGCTCTCTAAAGGAGTGGAATACCTTGTAAATCATGCAGGGAAGAGAAACCCCATGAAAACACCAGAAAATCCACATAAATCATGGGGTCTTGAGCCTCTGGATGCCTCTTTGCTGTCAGGGAGTCCACGTGCAGCTTAATTAGACAAGGAGATGAGCTTTCCTGCTGCCAGACGGATGCTCACCTTGCTCCAGCACTCCTGATTATCACAGCTGAGGACAGCACTTCAACAGAAATTAGTGTCTTTGTTTAAAATGTGTATTTAGGGGCCTTCCTTTGAAAGCCATGCTCAGAAAATGCTAAAAAGAGGATTCGACATGCATATTCCACCTGATCATAGGAGCTGAAGATAATTTTTGCTAAGCCTGGAGGTGATGTTCATCTCTGTTTGAGCTGCTTCACATCTCACACAGACACTGATTTGGTAATGAGCTTCCCACTGACAGATGGCAGGGTTAGATGGGGTATTGGGGAGAAATCCTTCCCTGTGAGGGTGGGGAGGCCCTGGTACAGGTTGCCCAGAGAAGCTGTGGCTGCCCCTGGATCCCTGGAAGTGTCCAAGGCCAGGTTGGACTGGGCTTGGAGCATCCTTGTCCAGTGGAAGGTGTCCCTGCCCATGGCAGGGGGTGGAACTGGTTGGTCTTTTAAGGTGCCTCCCAACCCAAACCATTTCATGATTCAGTGATTCTACAATTCCTTGCACTGAGTGCTGTGATTGAAAATGTGAGCACTGAAAAGTTGGACACCAGGAAGACAGATTCGAACTCTGCTTTCCTGTGTGTGTGCCCTTCCCTGTAGAGTTTTTGATCACATAATTGCACAGACTGTCTCCTGCAGGATCTGTGACTCACTGAGCACCTGGTGGGATTTGAAAGCCCCTGGCATTGTCCCCATCAGACCCTCTGTGCCTCACGAACAGCGATGTGCCCTTGTTTGGTTAGAGCCTGGTCCTGTCTCCGTACAGACAACACCCCCTCCAGCCCTCACAGGAATACACTGATCCTCCCCAAGCAAGAACAGACAACAGCTGAGAATGAGGATGCAGCTTTCATTATTTTTTAAATGACTAATAAATGCAAAAACATCTTGCTGTCTCCTGGGACAGATCTTTATATAACCCTGTGATCCTTCAGCAGGGCTTTCCAATCTGGATTCCGTTCCTCCCCAGACCACCAGGGATCAGTTTGCTGCTGATGCTGAAATGCAACCCTGAAATGCAGCATCCAAACTGAATTCCTTGTTATTCCAAGGCTTGCCACTTCAGCACAACGGCTGAGGCTCTACAGCAAGCCGTCAAAAGTGGGTTTGTACCCCCTCTTCCTCTCCTTGCCCTCCTCCATTTACAAGCTCCTTTTTTAATTGGGAATATCACTATGGACACCTGGGCTGCTGTGTTTAGCCTGGTATCCCTGGCAGCACCGAGGGAGAGACCAGAGCCTTTCTTACATGTGGTCTGTATTATACAGGGGGACATTCAGGATATATGGAGGAAATTCTTCCCTGTGAGGGTGGGGAGGCCCTGGCACAGGTTGCCCAGAGAAGCTGTGGCTGCCCCTGGATCCCTGGAAGTGTCCAAGACCAGGTGGGACGGGGCTTGGAGCATCCTTGTCCTGTGGAAGGTGTCCCTGCCCATGGCAGGGGGGTGGAACAAGATGAGCTTTAAGGTCCCTTCCAACCCAAACCATTCCGTGATTCTATATGGGCTGCTCTGCCCCTTATCTGAAGACCATTTTCCAATCTGAATCATGGTTATGCTTCCCATCCCTTCAGGCAAGAGGGCTGGACTCTCAGTCTCACTTTAACATGATGAAGGAATCTGTGTCAGAGCAAGAAACTGAGCCCACACCAAAGGCAAACATCCTGCTCAGACAACTCCCTCCCGTGACCCGCTGTCTGCAGAGCCTGCTGTGCGCTGCTATCGGGACATGTCACTCCACAATCTCTCCTTCATTCTCTGAGGGAACCTTCCAAAACCCCCTTCCCAGATAATATAATCTGTGGCTGGGTGAACCAGCTGCAGCCCAGCCCAGGCTGTTGCAGCAGGAGCTACAGCGCAGTGATGTGCTGGAGCAGGCCAGGATGGGGCCTGGGCTCTGGAGACTGCAATGGCACACCATTAAACCCATCCAGAGGCATCCTAGGAAGCAGAAAGCAGTTTGGCTGAGCCCTGGCTGTTGCTGATCTGTCCATGGGCTTAGTAAGCCAACAGCTATTTCAGGTTTGCCATTTTGCCCTGCGTCCCTTCATGGGGAGATCCGATTGCTGCCTTTGCAGCCCACGTGGTCAAAACATTGATTTATTCACATTACACATGAGCAAACAGGTCAGAACCCATTACTTATTTGATGCATTTCACATCCTTCTCTAAGATGTTTGGCTGAGAACTGTTTACAGTCTTCATTCACAGATTTAAGGTTTGAAATAATTACCTAAAAAAGCCCAGAAAATACGACTTGCTCCGCACAGATTCCTGAGGAGTTAATCACAGTTCCCAGCGTTCAGGACTCGGGCTGGTCATGGTTTCTGTGGTATTATTCT
Organism: Pipra filicauda; assembly: GCF_003945595.2. NCBI lineage: Eukaryota > Metazoa > Chordata > Aves > Passeriformes > Pipridae > Pipra > Pipra filicauda. The sequence continues at coordinate 1,021,872 of NW_024104339.1, read as the reverse complement.
GCTCCTGACGGGACATGCTGAGTTCCTAGAATCAGATTTTCAGGGTGAATAGTCAGTTACAAATTCAAGAGGTGGGTGTAACACGAACTCTCTAATTTTCACCTCAAAGCAGTTGTTTATCTGAATCTTCCTGCTTGGAAACTCTATCCCAAGTGTATTCACCCACAACACCCACAATGGCAATACTGGCAGGGTAACCACATCCCAAACACTCCAGCTGAGGCAAATATAGCAGGGAAATACCTAAAGCAGATACAGGAGCTGTTGTCTTTCATGTCTTTCAGGGCAGTTCATACCCAGCAAGTAACCAAAACGCACAAGACGGTAACACAACAACAGCTTTATCCTCTCTGCTTGCAGCAAACACACAGAATTGGTTTGTCTTAAACATGAATTATTTTAAAATGAAACTTTAATTCCATCAGTAATGTGGCTGCTCCTGCCAAGGGTTCAGTCTGAGGTTTGCCTGCCAAAGATCAGCTCTGAGGAAATGTGCTGTTCCACCCTGGCAAGAAGGACATGGCCAAAAAGGTGATTTTGAATGGAAGTTTCTTTATATTGTCTTTCTAATTCAGCCTCTTGTCCCTACTCTCCAGCAGCTGAGTTCATAGAACACCCTACGAGGCAAGACAAGAAGAAATCCCCACCAAACAAAGTATTATCTGACCTCTCTGGAGGGATCAAAGCTTCCCAATCAGGCTCCCAGCATCACTGGACTTACAGATAAGGAATGTGTGGTCTCTTTTAAGATGAAATTGCTGGCTCAGGCCCTTTGGATGGCTCTGACAGAGCCTGTCCAGCCCTTGCAAACACAATTCCAGGATCTTGGGTTTAACCTGGCAGGTACCTGCTGTGTGTGATGTGATGGCTGGGAAGAGGTGTGGGATGGAGAGCAGGAAGGGCCATGTGGCAGAAATGACAAGCAGAGGCCTGCTTGTGTAAGTGGAACCCATCTGGATTTATATTCACTGTGTTTTATAACAGGTAGGCTTGAATTCACAGGTATTTTAACCATAAGTTTATTGAATCCCACGTGATTTTGTGGAATTTCAGAGTGTTAACTCGCCCCCAGCTGTTGGCATGGTCTTACCCCTTCCTTGACCTTTGGGAATACATTCACGCCCAGCTTTTAAAAACATACACAGTCTCTGGGAACCTAAACAACACAACTGAAGGCTGCCTTCAGAGAAGCTGAGCACCAGTCACTCCTTCTGGCTTCAGACTGAAAGGCCAGAGCAAAACAGACTTTTTGTAGGTACTTTGAGTGCCAAAAAACAGGCTGACACTGAGTGAACAACTCTGAAGCTGTGAGTTGTCGTCACGCCCTGCCTCAGTTTCCCCAGCTTGGAAAGGATAGTGAGGCAAAAAGAATGGAAAGTTCCATAAAAATCTGAGACCTGCACCCAAGAAACTGTCTGATGCCAGGATGAACTATTTTGTCACCTGCATTCATCTTTTGTAGCTGTTTGGTTTAATGTTTCATAGCTCTGTTTCGGAGACCACGTCAGTCCTTGTGTTTGAGGGAGGTGACAGGTTAATTACAGACCTGAGCCAAGCCTCAAATATACATTGCAAATCCAGGCATCTAAACCCAGCCTGTCTACAGATTCAGCTGTGTAGATTGAGAGGGGAAATGATTGCTGAGCTGTTACTTTCCTTATCTCTGCCTGATCAAAGAGGAAATGGACACAGGACATTTCTCCTTCCTGCTTTCCGGGTGAAATTCATCCCAGAGCAGCAGATTGCAGCTGGCAGTGTTACGCCAGGATCTTTTTGAGCCGTGAAACCAGTTTCCAAAGGTGCAGTACTGCTGCCTTGGAGTCCTTGCACACATATATTTTTAGACCATCAAGGTTTTCAGGAGGATGGTGGAGAAATGAGATCCCCAGAAGAACCAGTGCCATCGGTGCCTCCAACCAGTGCCAAGCTGACTTCAGCCCAAGCAGTGGCCTCTAAGCCAGGTTCTGGTGGCCAGAATTCCCCTTCCCAGCCCAGGGGCTTCTCCTCCTCTCCCCAGAGTGACTCCTGAGCAGGCTGTGAGTCACAAGCCTGGTGCTCAGCATCGCTCGGGGCTGCAGAGGTGGGACAGAGAGCAGCCCTTGCCTGGGCAGTGTGTCCAACAAAGCCACAGCACAGCCCCTGCTCCCTTTAATCATGGGAGTGATGAAATCAGCTTCTCCTCTGCGGGGAGCAGCGAGTTGGGCAGGTAGGGCAGGTCCCCGGGAGGCACATCTTTGGGTGCTGGACACGCCGCTCACCAGCAGCAGCTTGGCTGTCGCCTTGACAACATTAAAGCTGGTTCAGATGTGTGGGTGGGGGAAGGAAAACTGCCTGGAGTGTGGGACACAGACTGCTCCCAACACGGAACAGGTCCCAAAAAATGCAAAGCCTTGGGACATGAGTCATGTCCTTGAACTCCCCTGCTCCCTCCCGTGGAATGGCTTTGCCACAGGTGTGCACTCAGGTTGTGACAAGGGAGAAAACCACCGAGGGCCATGGGAAGTGGATGTGCCATGGGCTCTCCTGGTAGTTTTTGATGGCTGAGGACAGGAGCTGATGAACCAGGTCCTCCCTTTCAGTCTTCCAGTGTCAGCTCCTACCCAAGCCCCTTTTCCCTGCCTGTCTGTCACTTGTTAAAGCAAATGGCAAACCACCACAATGTTTGGGTTTTCTGCTTTTCTCTGCCCTCTCTTCAAATACATTCCCTGCATTTCTTTTTCCCCGTTCATAAAACAGAGGGGGATCTTGATTTGTGGCTGCAATGAACCCACACTCACACAGAGCTCTGGGGTCTCGCAGGTGGTCTGGAAATGGGAATAAATAGCAGTGGGAGGAATAATCACAGTGTTGGCAGAGAGCATGGAGATTCCTGAGAGAGCAGCCTCAGGGATCCTGAGGCAGGTGGGGTTTCCCAGCACTTTATTTCCTGCAACCTGCAAAACCAAAATGTAGTAAAAAAGTGTTTTATCTGGGTAAAATATTGTGAAGAGCAAGTTCTCCAAATAATAAAAGAGAAATAAGCACCAATGATCAGGGAGGGAGACCTGGGTTTTTTTCTCATGATAGGAATGAGGAATGTTGTTTGGTATCAAATAGAAAGAATCTCTCCATGCTGATAGCAGCTTTTAAGACTGAGAGCAGTCTCATCTCCTTTCTTTTCCTTTTTTTTTTCTTTTTCACCCCCCTCCCGACTCCTCTATGGGGGTCAGTAAAACAATTCTGAATTTAAAGACATAAATAGCAGCTACATTTGGCCTCGCAGCAAAAATCCTGTTATTCAAGCCTTGTGGGATTCCTTCGGTGGCTTCCTATTCCTCCTTCCAGCTTCCTCACCGCCAGACCTCTGGATTGTCAAGCCCCAGCCTGTCCCTCTGCGCCTGTTTCCTCCTCCTCAACTTCTCCCCCCAGGCTGTCCCTATCCCACACACATTCCTAGCCTGTCTTATGCTGCCCTCTATCCTTGGAATAACCTTCCTCCTCCTCCAAGCAATAAACCTCGCTCCTCTTTCCCAGCTTTCTGCCTGCAGACCTCATCGTTGTCCAACCATTCCCCCGTGGGTCTCTCAATCCTGGAATATCCCAAAATCTCTTTTCTAGAAGACTGAAGGACTGAGCACAGCACTACAGTTTGCATTTGCTGTTCCTTCTTGGAACCGGGATTAGCCAGACTCCCGCCTGCCCCAAATCCACACGGCTGGACCCCTGTGGAGAGCCTTTGGCAGGGCTAAACCTGAATGGAATTGCTGCTCACAGCAGTAATTCAGCTTTTTGTGGGAGCTGACTGACAGAAAATGTATTTACTGGGTTGCTTTGGATGGTGAGAAGTGTCGAGCTCAAGTCCTCAAAGCCCAAGGCTTCAGTGTTGAGCATCCTGCTGGTGCTGACTTGTATCTGATTTTTGCAGGAATCCCTGGAAGATCAAGTCATCCAGGTGAATCCTCTGCTGGAGACCCTTAATGATGCTAAAACTAGGGGGAAGAACAATTCTTCCCATTTTTTAAGTACCAGCCCTTCATTGGTAAGTCACTGTAGATCATATAAAGATCTTCCCTCAAGAAAAAATACACCCAAAAAATATCTTCACATGCTTCCTCAAGCAGCAAAGTTAATTTCTGTTTACTTCACATTTCCCACAAAGCATTATTGGTTCCCATTTTCTTGAACTGAGTTGGTCAGTCAGTTTTGTTTTGCCTTCCTATTTTTAGATGTCAAGTTTCTGTATGTCAAATAAAAAACCAGTTTTGATCAACCCCAAATCAATGCCCTTTCAACTGATCGCTGCTGCAGTGATTCGAAATGCAGATTATTTTTAATTTTGCAGATCTTTTTTGCAGATTAATTTTGAAATTGTCAGTTTAAATGTAAAACATAGGGGTTTTCAACTGCACTCTCATTCCTGTTTCTGTGTGCTACATACTTCTGCCATATGCTGCAGAGAAAGGAGGATTTCTTTAAGCTCTAATACAGAATCCAAGAAGAAAGAGGGTTTTTTATAGATCTGATCTTTGAAAAGATTAAATTTCCTCTCACTGACTTGCAAATTTGCCCCTACAGGCAACGCTGTCTGTCCCTGATGAACGCGCAGAACCTCTCAGCTACTTTCTGTTTTCCTACAGATATTGCAATCTTGATTAACAGACTCATCTTTTATTTTCTCATCTAGGGCAAATTTATCTGAATTCACTGTGGTGGCACAGCCAAGCTGGCTGGGACTAACACTGGGAGTTGTAAGTAAGCAGATAATTCTCTATATTAACTTTGCTTGGGGTTTTCTCTTGTGTTGAATGGACCCTGTTCTGATTAAATCAGACACGTGAAAATCTGAAAATGAATTTTTGAACTGGAGGGATCTGCGCTGCTGTAAATGAAACCAAACCCTGTCCCTTCTTCCACAGTGAAGTTACACAGTGAATTAGATGATGACAAATTTATTTCCTCTCTCTTTAGCTGCCCGTGAGACTCTGAGCACACATAAAGGGCACTGCGCCTCCCCCAAAAGCTGTACACTTTTCATTCTACAGTTATACTGCAACCATTACTAACACTCATCAGCACACAACCATAATTGTCTTGCAACCAAGACCCCAAAAATAGCCCTCCAGGGAAGGTTCATTGTTCTGTGCTTGCGCACGTGCATGCAAGACTAAATTGAGAGCCACAAATCCCAGCTCTCAAGGTAAAAGACCCCACCTCATTTCCTGACTTAAGCCCTTCAGGACACAGAAAAAGGAGAGAGGAAACATATGGACCACTTATTCTTTAATGTGGGATTGTCTGCATCCCTCCTACTTTCAACTCATCCCAGATTTGCATCACACTCAGGGACCATATGTTGGATTTGCCTCTCTGGACAGTTCAAGGCCAAGGCAAGTTCAGTTTGTTTACTGGAAGGTTTCAGCCTCTTCCAGCCTGGCCCAGAGAGCCAGGGCATGGCCAGACCTTCCCTGGGTGGGCAGGAGCACTGGCCAAGGTCCTCCTGCATTTGGATGGAGCTCTGAGGGCAGAGGGGACTGTGAGTCCTCCTTGAGGTCACTTGGACTAAGATTGACAAAAAAGGTGGTTTGAGTCAACCTAAACTTGTCTGCAGAACTCACATGGTGCCATTCCCAGCAGAGCCATGTGGAGAGGGGACTTCAGCCCAGAGGAAATGGTGAAAATGCCCAGGCAGGACTGCCAGCAAGTTCTGGTGATTTGGTATCCCTTTGGTGATTTTGGAATGAAGTGATGTGGTCAGTTCTAGAGGAGGATGGGTTTTATGGAGACCAGAAACCAAACTAAGCATGTTAGAGCAGGACAGAAGACACGGACAGGGCGATTACAGGGTACCAGCCACTTTTCCAAAAGGGCAGTGTAAGGACACATTTCACAGGACAATCTTACAAACCATGCACTGGTAATTCAGAGGATGCTCAGAAGCAGGATGAGTTACTCTGGAGAGCTGCTCCTGAACCCAGCAATGACAGAACTGAACAAGCAATGGCACCTCCCTCCTGCCTCCATTTCACGAATTGCCAAAATATCTCTACTAAAACTTGTGCCAGTGGGAACGTTGTGAAGGTTAGAGGCACGTTCTGAGAGCAGCACTGAAGGATGCTGTGGTTCTTGCTGCACTCACAGGACTGCCAAACACATTGGTGAAATACTGGCTTCACTGATATCAAAACCAAAACTCTCACTGACATCGACAGGGCTGTGACTTTTCAATCTCTGGCTGCTGCCAACACCTGGATTTGTTCCCCTCTGTGTTCCAGGTCTGGAGAAGTCATGTGCCATTTCCCAGGAAGCAGCTAAAAGATATTATATCTTCCTTGAACTTACTCATATGGCACTTTGTGAGTGTTATTCACTCCCTTTAGTGCATAAATCCCTGCTCGATCCTCTGTTTCTAGGATAAGAAACCTACACACCAGAGCTGTGCTTGGCCAGAGACTGAAATAGGTTCTCTGCAGTGGGGGGTTGTTACTAATTATCCAGGAAGAAGAGGATTGCTAGTGACTTTTCCTTAGGCAGGTCAGAGTGAGAAAGGAAAGCTGTCTTCCCTTATCTTCATCAATGCATGGTGAGATCCCCCTTGATGTGGCAGGGCTGCCACTAAGGTAAAAATGATCATTTTTAAACTGAAGTGTTGAGCTGCTTCATGCCAATTGCTTACATCTCCTCAGGACAGGGAAGACAGCCTGGACAAGCCTTTCAATACTGTTGAAAAGGTTTGGGTGTTCAATCCCACTGACTTTGACGTGGCTGCTACAGCAAAATCTCCTGGGTAGCCTAAGCAACTCATCCCACAAAAGGTTTTTTTTCTTAAGCCATACACTCAAGACGTGCTCAGGAATGGAAATCTAGAAGAACACTCAGTCTCCAACCCAAAAGCTTGTGTTGTGCCTTGATTGGACTGATGGTAATTGGTGTAATCACCTCTTGGTCCTTCTCCTGCTGCAGAAAGTGCTGCTTGTGCCCAATCCTAATTGTTACCTCTGGGTGCATCAAAGTGTGGTCACAGCAAAGAACACAGATGATGGAAGAGCCACTTCTCACTAATGGAAGTGTGGAGGAACATCAGTGAGAGTGGAAATACAGCAAACAGGATGCTGCCCCCCTGGCCTAAGCTTCCCCTAGGAATAAAATTCAGCTTCTTCAACCTGAGGATAAATAAGCCACTCGGGAGCAGCTGGGATAGCCTAAAGACTGGTTCAATTGTCCGTGAGCTGAAGCCTGAATGTAAAATATCTGCTCCAAAGCAAACAAGCTTGACGTGGGAGTTTCTGGTTAACATTCAATGGCCTGGGGTTTGCAGGACTTCAAACGAGCTGTTACAGGGTTTGTTTGAAGCCTCAAAACTGACAGATCTGAAAGCTGTGGCAGAGACCACGGGTTAAAACCTGCTCATCTCGCATACATATGTAATCTCAAGAAGCAGCTTTTGTGAGAGGAAGACTTGACCCTTTGTCTGGTTTTGACACACATTTTCCTTTTTAATATCATTTTGAAGAGTATCTGTTACTGAGAAGAGCTTATTGGGAATATCTGCTGGCTCCTGAGACTATTACTATAAGCAGGACTTGAGCTACAGAGAGATCAAACAGTCTCCAGCTGCTGAACTTCCAGTGCCCTTTCCAGCAGCTGTTGGTATTTTACAGCTCCCAGGATTTGTCCATTGCAAACAAGCCTTTTGTACAAAGCAAAGATGATTTTCATAGCCACAAAGACAGGCAGTCTCAAATCATGGCTCACAAGTAAGACACTGCAAGGTTCTCTGGAATTCTGCTCTGGGCAGGATGGGACAGCAAAGCACAGTGCTGGTCTGATGGGACCTGGCTGGGCAAACCTCAGAGGGCTGGAAAATGATTTTAGATGTTTGGCACTATGGGCTGGCTTCCAGCTTATGGTGCAGATTAAGAATTGCCTTGGGTAGGCCTGTGTCCCTTCTGTCCTGTCCCCTTTGATGTCCTGGGCTTTGGTCCAGAAGAGATCTGTGGCTACAACTGACTTGGATGCACTTGGGCACGAAGAAATTCAAGCAGAAGCCAAGGAGGAGCAGGCAGAGGTGGACAAAAGAGAGGTGGGTTGAGATCTCACACATGGTGACAGCAAACCAGGACAAAGCCAGTGTGCCACGAGCTCAGCCAGTTCACTGAGATTGAAAAAGCTGCTAAAACCAGGCTCTTGTTTCCAGGGAATATAGAATGACCTTAAACAACACGCTGATTCTTTTTTTAAACAAACAGATGTGCTATTGAGAGGTGGAGCTGGCACTCACAGCTGCCACAGGGCAGCGGGCCTGGCAGATGGCTGAGCTGTCAGCTGAGGACTTGATCCTGCTTTGTCCAACAGCCCTGCCTTGCCCATGACTTTGGATCCATGGTGGAGCCCAGGCACAGCAGCTGCTGCAGCACCTTGTTTGAGGTGTTTATTATTGCTCTGCTCCATCCAGCAAGCTCTGCTGAGGGGTGTGTGTGAAGGGATGGAGCTGAGAGCTGCTTCCCTTCTGCCCTTCCCAGTTGGTTCCCAGCAGGGCTGGAGAGCTTGTCTGTACCCATTTTCCTGAATATGCAGCAAGGGAATGGGGACAATGAGGGATTTTCTTCCAGTTGCCCAGATTAACATGTTCATCTTCCCTCCAAGAGTGGCTGACAAAGTTACTGAGCTCGTGGGTCTGCAGCCTGGACAGCTCCAGAGGGGTCATCACCAGGCCCAGGGGAAAAGCAGTGAACAAGCTGGAGCAGAAGGGCATCCTAAAGTACCACAGTGCCAGAACGGAGGAGTTGGCCAGCAGGTCCCTGAAACCCTTTCCAGTAACAATTAATTGAAAACACTGATTATGCAAATGTCTGACCAGTGACGCCACAGTTGAGCGTTTTAGCGTACAAAGAACAGCAAGGCTGTTCCACAACTCCCCAACATGTTGCCACTGGCCTTGAGTAAAAATATAATCCTTACAGATATTCTGAAAAGGAACAAAACCCCGAAAACTCAAGCCAAGGCTTGTTTCTAGTAACATAAAGCTGTAGGAAAGCTACCTAAAAGGTACATCGGCCAAAGATTAAATGAATTTTTGCTGCCCTTGCTTACGTGTTGCTGGAAGAGCCAGAGCCCTGCAGCTCCTGCAGCTTGTCTCGCCTTTCCTGGTGGATGTGACTCGCCTCTCTGCTGTGCTGTCACACAGCCATGCTAATGCTTAGCAGCAGGAGCAGTATTTAAGCATATTATCAAACTCCACCAGTTATTCATATACTCCACTGCACAGACACACTGACAGAACATGATCAGAGCATGAATCACAGGCCCTTTGGTCTATCTTTTTTACACTCAGCAACTATTTCCTTTCTTTGCTACCAAGCAGGTTTTTGAAAGTGGCATTTGGCTGTGGCCAAATATGTTCTGATTGTGCCTGGTTCTAGCAGTCTGTAAGCCACATTGTCCTCTCTGCCAGCGTATCAAAGTATGAGCCCAAAAGGTAAAAATATAATCTCTCCACAACATGCTTTCCTTTGGCAGTGCTGCAGAATCATTTATTCAGGGCAAATGGGTTTTCCATGGTAAGGGCCCCCCGTGAGGACTGAGACTCCAGGGAATGCTTTAATGCTATTCCCATGCCAGCATCAACTCGTTTCCTTTCCCTGTACCCACAGAGAGGATTTCTCCCTCTTTCTACTCAGGTTAACAATGAGAAATCTGCTTTCTCATGCACTACCAGGCTGTTCTCTGGCTGTATCCAAACAGGTCGTGCCTTTCCTCCCTTGCTCCTTTCCAGGTGTGACACAGCACCACAGGGCAGCTACAAAAGAGCAAGGATCCCACCAAGCAGTGGTGGGGTTGCTCCAGAAATCCAGAGTGGCCCTGCTCTAGGTCCTCCTTGAAGCAGAGGAGGCTGCAGGTGAGTGAACATCACAGGTACAATCAATACTGTCACCTCAATGTGTCGGCACGCAAATGTCATCGGTCCTGCTGCCCAGTGCTTCCCCATCATTCCTTTGTGGAAAGGATTAAACCCGTCAGGTAACAGCCTGTGTCTGCCCCTGCATCCTTCTCTTCCGTGCTCAGAGACAATCTTGCTCCGACCTTGAGGTTTCTGCCCCTCCAGCACCGAGAGGCAGACGGAGCGCGCCGTGTTTGTGCGCTGGGGGAAGGCACCACGAGCCCTGCCGCGGAAACATTCCTGCACAGATGGAAGCGTGAGTGCAGTCCTGGATTAATGACAGGCTACATAATCCCCCCTCTGGCAGTCAGTGGCCTTCTGCTGCCCAGACAAATGTCAGGTTTCGATCAACCAGAAAAACTCGCTGCCTACGAGGATTGTCATCAGCTCGGCCCAGGACTTTGCTGCTGAGAGGTGAATGGGAAAGTTTGGGACGCTGCTTGTCAGATTTTGGGCTATCAAATGGACAGGGGTGGATCTTACATCTACTTCCTTCATGTGGATATGGTTATGTTTCCAGCTGTGAAATGCAAATGACTTTATAAACCAGAAGGTTTTCTTCTCTCCAGCCTTGGTATCTCCTGTTAATTTATTCACTCCATCCTTCTTTGTCTCATTCCAGGAGCAGCTGGACTAGCTGATGGCTTCTTTGTACAGCACATCCACTGCGTTGTTCCAAATGGATTCAAACAGTCTGGTACAGCAATCCTCAGGCAAAGCCACACAGTGCCTTCTGCACAAGCTGGGGCTGAACAGCAAATCTTCCTTCAGGAATGAAAGACGTTGGGTCATCACTTCACCTTACACCCCTTCAAGGGAATGTCAGTCTGAGAGACACTTCCAAGAGCCAGAGCCAGAGCCAGGATATCAAATAAACCTCTCATTTCATGAGAAGCACAAAGAATTAGGAAATACATGCCCTGGAACTAGACAAATTGGGACTGTTACTTATTAGGCTGCGTTGCCTCCTGCAACCCTGTTTTTGCAGGATCAGCCACGGAAACAGTGAGTTGCAGAGAGGAAGAGCAACGTAAGTTTTCACCTATGACCTGTAATAAAGTGGAAGGGCAAGTGATGGAAAGCAGGGAATAGCAAACAAATGTGCTATGAATAGGCAGTTACTCCTGTTGTTTGAATTCCAACACCATTACTGAAGGCACGTCTTCCACTTGCAGGGGACAGAGCTCTGCATCCTGTGCAGGGATCATATCCATGGGAAATCAGAGAGGGAGCAGGTAGGAATGCCTGGTTCCATTGCTTCTGCTTCCCCCTCCAAGAACTGTCACAGGTAGGAATATCCACAGGCTTCCTTACACCACTGTTTCAGTGCCTGTGGGGCTGGGAAGCTACACTGGAGGAGATTTCCAGAGGTGATGAGGTTCTCTGCACTGTCTCTACCTGTTGCTCTTGTATCATTACACCTCTCCTTCCCTTTTACACACCAAAACCTGAATCCCAGCTTAATCTCTCCAGGGTTGGTGGGCAAGAAGGCAGCATCAAAGTTGCTGCTTGGCTCTCCTGACCTGGGGAGGAAAAGGGGGGGCAGAACTGGATCCAAGAAGGTACCGTTTACTCCCACCCAAGCTGGGCTGACTAAACTGGTGGCAGTTGTGACTCAGCATGTCCTCGGTGGAGATGGAGCTGCAGAATTAGAGTTTCTACAGCAACCCACTTCCTCATGCATATAATGTTCTCTCTTACACACGCTCCCGAAACTGACTTTTAATCAGACAGTTCAGTTAATAAAATGCAAATGAAGTGCACCTTCAGCTACGCGATAAATCTCACTTGCTCTTTACTATTCCTTAGTCAGGCAAAAATCCTACTAACTGATCATTTATCCAATTTAAGACCGGAAAGTGAAATGGAGAGAGATTGTTGTAGTCATCTAATATTAGCAGCATACATCATTAATTTTGCACATATGTTTTTATCATAACATAATGAAAGCAGCTATTGTACCGACCACGCAAAAGGGAACATTCTGTTCTTTGCAGGAACCTAAAATCTGCATTGCCCAACTTTTACAATAATTACACAGTATTCATCCCTCCTCCAGCCTATTCTATCCTTAGATTTCAACTTATGGATGCCTCAATCTCACTTTTAAAGCCAACAGCCACAAGATTACTACTATTATTTTCTGTTACTGAAACTACTGCGTTTCCTATCACAGGACAGCACAAGGTATATTTGGGTTTTAGCAAGGACAAAACCTCCATCCATGCTGTTGTTTCTAAGCCCCACAGCCCCACACATTCTGTTTGCCACAGGCTAGGCCTGATGGCAATTCAGAGGAATGGCAGAAGTTTCTGCAGCTGCTTTTCTGGGGAAAATTATACATTAGGGTGAGGAAAATAATCTGAGGTTGTCCTGTTCTGTGGAATTAAACAGTGGCAATTACAGGCACTGAGAACCTTGGGATGTCTGGGCAGGGAAGATAAGGGCTGGGAGAGAAAATAACAGCCATGTTCACTTAAAGACACTGAGAGAGCTGGTGACTTTCTTGTTAATTATTGATAGGGCAAGGGGCCTGAATGATTTCTTTCCAAAGCAATGCCAGAAAAGTTAGTAAACCGAGAAAATCCTGAAATCTGAGTCTGAGCCTGCTGCCTCCAGGGAGAGGAAAGAGAGTGTCTTAGAAATTTAAGGCCTGGACTTCCTACTTCTCAAAGCAGCATAGAGAGAAGGCATGAGGATATGAGCATGGGAATACAAGATTTCACTATTCATTAACATTTAAAAGCTGAAACAAAGCTGCTTAGTTCACTTCTCCTGAGCAGGACCACACTGTCGTCACAAAGGGGCAGGTCCAGCTCAGACTCTCTTCACTTACTCCCAGGAAGGATAAATCAGTTGGTTTCCTGGTAAGAGAGGAAAGAAAGTGCTGACCACAATATACAATTTTAACATTAACAAAAATGTGAAAGCCAATTTTCCACATGTGGGTGAAATAAAATCTGCCTTTTAGCTGGGGGCACACCTTCCCAACTCCAGCGTGAGCCAAACAAACCTTCGCAGCCTTAGGGAAGAAAAAGCTCTCCAAGGGTTCTGGTCCCATTTGGACTGGTATGAATGTGGACAATGCTAAGAATCATTCTGCATTTATCAGTTCAGAACCTGGCACACAGTCCTGATTTCTGTGCTGGCACACAGATCTGCTCCTGTGCACCATAACAACCTTTCCTAGGAGCTGCATTACTCACAGGAGAGATATGAAACTCTGCTCTAAACAGGCATTTCAGGAAACACCAGGCCTCCCACTGGTATGCAAACCCCACTATGATCTGATAATAAAATGACCACCTCAGGCCTTTCAGGGACCATTAAAATAGAAAAGGCTTGTTTTGGGAACCTCACTGCTTGAAGTCCTTCCAGGTGAAACTTTGCTCAGTGTGGCCCAACAGGAGGAGGAAATGGAGCTGAAGGAATTGGACATGAGAAGCAACACGTCAAAGACTTGGGAACTCAGAGAACAAGCAGAAGAGCAGAGGAGCTGACAAGACACCCTCAGCCAGGAGAAGGGTGACCTCCTCATCCAACTGCAGGCTGAGTGTTATCCATAGGGGATGGTTAGAGGTTTGGGATTCACCAAGGCAGGGCATCGGCTTCCTCAAATGACTCATAAAAGGCTCCTTTTCAGAAGATGGAATGAATAAAGAGCATATGGGGATGATGCATGAGATTTACAGACAGCCTGTAAATCTCATGTATCTTAAATAAAGATAAGTCCTTAGATAACAAAGGAGACTGAAAGCAAAGGAGTTGTTGTCACAAGTCCCAGGTTCTGTTCCTGGCCCACCACAGATGCTTAGCACGAGCTACAGCAAGTCAGACTGGCACCTTTTTAAAATGCAAACTCTTCTTTAGGGATCTGTGTGTGTACAAACAGATATTTTTGATGCTTAACTTTAAGAAGCTATGGTCTGAGTCATGGAGATCAACTCCAACAGAGGTTTGTTAAAGGAATCTTAGGAAACTCTGCAAAAGAGGCAAAGTCTTGCATTCTTGCAAATATGGAAGTTTGCTGCCATGAGAGGCAGGAGTTTTAGCAGCCTTTCATAGGATGAACACAGTGTTCTTATATGTTATATATATATGTAAAATATTGTTATATATTCTTACTCCAGCATCTCATATAACCTGGGATGGATTTAATTCTTCACTTCACCCTCCTACCCCACAGTAATAGTCATTTCACAGCAATTTTTAGGGATCCCTCTACATAAAGACATTGCATCTCCTTGACATTCTTTATTAATTAGACCCACTTTTACATGGCAATATTGGTAGGCCTCTACTTATAAAATGCTCCCCTCCACGTAACTCTTTTCCAGCCTTGGAGAACGCTTCTCCTTCTCCTGCACCTGAACTGGTTTTTATTTAATGTAATTGGAGAAGTTTTAAATCTGCACTGGAGCAGCCATGTGGTTGTCTGCTGCTCCTTCTGAAGTCAGTGTTAACTTCCACAGGATGTTAAACTCACAGATGCCTCATATGCCTCAGAATTTATTAACTGAATCTCAGATTCCTTCTAAAGAAACACAAGTTTCCAGTGACATTTTGTCCTGCTGCCGCTAACGGCTCGTGTGATCCACACAAACCTTTTCCTGTCTGCAGGCATTAGACCACAGAGTTCAAACTCAGATCTCTGTGCTCAGAATGACTCAGTCACTAAATGCCAAAAGGAGGAGAGGGCTTTGGAGGGAGCTCATCAGGCAGAAATTCGTTTTTCTTTATTCTCTCCCCTTCTCATTCTCCCAATCTGGGGAAAGGAAAAAAAACAACCCTTTGTCTACTTGCTTAAATGCTGCGAGACTACATCGTGCTGCACAAAGAGGAAGGGGCTGTGTTTTTCTAGGAGTTAACCCCTGGCAGCACAGTGAAGTGTTGCCAACTCGTGCCACTGCCCAAAAGAGCTGTGTGAACCCTGAGAAAGAGCGGGATGCTCTGGGAAGGGTCACTGCTGGACTGAGTTCCTGTGGGCCTGTTGGAAGCGCACACGATGCTTGTGCTGCTCTCCAGAAGCATCTGGGATGAATCCATTCTTGGGGTTTTCCCTCTGCCGCCAGGGCAGGGTTTAGCTTCTCACACTCTTGGGAAACCACGAGGTGAGGAGAACGAGGTGAGGAGATCAAGGTGAGGAGAACGAGGAGATCAAGAACATCAAACCTGTGACTCGGATGCACAAGGTGAGGTGCAGTTGCCACAGTCTCTATTTTAGATGGCCCTCTTAGGCCTGGTTTTGACATCTTGGGCCCTTCTGATAAACACCCTCTATATGTTTGTTGTGGCTGCCCCATCCCTGGAAGTGTTCAAGGCCAGGCTGGACGGGGCTTGGAGCAACCTGGGAAGGTGTCCCATGGCAGGGAGTTGGGAAAAGATGAGCTTTAAGGTCCCTTCCAACCCAAACCATTCTGGGATTCTGTCATTCCATGTTTGTTACAAAGTTCTTTTTTACACTCATTCCCCCTTTTTCAACTTGCTGGAGGACAACTAGGAACAAGAAGAGAAGATCCATGGCAAAATGAAAAGGAGTCATCATCGCCAACCTCAATGAGATGAAATGAGCCACACTTGGAAGATGCTCTAAGGAATTTTCATGGTTTAATGTGTCAGTTGGAATGGAATTTCCCAGGATAGACTGTACTGGGTGCAGTTGTGCTATGTGGCAGCTCTGACAGCATCAGCTACACCTGAAAAGTCCCTTGACAATAAATTCACTGGGAAAATTCACAGTCATACCCTGATCTTTTCAGTATTAACCCAATGACAAGCAGAAGTACAGCTCAGTAATTCAGGCAAGCACAATCAGAAATACAAGATTTTGTTTCCTTAAGTCTTTCTCTGACTCATTGTCTGATATTTGTAATTCATCTTCCACATTCACCCACATATAAAATGTGTACAATCACCAGGAAGTTATGAGGCTTAAATGATTCATGTTTATGTAAGGCCTTCTGATCCTCACACAAAAACTGGTTTAGAATTGCAAAATATTATCACAAATTAGATCTTTATTTTAGTGTCACTATTGACTACTTTAGTGATGGGTCTGCCAGCACTGCTCTAACAAACCTCCTCTTAGAAATTAACTTCCCACAATACAGATATCCAACTCTATATCATCCAAACCACTAATTTACCTAGTTAACGAGCTAAGCAGCTAAGGCAATGTGCACAATCATTAATAAATACTGGCAAGCTCTGCTAAATCAAATTCTCCACAGGGAGTACAAGCTCCTTGTGCTTCAGAGCAAGGCCACCGGGACACTTAAGTGACAGAAGAAAAGTTAAGTGCTGGTTTTGGTCCTTTAAGAGCTGCAAACAGGCTCAGCTTTCCTTTGTGCTGCACCTTTATGTGCAGACTAATTAATGATGGGGTGAGGAGGAGTTTCCACAAAGGGAAAAGGAGCTTAAGTGCCCTGCCAGTCCCACTGAAAAGACAGGACACTAAATCTCAGCCAAGACTAACCTGTTCACTACAGAGCAAAAATGCTAATTTGGCTCAATCAGTGTGCTGTAACATCCTGCCTTCTCCACCACACAGCAGCCAGCTCAGGCAGCTTTTTGGTAAGACTGAGTTGGCATAAAAGATTAATACAGCCCTTTTAAAGCTACCCTGGTAAAACTGAGTCTGGAGCCTATCACTCTTTAAAAAAGCAGCTGAGATCTAGTATTTATTTTTCCCCAGGTAGTGGCTGGTGTTTTTTCTACAGCAGATGTTGACTTCTCTATGAGATTGGGAAACCCTTGGGCTTGGAAACATTTGCCTTTTAGCTTCCAGTGAATGAGCAGTTCAGCCAACTCTGAGATCCAGCTTGTTTTGTGTATTATCCACTCACTGGAAACTCCACTTCCTTTGAAGTCTGTGGAACTTTGTGCTCACTGCAGATCTCCTGCCCTGCTGCCACGGCCAGGGGAAAGGTGATCTGCTGCAGGAACCTGCTCTTCTGCTTGCAGGCAGTCAGCAAAATGTCTGATAAAACCTTTCCATGGACATTTCTGTCCTGCAAGGCACTCTCCCTCTCACTCTGGAAGGAAAGGTGGTAAATCAAACCAGAAATGAGGCCACAGTTCACAGGATGCGCAGTGTTACCATTAGGAATTCAAATATTTACTTCATCCAACAGTATTTAAATATTTAACCAAACACTCAGCATTTCTACAAAGACATGACCCACAGACCTAGATTGCAGCTATTTCTATGAACAAGCCTCTATTTCCCTCAAGTAGCCAAATCAGCTTGATTATATTCCTGAAGGCCAAATTCCAGCATGACACAGGAAGCCAACCATGCTGCAGATAACATCAGTGTCTGCTGAGACACCTGGCCAGGTCTTTCCTGCTTTGTTGGCTCAGTATTCCCAGCTGTAGATCTCTTCCAGGAAAGAAAATCCAGTAGAGCTGATAAACATATAGAAAAGGGAGTGAAGAAATTAAGATTCTTGTTCATATTTCCACGGATTTCTCTCACATCTCTTGCACACACACACTGCTGTGCTCGTGTGTGTACTCCAGGCCTTGTACATTGAAGAGCTAGAAGAAGACCTGGAAGCTGAGGTTATATTTTGGTAGAATGCTCTGAACACATTCTGATGACTAATACAAACTGATGGTATCAGTAACAAGGAACATTCCCATTTCAATTCACTTTAGAAATGCGAGCTAATTAATCCTCAACCCTATCAGGAGATAGGTCTGTGTTGTTAAGACACCTTGCACAGGTGGGAAGACAGAGGAAAAGGAACTTGTTCAGTGGCACAGAAAGCAGCACTGTCAGTTAAAGCAGAGCAGGGCCATGGGAAGCACAGGGCTGCCAGGGCTGAGATGGCAGAGCTCATGGAGAAGCCCCAGAGTGAAAGCACAGCTGGACAAACAGGTCATGAAAGCAGAGATGGATGAGCCCGGTGCAAGCGTGGAGTCTGTGCAGAAATCCAGGGGGAGAGGCCAGCAGGGAATTCTGGCAGCCATGGGGGAAGCCATGAGCACAAGGCAGGATCCAGCTCTCTGCAGAGGGAGCTGATGATGCCAGGGAGCAGCTGTTGGCAGCTGGTGCTGAACTCTGCCGGTCCCAGCTGATGGAAGAGGCCTCCCCCTCGCAAGGGCCAGCACACTCTGCACTCCCCCGGGCTGTTACAGTCACCCCAGTGCAATCACCAACTGGAATAAACCGAGTTTGCAAGAGAGGGAGGATATTTTGGCCTTTGATGCCTTATTCAGCATCATATGACTGACCTCCCTCTTCCAGCTGAACTCCAATGCTCATGGTCACGAGCTGGAAGATAACCTGGCTGAGCCAAAGCCCAGCCGGCTGCGGAGGAGAAGAGCCAAGCTGAAAATAAAGCCATCAGGCTCTGAGGTAAATTCCTTGACAGCTTTGTGCAATGTTACCTCCCTTGGATCCTCATCTTCCCCTACATTTCTTCCAGCTCTGGCAGCCCTGTCCTTGTCTCCTCTCTGCCCAGTCCTTCTCCTCTTTTTCTCTCCAGTCAGATTGAATTAGTTCCTCTCCTGATTCTTTATGCAGTTTTCCCACAGCTCTCCCAGCTGAGTTGGGAGCTCGAGGAAGCTCAGAGCAGGCTTAACCAGACTGTCCACATAAAGATTTCTCTCTCCTTGCAAGCAGGAGGCAGCTGGACGAGGAGCCCAAGGTGCTGGGGAGCACCAACTGCCTGCAGAGGCTGCTGCTGTCATGGGACACGCACTGCCTGCTCTTTTGCATATTGTCCACTTCAGAGTAACAAATCTTCTGTGCTACCTCTCACAAAGGGAACTTAACTCATCCGAATTACTCTCTGGGATTGTCACCAGCTGTTCTTGGAGGAGGTGTAGGGGACATGAGCCCTGTGTGGATATGAAAACAAGATACGGAGTCTCCCATGAGTCAGCAAAGAGCAGAACACACACCCCTCCTGATCCTCAGCCCACTGTCCATTCACTGTCCATGTCTTGCAGCAGTTTATTTGTACAAATCACAGAAGTTTGGCTCAAAATTATACCAATATTTCATCTCTGTCTGACACCTGTGTCTTGGAAATTTCTGCTTATCTCCAAAGAGTAATTCTAGTGCTGCACCTGTATCTCACCAGTCTGGCAAGGATTCTGTGTTTAGAACAATCACCAAATGGGTTTGCTGTCATAATTCTTTGAAACACTGAGAGAACACAGTGATGATGACAAGCCAAGTTCTGTTTCCAGTTGTATGAGCTCATTTCAATTCACTGCAGTACAGCAGAAAACAGGTACGGAAAAAAACCCTTGGCTCCTGAACAGGGAGATACTTTGAAGGCTGAGATGTTTCTGGATGGCCCAGAACTGAGTTGTTCAAGTGGTTCTGGGCAGCCAGGTCAGTGCAGTCACACTTCCAACAGGACAGATCCACAGCAGTGGCTGTGCTACCTCGAGTCCTGCACAGCTGCTGTGAGAGCCCAGCCAAAACCAAGCATAATTTGGATCCAGTGAAAGAGTAGCCTGAGGAAGAGGAGAAGAGCAAAGCTGAGCTGCAGTGCCTGGTCTCTAAACTCAATACTGAAGTCACAATCTGGAGGAGTAAATACAGGACTGATGCCACTGAAAGAACCAAAGAGCTGGAGGGAACCAAGTGAACCTTCAGTTTGCAGGGAGTTTGGGACTTAGGGAAGTCTCATTATTTAGTTTGGCTGCTGAGTCACTGCTTGTGGATGTGATCTGTTAGGATACATTTTGCTAAGAGAGAGAGAAAGCAAAGGCCTCCAGCCAAGAGAAAGAAAATAATACTTGCAATAACAGAGACTATTGAGACCTAACACTTGTACACTGACAACAGAAAACAAACCCTTCTGATAAAGGCTTGAATTTGTGTAATCTTTCTTTATTTCAACAGGACTTTACTCTTCCAGCAGTCCTACAAAAGCCACTAGAATTTCCTAAGGATAAAGCACCATAGCTCTTTACAGTCTGTTTTCTGAGGCTGCTGCCAGGATTCCACCTTTTCCCTGGTGAAAACAGTGATGGGGCTCTAGGAGATGAGGGATGCCAATCCTACCACCCCTCCCTCCATGAGCAACTCACCAGGATATTTCTGCCCTCCTTCCCTCAGGACAAAGTTGGCTGTGAGGTTCCAGAAGCAGAGACAGGGGAATCAGTCCAAGCCTGGATTGCCAGCATGGGAAAAACTAAGCAGAGGCCTCAGAGCACAGTGGAGAACCTCACTGTTGCCCTTGAGATGAAAGAAATCCAGCTATCCAAGAGTGCATCCAGCCCAAGACTGACCACCAAGATCTAAGCCCTGGTGCTGGAGGCCCTGGGAGTCTTTCTGTCAACTCAGGTTGGCTTTGGACTGGTCCCTTATTTCTTAATATTTTAAGATCTCTCTATTAAACATCAAGTAATCTGTATGGCCATGAGAAGCAAGGCTAAGATTTACCACATCAAGAGAAAACCCAGATGAGGGCCACAGCTAATTCCTGGGAGCACACAGCATGCTTCTCATAAGCTCATTAGCTGACTTCCAGAAACAAGAGTACAGCTAAAGCAAAAGCCCTCCTTTACTGCAAGGCAAGGTATTCATCTCCTTTTAAAGGATAATAATATCCTGCTTTGAACTTTTCAGTGTTGCAGTACTGGTGGGTTGGCCACTGGTTATTAACTACCACACTCAAAGCAGATCTAAACAACACACAGTTTAAACACCACCGACAAACGCTCCTTCATTAAATTAGTATTTCTACTCTTGCTAGTGTTAGTGTAAGAGCATGAATAGTAGTGCAACTGTAGGATATTTGAATAAAAATGTTACTTAAAATAGGCACAAAGGCTGCTCCAAATCCACTGAAGTCCTTGGGTACCTGCCAATGACTGCAGTTGGCTTTAGAACAGATCCCAAGAGCCGAAAATCCCACATACAGCATTACATTACTGGGCTGAAAAAAATCTGTTTCACCATCCTTTTCTTTAATGAAGCAGCTCTTTATTCTATGGTTCCTGTGGTGTGCTTGTCACCATGGTATCTGAACGCATGTGTGGATCATAAGGGTATGTAGAACATTTGTGATTAAAAGCTCCTAGGAAAGAAAAATGTACCTTTATTCTTTCCCTTCATGACAAGCAGTTAGACACAGTCTAAAATAGTCTCGAATAACATCTTGTTTGTAACTGAATCTGCTTTGAAATAGGAGTCACACTGATCAACCCAGGCAATTACCAACAGCACATCTGCACAAGGAACATCTGAAGTGGAAAACATTTGCTCCACAGCAGCATCATTACAACCACAGGAGCAAGGAAGACTATCACACTGCTGGGAACTGGGTGATCTTGTTAAATTCCTAATGGTGAGGAGAGAAAGCCTCATAAACATTTTAATCACCCATTCAGAGGGACCAAGAGAAACTCTGCCAGTCATTAGAGTGGCTGCCAATTTAACTGTGACTGGCTGGCAGGACACGAAGAGAAGTGAAGTGTGAAGAAAACTTGTGTCCAGTGAATGCTTGGCTTTCTTTTTCCAGGCCAATGCTGCTTGTGCTGCTCTGGACAAGGAGCACAGAGCCTTTGGTGAGATGCCTGCAGAATGGCAATAAAAAGTGCAAAGAGGTGCAGTGAATTCCCAGAAGGAATACACACAACTGATAAGTTTGAGCTTAAGGCTGTCTATGAAGAATCCTTGGAATCTATGAGGGAGAAGAACAAGGCCCTTCAGGTTAAGTACTGGTTTGATGTTAAAAAATTCTGCACATCATAAGCCCCTTGATTCCTAGTGAATGATCTCTGTGGTGTCTTCCAGCACCAATTCCACTTTCCTTATTTCTTGCAGTGCTTTCTGTCTCTGGGGACATTTGGTGCAATAAGAGAGAGGCTGCAGTGCCAGTTCTGGCTACCAGAATCCTCTAATTCTGAGCAATTCACTTAGGGGGCTATTAACAACAGCCAGCTTTACCCTGGGAAGAGGACAGTCCCTTTAACCTCAGTGGAGAGGATCCAGCATCTTCAGCACTCAGTTCAGAGCAAGTCAGTCAAACTCCTCTCAGTCTCCCTCTTTGCATCCCTTCTCCCCACTGGTTGTACAGGGAGACCAACTGCCTTGGCTCCTTTTTTTCTAAAAAAACACTTCTGTAAATTACAAACATTTATCTCTTCCAGGAGGCTGGAAGATGTAAATATTTAGAAGATGCTACAATCTGCTGTCTTTGTGGCCAGGAGAAAACAGTGATGGACACTCTGGAACAGACCCAGTGTTTTCTGGGCTCTCACCCCCAACCCTTTGCTCCAGCCTCCATCAGCTGGCAGAGAGCCCCACTGTGCTGCAGAGGGATGATGTGGTGTCCTGTTCCCATTTTGTGAGAGCAACCATCTGAAAGGGGGAGAGGGAAAAGCTGGATAAAAACTGGGGAAAAATTCTCTTGATTTAGTGGGCTTCATTCTTCCACCTCCATGAGCACATGCAGCTAACAGGGCTCATTCAGAAGTCCAGGATAATATTCAGCAATAAAAGAAAAGGACAGCTGATTAAAAAGTGACTGAAACCATTTCATGCTGTTTCCAGTCAAAGGATCTGTCTGGTGCACTCGGTAAAGTTCATAGTCCTGAACTAAACCTATCACATGAAATATCCGTTTTCTTCCCTGGAGGAAATTAAGGATCTAATCAATGAGCTGGGGGAGAGAGGGAAGAGCATTCAGGAGCTGCAAAAAGTGAGGCTGGAGACTGAGAAGGATGAACTGCAGGTGGCACTGGAGGAAGCAGAGTCTTCCCGGGTGGGACCAACGCTGCAGATGTGAGAGATGCCTTCCAGCCCGGTGTCTGCTGCCCACATTCCAACAGATGGATTTTTTATGTACAACTGGATGGATTCTGTACACATAATTATGTATAGCATAATTACATTATGTACATAATAAGGCTGCAGCATGGAGGTTTTAAGTTAGGAAAGTTTTAAAACCATTAAGGGGAATTACTCCTTGGACCAGACTGTCTGGGGGCTGTAGATTCTCCCTTACTGGAAGTTAAGTGCAGTCTGGTCACACATCGTCAAGTGGGTCTGGTTTTAGCAGGAGATGATCCAGATTTTAGGCAGCACATTTTTAAGATGACCTCTTGAAAGCTCTCCAGCCCTGCTTTAAAAGAAGGTATTCATGAATGGCTTGGTGTGAAATGCTGGTATCTCGGTTTTAACAGGTTTGAAAAGTTACTGTATTTTTATTACTTGGTGGGCAATAATTTGCTACAAGGGCTGGATCAGACTCAAGATAACAGACTGCTGTACCATATGCTTCACTGGACTCCACAGAAATAATCACCAGCATGCAATTGAGTCTCTGCAGGCAAGTCTGGAGATTGAAGGGATGGGCAATGCTGAAGCTCTCCGGCTGAAGATGATGGACACTGACCTGACCAGAATGGAAATGCTGCTGGATTGTGCCAGTAGGAACAACAGGGAGCGTGTCATGACCTGAATATACAACAGCATGTCCAGGTAAACTGGAGAGAGTGGAAGCAGGTCCTGGATGGAAAAGCACACCAGCTCTGTTTTATACTTAAGCAACAAAGCAGTAGATTATGTACTCTTGTTTAGACAGACATCATGAACACACTGAGAATTTATATTTGAAAGCCCTGGTTCTCCCACTCACACCAATTTCAATCTGCACTAGTTCCAAGAAACCTTATACAAGAGAAGCATTATTATCAGCTTTTGATAAACTACAAATGTAAGGAACTCTTTATATGTAATTAAACCAAAAAAAGTTCTGTGTTCAAGAGAAGTTGTGATTGCTGTTTGAACAGGATTGCCAAGGAACAGACTAGAAATGAACAGATATAAAACTAAGGAGCTTCCTTCAGCTCTTCATTGCTAAAATAAAATGAAGTAATTTAGTAAAAGGCTATCTCTTTGTTGGAATAAATATGACTGCTGCCAAAAATCCCATTTTAGTAACTTAAAGACTAACAACAAAGATTCCTTCTCTCTATATACACGTGTATATACATATATATATATATATATACACACACACTCAAACCTAACTTGTCCTCAGTTACACCAGCCTCGATCAGGAGTAATTCTCTAAAAATCAGTGTGGCTGCAAGGACAGGCAAACATGATACTGAGACCCAGAGCTGGGGTTTTTGTGGGATTTGGATTTGAGTTTTGCTTTTTTTAAAAAGAATCTGGCATCACCTTAAAGAACAGCTTTGCAGACAGACCTCCTACAACTTTCAGCTTCCTCTCCATTATTTACATTAATCTTTCATCTGCTCTCAGGACCTTTGGATCCAAAGGGATGGAGATGTCTGCCAGCATAAGAAGTTCCAGGAGCAGTGAGTGCTGCCTCTGCCCACCTCAGAGAGAGCTGGAAGAAGTGCAAACTGACCTGGAGGGCAGCAAGCACTCGGAAAAACTCCGGGAGCAGGTAGAGGTCATGGAGAAGGTCTGGTGAACTCAGTGTCCATGCACAGAGGAAACACAACTATTTATGCAACAGCAACCTGAGAGCTCCTGTGTGTGTGGTTTAACATTAAATCTTAACTGTGGGTAAGCAGTGCAGGATTAGGCCAACAATGGATAAATATAACAGTGGTCTATAAAGCAGGTCTGATAACTCTATGGAAAATGAAGAGCTCTGTCTTTAAAGATATTACACTGACAGCAGGATTTTTAAAAAAGCACCATCTTGGCCCAGCTTTGCAAGGCTTATGAAAAGACTTTTAGCAGATTCGGTGGAAGAGTTAAGACACTGCTGAGGAAAAACCCACCATAAAACGGACAGAGTAAAATTCTGCCTCCATTGAAACTCGAGTTTTATTAGTTGTTTCCATGGTGCTCAGATTTCTTCCAGAGTCTGTAGCCCACAGCGAGATCTCTTTCAGTGAAATTTTCAGCCTCCTTGCATTACAGATTGCAGTATGAAATAACATACCTGCCACTTCATTTTGTGCACAGATTTATGAAGCTACTTTAACATTCACCATTACCCTCTGCAGCGCTTTTCCATAAAGACCACCCATGATAACATTTCCAAGGAGAAGAGTATAACTTCTGGAAAGGACTGATAAATCCAAGAAGCATTTCTCAGCTGCAATTATGGGACATTGGTTATAAAAACTGAGTCGTAAATGTGGCTTTTATTCCAAGAGGATAAAAAATACAACCAAGACATTCCCTTCCAATTGACCAACAATAAAAGGATACACTTTAAGCAGGTGAACTGCTATCTCCATACTAAATTGGGAGTTTAAAACTAATTTGTTATATAAAACCCACACAGCATTGAGCTTGTGCAGCATTCTGAAACACAATGGCACATTTACATGATGTTGTTCTGCTGAAGAGCAGCTTGTGTTACTAGAATGCAATTTTTCTATTAAAGCCTTTGTAGTTCTCCTTCCATAGAGTGGGGCTTTTTCATTATTATTATTTTTACAGCAGCAACAACAACAGCCCTCCAATGATTCATATCAGTAAACAGTAAGCACTAAATGAGCTGTTGGGCTCCTATTTTCCGTGAGATAAAAAGACACATCCATATCGTAAAGTGTGGAGCAGAGACTGTTTGGGGAGGATGCAATCAAATACAGCTTCAGTCGGGTCTAAAGCCAGCTGCTGCTACTGCAGCAGAGCTTTGAAATAAATAATATTGGTGTATAAACTCAAATCCACACAGAAATTCAGAAAAACAGACTCAGACTCAAGGTCTTCGCAAACAACAGGGTCTGTTTCTGCCTCAGAGGTGTATCATTATTTTAGCTCTCACTTAGCCTGTGAGTAAACACACAGGTCTTAATGCTCTATAATGCAGATCCAGTGGGGATGAATCCCATTTGGCTTAACAGTGCACAGTTCTATAGAGGAAAAACAAACTATACAGTAAACTGATGCACAAATCATCTCCTTGAGAGCTGAATGGAAGAGGGGAGCAGATGAGACATTCCGGGTCTCTAAGACTGTTTTCTGCCCTCTAAAATCAGTTTGTTTACTATTAAATGAAAGCTGGGGCCTGACCTTCAACACTGTACTAATGAGCACAAGGAAATCATCAGTGAGCACTGAGCAGCTGATGAGAGAGCAAAGCAAGCTGTGGCTGATGCAAGTCACCTCCCCACCCTTCTGCCCTTTATGCTGGCAGCTGGAAACCTTAAGGTATATATTCCATTATTTCTCTCCAGTGCTGATTTGAAAGCACAGTGTTAATAACAGATGTCAGCACTTGCTTTTTGTGATCCTGAAAAGCAGGATGCACGTTAGCTCACTGATTGCAGCCCGGCAAAATTAATCCACAAAAGAAGAAATTCACTTTCACTCTGCCTCCCTGGTAATCTGCATCACAGATGGCACCCCGAGGAATTCCTCCATTTCCTCTCGATTTGTCCTTTCTTTCCCTTATTACACAACTCCACTCCTCACACCTCTCAGCCCTCCAACAAAGAGTAGGCTGGGTTCCCTCTCCAGCTAGTCAATGGCATTCAGAATTGGCACAGAGGGGAGAGAAGTTGCCAGCACTGAGCAGATTGCTCCTTTGGCACTGTGCTGACAACTGGCACTTCCGAAATATCACAGCGAGCTGGGGGTTTAATGCACAGCATCTCTTCCCAGGCTGAGGCTGAGCCTTCTGCCACCTTTGTGCTTTGTGTTACTGTGTGTTCAGACGACGTCTTCACCCTCCAGCTACACCTCAGCCACCTTCTTTCCACTGAAGGGCAGAAATGAAAGCCTGAAGTGTCATTAGAACCAAAACTATCGACTTAATAACATGTTATTAACTTAATAACACCTTTGACTAGTCCAGTGGTAAAAAACGAGCATCCCACCACTTGGTTTATGGTCCAACCCAGAGCTGTCCAAATCAGCTGGGCTTATTCCCATTGATTTCAGTGAACTCTGGATCCATTCTTCAGAAAGGCAGCTTATGATACACAGAAAAATTAAAGATATGGCAAAATTCCCCAGAAGGTGACACACAGATTTTGAATCTACATATGCAGCTTTCCATGATCTGTATAAATAGCTGTGCTCTCAATCTGTTTCATACCTTCCTCACAGCCTTCCTGTGTGGCAAAAGATCTGTGTCAGGAGCGGGATCGTTACGTGCACCTGGAAAAAATTCAGAACAACTATTAAATTGCAATAAAAGACCTGCAAGTCAAGATGGAATGGGCTGAGCAGTTAACCCTGAAAGGAGGGGGAAAACCCCACCATTATGAAACTCCAGGGTAAGAAAAACATGTAAAAATATATTAGAAAGATTATTCCAACAGAGCAGCTATGAAACTCTTTCCTGCACTTGAGCTTTCACATTCAGCACAAATAGCTGAAAAGGAACGTTTTCATTTAACAACAAACACGTCCCAAAGGGAATGCAGTAATTCAAGGAAATCCAGACTAGGCAGAAAAGCTGCATGTAGGACACTCTGAACCCACTGGAGCACAAGGGAACTTCAGCACTTTTCACCCCGTGCAGAACTCATCCATCAGGATCTTTATGGTGCCTGAGCAGAGCTGTAACAAGCCACTGGTATCAGCAGCTGATCTACACCCACAAAGGAGAATTTGCAAAGTGTACTGTCACCAGCAGCACGATTTGCCTTTTATTTTTGAACTGCAACTAAACTCTTGAGCATGAGAAGCTTCAAATTCTTGGGGTAGATACCATCTTCCTATTTTTGATCCTCATAATGGCACATCAATTTTCCTTCTGCTCCTCTTCAGTCGAAGGAACTGGAAATAGGGCTGGACCCCAAACAAAACCACCATGTGGAGCCTGAAAATTCTGCAAAGAACAAGAGGTCTCTAAAGGAGCTGGTCTTCCACAAAAGATGGCCACAAAGCCAACCAGTGCATGCAGGAACAACTGGGAAAGACACAGAACAAACTGTAAATGAGGAGGCTGTAGGTATTCCCTCCCCTGGCTCGGTGTTTCAACACTTGGGAGCTGCATTTAATGATTCTTACAGGTCCCTTCCAACTTGAGGTGTTCTGTGTCACACAATGGCACCTTGTGCACACCAGGGGCATTTTGCCTCTCCAAAAAACACACTGCAGGAAGCATGTATTCAGTTTATACTGACAGCATCTCTAGACATGTAGACTTGGATGCAGCTCTGACAAATTACTGTGATCTACATGGCAGTTCTAGAGAGGCAGGGAACATGGAGAAAAATTACATTTGTTGCCTTTTCCTTTTAAAGATTAGCATGATATGACACTGAGCTAAGAACTGCTGCATTTTCACACACTGGGGCTAACAAGGCACATCTAGAATGCCTCTCAAAGCAAGACTTTTCATCAGCAATTACCTATATGTGTATCTGACAGCCTGCTTTCCAAAAGATCTCTTTTTGACTAGCTGTTACTCTTTTGCTGCATGAGGGTGTCCCGGGTCAAATCTTTTTCCTATATACCTTAAGGTCAGATTGCATCTAAATCACTTTCACTAAGACCAGCACAGCCTTGCTTCTGAGGCCTTAATCTCAAAAACATCAACATCCTTCCTGGATTAAGCACAGCATAATTGAATCAGCTCTACAGCAGGAGCAATGGTGGAAAGTTCTTTGGAAAGGCTTCACTGGAGACAAGGTCTTAGCTTTTAATGCTTCAAAGCCCCGCAGAGTTCCTCGCTCAGATACTTTCCCTCCATCTGGTGAAAATCATTTTGTAAACATGTAAAACCATACTTAAAACGTAATTTTGTTCCTGTTACATAATTCTCCTCGGCCCAGTTGCGTGTCTTTAATCCGTGCAGCTGATCTGGTTTTATGGTTAAGCCAATAAGGGCTGCAATGATTACACATCTCACAGTCACAGGACCAGGGGCACAGACCCCCCGCCTCGCCTCCTTCCTGAACGCAAGACCTCGTGTTGCACTTCTGCCACTCTGACAAATATTTCAGATCCATTCTTAAAAACCTGTAGGAGCAGCCCTACATCCTGTCAAGTCAGTTCCTAACACAGGGCTTGACTACTTCAAAGGAATCACTAAGGATTTTTTCCCCTGTAGCCCAGATCTGCCTTGCTGTTATCTCAGCTTATGACTTTTCACCCTACCCCTGTAGACATAAGAGGACAAATTGTTCCTTTCCTCAGAGCTGCACCCTTTTATCTGTTTGAAGACTACACACATCTTCCCTCAGCCCTCTGTCCTCTCAACAGGCTCAGCAGAAGTCATGTGTTCAAAGACTCTGATCATTATTGACACCTTTTTCTCCAAATTATCCCCGTTTCTCTGGTGCACAGCCCAGAACTGGCCATGCTCTTCCAATGCAGCTCAGCAGAGCAGGATTCCTGTGTTTATTACTTGTATTTTCTTACCTACACAGACCTGCATGGTGTTTGCCCCTTCTGCAACAAGATATTTTGGATTCCTGTTCAGCTTTTGACCCGTGGTCCCTCCATCCTTTCCTGCAGCACAGCCAGCTGCCCTATTCCCCGTTGGGTACCTCTGAAGTTGGTGGTGTTGAAATGCACCTGCTGCTGAACCACATCCTATTTTTTCCACAGAGCTCCTATTCTGAATACTAGTTCTACCACTGTGTTTATTCTGAACTTGATCTCATCTTCAAATGCAGTAATTGCATTATTTCATCACGGATGACTAATGTACAGGTACAAGCACTGATATCAAGTACTTTTTTCCTCAACCTGTTTTGCAACTCCTTCAGAGTGGTATCATCTAGACTTGTTTCCCAGTTTATTATTAGAATATCTTGCAAGCCAGTGTCAGAAGCTCTACTAAAAATCAAGATATATGACATACACTGCTTTGCCCTTATCTGCTATCCTTGTTATGCTGCCAGAAGAGGAAATTAGATTGGCTCAATTCATTCACGACAAAGCCATACTAGCCAGAATTCACCTTCTTTTTTGTCTTCGAGATGCTTATAGATTGTTTATTTTCTCTCAAACTCAAAATTAAACTCACTACTCTATTGCTTCTCAGTATATCTGGGAGTCACTTATCTCTCTCCATTCCCCCAGACTTTTTGTTTGTTGTTGCTGTATTTGAGCTCACAAAATCTCACAGGTGATAGAGTTTGAAGGAGCCAAAAAAAGAGACCCCAAAGAGGAGGCAGCTCCTCAAGGGGATTAAGAGCAGGGAAAAGTGTTGCTAATGAAATTCTTTTAATATTCCAGCATTGAACCGCAGAATCATGGAATGATTTAGGTTGGAAGGGACCTTAAGGATCATCCAGTATCAAGCCCCTGCCATGGGCAGGGACACCTTCCACTAGCCCAGGTTGCTCCAAGCCCCGTCCAACCTGGCCTTGGACACTTCCAGGGATGGGGCAGCCACAGCTTCTCTGGGCAACCTGTGCCAGGGCCTCCCCATTCTCAG
Organism: Pipra filicauda; assembly: GCF_003945595.2. Classification (NCBI taxonomy): domain Eukaryota; kingdom Metazoa; phylum Chordata; class Aves; order Passeriformes; family Pipridae; genus Pipra; species Pipra filicauda. The sequence goes on along the minus strand of NW_024104339.1, from coordinate 991,650 downwards.
AGGAAGAATTTCTCCCCAGTATCCCATCTAACCCTGCCTTCTGTCAGTGTGAAGCCATTCCCCCTTGTCCTGTCACTCCAGGCCCTTGTCCCAAGTCCCTCTCCAGCTCTTGGAGCCCCTTTAGGCACTGGAAAGGGCTCCAAGGACCTCCCTGGAGCCCTCTCTTCTGGTGTATATATATTGCCGGCATCTCTGTATTTTGCGAGTCATCTACTGGAAACTATTAATAGTCACACTTTTTTTTTTTCTCCTCAGAGAAACAACCTAGGGCAGACCTACCTTCCTGTATTTTTTCCCCCTCCTTGTCCTCCAGGCTGATCACAGTAACAGACCTGACAGGAGGCTGTACTGAGGTGGGGGCCAGGCTCTTCTACCGTATCTACAGGGACGACTGGAGGAAACGGCCTCAATCTGAGGTTCAGATATCACAGAATTTTTTTTTTCACAATCCAAGTGGCCACACATCGGAACGGGCTGCCCGGGGCGGGTGGCGGGGCCATCACCCCTGCAGGTGTTTAGGAGGCGTGTGTGGATCCGGCGCTGGGCGACGACGCGGTTTATGGATCACAGCGGTGGTTAGCGCGCTGACGGTTGGACTTCACGATTTCAAAAAGTCTCTCCCCACCCCGGCAATTCCGCGATATTTTTATGACTCGCCCCGCCCGCCCCTCCCTGAGGGGCCGCGCAGGCGCCGCCCCGCCCTTTGTGTGTGAGGGGCGGGGGCGGCGCGTGCGCGCTGCGCGTTTCCTGCCGCCCGTGTCAGAGCCGGGCCCCCTCGGCCTCTCCCGCCGCCGGAGCGGAGTCGCGTTGACTGCCCAGAGTCCGCGAGTCCCGCTCCGCCCCCGCCGCCCCAGGTGAGCCTCTGCCCCGCCAGGGACGGCCGGGGGGAGCCGGCGAGCCCGCCGGGATGAGGGGGTGGCAGGGGGTGGGAGTGGGGGGGCGGGGAGGAGGCGCCGCAGCATCACTGCCCCGAGGGGCTGGGGACGCCCTTGCTGAGGGGGAGGCGGTGGGCACCGGGCAGGGGCAGCGCCGGCCGTGCTCTCTCATATCCCCCGCCGTGCCCCCCATATCCCTCCCCCCCACCTCTGCCGTGTCCCCCGCTCTGCCGTGCCCCCCCATAGCCCACTCCGTGTCCCCCCCATATCTCTCGCCGTGCCCCCCCGTATCCACCCCGTGCCCCCTCATCTCTCTCACCGTGCCCCCCCATAACTCCTACCATGATCCCCCCTATCCTCCCAGAACCCCCTTGTATTCCTGGCCGTGCCCTCCCAGCTCCTGCCGTGCCCCCTGTGCTGGCAGGGCCGCAGCTCCTGATCCATCCCCATCCCGGTGTCCTGTGTCAGGAGATGCCCTGGAGGAGTCACCCCCTTGGGAAAGCTGCGCTGAGTGGTTTGGAAGGGAATGACAGTGAAAGGGGGCTGTCCTTAATCACAGGGGCTTTTGGAAGTGATGTAGGTGCTCTGAGAATGGGCAGGGATTAAAAAGATCCCTTCCTCTCTCTGTCACACATACACCTTCCATCTCCACTTCCAAGTCCCCATCCTGGCTGGTTGCTTCTCCAGGGATGGCCGTGGACCTCATGTTTCTCACCCCATGGAGAAATGACAGCAGCTGAGCCCTGTATTTCCCAACCTTGATCTTTTCAGTCCTTATACTGAAAGAACTCCTGCTGTACAAAGGTGGAAGATTCCCCCTTTTTAAAAAAAACCCGTTGAAACTCAAGGCCAGTTACTTTGTATTTGGGGAAAAAGCTGAGGGAGAGCTGCATTAAATACCTGACTAACAAAGCCATCATAACATTGTCTTCCCTGTGTGAGATTCTGAGGTTGGCTGACAGGAAGGCGTTGAGGTTATTAATTTATCATAGGGCCAGTGGCATTTTCCCTACTGAAATATGAGTTTGATTTTTGTCTGTATATTGGTAAAGAATAAATACTACTGGAAAACTTCAATAAGATTTATCTCCCCTAAGGAAATAGCACTGCCTCTATCAGGGGACAGAAATAGCAGTGCTTTTTGAGGTTATCATCACTTGGGTTTTATGGGTTTGTTACCAAACCAAAATGGAAAACGGTGGCTTGTACCAAGTTATGGAGCTCAAGAAACTCAGTCAATGGGAAGGGATGGATCATACAGGTTTGGGCCTGTTTTGGGAACAGCTAAGCAAAAATATCTGGACTAGAAGTTAGGATGGGACCATATTTTATGTGCAGTGCAAATCTGTGGAAAAAAAAAAAAGCAGGATTGTGTTAGAAAGTGTTTCAAAATAGCTGCATTCCTTGGGGAGGGGAGGTTGGATATTTTTACGTTTTATTTCGGAAAGAGAAGCAAAGGCTGAGCATTCCTTGTTGGTGGAACAGCTCTTGAACTTTTCCTGTATATGGAAATGTGCTGCTACCGAATGTTGGCATGAGCTAAAGCAAGATCCTGGAAAAAGCACTTTGCAGTTGTGTTTTGCTTATATTCACACGTGGAATTGCAAATGATGGATGTCCAAGGTCAGAGGTAACTCAGATTACGTCAACATTTTCACATTAACAAAGAAAAAAATAATTAATTATTTTGCTTAGGACTGCATATATTTAATAACTTCATTTGATTGATAGAATGTGGTTATTAGAAGAACCATGAAACTCATGCTGGTTAAAATTGTGAACTGGATTTAAAGCTTGTACAGTTAAGCTGTATTTGAGGTACATTTGCAGTGCGACTGTCATTTGCATTTCTTTAGAATAACAGTGCTTGATTTCCTAAAACAAATAAAATTAAATAAGATAAAAAGTCTCTCCAGTTATTCCTAAAAAAAAAAAAAATGAAATCAAATAAAAAGTCTTTCCAGTTACTTGCATTGGTGAAACACAGTCTCACCTCTGCCCCAAGATTCAGCACTTTCAGGATATTTGTTGAATTTGGTGGTGTGGTAGTGATTGCTAAAGCTCCGTAAGAATTTACTCATCCTTCTTTCACTCCTGAGTTTCTGTTGGATTGCCTTCATTTCCTGTTTGCTTCCAAATTCCTACCTTGTCCTGAAGTCTCCACCCTCTGCTAACATGGCCTTACTTGGGTATGTTGTAATTTCAGGCTCTAATGGGTGTGGATGTCTTGGAATGACATCATGGAAATGGTTCTTTTCCACTGTGTATGTGGGGGTAAAACCACTTTGATCCATCAGCCAGTGATAAATTGCTATGAAAATTAGTGGAATATATGGAAGGAATTGGCAAATCCAAGTTGGATGTATTGAACTGTGCACATTATTATTATTACAGGTGACCTTGAGTTTTTATGATATTACCTTCCATCCATTTATGCTGCCCTTGGTTAATACAGGACATAGAATACAATATTTTAGATATTAAAATATTAAAAATATTTTAAACAACTTTGTATTTCCGGCTGGATGTGCCTCCAGTTGCAGATGTTCAGCACTGACTCTTGTAACAGCCATAAACTGAAGAAAAACTAGGTCTTTAGCCTTTTTTTTAAACAAAATACTCACAAACTGCAATGATTCAGCTTGTTCTTTTAGTGTTTGAGTCTCATGGGGGCAAAAGCCTGACTATCAAATAGTTTAGTGCTAGAATTAATTGGAAGAAATTGCTAATTAGTTAATTACTAATCTTAATAATTTTTCCCTAGGATACATATAAATGGCTTTATCAAATAATACATCAGCAGATCACAGTTCCACATCAGTTTAACCTCCTGAAAGAAGATTTTGTTGTGGTGCTGCCTGTGAGCCTGGGCACATGTCAGGGTTTTTAATCAGTTTGCTGAGCTATGTCCTAGATATTTATTTTTTTGATTATTCTATTTCCACAGTAAAATTAGGAGGTTTATTAGATTTCTTGAGAACCTGCTCCCTTGTCTGTGAGGATACACTAAGAAGCAGGTGCCTGTGGCTCTTAGGGCAATTGCAATTAGCTAAAGTAAGCAGGACAATTAATATTCATTGTCCTACTAAAGCTATCAGGGTGTGTGACACAGGCAGCTCTTGAGTAAATTAACATATTTACTGAGTAAGTTGTGATCTCCTGCAAGGAAATTGCAACACTGCACTGAAAGATCCTTGGTAAATGTTGATCTTTATTTTAATAATTCTCTCATTTTGAAGTGTTCTGTTTTCCATTTTACACCTTTCAGCTCTTTCACTTTTTACAACATAGGAATCCCTTGGACTCGGAATGTCTCTGCATCAGTTTCTGCTGGAGCCAATCACCTGCCATGCCTGGAACAGAGACCGTACTCGTGAGTAATATCTTTGCTTTCATTCTTAATTGATTTTTTTTTTTCAATTGCTGTTCCCTCTTGGCTGTCAGTTTGGGGTCTTGCAATGTTCTGGGTCATGTTTAGGGGAGGTGTGGTCAGATACATAGTTCTACGTGTTAAATGTTCCATTTATGATCCAAAAAGCACTCGTCCCCCAAAGCTGAGCTTTTCTACACTCATTGCTGGAGCTCTGACATCGGAGCAAATTGAGTCTTCCTGGTGTTCTAGAAAGCTCTGCCTCTTGCTCTGCACCTCATGAGATTGACCTGACCCTCACCCTCTCTGACCCTCTATTTCCATACCCCAAACCAGCCTTTTCTTTTAATAGTTCAGTTTTCTGCTATAATGTGGATTTTTATGTTCCAAATATGTTGTCTTTCTGTGCAGAATACTCATGACCGTGGTGTGTATACCAACATCTTTCAAACTGACAGAGGACAGGGTTAGATGGGATATTGGGAAGAAATTGTTCCCTGTGAGGGTGGGGAGGCCCTGGCACAGGTTGCCCAGAGAAGCTGTGGCTGCCCCATCCCTGGAAGTGTCCAAGGCCAGGTTGGATGGGGCTTGGAGCAACCTGGGCTAGTGGAAGGTGTCCCTGCCGATGGCAGGGGCTTGGAATGAGATGGGCTTGAAGTCCCTTGCAACCCAGGCCTTTCTGTGTCCATAATTATTTGAGATTTTCCAGGGTTATTGGCCCTTTGTTTACAAAGCCCATGTAGTGCCCTCAAATTTGAGAACAGAGGGTTTAGGTGGGAAAGTCTTTTCAGAGAAAGCATTGTAATTTGTAATTAAGAAGCCTTCAGTACTATAGGACAGTTCTGTTTCCTCTTTCCAGAGATTGCCATTAGCCCCAATAACCATGAAGTCCACATCTACAAGAAGAGTGGGAACCAGTGGGTAAAGGCTCACGAGCTGAAGGAACACAATGGACACATCACAGGTGAGACTGTGCTGAGCCAGACATGGAGTTTTCCCACCCCCCTGTTTTCCCCAGTTGAGGCTGAACAGGAAATCTGCAAGTGTTGAGTAAATAGATCTTTTTATAGGTTGGCATTCCCACTTACAGAGAGCCTTGCAGCCTTTTTCTGGACTGCATGCAATGAATGTTAGGAAGAAAAGCCCTATCTCATTTCCAGACATTTCAGTGGAGTAACTGAGCCCTTTTTCCTTGTCTATTGCTTATTTTTCATCCATCATGACATAATGAGAACACATTTTCAGTGTACTGAAGTAATCTGGTTGTGTCACAGTGATACATGCTGCTCCCTTTCGAGTGCTAGTACTAAAATTTCATCAAGTATACGGCTGTAACAGTGGTTTATGGTTCCCAACAGCAATAAATATCCTTTTTTAGGGACTGTATAAACATTTGAAGTGGTCAGTCTTGGACTGATGACAGACCATCAGTGAGCACATTTACTGCAGGCCCAGAGTATCTGTAGATCCACAATGAAAATTAAGAGGAGCTGCCACGATGAGTCACTAGGTGTTATTTTAAAAAATGTGATTATCCTGTGGCAGTCTTTTATATTACTGGGGTTTTTTTTCCATGGTGATACTTATATAAAGGCTTTATTCTCTAAGGAAATGAAAATAATTAATACAAGCACTTGCCCAAAGCAGCAATATCCTTTATTCTGTTCTCAGCTCACTAATGGGCAGGAATATCTGCCCAACAGCATTTTTCAGGAATTTTATTCAATTTTTTTCAATTCTTGCTGTCCAGGAGCACAACTGTCTGTGCTGCTTTGTGAAGTCACTTGGGCTGAATGTACAGGCAACATGCTGTTCCCCAGAGACATTTCTCTCCATTTTACTTGTTCCTGTTGATGTTAGAAGGCAAATATACATGACTTGGGAAAAGAGCTCTCCTGCCTAGTGCATACCTTTGGAATACTAAGTGCTGTGGTGGTTGTAAAGAGTGCAGTTAAGCTGTGGTTACACACAGGAGATCAACTGATCAAACTGTTTGTAACCTCTGACAGGAGTGAGTCAGCTGCTGCCACTCCAGCTCCTGCTCACAAGGGACAAGGTCCTTCTCTTGACTCAGATTTGTGGGGAGCTGCCTCTGCTCACTTACAGGAAGAGCTTTAATTGCTCTAATTGCTTAGTTTTCTGCTAAGCTAAAAAGCTGGACTTGCCATGGGTCAGAACAGCACCAGTGCTGGTGCAGGGGAGGTGGTGGGCAAGAGAAGAGAGGCAGGATGGTCCCTCTTTCAAAAGCAGCATTAGGGCTCGTGTAACTGTGGTTCCAGACCACCAGCCTCTTCAAAATGAAACTTTTAAGCATAAACCTGTTTGGAAGTAGACAATATATGAATAATACGGTAAAATTAGTACAAATTCTTCTCACAGCTTTTATCCCATTTTCAGTTTATGAGCTTAAGGGATGTTTTCAATACTGAATGTGGTAATGGAAAAGCACTGACATAAAATTTGTGGCAAGAGAGCTGAGGGTTGCACTCTGCATCTCAAAGAAGGTTGCTAGAGAAAAGATGAAAAATAATGTTCCTGTAAGACTTTCCAGTTGAGAACATCCTTCATTGCCTAGGAGGGGAAAGAAGCAATGGCAGCATATCAAGGGCTTTGTTTTATTCCTTGAATTGTTATTTTTGCTTGGGTAAACCTTTCTTTCTCGAGGCACAGTTTAAATGGTCTTGGAAACAATGTAAGGATTGTGTCAGTAAACAAAGATTTATAACTTCTAAAAAAAAAAAACACCCCGTTATCTAAACTTTAGATCATGGCTGCAGTCTGGCAGCAAGCAGGTGACTTTGTTAGAGGTTGTGCAGTTTTAGAATTGCTGACTTTCAGCTGTTGGGCCGGATTGTGCAGAAGTCAGAGGTGTGGAGGGTGCTGAGGACGGGCCTTGGCCAGTCTGCAGAGCTCCACCTGTTGGCCAACCTCAGAGTGGGTTTAGCGGGAAATTCCCGCTGGGATCCGGGAATTCGGGATCTGCAATTTCGGTGAAAGCTAGAGGGAGAAACAGGTATCCCTAACAGTTTAAAATGGCTCCTGGAGAATAAGTGAAAAAGGGGAATAACAGAACAGTAACTGTCTCAGTGATAACTGCCTCAGTGATAACTGCCTCAGTGATCAGTTCACCAGGAGCTGTAGTGACAGGACAAGGCATAACGGGTTCGAACTGAAAGAGGGGAAATTCAGATTAGATATATGGAAGAAATTCTTCCCTGTGAGGGTGGGGAGGCCCTGGCACAGGTTGCCCAGAGAAGCTGTGGCTGCCCCATCCCAGGAAATGTCCAAGGCCAGGTTGGACGGGGCTTGGAGCAACCTGGGCTAGTGGAAGATGTCCCTGCCAGTGGCAGGGGTGGCATAAAATGAGCTTTAAGGTCCCTTCCAACCTAAACCGTTCCATTATAGAACGCTGTGAGGCGATCTCTGTCTGCCTTGCTGTGAAGCAAACAGCATAAAGGGGGAAGTTCATTCCTGGGAGCTCTTTCCTTGCAGGCATTGACTGGGCTCCCAAGAGCGACCGCATCGTGACGTGCGGCGCTGACCGCAACGCCTACGTGTGGAGCCAGAAGGACGGCGTGTGGAAACCCACCCTGGTGATCCTGAGGATCAACCGCGCCGCCACCTTCGTCAAATGGTCTCCCTTGGAGAACAAATTCGCTGTGGGCAGTGGAGCTCGGCTTATATCCGTGTGCTACTTCGAATCTGAAAACGACTGGTGAGCTGTTTAAGTTCTGTTTATACCTGCAAGGTCTGCACGGGAAAGCTGAAGCCTGGAGTTCAGCTGTGGTAACTGGGTTACTATTTTACTAATTTCTAAAATCTTCAGGGAATGTAGAGGGATGGTATTTTTCCATTTTGGAGAAAACATTCCCTCTCTTCTTTACTCTGGTGTAGCACCTAAAGGCCTTTGACTTCACTTATTTTCTGGTGATACATATTGGCATGGATCTGTTCTGTCTGACTGCCATAAACATATGTTGCTTTTCTAAAAGAATTCGTGCAGATTAAAAGTCTATTAACTACACCTGTATGGTTGAAAAGAGAGAAAAATTTCCTTCCCTCACCTCGTTCCGGAATGGATGAAGAAACCTCCACTTGAGTCTTTCTTCCATTTACATTATTTTGGACCATTTCTTGTCATTAGAGTTTGAGTCGGTCACATTTCCAAGGTGATCTGTTAGAAGATGTTTGAGCTTGTCATTGACCTGTTCTGTTATTTGTCATGTGCTTACATCACAGTTTATAGATTTCTATCACAAATATTTCCACCATTAACATGTTTTTCTCATTGGCATCTAAACTTAGTGCTTCTGGTCTTCTCCCTTTGTAGCTGCACGTGTTGGGAGCAACATTTGCTGTATCATCTGTAGGTGAAATCACTGTGGGGAGCATCTCTTACTTTGGGCTGCATAAACAGGCACAAAAACACAGGTGTCTTGTGTCCAGTCTGCCATGTGGAGATGAAAAACAGTGACACCATCTGCAAAATACATTTTAAAGATTGTTTTGGATTTTTCTGCTTTCCAGCATGTTCAGTTATCAATATTTTTTCTCCTTCAGTTGTCTGCAAAAGAATCAGAACCCCATATGTTAAAGAAAAAGAATACGATCCTTAAAACTGGTGCTTGATGGAAGTAAAATCAAAGGAAAAGCACCATCATCCCAGAGGCCATCAAGGGAATAACAGATTTCATTACTATTTTGTAAATAGTTCAGATAAACTAAATCTGCTGAGGCGTATTTAGGCCAATATTGATGCCTTCAGCAGCAGGACCACTTTGCACTGCACTGCAGATAATTGAGACGAATGCACTGGTCACATCATTGGCAGTTCCCCCATTTACTTGTTTTGTTTTATAGTTATTGTGTTATTAAACAGTAGAAAAGTCAATAGGCAAGAGATGTGACTGTAAAACTCATAGGAAGGAGCTGGAGAGGACTCGTACTTGGTGATCCATGAAAACAAGGCTGCTGAGCTCAGTGTCACAGTCACAGCTGACCTCGTGTTCATGGGGTGTGAGGGACCAGGCAATTCCTGGGCAAAACTCACATTAAGGAGTTCCATCTGATGCATTATAAGAATTAGTTGGAAGGGGTATAGTACTCAGGTGAGGAGATACATATTTAACAAGTTCGTTCATAATGCTTAAAATTTTAATTAAATAACCATATAAAGTTCACAGATTGCACAAGGGGATGTGAAAGATTTGGGCGTGATGTGTTTTCCAAAATGTTAGTCGTTGGCAGGGAGGGATCTTTTTGAGGAGTACTTGGGGGAGTCAGGTAAAATATGTTCACATACATTTTACACATCTTTCTTTTTTTTTTTATTATTTTAGGTGGGTGAGCAAACACATTAAAAAGCCCATTCGTTCCACTGTCCTTAGCCTGGACTGGCACCCCAACAATGTTCTGTTGGCTGCAGGATCCTGTGACTTCAAGTGCAGGTGAGAGAAACTAAAACATCTGTGTGTAATTTGGGGTTCTGGATCAAGTCAGCAGCATGGGCATCTTGATCAGGCATTTGCTATTAGAATAAAAGGTGGCTCATTGCATGCTCTGCTTAGTACCAAAATAAAATACCCAGCTTGAGAAACGTTGGCCTTGGTGCTACTGCCTGCTGACTTTGGACTGCCAACATGGACCTGCTGAGGGGCACCTTTCCAAAGGCCTTATCCCACCTTTTTCATCCCTGAGTCAGTAGTTCTCTCCCCTTTCCCTGTGCTGACCGTAACGTTCTCGCAGCCCTGTGAGGAGAGCAGGGTCAAGGAATTGATCCACCTGCAACTCAGTGCAATAAAACACATTTTCTGAAGAGCATTTAAAAAATAAAAAAAGGCTGTTAAAACCAGGTTGGCTTGAGAGATGGATGGGGCAGACTTTCAAACTGATGGTGAAATTCCAGCATGAGGGATGGCTCCTGCAGGCTGCTCTGAGGGAGGGATTGGGGTCACTGCAGGGAAGTTGCATGGGGAGCTGTCTGCAGTGCCTGCCTTTAATTCACATTTACTTAATCACTTGTACCTTGGATGATAGTGAAAGCTTCTTTTCTTAAATTCTTTATGTAATAGGGCAATTTTTAAGCTTCAAAGTGTGTACTAAAAATGACTAAGGAGGAGTGGGAAGTGGAGGTGGGACTGACTATTACATTCCTTATTTCAGAATGAAACCCTCACATCTAAACCTATGCTTTGAAACTTTTTTATGTAAGGAACAATGATAAATGGAAGCTGGGAAGGAGAGTTGTCTCCCTTCCCTACCTTATCTCATTTTCATTGGATAAACTATATGTATTCTCTTCCTTTCACAAAAAATATGATGTGAGATGTACTCATTCATCTTCCAGAAGCAGCTGCTTTTCACATGTGGAAATCTTCTCATGTGTGTTCATAAAGGATCTTGGGACTTTGACATTATGTCACCTGAAATATATTATGTGTGTGTATATATTTATATTACCTTGGACTTGAGCTTTTTCCAGTGCTTGTTATGGACATTGCATCTCTGGTTATCTCCTTTTCCCTGTTTGGTTGAAAGTTAGATTCATATAGCTTTTCTGTTCAGTGTGATTTTTAAAAAAAAAAATAATTATATTTTCTGGAAGAAAATGGTGTGGTTCAGTTGGTTTCCTAGGAACATTCTCTAGAAGACTTGCTTAGTCTTTTATTTCCCATCAGAAAACTCACTCTGTCCTGCACCTCATTTCTCTGAAAATGGGCTATATTTTGAAAAAAAAGACCCAGGTCTTTAAAACATTTGGGAAACTTTCTGTTCTTCCTTAACATTGTACTTTAGGATGATTCAGTAAAAAATTTTGCTGTTTTTCTCATAGAAATCTCCATATAGAAATATTAAAGAAAGGAAGAGTAGTGGAGATTAGTACTGGGTTTGTGTTTCTCTTTCTTCCCCAAAACCATGAGAAACTGTTCTCTTGGGTAAACAGTGAGTACAGACCTCTAGAATTCTCCTTCTAGGGAGTGTTCACTTCCATATTAAAGATAATAAAGATACCTGGCTCTGAAGTATTCACCTGTTCTGATGAAAATTATGGAATGGATCTGCCAGAGCCACTGCCAACCAATAAGAGCCAGTTGGGAGACATGTTGGGAAAAGATTGGAGGGCAGGAGGCTGCGAGTTGATGGAAATACAGCAGAGTTTTTTGGTGGGTGGCCCAGATAGATGAACTCCCCTTCCTTTTATCTTTAAATTAAAAAAAAAATATATATAGCTGATAGCACTGCATAGGTGTGAATTTTATATTCTTGCTGGAACAATGTTGCTGTGGGAATAAAAGTAATTTCCCAGTGTTCTTTTCAAGGCTGGGGCCTTCAAGCTGTTTTTAAAAGAGAGGGAGACTTCAGTGAGGGAAAAGACTTATTTTTATTTTAACTAACAGTTAAATTTGAGGTCTTTCACTACTTAGGAATGATTTTCCTGCCTTGTGTCAAAGGCTATTGCTTTAAACATCTTGTCCTATTTCCATACGTTAGGAGAACCATCCTTTTAGATGGCTCTATAAAATTAAGTTTTTTGAAGGATTATAATTAGATTATATTTAAACTGATAGAGCCAAATATAAATTCATACTTAATTCCCTGAAAATCTGTACCTAATATAGCTGCAGTTATGATGCCCTTATCATTCCAAATGAGCAGCTCTATTGGAATTAGCTGAATATAGGTACCTTTGGAAGTGCTTACCCCACACATGTAAAACATTTAAAAAACAGGGAGGGGGGGAGCTACATTTCCTTAAACTCACTATAAAATAATTCCTTTTTGTATGTGAATGCAACCATGAGTATTTGATCAGAGATTTTCACTTATACTGAGTTTTTCCCTTTGGTAGTAGTGTGGTGTAGCTCTCTTGCTCCTCCTGCTCAATGGACTCTAATCCTACGTTGGTGACGTCCCAGTAAATTCCATGGTAACACTCAGGAACACCATATTGTGGCACGTCTGAATCATGCAGAAGGAATTCGATGAAAGGGGGAGGCTTTCTATTTAAACATATCTTGAAAACTGTAGTGCTGGGGAGAAAAAAAAAAACCAAACCTATAAAAACATTGTGGTATTTCAGGTTTTTAAGGTGGTTTTTTTTTTTTTCAATAACGAGCAGGAAGAAGGTGGCTCAGAGCCCCTTTGCAGGCATCAGAACATCGGGTTTCTTTCTTTGAAATCCTGCTGTTCCTAAAAAGTGGGTAATTTTGTAGGTGTTTGTATTAGCTTCTAATTACACACCGCTGTTCCTGGGTGTTCTCTAGCTGAGGGATTGACTCTGGAGAGCTGTTAGCGCTGCAAAAGGATGAAAGGGAAATCTTGGCACACTGGAAAATGCACTGACAAACGTGTGGTTTTGTGCCATCTTCTGGAAAAAAGGGAGAGGGGTACAAGAACAGCGTTTATGAAAAACCTGTGTGCTTTTACACCCTTTCTCTCTCCACACTGAAGCTTCCAGGCTTGTTTAAAGATACCATAATATTTTATTCGGGGGGAATCAAACACATCCCTCCACTTCCAACGCGAAAAGCACCCGGAGCTCCCAGGAGGTTTGTTCTCTCTTTGTTCACACCGGAATCTTTCTTTTTTTATTTGCAGGGTGTTTTCCGCCTACATTAAGGAAGTGGATGAAAAACCAGCCAGTACTCCCTGGGGCTCCAAAATGCCTTTTGGGCAGCTGATGTCGGAGTTTGGGGGAGCGGGAAGCGGGGGGTGGGTGCACAGCGTGAGCTTCTCTGCCAGCGGGAACCGCCTGGCCTGGGTCAGCCACGACAGCACCGTGTCAGTGGCTGATGCCTCCAAAAACATGATGTAAGTACCCCCTTGCTGTTCCTCATCAGCTGTTGGACTTGATGATCTTAAAGGTCTTTTCCAACCCTAAGGATTCCGTGATTCTCTGTGGAATGTCGTGTCTTTATCTCACGGGGGCTGTGACTGCTGTTGCCATTTTTACTACTCTGGATTCCAGGAGTCTCTTTGAGGCTCGTGTAAGGTTGATACTTAAGAATTTCAATTACATGCCCTAAAATTCTTAGAAGAACTCTTCAGTGAGGCCATAGCCAGTTTACTTGGGGGGGGGAAGCATTTGAAAAGAAGAAATTGCATTCCACTCTGTGTGGAAATATACGGAGAACTTCGGGGGAAACAATATTTCCTTGTAAATGGATTCAAGAGAGTCCAGAAACATGCTCACTCCATAACTAATAAGACCCTATCCCCAACCAGGATCTGGAAAATAAGTTGTTCATTTCATGAAATACGAATTCCAACCACTGTCATTAAAGTTCTGCTGAGGCAAGGTTTCAACTTCCAACCTTGCACCTTCCAATTCAACAAAATATGTAATGAACAGTTCCTTCTCCTGCTCCTTCTCTTGATCTGCATAACTTTGCAGTGTCCATGGCTTTCCAACCAAGAAGGAAGAGATTCTCCATATGTTTTGGCAGCAGAGATCTCTGGGGATCATCCAAGCACTTTTCAAATTCATTTTGAATTGTGGTTCTGATGGCTACAGTTATATCAGTACCTGGCAGGGGATATCAGTCATTATAAAGTGTTTCAGAATTCTTTTCTCACTCGTCATTAAATCACAAAAGCTGACTTAATTGAACATCAAGGCTTTTTCCCTCTGAAAAGATGTCATTAAAACTTCAAGTGCTTTTAATATGCAAATGAAGTTAATAACTTCATCAGTCTGAACATTTTTGGGAGTGTTCCTTTTAAACTTTTGCCCCTGTTTGCACACAATATTGGCAACTTCCCCCTTTCACCTGAAACACTTCATTTTGTGACAGATCCTCCAGGACACTTTCATTGGCTTTAAAACTTCTCGTTAAAAATTACAACCCTCTGGAGTCACCAAAGGACAACTGAGCCACGCTGGCTTTTCCAGTAATCCTTGTGTGGGAACGGTGTCTATTTTTTGTTAGAGCCAAAAACGAGAGGTTTCAATGAATTCCTGTAACCAATGTTCTTGTGTTCAGGGTTTCACAGCTGAAAACAGAGTTCCTCCCACTCCTGAGCGTGTCGTTTGTCTCTGAGAACAGCGTGGTGGCAGCTGTAAGTGTCGGTTATTTTCTGCTTTTAGAGTGTTGTCGTGTTTCGGAGGGGGAGAAACACCATCTTTTACCCAGCTAATAATAAATGAGCTCTTCCCTGGTGTCAGTCTCTGCATTCTGCAGCCAGAAGCAGCAGCAGCACCCAGTGGGGACGGGCGGGTTGTGCCTCCTCACAGGCTTCCGTGGTGTTTGGTTGCAGGGCCATGACTGCTGCCCCATGCTCTTTAACTGTGACGACCGTGGCCTGCTGACCTTCGTTTCCAAACTAGACATTCCAAAACAGAGCATCCAGCGCAACATTTCCGCCATGGAACGCTTCCGGAACATGGATAAAAGAGCCACCACGGAAGATCGCAACACGACCCTGGAGACGCTGCACCAAAACAGTATAACGTGAGTGCCCTGCTGCCAGGACCAGGGGAGGGAATGCTCTCCACGTCATTTTGCTTTCCCAGGATGTTCTGCAAACCTAGGGGAGCTCGGGGTTGCTCTACCAGGAGGGTTTAGCCAGTATCCCCTTTTCCTTGTAGTCTTTCCCTAACACACCTGCCTGTTTCTAGGACGTGCGTGGAAGCTGGAGTTAATCATTGACGTGGTGTGCGTGCTTCTCCTGTTTGCTCGTGACTGATGTGTTCTGTAACCTGGACACAGCTTATCTTATCAAATATGTGGATAGTTCCCAAGAGGCTGGTGGCACTGTGCAAAATCTAGTCAGCAAAATCCACCTCAAACAGGAATTTACATCCCAGCTCCCTGTTTAACATGTTATTGCCACGTGTATTTAGTTATTGTGTATTACTGTTTTCAAACTGAAAGAGAGGAAGTTTAGGTTAGATATATGGAGAAAATTCTTCCCTGTGAAGGTCCTGAGGCAGATTGCCCAGAGAAGCTGTGGCTGCCCCATCCCTGGAAGTGTCCAAGGCCAGATTGGATGGGGCTTGGAGCAACCTGGGCTAGTGGAAGGTGTCCCTGCCCATGGCAAGGGGTGGAGCTTTAAGGTCCCTTCCAGACCAAACCATTCCATGGTTCTGTTGATCAAAATGATTGATCCAAGTTAATTGAGTAAAATATCCCTGCATTTAAAAAAAGCATGAGATCCCAGAGGATGATGGGCGGTTCATGTTAATGCAAGCAAAACATTTTGGCTGCAGCCACCAGGCCAGGAAGGAGCTCTCAGCATCCTTTTCTTGGCTTATTTTTCTGAGGCATTTGACCAAAAATCTGGTGTAAGCTCTGGTATACTCATGTCTCCATCTGAAGGAGTAGGAGTAGAATTCAACCCAAATTTCCCAGCTTTCTGACTCTCTGTAATGGGTGTTAGAGCTCTCACTCTCTGTTTGCAGCCAAGTGTCTATTTATGAGATAGACAAACGGGATTGTCGGAAATTCTGCACCACCGGCATCGATGGAGCAATGACCATCTGGGATTTCAAGGTAAAACCAGGCTTTTACTACTGTGTTTATGTGAACTAGCTGGGGTGGGGTGGGTTTTTTTTGATCTCTTAACATCCACTCCTGGGGCTCAGCCCTAAGGCAGGTTTCATTAGCAGCAGGAAATCCTGACAGGAATATTCAAGACCATTAGTGAACTCTGTAAGAAGAACAGATCCAAGAATCAGCATAAATGCAGATGCACTTCATTTAGCAGATGGTGCTTATGCAGACTTAATTTTTTAATGGAATTACTTAATGTCCCTGTAGGAATTCCCACCAATTCTTTTCTTCTCCAACCTCAGCCACAGTTGGGCTGGAATATTCACTGGTATGACATAGCCCATTGCCTCTTCCTGCTCCCGTCCCATGGGACTCTGCTCCCTCTTCTGCTGCAGAAGATGGTTCTGGCCTCTCAGAATTAACTTACCAAAGTAGTAAGAAGTTGCCTCAAAGAATTGGAAAATACAATAAAGATCCTAAAAGGATTTAATAATGCTCATGCTTGCTTTGCTGAGGCCTGGCCGACAGAGGTCTCTGCTGGCCTTCCCAAAACTCTTGGGATCTGGTTTAGGAAAAGAATGGGTTGTCTGTGTTCTGTGATGCCAGAAAGTTCTGGAGGAGCCAGAGAAGAGATTGAGGTGATCTATAAGCTGCTTTAGTGCAGTTTCAGGTCTGTATCACTAGTTTGTATATGCCTGAGTTTGAAAAGAGTGACTGTTGTGGTCTCTGGCTCTTGAACTAGGAAGAAATTCTTTCCTTTACAAAGAAATTCTTCCCTGTGAGGGTGGGGAGGCCCTGGCACAGGTTGCCCAGAGAAGCTGTGGCTGCCCCATCCCTGGAAGTGTCCAAGGCCAGATTGGATGGGGCTTGGGGCAACCTGGGCTAGTGGGAGGTGTCCCTGCCCATGGCAGGGGGTGGAACAAGATGGTCTTTTAAGGTCCTTTCCAACCCAAACCATTCCATGAATCTATGAATATGAGTCTAATCTCAAATATTGGGGTTTTTTACTTGTTTTTCTCAGCATTTACACCGAGTTATTTAAGACAAGTTACTGCAGCTGATAGTGATTAAGATTTTTCTCTCTTTCAAGACCTTGGAGTCCTCCATTCAAGGGCTACGAATCATGTAAAGATGGATTTCCGTGATCTAGCAGGACAAACTGCTTGACAGAATGCAGCTCCCACATCTGCACAAATCCGAAAAGGGAGGAGGAGGAAGGTGAAATATTTGGAAACACTGAGAAAATATGGCTTGGCAGATTTTCTTTTGAATCTAAATTTGGTGAATTGTGTTGGTTTCAAAATCAGCTGTGATTGTTCCTTTTTTTTTTTTTTTTTTTTTTTTTTTTTGGTTGGTTGTTTCATTCCATTCTTTACCAAAGCTGCTCCTTAAGTAGTTTATTGCAGGAAGTTGTGAATCACTAACTTAAAAGGGGAATTTTATGTAAATTGTCTGCTAGAAATAATAATAATAATAAAAAAGAGAAAAACCGGTTCTTTGTTTTGCTGCTCATCGGTGGCGATTAAAAAAGGGATGTTAAGGGAATTAATTGGGAGAGAGAGGGAGTGGGAAAACCCTGCACTGATACTTTATGGCCTTAAAACAAGCAAAGTTCATCTTAATTGAAAGTTTCTCAGAGCTGACAGAGGAAGACCTGGAGTTCTGATGATCTGGATGCAAAGGTTCAGATGAGCTTCTTCCTGGGAAATTGTTCCCTTGAGGTGATGATTTTGGAGGATGAATGATTTTATCCTACTACCCTTAATTCTACCTGCCTTGTGTTTAATCCATAATAACAGCAAATTAACCTGAATGTCTTTTTTTTATTGTCTGCTCAGTGGGCCACAGTTTTCTCCAAAGGCAAATGACAGGAGTTATTTGTAGTTCCCTTCCAGGACTGGTACCAAACCTGCTCCCAGTGCAGTGCTTGGGGGATGAGGTGAAAGGCTGCGTGTGGAAAGTGAGGCAAAGATCTGCTGAGCCACATCTTGGGAAGACAAATGAAAAGCAAATGACTCTGTGAGTCAGTGAAGCTGCACAGGCCTGGGTGTTGTGTAGAGCCGAGTGCTTGGCCTGTAAGATCCTGTGTTTATAGTGACTGGTGGGGAATGGAGCACCTGAGAGGTGTCACTGTGGTCTGGCTTCAGTGCAGGGCCTTTGTCTCCAGGAACCTTTTACAGTTCAGCTCTGAGCCTCGGGAGCTCACAGAGGCATTTGCACTTAACTTATTTTACTCACAGATCTGGTTCTTCCCCCCTGCGTTGCCTTGAGGCCGGGACAGGCTGTGCTCTGAGGGGATTAGCTGGCTCATGGCATTGCTTTACAAGGTTCAAGACTCGTTTCTGTTGAAAATGCAGAAGTGCGTTTAAAAAAAACCCCAATGACTACATTTACCACTTCCTCTGGAACTAGAGTTGCTTCATTCCTGCTTGTTTCTGAGCTTGGGGTGGCTGAAAGGGGAGGGTGGAAGATCAGCTCACAAAGTGACAACTCCTGTCCTCCACTGCAGAGCTGGGTCCTTCTTGGGTGCTGTGCTGCCTGCACAGAACTGACTGGTTTTCCAGTTCCTTCTGGTTTCCTTGTGTCTCTCACCTTCCTCCCTTGGCAGTCAGGTGTGGCTTTGCACTTTCCTCTCCCTTCAAAACATAAAATAATGAGTGTTTAACCTCTGCTCATCTTGCAGTCTTGGGATCTGGTGTGTAGGATGGCTGGGGTGGGTGGGGTTTGTCAGCTGGGACACAAGGATAATGGAGTTTAGTGTCCTCTGGGTCAGAGTGACACTGGAGCACTGATTTGGCTTTGTCCATCTCTGTATGGACTATTAGATATTTGTCTCACAGACAGTAATGATTTTGTTTTTGGAGTCACTTTGAAAGGTTGGTGGTTAATGTCCAAAAAGTATTAAAAAGAAGGATTCTAAAACATGTGGTCCAAGAAACATAAAAAAAGGGTGGAAAAATCACCTAATGAGAGAGGGGAAAAAATGGATCTCAGTGTTTATGCCTGGGGCTGAGAAGGGACCCTGCCCTCCCTGCACTGCTGCTGTTCCAGTCCTGCAGAGTCACTCGGGGAGGGAAGGAGGTGAGTGCATCCCCCTGCTCAAGGAGGGAAGGGGTGAGAAACTGAAACCCATCTCTCTTTCCCAGAACTTCCCGCAGGAGCTGAGCTACCCTGCCCGGCCAGGAACGGGATAAAAATGGGTTGCTCTGAAGCAGGAGGGAAAAAGCTCGAGGGGTGGATGGCTGGCGGGTGGGGGCACAGGCTCGGTGACCCAGCCTGGGCTGGGGTCCCAGTGGGCTCCGTGGGATGCAGGAACCGGCAGCAGCTGCTCCGAGGGCGGCCGGATCCCGGCTCCGCGGGGTCCTGCGGATCTCCCCGGCCGTGGGAGGCGATGCCGACGGGAGTCTCGCCCCGGGTGGGCTCCAGACGCAGCTGTTCCCTGCTCCAGGCCAGCCCCGGAGGCAGGCAGGGTGTCCCCATCCCTCCGGAACGCATCAGGGACGAGGCGGTGAACAACACTCCCGCGGCCAGAGGGGGAGGACGGGGATCCTTCCCCTCTGTTCTCCCGGCTGTGTCCTTCCCTCGTGCACCCGGGGCGCGTTGCCCACATCCCACCGGGATCCCGGCGGGAGCATCCCGGGGCCGGTGTCCCGTCCACGTGAGGCGATGGAGCGGCCCTGGCCCTCAGGCACAGGGGCAGGGCGGCCGCAGAGCTGCTGTGCGCTCCCCCAACGCCCACGTAAGGAAGTGGTTGCATTTCTCGGAGAGGAAAAGGGAAGTCGGGCAGCCTCGGCGGGGCAGGCACAGCTCCCGCCGCTCGCTCGGGGCTGCGTTCGTGTCGACTGCCCAGAGTCCATGAACGAGCCCCGCCGTCCATGAACTGAGCCCGGCCCGCCCTGCCCGCGCCGCTCCGCAAGGTAAGGACGGGGAGGCAGCTCTGCCACCCCAGCGAGGACCTGGGGCTGTCCCCTGGGGGGGCTGTGGCTGTCACCGCTCCTGCTGCTCCCACCCTGCTCGAGGGGACGTGGGGACCCCCCGGCTGGGGCCAGGGGGTGCAGGCAGCCCCTCGCCTCGTGTGAGCTTTGCTGTCGCTGCGTTTTGGATGTTCGGGGTTCCCTCCCCCCCCCCATTTTGGCAGCAAGTTTGAGGTTTTTCCTCTTACTGGAGGTCTGATGGTTTGGAGGGGGCGGTGAAAAGGGTCCTTCTGTGGGGGTCCCGTCGTGGTTGGTGCCGACAGAACCAGGGCTGCCACAGTCTGTCCTCTCCCTCCACGGGAATCAGCTGCTCCCCGCTTTGCCCAGCGTGAGGAAGAGGAGGGTCAGAGCTGCCCTCCCTCTGCCCTGGGACGGTGATGTCCCCTCAGGGCCAGGCTGGCTCCTGGGGCACCTCCAGCCAACACTGGGGACCGAGGACGGGTGTCCCCAGCCTGGCTGGCAGGAGCACGGGGGGGTGACACCCTGAGCTGCCTCAGGGAGCAGAGGGTCTCCCGGGGGTCAGTGCCGGGGGCCCACCATGGTGGCCGGGGGAGAGTTTCCCGGGGTCCTGCAGCTCCCGGCGGGATCCTCCCCCTGTCCCTGCACTGGTGAGTGCAAACCCCGCCAGGCTCACAAAAACCCCAAATACAGCTCCTCTGGTGCGTGGCTTCCTCCAGGGACTGGGAGGAGCCCCCAGCGCTCAGCTCTGCCAAGGTTTGGTTATCTCCTCCAAGGATGTTTCCGAACTGCTTGGACTGGCCGGGGAGATAACGGAGCTGCTCCGACTCCCAATCCCGCCCTGTCTGGCCTTTGGAAAATTCCCATTTTCCTCCCTCGCGAGCCCCTGTGTCGAGCAGGGGGATAGCCACAGCCCCTCCAATGCTCCTTCGTGGTGGGGAAGAGGCTGCCAAGCTTCTGTGGGTCACCCCAGGGCGGGAGCAGGGCTCAGGGAACTGGTTGTAAATGGGCTGTGGGGGAAATGAAACACCAAAGAGGCTGCCAAGCTTCTGTGGGTCACCCCAGGGCGGGAGCAGGGCTTAGGGAACTGGTTGTAAATGGGCTGTGGGGGAAATGAAACACCAACCGCTGCAGGGAGGGACTGGAGTGTGAAGGGCTGAGCAGCCCTCACTCCTTCCTGAGGCGGCCTCTGCTCCTGGCACAGCAGCTGACCTCATCCCCTCGGGGTGGCATTAAACCAGGGAGCAACAGGACCCCCAGGGAGAAGGGTTTATGCCTCTGAGCATCCAAACTACCTGGAAAAACCCAAAGCATCATTGTTTTCTTAGCGAACATTGAGGCCGGAAAGCACCGCGGCGTGCCCTGCCTCCCATCCCTCCTCCCGGGAGCCCTTTCAGCCAGTGCCCATTTCCGCTGGGTCCTGGTTTCAGCCAAGTCCCTATTTCACACATTTTCCCTCTCCTGAGGGAACAGCAGTGTCCCTGTTGTGCTGATTTTATCCGTCCCTCGTGGTGCTGCTCCATCAGGTACCCGGTGGCAGCAGCTTCGTGCCCTCCTTGGGTCACCCCGTGCTGCATCCCAGGGGGATCAGCTGGGACAGAGCAGCTGTCTGCTCATCCATGCCCACGTCCTTGGCCAGTGGGGACAGATGTTTTGGCAGGGTGTGGGGTGTGTGACAGCAGGGCTTGTGCTGTGCATTGGCATTGGGATTTCTCCACATGCAGCAGGCAGGTGATGGAGCTCTTTGCATTTTTTTCTCCCCAGCCCAGGGACGGAACTTTGCTAGGAGGGACTTTTTTCCTTCCCCTGTACTGTTTTCAGCTGCCAAAGAAAACGGGAGGTGTTCGGGGAGTTCCCAAAATAGCCGAGAGCAAGCTGTGAGTAATCCCGTCGGTCACGCCCTGGCGAGGTGTTTCCCTACATCCCTGCATTCCCTCAGCTGGATGGCCAGGGGGCTGTGACGCTGCTCCCAGCTCTTCCTGGTCCCTTCCTGGTCCCGTGGCACCTGGAGGGGGCTTGCGGGAAGCTGCTCCATCTGGTGACACTGGAGCAGTTGGTGGGGACCAGCAGGAACAGTGGGAGCTCAGCCAGGAGAAAGGATTAGTCACCAGGACTGAGCACAAGTGGGATGGGATGGGATGGGATGGGATGGGATGGGATGGGATGGGATGGGATGGGATGGGATGGGATGGGATGGGATGGGATGGGATGGGATGGGATGGAGGTGTCTCCATGGGGCTTTGGCACGTCCTACATATGAGAGATGGGGAAGGAGGAAGTGGATCTGGCTGTGTGGGGATGGAGAGAGGAGGTGCTGCCCATGGTGGGACAGCTGGGATGCTCACAGGGACCCTGTGTGCCCTGCCACCTCCTGCCCACTGAGCTCCAGCCGGCCGGGGCAGGAGCCGGTGGTGGGATTTGGAAGTCTCTGGAAGCGAGCAGTCTCTGAGCTTGGAAATCCTCAGGGAAACCCCCTCCCCAGCAGAGAGGGGACACAGTGGGCTGTGACACAGGGCTGATCCCAGTGGGAGGGATCGCTCAGTGGGGCTGGGAGCTGGAAGTCTCTTGTCCCAGTGGCTGGAGCAACATGTCCTGACCAGCCACGGGGGTCTCTCCCTGTTCCCAGCCCGTGAGCCATGGCCTACCACAGCTTCCTGCTGGAGCCCATCAGCTGCCATGCCTGGAACAAAGACCGGACCCGTAAGTACGGCCGGGGCACCCCATCCCAAAATCCCCAGGGATAACCCGAAGCACTGACTGTCCGGGCTAAACATCCCTGTGGTGGGAGATGCTCCCGGGACAGGGCAGAGCTGGGTTGGGGCTGGGTTTGGGGATGTAAATCCTGCTACAGACAGATTTGGGGGCTGGGACAGCATATTCCCCTCTGTATCTGCCAGATCCCTCTGCTGGGGCAGAGCCTGGCAGAGGGACAGAGCCTGGCACAGGGACAGAGCCTGGCACAGGGGTGCAAGCACAGTGTCTGGCCCGGAGGCACTGCGGGGCGTGGGGAGGGACGGACGGGGCACAGAGCAGGGCAGAGCAGAGCAGAGAAGAGCAGGGCAGAGAAGAGCAGGGCAGGGCCGGGTGATTCGCGGCCGATGGCATTTCCCGACCGCGGCACAGGGGACGTGGGAGAACAAAAAGGGCTTTCTCTGCTGCAGCCGGGCAGGAGGGGCGGGCTGGGGCTGGATTCGGGAGCTGTGCGCCTGCAGCCATCCCGTGTCCTATCCTATCCCATCCCTCCAGCCCCATGGAATCACTCTCTAGGGAAAGGAGGACACCAGGCTGTTGGGTCTGGGGTTCTCCCTCCCCTGAGGGACAATTTGCAGTGTCAGGGCAGTGCAGGGCCAGGGCTGGGGGCCTTGGTGGGACCCCCCCTGCCGTGCAGGGGGACCTGGAGCCCAGGAAGGGGTGGGTGGAGGCTGCCTGGCCCTGCTGCCCCCACAGGGCCCGTGACCCAGGGAGGGCTTTGCCCTGGCCCTGTCGCCCCCAGAGATCGCCCTGTGCCCCAACAACCATGAGGTTCACATTTACCGCAAGGACGGGGCCAAGTGGAGCAAAATCCACGAGCTGAAGGAGCACAATGGGCAGGTGACGGGTGAGTCCTGGCTGGCGGAGGGGACAGGGACACGGATGGTGGGTGGCCCTGCCCTGGAGCTGCTCCCAGCCCTGCCTGTGGCATTGGGAGCTTCTGGATGGGGGTTGTGCTGCGGGTGGAGCAGAGGGAGCAGGTTGTGTCCAGCTCTCCTGGCCCCGACCTGGCGTGTCAGAAGGCATCTGGGGTGGGATGGATGGGATGGGAGGGATGTGGAGGCATGGGGTGGGGAGGGATAAGGTGGGATGAGATGAATAGAATGGGATAGAATGGATGGATGGATGGATGGATGGATAGATGGATGGATGGATGGATGGATGGGAAAGGATATGGATAGATGGAAGAGATGGGTGAGATGGATTGAGATGGAAAGGATGGGGTGGGAGGGGAAGGATGGGTGGGAGAAATGGGGTGGGATGGGTTGGGATGATGTTGGAGGGATGAGAAGGGAAAGGATGGAGTGGGGTGAGATGAGATGGATTGATGGATGGATGGATGGATGGATGATAGATACATAGGAGAGATGGTTGGGATGGAATGGAACAGTGTGGGAGGCATGGGAAGGGATGGAGTGGGGAGGGATGGAATTAGATGAATGGGAGAGATGGGGTGGGATGGGTTGATGTGGAATGCTTTGAGGTGGGAGGGGTGGGAAGGGATGGGGTGGGATCATTTCGGATGGATGTGGGAGTAGGGTAAAGAAGGACTCTGGAGCAGAGACCACCTAGAACAACTCTGCCTTCAAACAGCCCCCAGCCCCGAGTGACCCATTCCCATTCCCACTCCCGTGGCTCCCTGGGCCATCATCACCCCACTCTGCCTTCCAGGCATCGACTGGGCCCCTGAGAGCAACCGGCTGGTGACGTGCGGGACCGACCGCAACGCCTACGTGTGGACCCTGAAGGGCAACGTGTGGAAGCCCACCCTGGTGATCCTGCGGATCAACCGCGCCGCCCGCTGCGTCAAGTGGAGCCCCAAGGAGAACAAGTTCGCCGTGGGCAGTGGCTCCAGGCTCATCTCCATCTGCTACTTCGAGCAGGAGAATGACTGGTGAGGATCCGGCACGGCCTGGGGGGGTCTGTCCTGGGGGAGATGGGGGGGATGGATGGGTGGATGGATGGATGAGACAGATGGGTGGATGAGATGGATGAGATGTGGAAGATGGATTGGGAGATAGGAAACTGGAGGAGCTGGAGGTAAAACAGGAAGAGATGAGGGAGATAGAGAGGAGCTGGAAGTGGAGACAGACGGGGAGATGGAGAGATGGACTCCACATGCCTGAGCTGCTACTGCAGAGTGGTGGCCCAGGGCTGCTTCTGGGGCACTTGGAGCGTTCACCACCCTCATCCAGCCCCCCTGCCAACCCAGTGGGGTTCCTGGGGGAGGTGACGCTCCCCCCTGATGCCAACCCCTCTCCATGCAGGTGGGTTTGCAAGCACATCAAGAAGCCCATCCGCTCCACGGTGCTCAGCCTCGACTGGCACCCCAACAACGTCCTCCTGGCCGCCGGCTCCTGCGACTTCAAGTGCCGGTGAGGAGCAGGGGGGTGGGTGACCAGAGGAGCCTGAGTGAGGGGACCCCCAGGGATGGGTTGGGGTCACACCCTGGCACAGCACAGAGCTGTGTGGGGCAGCCCAGCACCCTGGATTGTCTGTGGGGAAGGCTTCACCTCCGAGGTGCTGTTTGGAGCAGGGAATGGAGCACAGGGGAGACTCAGGGAGGTCTGGGGGTGCCCTGGGGATGATCCCAGCATTACAGCACCCTGTGAGACCCCACGGGCTCTGCCAGGGAAACCGAGGTGTCCAGGGAGCAGGGCTGGAGGCAGCACAGGCGCCGTGTCCGGGGACACACGGCAACACCCTTCCCCTCTCTCCCAGGATCTTCTCAGCCTACATCAAGGAGGTGGAGGAGCGGCCTAGCCCCACCCCGTGGGGCTCCAAGATGCCCTTTGGGGAGCTGATGTTCGAGTCCAGCAGCAGCTGTGGGTGGGTGCACAGCATCTGCTTCTCGGCCAGCGGGTCCCGCGTGGCCTGGGTGAGCCACGACAGCACCCTGTGCCTCGCCGACGCCGGCAGGAGGATGGCGTAAGCAGGGCTGGGCAGGGCAGGGGGCTGGGGGGGCTGGGCTGGGGGTGTCGGGGGGGGGGTGATCCCCAAACTGACCCCAGGGTGGGAGTATCTCAGTTGGGTTGGGCCAAGAGCGTTCCCAGAGCATCCCTGTGTGTGGGAGGGGGAGATGGAGGGGTCCAGCCCCAGGAACTGGGACAGTCCTAGAACATCCCTGGAGCATCCCTGGATATCTCTGAGCATCCTTGGGTAGTGAGGGAGGTAGAGGGGTCCAGTCCTGCATGTTGATGAGGGAAATGGAGGGATTCGGCCTCAGGAGCTGAGATTGTGCTGGAGCATCCCTGGAGCATTTCTGGATATCCCCAAGCACCCCTGGTTATCCTTGGAGCATCTCTGTACATGAGTGGGTAGATAGAGGGGTCCAGGCCCATGAGCTGAGATAGCCTGAGAGCATCCCTGGAGCATTCCTAGGTATTCCTGAGCATCCCTGTACATGGATGGGGGATAAAAAGCAGTCCAGCCCCAGGAGCTGGGACACCCCTCGAGCATTCCCAGAGCCCCATGGATGGAGGAGGTGGTGGGTCCTCTTGTAGTCTTGTGGCTTCCACCCATGTGACGAGCTGTGCCAGTCTCAGGGCAGAGGCTGCAGCTCAGCTCCCTGCCAACATCCTGCCCTGCCTCGCAGCGTTGCCACCCTGTGCACCGAGACCCTGCCCCTGCTGGCTGTCACCTTCATCACCGAGAACAGCCTGGTGGCCGCGGTGAGTCCGGGCGGGGGCACGGGGTGGGCACGGGGTGGGCACGGGGCGGGCGCCGTGGCCAGAGGGTGCTGAGCAGGGCGGGCTGTTCCCCAGGGCCACGACTGCTGCCCGATGCTGTTCACCTACGAGGAGAGCCAGGGCGCCCTGACCTTCGGGGGGAAGCTGGACGTCCCCAAGCAGAGCTCCCAGCGCGGCCTCACCGCCCGCGAGCGCTTCCAGAACCTGGACAAGAAGGCGAGCTCGGACACGGCCAACGCCACGCTGGACACCCTGCACAAGAACAGCATCAGGTGAGGGCTGGGGGGGTGCAGGGACAGGCTCGGGGTCACCTCGGGGGTGATGACCCCTGAGCATCCCCCGGCTGTGCTGCTGTCCGGCCTGGGAGCTGGGATAGCCTTGGAGCAGCCTTGGGTATCCCTGGAGCATCCCTGAGCATTCCTGCAAACGAGTGAGAGAGGTTAAAGGATTCAGCACGAGGAGCTGGGTCAGTCCTGGATATCCCTGAGTTTCCCTGGGTATCCCCAGAGCATCCCTGCATGTGGGTTGGGGAAATAGGGGGGTCCAGTCCCAGAAGCCGGGACAGTCCTGGAGCATCCCCAGAGCACACCTGGATATCTCTGAGCATCCCCGGGTATCTCTGAGCATCCCTGGCTACCCCCAGTGCCTCCCAGCACATGGGTCAGGGAGAGGAAGGGGTGCAGCCCCACTCCCACCCATGGCTGCCCAGCAACCCCGAGGGCTCAGCAGGAACCTTGGATTGACTGATTCCTGCTGCCTCTTTGCACCCACAGCCAGATCTCGGTGCTGGTGGGTGGGAAGGACAAGTGCACCCAGTTCTGCACCACAGGGATGGACGGTGGCATGAGCATCTGGGATGTCAAGGTGAGATGTCCCCACAGACCCCCTGGACTCCGAGCGCCCAATGTTGAACCCTCATCAGCCCCAGCTCTAATCCCTCACCCTGTGGTGTTGGGGCCCATGCTGTCCCACAGTCCTGGGTGGGGGACACCCCAGGGTGGCACTTTCACAGCTCTCCATCAGAGAGGGGTGATGCCAGCCTTGCAGAGGGATCCAGCAGCCTCTCCTGGCTTCAGCTTTGCCCACATGGCTTGGAAAATGAGCCCAGACCAGCCAAACTTGGGATCTTCCCCCCACAGGGATGGGTTGGCATGCCAGGGGACAGCTTCCCTCCCAGTTCCCTTCGCTTTCAGCTCCCCAACCACTTCCTTGGAGAGCAAAGAGGGGCTGCTGAACAACCTCCCATTTCATTTCAGAGCCTGGAGTCAGCGCTGAAGGATCTCAAGATCAAATGAAGGAGCCCTCCAGGAAGGGCATCCTGGCTGCCCCTGCTCTGCCACCCTGCCTGCTTCCCCCTGCCAGCCCCCTGTGCCACACGAACCCCCCGTACCACATGAGCCCCCTGTGCCACCATGCCACCAGCACACTCCCTGCTGCCAGCCAGCCCTGGCGGCTGCTCTCAAAGAAAACCATTTTTTTTTAAACTATTTTTGTTAAAATCCTTCCTGATGCTGGTCATACATCGCTTAGAAAATAGAAAATAAAGTTAAGGAATTTTCCTGGATAAATCCAAAGAGGTTTTCTTTGCACTCTTTTAGAACAATTTCAGTTTGTGTGGTCAGAGCAGATCAAGGGGCTGAGCCACATCTCACCACAGGTGGTCACATCCTTTCTGCCACCAGTTCTGAGGAGGAATCAGGACTCTGGAGATAAGGGGAATGTCACTTCCCCATTCCCTGCTTCAGCACCACTTCAAAACAGGACTGGTGTTAGGAAGAAGGTGGTGGAGGGGATGGAAGGGCCCGAGGGGTGCAGGTTTCCCATACTCAGAGCTCTCCTGGACACTGGTCAAGTCCCATCAGGTGCACAATTCCCAGCCCTGGGAGCCAGCTCGGAGACCTTGGGCTGCCAAACTAATCCTGCCCCTTTCCAGCCTGTTATCACAGGCTGCCAGGGAATTTTGATCAGAGCAAGGGACCAACTTCCACCTTCCTCATCTCCAGCTCGAGGCAGGAGCAGTCCCATCTCACAGCTGAAGCAGGAGGACAAAGCTGTTCCCATGATGCCAAGAAGCCTTTGAAGGAGCTGTAAAGACAATGGATAAATCTTCCCCCATCTCAGTGCAGGGTTTAATTAATGTGGCAAACACTGGGCAGGGCCACACGTGGCAGAGGCATAACAAGGAGTGCCTGGGCAGGTGTGTTGGGGCAGGCAGGATGCTCAGCCTCTCCTCCAGCACTGCTGGGTCTTAAATTGGAGTCTCTGTGAGGAAAAGCCTAAATTATCACCAAAAGGAAAAGGAACTCAGGCACTGCACTGTGGTTACTCCACGGTTCTGGTCCAGACATCAGCAGGGTGTGTGCTACTGGGAAAAGGTTTTTCCACCCATTTCTGCATGTGAACAAGCCCCAACCCTACTCGATGCCCTGCTCCATCCCAGGCATCAAGCCCAAAAACTCCCACTGCCCCGTCCCACCCACATCCCTGTGCTGCAAGGATCACCCAGACTTTCTGTGCCAGTCTGTCCCCACCACGTCAGTTCTTCCCTCTCAGAGCTGACAGCACAGGCACCTCTCCTGGTTCCACTCAACTCATCACCCATAGCTCCCTATCCCAAATTACACCTTGGGCACAGGAGCAGCGGCTGGGGGAGCAGCTGTAGGGCTCAGGCCATGATCCATATGCAGAGATGAACCCAGGTATTCCCAGGAAAGCAGCTTCCCACTGTGGTTTGTCATCCTCACTGAGGATGACAGTCCCTGTGGCACACCCCTCTGCCACAGTCCCTGCAGTCAGGCACAGACAGGATTACACAGAACAAATCACATTTGTCCTGCACCTCCACAGCCTTAACCCCTCCACCAGTGACTCCCAGTGCTCTGAGCCCTGGGGCTGGATCTCCTCCAGCCTTCAGGGAGCGAGTCTGGGAAGTGCTGGTGTCCCAGAACAGGCTGGCAGCAGGACTCCCAGACCTCCTGGGGCACAGCAGGTTGGAGTATCTCCCCTTCCCCTCCTGCAGCCCTGCACTGAGACAGGACACGTGACAGGGTGACAGTTCGGTGACTGCCCTTCTGACACGGTGACTGGGCCAGACAGCACCCTGAGGGTAACTGTTTCCTCCTCCGTGGTAAACAGATTGTGCAAGACATCCATTAAAACAGCAGGGAAAGCTCTTCCCCCTCAGGCTGCATGTGCTAAACCTGGAGCCAAACCTCACCCCACAATCAGCAGCTGCAGGAGTCCCCCAGCCCCCCTAAGCTGTGCCCTCCACACACACACGAGGCCACAGCAGTTCTGATAACTTACAGTTTAATCAGCCAAATATACAAGTTCTGGTGTTGTTTTTTAAACTTGATCAAGTTTCGTTTTGTTTTTTTTTTCCCATCTGGATCTGACACAATAAATGTTTGTTTTTTCTCCTTTGAACAAAGGATGATGTGGTTAAAAACTGGCACTATCCCTAATAAAGAGGAGAAAAAAAAATGAAGAGGAGGGAAAAGGGGAGACTGGCTGCAAGAAAGGAGGGATGAATCCGGGAAGGAACGGCACTCCAGATGTCCATGAAGTCAGGCTCCAGCTCGTGCTGCAACGCCCTGCAGCAAAATTTGGTGGGCTCTTTGCCCAACTGGATTCCTCAGATACATTATCCTTTGGGATTTGATACCAAGTCAGTTCCCCACCCCATGCCCCACCCCACAACGACCCCACAATCTATCTTCTTGCAATCTAGTATTTGAAGCACCTCCCCTCCCACACAGCTCCCTCCCTCCCGCCCAGCCCCCCCATCTACGAGTTCTTGATCCTAAAAACAGCAAAAACATTCATGTTTCCGAACTGTAACAGGGAACTGCTGTTCAGCACAGCTCTGCACTGCAGAGAGCAGCTGCCCCTAACCCCAAATGGAAATCTGTGCCAGGATGAGGACAAACACATCGTCAGTGTCTCTTGGAGGTGGAGGTGACGTCGATGCTGCAGGACACCCTGCGTGGCATCGATGGAAGGCGACACGGCAGAGCTCCTGGCAGGACCAGGCACAGTTCCCTGGCGTTTCCTCCTCTTGCATGGCCTGTGCTTACTTGTTAAGGGATAGTGACTGCAGTCTTTTACCTGCCATGGCCGCTTCGTCTTTCGCTGGGGAAGGAAAACAACAGTTGCATCATTTCACGGCCCACGTCGGGGACTGGGGGGGGTTTGGCAGCCCCAGGGACTGAAATCCTGCCAGCAAAGGAAAAAAATCCTACCCTCCCCACCAATCCCTGGGAGATCCCCAGAGGTAAGAGGCACAGCCTCCACTTAAGTGTTCCCTTCTACCCCTGGCCTCTCT
Organism: Pipra filicauda; assembly: GCF_003945595.2. Classification (NCBI taxonomy): domain Eukaryota; kingdom Metazoa; phylum Chordata; class Aves; order Passeriformes; family Pipridae; genus Pipra; species Pipra filicauda. The sequence continues at coordinate 961,217 of NW_024104339.1, read as the reverse complement.
TAAGGCATCCACAAATCACTCTGATGCTGATGCCCAAATTTCTCTGTTGAAATTTGACAAGCTGTGCTTGTCAGACTTCTGGTTTACACCTACCAGAGCTATGGAGAAAGGCCAGGAAGGGAAGGAATGCTGCAAACTCCCTGGGCAGATTAGATCCCCAGCATGCAAAGAAGGTAAATCACAACCAGGAACCTGCTAAACCCCTAAACTGGAGCCAGCATTGCCTGGGAGGCACAGGATAACATGGATGTCAAGGAAAATTCCCTTCTCTCTTTCCCTGCTCCCCATTCAGGTGTCTGAGAGCTTTATAAATCAAGAGCTTATGAGAAGGAAACAGCTGAACCTGGTTTTGCTGAGGGGAGTTGTGAGAACACCACAGAGGCTCAGGAGATGAGGGATTAGCACATGTGACATGAGAAATGATGGCTCTTGGCACTGCAGCCGTGGCACAGAGAAGTAGGAGAGTATGATTAATTATTCTCTAACCTTTTCTTTCCTCTTCTTTCTTTCTGGCAGCTTCTTCCCTTTGCTTCCTGATGATGGCTAGTCGGGCAAGGTCTGCCTTGGCTTGCTCTGTTTTCCCAGCGAGGTGCATTTTCATGTATCTTTCTTTTGCCTTTTGTTTCTCTATTTCCTCTCTGTTTGAGGGGAAAAAAAACCACAAACAGTCACTAGAGTATCCAGGGAGGCACACAGGTACAGGCAGAGTGGGGGAGGCTTCCAGCTGAGAAGGATGGTGAGAACAAACATGGATGACCCACCAAAACTGGGGGGTCCTACACCAGTTTTCAGGCACAGGTTCTATCTCTTGCAGGGTTTGAAGACGGATGAGATTATTTCTACCTTCCTTCAGCTAAATAAGGACATGGACACACAAGGTCAAATGAATTAGCCCCAGACCACACAGCACTGTGACATGTTTTTCCCAGCCTTACCCTCAACGGTGTCCTGCTGAAGCAATCAACCCCAAATAAAAAAAAGCTTAAATCTTTCCCTCCAAAACTCGCCACTGATAAATGGAACTAGGAGATTAAACTTTGGTTTCCATCTCGTTCATCTGCTCAAAGACAAAAATTTCACCACGATGCCTGGAATCTGGGAAACCTCCACCTGTCACCAGGGCACCTTCTGCAGCAAGATTAAAGTGGATCCAAGGTGACCTCTGGCAAATGGATTTCTGTTACATCTTACTTTTTGGCATAAAACTTCATGAAAGGAATGGCTTAAATCCCTTTCTCTTAGTGCATCCTGGCTCCAGGATGGCCACAGCTGCTCCCAGAGGACAGACAACTTCTGTGAAGTTCATAGGGAATCACATTTTGGAACACAGTGAGCCCTGCCTGACAGTTTGCTGCTGTTCAGTGTCTGCTTTGGGCAGCAACACACTTAAAGGGTCTCCCTGAAACACCAACACCCAGAGCAGGGAAACACCTCCCCGTGTGAAGCTGCTGCCACCAGCAAGGATGAAATTCCAGGGATGCACCAGCTCCCACCAGGGGAGCAGGGAAGACTCACCTCTCTCGTCGTGAGAGCTCCTTAGGTCCATCCAGGTCCAGCTGAGTGACTTTTTTGGTTGTCTGAATGACACGATTGGGGTTCTCAATGTCTATCAACCCTTCCACTCCTTTGCGCTTTTGCTGCGGTTCAAGAACAAGGGGGGGTTTAAATCTCACAGTGAGTTGTCTCAGAGCTCATCAAACACACTGCAAAGCACCCCAAAAGCACAACTCAAGATGGTTTTACTAGCAGCCAGCAAAACCATTTATGAACCAAGATTGTTATCTTGGCATTCCAGCCTTTTTTAAAATTCTTCTTTGCCTTCATATTTCATCCATAAACATACATGAGCTTTCATTCTGAGGACAAAATGCTGTCAAAGTGAGGCTCTTTGGGCTTCTAAAAATAGTTCTTGCATAAAACATTACTTATAGGTAGCTCTCAAAGAAAACTCTTGAGTCAAGTGCATGAATCTGCCCCTGGCCCAAGAATCTGGGTGGTGCCACTGCATTAAGTGCCCTGAGAATGACACTACCTGATAATCCTCATCATCTTCATCACTCTCATCTGAATCTAAAGACTTCTTCTCCTTTTTGGGGTCCCCTGTTGCTCCTTCACCTCCTTCTTCTTGCTCCTCTTCTTCCTACAGAATCACAGGAAATCAGAGGAAATGTATGTCAATCAAAATCCCAAATCCAGCTCTTAAAGGAGACAACTTTGGAGGGATGAGGGACAGCTCTGAGCACTGGTGTTCCCAACACAGCCCTCATGTCACCAAGGGGGCCTGGCTGTTACAGAACAAGAGCTCATCCTCAGAGGTAAGTGTGATCACCAGTTCACCTCCAAACAACTCTGCTGTTCCCTCTAACAGGAAAATGATTGTAAAAGACACAACTGGCACTTTGTTCTCCCCAGATGAAAGATCTCCAGGAGAATTTTGCCCTGGGTTTTCAGTGCATAACATCTCAGACTGTAAACTACATAGATGCAGCATGGAGCTGATCCCATCCTGGGTCTAGATAAAAGAAAAACGACTAGAGAAGAGCAAACTGACAGCCATCAACCAGAACATTATTATCCAAGAAATTACAGCCTTTTTAGCACAGCTTCCACCAGTCAGAAGCCTGGGAATTGATTTCTGAAGCATTAGAAGATAAGATCAGAAGGACCAACACGGGTGTGAACAGCTTGTTTTACCACTGCCAACATCCCTCATTGAGCAACTGGCAAAGGGGATGAGCACGGGGCAGTAAGAGGAGTAATTTTGCTAATTTTGGGGGGTTTTAAGCTTTCCTTAATAAAATAGTGTTAGATGTAACCATCGCTGTATGATACGGATTGTCAGAAAAAATAAACCCTTCTCAAAGAGCAGCTCTCTGGTTTGTTGAGAAACAAGACACACTTCAAGTGGGTCCTGCTTTTCTGTTCCACTTCCAGCTGGTATTTTTATTAACAACATGGAAGCAGAGAACACTTAGACAGTTTGTGAATGACATCACACTGGCAGGAGTTGGAATCATTTTGAAAAACAGGATCAGACTCATAAGTGGTTTCAGAACTTGGAAATATGGCATGAAACCAAGAAGGTGGAATCAGAAAGTAACCAAGAGGAGTTACACTTTGGAAGAAGAAATCCAACACCAGGCTGGAATATGTGGCTAAGCAGCAAACCAAACAATCATCTTGAGTTCCAGCTGGGTAGAACATTAAAAAGGAGTCAACACTATGGCTCAGAACTGCCTGAAAGAGTCATCCTGGAGGTATTCATCAGTATTTCCTCCATGGGGTGTAATTATCCTCCTGTGGTCAGTGCTGGGAGGCCTCAGCTGGAATTGTGTGTTTGGGCTTAGGCAGCACTTTCAGAAAGTCACAGAAAAGGAGCAGTCAGAGTGTCACCAGAGCTGTGACAACTTGGGAATCAAGAGAGCAAGTGCTGCAAAAAGCAGCCATGGCTTTTAGGACACCAGTCAGGTCATGGAAGCAGGAGGAGATGTTACAGCCCAATGCTGGGGCACAGAAACACCCAAAAAAAGGCCTCATGCCAGAAAACTCTGTTATCTCCCCCTGGAAGTCAGAGGCAAAAAAGAAAATCACGTTTACAGGAAGAAGTCAAAGGAGTTTGGTCCTTTAAGTCTAGAAGAGGGCAAATATAATAATTTCAACATACAATAAGATGTCAAGATGTGAGCCCTTGTTCTCCAAAGCCAAGATGCAGAGCACAGATAAAAAAATTAGCTGACACTGGAGACTGGAATGATGAAATATGGGGAGAAAGCATCTCCAGAGCTGCTGAGTAATCAGTTCTCCTGTCCTTTAACCTTCAAATGGTGAACTGGATGGTCCACCACACCTCAGGAACCAGGCTAGATGACACCCTGCAGTCTCCCTAGTTGGGAATGTTCAGAGTCCATACTCTGATCACTGTTGGAATGATCTCAGCAATGCCTAAGCTGCCATTGCTCCTGAATCACAAGTAATCAGGCTGGACACACCAGGAATTGTGGCAGGAAGTACACAGTGGAGGCAAACACATACCCTTGCCTTTTGCTTTTCTGCTTGGAGCTGGGCATCAATCTCTTCAGGACTCGTGTACTGTCTTGCTCGGCCTTTGTGGCCTCCTTTTCTACCTGCACAAAATAATAAAATTAACAAATGGGTTAGTGATGAGCTTCCAGAAAGGTCTGTTCCTCCTGCAGCACTCTCTGGATTTTCAGTGCAGATTGGACAAACCAAAATAGCTCCTCTGATGGGACCTAAAGAACAAAAAGCCCACACTGAACTTGGTGAAACGCTTCAAGATTTTGGGGTAAGATGCACAAAGAATTGGGATTATTGATACCACCCTTCTCTGCCTGCACTCGTGGCCTCTTTGATTCCCTTTCCAGGCTGCCAAGGGGTGCACAGTCCCACAACAGATCCCAGTTCCCTGCACAGGGGGAGTCACAGTGTGTTCCTGTGGTTACAACCTACATTCCCAAAGCTTGGCTCCGTTACCCCTCCCCTGCACTGAGGCTGTGCCAGGGGAAAATAGGAAGCTAGTTGGACAAAAGCTTTGGGAATTACAATGAGAGCTGAAGAAGCACTGAAAGGAGCCTCCATGTTTTACTGCTTTAGAAGGAAAAATAAAAACAAGCTCTAGGAACCAGGAAGGGGAGACAGCGTGGCCGGGACTGCCTGGCTGAGATCTGCCCCAAGCTCCAGACTCTGGTATTAATGAACTGCTGAAGCCATCAATGATTCCTGCAAGTCACTGCTCACTTTATGTTCTTCCAGCCCAAAGAACTGGGAAGCACATTGGACAGAGTCAGTCCACAGCCCCGAGAGAGGGAGACTGGCAAAAAGAATACAACTCTGGCAAGGGAGCTCCCTGCTACTGCAGGAGTCTTGGAAGGAGCGGGAAATCCTGGATCTCACTCACCCTCCTCACTTCACCTGCCCAGGACAAGGAACCTTATGGTGATGGGGAGGGATGAGGGTCATCTCTCCTTCCTTGGGACTGCGTGGGATCCATGGGAGACCTGCCACTGCTCTGTCACTGTGTGCTGTTGGACTGGCAGGGACTGGGAGTGCCAGGGCAGGCAGCCCCTGTGGGCTGTGAGCTTTAGAGATCCCACGTTTTCTGACCAACTCTCCTGGCTCAGCAGAGACAAACTCTCACATGTTTCAGCTCAGTAAAAGCAGAGCTGTGGAGTAAATTATCCCAAAGTCCCCACAGTGAAGCCTTACAGACTCCAGAGATGTTTTACCATGAGAAACATGGAAGCACAGACACCAGAGGCTTCTCCCTGCCCTCAGCTGGGGAGGCTCGTGGGCTCTCAAACCACAAGCACAACTCGCTGCACACACAGATGGGTGTTTGCTGCTTGTCTGTTCCCACCATCCCACGTGGCAACACTGACACCCTCTGGGAAGGGGATCTACCATGGGAATGCTCCGGAGGAGACATTACCTCACTGCCCAGCCCATGACATCACTCCAAATGGAGCAACACTAAGATCTCTGACACACCAAGAGGGGCCAGGCAGCTCCTCATCCAGCTGCTCCAGAATTCCACACTGGGCTGGGGACTGAGGAACACAAAAACCTCATCACTGCAAATAAACAGGGGTGATAAGGCAGAGAAGCAACTAAACAGGAATTATTTTTTATTAAAAGCCTAAAAAGAAGCAAATGGAAGAGTGAAGCCCACGAGAGGGACTGTGGGGAGCTCAGGGAGTGCAGGGCCATGGCTCTGCTCCCAAAACCTCAGTCAGACACAGGGATTGCTGGTCCTACACCTGCCACTGAGCAGCTCAGTGCCTCAGTTTCCCCATCTGCAAAACAGGGATGATTCTTTTCCTCCTCTGTGAAGCATTTTTAAAAAGTCACTGCCTGCAGATTTCACCTCCAGCAAAGCCCACTGTGCCAGGCACACCCTCAAACACCTCTATCTTCAGCTTTAAACAGCAAAATTAAGGGATTTAAATGAAAGAGAATAAAAGGATACCGATGGAATCACTTCTCTTTTAAATCAAGTTATCAAAAAAAAAACCCTGAAATAATCAGAAATAATCCTGTAACAAAAAATTTATTATTGGATGATTAATGCCCCCCCCTTTTATGTTAAACAATGAGTGCCAAAATCCACTGACTGCCATCCACTAATTGCCACTGACCTGGGGGCAGGGAGGAAATGAGCAATGACCCCTCTTTTCCCAAAAAGCAAAAGGTTCGAGTTAAACATTTAAAGCTGTGCAATGAAACAAAGAATCCTGGGTTACGGGGCATTTAAATATAGAAAATGGGGTTAAAACCGACCTTCACAAAAACCACGTGAAAGCCCCAGCCCCATCTACCAGCACCGTGCAGATGGGCACAAAATGAGGTGGTTAAAGAAAATCTAAACCGGGAATCGGGTCTGGTGCTGAAGCCTGGGAATTGCTGATGAAATAAACGGCGGGGAAGGGGCAACGGGGAGGGCCGGCCCGCGTTAAACGCGTGCGACCGGGGCTTGCCGGAGCCAATTATGCAGATAGGGCCTGCGGAGAAGGTTCTGGGTGGATCCAGCCCGGCCGTGACAGCCCCGTCAGCTCTTGAATCACACGAGGAGCGAGTCGGTGCCCGCTCGGGAACACCCAGAACGCGGCCACATCAAAGGAGCCGCGCCTGGAGCCCCCGAAGCCCCCCCGGGCCGGGACCCTCTGAGCCCCTTTCCCGGCCCCTGGGAACGGGATGGCCCCGAACCCCCGGGACCCCCCCGGTGTGGCCGGGACCCCCTCCCCGTGAGCCCCAAGCCCCGTCCCGGGGGAGCGGCCGCGGCTCCCATCGCGTGGGGAACACACGGAGCTCACACCGGGAACACGGAGGGGACCCGGGCCCCCCGCCCCGGGGCTGCCGCGCTTTTTGGGGGGGCACAGAGCGGGCCCCCCAGCCCTGAGGGCAGCGCGGGGAACCCGCCGTGTCGGGGGGGCGGGAGGAACCCACAGAGGAACCCGAAATCCCCCCCCCAGCGCCCACCGCCAGCCGCGGAGCGCCCTCAGGGACCCCCCGATGAAGGAGAGCGGGACCCCCCGGTGAGGGGGAAAGGGACCCCCCGAGCCCACCCCCGGCCGGGGCAGGGGGCGGAACGGGCCCCCCGCAGCATCTCCACAGCCTGCGGGGAGGGACACGATCCCTGCCCGCCGCAGCCTCCGCACCCCCCGAGCGCCCTCCCCGCCGTCCCACCGGCGCGGCCCCTCCACCTTTCGGCATCGCGGCGATGGCGGCGCGGCCCCCCCGGCCCGAGCGGCGCCCCGGAACCGGAACCGGGACCGCCCCCGCCCGCAGGACCCCGAGCGGAGCCGCCCTCGCCGCCGCCCCCGGGCCGGGCCGGGTCTGTCCCGGTGGTTTCTCTGTCTCTGTCCCGGTGGTTTCTCTCCCCGTTCCCGAGCGCGGCGGCGGGAGGGGCGGCGGGGGGGGGGGGGTGTTGGCTCGGGCAGCGCGTGGGGCGGCCCAAGGGCGGGGCCGCGGGAGGACCCCGGTGACGGAGGCGGCGCGACGGGAGAGGGGGTGAGGGGAGAGGGATTGGGAACGGGAACGGGACGGGGAGCGGGACAGGAACTGGGATCGGGACTAAGATCGGGACCGGGAGCGGCGGGTGAGCGGGACCGGGACAGGGAACGGGATTGGGACTGGAACCGTGACCAGAACAGGGAGCGGGGCCGGGACCGGGATTAGGACAGGGACTGGGGTCGGGACCGTGGTCGGAACAGGGAGCGGGGCCGGGACAGGAATCGGGATCGAGATCCGCGGCCTCTCCTCTCCCCCAGCGCTCCCGGGTTCCGCTCTGGGCCGTCGGTGCCGGGCCCGGGGCCTCGCCCCGCTGTCACCGGGAGCTCCCGGAGCTGTCGCCTCGGGTGGCCCGGGGTGCGGGAGGAGAAAAACCAATTTACTGTACAGCAAACACAGGGATTCCACCCCTCTCACGAGCTCCGTGAAGCTCGTTTTTACCCTCGAAGAGGAAAACAGGAAAAGGAGCCTTAGGAGAAACATATCTGGCAACTGCTTTCCTTTGGTTTTCCCCAGTGATCCCGAGGCAGTGCAGGCAGACCCTCGAGCCCTCGCCTTTTCCCCTCCGTTCCTGAGGCAATGCCCAAAGTGAAGAGGAGCAGGAAGCCCCCCCCAGACGGGTGGGAGCTCATTGAGCCCACGCTGGATGAGCTGGATCAGAAGATGAGAGAAGGTGAGTGGGGCCGTGACCCCAGAACAAGCTCCAGGGAGCTGCTTCACGAAGCTCAGCTTGCCCTGCATGTACAGGTGGACCTGCTCTGTCCAGTGCTGCTGAGCCTGGGCTAGGGCTGGTCCCTGGGTTTGGTGTGAGCTCAGGTTACAGAGCACAGAGCTTTGGTTACAGGTTGGTTTAGGGCTGGAGCTCCCTTGGGTGTGGAAAGACTTGTAGTTCTTGTCCAGGCATGAAGTCACCGACCATCCCAGTGTGGGTCACTCACCCCACTGCCAGTGGGTTTATTCCCTAAAGGAACTGTTCCAGGTCAGGCCCCTTTAATTTGAGTCTTCTCCCATTAATCTTAGTCTTATCCCTGCCATGTATTAAAGTTATGAGTGCCCTTGGACCAGTTTATTGCCAAGTGACTGAGGAAATAATTTGCCAGCTGAACCCTGGTGTTTGTTTCCCTCCCAGCGGAGACAGAGCCACACGAGGGGAAGAGGAAAGTGGAATCCCTGTGGCCCATCTTCAGAATCCACCACCAGAAAACACGTTATATCTTCGACCTCTTCTACAAGAGGAAAGCCATCAGCAGAGGTGAGAGGACAGGGCTTTACCTTGGGCAGGGGAAGACTGGAGCAATGTGCGACCTGTGGATGCACCTGAACTGGGAGCTGGTGGGAAGGATCAGGTTTGTGGGGAGGGAGGGTGGAGGGAAGGCTGGGCAGCTGGTTACTACAGCCAGTAACTCCTGAGTGTTTCAACACCTCCCTGTGTGATGTCTGCCCCTCCCCAGAGCTCTACGAGTACTGCATCAAGGAGGGCTATGCTGACAAGAACCTGATTGCCAAGTGGAAGAAGCAGGGCTATGAGAACCTGTGCTGCCTGCGTTGCATCCAGACACGGGACACCAACTTCGGAACCAACTGCATCTGCAGGGTCCCCAAAAGCAAGCTGGAAGTGGTGAGTGTGCAGCTTGTTCCTCTGCTGGTCTGGACCTTTGTAGGACCTGGTCTGACTTCTTTGAGGTCAGGGACAGCAGAGGAGGTTGTGCTGTTCTTCCTGGTAGTTTCCTTTACCTTTTCCTACCTCTACTCATTTGCTACCTGTGTTGGTAGAGTTGGTGTCTAGTTGGTTCTGAAGTTACTATCAGCTTTGGCACTCATTTAAAGTATGGGAAATAACAGAAAGCTAGCCAGTAGAAACCCTTCCCACACACAACCCTTCCCTGCCTCAAGGCCTGAGCCTGCTCTGTCTGTGGCTTGGCTGAAACACCTTCCTCGTGTTCCTTTTTCAGGGCAGAATCATTGAGTGCACTCACTGTGGATGCAGAGGCTGTTCTGGGTGAAGCCTTTGGTCATCAGACTGCTTTGGGAACTCTGAGGGATGTCCTCCTCCTCCTCAATGGACTATGAGTGCAATTGCACCACTTCCTGGGATGGGATATTTCTGTAAAGCAATTAAAGCAGCAGCATAATCACCTGGATCCTGCATAAATGGGAGGGAGGGGGTGCTCTGGAGTAGGGTTTTGTGTAGCCATTTATTTTAAAATAAAGTTTGCCTTCCTGAGAGTGGTGTCATGTTCTGGCAAAACATTCCTGTGCCCCTTTTCTCCTGTTGGATGTGTTCTGGGTGCTTGGTTTGAAGGTTGTTCTGAATGTGAGTTGGTTTTCAACCAGCTCTCACCCTTCTCAACTAACTTCAGTTTAAAAGGCTGTTTGGAAAGAAAATAATACAGTTTCCCAGCATCCAATTGGATTTGAGCTCTTCCCTGACCCTGTGTAGGTGGCAGCTGAATTTCACTGGAATTCTCTGCTGAGGTGTGGACCCTGGAATTAATGCATAGATCCTTTCAGGAATGCCAGCAGTCTAGAGACTTACAGGTCACATGTGAAGTGACAGAACACAGAACACAGTCAAAACCAGCACTGAGTTAAAGCCCTGTTCAATCTGATTTTGCTTCTTCCTTGTTAAGCACAGGGTTTGCTGAACTACAGCCTGTCTAATCCTCTTAAGGAAATCCACTGAAAACGTATTTGCTTCTCCTTAAAACAAAATATTTTATTATGTAGAAGCAGCTTTACTACAAGCAGTTTGAAGCAGCAAGTCATGCATGTTCCTTGTGCTGGAAGAACTTGAAATGCCCTCCTCCTGCTCACTGTTCCTGCACGGCCTCGGCCTCGCTGTCCTGCACCCCACGTTTGGCTGTCCTGTATTTGGCCCAGGGGTGGGGGGTCTCCTCTCCAGCCATAACTTTTAACCACCGGTAGTAGTAGCCACGGAAACCATCAATCTTCTCCAGGTATGGGTTCCTAGACTTGTACTGCAAACAGAAATCCAACAAAACAAGTTTCTGTTAGACAAGAACTCACTTCAGTACCAAGAGAGCTACAAGCTGCTACCGAAGAAAGAGTGATCATGTCAGCCAGATCAGACAAACCCAAAGGAAACTCAGGCATCTACGATTCCCCTCCCTTGCTGCTGTCCTTTGTGACCCCTTCACACCCTGAGCAGTGCTGGCTCCTTACCCTGTCGAATTTTGGGGGGTACTGTGCTGCGAACTCCAGCTGGCGGATGATCACCTCGTTGGGAGCCACCTCGTTGTTCCTCATGTCCCGCAGGATCTCTGTCAGGTAACTGTAATCCAGCTTCCTCACAGCACCAGCAATGAGGGTGCTGTAGATGTACTTGTTGGGAGTTATTCCAGACCTCTGGAAACCACAAATGCTGCAGTTAAACTTTTTTATCTGCTGACCAGTGCAGAACTCGGAGAAGGAAAAGCCTCCTTCTCACACAAGGAGCACACCTCCCTGGAAGTGAGAACACAACTACCTGCCACAAAAACCTCAGCAGGTATTTTAGCAGCATTAACCCTTCATTTTGCTTCTCCCTGCAGCTTGAACCCCAAGCAGCAGAGGATTTTTCTTTGATTACCTTCAAATCCGAGAGGAGCTGCAGTCCATCCTTCTCCTGGTGGCAAGCAATTGCCAAGTTACAGAATGTCTGGAGGTTGGGTGACAGTCCCCTCTTCACCAGAGCTGGCAGCACGCTCTGCAAGATACAAGTCTTGGCATCAGTTCCCAAAAAGCATCACTATAGCTTTCCAGACAGGAAGCTGGATGTGCTAGAATGGAAACCATAAATACTTAGAAATTAACCCAAGTACCAGTTTGTGGAAAAATGTGAGATCCCAGTTTCTGTCATGGACAGAGAAATGGGTCTCACAGCAAAACACAGGAGGCGTGAGACAAGGAGGTGGTGAGAGGGCCGGTTCTGAGGTTTTTCTCTCACCTTTGCTCCCTCCAGGTCTCCCTGTTTGCTTTTCTTCCTTATTAAAGTGTTAAAGAAGGTCACATCTACTTTCACTTTATGCTCATCCAGCAGTGCCAGCAAGGAGGACTCTGAGGGGCTTTGGGGTTCCACCAGCTCAGCCAGTAACGTGAATGTTTTAATGTTGGGCTCTGCATTGTCCTCTTTCATTTTGTTCAAGAATCCCTCCACGTCCCCCATCAAAGCCAGCCTGTGGGATGGTGTGGCCACTGTCCCCAAGGAAACCACGGCTGCGTCAGGCATCCTGGAATCCAGCAAGTTGGGCAGGTTGCAGAAAGGCAGCTCCTGGCTTGGGTGTGCCTGTTCCAGCTCCATCTCCCTGTGGTCTCTCCTCATCAAGGCTCCAGCCCTGCTGTGGGTGACACCGGGGCTGTCAGGAGCAGCTGGTTCTTCTTCGGCCTGATTCACATCTTTATTTTGTTGCTGAATCGGTTCCTCGGGCTGCACCGAGCTCTCCTGAAATAATTGCTTTTCCATAGCTTCCACATCCAGCTGGACAGCAACACTCTCTGATCCCTTCTTCCTCCAATTTCTCATCCTTTCCTTCCGCTTCCCAGGTGGGAGCTGTAGCTGAGGTGAGTTCTCAGGGGGTCTGAGCAGGAGTTCAGAGGCCAGGACGGGGTCGCCGATCCCGCAGTCTCTCGCCGCGCGCAGCATCAGGTTGTAGGTGTGGCTGTTGCCCTTTATCCCAAGTTTAGTCATTTCTTTCCAGACCTGAAGAGGGGAAGATGCACACCTGATGTGATATTAAATAACAGCAGCATGTCTAGCAGGCTGTAGGCACATCTGTCAATGGGATCTGTGTGCAGAGGAGTGAGTTTACAGCACGACAAGGACAGTGACCTCAAGTTAGTGGAGCCCTGTGAGATGATCCAGGGCTGTTCACCAGCGTATAGGATGTCCTGGTGGAAGTCTAGTTTTCAGAACTTGTCCTAGGAGGAGCTGAGCTCCTCCCATTTCACCAGCCCTGAGCCACCCACTGTGTTCAAGTGATGAGTTACAATACAGCAGCACTTCCCCCTCCCAGTTAGAACATGAGGACACACCTGCAAGGCGTATCGGAACCCATTTTCACTGTCCTTTATGCAGCTCATGAGAAGGAAGCTGAAGGTCTCAGCTGTCAGGACATGCCCCTTCTGCACAATCTCCTAAAAAAGCAGAGAAAACATTAAACTTCCCAGTTATCCAGTCTGGTGCAGTTGGCTGTGAAGCTCTGATTCTACTGTCATTTTCTGGGGAAAGAGAAGAAACAAGGCATAGGGTGAACAGAACCACTGCTCCAGGAGAAAGAGAGCCCTGAAACATGCCCAGATCCTTATGGGAGGTATGGGGAATCTGGAGGCAGAAACAACAATCTGTTTAGCTATTCCCAGACTGACCCTTCTGAGAAGAGCTGCTGTAAGAGCCCTAAAAGGAGCCAGGTATCAATATACAGGTGTCCAGAATGAGGAGGGGAGACAGAGAGGGTACGTGCGAACTCCACAGAAACTTTGTTTGGTAAGTTTCTGACACACCTGATGTTATTTTTATAACACCTGACCAATTTTAAAGCCAAAGCTGCCTCTTTTTAGGTACTTGGTGTTTGGTATGTAGAATTTCGCTGCAGGAGAATGAAGGCCCAATGAAACACAAACACATGATCTGCCGTTCTCTCTGCTGGAAACTAAATTAAAAAAACGACGCGACATGAAGACTTCCAGGAGCTTTAACCACAGCAGGCCAGGTTTAACGTGGGACAAACGACCTGTTTACCTTGAGTACATCGAAGCACATCTTGAGGTCCGAGCAGAGGGCGCAGACCTTGAGCAGGGCGTGGTAGGTGATGAGGTTCAGCTCCTCGTTCTTGCTCTGCAGCTGCTGCCGCAGTTTCAGGGCGCTCTGCAGCCCCGAGTCCTTCCACGGCGACTCGGCGCAGGCGTTGAACAGGGCCGTGTAAGTGGCCTCCGTGGGGACCAACCCTCGTTTTTTCATCTAGGGGAAGAGAAGAAGCAGTTGAACTTGCTTCCTTAAGGCAGGGCTTGTAGAACTTTTTAACTTGCTTTTAAGAGTTTCAGGCTAAGAAGGTGCCAACGCTTCACTCAAAGGCGTTTTGGAGACAAAGTGAAGCGATTGAATGTTTGGAACAGTTTTAGTTTGGAAAAATGTTTTGAGAGAGAACTTAAACCTACGTCATTGTAGAGCCTGAATGCCTTTTTCACATAGCCAACCCTGCCACAGCCACCAATGAGAACGGTGTAATTGCTTTCCGCCGGCTGGACACGCTCCTCCTTCAGCATCTGCACCTCAAACAGCTCCAGAGCCTCTGCCAGCTAGAGGGAAGAGGAAAATCCACAATAAGGGAACAAGAGAATGAATTACAATGGATATTTAAGCATGCAGCTGTGGGCAGATAGCAGTAGAAGTCCTACAGAGCGTGGGGTTCCTCATACAAAGGCTGGAGAGGGACTTTTGACAGGGCATGTGGTGACAGGATAAAAGAGAATGGCTTTAAGCTGAAAAAGGGGATATTTAGATTAGGAAGAAATTCTTCCCTGGGAGGGTGGTGAGGCCCTGGCACAGGTTGCCCAGAGAAGCTGTGGCTGCCCCATCCCTGGAAGTGCCCAAGGCCAGGTTGGACGGGGCTTGGAGCAACCTGGGCTAGTGGAAGGTGTCCCTGCCCATGGCAGGGGGTGGGACTGGATGAGCTTTAAGGCCCCTTCCAACCCAAACCATTCTGGTATTCTGTGACGATTCTACAACAAATTCTATTTTTTTTCTTTCTGTAGAGATACCAAGTAAGTGATAGATGGGTCAGAGCTGCATCTTTCATCAGTGATATTAAAAAAAAAGAGAAGAACTGGGACCAAACCTTGTCCTCTTTGATGAGGGCCTTGCACCGTAGGAAGTACCAGTACGGTGTGTTCTTAGGGCCGCGTCGAGGTTTTCTTTCTGGTTCTTCCTCCCCCTCTTCTTGAAGCTTTAAATCCCAAAAGCGTGATGAGGCTTTGTGGTAATACTTTCTAGAGGAAAACTTATCAGACAGCGTCCCGAACTCCACGCCTTCATCTTCATCCTCCTCCTCCTCCTCGGGGGCTGCAGTGCAGGTGCCAGCACCGATGTCCCTGGGGCCGCTCCCGGCCAGTTTGCAGGAGGGCTGTGAGGAGCTGCACAGCCGTGTCAGCGGGGCCTGGCCCGGGGGCCGGGGCAGGAACGGGGCCGGTCCGGAGCCACCCCCGGGGGCCGCGCCCCGCGCCCGCAGCACAGCGGGGGAGGCACCGCGGCACCAGCGCGGGACGAGGAGCCGCAGGGAGCTCATGGTGTGCCCGCTGCCCCCGGGAGGGAGGAGGGACCCGAGCGGGGTTCGGAGCGCGGAGCGGAGCCGGGACCTCGCGGGACCCGACCGGAAACCGGAGCGGGGGCCCGAGCGGGCCGGCAGCGCGGAGCGGGACAGGGGGAGCGGGGAGAGGGCCCGGCCCCCCACACGCACCGTCGCCCCGCCCCGCCCCGCCCCTCCTCTGACCCTCGGCGCCTGCGCGCGCGGAAGGGGCGGGGCGGCGGCGGGCGGCCTCCGATTGGCGGGAGCGCGCGCGCTGCCCGCCGGGGACGCGGCGCCGCGGGCGCTGATTGGCGGGAGCGCGCGCGCTGCCCGCCGGGCGGGCCGTGCCCGCCGTGGGTCCCGTCATTCCGCGGGCGGGCGGCGCGGGGCGGCCACGGGGCTGCCGCCGCTGCCTCCCCTCACCGCAGGCACTGCCGGCGCGGAGCGGAGCGGGCCGGGCCGGGCCCGCCCGGGCCCGCCCGGCCGCCGCGGCCACCACCGCCACCATTCCGCCCCTACCCTCTCGCTGCCGCCGGCCCCCAGCTGCCACCATGCAGGAGCTCATCGCCAGCGTGGACCACATCACGTTCGACCTGGAGCTGGCCGTGGAGCAGCAGCTGGGGGCGCAGCCGCTGCCCTTCCCTGGCATGGACAGTGCGTGTGGGGTCTCTCTTCCCTGGGTGCTGGGGCCGCTGGGACTGTGAGGCTGAGGAGGCTGGGCTGGGCTGGGCTGGGCTGGGCTGGGCTGGGCTGGGGTGGGTGGGAGGTTTCCAGGGATCTCAGGGTCTTCCTCGGGTCTTATCCTCAGATCCACCCAACTTCCACTTTCCCATGAGGTGTCTGTCCTAATCCAGATGTTTTTGTTTTTTACTTAACGAAAACTCTCGTTAGTACCTAGCCACGCTGGAAAAATGAACACTGAGGTGCTCATGTTGAATAAACATCACTGTCCTGCACAGTACTTTATGTTTCTCCTTTCATCACTTCTTGATACATGAAGCATTTTGAATGGCAGGGAGTTGTCATCTTTAGATTTATCTGTGGCTGAGTCTCTAAACCTTTTCCTTCAGTCTGACACAAACAGACTCAGGAGACTCGTAGTTTGCTGGATTTTTTTGGCTAGTCTACTAAAGTTTTGTTTTAACTCCCTTGAACATTCCTATTGGTCAGGATCAGCAAGGGATAACATGCTAATGGTTGTTTCGGGCTGTTCTGGTTAAAAACTATAAGACTATTAAGGCCAGGACTGTAAGTAAAGGGTTCAGGAGTTGGACTTCGATGATCCTTGTGGGTCCCTTCCAACTCAGAATATTCTGTGATTTATTGACATGATTGACTTAATGGCAGAGGACAACCCAGTCAACAAAACCAAAATAGCTGAAAAACAAAACAAGCACCACCAAATCTCTGCAAATTCCCCTTGGTGCCCCCAAGAAAATTAGAGATATTTGTGAAGGACCAGGCTTGAACAAGGAAAGTAAATTCCCCAAACCAAAACGCTGCTTTTCCTTCAATGTTGAGGAGAAATAATTAAAAAGTTGCTATGAAGCTTTGTTGAAATTAACTATATTTCCTTGTTCTCCACAGAATCGGGCGCGGCTGTCTGTGAGTTCTTTTTAAAGGCGGCATGTGGAAAAGGCAAGTCATATGGAAGGGTGGAAATGCAATTATTCCTGCAGGGTGGACGGGCGAAAAACAGATTTTCTAGCTCTGTTTATAGTACTCTTGATCAGTAAAGCTGAGGGCATAACACAGATAGAGGATATAACTGAAGGATGTTGGAATAACTGCAGCAGTTGGGAAATAATTGTATATTTTAAAGACATTGGGAGGTGAATAAGGAAAGCTCCTGTTAAAGGAAGGTGTGAACTTGCCACACACAGACCTTGCTGTGGATGTGCCTGGATTAATTGCTGTGGTTTGCAGTTGTCAAGATTAAGAGCTGGAGACTTTTTTAGAGGGTTACACAAGACTTTTTTGGAACTCCCTCTTTTGCTGTTGTCACTTAAGGCTGAAATCACAACTGATGTCTTCTGAAACCCCTATTGCAGAGGGGAACAAAGTGTTGCCGTTGCCCTGTTCCTCCTTGTGACATGTATTTGAATTGTTCTCTTCTCCCTTCTCCTTGCCCCACCCGTCCTTCCACAGGGGGCATGTGCCCGTTCCGACACATCAGTGGGGAAAAGACAGTTGTTTGTAAACACTGGCTGCGAGGACTGTGCAAAAAGGGAGACCAGTGCGAGTTTCTGCACGAGTATGACATGACCAAGATGCCTGAGTGTTACTTCTACTCCAAATTTGGTAAGTAACCCCTGCTTGTTGTCCTTTGCTGGTGTGGGAGCCTGGTGAAGAGGATCCTGGTACATGCCTCTCATCCATCTTCAGAGCATTCCGGTTCTTCTGTGTGTGATGAGGTGTTAGATTATCATTTTTTTCAGATCTCTTAGTCCTTCACCTTATTATCCACCCAACTTTGTGACATATTGTAGATGTCTTCACTCTCAAGAGCTTGTCCCCTTTGCAGGAAGAGGGGGGAAGTTCAAGTTTTCACTGAAAACTTTTATGCCTTATGTTCATTTTTTGGGGTAAGAGAGGAGTAGGCTGAGCAGCTGGTCTTTGCATGACTTATTTTGGGGAGTTGATGAGCAGCAGAGGGCATGGGGGTGCAAAACCTTTATGCACTTGCTTTCCAGCTCTGGAGATCTGGACATAATGAGGCAACTTGCTGCCAGAAACCTACAGTCTTGTAGGTTTCCTTGGATTGAGGTTAGTGTGCAATTTGTAGTTTCTCCACGCTTCTGGTGCACTAAATGTTTGGGTTTTGTTATCATGACTGCTCTTTCAAATTTAGTTTCCCTGTTGTTTTTAAAAGCACACATAAATTATCCAGTCTGGTAGAACTTTACTCACCAGGGATGAATCCTTGGTGTTCTCCATGTAGGTTAAGACAGGCAGTAAGACTGTTGTGCCTGAACTTACGAGTGTTGGCAACAGCCCTGTGGGAGCTACACGATCCAGGTGATGCTTTGAGAGTCATTTTGAACTCAGACCTGCACCGTTGACTGAGAAGTGTGTTTGCCTTTGGTACAGGGGAATGCAGTAACAAAGAATGTCCATTCTTGCACATTGACCCGGAGTCTAAGATCAAAGACTGTCCCTGGTATGACAGAGGCTTCTGTAAACACGGTATGTACCTCACACAGCTGCTGTTTCTGTGGCTCTAAGTCAGGGGTGGGGTGTTGCTGTTCTCTCTTTGCATGATCTGCTGGTGTACTTGCTCTGCTGAGTGCTGGGGTAGGGATTTATGAGATGGAGACTGCTGAGCTCTGTATTGCAGGTCCCCTCTGCAGACACCGGCACACTCGGAGAGTCATTTGTGTGAATTACCTGGTAGGATTCTGCCCAGAGGGACCTGCCTGTAAATTCATGCAGTGAGTATGCTCCAGGCCTGGCCTGGAACCTTCTGTGTCCCTTGGAATCTGGTAAATGTCAAATGAGGGTGCTCCAGTGCTTCCCAATGGCTTTGGAGGTTTAGCCAAGGTTTAGTTTGGCCAAATTTTTACTCATCTGAGGAAAGAGAGACTACTTACAAGAACATGTAGAGACAGGACAAGGGGGATGGTTTTAAACCAAAAGAAAGTAGGTTTAGATTAGATATCAGAAAAAAATTTTCCCTGTGAGAGTGATGAGGCCCTGGCACAGGTTGCCCAGAGAAGCTGGGGCTGCCCCATCCCTGGAAGTGTCCAAGGCCAGGTTGGACAGGGCTTGGAGCAACCTGGGCTAGTGGAAGGTGTCCCTGCCCATGGCAGGGGGGTGGAACAAGATGAGGTTTAAGGTCCCTTCCAGCCAAAACCATTCTGTGATATGAGGCAGGGTCTCTCCAGAGAGCTCCCAGTAAGACTCTGGAGTGGTGATTAGATGCTGTCAGTGCAGTGGGATCACAGGGTTTTATATTCCAGAAGGCTTCACAGGCAGAGGGATGTGTTACACACATGGAAAGAGAAGTGGAAAGGGGGAGGTCTGCTTCCTGTGAGCCAAATTCAATTGGCTGAACATTCTGTTCTTTGGATTTACTTGACTGAGCTGATGCTAAAACGTTGGGATATGATTTGAGAATCAATTTTCTTGTTTCCATCTAAACCAGCCCTCGGTTTGAACTGCCAATGGGAACCACAGAGCAACCACCACTGCCTCAGCCGACACAAACACAGCAAAAGGTACACACTTCCCCTGCCTCCCCCACACGCCTGCCCTCAAGCCTTTCCCACAGCGCTTTAAAATAGAATATATTGTCCAAGTGGTCAAAATTGGGCACTCAGGCTCTTGGGTCTGGAAGGGAGAATTAAGGAGTGAGCATCATAGTGATGAGAGCCCCACAATTGTTCCAACTCGACACGGAGATCTGGTCACAGAACACTCCCACGCGACACAGGAGCACGTCACACGTGGTTGTGCAGCAGTCTGCCAGTTTGTGTAATCTGTGTGACATCCCTCCGTGATGGCAATGATATTTTAGCAGCCTAAACCTACTCTCCAGATCTGCTTTCAGAGAAAAACAGGATCTCTGGGCTTTGTAAGGCTCAGTGCTTGATTTCTTCTCTCTGGTGCTCCAGCTGGCAGAGCACCCACACACAGATTTGGAGGAAAACTGATCATTTGACATTATGGGGTGCTCTTTTTCCCTTCTAAACAAAATAACAACCACAGAGATCTTTATCCTTGATGCACTTAACGAGTCAGAACTCTTCTCCAAACCAACAGAGGACACCCCAAGTCATTGGAGTCATGCAGTCTCAAAACAACAACAGTGGCAACAGAGGACCCCGGCCCCTGGAGCAAGTCACCTGCTACAAGGTAATTCAGAGGGGAGGGATGAGGAGGGAAAACAAAAGGTTTTTTCCCCACAAGCCCCAACTCCAGCACTAGAAAAGGGCAAAGGATCTTCCTGTTCCATCAGCCTTGGCAGTTACATCACTATATGTGTCAACTCTGCCTGTAAAAATCACTGTGATTGGATGGGGGTATTAAATGTCTGAATCCATTTCACTGAAGACCTTTAACAGCTGCTTATTATTTTACCTGCGAGCAAATTACAGATCTGGAAAATGGTGTTGTACCAGATATTGGCATTTCTCTGGATATTCTCTGAATGGCTTTAAGGTGCAAAGTCATGAGTCTGCTCATGACTTTCTCAGGTTCAGAGGCACTTTGCTCTGTTTAATTCAGGATAGCAGATCAGGGGAGTCCCCACAGGTCTCTGATGTAGTGCATATCAGATGGAGTAGTCTTGGAACCCTCAAATGTTGAAATTCTCCTTGTGTTTTACAGCCCTTTGCTGTTTGTGGTTGTTGCTTTGTAGTGGGTTATAATAAAGTGGCATCACTTGGCTCCCAGCACAGAAGCAGCTTTTGCTCCAAGGATTGGAAGCAGCCCGTAGATCATATCCCTTGTGACAGCATATTTCACTTCACCTGCTAAATTCTGCACCTGTGGAAAAGCTTCCAAATGGGAACAGTTGCTGGCTACCTTGATAAAGGCAGCTAGAAGGAAAAAGATGTAACTGTGTAGTAATTCCTGTCTCTCTTTCTCTTGCAGTGTGGAGAAAAAGGTCATTATGCCAACAGATGCACCAAAGGACATCTGGCCTTTCTCAGTGGACAGTGAAGGAGCAGAAGGTGCAAGGTTGCTGTTGCCGCTGAGGAAAGGTTTCTGCCTAGCACCATGTCTGGAGCTATTAATCAGGTTGTTTTTTAATGCCATTACTGAAAGAACTGGTCAGAGGCTGGCTGCTGCTAAGCAACGTTTTTGTAATTGTCTCCAATTTTTTTTAAGTTTTAACCTTTTTCAAGCCGATTTTGACCTCTGCCTGTTTTCATTGAGCCCTGATGAAAGGCAGATCTAAAAGCCAGTAGATAAACCAACCCCTTACTGGTGCAGCACCCCGGGTAAACACATCTTAGGCCAGTGTTTCTTTGAAGTATTTTCCTTCTGCCACTTCTTTTTGGAGAACCTACAGCGTTTCAGCCTTCCCTGTGGAAGCAGGAAGACTGACTGGGAAAATTTAAACACTTGCAATGCCTTCTCCTCAGTGAGAAACAGGGATTCTGCTGTCCTGTAGCTCCTAAACAGCAAAGTCATGTTTCCAGGCCCAGCCTGGTAAAGCTTGTCCTGATGGCTGACTTAACACTTCAAGTACATCAGGCAGTAAAACTCGTGTCCACTCACTTTGTTTCTGTGCTTCTTGCTGTACTGAAGGTTAGAAATTAATCTTCAGGGTGAGAACCAATCAAGGGGAGAATAAATTGGCAAAATCTCTCGGCCAGACAGTAAGGAACAGGACAAAAATCCTAATAGGAAAGCTGCATCTGTGCTCAGTTTCCATTTGCAAAAAGCAAGGAGGGAAATGAGCATGTCTTGAAAGTACGAATAGAAGAGCCTTCTCTCAGCCCCCCATCATCCAGCTCACACTGAGCAGGGATTCCCACAGCCTAGAGAAGAGCACGAAGTGGAGCTGTATCTTCTATGGAACACTGCTTTTAAAAGTGGTAGAGATTTCTTTTGAGAGCAATTTTTTTGCAAACCCAAACCCCATTTGTTTTGAGAAGACTTATTTTGAAAGGGCCAATGACAAAAAATGTATTAAAAAAAAGAAAAAAACCCACATTTCCCCCCCAGTGTGAGCCTTACTGACTCGACCCCATCTCTCGTTTGCTGCCTGCCTTTATACTTTGTTTTTATTGAAATGTACTGATGGCAAAAGCTGGCTGTGAATTTATTTTTCTTTAAGAACA
The DNA here is from genome assembly GCF_003945595.2 of Pipra filicauda. Lineage (NCBI taxonomy): Eukaryota > Metazoa > Chordata > Aves > Passeriformes > Pipridae > Pipra > Pipra filicauda. The sequence goes on along the minus strand of NW_024104339.1, from coordinate 939,622 downwards.
AGGTGATCTGGCTTGATCTGATTAAGAGAAGTGAAGAGCCTGTGCTGGTGTGAATGACTGGGTTATTTCACTGTGCAGTCACTGCAAGTTTCAAGTCTAAGGTCAGACACTCTTTGTAACACTTTGTGCCCCCAGAGGCTGAACAGTGGCCAGGCTGAGATGTGTGAGCTTATACCCACTCAGAAGGACCTCCCAGCTTTAGCAGTGAAAGCAGGTAGAGTTTTGACAGAAATTCTGGGTTATCTGAGGCAAGGAGCATTACAATCCCAGTGACAGAATGAGAGTTGCAGACCTGTCTCATCTCAGACAGTGCTCTGCAATGATGGAAAACTGCCCAAATACCTACAGAGCCTGGAGACAGCCTTAGAACTAGAAACACCAACATGCCACCTAAAGCTCAGACATTCTTTCAAATCAAAACACATCCTCTCAGCCAGGAACGGCCAGGAGGAAGCGCTTAGTTTTATCAACCAGGAAATCAGTGGCAATAGTTCTCCCAGTTCATAATGCAGTCCAAGGAGCAGATGCTTTCCCAACCACCTCTGAACCTACCCTGAGGGGTGAAACTCCGAGAATGCACAGTACAATTAACAACTCAATTAAGGAGAGTGTCAGCTCAGAAAACGTAAAGTGTAAGCACTTTATTATTGGTCACAACAGCACAGATTCAACATGAATAGTTGTGATGTCTTCTGTCAGGGTAACTGTGCCAGCAGCCAGGGCTGTTCAGGAGCTGTACCTTCACCTTCTGACACTGATGGTGCCTCAGTGGTATTTCCTGCGCCGGTCGTGCTCTGCAGCAAAGCACAGCAAGTTAATTTTCCTCAAGTCACAAGGAAAAAAAAACCACCACACCTGAAATTACAGGCAAGAAAGCACTCTGAAAAACTCCCTGAACATGTATTTTCTAAGTCCTGTCAGGTCAGACAGGCACCAAGACCTAAACATTCTTCATTGCCAAGAAAATACTGGCCAGCTGGTAATGTACCAAGTAAACAATCAGGGTTTCTATGCTAAGTTTGTTTACCCACAATCTTTCATTTTATTTTTAAAAGCAGCAGCAGGCTGTTTTTATTACCCCAAGCAACCTTCCAAGCTGCCCTGCACACACAGAGAGCCTTGTTTTTACTTACTGATGTGACTGTAGCTCCAGATGTAGCTGAGAACAACATACCCAGCCAGCACCATGGAGATACCCCCGAGGCCCCCCTTCTTCACATTGATGTATTTGTTGTAGTATCTGTCATAACCTGGGGAGGAGGAAGAGTTTTCAGAGTAGCCAGATGAGCTGTGGGCTTTCCTGAGTCAGAAAGAAGCGTCCTGGATTCACAGAACTTAAGGAAATTGTTTCTAATGAAACACATCTGAAAGTCTCAGAAGTAAGTCTGGGAGGAGGCAACCTGTGCATCAGTTGAGCAAGGTGATCTCAAGTTAATAGCCCTAAGCCTTAAAAAAAAAAAAAAAGGGGGAAAAAAAGCCATTTATCATTTTTTCCCTAAACATTGTGACTTTCATGAGCTCAAGCTACTTAGGAGTTATCTAATTCTTTCATACTGGTGTACGTACGTTATGCAGACATTTGCATTTGATATGTTGTGTTTAAATCTACTTTGATGAGTTCAAGCTGCTTTGGAGTTCTCTAATTCTTCCATACCATTGCATATACATGATATACGTACATATGTGTATTATCAAATGCAAACTCTTGCATTTGATATTTTGTGTTTGGATCTGCCTGAATGAGATCAGTACCTACAGCAAAGGACACTGGTCAAAGCTCTTCCCAAGTGATTTTAAGTGCCCTGTGTCCTTTTGTACCATCTGCAGGGCTCAACTGCTTTTAAAAATTATTTTCTATTGACCTGTGATGTTGGGAAACTTAGAGATTTTCAGCCAGTGGGTTCAGGACTAAGGGCATCCCATTTCCCCTTTATACGAGAAGGAATTATGAAAACAAACCTCTGGTGAATAAAGTTCACGTGAGAAACAAATTTACAGATAGGAGAATGAGGTGTTACAGGAGAAACTCCACTCCGGCAGGCAGAGATGCCTGTGTGCTGCTCTGCTCTCCCTGGCTCCGTCAGGAGAAGGGATTCAGGGATTCTCGCCCTCCGCGCCCCCCTCACCTCGTCGACAGGCCCCCACGATGCCGCCGGGGGTGAAGTCCCTCATGGCCAGCCAGGAGGGCAGCTGGCCCAGCTTCACGTCCATCAGCTTCGTGTCCTTGAGGAGAACTGCGGCGGGGAGAGGGAGAGAGCGGGGTGAGAGGGGAGGGAGGGCAGGAGGGGTGAGGGGGCCGCGGTCACCTTGGAGCCCCCGCACTCACCCGGCGGCTGCGCCATCTTGGAGTGGCCGGAGCGGCGCGCGGGGCACCACGGGAGGGAGGGCGGGGGGACCCGGATGGGGCGGGGAGGGGGCGGCGCCATGTTGGGAAGGGCGCGGCCCCTCAGGGCGGGTCCTGGGTCCGTCCTGACCTGGGGGCGGGACGCGGAGTAACGAGTACAAACTGAGAGGGGGGAAGTTCAGGTTAGACGTCGGGAAGAAATTCTTCCCTGTGAGGGCGGTGAGGCCCCAGCAGAGGTTGCCCAGAAAAGCTATGGCTGCCCCATTCCTGGGGTTGTCCAATGCCAGGTTGGACGGGACTTGGAGCAACCTGGGATAGTGGGAGGTTGCCCTGCCCATGGCAGGGGAGTGGAACGAGATGATCTTTAAGGTCCATTCCAACCCCTTAAAACTCTTATGATTCCATGATCTCCTCACTGGGGGTCAGTTCCCAATGGGGGCTGCAGGCTTTGTGGGGGCACTGCCAGCCTGGCACCATCCTGGGCTGTGGCATTTTCCCTCTGGTCCCGCTCCATCAGGTCCCCCTCAGGGGATGGCAAACAACTCCCTAGGGTGTTTGTTCTCTGATGCCCCAGGGCAGTGCCTTGCACAGTCCCAATGTACTGTGTGGGGTATCGGTGCCCTCCTTGCTGGTGCTTCGTATTGTGAGAATATATAGGAAAAATCCACAAATCCTCATCAGCATCATCACAAGACTCTATCAGCGGTCCCACTGATGTCTCACAAAAGAACCTTTGCCAGTGTGTTGTGAAGTTGCAGCTCTAACACTGTAAATGTGAGTTCATAGACAGTATATAGACAGTATATACTGCAACATTTGTTGTCGTTTATTGTACTGTAAGAAATCCCATTTTGGTGCCCACTCTGGACTTTTCCCTGTGGGAAAATACTGTGTTCTACAAAAGCTCCTCGGGATGGGTGTCAAAAAGAGAGGCTGGGTCATTGGTATGTGGTGTAAGTAAACCCGCACAACCAGGGTGGTGGAAGAGTTAATGTGTGGATAAAGACAAGATTTGCCTTCTTGCAACAGGAATCAAAATGCCTGCGTTGGAAGGGCCCCATAAAAGATCATCCAGTCCAAATTCTGGCCCTTCATGGACACCCCAACAGCCCCACCTGTCCCTGAGAACGTTGTCCAAACACTCCTTGAGCTCTGTCAGTCTTGGCGCTGTGCCCACTGCCCTGGGAGCTTGGTCAGTGCCCAGCCACCCTCTGGGGGAAGAACCTTTTCCTTATATCCAGCCTAACCCTCCCCTGTCACAGCACCAAGCCATTCCCTGGGTCCTGTCACTGGTCACAGGGAGTAGAGATTGGAGCTGCCCCTCATGTGGAAGCTGCAGACCCTGATGAATCTCCCCTCAGTCTCCTCCAGGCTGAGCAGACCAAGTGACCTCAACTACTCCTCATACAGCCCCTATAGACCCTTCCCCATCTTCATAGCCCTCCTTCTGATAGCTTTATATCTTGTATTGTGGTGTGCCGAATCCACACCCAGGACTGGAGGTGAGGCCACGCCAGCACGCAGCAGAGCAGGAAAGAGCCACCCAGATTTATCTCATGTTGTCCAGAGCCTTTCTGGGGGGTTTAGTGCTCACAGACCTCCAGAAAGTCCGCCCTGAGCAGACACAGACCTGCAGCCCTGGGACCCAGCAGGTGTCACTCGCGGGCAGAGGATGCAGCCGCTGCAGCGATGGTCCCCATTTAGTGACCTCTAGAGGCTTCAAATCCTCCTTTACAGGTTCGTAATAGTGTCAGGGTTTGTTGTTGTTGATTGTGCCGAAGCTGAAGAGCAAAGTGATGCAGCAGCAACCGGGGAGCAGCCGTCCCCCGCAGCTCCTGGCAGGTCAGCCAGCCCCCCAGCTTTCCCAGACATGAAATATCCATCCCACAGAGGAATGTTAGAGCGGATCAGAGATGAAAACTAAATTAAAGACGCTGAGGGGAGCCCACAGGGCTCCTACATAAACTCTAATCTCTGCAGCTTTTACTGCTCTTAGGTCACAGAGTCTTATTCCACACGCCTCCCTCCTGCCACTGCAGGATTCTTGGATTAGAATCTGCGGGGTTGTGTTACCTGGTATTAAATCAGTTGAGGTGTGGCACCTGTGTTGTCTCAAGAGATATGGCACCGTGTCACACATATCACTCAGAGGCTGGTCTCCGTGTCCAGCTTCACCTGCTCTTTTACCAAAATTAATTTATTTACATTGAATAGTGCTCTCCCATAACATAAAAATAAAAGCAGAAGGAATAGATTACTACCTCATTTTTTTTTTAGTTCAATTAATAACAGAAAGTAAGAGTATGAAAGCATAGTCTGCCTCATCACCTGAAGAAAGCCTTCCAAATTTAGACTCTGTTAAATGGGTTAAAAATCCACTCATTAAATTATCTTTTATTTTATTAGTGAACTTTACCGGTAACTGTCATTTTATGGCTGAAGTGTCCCCTGATGAACTACTATGTGGCCTTTTTACAGTACTTACAGAAAATCATGCTCCAAACTATCTTCCCTCATTCTTGCAAGGCAACCTATTGTTTTAAATAGGATTACCCATGCAAGGCAGACTAATTCACCTACAGGAAGAAAGCCAGTGATGGGGGCCTCATTTTAAGGAGTTCTCTGCAAAGCAGAAAAGCTCAAACTGCCCGTAGCGATATCAGGGGAAATTTGGTTTGTTAGGGTAGGAATGGAAATCCTGAGTGAGGATCCATCTGCAATGCAATCAAAGACAGCAGTGCCCCAACCCTGGGCCTGGGCCGCCCGCTCTGGCAGCGTTAGAGGAACAGGGCTGTGTCTTTATGCCACCTTAACCTGACCCAAGCAGGAAGAGTGAAATGGTACAGATGTGCAGGAGGTTTTGCAGCACATTTCCTCCCTCTGACCTGTGCTGCTGGCCAAAATTCAGGGTCTGGTTGGTTGACCCAGGTGGGAGGAGGAGTGACAAAGGAAGGTGTTTCTGATGTGTCTCTGTTTGCTTGCAAGAATGCTCACAACCCTTCTTTCCTAAACACAGAAGAAATCAGGCATTGAGGGCCAGTTTCCTTGCTCAGAGCTCCAGACCTGCTCCTAGCATCAATGTGACCCCAAATCCTTGTATTCAGTCCAGGTTTTATATCACTGATTATTCAGGCTCTTTGAAGTTTCCGTTCCCTGCCTGTTTCAATGCTCCATCTTTCTGTCTCTTCCTCCACCTGAACTGTAGAGTCCATCCACATGTGACCTTCTTTCCTTTTAATATCCTACCCCAAACTGTCCTCCCAGAGCCTTCAGGTTCTTGAGTAATCTTATAATGTGGGTGGAAATAGACTTAATGTCTCCTTCAGCTACCCTAAATAAAGGAATGCAGTTAAACCTACTGATTTCAAGAAGGTTTAACCCAACCTCTAAAAATAAAAGCCTAATGGAGTGTTGCCCTGAGGTTTTCATCTCAGTGAAGACGTCTCTGGAAAATGCTGTGAAGTTCATAAGTAATGGCATAGAAATAATAGAAGTAGAAATAGAAACAAACTCAAAATACACAGAGTATTTTGCAAAAGACGTCAATGGATACGAAAGAGGTTTCCTTCCTCCACTAACAAGGGTAACACATAATATTGCAGCTTTCAGTCCAAAGATTCAGCTGTGGCCTGAAAGGTTAAGTAACACTCTTCATTTAAGTTGCTGAAAAGGAGAAGTAAAAAGCACAACTTCAAAAAACAACAAAGCAAACAGCCTGCCTCAGAGGCTGGGATCATTTTTCCTGTTCTGTGTGCTAACTTTTGAAAACTCAGGGTCTCACCTGGGTGGTCAGTGGTACTGTAGTAATGTGCAAACACACTGTCCATAGGTGTGTGAGGTGGCACAGAGTGGCCTTCAAGAAGGTCAAGAGACGAGGATTTACCTAAACAGGGGTCCTACCCCTATCGAAACTGATGACAAAGCACCCAGTGCTTTTAATAAAGGATCAAACCTTTGGTGTTTTGTGGACCAAATATGGTTCTGAAACATGTGGTTTGGCACAGGATGCCTCTTGGCTCCAAAACACTCACTTCAATCTGATGTCTTCCCACCAGCACAGGTTAAGGAGCTGCAGCCATCAAGGAGAGAGAAATCAAGAGCTACTGGCACTTCAAGAACACAAAAGAGAGATGCATGTTTTGTCAGCCAGTAATTTGGAGAAAAGGTATCGTCCCAGGTTGCTTGATCCAGTCAGTTATTTTTAATTGTATGAACAGTTTGGTGTGGTGAGAGCAGGGTGGCTGCCGAGGTCTCAACCTCATTCATCTAAAATTGTGCTTGCAGTGGAAACCAGACTCAGGCATTGAACAGGACAAGAAAAGGGTATGGAGCTTGGAATCTCTTCCGTGGCCAGAATTCCTCAGGAAAATGGTGAATTGCCTTGCAGAGATAATAATACCTAGGGATTGACATGGCAAAAGCAGTTGAGAGAATTAACCTGTGATTGCAAGCAGATTGCTTGCTCTGTGTTATTACAGAGCCATTTTCCTTTGTCAACCTCAAAACACTTTGCAGAGGAGATCACTTACCAATGATTAATAGTTTAGCATGTACATAGTTCTTTTCTCCTTCACAGCACTTGAGTGTTGATGCATCTTCATGCTCCTCTGATAAAATATGTAAGGTAATGTTATGATTATCTTTTCAAGTGGAGAAATTTGAGCCCCGGGTTTAGGACCGGGGAAGGGGGGGGATTCCTCCCTCCTCCTTTGGTCCCATCTTGCTTGTATCTGGTGTCAGTTACAAAAGAACCTTATTTTGTAGGTCTTTGATCAGCCTGCTGGTTAGCTAAATATATACCTGTGGGGAGATAATTACATGCTATCAGTAGTAAAGTGTACTAAAATAATGTACGTTAATTAAAACACTTGCAAAACCAAAGCAGAAATTTTCACAGAGATAAATCTGATGCAGCAACAGCTGCATCTGAGGCTGCTTCCCAGAGACAAACATGAAAATAAAGCCAGGGACCAGTAAAAACCAGTTTCCTCATTCCAAAAAAAGGAAAGACATGTACCCACAGGGAAGGGCACGGTGGTGTCAGTCCAGAAAGGCAGGGCTGAACACACCTTCCATCTGTGCAGGCAGATCTGCCTCCCTGAGCAGGGGGAAGGCTGGTGTGATGAATCCCATCTCATCCATGTGTCTGTTTGGCTAAGTGTGAGTGGCCCAGCAGGAGGGCTGTACAAACGGGCCTCATGTTATCAGGGGGAGAATTTGGAGACTAATTAAATAGTGTGACAGAGGCTTAAAAAAATCACCTTGTTACTATCTTTGAATCTACTGTCAGTTCCTCCAGTACAATCCTTGTACTTTTCCTCTCTTCCCACATTTACATCTGATGAAAATGCTCAGCACTTCCATAGCCTTGCATGGAAATTGTCTCTCTGACCTTCCCAGCTAAAGCAGTCAATGGCTGTTCTCCCTCTCCTACTTTGTGTTTTGGAAGAAGATCAGTTGCTGACCTGAGTCTTACTCAGACCAGAGGCACTGGTGGTTTTGGGATATTATTGTCTCCACAGCCCTGTGGCATCTGTTGATGATGTTTCCTGCAGATCTCAGACCACAAGCAGTCTCCAGTTCAACCCAGCACATCTCCCCACTGAGCACTGGAAGGGTTTGTATCCCAGGCCTTCTGTTTCTTCCTAACAGCTGCAGTCACTTCACCTGTGACAGGAAGGAGACACGAGACTGAAGCAAGTGCTCAGGAGCCAAGAAGCACAACTGCCCTGGAGAGGCCTCCAGTGTTTTACCAGTGGGTGAGATAAACATCTTCTTGGAAGACATACAGGAATCAGAAGGTTTGTGGGGCTGCAGAGGGAGAGCCACAGCTCAGCCCCAACCAGGCACTACATGCAGCCCAGGCCTTCCGGAGAGTTAGTCCATGCCTCTTTCTCCAGTCCATGGATGCAGTTACCATTGGGATTCATGGCTGTGTTGATTAGTTGGTGACTGAACTGGTGAGATTCCTGCTGTTCCATCTGTCCTCCCTTTTCCCAGTGCTCTGTGGTGCAGTGGATGCACAGGTGTCCCTTTGCATCATTCTCTCCTGGCACAGATCCCTGTGGTTTTGTTGTCACACTTCACTTACAAATAGCGATCCTTTGCACTCTCTCCCCAGTCTGCTCCAGATCAAATTCTAGCTCTTTCCAAGGTAATGAAAGTGGCATAACAGATCTGTATAATCAGGCTTGCCTAGTGGCCATGTTATCCTACACCTCCTAAAGCCAGGGTGAGAGGGAGATTCCTCTCTAAAGATCAGCTAAAAGTCGGGTGGGATTTCAGCCGTGCGACTCTGACATTCAGGCGGAGCACGTGGGCACCCCCTTCCCTCTCCTGCTCTGCAGCTGAGCTGGGAGGGATCGCAGGGGACCGGGACAGGGGAGCCAAGCTGCAGCAGGAAGCATTCAAATGTATTTCATTTCAGGGTGACCTTTAACAGGTGTGGATTTACTGATGGGGAGGGGAGAGGGAAGTAAGCAAGGGATTAAGGGGACTTTACCCTCCCTCTGCTTTAAGCACCAGCTTGCACAGCATTCCAGTACTGTGAGATGCAATTTGTGGCTGTGTGGCTTTATATTTTCTACCTCCTGGGTCCCGGGCAGGGTCATGGCTGTCCCTGGGCTTTAGCACTGCTGGGCATTCAGTGGAAGGTGTGTTGTCCTGCCAAGTGTCTCAGATATAAACCTGGGGAGCGGTTTGGGGGAGAAAAATCATCCTCTTCTCTTCAGTGTAAGAATTGGCATTTAACTTATAGTGGAATTGCACAGTTCAGGCAAACACAAGGTGTGTGATATATTCCCTGGGTGACTTTGCCTGGGGATCTTCTCTTCCTGATCCAGTGCTGCTGTGTGTTGTTGAAAAGCTGCTTTCCTCTAACCCAGCGCTTGCTGCAGTTCAGTGATGGATTAAAGCAACTCTTCATTTTCCTTATCCCTCTCTGAGGGGAATTGTAGAGTTTAATTAATGACATTTTGTAAAACATGATGAGATTCTTGGATGATAAATGCTACACAAATGTAGAGTATTTTTTAATGAGCTCTGTATGACGGCTGCAACTAAACGCTTGTTTAATCAAACTGATCAGTGCTGCAAAAAAAATCCTCGCCCTGCTGCTATCAAACAGAAATCAAGCACTCTGTCTTTCATGGGCTATTGGTTTTGAGGATCCCAAGGCATTTTTCAAAACTTTAGCAAAATAAAAAGGCAAGGAGTATATTGATATATCTATATTTTATATAACTTTCCCTTTATGTGTGCAGTTTAGATTATATAACAAACCCCTTGGCAACAGGGAAGGGAAAGATCAGTTAATGGTGTGGCAGGATGTCAGGGGTATGCGTCCCAGCTCTGGTTTTACCTGGCCATGTCAGACACCAGACTTCTGGCACTCTGTATTTTGTGTTTTACAAGTTTCCTACAGCTGTAGGTGTGTGTAATTAGCCTGGCTGCAGCTTCTCCGGGGCTCCCTCCTGAGCAAACGAGGTTAAAATGAACTCTGGGAATGTTGGTCTTTGTCACACTCTGCAAGGTAAACCTTCTCGGGGAAATAGACGTAGTTTCCATACTGGAAAGGTGTAAGGACAAGCATTTCTTTTGCTGGAATTCAGTGAGGAAGAGTAATTTCTTGAGCTAAAAGACCTGCCCTGGGCTACCTGGGGAGTAGAACTTCAGCTGTACACTTCCTCCAGAAAGCCGCTTCTCCTGCTTTTGGAATGCTGAAGTGTCAGATCACCAATAAACAAAGGAGAGATATGACTTGAAGCAACACTTAGAGCAAAGCCTGGAAGGAGCAGTCTACAGATTTCCATCCAGTGATGACACAGCCCAGTCCTACAGCCTTTGGGATCCAAGGATGCTCTCAGCAGAGGTTACTATGACTTCTGGCACTGGTGGTGTGGGACTGAAATGGTGGCAGCAGTCAGATCACCTCTGTACTTCATCTGCACTGCTGTTTCCTTAAAGCTGCTGCTTTGCAAAATTTGCCTTTTCTGGACCTTTTATAATCTCTGCTGCTTTTGGCCAGATGGATTTTTCCTTAAGGGGAGAAGAACAGGAGGAGAATGGCGTCTGTATAGATATTGGCTGTCTGTGCTGGGAAGGAAAATGAAGGCAAAAGAAATGAGCTGTTGAACCCATGGTGTTGTGAGAGGGATGAGTGAGACATTTTAGGGAATAACCAACCAATCAGCCAATCTCACAAGCAATTTGTCTTTCCTCATTATAAGGCAACACCATAGTGGGAGAAACGCAGAGCCATTCTTCAGAAGATTTATTGCCCTGTAGCATCTGCGCGAGAAAACTCCAAGTGCTGAGTAGAGCAGGAAATTGGAAGTAGATTGCACAACCTGCAATTCAACAAAGTTCTTGGATCTTCTGTGGAAAGAGAGTACTGGAGTTTCAAAGCTGGCTCTGTCCCGTCAGGCTTTCTCGGTCCTGGGAGAGGAACCAGTGTGGGTTTGATTAGAGCTGATAGAGGCTTTCTCATTTACTGGTCTAGCTAATAAGAGCATCCCAGAGTGCTGCTTTAACCAGAACGCAGGGAAATACTTCCCAGTGCTGTGATGGATCTAACTGTGCCTACGATTAGTGAATCAAATGCACTGCTGTGAACTACTGGAGTTTACAGGACCTCTGACAAGACAGGGGTGCCTGTGTTCCCTGCTGTGAACATAACTCTTTACAGCCCTCTGTATGTACAGCATTTTCTCAGAAACCAGCCTCAGGGACAATTATACATTAATAGCTACTTCTTTCAGAAGCAGCCAGCCCTGCTCCTGAGAAACAGCTATTTTCAGGCAGTCTTGTTCCTGAGGAACTGCTATTTTTAGTGGGTTCTATTTCTGAGGCAAAAAAAAGAAGAAGAAGCCATTTCTGTATCCCTCCACCATGGCCCAGACCCACTGGCTGTGGTTGACTTGCATTTTGCAATAAACATTTCCTCTTTACATCTCAGTAGCCTGAAGAAAGTGGTTCTCCAGCCATTAGAGAGAGCAGCAAACTGAGCTGGGGATAATTATGCAGGGAGGGCTTGTGGGAGGCAAAGCCGTGCTCACATACTATAGATTCCATTAGAAGGAGTAGGGAGATGTAATGAGGCTCTCCTGGGAGATGCAGGACTTTTAGATACCTAATTTGGAAGTCCGTTCTGGTATCCATTTTCAACATCCCAAGAGTAATGATTAATCCTGTACTCCAGGTTTCTCTGAATCAGTTTGTAGCTGTAGTAAATATGGGCTGAACACAGTAACGTCACTGGTGCTCTGGGTAAATGACTTGAGGCAAGAGAAGCTCAGGGTCTGTGGCCATTAACTCACTGTGCACAGTCATCTGGCAGCGATTGCGACTCAGGAATCTGCCACTGAGATAAAAGAGGCTCCGTCAGAGCTGAAGAATGTGGTGTTTTGCAATAGAAGTATCTAATATGCTGAAGGCCCCATAAACGCACCCCAGCAATGCTGTGTTCTCATTCCTGCAGCATCCCAACAGCATGGACCCGGAGCTCTTCCGTATGTTCTTGCGGCCATGGCCTTTCAAGGGGCATTTGGGAGATGTAACCACATGAAAATTCCAGTAATACCTTTTTGTTATTTGCAGATATAATGCAAATGCTGTGTCCTGACACAAGGGTGAAGTGACTCTCACCATGCTGATGCTGTCCTGAATTTCAGCAGTGCCCGTGCAAAGTTCATCTCAGGTGTGTTGTGATCTTTTCCCTGCAGCTGCTTCTGCCTCTGGTAACTGTGTGGGTGAAGATAGCAAATTTGGATTAATTTTGTTGCCCAGAGAGGTTGTGGATACCCCATCCCTGGAGGTGTTCAAGGCCAGTTTGGACAGGGCTTGGAGCAACCTGGCCAAGTGGAAGGTGTCCCTGCCCTTGGTGGTGAGTGGAACAAGATGGTCTTTAAGGTCTCAACCCAAACCATTCTGTGATTCTATGAACAGTGGCATCAGCAATGAATATACACTGGAACCATGGCTTGTATATATTAGTAGATCTTTTCTTGGCAGGGTGTTGCTATTCGGATTCAACAGAATCAGCAGCTTTAGTCTTTGAACAGGGTCATGGCAATACTGAAAAAAAGCCACCCATCCTTGCTCTGGCACTGTTTGCTCAGGGGCGGCTCTCTAAGACTCTGGTGCCCGTGTGTGTGTGTGTGTGTGTGTGTGTGTGTGTGTGTGTGTGTGTGGTCTGAAGGTCACTCTTTCTGGGGGAGAGGTTCTTCTTTCCTGTCTGAGTGAGAAGGGGAGGCTGTTAGCAGTTCAGCCTTGTAAGCAGTTTCCCTTCTCTCTTGTGCAGGCAATACTGATGAAGTTGGTCTGTAAGTGAAGATTATTTATCTTGTTTTTAACCCTCTGCAGGAGAAGAACTCGGTTGTGCTTGTCCTGCAAAATCAGACACTCCTCCCGCCCCTCTTTTTATAAAATATTCTTTGTATCCTCCCATCTCCAAGAAAAGTCATTATCTCTGGATAGTTTCTTGAAACCCAATTGCCTTTATATTCTGGTCATAAGCAGAGCATTGTTCAAAGTGGGAGTGAGTCGTGGCTGCTTTTATCACAACGAGAACCCATTATTGGCACTTTTCCCTTTTTACTGCTTCACTGGAGAAAGGCGGGCGAAAAATGGGACAGAAATCTAGGAAATGAAGGGTAATTTACAGTTCACAAAGGAGCAGTAAAAATTAATTAGCTGTCTGAAGATCCATTCCAACCTGGGCCTGGAGTTCGTGCCAGCTCTCTGCGTTGCATAAACTGGCTGTGCTGTGCTAGGCTGCTGAAATCAGGCTTGTGCTGTGAAATTGAGGCTCGTTGCTGAGGTAGAAGTCCTTTAGGGCATGCAAAATGTGTATACACACCTAATTTGGTGTGCCAAAAAGATATGATGCTGCATATAACTCAGGCCATTACATGCTCAACTGGCTACTTAAGGTGTTCACTATTAGTTGTCACAGTAACTGCTCATGTAAATTACTGATGCAGTTATTCACGTAATTTAACACTGAGCTCCTTTGAAAATCCAGGCCTAATTCCTCCTCTTTTTTCATAATGGTGTCTGCATGAATGAAACACACTTTACACACCATATCCATATGGTCCAGTTCCAAAAGGGGACAGAGCCCCAGAAGGATCAGGGAGGTGACAAGACACTGGCCCAGCTGGGCTCTGGGCCAGTTTGGTCATGCTGTGGGATGCAGGAACTGAGCAACTCCAGCATTTTGCCAATCATGTTGCCAGCCCTCCAGTCAAGCCTGAGATCCCCACCTGGAGAAAGAACTTCACAAATCAGAAATGTCCTAAATTGGATCCTTTTTTGGTGCATAATTTTCAAAACTGTAATTTCCATTTGAGAACTATTTGTCCTGATCCTGAGCGTCAGCTGAACTCATTTTTTTCCCTGTAGTTTAATTTAGGCAGCAGATGCCATCAGAATGTTAATGCCTTCTTAATTCTCACCTACATGCTTTTATTCTTATTAATTTTGTTATCTGGGGCTTTAATATTCTATTTTTTTCCAGCTTTGATCAGTTGAAATAATTTGATGGCAGCATTTCAACAGGGCTTGCACTGGGGAAGTGTGTAATGGTGCATCACCAATGTGTGTTGCTGTGTATCCTGCAGCGTGCTCAGCTGTTGTACTGCGAGAGCATGAATCATGTGATGGTTTTAGGTGATTATAGATGAGGCCTCACTTATCCCTGCTGTGAACAACTAGAGAGGGAACAAGCTTTAAGGGCAGTTTCCCTGGTTCGGGATTTCGCCCGGTGCAATGAAGGGTCGGCGATCCAGGAGTGTGATCCCAGCCTGTGGAAGTGGAACTGAGCTTGCACTCAGCGTGCTTGGACAGCTGCCCGGGCACAGCGGATGCTTTCAGTCAGCACCCTTAAACCACTGGTATGGGGAGGCGATGGAGGTGTCCCCACAGCACTCCCTGCTCCCAGCTCAGGGGCTCAGGGATGGCCCTTTGTGAACAAGAGCCAAGGGGAGTGGGGCAGAGATCATTCCCAGCTGGGATGAAGTGCTGGAGGATGCCCCCTCTCAGGACCAGAGGGCAGCAGGAGCTCTTTGCAGAGAGGCAGGGCTGGATGGGTTCATTGCTGCTCCCCAGGCGATGCCAGATCCAACTGCACAGGACTGTCTTTCTTACTTGGGTGCTGGGAGGCAGCAGGTTTGGCTGCTGAGACAGATTTAGTGAATGTCACCAAGGAAGGGATGTTCCAAGCTGTCTAGAAGTAACAAAAATAAAGTTAAGGATTGACAGAGAGAATGAACGGTTTTACTAATTTGATCAAAACACTTCTTAAAGAAAGAGGAAGAGAAATGCCCAAATCCCAGACAGTTTCCCTCCCTCCTGTCAGCAGACAGAGGCGAGGCCTCAACAAACTTTACTAGCTACTTTGGTACAACTTTAACTGGTAAAGAAGTTGTTTTTCCCAGCAAAGGGTGAGAATGACCTAAATTTACCTATCAGGAAGAGGTAGAGAGGAGAAAGGAACTATTTGACCCTTTACATTATGATAAAACTCTGTTCTTAATGCACCCACAGGTGGGTTTGGGGCAAGCAGCTGGAAGGTTTCTTTATCACAACTGAAAGGTACAAGATGAGGTTTTTCTAGAGAGACTGTTCCCGTCATGAGGGAAAAGACAGAAGAGAAGGAAAGGGATGCGGATGAATCAACATTTTCCTGTGTTTCTTCTCAAGCCCAGTTTCTACAGTGAATTCTCACATGTGCATACTTAGTGCTCCCAATTGGCTTTTTCTACCCTTAAACTCTCCAATGTGTCCTAACAAATCTGAGTCTGTGTGTTTGCAAATATACCTTTTCCTAATGCACTCCCAAACATGTCTGAGTCGAGTCCCACCCCAGATGTGCCCTGTATAGGCTGTTAGGAATAACTGGCTGGTCTGTGAGGGGCTATGCACCGGATCTGTGCTCCAAGCCAGGCAGATTCCAGCCAGCACTGTGTGCTGTGAAGTGCTGATGCTGTTTGTTGGAGCAGTGACTCCAGACCAGAGCTTGCTCATGTCCGGGCAGTCTGAAGGGTGACTGAAATGGTAACGAGCTCAAACTCGTGAAGGAAAATCTCTGCATTCAACAAAAGACTGCACAAGGCAGGGGCCTGGGTAGCAGCTGCATCCAGCAGTGTGGTGGAAAAAATCCAAGCAGGGTGCAACTGTGGCTTTCATTTGGGCAGATGGAGTCCAGCTGCTGATGGGATCAGGGATGGGACAGCATCCTCTGGAAAGCTGGGATTAAGATACACAAGCGGTGCATGCAAATTAGGCATGAGATTATGCACACGAGAAGCACCACAGTCTTCTGGTATTTTGGTTGGCTTCCAGGTTCGGATTTGGAGCCCTTTATTTCTGGTGCATGAAGGCAGCAGCTGATGTGCTGAGCCTCAAAAGATGCCTCTGCCCCCGACGTCCGGATTCCAGCACGGCCCAGTGCAATGGCAGCCACACACTCAGCACAGGCTGTTCCCCCCCTCCATAGCCCCTCCACAGGAAAGTGGATCCTTCTGCAAACCATTCCCAGCTTGGATAGAGATGCCAGAGGACAGAGTTCCAGAGGCCAGGTCCTTCCACAGGCTTTACCCTGTCCATCACCCATTAAGAGATGATAGCTTTCTGGCTGATGCGACCTGCTGCATGACACATCCGACACTGTGTGTAGGACTTGAAGAGGTCGATGAGAGCTTTCTGAATCATTCATTGCCCGCTGAAGTAGGTGAGTGACTGCTGTTGTCCTTATCCTTTTAGAGAAGGATGCTCAAGCACAAACAGGTTAAGAGATTTAGTGAAGGTCCCGAAGGAGGAAGCATCACAGCTCAGAAATAGTGCTTGGTCCCATGCTCAGACAATTATTCTTCACTTGTTTCTCTCTGAAAATCATGTACTAAGCTTTAGTGTTATTAGGGCTGGTCAGCTCATGCAGCATAAACACCATAATGTGAATTTAGTATTTTCCATTGGTTTTTTGGTAGTCCATGAATCAGTCCCAGTTCACCAGTTTCTGCCATGTCTCCATGATAAGCTTTCTCTCTTGGTCAGTGTTCTGTGTGCTTGGTTCATTCAGTTCACATGGGGTTTTTTTTTTGATCTTGTTCTGAGGAACAAGTCTCTTTTTAAAAACAAGGAAATCCTAAATCTTAGATTGCTGCTAACATTCCCTGGGGCTGCGTGGAAGGATTTGTTCTTTAGGCTTCCTGAATGGTTTCTTGGTTTTCAGGACCTCTCACCCCAGTCACGAACAATGTTGTTATTTGTGTCTTTATTACATCCAGACAGCGACTTGAGCACCAGTGGTGCAGGTGCTGGACAAACACTGAGGTGTTTGTCTTCAACTGGGTGGTCCTTGTCCTAAGGAACTTATGAGATCAGGGTTTGCAGTGTGCTGCAGGTCAGGTCTGTCTTCATCCTTCTGGCTCTAGTGCAATGGTGAGAGGCAAACAGAGGAAAGAACAGAGTGGAAAGAAAGTCTTCTGCCTGAGATGTCCATCTGAGGTAATCCCGGGATAGTGGGGAATTGAGGAATTCATATATACACTGGTAAATATGTATAAATGAGGGATTTGAAGAGACCTTCAGTCTGTTTGGGAACAACTGCAATTCCTGCTAAATAAGACAGCAATTCATGTGGCAACTAGGGTGGTCTTGATTTTTAACCAATAAAAGAACCAGACTCTTGATCCCTGGATTTTTCTGCAGTATCTGTTTCTTTCTTCTTCTTTTTCCTTTTCCCAGCCAAATGCTCAAACATACCCAGAAAAGCCTGTTCTTTTCCCAGCTGGCTGCATCTCAGTGGAGAGAATCTGTGGCCCTCTCCCGTTTCAGGCCCGTTTGACCTTGCCTTGTAACCAGATGTTTCACTGGAGAACGTACACTTGGGAGAGCCTGGGTTGCATTCAGCTGCTGGTGAACTCTCTGCCTCGGTCAAGCGGCTGTAAACAAAACCAGCCCAAGAAAAACAAAACCTTTTCTAAACTGGGTTGGCCAAGGACAGAACTGAATCCAGAGATGCAGATGGCCATTAGCGTGTTGATGAGGCTGCAGAGAGAAGCTCATCTGCCATTCCTGATCTTCAACCGTGGGTTTCACTTAGCTGAGGGACAACAGCAACAACTATTGTTCCCCTGGTTTCCAGGAGTTTGGAGATGCGTGACACACAGACCCCTTCCAGTGCTGCCCAAGGCATGTCAGGCTGTTTGCAGCTGTCCATGCATTTGAGTGAGTTCTTGGCCAAGAGCATTTAGAAACTGGTGGCTTGGTGGCATGAAAGTCTCAGAAGAAGGACTCACAAGAACACCACAGGAAAATGATGCATCAAGGACATCCTGTTTCTTTGAGAGGCATGTTGGGATTATTTCCCTGGGGTTTGTAGACAGGCTTTCTGCAGAAATGGTTGTATCTTCCACACTCGATTGGGAGAAGCTGTGAGCAATTTCATCTGAGGTTCAAACTACAGCAGGAGTTTGGATTGTCAGAACATTTTTCTTCAAATTTGGGAAGTGGCCAGCCCTCAGAGTTCCTATTTTGCACAAGGTGCAGTGGGGTGCTCATTAGCTTAGATGCGGTGAGAGCCTCACTTGCAAGATGGGCTCTATAACAGCATGGGGTCCCCTCATCCTGTAGTGAGAAGTTACAGGAGTTGGGGGCAGCTTGGTTTGGACCCGGGGTTCAGATCTGAGAGGGTTTTTTCCATTTGACTTGTGCTTGGCCAGGTTAGAGGACAGAGGCAAGATTTGCCCCAATATCTCTGAATGGAATCAGATCCTGAGCCAGAGCCATTCTCCAGTGAAAGGGTGTATTATGCTGAGTGGAGATCCCTGGGAGAGGGATTTCTTGGCACACTGATCACTGCTGTACGAGGGAGGATGGAGGCCTGTGACTGAGCACTGTACACACAGAATTGTGTTGATATCCACATCAGTGATTTCTCCTCCACAAGGGTCAGGCTTGCCTGTCCCTGAACATCTGCTACCACTCAGCAGACATCCACCACTGTGTTATTTATCCAATATTCAGTATTCCCTCAGAGGAAAATTTGCCATCTTCTGTGCCTATTTGTATACTACTCCACTTTCAACAGCCAAGTACCAGCTTGCTGTAGGAAATGTTGAGGTGACGTGGCTGCAGGCTGTGGCCGGTTTCTCCTCTGATCCATCTCTGGCCCCATAAATCATTTTTAATAACCAGAGTGCTCTTAATGCAGCAGTTCTAATGTGGGCTAGATCTGTTTAACCTAATCTGAGTATTAAAGCTGGTCACGGTGATATCTGAGCACCTGTGACTTCCTCAGACCAGCTAGAATTCAGGACTGAGAAGCCAATGGCTTTTCCTGTCCATGTTGTACTGGCACATCCCTCTTGGAGTGATTAATCCCTTCCAGGCATTAGGGTCAGTTACACCAAGGTAAGAAGTGATGAATGGGGCCATAGGGCAGATACTCCTTTCAGATTCCCAAATAAAAGAGTTTTCAGACTTTCCAGACCTTGGCTTCAGCATCTCAGGGAGACATTCTTCCTTTGCAAGAAGCTCTTGGGGTTGCATTGCTGAGCCAGCTGGGCACAAGGAGAGAGCTGAAGAGAGGAAGGGATCTGCTAACACTATTTTGCCCTCTGTGCTTAGAGCGACACTTTACTACGTTTTAAACATCCGCTTCATCATTCCTGCTGTCCGATATCCCACTATGGCCCCAGCAAGAGCTATTTTAATCCCTCATCATTCATCAGGAGCCCCTTCCTGTTCCCTTTCTATCTGCTCCTGCCTGGATGTATGTGCATCTCTCCGCTGCAAAATCCCCCGTGGTAGCTGTTGTTGGAAAGGTCACCCAGGGATATTCACAAACAGCAGGTGTAAAATTAACAACTGGTGTGATTCCAATCATCTGGCAGGAAGGAAAACATTGGACAATAGGTAGAGCCAGGGTAAAGTTTCCAGCTGAAGGCTCATTGCCTGATATAGGATGGCAGATTGGTGGGCTGGGAACTCTCCTAAGAATGTGAAACCGATATGGTATTAGCAGCCCCCCTGCCCCTCCAACACGATTGTTTTCAGCTTGCTCAAAAATATTTGGAAATGTTACTGAGCAGGACGTGTGGGTGAGAAGGCATCTTCCAGCCAATCAGCCGAGTACATTGCAGCCCTCCCCTTGAATTTCAAGCTTTTGTTTTCCCTGATGGAAGGGAAGGTGAATCCTCCACGATTAATTTAGGGATATTAAAGCATTTTGGATGAGTTCCTGCAGCACACTAACAAGTGGTGCTCTCAAGGATTGCGGAAATTGCGGAGAGATGGCAAGATAGATGGGTGGATATATGTGATCGATACGGATTCTGACACCTTATCATTTTTGTTAGTGGAACTGATTTTAGCTGTGGGAAACAATGGGAATTTCACTCGATAATGGCATCTGGGTGGTACAAATCTTCTGGGGGCGTGAATGGAATGGTAGATCCTGTTAGACCTTGACTAATGTCAGCAACCAGAACGGCGATTTGAGTCTAGGAGCACGGGAGTAAGATTTACTGTGGTGTGGATGTATCCAAGGAAAGTTGGCACCACTGAACGCAGTGAAGACAATGGAGAATGACAAAGGTTGTTGAGAAGTTTGGTTTAAACCACGGTGAGCTGAGTTGTTCTGCAAGTATTGAAGTGAGTGCCGTAGATGGTCCCAGCGTGGAGAAAGAGTTCGGCCAGAGGTTTTAATTAACACACAGCCCTTCCTCTGCTGGAGTTCAGTGCAGAATTCTGGTTTTTATGGACTAAAAATAAATGTATGGGGATTGCTGCACCTCATGAGTGCTACATCAGTGCCTACAGCTCTCCAGCTTCTTTAATCTCCTCTGCCCCTCTCCTTCCCCAGCCTCAAAGCTCTCAGTGTGACATAGCATCCTTTGGAAAAATATTACCACATCACAACCAGAACTTGTAGGCTCCTGCCCAGCTCACACAGCGTCCCATCCTCTGTGTGAAAGCTTTGATACAAACTCTGTCCGCCACCACAATAATTAGTCCTGAAACAGTTCTCTTGCAGGTCTCTGAGCCTATGTAGGGATCCCATTGCTCTCGCTTAGCAGGGATATCACACGGGGACTGTGCTGACAGAGGGCGCCGGGGCTGAGAGGGGGTCTGATAACGTGGCATACCCCTGACATACGTTGTCAGCAGCTCTGCCATCGCCAGCGAGAGCGAGGGGGAGGACTGGAATTCTCCCGTTCAATTGGGCGAATTTGATACCTTCTCGTTCTTGTGTCCTCGTGGCTCGGCCACTTGACATTTCTAAACATTCTCAAGCAAGTTCACTGGAAAACTATCCCATGTCAGGAGCTGGTGATGTCAAGGCTAATAACAGTCCTGGGGTCAAATCCTGCTGATCCTTCAGGCAAGGACCTCAAGATTTGGCTCCAAGTCAACAACAAGGTCTGTCACGTCAACGATGGCTTATTATGAATCCCAGCGCAAGCCTTTCCCAAACAAAGTGCTTTCGTTTGGTTTTCCATGCAGGAAAAGGTTAGCAGTTTCCAAAGGCGGGTTCTCCCTTCCCTGTGTGGAGCAGAGAGCAAAACTGGTGAGCTTGGAACGGGCAACAGCACTTTGCCTTAGAGCAGGAGACAGGGATAGTGATAAATCTTCATCTGGGAAATTCTTTTCTTCCCCTCTGGAACGGTACAAGCTGATTGTTTTCATCTCTAGAGATTCTGTTGTTTTTTGTGTTTTTTTTTTCCCTCTGTCCCTTTCCATCATGTGGATGTAACAATACCACTGGGCTGCCTTTGTTAAGGTCACAATGGACCTCAGAAAGTGGGAGCGAGCCATATTGGGAAAGGCATGGCTGGATGTCAGGGAAGGAGATAGCAGGGATCCTACTGGCTTACACTCGTGCTGCACTGAAAAAAAGGAATTGTACATTGACATTCCCTTTGCTATTACTTTATAATCCTGACACTGCGTTGAGAATGATGCCACTGGAATGGTGTCCAAAATGATAATTATAACCACTTCCTATTTTTAATTTCCTCTTAATAAGGGACACAGTGGTCATCATCCTAACAATGATTCTGCTCTGCCCTTCCAGATGTCAGAACGTTATAAATCATGGATTAACAAACACTGATGTCTCTCTACAGGCCGTTCTTCTGAACTGAAAACTCCTGTGCAACCCAGCCAAAACACACATCAGCAGGTACAGACCTGAGCACTACAGAAAATGCTGCACCTGCTTTGCTGCTGGCCTCATTTTACAAGGGAGTGTTTGAATTATGGAGAAATAAGGTGACTCGCTCCAAGTCCCTTGGTGAGTCAGTGGCAGAGAACAGATTCAGCTGTTCACATCTCCCCATTTTTCACTGTCAAATGTCCTTTTTTTTTTTTGCTATATTTTAGAAGGCATTTGACATGAGGTTCCTAAATATGTACGCTGACGTTCAGAATTGCTGAGTCCTCACTATTGGCCCTCCAGGCAGTACCTAAACAAGATATCCATGGGGAAAGCTGTCTTTTCTTGAATATTAGGAACCACTAATAGTTATTCTTCTTTACAGACTTTTCTATGTTTTTGCAGGTGGACTCAAGCTCTGCACACCCATCCTATGCACACATAATTAGCACAAGACAAGGACCACAGTAGATAGTCCTGCTCTTAACAACATGACTATTTCATACACTGTTTCCCTCTTAAAAACCTACTTGATGATGGGAAATGCTTTGACTGGGAGGGTTTGAACTACGGTTGTCAAAAGTCTTAGCTAAGGGAAAGTTGGATCATGTGGTTGGCTGTGTGACGCTGCTTCTGAACAGCTCTTGACTCCAGAGAGATTGGGTTTCTCATTTTGTGAAGCGCTCGTCTCCCGCTGGCTTCTAGGAAGTTTCTGTGGGATCTCTCTCCATTCAAGGTCAGATTTCACGTATCTCCTGAGATCCCAGAACCAGGGTTCTGCACTAGAGGAGCAGAAAGGAGAAGGCTATATGAGGTTAGGAACATCTGAGCAAAACAGCCTTTATGGCTAAGACAGCAATTCCAATTATCCAGCACTTAGGCATCAAGAAGATTCAGATAAGAGGTCTCAGATTTAGCTCCTCTCTTCTCCCTTTCTCCCTGCAAGTTAATGTGCCACTTTTCTTCCTTTTTTTTTTTTTTTTTAAGCAGACAATCAAATCTGTGATAGCAAATTTCAAGTAAAAAGGAAAAGATTGTCTCTGTAGAGAATGGAAAGAACCATTTTGGCTCTCAGGTGAGTTTTGTGATCCACCTGAAGCACGAGTAGATGTCATTACACACACATTAAAGAGAAGCTGGTGAGCTTGTTGCAGGAGTAGCTGGATAAATTCCTTTAGTTTTTTAATAAAATTATCTGAGTCCATCATACATACCAAAATGAGCTCCTGTATGCTTCCATCAGGCTATTTATACACTGAAAATGCAGGAACCTCCTTTCTGACTTCTGTCTTAAATCTGAGAAGAGTCAACTGGAAATCATATAGTTCCTGCAGTATTCAATCTTATGAAAACCTTCACAAAAGCTCTGCTCCAGAGTCCCATCCACTTCTTCTCCATTGCAAGGGGCCAGATTGCCAAAAGAAGAGGTGCCATCATTGAGCTGATATGAACTGTCTCCCTTTCTTCCCCGGAGTATTTGTACAGGTCAGTCCCTCTAATATGTAAGCTCTCATCTCCTGGCAGTTTTCTCACAGGAGAGCTTCCCAGTTTTCCATCCCTCCTCGCTGCACAGCCACCCACAAACAGCTTCTCAGTCATCTGAATGCTCGTAGATCAGTAGCATATAGCAAAGCTTTACAGAGCATGTGCAAACAACCTATACACTAATCCAACAGCACTGTGTTGGGCTTGTCTTTATTTGCTGGGATAGACAATCAACTTTCAAAGAGCTTCTTCCTTAACACTTTGCTCCTAGAAGGCCATCAGTCCAATCCAACCCTGATTCTACCAAGAGCTATGGGTCAGGACCCTCTTATACTTCTGAGCAATGCCTGTGTCTTTCTCACCCATTCTGGCTACTTTTGATTGCCTGGATATGTCACCAAACTCTTCTGCAGGGTCCTGACAGCTGGTGTGAGTGCTAGACAGCAGCAAATCTCTGCTTCTCTGAGCCTTTTCTATCTCCCACGGAGCTGATCAAATCTCTCCCCCCACTTGCCCTTTGCTATGGGATGGAGAGTTAGCAATCCTCTGAATCTGACACTCTTCCTACCCTTCTTTTCCCTCACAAGTTAATTCCCAGCCCTTGCTGCTTCTGCCCCAGCCCCCTTCTGAGCGTGCTCTAATTAAGACCCCAGAGGGAGGAGGTGATGCTCCGAAATTGTCTTAATTGCTCTTGTTTATGCTGGTTACGATGGCAATAAGTTGCCATGCAGAGGAGGCTTTCTTCAGATGTGCAGGTTCTCCATTGTTCCGTACTCTGAAGGATTGTCTGTAGGCAGCTCCAAGTCATTTACAACAATAGATTAATATGAAGATCAGTAATACTGGGTGACTCACAGTCACACACACGCGAGACCCGCCAATCGCTGAGATCTGCCACCGGATTTGAGGGGAAGTTAAATGTTGCTGGCATGTTCTTGCAGGATGCTGAAGAGATGATGCTGAAGAGATAATTCTTTGCTCTTGGAGAGCTTCTGCTCTCCAGGAGCTCCCCAAACGTGAACGGAGGATGCTCGCTTTCTAGGGCAGGCGGTGACTGTTACACTTGCTGGAAAGCAGGGAACTGGAGCAGAGTGTGTCTTTTGTCCAGTGTAAGTTTGCACGTGCCAAAGTTTAATCAGGGGTCAGAAACCCTGACTTTTAGTCCCTGATCTATCTTCCAGGCACTCTATCATCCAGACCCTAAAGAGCATCTTTTATGTGTGTTGTGTTCTACTTGTGCTGTGTCCCATTTATCACCCTTGACAAACGACGGAGAACAGCTCTGTCGCACGGGTTCCTCTCCAAACCTCTGCAGTGCAGCGTCTGGATCTTGATTTGGCAGAGACCCAGTGCAGACAATGTTGGATACCTCAGCTGTGGGTTTGTGCCTTCTGTCCCGCTGTTCAAAGTTAGGACCTCTGCTGGGACTGACTGCACTGCACTGTGGGCACTTTGCTTTCTGTTTTTACTTTCCTGGACAGTCCCAGTCTGCACCAGAATCACAGAATATTCTGAGTTGAAAGGGACCCATGGGGATCATCGAGTCCAACCCTTAAGTGAATGGTCCGTACAGGGATCAAACCCACAACCTTGATATTATTAGCACTATGCTCTAACCAATCTCAGAGACACTCTACATCACTCTGATCTGCCCTGTGACTCAAGAGGTCTGTGTGCCATCTTTTCCCCTAAATCCTTGTCTTGGGGATATATGTCCCCTCCTATGTCCCCACCAGTCCTCATTTACCCAGGACCTACCATTCTGCTTCCATGTGCCAGGCACTCCACTCATCTCCTGCCTCTCTCATCCATCATTTTCCCTGCTGTCAGGGACTCATCATTCTCCCATCTTTCCTTTCCCCCGTGCTGGGTGAAAGGGGAGATGCCCACTCCTGTTTTTTCCCTGTTTGGGAGATGCGTTATTCAACAGCAGGGAACACAGGCAGAGCTGCGACGAAGGGCTGTGCTAGGAGGGATTAACAGCTGTCATCAACCTGCTCTTGACTCTGAAGTCCATTACAGAGCTGGGTCAAGCTGCTGAAACTCCTCACCAGTTTCCTATTTCCTACCTATTTTCAGTCCTTGGATGCTGACAACAGCCCCATAATTTCCAGTGGCAGGTTTGGTGCTCCTCGTTACCATATTGCACGTACTCCAGCAGGCAGACAAGTGCAGAAATTCTTTCCAGCTGAGTGTGACAAATTGCCTCGCTCAGTCCATAAGTAATGTGCCTCGCTGAGCCTGGCTAATTTTCTTCCCTGTATAAAACAGTGCGGTTTCTGCATAATTTTGTGCATTACAAAATCACCAAATCTCAGGGGCTCGATGGTGGGCCAGGCCCCGAGTGTGTCACTGAGCAGTTACTGAGTCTCCACCTGCCTCTGGCTGAATAAAACCTTGAGGCAGCAGCTGAGGACCTGGCCCCTGATTAGACCCATGTGCTTTTCCATACCAACAGAAGTGTGTTAGACTGGGTCAGCAAAGGGCTGATTCAGAAACGTGTCACATATATACCCCCAAAGAAGGTGTCTAGACAGGACTAGGAAGACTTTTCTTCCATAAATATGTATTTCATGTAGAAATGTAACTTATATAAATGGTTCGAAGTTCTGTGTAATTAGTAACCCTCACTGAATTTCTCTTCCACAAACTTTTCCAGGTTCCCTTTAAGTTCATATACATTTTTAGCCTCTTCAGCATCCTGTGGCAAGGAGTTCCTCAGTTTAACCACACATCTTTCATTTGAACCTGAAATCCCCGTGTTCCCAGGAGGTTTTGAACCACCCACCTTTCGCACTGGTACACACTCACAGAGATCCTGAATTAGTCATATATTTAGCATTAATTTTTTTTTCTAATTTCTCCATCCATTTGAATCCACCATCTGCTGTAAATCTGCCCTGCAGTGTAGTCACTATTCCGGGAGGAGAAATGCAGAAGAACTTGAAGCTCTTTGAGTGAAATAATGCAAAGCACCTGCATGAGGTGCCAGTGGTCACTTATGAAAGGGTTCCCTTGGAGTCACCACGTGTTGCCATCACTGTACGGTGACATCTCCCAAGCTTTGGAGCAGACTTGGTTGCTGATCCAGAAGAGGGCAATGGTGACACATCCTCACTGATGCTTCGAGCACCAAATCCACTGAGGACATCCACTGCAGGAAGGCAGCCAAGTAGCCAAACCACCCTGGCTATCGAATCTGCATGTTCCTGGCTGGTTTGTGGCAAGCAGATTGAAGTGGGAGGCAGCTTTCAGCTACTGTCTCAGGTCAGATGGGACTGTCAGTCAATTGTTAATTATGACTCTTCTCTTACTAATTTCTGTAACTTCCATCACCATGGCAGCTAACTGCCGTGGAAAGATTCAGCCAGAAAAAGGAGAAGACAACCAAACTTTTCATAGCAAGGGAACAAGAAGGAGCTACAGAGGAAGGGGGGTGAGGAAGGGATCTGTACATAGTCTTCTAGGAGAGTCTAATGCCATGTTCTGAATCCTAGAATAGCTTGGGTTGGAAGGGACCTTGAAGATCATCCAGTTCCAACCACTCTGCCATGGGCAGGGACACCTTCCACTAGCCCGGGTTGCTCCAAGCCCCGTCCAACCTGGCCTTGGACACTTCCAGGGATGGGGCAGCCACAGCTTCTCTGGGCAACCTGTGCCAGGGCCTCCCCACCCTCACAGGGAAGAATTTCTTCCCAATATCCCATCTAACCCTGCCCTCTGTCAGTGGGAAGACATTCCCCCTTGTCCCATTATCACATCTGCCCTGGTCTGACCTGGTCAGTCAATCACTTTTAATCTTTGGTGATGGTTTTGTGTCCACAAAGGGAGGGAGGATGAAAAACTTGACAGCACTTTGAGATCTCTTTAATTTTTAAACTTCCTTCCTTCTGCTTATTTTGTAGCTTTTGTCCTGATGCTGAATGTGTTCTTTTCCCCATGTGTCACTTCCAGATGAGTACCATGGGGATGAAATGCCACTTGGTCATCACAGGGCATTTTGCCTGGGGGGGCTGGATGGAAAGTCGTAGGTTGGGACCATGCAGGGCCTGAGGACAACTGGCATCTTCTGTCACTGCAGCAGCTCTCAGGAACATGGTGACACAGTGCCTGAATACATCTGTGGCATGGGCAGAGTGGGTTGTATGGGATCATTAAAACAACAGCCATTTTGTTGCTGTTTTGCAGCAACCCCCTGCAATTCTTGCTGAGATCCCTGTGTCTGGTCCATTCAGCAACTTTCATTTCTGATTAAGCTTTTCGGCCTGTGGGTATCTCCTCTCACACCTGTCTTACCATTTCCTTTTACAAGGGCTTAATTTAGAAACCCATTGTACCTGGCCCTGCACAGACCAAGCCAATGTATTTTACATAATGTCTCAGCAGGTCAGGGAAGCAGACTTGTTCTAAGTCCATTCTGGAGGGAAGGATGGGCTTGTGCTTCGGGTTTTGGTTCTGGGAGAAACAACCCCTGTTCTAACAGTGTCCACAGATTTCCCGAGACCTTTATGAAATCACTTACCCTGCCTTGAACTTAACTTCTGTGTCTGGAAAATAATCAGCATAACACTTTCCTTAGCTCTGGTTTTAGGATAAACTTAGTATCTAGATGGCATCAAAGTCCTTGTGTTCACAAATAGAATAAGAAGCTGATTTCTGTGCTGAGAGGACTTCAGCGCGTAAGTGCAAGACGGGGACAACAGGCAGGTCCAAGTCTGACAAGCAGCAATGAAACAAGGCAGAGCTGACGGGCAAACAGACCCTGGGCACTGCTGCTGTCAGCTTTTCCATCGGCATCTCGTCAGGGATGTGAGAACGAGAGAACGAATCACTCCGTGGGCGTTCACAGGAAGCTCCCCCCCGAGCGTGAGGGAGAGCACGGGACAACCCACATGAGGGGGTTTGAGAATCCACGTGGGTGATCTTCCCAGCAAACATGGGGGACAGGAGACTCTGTGATGCGCCTGAAGGAGGCACAAACACCCCCCACCTCCTTGGCAGAGGACTCAGCTGGCAAGATCTGATCTTTGTGTTCACTTGAGGCTTTCTATTTGTTCACTAAATGCCCCTGGACCTTGCTTTCAAGTCTCTCTTCCTTCTCTGTCATTGTCACTGCCACAGCAACAGGCGAGTCTGAGAACTTACGCGCAGGGAAGATGAGTTTGCACTGAGGAAATGGCCTGAAACTTTTGCAGAGCCCACTGGAGCCAGTCCATCTGAAGACAGGTGCTTTCCATCCATGGGGCCACGAGCATGGATGAACCGTCCAGTGGCTATGTGCCCTCCAGAGCTCTCATTGCTGTCAGTCAAGCTCTTCCCCACTAAATAGCAGCGGAGGAAGCTCCCCAAGTATTGCTTTTTTATTTCAGTGCTGCCACACTCGCTGACGTCCTCGCTAATCCTCTTGCGGCAGCAGGCTGCTAATCAAAAACTGCTCGCCACGTTGGCATCATTCTGGGAAGCCAACAGAGCGCAGAGATGCTCAATTCCTCCCCCTCCACACACCTTCCATTGTCTTCAGGACTGACAGCTCTGATGTGGAGCAGTGATAAAAGCCAGCTGATGCTGTCAGGGCCTGGTACAATTGCACCGCGGGGAAAAAGGCGACTGGCTCTGACTCATCGTAGCCGCCTGGAGCTCAGGATGCCTTGCACACGTGCTGTCTCCTGGCAGGGCTCATCACAGAGCAGTGCACCTGGATACAGCCCTCTGAGGCAGGATTGACCAGAGGCCTTTGGAAGGGCTAGGACTGGCAGCCAGGGGGGTGGCCAAACATCCTTTGAGATGCTAGGAAAACCCACAGGGAAATAAAAAAGACTCTTTTGTAGAATCATAGAATATCCCGAGTTGAAAGGGACTCACAAGGATCATCCAGTCCAACTCCTGTCCATGCATAGGACAACACCAGAATCCCACCATGTGAGAGCGTTGTCCAAACACTCCTTGAGCTCTGTCAGCCTTGAGGCCGTGCCCACCGCCCTGGGGAGCCTGTTCAGTGCCCAACCACCCTCTGGGGGAAGAACTTCCCCTGACACAGCTCCAGCCATTCCCTCAGGTCCTGACACTGGTCACAGAAAGAAGAGATCAGTGCCTGCCCCTCCACTGCCCCTCGTGAGGAGATGGTGATGAGGTCTCCCCTCTGTTGAAGTCTTTGGTGTGTATGGAGGAATAAAGGTTGGTTGGATGTTCATCTGCTCGTCCTGTGTTCAGGGGTGTCTAGCACAGCATTTATGCAACTCCTGAATGGTAATCTCTGAAATAGCACCTCTCCTTCAGCTCCTCACATTCCCATCCTTACGGAATGAGCTGAGTTCACAGTTGAATTTCTGGGAGGATCCAAGATCCAAGGGGTCCAAACTTGAAATGCATCAGGAGTGCCAAGCCAGGATGGGAAGGACATTCAAAGAGGGGAAGTTGGACTTCTGTGTGATGAGAATTTCTGAGTGACCTTGAGTAAACTGGCTCAGTGCTGCCCATCCTGCCCAGGTCAGCAGCTGAAATTTCCATTACTGAAAGTAGAAAGTCGGGGTCATTTCTGTTTCATTTCTCACTTTTTCCCAAACATGACATTGAGTGAGAGGCATTAGGAGTTCCTCCTATAAATAGGATCGCCCCTGTCAAAGCTAGTTAAGTCATACCCAGTGTCAAGCCCATAAACAAGGTTCCTCTCATGCACTGTCTGGATGGTGCAGAGGGGGCACAGGGAAGTTTGACAGCTCCCTGTTTGACTAGTTTGCATTGGGACACCAGCTATTTTCAAGGCAACAAACATGATCATCCCCCAGCTCCCATCTGGAGGATTTTTGGAAGTGGTGCAGGACAGAGGCAAAGTACTTGAGGACCACTGCTACACGTTGTAGCAGAAGTGAAGCCTCCCAGCTCCCAGCCTCGCAGGTGCTGGGATCTCCAGGGCTGCTGTCACGGCAGGGATCAAACATTCTAATTGTATCTATTCCTTCAAGGTCCTTCCCCAGTTATGCCCTAGAAGTCTGGGATGACCTGGAAACTCTGCACTTTCACTTGTCTCAGTTTCCCCTGGAGGGAGCTGCACTTTCCTCTTCCTTTAGAGCTTCCCAGTTCTTTATCTCCATGAGAAGCAGCAGTTCCAGTGACAAAGCGGTTTTGCCATGCAGGAAGTCAGCTGGGGCATGGCAGTGAAGCCAGGGACACAAAGCAAAGCATCTTTGAAAGAAGAGAGTGTAAGTGTCCCCCCGTGCCAGCTGCAGGGACATCTGGATGGAGCTGGCTTGGCAGAGCTGCAGGGTCACCAGGCCTGTGCGTCACAGCGGCTCCGGAGTGGAGTATTTTGGAATAGTGGGAGCTGACAGAGGGACCTGAGGCCCCTTCGCTTTCCTTCTGACCCCTGGGAACTTCTTCCCACTTCTTCACCAAACTTTGTGCTGCTCTGAGACTGGAGGCTGCAAGGAACCTGCTCTGCCAAAGTGCATGTCTTTAAAAAAAAAAGCAACCAAAAAACAAAGAAGGATTAAAAAACAAAGTAGAACATTTCTATGGTCTCATTTCCCCACAGATCCACAAGCAGTTGCATCAGTACAGCTGAGGGGGTGGAAAACTGAAGTGGGGGCAGAAAGGAACAAAAACTTTCTAAGTGAGCTCTGAAAATGTTCAATAACTATATGGAGACCTATAACTGCTTGTCCCTTCCAGACATGAAGAGCTGTCTGTTTCTCATGTGTGGAGACACAGACACAGCCAGCTGAGCAGGGAGCAGAGATGATTTGTTGGAAGCTGAGCTGAGAGGAGCTTAGCAGGGGAGGAATTGCTACTTGTTCTGAGATAGGCTAATTATATTCCATGTCCTCGGAAGCCAAACCTTTTCTACTCCACTTGTATAATAGAGATCCTACAGCTCTACAAAAGTACCAGGGTTCCCTCCCATCTCCACTGTGCACAGCAGCCTGTTCCACTGCCAGTCTCCACCCCAGATGGATCTGGATGTCAGTCCTGCATTCCCTGGAGAGCTGCTGAAGCACTTTGGATTCCTCGGAGATGGAAACTCTTCTAGAAACGCCGGGTAGAGTTACTCTAATTCCTTGCTGTTCGGGATCAAACTGAAGCCTGCTGCTTAATGGGGGATAAGTGGATGTAATGCAGTCAGTCAATAACTTTATGCACACATGCAGAGCCCTTTGGATTACTGATTTCCAAAAGACAGTCTCCCTCACGAACCCTGCACCACACTGACTCAGCCCTGAGCCTTTTAACTTTGTATTTCCTTCTTCACTTGCACTTTTATTCTTCCACTCCTTATTCATTTTTTCCCCTACTTATTCATTTTTCCCCCCGTAGAAGTTTTCAGCTTGTCAAACGACTCTCCCTCTCCTTGTCTCTTTTCTCTTTGCCTTTTGCAGTGGGAGGAAAGATAATAATAAAAAGAGCAGTTTTCAAATAAGAAGCCCCACGTGTTACCTGGGAACTGTCTCTCAGCATCCAAATACCTGCTGGGGCAGAGAGAGCTGAGTCTCTGCTGTTGTTTTGTACCCATCAAACACTGTTTGTGTTTTGTCACATGCTCCTGTCAGGTCTGTCACTTGTACAAGCAGGACTGACTGGGCCCTTGTAAAGTAGGATTTCCCTTTACACCTCCCTGCTAAGCGCTCCTCACTCCTTCCCTTCCTCCTCACAGGGGAAATTACTGCTCTGACTGCTGCTGTGGTAGTTCCCAGGCTGGAGGAATGGCTTTGGGAGTGTTTGTGCTCTCTGCCTCGTCACTCCTGAAATTCTCCTCTTTTTGGGCAGCCCTTTAGTCCTGCCTTATGTCTCAGTGGGGAGAGAAGGGTGAGATAAGGAACCGGTGAACCTGCCTCCCTCGCTCTGTCCTCAGTCCCTGCTCAGCTTCAGGCTGAGCCCTTCACAAATTCAGCACTTTTATGTGACCTTACTGAATTGCTCCTAAAAGGAGAAATTTGCAGGAGAAGGAGCTCCAGACCAAGGTACTCCTGTAAGACCAAAGGACCTGAAGTGACTCCTTTGGGCCCCCCAGATGGAGAGGCACAAGAGGTGATGGTCCAGCTGCCTCACTTACCCCAGCCCTCTCTGTTCCCCTCAGGCTCTTGGCTAAAAGGCTCATTTGACTTTTATGAGGGCTGGAGAGCAAGCAAACAAAGCCTCAGGGTTTAGTCAGCACCAGTGGGTACAACATGTGCCTTTTCCGTCTCTCCCCTTCTTTCTTTCCTGCTGACAATTTTCCTGAACACATGTGGCATCTGCTCAGCTCAGGAGACTCTCCTCAGGAATGAGCCTCAAGACTGGGGCATGAGAGCATTTCTTGCCATGTGGGAGTGAGGGCTGCCTTCTCTTTCACTTCCAGGACATCTCAATACCTTTTGGGCTCCAGGGAAGCTGAGAAAGGTAGGGAAAGAAGGGGGGAGATACTGGAAGCATCTTGGAGCATGGAAATGCTCTATTGGATGGAGAAGTCACTCAAGCATGAGCCCAAAGGCTTCCAAGTAGAAGGACATGGGATTTTCCCTCCCTGCTCTTCCCTGGAGGTCTGACTTACAGCTGCAGCCTGTTCTTTCCATGTCACCAGTAGCGGGGTCAGAGGAACTCACAGACCTCAGGTTGTGGTCCCCACACCATCAGGGATCCCCGAGACGAGGGTCTGGCTTGGGTCTCCACAAAGGTAGAGCTGGAGGCCACGCTTGGAGCTGCAACGGAAAAGCTCCTTTTCCTACACACTGCTGGGTTTTGCTGTCTGTAACTAACCTCTCCTCGGCTGCTGGGACTGTGCTCTGGGGCTGGGAATGAAGCATTGCTCATCCTGCTCATCTGTTCCTTACAGGAGTTTTGGGAATCTTTGTAAATAAGCCAAGAACATGAGAAATAGAAATTCCTCCTGTTCCAGGCCCTGCCTGACACTGCACAGATCCTTTGTTCTTGGCTTCTTTCTCCCTCCCAAGGCCTCAGAGAAGTTCTTCCAACAGCACACCCTCTCGCCCCCCCTCAGCCTCTTCCACCAATTAGCAGTTATCCATTAACTGCTCAGGAATAATTCCTTCAATTAGCCCATCTCTTGAGGATGTCCTTCCCCAGGTGCTGGCAATGCCACTTAAGCACCCACAGGAAAGAAGCACTCAAGAGCTATAAATACATATTAAAGTGCTTGTTTAGGACCTCTTTGTTCTTCCTAACTTTGTGGTGTTCCTGGTTTCAGCTGGTCCACAGAGAGCTCAGGATCAGCCCTTATCCTTATTCCTAGGAGTCCTGCATTCTGGGCTGTGCTGCCAGAGCTGACCTTTGTGGCGTCGAGTTTCTTCCTTTTTGTTGAAGGGAGTGTGTGATGACGCCAGGAAGGCTCAGAAACAGCCCATGGTATTCTGTGACCCAGTCAGGCATGATGGATGCAGGATGGTAAGAAATAATCTTTATGTGTTGCAAAGGAGACTGTTCAATAAAATAAATGTTTTTAAAGGAGAAGGAAAGAAGCAGGAACTAGTAGAATAAAGGATGTTTTCAACGTTTTAAGAGGAATCTGGAAAAAGAGAGATACTTTTTAAGGTGTAAAATGGTGTCAGAAGGAACATAATATTGTTACTTTTTTGATGAGAGCAGTTTGCTGGAAATGGGAGAACGTGCAGGTTATCCCAGGTAGGAGAGAAAGTGGTGATGGAGTAAAGGTTCCTTTGAAGTTTTCTGGTCCTACACAGAAAGGACAGATCCCTGCTCTCCTGAACACAACAGGAATCAAGCACAAAATCATAGAATGGTTTGGCTTCGAGGAGACCTTAAAGCTCATCTAGTTCCAACCCATGGGCAGGGACACCTTTCAGTTGACCAGGTAGCAGGGGATGTTGCCATGTTCGCAACTCTGCCCCGTTTCTTCTCTGGGCCATGCTCTCAGAGCCCTGCCTAGCTGAGCCTGGAATTTCCTTGTTGCTTTCTCCTTTCCCCCCCACCCACTTTGCATTTAAGACATCACCCAGCAAATTCTCTCAGCCCCTTCCTGAGGGGAATGCTTTTTTTCCCCTTCCACATGCTTTGTTTTCACAGTGTTTGAAATGCAGAGTGCTGCTGGCTTATCTTCTATCAGTGGCTGTTCCAGGGCTAAAGATGAGCCAGAGGGGGAAGATCAAGACACAGGAGGAAGAGAGAAGGTAAATGGATTAGTCAGGACAACTCTACATGTCTGGGAGCTCTTAACCTTGTGATGGTCTTGCAGGGGAAATGATGGAAGATTGAAATTAGAGATGCCACAACCTAGCCCAACATGGAGGACAGTGAAGAGAAAAGGATGTGATATTCCCTGGCATCTGCTTTTTGCTCCTGTACTGGGGACTGAAAGTTGGAGGGTTCAAACAGTGTGGCACCAGGCAGTGTGGGTGGAGCTGGACCCGTTTCCATCGAACAGGAAGGGGGGTGTGATTTGACATGGAGCTTTTAGTGCCCAAATACCTTCTGAAAGCTTCTCCACCTTGTCTCTCCTCACGTGGGCAGTTATTTCCTAGTTTCCTAAGGGAATTGCTAAACAAAGACCCAAAATCTGGTGAGCGAGCTGCTGGCTCAGTGACACAGAGCTCGGTTCTGCTCAGGTAGCACTGCGGCTGCAAATTAATTACTGTTAGAGATGCCACCTTCCTGCAGAGAACAGCAATTTCTGCAGAGGGCACAAGGCCTGGTTTCGTCGAGTGCCCAGCCTCTAAGGAGGCCTTCTGGCATCCCTGCACTGCCCATGAGCCCATCTGTTCCCAGTGGGAGCCGCGGAGCCATCAGGCAGTGCCGGATGGAGACATGTTTTGACTCACGGGTCAGAGGCGGTGCAGAGAAGTCTATCGTTCCCAGTCGCTTCTTTAATTGACACAGTGAAAGAAGCCACATCTTCCTGCTTGGTTCTGACCAGGTCTGTAATTGAATTCAGCTCAACATCTCCGCTCTAGCCCCCCAGGGACCTGTCAATTAATGATGGATTTTTTCTCGCCTTGGGAATTTCTCCTCGCTCCTATTCTTTGTAGTTAATAGGATCTAGTGCTAAAACCGGCAGTAGTGAATCTCCCACCCCCCATTTCCTACCTTTCCCAAAGGTGCCTCATGAAGAAAAGGGCTTGGGCATTAAAAGAGAGATGAGTGAACATCAGGAATTGAAAATGTGAGCAGCTTTCCTGTCTTTTGTTCATTCATCCTTCCTCTCACTCCTCTCAGGCCTTTTGTTTCTCCTTGCCAAAACTGCTTGTGCACACTTCACTCAGGATCTCATGAGACTGTTTTAGAAACTGCAAAGCTGAATTGGATCCTTCTTTTTCCCCACTCAGAGCACAATGTCTGCTTAACCTTTCTTCTTTGGCATCTGTCTCTCCCAGCAAACTATTTGCAGCTCCTGGTTGCAGAGGAATTCCAGTGCTGACTGGGTTTAAAATGGGGGTTGCTGGGGATGTAGGCAGGAGTGTGAGATATGCCGTAAGGTGCAATTTAAGACTGGCTGCAGGAGGCACTTATTCCATGGATGTGCCTTAGCCTTGTCTCTCTAAGCCCAGCCAAGATGTGGAGGTTTTTTGTTGCTCCTAGAAAGGGAAATTTGTTTTGCATGCCAAAGAGTGAGAAAAGACAGGGGTCAGCTGTTCTTCATCCTCTTCTAGTCCCTCTTCCCCTCCTCGCATCACCCCAGCTTTCCTTTTGGCATTTCTGAAACGAGTTACTGCTGCCTTAACGCATCCAGTCGCCATGGGAGAGATCTTGGGGGTTTCTTAAGCTGTTGGATCCTGTTGAACACCCTTGTTAAACTTCGCCCTCACTGCTGCGTGCGGGGAGCTTCCCACGCAGACCAAAGTTCGGTGCCCAGCCCACGGGTTCTCCCCCTCAGGCACTGACGTACGAGGCTCTGCTCGCAGGAGGCGGCGAGGGAGGGAGGGTGTTTGGGAGAACGTGTCTTTGAAGCAGTGACTGTTTGGTGAATGTGCAGAGACAAGGAGATTGGGTTTGGTGGGTAACCATGGGAGTCTGGTTAACCAGGGTAATCACCGGTGTCTCTGGTCCCTGCTCACAGGGAAAGTCCCCTAGCCCTGCTCCTTGTCCTGGCCAGCTGCAGCTGGTGATGGGTGGGAGGAAAGAGTGCAGTGGGAAATCCTTCCCTGATCCTCCTCTTGGGGACCACTCTTGGTACACTTTTCCTGTGTGGGAAGGGACTAAGTTGCCCAGGAGATAAAGGGCAGATACAGGAGATCTGGATCTGTTAGACTTGGTGCTTGCATGAAGAACTAGAAAGCAGAGAGCTTTTACCCCTCTTTTCCTTCACTCTGTGATTCTTTCCCAGTTTCCAGAAGCTTTTCTGGTTTGTTATTGGGGAGGAAGGAGCCAGGAAATGGAGGGAAGTGCTACAGACAGAAATGCCGAGAGATGCATTGTTGGGCTCTTTAGGTTTGGTTCTTGGGTTTTTTTTTTTACATATGTGTCAGACCTGTGCTACACTTCTCCATGGGGATCCACATTCACTGCCTGGATCTTCTGGAGCAGAAGGATGAGGAAGATGCTCATACACAGCTGGGAAGAACCTCAGGATGTTGCTTCCAGTCACCTGCTCCTGAGACCATTGAGATGGTACCCTCACATGGTGCTGAGATTGGTTACACCAAGAGCTCACAGGACAATACAGCTCTGCAGTGTCCCAGAGATACCAGTGCCTGCCATGACTGGTGAGAGGAGCAGAAATATGGAATGGTTTGGTTGAAAGGGACCTTAAAGCTCATCTTGTTCTAACCCCCTGCCATGAGTAAGGACAACTTCCATGAGACCAGGTTGCTCCAAGCCCCATCCAATATCTTTCTCTCCATGTGATGAGACCCTCTTTTAGCTGACAGCAACACTCCTGGAGGCAGGGACAGTCACACCAACATGTGCTTGTGTCCTGCATCCACCAGCTGTGAGGAGGAGGAGATCCCTGTTGTTAGGGTGTGCTGAGACACCACTGGGATCACTGGCTTAGGGACATTTAAGCCTTTGTTTTCTATTCACAGTGTCTCACTTTCCCAGGCCTGGCAGAGAGCAGGGAAGAGTTATCTGCAGCCTGAGTTGAGATCAGCGGGAGCAGGGCTGTCATCCTGCTCGTGCACAGGGCTGTTCTCACGCCCTGTTTCCTTTGTGGACAGAAAGAAGAGTTATCTGGAGCCTGCACCTGCTTCCAGCTGAGGAGAGGAAACACTTCTGGAGGGAGCAGAGGATGGTGGTGGTATCTCAGGAATCCAGGAAGGATCAGGGCTCTGCACAGTAGAGACTGTTATTGTGAGCTTGTGGTCAGGGTGGTTGGAAAAATCATTGCCCTCAGCAGGAGAGGACTCAGAATTAAAGTCATCACCCTGGTGCTTTGTCAAACTGAGCTGCTGGTGTAAGTGAGAGCTACCTTGGGCCACAGAGGACACATTCCCCAGCCCCTGGGCCAGTAAGGGCTGTACCTTTGCTCCTTGCACTGCCTGCACCTGGCTGCTCACGGATGAGGAGCACCTCAGCCAGTGCTTGGCTGCTCCATCGCTCTTCTGGCTGCTTTTGGGCACAGCTGGGGATCTGCTCCATCCCATGGCAGTAATTTAGTCCTGGAGACATCCAGTTCTGTCCTGGCTGTGTCCCAGAGGCCCCAGAGATCCAAGATGTCCAGACAGCTAAACTGCATGGCCTGAGGGAAGGGAGGGCAAATACATCTGAGCTGAGGAGTGATCATGTTAATGCAGTGCATTAATGAGGAAATTGAAATAAAGGACTTTATTAGGGATGTAAAGTGAGTTGGTGGCAGGCTGGAAGTCTCCTAATGAGAGCTCTCCCCTGAGTTTTCTACCCTTTTGTGAACCAGGACATGCTGTTTTGAAACAGTACATTAACTCGACGCTAAGAGGCTTCTAAGAGGTGGGTGGGGAGGAAGGAGCCAGGAGATGGGGAGGAAGGAACCAGGAGATGGAGGGGAGCACTAGAGAGAGTGATACTGAGAGGGTTATGCTGGATCTGAATTCCCCTGTGACTTTGGGCATGATGAAGAGCCTGGATACCCCAGCACAATGAGATGCTGACTCAGTTCTGGACACAACCCCAACCCTTCCCTAACACCGTGTCCTTGGAGGCACCTTCCCACATGAGGAGCTGGGCAACAGCACAGCCAGGTCCCCCCCGGCACAGGGCACCCAGCAGCTCTACTTACCTTTGGTTAAATCACTGCCTCATTAGAGCCTCAAATTAAGTCACCACCTTGCTGGATCAATACCATTTTCCATGATGCACTCGTGACACTAAGGCCGGGAGATGGATTGATGCTGGGAGGCTGAAGTGCTGCAGGGGAGCTCCAGTCAGACCCAGTGCCGGGCAGGGTTTGTTATCAGGGGACAAAGGGCAAATTTCCATGGAGAGCAGCAGCTGATGGCAGAGGCAGGAGGTGTGGGGGAGTGGGGGCACAAGGACAGTGCCCATGTCTCCTGTCACCTCCTGGGGCTTGGTGCTGGACCCCGTTTTAGACCTGAGGGCTGTTCTGTGAGAAGCCTGTGGAAGAAATGGTGTCTTCCAGGTGTGTCTGCCCTGGGATTTTGGGCTAAAATGGACTGTTCTCTCCACTCTCCCATTCCCCATCTCTGTGAGCAAGGTCCGGGCAAGGAAAGGCCAAAGGAGCAACTCTCATGGGGTGATTGCAGTGGCATGAGGGTGCCTGGGGTTGCCTGATGCCATAGTGGCCCCTCTGCACAGGAGGCACAGCCTTCCCACCCCAGAAGCCACCATCACAGAGGTTCTCTCTCCCCACTGTCCATGGGAACTGCCACTGTGCACTGGCTGGGATAGGACCAAAGGGACCCTTCAGCTGCCCTGAGCCTGCTGGAAAGATCTTAACTGGTGTCTACCAGGTGTCAGTGGCTCAGCTGGGGACTGGATCCAAGCGAGGAGTCCCTGGGGCTGAGTTTGAGGTGAGTTGGGGCAGTTTGGGATTGCAGGTGCCAGATCACTGTTCTCTGAGCTGCAGCCAGGCCAGGAAGAGTTTGTGGCCAGAGTGAACCCTGGCAGTCCCAAATCCCAGCCCTGGGATGTTTGTAGTTCTGCCAGCTCCCCCCGCATGGAGGCTCAGAGGGGACACCTCTGCCCTTTCCAGTGGTGAGGACCAGAGACCACCCTCCTTGTCCTGGCCACCTGCCCTGCTCCAGGTGCCAGGGTTAAGGTCACTGCTTCATCTCTTGCCCCCATCTCCTTCACTCAGTGCCTTGCCCACCCCCATGCCCCAAGGAGCACTCAGCCCATGGTCCCCGGGTGCTGGGTGCTTGTCCAGCCGACTGGAGGAGCACGCAGTGCTGGTGGGTGGTGCAGAGCAGGGGCTACAACCCCTTCTTCCTGCTGCTGCAGCTGAACACCACATGCTGGGTGACTGGGAGGGGAATGGGACCAGTCTGCTTCATGGACTGAGGGGGTTTGACAGTTCCATTTCCACTCTGTGCAAAATCAGAGCCTTTTGTAGAGCCACCCCTTCCCAGCTGCCTCCCTGGGAGCAGGGGGGGAATTCAGAGGGGCCCTAAAACCATCCCTCACCCCCAGACCCAAACACCTCCTGCCCCCAGGGTACCCACATCGCTGCTGAACCAGAACTCCTGGGTGCTGGCTGTCTTTTCTTTATAAACCTGTAACAGCACAATTTATTCAATATATTTGGCATAAAAAAGATGGGATTCCTCCCGTTAATCCCTCTGCAGACATGCCCAGGGGTGACCTGGCAACTGTCACTGCTGCCCACCCCAAGGTGTGAGGGGGTTGAGTGGGTGCATCTGAATAAAATACAAAAGCAACAAGAGGAGGGCAAAGCTGATAAAAATGTCCAGAGCAGCTGTGGCAATGTGGGCAATGAGGTGGCACCACAATTGGCTGTCGCCTATTTTGAGGCTTATTATCTCTGGCTTGCTAAAGAAACCTTGTTTTTCTGTCCCAGGAGCCCTCTTAGGAGCTGAAGTATTTCTGCAACCCAAAAGTCTCTGACCTGCTTCCAGAAGGGATACAGGAGGAAGTCCAGGGAGCAGGACAGACCCCTTGTGAGGAGTGGGGGCTGCTGGCCAATTTGGGCTGAAGAAAAGATGAGAAGAAGGAAATAACTTTCACGTGGCTCACACAGGGAGCAGTTCATGAGCTGATCCCCACCCTGGGAAGCTCATCCCTGGCCTGGAGAACAGGAAGAGTGGAAGGCACACAGCTCATGTGGGTGCTGCCAGGGCAGCAGGGCTGTCTCTGTGCAGGCAGAGAGCTGAGCTCTTTGTTCATCCCTGCTACGAAGCAAGAGAAAAACACTCCTGCTGAGTGCATCCAGAAATAACCCAGGCCTCCAGAAGCCAAAAAAGCTTCCAAGGGGGAATTTTAAAGTGCTGGGAATTTGGCCTCTCAGCCTGTGCTTTGGGCTGCTCTGCTGTTGTAATGTCCCAGGCAGGGAAAGGCAGACTGTGAACACTGCCCCGCTCCTGATGTCCAGGAACTTGCATCTCAACAGGCAGCAGTTCACTCATGGATCACCCCAAAACCCTCAGCTCCCATTTCCACCCTAACCACCATCACAGCTCCTGCCTTGAAAGGACACTGGTAATGGGCAGCACTTTCCCTGTGGGATGTACTTTAGGGGTTGTGGTGCCCCAACATCCCTCAGGAGCCCCTCACTGTGCTGCATCCCTGGCTCAGCACTCCCCTGAGATGAGGCCTCCTGGCAGGCACAGCCTTGCTGCTGGTGGGGCCAGGATTTGGGAGTCTGGAAGGGGAATGTACTAATAATGAGAGGTCCCATTGCCTCTGGAAGGGAGGAGCTAGGGGCATTTATAAACAGGCCTTTCTTGTCTCTGGGAAGGACAGCAGATTCCTGCACTATCCAGATGGAATTTGAGTCACATCGTAAAGAGAACGGTCTCTCAGTGGCACATGTCAGAGGCTGCAGGGAAGATAAGTGTTGCTTCATTGCTCTGGCCCCACTGTTTGTTCCCCCACAGGGATCTCCTGGACAGCTTTTCCATGTGTCAGCATCTCCTCACCACCCCAGAGCAAGGGCATCGCGTGGCAGATGCTCCATGGAGGGAGAGACACCTTGTCACGCAGCAACAGCTCTGCTCTGGCTCCTGGGGCAGCTCAAGGCTGCTCTATCCCTTCATTTGGGGATGTAACCCAGCACATTGCTTGGCTTCCAGCATCCACAGGCAGGCTGCAACCTTTGGAAACTTCCTGTGTCCCTGGTGTGTCCCTGCACACCCCAAACTGCCCCCTCTGAGGCAGGACACAAAGATGAAATGAACCAAGTGGTCTGGGCACATGCAGGAGGTCACTGAAGATGTGTTGGCTTTGCAAAGCAGATCCTGTGATGGATACAGGACCAACTATTTATTTTAAGTTTTACAGGGGGCATTTTCCCTTGCCAGGAGCTGGAGAATAGAGGACCCGGGTACCATCT
Source organism: Pipra filicauda (assembly GCF_003945595.2). Classification (NCBI taxonomy): domain Eukaryota; kingdom Metazoa; phylum Chordata; class Aves; order Passeriformes; family Pipridae; genus Pipra; species Pipra filicauda. The sequence continues at coordinate 898,246 of NW_024104339.1, read as the reverse complement.
GCCCAGGGGACTGGTGAATCATCCTATTTTCCAGTTAACAGCACTTGTTTGCTTTGGGAGATCTCCAAGTTAAGGGGGAAGAAAAAGAAAACCCAACCCATGGATCTTTTCCCACACAATGAGAAAAATGCCTTGTTTTCTTTTTTTTTTCTTTTCTTTTTTTTTTTTTCTCCCAACAACCAGTGTCAACTCTGCTTTTACTTAGCAGTGGGCTGGATAAAAATAGGCTGTGAAGTCATGACGCCTTCGGAAGAAGAACCAGGTATGGCCTGGAGGGAGGGGGTGAGAGGAGTCAGGCTTGGGCGACTGGGACAAAATCCAACGTGATGGAGGCAGGGTCTGTCCCAGGAGAGCTGCTGCTTATCCTGGAGCCTTGTGGGTTCCCCAGCACATTTCTGGGAGAGGCAGGAAGCTCTTTAGTGGATGCTCCAGAGTTCAAGCTGTCTCTCACGTGGTGTGGATGGGGCTGTGACCCAGGGAACTCCAGGAGATGGGCTCTGTGCAAAGCCGAGGCATTCGGAGCTGGAGGCACCCTGGGAAACAAGGTTAGCGGCGGGGAATGGAAGCCAAGGGGTTGTGCTCCTGCTTTCTCCAGGACCATATTGCTGCTGCCTCCTCCCTTAGTTTTTCTGCTCAGCTCCAGTTTTCCTCCCGTTTGATCACTGTGCCAGGCTCTGATCACGCTGGGCTCTTTGGAAAGAGCAGGCTTGGGAGGGGCTTTGATGTCTCCTGCTCAGGGCAGGGGCCCTGGAAAACACCTGGACACCTGGAGCATGAGGAAGTGCAGCTGATGCCCATATTTTGGTTCTGCTGGTGGGGGGTTCCTGTGGCAAAGCCTTCCTAGGGCTGTTCATGCAGGGCTGGGGCACATCTTGAGCTTGGGCAGGCTCAGGGCTGGGGTGGCTGCAGGTGAAGATCCTCTGGGCAGAATCTCTCCAATATTTCTGCATCACGGGACAAATCAGGGGTGTGAGGGTAACTTTAGAGCCCCACAAGGGGATGTGAAAGCCCAGGACGTAGCAGGGAGGTGATGAATCCCCCCTGCAGGGCTGGCTTGTCTCAGGTGTGTCTTGGCTGAGTGCTGAAGAAGACCCCAAATTGCTGGTCCTCCCCAACCCTCGTTGCAGTGGGATCCTGTGGTGTCCCCTCTGTCACCACACAACTCCAGCTCTGTCCTGCCAAAGCCACGCCTACTGCCTTTGCTTTGTACCCTTGCAACCAAGCACCAGCTCAGGCCACAACTGAAAGAAGTTTGGCAGGCCTCAGCACAGACTTCCATGGGTATTTGTGCACATGCTTGGAAGCACCATGGAAGCTGCAAGGAGATGCCAATTTTATGTAGCAAAAGGAGGCTGCACAGCAGGGATGATGGGCCCTGCCAGGACCAGAGAAGCCGGAGCTTCAGGCTTTACATTTTCAGGATACAAGGTGGGAGGTTTTTTGTCCTTCTACTTCAACAAATTAAAATTTCCAATGAAAAAAAATAATCCCTGTGGAAACCAGCCTCGCCCACAAGGAAGGAGCCTTCTATCAACAAGAAAATTCACATGGTGGGGAAAAAAACATGTCCTTTGCTCTTCCACCCTCTCCTGAGCCACAGTTTCTCCACAGTGGGAGGCTGGAGAGGCGCGAGGGGAATATCTGCATTTCTCTGGGATCAGTCACTGGAACCAGCATTATCACTGGAACAATGGGCTCAGCCTGGGCCCGCCTTGCCAGAGCGGCTCCGCTGCAGCGATCCCGGGTTTATTTTTGTCCAGGCTTGGAGCAGGTTGTGGAGATCAGGTGACAGTGCCCGAGGAGCGCTTGGCACCGCCTGTCCTGCAGCCGCGTGTGTGCCCGTGTCCGTGGGAGCAGTGAGCAGGCAGGGCTGATGGAGCAGGGCTGGGCAGGCAGGGGGGCTGCCTCTCCTTATGGGATTCTTTCTCTTGGATGAGCCTGCCCCAGAAACCCCTCATAGGAGAAGGGATGTCTCTCAGTGTGGGGACCACTGGGGATCCCACTTGACCTGGCTTAGAGCTTTGCAATGCGGTCTGGGGAATCAAAACCAGTGGCTGTGCTTTGGCTCTGGCATTATGAGCTGGAAACCAGTTTCTGACAGAATTGAGTCATGGACGTTAAGGGAGGCAACCAAGGAGACACAGAAAGCACTGTGGTGGAGCCAGGAAAGCCCAGCTTCACAAGAACCTCTGCAATGTCTACCTCTATGAGCTTGCCTTGTTCCACATGGTTTCCATGCTGGGTTGTGTTTGAGCAGTGACCAAGGCACCAGCTTATTCCCAGTGTCACCATGCTGTCCCAGAAGAGCAGTCAGCCTGGCAGATGTGGCTGAGATAACCTTGGAGTTGGCTAATTTGGCAAGGTAGTCCAACCTGCCAACATCCTTGGCCACACAAGGACACCTTCCTTCCATCCCTGCTCCATCCCCAGCCTCAGCAGAGCCCTCTCGCCTGCAGGTTCACCTTCTGCTTTCTCCATCAGCTGGAAACAAGCTGCAGCACTGGAGGGTTTTATTTCCCATGGGGGTGTAAAGAGAGAGGAGCCTGGAGTTGATCAAAGTCTGGGAAATGCACAGGAGCAGCTGTGGCTGGAGGAAGCTCACAGGCTTCTGTACTGGAGAGGGGGCAGAGCTGCACTGGGGTCTGGGGAGACAGGGATACAGAGGGCTGGGGTCTGTTCAGTGGGTGGCACTTTGGGAACAGAGGAACATGACATTAATTTTTCATGTGTGGGATGAGGAGAAGGATGAGGGTGCTGTGCCCCAGCTGGGGGACCAGGCATGTGTGGCATCACACACACGATCACTCTGTGTCCGGAGAACGTGCAGCATCACTGTCCTGTGACTCTACACATGAGTCCAGCCTGACCTCAATGGGAGGCAAGTGTTCTGTGACAGAGGCTGGGGCTCACCCTGATCCTGGGGAGTATTCCAGGGGGTATTCCAGCTGCCACCTGTGAGCAAACCTCACCCTCTGTGGGTCAGGCCATCCTGCAAAGAATCCCCTTTTATATAAATCTCAGCACACGATTCGAGAGTGGAAGGAGCCTACCCTGGCCCAGCAGGTCATTTCAGGCTTGGCTGAGCTCCTTTCCTCTTGAGGGGATGCTTGCCAGCATCTCGGAAATGGCACCGGTGGGATCTGCAGCCCGGGCACAGCACTGTCCGTCAGGACCTGCTCTCTGCAGCTCAGAGCAGCAAATCCCTCTTGCAGCAGGAGGATGAGGATGAATGATGTGGGAGCATATGGAAATCTATGGACCCCTCTGGCAACAGTTGCATTGAGCCTAACACAGCTCCAAGGGTCTGACCCTGCCGGTGCCTCCCAGCTGCGTCTCCCTGGATCAGTGTGTCTGGATGTGCCTGATGTTGAGATCAAAGAGCCTGTGTTCATCCACAGGACTGGAAACACTCGATGGAAGGGATGCAGGAGCAAAGCACCATCCTCTTCTGCACTCCCAGCACAACCTTTGCATTGTTGTGTAAGAAAGGACACACACAGACACACACACAGACACACACATACACACACACACAAAGAGAGAGAAATAAAACTGTGGATATCACCCATCAGATCAGTTTTCCTGTGGGGAAGACTTCCAGACTGCTCTGCTGGGTGATATTCTGCAGGCATTTAGCCCACAGGAGCTAAATCCAGCTGGGATTTGTAGCGAGGTCTGATGCACCCTCCACTCCCTGGACTGTCACGGTCAAGGCAACGTGTCTTTCTGGGCTGATTATGGAAAGTGTCAGGGACCATGCAGCCAAGACTGACAGGCCAGGGCTTCTCCTCTCACTCCGCTGTGTTCCACTAATTGCAGCTCTCCCTAATTAAAAATCAGTGATGTGGCTTTGGCAGCTGCAAGGCAAATCCCCCCGGCGAGCCCTGGGCAGAGACCGGGCAGCAGGGAAGGTTGGAGCCATTCCTGGAACCTGGTACATTCCCTGCTGAGCCCTGGTCAGATGCTGCAGAGGAGCCAAACATGCAGGAGAGTCCTCAAAAGGAGCAACAGAATCAGAACCAGCCTTGTCAGAGACGTGGGGCAGGTGGGAGGGTTGTCCTGGCTCCTGAGTTTTTGTGCTGAGCTGGAGTGAAATGTCCTGTGCCAGCTGCAAAGTCCCTTCACAGGTGACACCAGTGGCTCCAGTGACCACACGGCACTGGGAGCTGGGGCTCTGCAGTGGACCTAGCAGATCCCAGGACACTCCTGTGAGCTGGCAACACTCTACCTCTCCCAGGGGACAGGAAGGGCCAGCTCACTGCCAGGCACTTAAAATCAGACCAAGTAAAAGCTGGATGATCTATAGAAGTGCAGTTTCCTGTTGGCTTGCTGGTTGCTGATCCATCACCTCTTTCTGCTTCGTTATTTCCATGTGAGGATAACTCAGATTGTTTGGGGTATGTCTTCCCATGGGATAATAGTCTCTTTGAGCAAACTTGTCCTGAGTGAAGCCAGGAGGAGCATCCAGTTACCAGCATGAATGGATAATGTCAGAGACTCTGGGGTGATTTCATTAACGAGTGCTGCATCAGTGCAGACTCACACACTCACAGACACCAGTGAATTTTCGCTCCAGACTTCAGCCCAAGCACGTGTCCTGCCCTCTCAGATGGGCAAATAACATGGCCCAGAGTTTTTCATGGAATCACAGAATCCTGGAATGCTTTGGGTTGGAAGGGACCTTAAAACTCATCTTGTTCCAGCTCCCTGCCATGGGCAGGGACACCTTCCACTAGACCAGGCTGCTCCAAGCCCGCTCCAGCCTGGCCTTCTCATACTCATACATGTCCTATTTGAAAATCCATGGGTGAAGGGGATGTTTATCTGCCAGGATGTCAGTTAAGGGCAGGATAGATGATGCTTTTGTCACCTGGAGAAGCTCTAGATGGGAATAGAGACATCAGCTCATGTCACCTTAGAGGTTGCTTGAGAGAGGGATAATGGTTTGGGAGAGGGTGAACCTGCACAGCAGCTGCTTCAAGGGCGTGGTACAGAAGGGTCCAGAAGAGGAAGGGCAGGCTGTTCTCTCTGCTGGGCACAGACATCATCCAGGTATTGGTGAGCAGACCTTGGAGAGTGGCTCAAAACCTTCAGTGTGGAGAGCTGGGGAGGGACTTTGGACAGCAGCATGGAGTGAGAGGACAAGGGGAAATGGCTTCAAAATGACAGGGCAGAGTTATATTGGACATTGGGAAAAAATTTTTCCCTGTGAGGGTGTTGAGGCACTGGCACAGATTGCTCAGAGAAGTTGTGGCTGCCCTATCCCTGGAAATATTCCAGCCAGGTTGGATGTGGCTTGGAGCAACCTGGTCCAGTGGAAGGTGTCCCTGCCTGTGACAGGGGGGTTGGAACTAGAAAAGCTTTAAAGCTTTCTTCCAACCCAAATCATTCTGGGATTCGATGATCTCCCTGAGGAAATGGGGAGGATCGTGCCCTGCTCCTCTCCCTGGCCCACAGCCAGGGAGGACTTGCAGATGGAAAGCTTGTGGCTGGGGCTGGCTGCTCTCAGCAGGCTAATAATACCCCTGGGAGAAGGTCAGGTGGGCAGCAGCAAGAGCAGCTCCTGTTACAGGCTCGCCCTCAGCTGCTGGAGCCTCCAGAAAGTTTTGGGATGTCTTGGAGGAGAGCTGGGACTGCGACTGCTCCTCCATCGGCAGGTTTCCTGGGGAGGTGATGGCAGCCAGCTGCGAATGGTTATCCCCACCGTGGTGTGGAGAATTGCTTTAGCCTCCAGGACAAGTCCCTGCTCTTCCATCCCAGCACTGCATCCTCCATGTCAACACATCCTGCCCTGCTTCCCCATCCCAGCAGGATGTGGCCACCACGGGGCAGGCCACCGTGCCATCCCGCCGCCACAAATGTCCCAGCAGAGAGGGTTTTTCTTGCTGAAAAGCTGCTTAGCAGCTTAAGGAAACAATAAAAGTAGTATTATCTTCAATGGTGAGGCAGATGGTTTGGATGATTGGTTTGACTTTTAAGCTGGATTTGAGCTACGGATATTCTGATTTTTAACAATTTTTGGCTGGTCAGACTCCGGTGGAGTAATCTCCAGATTCCTGCTCCCCTTAAATCCAGTCCTCTCTGTGCCAGGGGCTGTGGGATGGAGACCTGCGCTGGCTGGGGGGTGGCACGCATGTGAGGGGGCACCCAGACCCCCACCACCCGGGCTGGCAGCCACCTGACCCCTCTGCCACCATCACGGCCACCACTATCCCTCTGCATGTCAGTTGTCAGCGCTGCCACCGCAACCTTGTCACCCTGACCTTGCGGGGACAAAGCCCCTCTCTGGTCCCATCCCGCGTGGGCGGCAGCGCTCTGCAAATCCATCGCTGGCAGGAGCCCAGGCCTGAGCTTTCTTCCCCCAACATTGTCTTCTGCAGAGGGATTTATTTAGTTTTTCTCCTAATTATCGGGAGCTGTGGACTTCCCGCCACCATCTGAGCGCTGGTCCCAGCCCGGGGAATTGCTCCTGCCGACACGGACCCTGTTCCTGCCGTCGCCCCCACACCCGGTGTCAGTGTGCTGCTGCCGTATGGAGCACTCAGCAGATGATGTCTCGCTCACCAGGACATGGCCAAGGCCCTTCTCATCCCTCCTGCAGCAGGGACCCCCAGCCATCCAGGAATCCCTCCAGGGATAAGGGATCTGCCTTGCTCCAGGGCTCTCAAGCAGCTTCCGAGGCTTCTTGGGGTTGCCGTGTACCCATGTGGAAGGCAAAGAAGGGATTTGGGGATGAAATCCACATTCAGCACTGTTGGGGTTGGGCAAGACTCCTCTGGAAGGTGGTTCCAGCCAAATAAATGCCATCCCTGGAAATTTCATGGGCATTTTCAAGTCCAGTACTGAGGGACATGCAGCACCCACCCAGAGAGGGTCTCAGGTTATTAATGACCTGCCTCAAACCCTGCAGCTGCCCCACCTGAGAAGAGCCATCACACCCATCCTTCATATTAGAACCATTTTTATTTAGCAAATCTCCAGAGCTTTAAAATAAAACTCCCCTAAAACAAGGGTCATCTTTGTGTTTACATTGAAATTGTAAACTCAGCGAAAGAGGAAGACTTCTACAGAGGTCAAAGGTCACCCCAAACAATCCTTTAAGAGAAATAACATCAGTTTTCTGTTCTCATTGCAAGCTCCAGTGCTGGTCAGCAGGCACCAGAGGAGCAGAGGGGAGAGAGGAAGAGAAGGACTGATGGAGGTAGAGGATTTGGAGAGTATGCAGTTTGGTTCAGTTCTGCTACCAAAATACTTCCCTGCTGCACCCGGATCATGAAACAGCAGGGGGAGCGGGGGGGGGGAAACCCCAGTTGTAGGGGAAAAAACCCTGTTGTAAAGAAAAGTGGTTGTTTGGGGTGTGTTTGTGGGAGGCAGAGCAGAGGCTGCGGGGAGGTGAACCTGGAAAGGGTGAGGTGTGGCGGTGCCCGGCGGGTCCCAGGGAGGAGGCAGCACCTGGCAGCGGGATGCAGGGATGGGATGGGGAGCGGGACGGTGCCGCCGCCTCCGCCTCTGCAGTAGCTGCGAGCTCGGTGCCCGATCCCCAGCAGCCTTTCCCCTGCCGGCTCCCGCGGGGCCCGGCAAAGCACTGTCAGAGCTGCCAGGCTTATCTTTAGCTCTGTTCCCTCCCTCGCCCCCGCGCCCACCTCCTCCCCGCGCACCGCGTCCCCGGCCCCCACCAAAACACGCCGTTACATAAGCGCTCGCAGCAGCCATCTGGGGCTGAGTCAGCCACGAACCCAAACGGACAGCAAGCCCCCGGGGCGGGGATGCCAGTCCCCGGATAGCGGCCTTTTGGGGTCATCCCCCCGTTAATGCCATCCCAGAGTGTCCGGCGCCCCCAGCCAGACTCGGGTGGCAGCCCTGTGAGCAGGGAGCCTGGAAGGGGACAGCGAGAAACACCTCAGCCTGGGGGACTGGAGTCATGCTTGGGGTCATCGGGCAAAGAGGGGAAGGCTTCATTACACACTAATGAGGTATTGCCAAAATAAATGTGCCAGCTGCAGGGGAAGAGGAGAGGGAACATTGACTGGCTGGAGTAGGGGAGTTGATTCACCACCTTGGATGTGTCTCTGCCATCTCCGTCCACAGTCCTGATATCCCATTGGAAACCCCTCTGTGCTTTTTTCCTTAAATCAGCACCATCAAGCCCAGTTTGATTCCAAATTTATTAATTTGGGGTCTTACCCCAAAGCCCGGCATCAGGACAGGGGGTGTCCTTCACCTCCTCCTTAAAATCACTATTTTTCCCCGGGAGCAGCATCGTGGTGAGAGTTTGTGACCTGAACTTTGCAGCATTGTGCTGATTCACAACGGCTTGTCACCGAAAACTGCCTAAAAATGACAGAAAAAGGGACGCTGACTCATGTGTTTGCCTTCCCCGAGTGAGGAGAAATGTGAAAGGTGAACAAAGTACTTAACGAGTGATAATTACATTCAGCGCTGAAAAATCCAATCCATATTAATAAGCCGACATGTTATTGCTAATAGAGGCATTTTACAATTAAAAGAAAATAAATCATTTAAGGTTTTTAACCTTGACAGTGACCTTTTAACAACAAGTGTAAGGAAACCCCTAATTTTGTCCCACTCACAATAATAAATCTCTGTTAAGGAGAAACTCCAGCTGCTGCCTTCCCGGACTCCCTGCAAAGCGCTGGGGGCTGGTTCCCTGACAATATCCTGTTATACAGAGGGATGAAAGCTGGCATGGGATGGGGTGAAAGAGGTAGCCCCTCAGTGGGAGAGCTCTTGGCATTGCCATTCCAGCCAGGCGGAGGGGGAGAAAGGAGCAGGAGAGGGTCCACCTTAATGAAGGATGAAAAAGCAAATTGCCAGCAGGAGAGCAGAGATGCTGCTCCGTTACTATGGTTACCCCCAGAGACAACCCAGCATCCCTGGGTATCGCCCTGAGGTACCCGGAGCATCCCTGGGTCTCGCCCTGCAGTACCTGAGATGCTCCCGGCCACCCCAGATGGCACTGGGGCAACTCAGGTGGGCAAGAGATCAAATTTGGAGGGTCTTCTGGGGTCTGAGGTTCTTGGAGCAGCCAGGAGAGAGGATGACTCCAGGCTGGATGGAAGAGCAGCGTGACCAGGGCAAAGTTCCTGCCTTCATCCTTCTGAGATGAGGGGATCTGATGGGAACCCAGAGCTCCCAACCCCTCTGCCTATTCTCTACCTCTTGGTAAGGAACTGGCCCCCACAGATTTCAGTGGGTTTGAGTCAAACCCATCCAAGCCGATGAAAAGCCACCCTGCTTTTGGGGAGGCCAAAATCCTCTGCAAGGGCACAGAGAGATGCTCTGATCCCCTGAGGCTGAAGGGAAGGAGGCAGAACAGTCAGTGAGGGCTGGTGCAATGCTGAGTTAAGTGAGGGTTTTAGCATTTACAAACATCTTGTGGAGGTTGCCAGCTAAGAAACAGCCCCAACCTCATCCCATTGGTTACAGTCCCTGCCAAAAACATCCCAGCCGTGCCTATGAGGTGTAAGAGAGGTCCTTCCCTGCTGAGCCACCCACTGCCTTCCCATCCCTGCTGCTCCCACGCCTCAGTTCAGCTCTAACCCCCAAAGGTGAGGGTGGTTGGATTGAAATAAAGCCAGGACCAAACACCCTGGTAGCACATTTCCCGTGGTTCCAGCGCCGGCTCAGCTCCCTGGGGATTTCTGCTACAAGCAGCCACTGAGGGAGGAATTCTGGAGGCAGTGGGAACCATCCCCGGGGAGCTGCTGGCTCCTGAATCATTAAATGCTTCCACAAATGAAGCGGTGGGGTTTGTAGTGCAAACTGCTGCACGAGGAGTCAGTGCCGCATGGCAAAGTGATCCCTGGGAGCGGAGGCACGGGAGCCGTGGGAAGCTGCTGCACGGGCCGGTGCGTGTCCCCAGGAGAGATGCTGGCAGGGCCCTGCCAGAGCATCCCCCACGTCCTCCCTGGCATTTTCCTTTCTGAGATCCAGCCCGTGTTTTGGAGTAGGGTTTTTCCCATTTCACCTCCTGCCTGCCTGTGACAGGCCCTTACCTTCTTCAGGAGCCCCCGCCCCTCTCCTCAGCAGGAGAAAAGCTTCCAGAAAAGCATCTGGTCCAGATTTAAAGGCATTAAGAGACAGAGATTGGTGGCTTGTTCTAATAGCTAATCATTATTAAAAGATCTCTCCTTATTTCAGAGATAGATTTGTCTGGCTTCTGCTTCCAGGAAGAGGTGGTTATTATGCCTTTCCCTAGTAGATTAAGTTACCTCTTTGTACCAGTGTATCCTACCCATGACAAATGCTGTAATCAAGTCACCTCTCAGCGTCCCCCTTTGCTAAATTAAATGGGCTTTGCTCTTAAGTCTTGCTTAGCCCCGGCCCTTCCTGTGGTGATTACAGTGAGTGGCTGGCAGGGATTTTTTTTTTTTAATGGGTAGAAAACTTCCTTATGGGGAAAGGGATGGAGCCGATGGGACTCCAGTGACCATCGGCTGTGGGTGGAAACTATCAGCCACCAGTCACTCAACCCGGATTCAGACCCATGACCAGCCCGAGGAATGATGATTAAGAATTTCTCCAGGTTATTTCAGTGCATGAGCCCCGTTCCCTGAGGCAGCCAGGTGTAAAAGCCAGGAGGAAAATCCAGGATGGCAAATACAGGGGCTCTGTGTCCACCAGGCCATTAACCTCTCTGTAAATAGCATCCCACAGACTCTCTCCGCTCTCCTTCAGCCGTGACGTACCATTAAAGACATTTAAACTGTCACTTGGACACGACGTGATGTCCCCTGAGGTCCCCACAGGAGGCAATGCCCGTAGGAAACAAATCCTCCTGGAGACCAAGGGGGACCAAGGTCACTCCGGGAAGATTTGTTGGGTCAGTCTCAGGTGACTGGGCTCGTTCTGCCTGGTCGTTTTCCCATCTCCGGGCTCCCTGCATGGCTGAGCTGATCTTGTTCCCTGGATAAATCCCATCAGGAAGTGCAGTGGAGCAAGTGGTACTCACGGATGAGGCCATGCGGGAAGGGGGGACCCTGCAGAGCCCCCCGTGCTGCCAAGCATCCCTGCAGCCCCTTCCCATGCAGGGAGGAAAATCATCTTTCCTGCAGGACAACAAGGAAAATTCAGGTGCGTGGCTTCTGCTCCGAGCTAGAGGCAGCAGAACGGATATTTGCTAAAAACCTCTTAAAAAAAAAAAAATCTCTCTTTGTCCTGCTGGCCCCGGTCTTGCTCAAAGTTTGCTCCACATACATCCTGTATGTGTGACAACTGACAGACTTAGAACCACGTTGGAAGTTGGCTACAGGCAGACACTTCCCTAGGATCTTTAAAATATACATCACGACGCGAGATATTTTAAATAGATCAAAATACATTTATTACATATTTATATTATTTTCTCTAGTCTATTTATATCTTTTGGAGACTCTTATATATAATATATATAATATATTTAAAATAACATAAAATTAGCCAGTTTTGTCATCTGAAATACATTTTACAAATATATATATACATTGTCACATATATCTCAAATATATGTGCAATGAGACAGAGAAACACCAAAGGTGGAAAAGGTACAGATACTTCATTGCATCCCTCGGTTTCTCTACCACCATCGCCCCAGCAAACAGACTCAGTGTTTTACCCCTGGGAAACCAGTGCTCCCAGCTGCCAACCTGCCTGTGTGAACTAATTCCAGGTCCCGGCCCCCAGACCACGTGGGACCAAGCCTGGGGGAGCACTGGGGTGTGTTTGGGGGGGATGGAGGAAAGATGGGCACCCTGGGAGAGGGCAGCAGGACAGCTGTGCACAGCTGGTGGACAAGGTGATGGGCAGCATTGGGTTGGGCACCATCCCACATCCCACCCCTGCTCATAACGCATCCGGATCCTGCCCTGTGCCAACCCCCCGTGGCAGCATTCCTGAACTGGGGGGGGTGAGAGCGGGATGGGGCCGGAGTGCCACACCCAGCTGTCACACACTCATTGCAGTGTGCAAGAAATGAGAGGGGGAAACACGCAGAGGGGATTCTTTTGGTTGTCAGCACGAGAGGAAAGGAAAGAGCAGGAGGGTTTAAAAACAAACGTATTTGTTCTGCCTTATTAAAGATAGAAAAGGTGGCTCTGAAATCATCTCCTACAAAAGGTTTGAAGGTCAAGCAGGCACCGAATCGCGAAAGGTTGAGCGCTAAGTGATTGTCCCAGCCCGAAAAGACTAAGTGCACTAAACTGGGTTGTGAGAAGCTAAGGCTTGTCCCGACAGCCCCCAGCCCCAGGTACCCCCTGCCCGGCCCAGTGGGGACCCTGCGCCTGGCAGGGCACAGGATGCTCTTTCCAGAGGTGGATTTGGGGTGCAGGGCTGCGGCTTCCTGCTCTCACTGGTGCATCTCTGTGGGGTGAAGCCAAGTGGGAGCAGCAGCGGGTCCAGCCCCCGGTCCCCAACCAGGGTGGCTGCTGCTGCCGGAGCTGCCCCGAGCCCTGGCCGAGGGCAAACCCTACGGGAGGCTGGCCAAGAGGATTAGCAGCTCTATCCTTTCTCAGACTGCTGCCATCCTCCAAGGATCAAGTGTAATGCTGGAGTTAACTCCAAGGATGGAGCCGGTTCGCTGAAGGAAATGGCCGGCGGCTGTTTTGGGGGGGACATTTCCCCTCGCTCGACTCCAAACCCCTTCCCACAGGGATGCTGCTCATCCGTGCTGTGACCAACACCAAAACCCCGCACCAAGAGCAGCCCTGTGCCTTCCCAACCCCTCCAGGGAAGGGAAGAGCTTCCTTCATCTTGTTTTTCTTTTTTACCACTTTCTTTGACAATTTATGGAATTGAAACTATGGCTGGGCAGCCTTCCTGATGCTCCCTGATGGTAGGAAAAAAGACCAGTAGCTCAGAGCACTCACAGGTAGGCAAAAGTAATATTAATACACTATGTACCGGCGTGGTCCATGGCCAGGACAAGGACTATACAGTATATTTACGACGTCTCACCAGAGCTAGACCCTCACTAACAGGGTTTGGGGCAGTGAGTGAGTGAACAGGGTCTGGGGAGGGTCCAAAACCCCCTCACCCTTTCAGCCTCGGGCACTCCCCATCCCAGTTCACATCCTCCTACACAGCAGTTTAAAAATACATCTGTATATATTATTCTATTCTCCCAGGTAACACTGTACAATCATAGAAGTTTCTTTAAAAGCAATAATTTACTTAAAGACATCTCTATTTCTCTTTTGTTTTTATACAAATATTTACTGTGATATATATATATATATATATAAAGAAATTAACCCTCTGAGAACTCTACAGCAGCAAGATGTGCACCTTTTTTTGTTTTGTTTTTTTTTTTTTGTAATAATTATTATTTATTCAAAAGAACCTAAAACCACTTAAAAGCATTTGTTTAAAAAAATAAATAAGTAGTGCTCACACAAAATCTCTCTGTCCCCCCCCCCGCATCCTTCCCAACCCCCCAGATGCTATGGTGCAAAAAGTGAGGGGCAAACCCCTCCCCCCTGGGAGCAAAGGGACTGGTGATGGGATGGCATCCACCTTCACTGCCTCAGAAACATAAATGCCATGGCTGGAGCTCAGTGGCACATCCCTACGTGTCCCCACTTTTGGGGACAACCCATCTAGGGCACTCAGTGCTGAAGAAGCTGCCTCCCAGTGCTGCCCCTGGGGATGTTTTCTCCCAGTGACCAGTTTTTAGGGGCAGCCAAAAATGATGCAGCCCCTTGGTTGGCAGCGTGGGGTGACAGTGATGGACACTGGTGGGAAGAATCTCCGCAGGGATGAAGTCCCGGTGCCCAACAGGGTGCTCGGTGGCACGGGACAGGGGGACACGCTGGGGTATGCCATCCCTAGAGCCCTTGGCAAGAAGGAGATGGGGATGGGGACACAGAACAAATCCTACCTCTGCCACCCGTGTTTGGACACACCACAGCAAGTTATGGCTCCAGGACATGGCTTCACTGACGTGGGCTGGGGGGAGGAAAGCACCGGGAGCCCGTCACAGCCCAAACACGGCAGGGGACCCCGCTCTCGAGCCCTTCTCCCCAAGCATGGGTGCTGCCAGGGCTCCATGCCCAGGGTTGGATGTGGGATGCCCACGGCTACAAAGCTTTTCCCATGGCCACAGGGAGCAGGGAGCTGGATTTTGGCTCCCAGAGCACCAATGAGCAGCACGGATGGATGAAGGGACCCACAACCTGCATCTTCACGACTCCTTCCCTCTGTGCAACAATGGGGAGTAGGGCAGGAGCGAAGGCTTCCCGTGCATGGACTGGTTTGCCCTGTGCTGGAGCAAAAGCTAAGCCAGCTTGTCACCAAGGCCAGCCTAAAACACGGCGGATGAGGGGATGTGGGTGCTGCAGAGCAAAGGAAACGTGCCCCAGTGGGGGGGTGCAAAAGGGGTGCTGTGGAGGAGGGCTGGGGTGCGGGATGAGTTTGCATCTCTAAGGCACAATCCACCTTGAGGCTGGGACACAGGGGTGGGTGATTTTCTCGACTGGCATCTCTTGTTTTTGGAAAAACATCTGCCTCTGAAGCAGGACCTTCTGGTGAATAGGGAATTCATAAATCCCAGCCCCAGCACAGAGGTGGCTCCTGTGTTAAAAGAAGGGCAACCCTACAACATGACTTTCACATTGGTTTCCATGTTTAAAAATATTCTTCAAGGAAGAAAAATACCAAATTGGTTGGAAAGGTGGGAAAATACCCAATTTGGACAGCTTTCCACTCTCCTTTTTGTGCTTCTCATTATTTTGTCCCAGTCGTGATGGAATTTATGAATTCCCCATCAGAGATTTTGGGGGAGACCCAACACTCAGCAGCTGATGTTCCAGACCCCATTTCCACCCTGAAAATCAGTATTTCCAGATATTGGCTAATTACTGTGTTTACAGTGCTTTTTTCTATCACAGTCCTTCTTATCCTTATTACCTCCTTTACCAGTAATTCCTCTACTTGCTTTCACTGCCACAGACCTCCAGTCACTTACATCTGTTTTCTGCCTATGAAGCCATGCCAGTGGAAAACAAACACCTCAAAACTGGGTGCAGTCTTGACTTCTAGCTCTTGCATCTGCCCAACAAGTCACCCCCTCAAAGGACCCCAGTGGCTTCTTCATTCCCTTGTTCATTTTTAAAAAATACTGAATGACTTCTTTCAGATTTAATATTATTATTATTATTATTGTTATAATTATAATAATTATTATTATTATTATTTTGGTAAACAGTCTCCCAAACGGTTCGGTGAAAAAATTAAAAACCCTCTCACCTCCCTCCCCCGTTTTTTCCCCAAATTAAAAAGAAGTAAGTTAACGTTGCATGTTATTTCAAGTGTTGTTCTTGTGCAACTGAACCAGACCGCCTGCCGAAGGAGTAATTTTTTTTGTTGTTCCTGCTCAGTTAAAAAATAAAAGGAAAAAAAAAAACTAGAAAGAGAAAGAGAGAGTAAGATTCGTTTCCTGATATTTCCTCTTTTTTGGATCTCGCAGTGCTCGGCTCCAAGACAAGGCTGGCGTTTTCCCCCGCGGGGGGGAGCAAAGCCCCGCGGGGCCGTGTGGGGCCAGCGCCTGCCCGCGCCCCACGGAACCTCCTCTCTTCATCTGTCCATCCGTCCGTCCGTCTGTCCATCCCCCCCGCAGCCGCCGGCCCCGCCGCGGGCGCCGGGCGCGGGACACGCGCCGTGGGCTGCCACCGTCCCCTCCTGCAGACCGCTCAGTGGTTATTGCGATGAAACTGAAAACTATGAACGAGACTAATTTCTCAAGCATTCCTATGGCACTTGCATTGTTCTGCATAATTTTGAGCGGGTTTTAGGGGAAGAGATTAGAGGAAGGAAAAAAAATACCCTTGGAAAAGTCAGCGGAAGGACCAAGAGTCATATTTCTGACTCCCTCCTGTACGACCGTTGATCCAACGCTATTGTGGCTTGAAGCCTGTCGAACTCGTGCCTGTTGTCAGGGCTGATGTCCTCCAAACCCCGGCTGTCATCGTCTTCCTCTTCCTCGTCGCGGCTCATGAAGGCCAGTTCGTTCTCGTAGCAGAAGGAGTTGGTGCTGGGCAGCAGGAATTTGTTCTCCACCAAGTCCTTGGCGCTGCAACGTGGCGTGGACGGGACCTCATAGGTTTTGTGGAAGTGGGAATAGTCTACTTTGTACTGATTTTTCTCCTCAAATAGGACAGGCTCGAAGCGGTGGCCCCAGAGGATCTCACTGGCCAGGTAGGAGCTCCGAGCTTG
Source organism: Pipra filicauda (assembly GCF_003945595.2). Lineage (NCBI taxonomy): Eukaryota > Metazoa > Chordata > Aves > Passeriformes > Pipridae > Pipra > Pipra filicauda. The sequence goes on along the minus strand of NW_024104339.1, from coordinate 882,040 downwards.
CGTCGTCATGGCTGTGGCTTCTACCATGCCTTCCAGGATGACGACGATCTCAAAGTCATCTGTCTCCAAGTCCTGGCGGCTGATCCCAAACAAGGGGCTGTCTTCGTTGATCTCGTGGAGAATGGTGATGGGGGACACCAAGAAAATACGGTCCAAGCCTTTATCAAACCCCACGTCGATGTCTATTTGGTCGAGGGGTATGTATTCCCCTTCCTCTGTGATCCTGGGCTTAATTAGCTGAGCTCGTACGTGGGCTTCTACTATGTGGCTTTTACGGAGGTTCCCAACTCTCCACATCAGGCAGAGTTTTCCATCTCTCATTGCCACTACTGCATTATGGCTGAAAAGTAATGTCTGGGCCCTTTTTTTGGGCCTGGCCATTTTTGCCATTATTGCACCAATCATGAAAGAGTCAATTATACACCCCACGATGGACTGAACCACCACCATGAAGACCGCGAGCGGACACTCCTCCGTCACGCAGCGGAAGCCGTAACCAATAGTCGTTTGGGTCTCAATGGAGAACAGAAAAGCAGCCACAAAGCCATTGACCTGCAGAACGCAAGGCTTGAAGGTATCGTCTCCACCTGGGTTTTCTAGGTCTCCATGAATGAGTGCAATTAACCAGAAAATCAGCCCAAACAATAACCAGGACACCAGAAACGCCAGGGAAAAGAGCAAGAGCATATACCTCCAGCGGATGTCAACGCACGTGGTGAACATGTCTGCAATGTACCTCTGTGGTTTGTCATCCATGTTGGTGAACTCCACGTTGCACTGACCGTTCTTCTTTACAAACCTGTTTCTGCATTTCCTCCTGGTGTGGATTTTCCCGTTGCCAAAGCCGTTGATACCTGGCATGGTGGTCAACCTCAGCCCGTCTTCCTCGGAGGACACGATGCTGTAAGGGTTGACTCTGCCTGTGGTCATCCCTGAGCCAAGCCCACAGTGAAGGTGAAGGGTCCTGCGATTCCCAGTGTCCCCCTGACCCACCCCTGCCCACCCCCCAGATTCTGTTGCGGTGGAAGGGAAGTCCCAAAATTCCTCGTCTTGGCTGCCACGTCACCACGCTGATCCTGTGAGAGGCTCTGCAATGAGAAAACAAAGACACGGCCGTTACCTCTCATGCCAATGGGACCCAAGGGGCTCTTTGGCCATGGGCCTGATGGGGTGCATGTTGAGTGACAACCCCTCCACTGCCCTAATTCTTCCTTCTACAGACAGGCTGCTCCCAAAAAACACAGAGGAGGAAGGAAGAATGTCTTAGATTTTGTTCTTTCATAGTACAAACTGAGTGAGGAAACCTTGCTGGGGTGATGCAGCATTTGTGGAACCCTCAACAACTCCAGTGGATGAAAAACCTTGGGTAGCACTGGAATTTCTCCAGCTCCATTTTCTCATGAACTCTGCAGCTGGAGAGGCAAGCAGAGAGGCAGAGCTGTTCTCCTCAAGACACCGATATCAATAAAGGTACATCCGGAAGCAGCTCCTTCGGTTCACATTGCCCCTGCCAGATGGATCAATGCCCAGCCCAGCGCCTGACCTCCCAGCACCGGCTCTTCTGGGGTCAAGGGAAAGCACAGGGAGATGTGGATTTAACCTCTGTCCTCCTGCCCAAGGATGGGAGAGGACACAGCCAATGTGCAGCTGGTTGGAGAAGGCCCCGGGAAGGCACTCGCTAGGGGCAGATGTCCTGAGGAGCAACTTTCCCAACGTATCCACTGGGACATGGAGCCATCTACGGTCACGGATGGGTTTTGCTGGCCAAGCCTTATGAAGGAACAGCTGCCACTTGGGAAGGGGGAGCTGTTTTGGTCCCTTCTGGAGGGTTCAGTTGCAGGGTCAAAGACCTACACTCAGCTTTGCCTGGGAGAGAGGTGACATGGACACTGGGGAGGTGGCCCAAACTAGGTGGACTCCTCAGTGCAGGTGAGCCTGTGGTGGGGGAACCCAGTGGAACTCTGCCAGGCTGCTGGACGCCCCCAGCCCCTCATAGGACTGCATCAGAGAGTGGACAGGATTGTGGAGAAGCCCTGTGGCACATCCCAAGCGCCCAAAGAGATGACACTGCAGGAACACTCCTCAAACCATCTCCTGCCACAGGTCACCTCTTATTTAGTGCCATGGGATGTGTCACTGGGGATGGAACCACCTTGCTGGCACTGAGACCTTCACAGGGCAACAACGTGGTGAGGGATCAGGTGCAGAGCCCCCCACGGCACCCTGTCCTCACAGCACAGAGGCAGCAGCTCCTGCCTGGGGGCAGAGGTGAACCCGCCGGGCCGTACGTGCTGTGCCGGATCCGCTGGCCCGCTCGATGCAGTCGATTCCTGCAATCAGCTCCAGCGCCTGGGGACACACTGGGACAAGCACACCCTTTCCATTACACAGTGACCAGCACCAGGGAGCATTGCCAGGCACAGCCTGCCTGGGGCTGCATCAGCCCGGCTCACAGTGATACCCTGGACTGCCTTTTGCTGAAATGCTCCCCAAATTCAGCTTGGGAAACAGGAATCCCTCCAGAAGCTCAACACCACAAGCAAGAGCACTGCCCAAACCTCCCAGGTGCTGGGCACAAATCCATGTGTGCCACCACCTTACACCAAGCAACACATTTCTGCCTGCTCCGATCTGGGCACAACCATTTTTTATCCACAAAGTTGATTTTTCAAATGCCACAGTTGTTTGTTGGCGCCTCAGCAGACCAAAGGATTGCTTACACATGACTGGGGCCATCAGCATGAGAGCCTTTCCCTCCTTAGAGACACGGGAAATAATAAAAAAGGCACAAACAGTTAATGTTAATGGGCAATATTTACAACCCTATAGTCACTAGAAGTCATATGGGACCAAAGTGGCCTTTCAGATCTGATCTGTCAGGCCAACTGCAGGTTCATGCTGTCCAACTCCAACCTGGTCTCTCATCCCAAATCTTCCTCCTGATCATCCTGGCTACATCCAATAATTTCTCTCCTCTTTTTTTTAACGAGAGCTGAGCATGTGGGACCAGAAGAGGTTGCTCCTCTGTCACCCCTCCAGCTCGCCCCACGGAACGTGCTGAGTGCTTTTGCCACAGGATGAATTCAGAGTTGTTTTTTTTTTAATTAATTCTAGATGCATTTGAGAAGTCAACAAAATGCAGTGAGCTCCCAGTGACCTGCAAGAGGATTAGCTGGGGTCTGGATTAACTGTGCTGGAAGGGGAGATGTGCCCGGGTGACTGAGGAGGCAGCAGCCCTGCCTTTACCTGGGGTGAGGTTCCCAGGGACCCTCTTGCTCCCCAGTGACCACTATTGCTCCCCCCTGCCTGCACCCTTTTCCCCATCCCTTCTTCTTTTCCTCCATTTTTGCTTTCTTTGTCTCTTCCTTTCTTCCTTCTTTTTTCTTCCTTCCTTCCTTCCTTCCCTTTCCTCCCCCTCCTCCCATGTCACAGAGGGTTTCAGGGACCCCTCTGCTGCAGGACAATGCCAGGACAGACCTAAGGGTCTGACATTGTTTTGGGTACAGGGCAGCTCTTGTGACAAAGCCCATTGTTCCCCATTGTTCCCCAAGGCCACGGGACTGAGTCCTTCCCGAAGAACCAGAGCTCCTGGAAGGACCAACCACTCCCCCCATCCCAGGCCAGCAGGGGCACCATGGGGAGACGGCAGCTAAATAAAGGCAGCAAAGTGGATCTGCCGGAGCAGGAGGCCGCCTGCGGCTCGTGCTTTATTTAGCACAGTTTTGTTTGGAAATACACTTTCTCGAGTTCGCTGGAAGCCGAATTTCTGGTTTGGTTTAAATTTGAAGGCTGGAGCCCCACGCTGCCACTGCGGGAGGCTCGGGCTGGGAGAGGGCTCATGCAAACACTTGGAAACTCATGGCTGGACAGGCTCTGATGAGGGACCAGCTGGCGACCATGTCCCCACGGTCACCTTACATCTCCTTGGGTCAGGAGTGCATCCTCCAGCATCACCCTGGCACCTCCCCACAACCAGCACTGCCCCAGGGGGCTGGTGGAGGTGTTACGGGGGGTAACATCCCCCTCCCTGCCTCCTTCCCAGGAGTTTCACACCCCTGGCCATCAAAGTTTTACCTCACAGGAACAAACCCAAAACTTCCCCTCATAATCACTGCCCATTAATCCCATTCCCAGCCCAGCTTCAGTGCAGACAAGCCCATGCTGGGCGTCGGGCAGGACCGGGACCATCCCCTGCTGCTCGTGCCACGTGTCCTGTGCAGTGCTAATAGTGTTAACACGTCGGAAACAAAACAGGCTCATAACATTAGTTTCGGGAATGAACGGCCCCTGGCTCCCCGTGGCTCCAAAGGCAGTGACGCCACGGACTGCCCCAGCTAATGAGCTGACACAAGAGGCAACAACTCCTGCCACGAAACTGCAGCAACCCAACTCCCACCGCGGAGCGGTTTCCCGCAGAGAATCCAAGTGTCTCCAACAATCTGCCAACTGCACAGTTTAATTTTATTTATTTTATTTTTTTTTAAAAAGGGGATGTTAAATGTTACAACAGTATTAGGAACAGCCAGCACGCTGGGAAAATGTGTCGGGTGCCAGGGAAGTCATTACTTAGAGCCGGCTGAATGTGTCAATGCGATTTATCATCACACCTTTCCCTGTACCTCTGGAGGGGATGCTTTTTGGAGCCATCAGGGCTGCCCCCCACTCTTGCATCCTCCCAGCACTGATTTTCTCATGGAATTGTGCAGGCAAACAGGCTGTGTTCAGGTGGAATCGGCCCGGCAGGGACTTGGAGGAGCTGAGTTTGGGGATGCAGGTCTGGAGAGGTGACCGTGTGGGACGGGTCGGTGTGAGGAGGTCACACTCGGAGCTGCTGCCTGCCCTGTGCTGGGAGATAACACTGCCCTGCACCGGGAGATAACACTGCCCTGCACCGGGAGATAGCACTGCTGTCTCCCTTCATGGCCCAGCGGCAGGACAGCAATGTCAGTGGCGAGGAGGGAGCTCTGCTCCCGACCTGGGACCTCTCAGCCAAGGGTGTCCAAGTCCCTCCTGCTCATCCCGTCCCAACAAAGCGACCTGGCACTGAGCACCCACAAGGCGAGGGGAGAGCAGCAGAGCTGGGGGCTCCCTGAGCTGTGCTGGGGCAGCACCAGTGCCTGAATAACTCTGTCCTCTGACGCCCTGTCTTTGAGCACTTCCAATAAATTAAGGGTCAGCACGAGGCAGGGCCAGTATATCTCACAATGTATCTGGAGAATAGACAGCTCCCTGTTTCCCCTCCACTGCCAGGGAGGACAGGCAAGAGGCTGCTACCACAGTGCATCCCTAATGAGAAAAACCTGCTCCGTTTTGGCAGGGACACAGGTAGAAAACAGCCACGGGCACACACCCTTCTGCTGGACCCCCCCCCACAACCCCCTAATGCCAGTGAGCAGCTCAGAAATCGCTGTCTGCCAGCCTTGATGGCAAATGCAGAAGGGAAACTGAGGCACGTGGGAAAAGGAAGGCCCTCGGTGGGAAGACCGGAGGTGACGGGGTGCCTGGAGAGATGCTGGCTCATCCCTGTCCCCCTGAGCCACGTGTGGATGCCACGGGCATGGGAGGAGGGAAAAGGGCCACGTGCAGCGTTCATCACTGCTGGGGCCAGGTGGCCTCTGCAGAGTGACAGGCTTGTGCTTAAGCACCCTCAAACTCCTGATAAATGTGATCAGGGAGCTCCTGGGAAAGATCCTTTTGGAGGCTGCACTGAGCACATGATTGGTCCCCAACTCCATGACACAATGAGGGGATTGAGCATTCCGGTCTGGCTGCCTCCATGTCTGTTCCAGCTCCAGCACCCAGCCCTGCTCCAGTGCCCACATCCTGTGACAGTGACAGGACCCCAGGGCTAAACATCCAGCCCCGCTGCCCCCACCACTCCCAGGTGATGCACCCCCTGCCCAGCTGCAGTGTCAGGGAATGTTGCAGCTCCCACAGCCATCCCAACCTGCAGCCAGCTCTGCAAATCCTCAGGTCCTGAAATCCCATCTTGCCTGCCTGGGAAACACTGGCTGTTTTTCCATCTGCTCGAATCCATACGGCTGGACAGCAGGACATGGCTGGGGTTAAGGATGAGGGCAAGGGGAGGTGCAGGCCTTGGCAGGGACCACCTGCACCAGGGGCTGCAGAAGGATGCCTCAAAAGCCCAGGGGATGCAACCAGATTGCCCTGTTCCTGTGACACCCACCCAAACCTCTGGGGTACCCTCATACCCCTCCCCGCAGCCCCCTCAGCTGCCCTGGCTCAGGGGACGGGTGTTAATACCCCAGGAAATCACCCTGGGAAGGGGCAGAGCAGCAGCTACTCCCCAGGCAGGGTGTTCTCTGGCCGGATCCCGGAGGAGGGGGTCAGCCCTTACCTGGTGTGTGCCCTGGGGGGTCTCCCCAGCGCTCCCCGGCCATGGCTGCAGGGCACAGGGTGCCCCGTGGCCCTGCTGCAGCCCGGGCGAGAGACAGAGAGTTTTAATTGAATTTCTAGATTATCCTGGGGGAGAAATTGTAATCTCCTTAAATCCAACCTCTGGTCAAGTCCCGTAACCTACTGTCCTGCGCCGGGGAAGGGATTTAGTGAGGGGGAGGGGAGGCTTCCCTGCCTGCTGATGCTCCAGACCCTGCACCAAGCAGGATTTGTCCTGCAGGGTGTCAGAGATCTGCTCCCGGAAGCCCCACGGTCCCGGGAATTAAGGTTCTGCAGTGGCAACGTCCTGTCCCTGCTCCCCATGTCCTGCCAGGGTGACCAGTGTCCTGGGAGCCACCCAGAGCTGCTGTGGTCGGGACTCCAGTGAAGGAGATGGTTGGTGCTGCGTCAGTAGCATCTTTGGAGGGTGAAGAGGAGTCCATCGGGTGGGATTTATGGCTGGGAGGTGTCTGGGGCTTTGAACTGAAATATCACCCAGCTCAGCTGTGCCCAGGGTGCCGGTGGGTTGTGCAAGTCCCCAGGAAAGTCCTGTTCCCTGCCCAGGCTGTGGTGGGTGCCTCCCTCCCAAAAATCTCCATCCCTGGGTCATGTAGGCTAGAGGATTTCTTGGGTGGATGGGTGATCTTGGCCATCTCCACATGGCCCTGGTCCCTCCTGCATGCTCCCAAATCTAGATACATGCTGGGCTCCATCCCCATCCCCAAACCCTCCCCAGCAATGGGGCTGAGGCAGATGATGGCAGAGATGGAATCAGCCAGTCACGCTCCTGTCTACCATTACTGGGGCCTCTGCAGGGACATGGATTTCCATTGGGAATGGCAGGTTCCCATCTAACCATGATGGGAACATGCCAAGAAGCTCAGGGGATAAGCAACAACCCTGCCCCAGCTCTGGCCCTGAGCAAGACAGGAGCACCCAGCTGCTAAAAACCACCGTGGGAAGAAAGGGAAAAGCAGGACAGAAAGGGCAAATGTCTCCAAGTGGATTTTATCACCAACCACATGGAGATGAGCTGAGGGACACAGAGCTGAGGGGCTCCTATCCTGAAGGTAGCGCCAGAGGAGTGCTTGGAAGCACACCTGGGATATCACAGACATTTCAAGAGCTCTCTCACACCTTAGGGTCAGAGGCAAAAGATGATGATCTGAAGCCATTCAGCCTTGTTCAACCCACAGCAGGACTCATCCCGCACCTCCTGCTTGCCCAGATCCCATCCAGGTCTCTTTCCCAAAACCCCCAAGGCGTTTTTTTCCTTGCTCTCACCCAACACAAACCCCCCTACTCCAGGAGCCGTGTCTCCTGTTCGAGGGAAATCCGTCTTTGCCTTTTCTTGTTTGCTTCCTTTTTGGCTTGTTTTTTTCTGTTGTGCTGTGTTGTTGCTTTTTTTTTGTTTTTTTTGTCTTTTCTTTTTTTGTTTGTTTGTGTTGTTCGTTGTTTGTGTTGTTTGTTTGTGTTTTGTGTGTTGTGTGTTTCTTGTTTTGCTGTTTGTGTGTTTGTGGTTGGTGTTTTGTTTTTTATTTTGTTTGTGTCCAGTTTCTTTGTGTTCGTTTTTTTGGCTGTTGTTTTTTGTGCTTGTTTTGGTTTTTTGTTTTTCTGGTTTGTTTGTTGTTTTCTTTTTTGTTTGTTTTGCTTTTTGTGTGTGGGCAGAGCCTGCGCCCAGGAAATGTTTATCCTGAAGGTGCAACGGCAGGTTGGGAGTGATGGAGCTGCCAGCAGGAGCTGTGAGCTGTGGGGAAAGCAACGCTGAGGCACTCAGCACTGCTCTCCCCATGGTGGAATTCCAGCTGGGAATCGGCATGGAAAGGAGCAGAATGACCAGGAGAACCAGGATCCCAACGGGAGATGGGATGTAAGCAAGGCTGAGCCATCAACCTCTCATCAGCACCTTCCACTCTTTTTTGGGCTTTAATCCCACTATTATTCCTCCTCAATCCAAGCATTACCAACTGTTCAGCTCCTGGTGAGAAACACAGACCATGCTTCGCTATCAGGTGATTTTCCTGGCTCCGTGTCCGTGCCAGGGTAAAGTTGTCATTTCCACCCCTGAAGCATTTTAATTCCAGCACCCTTCAGCATCACCATGGGTTAAGGTGTCAGCAGAGCTCTAAACTTCACTGTTAACCCCAGCAGCAAGGGAGGAGATGGGGAGGAAGGACATTCCCTGCTCGAGAAGAGCCGCCCTCCTGGCTCTACTTACCCCGCGAGGGCAGCGAGAGCCGCGGATGCTGAGCCCGATGCCGGCGGCTGAGCGAGCGAGCGGGGACTTTGCCGCTGTCCTGGCTAATTTCCCCCGAGCTCAGATTACAGCCTCGCTTCTTCCCTACATGTACAGGAGCTGGCACCTCAGCTCTGGCCGTGGGGAGCCACCGCCAGCGAGGCGGACGCGCTCCTTCGGTGCTATTTCCAAGGGGCAGGGAGGGAAATCGCGGCGTGAGAGTGGTAGGAAGCCCAAGATGACTTAGTGGTCTCAGGGGGTTGGAATAGAAGAAGCTTGAGGGGGTTTTTGGAGATTTTTGGGATGTGAAGTACCAGCATGGGACACATTCAGACCTGGGAGATCAGATGGTGGGACCAGGTAGTCCATGTTCCAAGGTAAGATCAGTTTGTTCTTGTCATTTAATGATGGCCATGACACAAACCCCATTTTAAGCATTTCTCAGGAGAGGAACAAAAGTCCCCCTCCTTTTCTATTGGGGTTGACAAACACCCCTGGCACACACATGGTGCTACCCAGCATCGTCAAGATGAAAAAGGCCTTTTCACTGCTCTGCTGCTACTAGTTTTCCTTCAGCTCATGGCTCTGCCCACACCAATTCATGAGTTTTAGTGCCTTAATTCCTGCAAGGAATTAATGTTCCCGTTGCTCGAGATGAGACTGTTGGAAATCTCCTTTCCAGGGAGTACCAGGTTTCTGGCTTCATGTTTCTGCCCTTTCCACCCTTCCCTGACGTCACTGGAGAGATGAACACCCCCAGACTTCAGCCATTACCCCAAACCCAAGTAGCTACAAGGGCAGCAAAGGCAGGGCAGGGTATTTTGGGGACCGTCTTCATCTGCTGTAGTGAAGATTTAGCACAGGCGTTGCGTAACGCCGGGGGGGCTCGATGCTCCCCATCCCCTCTCGCCGTCAGAGATCAGAGACTCAATTAATCCTCATCATTCCCTGCCCGCGGGTACCAGCCCTGGGTGCCCTCTCAGCCCGACCCCAAATCTCTGCCCGATGTCGGCATCCGCCGAGGCTGGTACCCCACAACCCGGGGGTGAGGTCCTGAGGGACACCCCCCTGACACCACCCAGGGCACCCCCTGTCCCTCCCAGGCCACTCCCCTCGCCTGGGAAGCCCTTTTCAAGTGGAAATGAAGAGCCATGAAGGTACCCACCAGACAGACATTGAGATCCCTAAAATAACTCATTATTTCTGTGCCCCAGCCTTGGGTGCTGTCTTGCATCACTTCCTTAAGGGGCCCAGCAGCCACAGACCCTGCAGACAAAGACCTGGGCATTTAAGGCATTTTATAAGGTCATTTTTAAACCATCAAGGTTTGGTGCACATCTGCTTGTGTTCCCCCCTCCCCGCTCCTTTTCACAGCACAGATCACTGACGGATGTCTCACTCAGGCACACACTTCAGGATCACAACAGCAATGGAGGGATCCCTATTTTTTTTTTGGCCAGCCCTAAAATAACAACCCCCACATGTGTCCTTGGGCAACCCTACAACGAACAAGGCAATTGCAAAGCCTGACGTTGGTGAGCCCAGGCACTGCTGCGTGTGCACAAATGGGATGATGAGGAGAAGGGCACCAGCAAGCCAAACCAAAATGCTGTCAAGGGAAGGTTTTGGAGGGTAAAGATGGTGGCATGCTGCTGCCAGCCAAGACAGCCTGCAAAACACCTGGGGTCCCAGTCCTGCCCACCAGCATCCCTTGGAGGGGTAAAGCCACATGTCACGCAGCATCCTGGCACAGCTGGGTGCTGTGGTGGCAACGGGTGGGCACGGAGCGAAGGGACCCCATGGCTGGGGCAGGGGCCAGGTCTGGTGGCATTGAGGAGGATGGGACACGGTGACATGTCCCCCCATAAAGAGCTGCACAGAGAGTTACACAACGCCGGCCCGGCCGCCCTTGGCTGTGTGTGCCGTGCGCGCTCCTATCGACACGGCCCCGGCCGCCCTCCGACATCCCCCCGGGGACAGAACTCTGCAAGTGGCGTAAATGCAAGTGCATGTGAGCAGGGGGACCTGCTCCAGCCCCCACCTCAAACTCTGGACCTCCTGCAGTGGTCACCAGCAACACACCAGCATCCCACTGCCCCCTGGCTCAGCTGTGCCGATGGCGGGGCGTTGGGAGGGCTGGGGTGGTGCTGTGCAGAGCAGGGGAGCAGGGTGAGCATCCATCCTGCTGGGAAAATACAGCAGCTAAGGAACTGCGTGGCCTCCACCCAGGGATTTTTAGGACACGAAAGACCAGCCAGAAGGACGCAACAAATTCAAACCTGGGGGATGTGACCAGGTTAGGAGAAGTCAAGATGATGGCCATGTCCCAAAACCTCCTTCAAGCTTTTTGCAGGGGAGGAAGAAAATTACCTTCTTTTTCTATTGGAGGTGAAAACACTGGTACTGCCACTGACAGCAAGGAGCTCTCCCCTTAGCAGAGCAGTGAGACGAAGTAGGGATGCTTTTGTCCACAGAGGGGGGAAACTGAGGCACGGTGGCTGGATGGGCCCAAGCGTGGGGACAGGTTGCAGCCCCTGTCATCGCCTTCCCCCCAGCCTGGCCTGGCCCCAGTTTGAGATATTTATAAAGCCGATAAGGGAGCAGAAAGAATTTTCCAAATGCCGAAGTTATGTAACCTCTCCTCGCCCTCCACGGACATCGTCTGTAATTATAGGCTTGGGATGGGGGGAGAGCCCTCCGTGGTGGGGCTGGCAGGGGGCACCACTGCCACTGTCACCCCAAAGGGCTTCACCCTCCTCTCCCTCACTGCAGCAGGCCCCCAGGGTCCTTGTGCCACTGTGCCGCCCTGTGGGACCTCATCCCTGAGGGACCTTGCTGGCTCTGTGGCCAGTCCCCCCACCCTGTGCAGGGGACCTCAAGTTTTTGTCTGGGTTCTGGGTGGCCAATTCCCCCCTCCGGGTGCCCACACCCCTCCAGCCCATCCCAGCACGTGCTAGGTGTCATGACAGGTGACAACTTGAGCACAACTGACATTGCCATGGTGACTATTAATCACTGCTGCTGGGAGGACTCATGCAGACTCCTGCACCAGCACCTGTCCCCCACTAAGTGCTGACCCCACTCCCAGCCTCTGCAGGTACCCCCTGCCTTCCACCAACCCCATTTCCACCACTTTTTGCCCTGTTACACACACAGGCAGCTTCCAAACCGTTCTCCATCACCTCACAGCTGCCTCCAAATCCACCAGTTGTGTCTCAGTTCCCCCAGCCCTGTGGTTTCCACCCCGGGGAAGGGTGGTGTCCCTTCCCTGGGATATTTTTCTCTCTCCCAACTTCGGCCAAGGCTGTGGAGTTGGAGGGATGCTGAGCGAAGGCTCTGTCGCTGTGGCAACCTGCCGTGGCCGTCTCCAGGCGACCGCCCAGGGATGCTGCAGAGATGCTCTGGAGGCAGAGTGAGAGGGACCAGGGCGGGGGGTGATGTATCCATAGGGATGCCACCCCCTCCTCTACTTCCCTACCTAAACTGCAGCCTGGGTCTTTATAATAGAGTATTAAAACACCCAGAAAACCACCACCGATTTGACTCAGGCAGCTGGCTGAGCACTGACAAGCTCGTGGCACCCCAGGCCGGCTGGTGGAAATAGCGGCAGGATGCTCCCGGGTGGGCACGGGGCCCCGCCGCTTCCAGGGCCACTTGCAGAGCTGTGGAAATCATTGTTGGAAATAAGCCCGTTAGCTTCTTAACCCTCATTAAGCAGCTTAGGGGGGACACGCGCCATCGTACGCAAACCCGGAGGCGGAGAAGGCCCTTGCTCGGGGCAGAGGGTTGACGGAATTTCCGGGGGTGCTGCAGGGGGTGCCACGGGGGTCTCGGCCCCATCCCTCACCCGGACAAGATCCCCCCCTGCATCCATCCCCCCTGTTGCTCCCTGCCAGCCGGGACCACCGGCAGCTCCCGACGGCGCTGAGCGGCGGGCAGGGACGGCGATGACGGGCTGTCACACCCGTGTGACGAGTGTGGGAGGTCTCAGCCGCAGCCCCGCCGAGGGGGGGGAACGGGGGACGGCTGTGACAGCGCGGGGCGACGGCCCGGCCAGCGCCCGACACGGCGGCTGCGGAACGGAGCGGGACGTTTCTAATCACTCCGCTTGGAAAAGGTCCCGTTTTCGCATTTGTTAAATTAAAGGATGTCAGCGTCCGATGCCAAGCCCAGGCTTCCTCGGAAATTTAAACTAATGACAGCGAAGAAAATGAGCTGAAAACCAGAGCACAAGCGCTCCCACGTTGTCCAGCAGCACCAGCCGTCACCGTGGCAGGGTTTTACATAGCAGCTTGCAAAGCAGCAACCATCACAAAGATCTCAACTTTTTGCCCCAAAATCCAACCTTGCCAGTTAGCAAGTGCATTCCTGGCACTTGGAAAAGCCAGGTTGCTGTGCTGGGGTCTCCAGAGAGACCACCATCCTCCTCCAGCCTCTCAAAAAGCAAATATCTCCCTATTTTCTGGACACAGCTGCCGTGGGCAGCGGGGTTTATCAGCACGGAGTGGAAGCGGGAGAGCAGAGTGGTGGGTGCAATGTCCAGATTTCTCCAGCTCTGATGATTCCTACAGCCAGCTCCATCCTGCCCGGCCCCACACAGGCAGGCAGAGGGGTCCTGGCAGAGCAGGGGGTGGGGGGGGTCACACAGCCCCTCACTGCCCCTCTTCCCCATGGAAATACCTGGGCTCAGGCGAGGGCTTCGCTCCCGGCGCTCTCCGGGCTCCGCTGGGGTGGTTTTGTGCTGCAGCTGAGAAAACCACTGAGTGGTGGTTGGTGGATTGTTTTTTTTTTTCCTTTTATAATTTTCCCGGCGAGATAAAATTAAACAAACAAGCCCTTCTGGGAGCAGCGCGAGGAAGGGAGCCTGCTTCCCTACAGATGTGCGTGTCCTCAGCGATTACAACCACCGAATTAAGCTTTCCCTGTGACTGGGACATTTGCACAATCCCACTCCTTCGCCTCCTGCGGTTTCACTGGTAGGAGACTGGCTGGCTCTGCAGCCTCTCTCCCCATGAGGTCATTACCCAAACACCTATTTTTCACAAAAACAAATCAAGAATGGTTTTTTTTTTTTTTCCCCTGACCATCTCACCATCAAATTAGAGTGGTCTGGAGTGCAAGGCTGGGAGTGCTCAGCAAAGCAGCACATGGTGGGTGAGAATAGAATAGAATAGAATAGAATAGAATAGAATAGAATAGAATAGAATAGAATAGGAAATGGAATGAAGATGCAGTGAGACATTTCCCAGGGGGTGGGGCTGCAGAGGAGGGGGAACACTGTGGGTCAGGAGTGAAGAGGAGTCTCCCAGCTGCGCTCCAAGCCCCGTCTGCAGCTCCCAAACCAAAAAGGAACAATCACGGCATGAGACTTGCAAACACACCTAAACTTTCCAGCTTCATCTGCCTCAGGAGCCAGCAGAAGCCGTTGCCATAGCTTTGCAGACCACCGGTGGGTTTTGTAGCACAATCTGGACCACGGATCTATGCAAATCCCCAAGGCAGAAGTCTTTATGGAGGCATATGACAACCGAAAAAGAATAGCGCTCAGTGCTCTACTCCCACACGCCACCCCCCAACTTCACCATCATTTAAATCAGTCTTAAGTTGGAAGAATTCAAATCAACACTGTCGTCACAGAGCCAAGCAGAGAGGTGACACAACTTGGATGCTGCCAGGGAAATTGCCCCCCTGAGACTCAAAACTCATCAGCCCATCACTTTTTTGAAGCCCCATCAAGGAAAACAAATGAACTGGCAACTCGCTGCCCCCAGCCCTCCATCCCCTCCAGCCAGGGCTGCTGGAGAGGTTTCCAACCAGCCTTCCCCCTGGGATCAACAGGAGGGGGACCGCGGGGAGAAAAAATATCCGAGACATGCTGCTGAGGCTGGAGAGCCACAGTTGGAAAAGAAATCAAAGCTTCCAAAGAGAGAGATGCCAAGCAGATATGTTGTTCCCAAGAGAAACAGGACATTCCTCTCCAAGGGGGAGGAAGGGAGGAGGAAGGCTCGTGCCACCTCTCTCAGCTCCCCGGCATAGGTGCTCGGGCAGCTTGTCCATGCTGTGCCAGGCTGCAGACACAGATGGCATTGCAACCACTGATTTTTTTTGTTGTTGTTGTTGTGGTTTTTTGGTTTTGTTTTTTTTACCCTAAAAGCATGTTTTCAATTTTGGGGTGAAGTTTGCTGGGTCCTGCAGGCAGCCAGACAGATGTGGAGCCACTAACCTGTTTCCTGGAGACCTCCCTGCCTTCCTGCACCATAAAAAAATCATTAAGGTTGGAAAACATCCCTAAGATCATCTAGTACAACTATGAACCCAGCACTGACAAGTCCACCACTATTCCATGTCCCCCAGTGCCACATCTACACATCTTTTAACAACGAGTCCAGACCCTCCACTGTCTTGGGGGGCACAGTTTTGTGTCAGCAAACTCCATGGGGTTCTCATGGGATACACGTAGAGAAGAAACTGGGTGAAAAAAATTATGCTTTACTATTTCCAGAAATGCTAAAATCAGGTCCTGGTTTAGTCCAGAGGGTGAAAGATCGTCAGGTTGGATTTTCCTTGCAAAACATGTTTGAGTTACACAAGCAGTGGGATCAGGCTGGAAGCAAGCGGGTGAGATCATCTCAGTGCAGTCCCAGTTGATCCCCTGAAACCATCCAATTTGGCTGGTTCAGCATGATTTCTGCAGCAAATTGTTCCTGCAGGAAGTTTTATACCTGTGCCCTTGGGCTAAGCCCTGACAGCATCCTTCACTGGGAACAAGGTACCTGCCTCCTCAAGGCAACACCTGGGGAGGTCGGGGGGAGAGAAGGATGGGAGCAGAGTTGGCCTGATTATAAATAACCCCATGGAAAGGAAACAGGAGAAAAAGCAGCAAACAGAAACCAATAAATCCAGGGAGATGTGTTCAGCTACAGGCACTCGGTGCAAACATCTCCTTGTGTTCCGTGTGACCCCGTAGAAGAGAAAATGGGATTCATCTCAGCTCAACAGAGCTGGATCCAAGTGGCAAGACCTCATCCACTCTGTACATTAAAAAATATAAAGATGAGAAAGGGGAGAGTTAAATCAAGGAGAGTTAAATTACAGAGAGTTAAATTAAGATGCCTGTTGAACCATGTTAACGCAGCTCAGGCCTGGATCCTGGTGCTGAACCAGCACTGAACACCCAGCAATCCCATCCCCAGAAAGCTGGGAAATAGCCTGTGTTTAAGGCATCATTATTTGCAATCTATGATCCTGGAGAAAAGGGCAGAAAAAGCAACTTCACATTTTCATCAATAAAAGAGGAATTGCAGGAGCTCAGCAAGCACAGTGGCCAGCAGGTCACAACCAGCAGTGCTGGAGTGATTCATCCTAAACGAGCTAGATTTAGTCAAACTAGCCTAGAATAAGGCAGGGAAACAGCCCGGAGTTTTCCCTGCTGATTCCTGCCAGGTATTAGCCCATGGAAGCGATGAGGCCAGCAGAGAGGGGACAGAGCAGGATCATCCCCGGCACTGCTGTCCCCTCCAGCACCAGAAAGAGCTTCAATCCCAGCTCTGGATACTGCACAAAAATGCATTGAGGAGGGTTTATTTCTTCTCTTTTCCCAGCCCATCCTGCTGGAGCTCACTCGTTCCCGTGCCCAAGGGTGCTGGAGGAGCCGAGGACCAGGCACCTCAGCACCCACTGGACCAGTTCTCCCCAGAAAATCATCTGAGCAGCTTCGGTTTTGCTCGCGTGTAACTTATTATTAAAGCTGAGCAAATAATTCAGGGCAGGAGCTCCAGGAACAGCGTTTTGCCTTTTCATTTTCCTCTCTCGAGCTGTCTGCAGTTTCCCCAGAGCTCGGGGATGATTTAAAGACCTGTCTCCGGACAGGAGCGGGCTGGGAGTGTTTGATGGCCCGAATTTCACGTGCGCAGATGAGGACACGCTGGACACATAAGGATGGATGAGCCTTTCCTCATACCCTAATTAAACGAGCAGCATTTGCAAGTGGGTTTTGGGGATTTTTTTTCCTGTGTTGGAGATCTGCGAACACTTCACGCAGAGTTAACGAGCGCCTGCTCGTTAGGTGAGGCTCGACGAGCGCTTTGCTTTATGAAGCACTCAGTGGTACCAGCCTGGGCACAAAACTTCCATGGAGCATCTCATTCCCAGCTCCTCTTTGCACCCCAAAACACCACTAAAGACACGGGAAAGGAAGATGGGGCCGTGGGCAGAGCCGTGGGGCCGTCAGGCTGTGATGGCTCCAACTTTCCAGCACTGCAGCCATCCCAGGCATTTGCTTCCTCATTAGTGGAAAGGTTAGGGAGGACGGATCAGCTCTGTGCAAACTCCCCGTGGTGCTGGTGTGATGCAGGCTGGCGAAGGCAAGTGCCAGCTGAAAGAAAAGCAGGGAGGGAAGAACCACAAAATCGGAGGTCCCCATACTTGAAGTAGAGCCTGTCCACCCCCCCCACCATCCTCCTGTCCCTGGGAAACCCATCTGTCCTGAGTCCATATGGAATGACATATTTAACTGCCTCCCCCCCTTTTCCTGGAGGACAAGGGCTGGTGTCACCCACGGCTGTGAAGGGGTGCAGAAGGGGTCAAGAAAGGGACACCCCATTCTCCCAGAGCCAGAGCAGGAGAGCTGACATTGAAGAGAACCATGTCTCCTTCAGGGACTTGGTCCTGGAGAAAGGTTTGGGCTCCCAGGATTGGGCCAGGCAGCCGCAGCCTCCCAGTTTGTTGCTTTCAGGAAGGAGCAAACCGATGACATCAACCTCCCGCTGTAAGACCTCCAAGAGCAGCTCATGTGCAAGACAGAAGGAGCCATTCAGTGCCCCACAGCACCCAACAGGGGCCAGGGACACTTTGGGGCCATCCCAGGTGACCAGGCCTGGAGCTCCATTAGTTCTGGTTGGAAATCCCTCTCTGGCCTAACAGCTTTCTCCTCCCATTGTGTAATTGCACTTTGTTGAGAAGACCCAGCCTCTGGCAATACATTTTCTCCAGCCTCGCTGCTCTCCTGCAATGTTTTCCTTATTCCTTTCACTCTCTCCGGACAGCCGCTGAAACTCGCAGGGAGGGAAATGAGAGAAAAACCCAGTCCTTGTCCCACCAGTAAAACAAAACCCTGGATGGAAACAGGGGGGAAAAGGAAAGAGTGGTATCAGGTGCCTCTCCCCAATCCATTCCCTCCCTGTTTGCCTGTGGGGGTTTGACAAAAGTGCTTTTCGGCTGACAAAATGATTACAGGGTGCCGAGACAGTAAGTTGCACATGGATTTCTTTCCTGCATTTCAAGCAGGGCGAGGACACGGCTGCAAAGGCAGCTGCACTTCTGAAAGGGTCACAGTGCTGGGGGTGAAGGGAGGTGACAGGAGGGGGGATTTGGGGAGAGGAGGAAGGAGGGATTTTTTCTGCTCGGAATAAAAAGCAAAGAGAGCGGATGGGAGTGTGCACGAGCGTACAAAGCGAAAGGCAGGAGAAGCTACTGGTCCAGAGTGGAGATGGATTTGGGAGGATGCTGGGGCTGGTGTCTGGTACCAGCCTGAAGTGAGGAAGGGAGAAGCTAGAGCAGCTGCCCCCCGAGCAGATCCTGTGGCCTTGCTACGAGGTGGGGGTTTGGGCAGCGTCACCACTGGGACAGTGCGGGCATCTCCCAGTGGGACTGCAGACTGCACAGGGCAGAGCGAGGTGCCCTGGGCACACTCGGACTCTCTGTGCCTGCAGGCAGTGGGTGCTGGGCAGCGGGGAGGAGGAGAGGAGGATTTCAGCTCCAAACTCAATCTGTTGGAGAACTTGGCCTGCTCCCCGTCAAGCTGAAAATAGCACATATGTAAGGACGTGCACGCAGTGCTGGCTGTGTCCTCACCCAGCGCTTCCTTCCTGCTGCGCTCCACGGAGTGTCCCGGCCCTCCGCCTGCGCCTCCGGCCCCCCGCAGCCCCACGAACCCCCCACGGGGGACAGGTCTCAGGCAAGATGCTCCTTAGAGCATCCTTACTGCACAAATCTGGACTAGTGCACAGATGCAAGATCCTTTCACCTTCATCTGCTTTTCACATGTACCGCGAGGTCCGTCCGGCAGCAGCATCCCCGCCGTTATCATCTGGAGCGGGCGAGGATGAGCGCGGCTCACGGCGGGAGCTCAGCTTTATTAGAAACAGGCATCTGGCTTCAGTCCTCCCTGCAGCCACCGGCCCGGGCTTGGGCTCAGGATGGGGCAGTGAGCATGCACGAGTGCCCAGGCAGCAGCCAGGGAACCTCCACGAGTCCCCAGCTTTTCTCCAGATTTTATCTCCAAACCCATTATTGGTGATGGGAAAATAAAACCGTCGTCCTCCTCTGCAGGAGCACGTGCTGCCCGGCCGGGGTCAAGCCCCAGCCCTCAGAGGGATGGGGAACTAGCAGAGCGTGCTGCAAGCTGGAGGCTGGAGATAACCCTGGCAGCAGCCAGAGCTGATTCCTGCAGCTGAAAAGGAAGAAAAGAGGCTGAATTCCCCATGGACATCAGGCACAGGAATAATGGGAGAGCTTTGTCGGGACGTCGCTGCAGCTCTGAGCACAGCTTGTACAAAGCACTGCTCCTCTCCCATCCCTGCTGGGAATATCCCTAAAGAAATGTTCCCCTAAAGAACAAATACCCCAGAGTGGAGGAAATACAGCAACAAGCTTTATGGGGTAGTGATTGGGGGATATAGTAAGTGCAAAAAGCAAATAACACCAGGGCTGGGGAGGGACATACAGGTGATCCACTTGGAGCTTGAGGTATGGAGATAGGGATTGTTACAAGCACATAGGTTGTCCTGTGCTCAGTGTAGTCAGGGTGTACTACACACATACTACAGGGTGATTCCCTACACAGCAGGAGCCAGCAGCCCTCCAGCCAGGATGTCTGCTGTTCCAGGGCTTTGCCTGCAGTGGTACCCAGCAGGATGGGCATGGCCTCATGATAACACATTTCTCGCCCCAAATCTCCACTCTGCCAGGATTCTGCTTTATGACAACGGCTGCCTCGTGGTGCAGCCTCGGCTGGGGACAGTGACAGGACGCCAGGGGACATCAGTGGCTGGGCAGGGACCAAGCCCAGCTCGAACACACACTCACATCCGCCAGACACCAAAACTGCACCTGGGCATTGCCAAAACCTCTCTGCTTCCCAAAACCCTCTGAGGCGCAGCGTTAGCTAGCATGTGGTATCAGCTCTCCTGAAACAAAGCCATTGTGGTTGAGGCAGGATCCTTATCAATTCATTCCTCTCTTTAATTTCCATTTTTTCTCAGTTCCCTTTCCCATTGCTCAAGCAGGGCTTGAGTAGGGCCCTGTTGCTGCCAGTCTGTGTCCCTGCAGCACAGTGTCACTGGTGTTACTGTTCCATGACATGGGGATGCGATGGGTGGCTGCAATTGGGGTCTATGGTGAGATCAGAGGTATGTGAGGGGAAGGGATCCATGGATGGAGGAGAGAGACCTGGATGGAGGGGAAAGGGAGGGTAGGGAGCATCAAAATAATGTCCTGGGACCATCAGCACCAGGCAGAGGGGTGAGTGGGACACAAAGCTGGGTCCCAGCCCCTTCCACCCTCCTAATGGGAAGATGGAGACAGGAAACTGCCACTTGTAACAGCTTTGGTGAAACTTCCGACTTCTCCCCAGACAACATTCCTAGGGATAGACCATGGGGAAAGGGGTGGGACAGGACACCATCAGCACGCACAACACACAGTGATCGCCTTCTCATCTCTGCCAGCAGCACCTGCCTCAGCCACCCATCACCAACAAACCCCCCCTCCACCCTTGGGTCCTCCCCATCGCCCTCATCCCCCAGGACCCTAAAAAGCACCATTTTCCCTATTACATCCCATATCCTTCACCCCTGCAGTCCCCTCCAGCACCAGCCCTGCAGTGCCCATTGCCATCGATGCCATCAACCTGTCCCCAGCTCCCAGGGGACCCCATGCAGGGGACAGTGTGTGCAGGTCGGGTGACTCCGGGGGCTCCTGCAGTGCCCACTCTCCTGCTGTTACATAAACGCCTGGGCCCAGGACTGTTTTTGTTTGTGTTGCCTTCAGTGCTGTGCTCCTCAACCGTATTTGCAAAACAAATAATTAATAATAATTAATGACGGGGGGAACGGCACGGATTGCCAGTTATTGCTAATTAGCAAACAAACGCTGTTGCACAAGCGAAGGCGGGTGTCACACGGCCCCGTGTCCTCACCGAGTGTGGGGGCATGATGGGGACAGTGTCCTGTGGGACTCTTGGCCCTTTTGGGGAGGGGGAGGAGGAGGAGGGGAAGGAGGAAGAGGCAGCAGCATGGGTGGCAGTGGGACGGGCCAATGGCCCTCGCAGGGTTTCGGTGGGTGCCTCGATGCGGCCCCGCACACGTGCCATCACACAGCATTCCATGCCTGGCTTTCTCCGTGCCCTTATTAGAGCCTGGGACAACACTACTTAATTGTCTGGAGATGGCACCGCTCCACATCATTAGCGAGCAAACCGGCACCAGCTCATTAGGGAAAAGCCTCTGCTCCGGCAGCTCTGCAGACAAATCGTGCCGGGGACACCGACTGCGAGGCCCATTGTAGGTGGCACCCCCTCAGCGGGGCAGGGGGGCTGAAAGCACCAAAAAGACCCCCCTCCCACACCAATGCTGGAAAGTACGGAAGAGAGAGAGAGTGAGTGACAGGCGGGGCTGTCTGGTGACACCTGGAGTGCAGGGTGACCTGGCAGCTCTGCCTGGACCTCATACCTACAGCTGGGAACACAGAGCCTGAGAGTGGGAAGAAGGGGAAAAATGAGAAAGAAAAGGAAAAGAAGAAGAAATAATAATAAAAAAACCCAACAGAGTACGAAAAGGAAAAGAAGGGGGAAAAGGAAGAAAAAAGGAAAAGGAAAAAGGAAAAAGGAAAGGGGAAAAAAAAGGAGAAAAAGGGAAAAAGGAAAAAGAAGGAAAAAGGAAAAAGGAAATCAGGTTCTCTTGTCTTTGATCTGCTCAAGGACTGACTGCTGGGTCACACACAGGAGCACTGGGAGCAGTGGGATGCCGGAGTGAGTGACAGTCAAAGCCCGTGGATCCGTCTGGCCAGAGCCAGCCCGGGAGCAGGGTGCCTTTCTCCCTGGGAGAACAAGGGTTGAAGCAGAGCAAAAGCCTGTCCCACTCCCCTCCACAAACCCTGCAGGTCCAACTCACTTTCCCTAACGCCTGCAGCATCCCAGACAAGCCCTGGATGCCAGCAGAGCTCCGGTGCCGCTCAGCATCACTCCCACTGCAGTTCCAAACCAGCCCCTGCTCTGCCCCCCCATCAGAGCTGGGTGTGATTACGCTTCGCTGCCTTTCCTCTATCACTGTAATTCCTTTGCTCTGCTGAATCGCTTCCCCTTCAGCACCACACATAATCCATTGCACTGTAATTATATGGGAATTTTAATATCTGATGTATTTATAAGATGCACTTAATTCATCAGCCCCTTTAACCACGTTGTCATTCCAGCCTTCAGCAGGGTGGGAAGGATGACTCGCTGTCAGATGGAGATTAGCTGGCCCATGTGTGTAACGAGTTGGAGGGTGTTCTCAGCTGCCAGATCCCACCCTGGCTGGGGAGCAGGATCCCACCATACCGGGTGTCCAACCCACGGGGGATTGTGCCAGGGCTCCCCTGTGCTGCAGCAGAGACGAAGGGCAGCACGATCCAGAGCAGCACCCCTTTCCCAAACATTAAAATCACCCCACGGGTCCAGGTTGAGCAGAAACAAGGGGCCTATGCTGGGGTGAGTTTTATTTCTACAGCCCCAAAGGGCTTCCCAAGGTGAGGGATCCACATTTGGATCCCTCCAAACCCACGAAGAAAGTGGTCACTACGGAAGGGTTATTTTTCCTGGCATTTGTTTCAGTGGCTCCTTTCCAGACGTGTCCTAAAAGGGAACCAAAGGCCTTTGAGCCTGTTGCAGCGAGCACAATGCAATGATTTTCCCAGCCTGGGCAGGAGGGATGAGCTCACTGTTGTCCTTGGTTCCCCCTGGCTGCGGGGTCCCTGTGCCGAGCACAGCAGGCTCTAGGGCTGGTCAGGATACTCAGGGAAGGCAGTGGACTTGGCAGGATGCTGGGGGATGGCTGGGCTCCATCCCACCAAGCCCTGGGAGAAAAACCAGCTGAGCCTGGGAGCGAGGGGCAAAGGGGGAAGAGTGAGGGGGGTCTTGGTGATTTGGTCCCTGCAGGACTGGTTCTCACTGATGGGTGACATCACACTTTTTGCACTGGGGTCACATTGGGTTTTCCCACAGTGGCATGGCCCCCGCCTCAGCACTGGCCGTGAGGTACCACGGAGGCACAGCCCAGCTGTCAGTGGCACCAGGTGACCCTGCACCCTCAGGGTGGGCCAGAGACCCCCCAGGTCCCCAAAACACTGGGTCACAATCCAAAACATTGGGACACAATCCCTCCTCCTGCTTCAGTGAGCTGTGCTGGAGCAGAGCCATGCCAGAGCAGAACTGTGCCGGATGTTTTGGCTGGAGAGGGACCTTCAGCAAGTACCACCCTGAGCCCTGAGGCTGCTGGCAGTGCCCCAAGCCCACCCACAACCCTCGGGCTCCCGGTGGGTGCTGGCACATGGTCAGCTCCCAGGTGCACCCTGGCATTTGGTAGTTGTCAGGCACAGTGACACACAGGTCCCCTGTCAGATCATGGCCTCAGCACAACCTGGTAGTGAGGTTTCTCCCCCAGCTCCCTGCTCCAGCATCTGCAGCTCCCTGGGAACTCAAGCTGGGGGCAGGAAGGGTCCTGCAGCCAGCCTGATGTCCCTACATGTCCCGTGCCATGACACACACTCCAGAGCTGCACCTTCCTGCCAGGATGCTGCCCCAAGTTCCAGCAGCTCCCTGTGCCCATGTGCCAGCCCCAAGCAGGGACATTGGCTTGGGGAAAAGAGCTTGGGCTGGACCAGAACATTTCCAACCCAGGGTTATCCGAGAGGCTGGTAATTTCCCATCCCTTCCCCATCCAGAGGGACCCTGGTACCTGTTCCCCACGGTATGTCACAGCCTCCCGCCTCAGTTTCCCCATTCTCACAATGCTCTCCCAGAGAGAGAGACAGGAGCATGGTTGGCAGAGGATGCAACAGAGTCTCTAACCTGATCCTCACTCAGGATCACGGCAGGGCCCTCTCTGCTCTCCCCCTCCCCAGCCCCTCCTTCCACACTGTGCTGCCATCCAGGGGGGAATTTGGCTTCCAAGGTCACTGACAGATGGGTCTGGGGGCAGACATCCCCACCTTGTGCCCAGTCAGCTCTGCCAACCACCCCATCCAGGTCCTGGCCACTCCCTGAGGCTCGGCTACCCCCGCAGGTGTCCCCCTCCCTCCCCCCTCTCCCCAAAAAGCAAATATCCAGGGAGATGGGCTCCGCGCTGCAGCTCTGCCGGTGGCACTGGCGCTGAGCAGAGCAGACTGCAGCACGGCTGTTACGTAAGCCCGAGCCGGGCTCCGGGGATGTAGGACACCGGGGTTATCCCCCGGCCCCCCCGGGGGCTGCCACCCCCTCCCTGCCTCGGCCACGGGGCTCACGGAGCTCAGGGGGGGGAGACGCCACCAACTCAGTCAACACTGCAAAGGGTTCAGCGGGGCTTGGGGTGGCCCTGGGGGTTGCTGTGGCCCTGCCATGGGGCACATGGTGGTGGCAGGGGGGCAGCAGTGGGGGGACAGGAGGGTTGTGTTGCTCTGGGGCAGGAAATGGGGCAGGCAAAGGGCTTGGATGGGGCTGGGAGGCAGAAGGTGCTGCGCCCACATCCCTCTGAGTCCTTCTGGACTCATCAGGGCTCACCCCTGCAGGTGAGCTCAGGGATGGAAGCAGGTGGCCACTCCCGGGCTGTGCCTCCCTCGGGGTGACTCACAGAGCAGGATGAACATGGCTGGGGCAAAGGATCACGGCCTCATCCCATCCTGTTATGTCTGTATTCCCATCCTCACATATCTAGCAGGTCAGCATCCCTGAGGACAGCCTTCCTGGGGTCAGCATCCCTGTGATTAATCTCCTTGGGATCAGCACTCCCAGGAACAGCATCCTTGGCATTAGCATCCCTGGGACAGCATCCCAGAGGAGAACATCCCTGCTGCCTCTAGCACAGGCTGGGGAGCCAGGATCAGGATTTCCCAGAGCTGGAGGGAAGATCCTTCTCCCACGGGACAGCCCCAGCATCACCCGCCCTTCATCCCACAGAGGTGAGGGATGGCACAGCCGGCATCACCCATCCCCAAAACACCTGTACCCCGTGCCAGGGGCACGGCAAAGGGGCAGGCAGTGCTGGTAGCACCGAGGCTCTCCCAGGACCAGCCCTATCCAAGCTAACAGACCATCGGAAGCCTGGCAGCATCCCCTGCCACGGTGTGGGATGGGGACAGGGATGGGGAACCCACGGCCCCCCAGACACGTGGCTTCTCTCTGGCTTTCTGCCAGGCACGGTCTGGATGTGGTCATTTCTGTTTGGGGCGTGTGTGGCAGGGGAAAAAGCCCAGGCTAAGGCTCTCAGCAATGGGAGATACCAGAACAGGAAATTAATGTTAATTAATTCATAATGACGCTGAGATAGTGATACCAGATGCTTCAAAAGTCCAACGGGGGAATCTGAAAGACCTCTGTAAAAAATCCATCGCCCACCGGCAGACCTGCCTTGTTGCAAGCTGGGAATGAGGGAGAGAGCTGGGAACTGGGGTCGAGCTGGGATCCAGGATCAAGCTGGGACTGAAGGACCAAGAAAGAACCAGGGAACAAGCTAGGAACAAGCCAGGAATGATGGAAGAGGGGCATAACCCAGTGAGGTGACAGGTTTACAGTTACCCCCAGTCACCTGCCGCTCCACTCCCACCTTTCTCCCTCCCACCCCTGTTCAGAAGCTGGAGTGGAGCCGGAGCAGTGAAGCACCCACCGTGCTCTGCTCTCTGGGGTTCAGGGGCTTTCCCAAGCCCCTAAATGCTCATCTTTTTCTCTCCTTTCCTCCATTTCGGGCACACCGTGTGCAGGGCGGGTGGATGGGTGAGGACTGGGGAACGCAGGGGCCTGCAGTGGGGATGGAGGGACAGACTCATGATCTGGGACAGGGACACAGGTCCTTTGCCAACCAGTGTCCCTGCATTTAGAGGACAATTTTCCCTCCTCATCCATGAGAGCTGGCCCTTGCCCTGCAGTGCTGAACCCAAATTATGCTGGACTTTAGACAAGGGGTGCAGAAGACCTTAGAAAGGGGCTTAGGCCTGGTGCCAGCTCCCGGGGACCCCAGAGCCAGATCCGGGAAGGATGGAATCATGAACTCCTCAGAAACCACAGGCAAACCCCTGCGCTTGGAGCCGTTCACCACCCTGTCCCCTCGGATGGTGCGAGTGTTATGCTCCTTCCCACAGTGATACAACAGCCCCTGCACCCAGAGGGGACCCTGAGAGTGGGGAATAAGGGAGGTGGTGGAGGCCACGCAGGGCCCAGCAGGGGCAGAGCAGGATGGCACAGCCGGGGCACGGCGCTGCCATCGCTGCTTACATAAGGTGCCCGCTCTGTGTGCCACACACCCGAGCGGCGACAGGAGAGGGGGACAGACCCGTCCCTCCAGCAATCCCTCACAGCGACTGCGCTCCCACTCTTTCTAGACAGCACCCCCAAAACCGCCAACCCGGCCTCTTTCCACCTGCACAGAGGTTGGGTGAGGTTCCCGTGTCTCTCAGGCACATTCACACCCTACAGCCTGACACAGATGGGGTGAAAACGCCAGGTCTGAGCTCGCCGTGCAGTTCCCCCGACAGCTCCTCTGAAGTTTATCCGCAGCGGGAACGGTTTCCACCGCGCTGCCGGTGAAGCTGCCCCGGCTGGCGGGGAGAGGGGAACCCCACTGGGAACATCAAGGAGCATCACGGAGCACCACAGCACGGGGGGACACCGACATCCCACCCCATCTGGTCCCGAGGGACTCACCGTATCCCCCGGGGTCATTCCAGGGCTCAGAAAAAAACCCTCCTTGACTTCACAGGCAAAGCAACTCATTTGGGTAAAGAGCAGCAGAGGCAACACAGGATTTCAAAGTGTGTTTTGGATCAGAGGCAAGAAATAAAGTGGCCTTTACGGTGCCTTCCCCAGCAAAGCCAGAGCTTTATTAAGCCTATCTGGCACAGACGGGAATGCTCACTGTTATTCCAGGCCTGAAAAGAGCAGGCAAGGGGTTTTTTATTTTATTTTTTTTTTTTTTTTTTTTTTTTTTTTTAGTCTTGTTTTCATTATTTTCTGGTGGCTTCATTGCTTTGTGCTCACACAAAGGGAATTTCACCTGCTGTTCCAAACAAAAGGCCCCGGAAAGTTTTGCAGAGAAAGGGATGAGGGGAAGGAGATTTATAGAAGCAAAACGAGTTGTTGCAGGGTTTGTTGTGGATTTTTTTTTTTTTGCAGTGAGCTCTTTGGTGCCTGCTGGAGACCCAGCACCAGCGGGCAAATCCCCTGTCCCCACCAGTGTCACCCCTGGGATGGGGAGTAGGGAGGTCTCACAGAAATTGGGGTTGATTTGGGGTGAAGAGGGAAGGCATCAGGATTGTTTCCCATCTTTTTTGTAGGCAAAGTCATCACCACGCTTTCTAAGAACAGGAAAGAAAAAATCCAGCCCTCGTTTGCCGACGCCATGGCAAAACAGGTGGTTCAAAATCACAAGAGCAGTGGGGGAGAAAAAAAAAAACCCTATTTGGTGATTTTGTGCTCATATTCACTGCAAAACTGTCCGGGAACGAATGCTGCTAAATACACACCATTTTCCCTCTCACACTCTTCGTTCTATAATTAAGAGAGACTTCTAAAAATACGAACGGCCTCGAGCACCCAGCGAAGGCGTGCAGGTGCTGCAAACTGGAGGCACTTTAGTACAGCTCATTTTCTGGACAATTTTACTCGCCTGGCTCGTGCTCAGCGCCGATACTATTACAGTGATGCAATTATGCTGCTGCTGCCGCTGCCGTGCTCGGCTCGCTTTGCTTTTTCCCTGCGCTTTGCAGTTTGCCTTCGAAGCACCCCCCAGCCCCACAGCTCCCGGGCTCCCCCCGAGCGTGTCCCTGCACCGGCGGGGTCCAGGGAGTTGGGGGTAAGAGGGTCAGGCGAGCATGTGTCACACACACATGTGGATACACACGTGTGGGCATAGAGGGGCATAACCCTGCGTGGGCATTGCCAAAAACAACCAGCGTGCAAAAGTTTTGGGCGAGGAAGCGAGCTGGCCCGGGGGAAGCAGGAGGGGAGCAGGAGCACGGCGAGGAACCAGCACTCCCCAAAAGGCAGCAGCAAACCCTCGCTGCTGGCTGGGCAGGGAGGGGGCCCATGGCACTGGCACGGTGACGGCGGCCAGCCCGGTAAAACATCCCCCCCCAGCCTGGCATTTCGGGTACAGGGGTGAGGGGGAACTTCCTCCCCGAAGCTGCCGCTGCGAAACTTCCCCGTCTTATTTCTCCATTAGGGCTGCAATAGGTGGAAGTGATTGACTCACTATGAGACTGCTGTTTTTGCCTCTGACTTGGGATTAAGACGGAGCTGGAGGAGCGGAGGAGCCGTCGCCCCGGCTCTCTGGCGGCAGACACCGGAGTCGGCACTTACCTCTCACTGCATCCAGGCCCCCCGGCCGTGGGGCTGCGGGTCCTGGAGAGTTAGCTGGCAGGGGACCCCACATCCACTCGGGTTTCTCCCAGGACCGACGTTCGGCTGCTGCTTCTTAGGCACAGACCCAACCCCTCCATTCCAACCACAGGGGAAAAAAAAAATATATCTTCTTCCAAAAGAAAAAAAAATTAAAAAAAAAAAAAAGGAGAGAGATTAAAAAAAAAAAAACCCACGCTTTTTTTCTTGGTTTGGTTTCTCCCTGGAGAAAATAAGAAAAATAGATAAATCCCAGCGACCAAGAGATCCAGACTCAGGTGAATTTAGCTTCAAACTCCCTCTGTGCTTTCAGAGCCTTCACCCTCAAATGGGCTCTGGAAGATACTGGGGGACCCATCGTTGCCGAAGTGTCATCAAATATCCTTCGGGCTCAACTCCGCTCCTGCCCGGGGAGGGTGGACTTCTTCCCTGCTTGCTGCGTGCTGTGGAGTTGGCAGGGACCTGCCTGTTCCAGCCTCAGCGTGGAGGGTGGGTGGGTTGGTTGGTTGATGTGGGTTGGTTTTCTTTTTTTTTTTTTTTTTTTCTCGCCGCTATTGGTTTCCTTGCTATCTGATCCTGAGCGAGCGCTGCAGCCTCGCCGCTTCCCTGCTTTTTTCCCCCAGCTCCCAGGCTTTTGACAGGGAATGAAACACAGACACCCAGTGAGACAGGCTCCGGCTTCTACAAAGCTCCACTCCCTCCTGCTGCCTTTGTCCGTGAACAGCAACTCCTCCAACTCTGCCCATAGACACGAGGGAACCTCTGCATCAGCACTTTCCTAATGGCTGCTTCGCCCCAGCCCTTCGGCCCTTCTTCTTCTTCTTCTTCCTCGCTTCCTCTCCTCCACCTTGATGGCTTCCGCTTGCTTTTCCTAGCCCGGCCTCGGCTCCGACAACCACAGCCAGAGCGAAGCAACAACCCTTTCCCGATGGATCCATCTCAGCTCCCCCGTGCTGGCTGCTGCGGTCGGGGGGTAGTGGCCCCGCAGTCCATCACCGTCCTTTCTGGGCACCTTCCACGAAAAATCGATGGCGGGTACCAGGTCCCTGAAGGCTTCACTTTCGGCTGGTTTGAGGGGCAGGGGCTGTGTGTGCAGAGAGGAGCTGAGGGAGGGCTGGGAATTGAAGCCACTTCTTTTTATTGCAGGCGGGGATTATTTTTATTTAAAAAAAAAAGATTGACCGGAGTCCAAGTTTATTTCTTGGTGGTGAGTATTATTTTAAGCTGTTTGGGTGTCTCCAGGTCACCCTGTTCTTATAACAGCGAGGCCTTTGTGGAGAGGGTCAAAGTGAAACCTTGCTCTGGCAGCCTCTTTCACCCCGTGGAGGGGAGCAGGAGGCAGAGGATGCTGCAGTGGGCTCACAACCCCGGCTGGCTCCCAGCCAGAGGGAGATGCAAACCAGCCACCGTCTGTAATTTTTGCTACACTTCCTCCACACTCGGTCACCCGCGAGATCCCAGGGCTGCTGCCTGTTCCTTTTTTGGGGATTCACAGGCTTTGTTAAAAAAAAAAAAATCACTGCCAGGAGACCTCCAGCCTCGACAGCGATGCTCGGCCCTGCTCAGCGTGGCTGTCATGCAGCCAGCAGGTCACAGGAAAGCCATAAATCCCCCCAGACCCCAGCACATGGAGAGGTTCCCTCCCCACCTGCCCTTTTGCATCACCTCCCACCCCTTCCCAGACTCCTCTTCACTCTTCCTTGTCTCCCACCACAAGTTTGGGACCAGTAGCTCCTCCCTCTCCCCTTCGGCAGCATCCTGGAGCAGTGACTCTCCTTATCCTCAGCTCCCATTCTCTCCCCGGCACGGAAAAAGAGCATCGTCCCCTCACTGCTCCCAAAAATCCCAAATTCAGAGCATTTCAGGGCAATGCTCACAGTGCTGCCTCTGCTCCCCTCTCCACACTGGCTTGTCCACCTCACCCCATTCCACCAGCCTCACAAACACTGAATTTTAACCAACACTTTAAAATCCTGGGATGAAAAGTACTGCAGGGCCTTGTTCTGTCCAAACTCTGATGGATATTCAGCAAGGATTTGGGGTTTGCAGGTTGGAGGGAACACCAGCTCACACACTGGGCGTGGTGGTCTTGAATAAGACCACCCAGGGGCGACCTGACCCCAAAACACTGCTCCTTTCTGCCTGTCATGCAGCCCCTTGTACCCTGGCATTCTCCTCTCTGAGGGCTCCTCTCCTGCCACCCCACCATGCTCACAGAAAGCTTCCCAAATCCCTCCCTGCCCTGATCCCCAGCCAGCAGCACCAGCCCAAAGTTCCCTCCACTCCCTGCAGCAAGAGATACAATTAATGCACCCAGTAGCCAAAAAATTGGCTGAAGAGCTGGGGTGGGCAACTGGCCACGGGCCAGCCTGAGGGGAGTGGCTGCAGGGTGCCCAGTCCCAGCCCCCTCTCACTGTTTGCTCCCCCACTTGGTGCTCTACTGGGGCTTTTTTCCAGCAAGTGAGAGATTTGGGGGCTAATATGTAGGGAGAGACATGGGCACCCTGGGGGTCTGCAGCCCTTGGGGCCAGCTGGGAGGACAGGATGGAGCTGGGCAGCCAGAACTGGTGAGTCTGGTGTTCCCACCACCTGGTCGTGCTGGTGGCTTATCCCTCGCTCCCCAGTTTGCTACAGGAAATGCAAAGAAATAGCCTGGGATTTCCATCCCAGTAAGCCCCAGCTTCCCTCTACTCTTGGGGAGTAGAAAGGTTCCCCATGTTTTTCCATCAGGGTTGGGCAGTGCCAGAGGGAAGTGTGGGCACAGGACCACAGCCCTGGGAACCCCTGTGTCCCTGGTGGGCTCCCAGCCGGGGAAGAACTCCAGGCAGGATCCAGCCTCTCCTAGGCCAGCTGTGGCCACCCTCTCAGGAGCTGTGGAAGTGAGGGAAGGAGGACAAGGGGGTGAAACGAGGGGTGCACCCCGGTGGGGTCTCCGTCGAGCCCCTTTCCGACGCCCCCAGCGCGGCTGCGCAGGACTATGAGCAAGTCAGCACAGAGCCATTAGGGCTAATTTAATCAAGACGGATGGCCCGATTGGAGGGCTGCCGTCCATAAATCCCCCGCTCCCGCTGCATTAGTGTCAGGCCTCCCGGAGGAAGAGGCTGAGGGGGAGGCACGGGGGGAGCAGGGATGGGGAAACGTGCTAAGTCACCCGTCCTCCCGATGGCGCAGAGCCGCTCGGACCTGGGGTACCACCACCCCATCCCACAGCGAGCAGCCTGGACCCAGGGGACATGCCAACCATCCTACAGCCCCTCCAAAAACTCAGCAGCTGGAGAGGGTGGGATTTCAAGCAACCTGGGTTTTCTGAACCCCAAAAGGTGCAGGGGTTGTTCACAAATCCCCTAGGGTAGGGGCTTGCTCCAGTGGGAATCTCCCATACTCGCTCCAAGGAGTTTTGCAGCAGGGGGAAGGTGAAGTGCTGGAGGGAATAGGCTTGAAGCCCCATGGTGGGTCATGGTGTAATAACTGGGATTCAAAAATACAGCCTGAGAAAACCCAAAGGTTGATGGATGCAGCATCCAGCCCAGAGCCCAGCAAGACACCCCAAACTCCAGCCACACCAGCCCAGGATGGCGCTGCTGGTCATCTCTCTGGGGTACCAGCTCTGCTCTCCTGGTAGCCCACTCCCTTCCCCCTGCTGCTCCTAGAAAAAAAACATTTCAGGCTCAGGGTTGCCATCTGATGACCCAAAACAGCCACATCCCCGCACCCACCGGGCACGGGCGGCGGAAGCCACGCGTGCCGCCGCGCCGCACGAGCCAAGTCAGGAAATAAGCTCTCATCCATCCAGGTTAAAAATAGCCGTGAGCTTTGCCGCTAACACGCCTTGCCCTGACGCTCCAGCCGAGCTGGCTCCCGTGTCGCCGCCCTGCCCACCGAGCCCACCGTGCTCCCGGCCGAAAACCGGCCACAGGGAAGGGACCGGTCGGCTCCGCCATCTGCTCCGGGCGCTGGCATTGCCGTCGGCGTGGGATGCCGGCTCTGCCAGGCCGCACTGTTGGCTGGTGCAGCGATGCAGAGGGCCAAGTCCTGGTGGGTTTTGGGAAGACAATGGGCCAGGGGATGCGGCGGACGGATGGGAGGACGGCATGGGTTTGTGGGCATCGCTCTCGCCCCCAGAGCGCTCACGGAGGTTGCGTGGTCGCCTGGCAAGGGAGAAAACAGCGGTGCTGGCCCAGTGCAGAAGGAAAGATACTGGTGCAATGGGGGTGGGAGGTTACTGGGGGATCTCAGCCTGGGAGAGCAGTCAGGGATGTCCAGGAGCAGTTGAATGATGCAGAGAGGGATGCTCAGACCTAACCTCCATGTCCAGAGCACCTCGAGGGCTGTCCTGGCAGATAGCAAGGAGCACAACCAAAATAGCTCAGGGTGGTTGACCTCAGGGAATGAGAAGCAGTGAGCTGTGGCACTGCCATGGATTTATCTAGAAAAAAGGTGAATGCACATCCCTGTGCACCTCTGGTTTCTGACTGTGCTTCAGTGAGGCCAGGAGGGAGGGAGGGCAGAGAAGGAGCTGGACTGCCGGCAGGAGGAGCACGGTGGCCGAGGTCAGTGCTCACAGTGCTTTTGTGAGACCACAAGTGAGGCCCCAGAGACCAGGAAGTGCTGATGGAGGCAAGAATCAGCAACTGACACTCAGGGATGCAGAGTGGATCTCCATAGGCTGGGTGTGAGGGTCATCATGTCCAGCAGGCCTGGCTCCCTGGGCTCAGCACCCATGTATCCACTCACCCAGGAAAGAAAAACAAAGGCAGGGTGGGGCCTGAGGAACCATCAGTCAGGAGCAATAATCCGTTCCATGAAAAGCCATGGAGCAGGTGAGCCATTTCTGCCCCAGAATGGCTAGCAGAGGGAGAAACAAGACATTTGTATTTCTGCCAGTTGACAAAATGAAATGCCACTTGTAGCCAGTGAAACTCTGCAGAATTTGCTTCCAGCTGGATTCCAGCCCCAGCCACGACACTGACACTGGCAGCATCAGCCGTCGCAATCCCAGCACTGGTGCCACATCAAGGGCTCGGGCTCTCTGCAAACCCAAGCACTGCCCCACGGCAGGGACACAGACCCCACGACCAAGTTTGCTCCCACCCTCTGCATCCCCCTGTTTGCCTTGGAGACCCTGCTGCTGGGGTAGCACTGTGTCCCTTGGGAGACTCTAACACATCTCAGGAAATTTTCCCATTCTATTCAGCTTAATTTCACCCATTAGAGCTTGTTTCAGCAGGGTCCCGAGGGAATGTCACTCCCCAGCATCTTCCTCTCACTCTTCCTCCGCTTCTCTCCTCCTTCACACTCACACATCTCACCTCAGGGAGGCTGAGCCTTGCTCCACCATGAGCAGTGCTGATCCAAACAACCATACCCTTCATAAAACATGTCCCTACACCATCCCAGAGGATTTGCCATGTGGTCACGATACTCTTTTTAGGAGTTCAAAGTCACTGGCCCTTCCTCACTGTACGTAGAGATGTCCAGGCCATGTCTAGGACAAACATTGACAAAACCTTGGCCAGTGGGTTACATTGTGGGCAGAGGTGGGAGCCTGCTCCTTGTCCACAGCTGAAGAGCAGAAAAAGAGTCAATTTGGGAAAACTATGAACCCTCAGCAAGCCAGCACCTCGAGATCAGGCCAGAGACTCTATCACACTGGGATCCTGCACCAAAAATACATGATAAACCAGGAGGTCAGAAGCTTATCTGCTGCTGTCATGCCCTGCAGTGTTTGGGAGGAGGATTTGGGGCAGCAGATGGGAATTCCTAGACTTTGTGCATAAGCTCCATGACCCAAGCCAGCTGGGATGAGCACAGGTCTGGCTTTTGACCATGGGATGCTCCAAAAGGAACAGCAAAGGGCAGCTCCCCTGGACTCCCCACAGTGCTCATAGCACCCAGAAGAAACCATGGAGCCCCTTTCAGCTCTCCTCACTCCACAACTAATGCTCAGCTCTCCTTTCCCTCATCCAAAGGGTGGATTATTTTAGGAAAGGAGGAGGAAAGAGCAGCAGTGACGAGTGACCGATGACTGCTCGTAGCAGAGCCCAGGCAGGCTGGACACCCCCCCAGGGGTCAGACAGGCACCTCACACAACACAGAGGTCTGGCTACAGCCAAAGAGCCCAACTGGCCTCTTACATAAACGACCTCAGGGCAGCGGCTCCGAGACCACCAGACCAGGCAGCAGATGCTCCGAGGCAAAATCCACCCGGTCCCGAGCAGACGTCACCTAATCAGCATGTTGGCTTCTTCCCAAGGCGGTCTTGGGGCACACAGTAAATATCTTATATAAGCACCTCTGGCCTGGGGTCGGATCCAGTTCAGCTGGGTTGTACAGTGATTTTCTCCTGGACAGAGGCACAAGAGGGGCCAGAAGGGGCTTTCTCCAGCATGGACTTGTTGTACGGTTGTAGAACCCCCTTGGTGACCCATCTCCACAGTTTTGCCAGAGGAGGCTCCAGGAAAAACCCTGGTGTATGGAGAAGAACCAGTCATCCCCAATGACAAAAAAAGACAGAACAAGGGGTCAAAATGACAAGCCATTGCTGCCCCCAAACTATTTTTCCTCCAGGATTCGGTAGCTAGGTGCACAGCTGGGAAGAGCCTGGAGAGCCCAGTGGCCCTCCATAGCAAGGCAGTGCTTCCAGCCCAGCCACAGTCCCTTCTGTGGTGGAGACATCACACCAAGCCAGGAGACTCTGCCAGTGCTCAGCTCCCACTGCTTGGGTTAACTCCCAAATTTCTCAGCACTGCCAGAGACATGAGAGGCCCTTCCTCTGCCCCAAGTAGCCTCCTGGAGACCACTGGATTGGGAGGCTGGAGAGAGCCCATGGTTGGACACAGCTGGGGGTAAAAGCAGTTGGGCTAGAGCATTACCAGGCTACATAGGATGTGAGCATCTTCAGCACTTCAGCTCTCAGTGCTGGCTCTCCTTCGAGGCTGCTCAATCAGGTAAAAACTGTGGTGAGGGCTGAGCTGGCAGACAGTAATTCTCCCTAAATGACCTCTCTCCAGGCTCACATCTTTAGGGGATTTACCCACAGTGGTTTTGGCCAAAGAAAAATCCCAAATGAGTGGCCTCAAGCCTCACTATTGCCTTTACCTGCCAGCACCAGCCTTGGGGGACTTGCCCAGTGACACTGGGCAGCTGCAGGCTCCAGAGGCAAGTGCTCAAACTTTATGGGGTGAAGAAATGGTCAAAACCGGCACAAAAATCCTAGTTTTCATCCTCTGATCAAACCCACGGGTAAGATCCACATCAGAAACCTGGGCTGTGCCAAGGAAGCCAAGAGGGGAGTCTGAAATAGAGCTGTATTTTAGGAAGGTAACAGGGATCAGCTGCCTGTGTTTGGAAGGTGGGGGCTTGGAAAACAGAAGTTCAGTGGTGCCCAGAGCTGGGCAGATTAAGGGCTGAGCTGTCCTTTGGCTTGTTGAGCAAAAGAAAACTTTACATTCAGATGGAAACAAATTGTTTTTAAGTGAAAGACAAAATTATAAAGGTTTTTTTTCCACGAGGCTCATAGCAGTTTGTTCAATCCAAAAGGAACCAGCTCCTCACCAGGCTGTTGCACTTATTTGTTAATCACAGTTCTCCTCTAGATTAGTTAAAAGACATTTTCCAAACCAGAAAAGGCAAAGCTGCATTAAAAAAAAAAAATAAAATTAATTAATCTCCAAACAGAGTATTCTGACCCTTCTTAAAAACTTCACATTTACAAAGGCCGAGGTAAAGCATTGTGATCTTCCCAGTTGTTCCTCTCCCCCATTTTGTGCAATCACATGTAATTCCCAGACGCTGTGTGAGTTTGGGATGGGTGCCAGGCTCTGCAGTGCCGGTGCCGAGCACACACAGCTGCCGGCACACACCGGATCAGAGCCACAGCTCAGCCACAGGGACAGAGCACCCGGCAAAGCCGAGGGCAGGGAGCTCATGCAAAGGTGGGAAAAGGCTCTCCCCCCTTTTTCTGGGGTGCTCATCCCTCTGGGATGATCCCAGGGAATCCCATTTGGGATGTGGGGTTTGGCTGACAGATCACATCAGGTGGCGCCTGCTGCTCCAGGATGCTTCAATGCAATGGCTTACAAAGACCAGGAAGGGGTGATTCCCACATGGAGCTGCTGCAGAACTTCCTACAACCCTCCTTCTCAGAAGGGACCTGACCCCTCTGCCATGCACAGGTAGCACATGAACCTCACACAGAGATACCAAAGCAAGGAGCATTGCATAGGGGAGGTGTAGTACCTAGAGAAGGTGTGCTCCAGGTTTCCAGGAGAACAGGAAACCCCTCACTCTGCTACAGCAGCCCACACCTTCAATCCGGCCCCACTGGGTTGGCAATTTGGCTGCCACCAGCTGTGTATGCCCGTGGGAGGGCAGAAATTTTGTATGTCCTTCCCTAAGGACTGCAGCCAATACGAGGGGACTGCCCACCATTCCAGCACTGTGCTTCCCATCAAAATGCTTCTGCAGAATTCCTTTTTTTCCCCCCTCTCTTTCCTTCCATTCTGGATGCTGGATAATAAAAGACAAAGCTGCAAAAATCTTCCCAGAGTCCAATCCAAAGCAACAAGGACCCCCAAGACCCCTCATGTCGCTTGATGTCAGCAAGCTTCCAGTGTAAATTTTAGGCTTGGCTTATCAGGAATCAAACTGTGCTTCTCCCCAGGGGATCTTCCACTTCTTCTCCATTAAAATAAAAAGGAGAAGACTTTTAAAAGCCCACTGTTTAACAAGGCAGCTGCAGGGAGGCTACTCAACTGATTGAGTTTTTACCTGGTCCTTACAGGCAAGCTCAAGTACTTAACATAGAAATGAGGTTTAGTCACAGCGAGGCATTTGGGATTAGAGTTGGCTGGAGAAACTCTGATGAAACCACGTTCCTCCAGAATATGCACTCTTGTCAAAATTGAAATGCTTTGTGAGATTGAATAGGTTTAGCCAGAAGTTCATTTCCTAAAGAAAATCAGGGAGAGGTTGCAGGAAAATTTGTTGAATGAAAAAAGATGTTCTTTTTTCTTCTGAGCCCTGCTGGGGTGTATGTTGTTGAAGTGGTTTTTTTGTTTGTTTTGAGGGTTTATTTTAAGTCGAGTATTACTCAGAGAAGAACCTGAAGAACTATTTTCTCTCTAATGACAAGTTTACCCAAACTCAGCAATTCTCTGCTCCCTGCTGGCTCACAGGCTGGTAGCCCTGGAGACATTTATGGCTCTGCAAGAGATTCTTGCCATTGGACTCCAAGGACAGCAGGACTCAATATTAAGACAAGCTATTAAACCCCACCTGGAGTGACCCTGGGAAGGCAAGGGAAGCCCAGCAGGACCAGGGCAGGCAGCATAACTGCAAACAGCATCAATGACCTTCACTAAGGTGAGTCCACAGTTGCAGTTGGGAATTTGTCACCCCAATCCCCCACTTTTTGAGGACCACCACCCCACTGAAAACACAAGGGGTGGGGAACCCCTCAGCACAGAGAAGATGGGTGAGTGACTTGATTTCCATCCAGGATGGCAGATCATGGATGTTTCTACAAACCTGTTGGTTTCCATTTTCAAACGGTTCTTCTGCCAAAATCCAGCATTGTTCCTCTTGGGGAAACCTCTTACTTGAGTCTCTTGGCAAACATTCATGCTCTTGGGTTGGACAGGTAAAACAGCAAGGTCAGGATTTTATTGTGCTCTGGTTTGAGCATCAGTTGGGACCAACAATGGCCTGGGCTTCTCCTGCTCTAAGACAGTACCCTGGAGCACCTGCTTAGCAGGTAGGGGAAGGAGGACTGGGATTTCATGGTGTTGGAGCAAGGAGCAACCCCCAGACCAGCCACACAGATTTTGCACAGCCCTTCCCTCTGATCAGAGCCCAAGGGGCTACAGCCACCTCCACACTTATGTCACACATGCCAAGAGCCTTCCCTGCCCAGCTCCAGGAGGTAGGACCTCCAAACTCCCTTGGATTGGCAGTAGATTGGTGTCTCAGCAGCTCTGCCTGGAGCAGGTAGGCTCAGAGGAGGCACTGGTCCAAGGGTAGGAGTAAGAGGCAGAGCTGCTGGACCCAGCCACAACAAGGGATCCCAGCTACAGCACAAACTACAGCCCAAGTTACACCAAAACACCTTCCCCAGGCTGCTGGGGGTCACCAGCTATACAACTGTATTTTAGGGGAACACTCAACAGCCCACAGTCCAAAGGAGCAAATTCAGTGTTCCTCCAGCCTTGTCATAGTCACTCAAATCTGAGGAGGATTTGTATCAGATCTGAGGCTGGGGTTGTCCAAGAACCCTCTGACTACTGTCCCTGTAACCCCAGCTGTGTTCCTGACCATCCAAATCAAGCAGTTACTGGAGGGGAGGTTGTTTTTGTTCCCCCTCTGCTTGCTTTGGGATGAGAGGAGCTTTATAAACGACTTCCTCTTAATCTCATTGCCAAGCGGACATCGACAGCTTCTGCCATCACATTGTGCTCTGAAGACAGAGTTTTCTGCCCTGGCTTAAAAAGGACATTGTTTGCAGAACAGAGTGAACAACATGTGAAAAGGAGAAGGAAAAAAAAAAAAAAAAGAAAGAAAGAGAGATCTGTGATATTTGCTGGAAGAAAAACCCGCTCATTTGTTTGGATGAGGATTCTCAGCACGTACAATCTCAGGAACAAAAGGAGATGCTTGTTCTCTGCTGTGTTTGTGGGAATAGTCCTGTAAATATTCAGGGATGTTTGTGCTATAAAGACGATCCCCAACCTGCCCTCAGAAACTGCTCCCAGCACCACCAAAATCCCTCCTGAGGGGTCCAGCCCTCGCACAGACCCATGGATCCTGATGCTGAGCCCTTCTCTTTATATTCAGTAGCAAACAGTCTGTTCAAATAGAAGTAACCACAAAAATAAAATTCCCTTGGGAGGAAGTTTTGGGAAGAAGCACGGCTCCATCTGACCTTGCTGGTACTCAACAAGATGTAGGTCAAATATTTTAATTGCCAAGTCACTAATCCCCCACGCGCAGCATTTCAATACTTGTATTGCTGAGGACTTACTGCCTTCTGGAGCCGCGGGGGGAAAGAAATAGCAGCTGGATGGATGGGCTAGTGATTCCTGCTGAAATACAGCACCGGATACAAGTGCTCGGGATGAATGGCTGTGACTGCAGGGAGAAGGGAGCGGAGCAGGGGGGAGTTGCTGCTCCACCAGCTGCATTTCTAGTTGGATTCAAAGCTTTTCCCACCTTCCCAGGACAGCGGCTGCATCCTCCAGCGTCCGAGCACAACTGTCCCAACTACACAGGCAGCACATCCAGCAGGAATGCACCCTTCAAAGCTCCCCTCTCCCATCACTATTCGGAAACTCGGAGCAAAACAGGCGTTTTATTTTGACGAACAACCAGTGTGGAGCAGCCCCACCGGCGGGAGCTCCTGCGAGCATCTCACACGCCTGCAATGCAGCCACCTCCAGGCTGCAGCTCGCTGACACCCGAGACTCCTTCGGCAGGGACAGGACCAGCAATTGCTTTGATGTTCCCCGAGGAATTTGAAGAGACGGAGTGTAATTACCCGTGACGGAATTTGACTCACACAAAAGAATACCACAGCAGGAGTCACGGCTCCGGGTCACACAGGGACAGGAAAAGGGCAAGAGGACCCTGATTCATCAAGTCTAGACCCTGCCATCACCAGCTACCACATTGCATAATCCAGTTCAGAAATCTATCACGGAAATCTTAAAATTAGCTCAATTTTCTACCCCCAGCTGCTGCTGGCATCCTGCTCTGCAGTTGCCTCCTGAGGATGCTCCACTCCAGGCGTGCCCGTCTCAGCGTGGGCTTCCCCATGTGTCAGGACACAAAGAGGTCCCACACGGGGACACGTCACCTTGGGGCTGTTTTCCCAGTTAGGCACAACCAGCATTAGCTCAGTGACAGCATCTCCAGAGAGGAAAGAAAATGGGGAGGAAGGGGTGGGGTTTGTGGTGTAAAAAACATCACATTTTCGGGCCAGAAATAAAAGGTCAATTAATTTATAATCTCTCAGGTACAGGAATGGTCTCACTCATTCAAACAGGGCTTTAACAAGGCAAAGTCCTGGCCCAGAACAGCCACGTTGCTGCAGACCTGAGCACCAATAGTAAATTCTGATGAAGGCAGGGGTTACGTCATTAAAATGGAGCAAGTTGGATTCTGCCCTTGTATCTACCCCTGTAAGTCCCAGACAAAGGATTTGCTAGATTACGTATGCACATTCCTTCCCCTGCTGCTTCATTAAATAATACAGTGCCCCTTCCCTGGAGCATTGCTGGAGCATTCACCCCAGGCAGGCAACAAGAAGATCTGATGCTTTGGGTCAAGGGCTATCGAGGGAAGAAGATACCCTGGGGAAAGAAAAGAGTACAGTGGGTTTTTTCCCTATTTTTCCCCCTTTGCTTTTGTGTGGTGGATGGAAAACTCAAGTTGTGACACCGGCAGCCCACGGAGTTTGAAGCATGGCAAAAGGAGTTGGGTATTTTTCCTTGGCTGCACCAGATACTTGGGACATGGCACTGTCTGCTGGGGCATCACATGGAGATGCCTCATTTTCAGTCTCACTTTTGCAAATAAGAAAACCTCGATTTTTTTTTCCCCCCCTCTCCTTAGACTCAGGCACATGAGAGAGTTATCCCCAGTTTGGGGATCCAGGAGGATGGAAGAGGCTGAGGTACAAGGCTTATCCCCCTTCTTTGCACCATTCCCCCCCCCATCTGGCCACTGTGAAGGAGGCATTTGTGCAACTACTGCCCAAAGCATGTTCCTTAGAAAGCAGGGAACAGGTTACAGTGCATGAAGCTTCACTGTATCCCACAGGGACAATTATCAAGTGGGAGAGTCAGTCATCCCAACCCAAAGCCATTAGTTACAAAACAGGGAAGAGGGCTTAAAGCTCTTATGTTTGAACATGTTAGCTCAGCCCTTTAGGGAACTCCTGATGTGCCAGAGCATCTAATCTCTGCAAATCACTTTTATTCAGCCTTGCTCTGGGTTTTCCTTTTTAATCAACTTAATCTTTATTCATGAGGTGTGTTGCTGCATTACAGAAACGCCCAGATTCTGAGCATCAGGCTCGGGGAGCGGAAATTGAAGAAACTT
This sequence comes from Pipra filicauda, assembly GCF_003945595.2. Lineage (NCBI taxonomy): Eukaryota > Metazoa > Chordata > Aves > Passeriformes > Pipridae > Pipra > Pipra filicauda. The sequence goes on along the minus strand of NW_024104339.1, from coordinate 840,692 downwards.
GGTGTTTGTTCCAGCCAGGGCTTAAGGTCTGGAGCAATTTATCTGGACTTGTGGCAGGCCCTAGCACTCCTCCATGTCCCAGCAAGGAGGAGGAGGAGGGAAACAGCCCAAGTTGTCAGAGGACAAGCACTACACCCCGAGGCTGGCACACGCTGAGCAGCACGTCTCATTGCTATATTTAATCAGCGAGGTCCCCTCTCACCCAGCCTTGACAATGGAGCCTTTTTTTTAAAAAAAAAAAAAAGTAAAAGATTCTGTGAAATAAAAAAAATAAATTAAAGGAATCAAAGAAATGAGCAACCGGCAAGTGACAACCACATGAAGCAAAGAATAAAGGAAGAGTTAATGGGATTTTGAGGGGAGAAGCAGGGCAGGAGAGAGGACTCACTCCCAGAGAGAGCAGAGAGCTGTGATGCCAGAACACCATGACCTGTCCTGCATGGGCTCAAACCCTTATCCTGATCCATCCCCAGCAAAGGCAGAGTTTTATGAGTCATCTCTAAAAGGGGAAGTAGGCAGAGCACGGTGAGATGGAGCAGAGTTTGACACCCAGCACAAGCTCCTGGGAGCAGACTGGGACACACCAGTGCTGGCATTTCTTTTTGGCAAGACACGAGCAAATTCCATGAAGCAAAGAACCGTCATTTGGGGAACCCCAAGGGAGGCTATCTGAGCATGACCCTCATCCCCACAAAGAAGCCTCAAAGCACCCCCAGTTTCCCCAGTGCAATCAGCAGCTCTCAGCAGCCTGCAGTGCCCTCGCTCGCATCCTCCGAAGATCAGCTCCCCCCCCCATGATCCAAAGGTACTAATGGGATTGTAATTCCTCTAATGAGCTGTAATTAATTAATTACCCTGTTAGCACAAGAGCTTTACATTTTTTGGCAAGCACGCTGTTGGTTTGTAGCTAGAGGGAGGCTCTTCCCCAGCACCATCAGGCTCCGACCGAGGCTGCAGACGAGCTCGTTCCCCTCTGCCTCAATCCGACACAGTTCGTACCTTAGGGAAAGGACCTTGGAAGCATCCTCACAGCTCACAGCTCTCTCCCAAATTACAGACAGCCAAGTCACAGACAGTAATTCAGAGGGGTCACAAACATCTCCTCCCTCGGCCCCTCGAGAACATCAATCCCCTCTGGCAAACTTAACAAGACAAACACGCCACGGGCGGAGAGCAAGAGATACCGAGACCCTCTGTGCTCCCTGCAGGGCAGGAAAATGATGTGGGAAATTGCAAAAAGCACTAACAATGAAGCCAAAGTAATGTCTGAGCTATATCAAGCAGTACAGCAGCCCCGGGATGCTCAGATCCACGCTGCAGCCTCCTGTGTGCCCGGGATGCTGGATTGCACCCCTGCACGACAGCCACCTCTCCCAGCTTGGCTTCTCCATTACCTCCACGCTTAATAATTAAAGCATCAGTGTAAAGGCATTAAAGTTTCAGGGACTGACACGTTTAGAGCAAGACAAAGGGCTCAAAGATGAGGCAAGTGCTGCTGCTGATTAACCCTGCACAGTGCAGTCCACAAGGAGCAGGACCCTGCCCCCTCTAACACTATGGACAAGTCCTTTTCTCCCTACAAATCCCATCTTCCCAGATCTGCTTTCCAAGAGCATCCACTCCAGACTGTAGGGGAGTTTTGCTCATCATCAGGTATCTCTAAAAAAATCCTAATAGAGGGGGGGTTCTTCCCAGGGAGTGTGGCTTTTTATAGAGCACATGGCTTTGCGTGGAGCCAGCTCCGAGCAAGGGTTACGAGTTACCTTTGGCTGGCTGTGGAGGCGGAACAGGAGGGCTTTCTGCAGGAGCAGATGGAGCTGACATGCCTGGGAGCCAGCCCAGCCCTGCTGCGGTGACAGACTGTCCCACGCCGCCTCCCCCGACGATGCTGCACTGAGACCCCCTCGCAGGAACTGGGGGAGGCACCGAGGGGCTGAGCACAGGCACAACTCATCCCACCACTGCATTCCACACCAGGCAGACCTCCTCCAGCATCCAACTCACCCCACTTGTTCCCTCCTATATATAACCAGCAGGCCGGGGAGGAGGATGCCTCTGTTCTCTTTAAGCTCAGCTGGGCAGAGTACACCATCTTCCCTCTAATACTTACACCAATTAAGCTAATTGCACCCCCCTGAGCAGCTGATGCTGGTTCCCTGATCAAGAATCCCAGGGGCTCTGGGTCCCTCTGCACTTTGGGGGATACAAACCCCTTGTGTGCAGGATGAAATCTCCCAGATGAAACTCTTTAGGCACATTATTTGCTCCTAGAAACTCACTGAATCTGACCACAGCCCACAGGCGTGGGAGCAGAGTCCATCCCTCCATGGGGCAGCGGGGATTTGGGTTTGGTGGAGCCCTGCCCGTGGGGTAGCGGGGCCAGGAGGGGTTTGGAGCCAAGAATGTGGGAAGGAGTGCTCAGGCAGCCCCTTTCCTTACTGCATCTCCAAAAACTAAAGGTTTGCACGCGGAAGCGCGGATGAGCGGGGCCATCTGAGCCCGGGCTGTCGCCAGAGTCGGGGTTTGGTGTGCCAGGACCGCGGCTCGGTGATCAATCCTCCCCCGTGACACCGCCTGGGCCCGGGCACAAGTGAGCATTACCTTGATTAAAAGAGATGGGTGAACGCAGCGCTTGGTCCCAGCAGCCTCCCAGGAGAGCAGGGCAGGACTGTCCCCTGTCATCGAGTCCAGCTCCCCAGGTCACAGGTGACAGCGGGGAGCCCGGTGGGTCCCCAGGACACTGCTCAGCACCACGGGCCACCCACCATCTGACGCTCCCAGGGACTGTCCCTCCTTGCCAGGCAGCCAGAGGTTGTTTCGCTCATTAATCCAGCACTCCCTCCTCTGAGGATGCTCCTGCCCTTTCAAGCTTCTCCTGCTTTGTCACCTGCCTTTTCAGGCGCTGCAGACACAAAAGACCCTGTTCTCTGTGCAATGCCACCAGCCCGGTGCACCAGCACCCCTGGGTACGACCCCGGAGCAGATCTAATGATGCCACAGGTCGCCCTCTTCCTCTACCCCCAGGTCATTGTCCCAGTTTCCAGCCTTTTTTCACCACTTCTGTATTTCAAAGTGATTTTTTTGAGGAGTTTATTTCATGGCAATATTATCATAGAATCCCAGTATGGTTTGGGTTGAAATGGACCTTAAAGCTCATTTCGTTCCAACCCCCTGCCATGGGCAGTGACACCTTCCACTAAATCAGGTTGCTCCAAGCTCTGTCCAACTTGGCCTTAAACACTTCCAGGGATATAAAACTGATGCCTTGTGTTTTGAAGACACCATCCCAGAGCTGCCCCAGCACAGAGTCCTGCTGCAGGGTCACCTTTCTCCCAGACTGGCCCCATTTGTGCTGGTCCCTCTCCACATCTCTGGAAGCTTCAGCCGACTCCCACAGGGACTCTTCTCAGATCCTTTTTCCCACTTGTGTTCTTCTTGCACCTGCTTTAGTTTGCTGAACACCAAATATTTTATTTATTACCTCTCTGGAAAGTTACTGGGGAGATTTCCTAGAATAGGAAATATTCAGAGCTGTGAGCTGCTCCGTGGGGTGCACAAAGCCCAGGGATGGTTCCAGCCAGCGTTTTAGGTGTGCTTTGAATGCGCTTTTTTATATCATCATCCCTTTTGATTTTGGGGCCTCTGACCAAGCCGTGAACTTGTGATGCTTCACCGGCACTGCCAAGACCTCGGCGCCCGCCGGCGGGAGGGCAGTGACCCGCTGCGGCTGCTCGCCTGGCACACGTCCACCCTCCGTCCGCCTCCGCTTCTTTGGCGAGGCCACGCTCATCGCCCGAGCACGGTGTGGGGCAGCAGGACCCTCCGGATGGCCGAGGACATCCAGCGTCGTGGCTGGTTGCAGGGAGGAGGAGCGAGGCTCGTGTTGGCAGGCGAGCCCGAGCTGGCGTTGCGGTCCCAAGGGCTCTCCACGCGGCCCCGATTCCCTGCTCCGGGTGTCAGGATGATAAAGCCGAGCCGAGCCCGCCGGAGCAAGCACAGCACCCGGCAGCTCCCATAATTAATGGCGCCGCCAGCACTTCCCTGCCGGGCCATGAATAAAACATCGTTTCTGAGGACCCAAACTTTGAAAAATCTCCTTTTTTTTTTTTTCTGGTTAATTATATTTGACGGGACACTGTGCTTTTATTATTGTCTCCTGCTTAATCAGGGGGGTGGAAACTGGTTTGGGGCCACTTCCTTCAGATTGGCACCCTGTTTCCCAGAGGGAATGGCACAATTGCCAGAGAGATTCACCCCCCACCTCATATGCCCTTCCCACCCCTTTGGAAAAGCAACCACCTTTGCATTTTAAACCTGCTTGATCTCTAGATTTGCTACAGCCATTGGATTTTTTGGCATTTCTGGGTCCTTTAGCATCCAAGAGCCTCTCCTGGAAACCAGCCTCCCCAGACCCTTTTCATCTTGCAAACGTTTTTGCTGCATATCCAGGCCATGGACATGGACCTATCCATTTTCCTTATGAAGATGGGGCTGTATCTTGCCCCTGACCCTCCTAATCTGGAGAATTAGGGGTAAGAAAGAGGGTAATGTAAGCCAAGGGACTCAAAGCACTTCAGAATAACTCCTGGCATGAGTTTCAGCACATCTCCATACCTCAGTTTCCCCATTTCTCTATAAAATTCACTAAATGCAATGGAGGTTTTTCTCTACCTGTCTTTGGCTGGAGCAGCAGATGCTCACAGGGCTGGGAAGAGTTTGGTGGAAGAGCAGAGGAATGCAGTCTGCTCACAGCTCTGGGTCTCAAATAAGACCCTGAACATTTTCCTCTGCCTGCCCACTCTGCCATGGCTTTTGTATGTATTTCCTCGATCCTGACCAACAACCCACCATATTCATCCATGTCATACCTGTGGCATGCAGGGGTTTGTGCTCCCAAGTGCTCTTTGGGAGGCTGAGCACTGTGTTTGTGCCACAAGGCAATCCCACTCTGCAGCTTCTGCAGGCTGAGCAGCTCCCGTTGCCGCTTGGCTTGGGGAATCAGAGCGATGTCTGGGCAGAAGAGAGCTGCTGCCTGCACATATCCAAGTGTCTGAGCATCTCCCTCTGAGGAGAAAGGTGAAATTCCACTCCGGCTTTGCTGGCTCCAATCCAGGAGCTGCATTAGCAGAGCTTTGCCAGGTCAGGATCAGACCCAAAGCCAGGTTGTGCCGTTGCACAAATGTCTCAGCCACCCAAAGTGCTGCCACCAGCAAGAGGAATGATGCCCTGTGCTGGGGGCCCGGGCAGAGTCACCAGGATATGAACTCAGGGTTGTGCCACGCTGGGACACTGCAGCACAGTCCCGTTGCAGGTGGCAACAAGTCAGGACTTGCATTTCTGTGATTTTTTTGGGCTGTGGGGCATGCACTCAGGCTGGGTACCATGGCTCTGCCCACACTGGTACCACAGCTCTGCCCACGCTGTCCCCAGCCAAGGGGGACCCTCAGCAGAGCCCCGAGCTCTGGGACACGCGGCGATTTCCTGCCTGAGCAACAAGCGCTTTACTGCTCGCCTGATCCTCTGCCAGCCAATTTTCTATCCCTGGGCTCCTTCCAGCTCAGTGCAGGGCTGCAGCCAGCGATCAACAGATCCAACCTGTTTGGGATGGACGCAGTGCCGGCTCAGCCCATCTCCCCCATCCTGCAAGGTGCCTTCTCCTTCCCTCGTGTGTCCCAGGGGGGCTGATGGCATCCTCTGCCTGTCCTTCTGTGCTTCTGTCTTCCTGAAGGTCCTGGAAACGTTCCTCTCTCAGTGAGATCTGTGCCATAGCTCTCACAAGCTGGAGTGTAAGTGCTTCAAGTGCTCTCAAAGAGAAGAACTGGCACCGACAGCAGCGGGAAATAGTCACATCCACTCACATGCGCTAAGGATGCTCTGCTGGATTTTTAAGAGGGGTCTTGCAAAGGGCAGGGATCTTCTTGTAGCTTTGTCACCACAGTGAAAGCCCAAACCTAATGAAGGAAATCGATTCTGCCAAAGTGGAGAGGAAAATGACTGACTAATCTGAATGGAACCACTAAAAATCCACTGGTGCTCTTCAGTGAAGTCGAGATTAGCAGGAGGATTTGCAGCCGTGCTGTAAGGCTGGGACTGGGATCTGCCACTGAGGTTTTGCACAGACTTGGGTGAACTGCTTCATGTCATCCTGTTTCCCTGCCTGGGAATCACAGTCTTGATTCCCCAGCAAAATCTCCACTTAGTGGTGGTTGTGAGTCCCTTTGAGATCTCCCAGAGCAGGGAGGAGCCATAGGGAGGCAGAGCACGGCACACCGCAGTGGTGGGGAGCACCAGGAATGATCTGAGCTGCTTTCTGCATTGGACTCTTCCCTCAGATGCTTTCATCAGCCTCAGTTAATTGCTCATTTGATGCCTCTGGGATCCTGGTGCTGCAGGTCAGCCCTGGCTCTGTGCCATGTGAGCTCCTGACTCCCCATCCCTATGCCTGCTGCATCAGGAGCACAAGGCTCCTGGCTCACTGAGACATCAATCCCCACCAAAACCTGCCTCATACCACACACCAAAGCCAACAGATTCCCCTTTCAGCCAGGGATTTTTATAAAGGCAGTGAGATCAAACCCTCAAAGTGAAGGCAGAGTGCACACAGGGCATGTGAGATGAGTCTTTGTGATGGCCGAGGTCTCACCTCCAGTGGTGTTGAGGTGAACCTCGCCCTGCCTGCATGTCCCAGGGCACCTCCCTTCATCTCCCTGGGAATGGAAACCAGCCTTCCTGGAGCCACAGCAAGGACTGGGCTCTGCTGGGCCTGACACCAGGAGGCAGCAAGCTTTCCCAAGCCCTCCTAATACAAATAAAAAAGAGGGATTTGAACAGGCCAGCAAAGATGGGCCCAAAGCAATCCCAGCGGGAGCATATTTTTATAAGCCAGGGCTATAAGAGAAAGGGCAGGAAACCTGACCCATCACAAATCACTCTCCTGTCACTTGCTGTAATCTAGAAATGCTCTATTAAAAACAAGAGCAGCCCTGGCAGCGAAGCAGAATCGAGGCCAGGGAGAAGGGCAGCTCGAGTTCGGGTCTGGCTGCCAGGTAGAGGGAATTCTCTGAGGCTGGGAAGTGCTGCACTGCTCTGCTATGGTTTATAAATATAGAGAGGTGCCCAGCTCTGTGGCATCCGTCACCCGCAGTCAGCAGATGTAGATGGGGGAGATGTCTCTCTCCCTCCTGGCTGGCTGGGCTTGGTCACAAAAAGGCTCAGGACAGAGCCCCATGTTTCCAGTCAGTCCCCAAAAATGCACTCCCCAGATGAGGCCAGGGCAGGGGGGCTCCTGGTCCAGCTTGCAGCAAGCATTCAATGAATCAGACCCAGTGCTAACAGGTTGGCCATGGCCACTGCAGCAAAAAACATCAGCTAACAGTGATTCACTGAAAAAATGAGGTTCTGGGGCAACGGGAGTTCTTTAGCAGTTCAGCACAAAGTGAGGCAATAATTACAGGGGAAGCAAAAAAAAAAAATTTCAAGGGTATTGAAGCACTCAAGGGCTTCCACAAAGAGTGGTTTTCTTGGGAAATGCAGATTCCCAATTACTTTAAGGTTTTCTGGGTGAGACCTTTGACAGCATTTTAACATTTTTCCATTTTCAAACCCGGCTGCTCTGATCACAAAGGGTGAAGCAGCTCAAGAGGAAGCAAGAAGCATCTCAGAGAGGAGTGGGAGCCTCCTCCCTCCTTCCTTCCCTGGCTCCACCATCACAAAACCTATTTTCTCACACACCTCCCTTGGCAGAACCAAATGCCCTGGGCCACCCCAGCTCCACACACTGGTCAAAAGATCTGATGGATCCCTGGAATCTCCTGGACATGGGAAAAGCCCCAAGCAGGGCAGGGCGAGGTGCCCCCACCCCAGCACCCACCTGCACCATCCTCTGTGGCTGGTGCACACCAGCTTGCTCAAATAAAGCCCATCTGTGCAGCTTAATTACCAGAGGATGTTTGCTCTGTTGCAGAAGCCGATTGGGTGATGAAAGTTTAAACAGAATGGAGAAGGGGGAATGGAGCACGGTGTCCTAGAGATGGAACACATTCATATCCCCATGGCAGCACCCCTTGAACCCCGGACACTGTGAGCACCTCACTGGCACAGGCACAGAGACTGAGATCCACAGAGGGCCACCAGCCCTGGGACAACCTGCCCTGCAGGTTATAGGAGACACAAAATGACTTGTCCATACACAGAGTAAAAATTCCCTGTTGGTGACCAAAAGCCCAGGGAGTCCCAATAGAGATAGCCCAATGTGCTGCAGACAGCCCCCAGGAACAGGCATGGAAAATCTGGTGACGAGACAGGGAAGAGCAGAGCAAGGAAAACCCTTTGCAGAAACAGTTACTCCGAAAACAATCCCCAGTCTTACCTTGTTGCCCAGCTGGGAAAGAAAAGCCCTGCTCAGGAGGTTGAGCATGTTGCTGCACCCCAAGGTAGACCTGGAAACCACCCTTAGTCCCTTCAAGCACCAAGATAATCCCCAGGCCACCACATCCACTCTTCTCTTTGCCATTGGGAGCAGACAAGGAGCCCAGCCCCGGAGAAAACACCCAGATTTCCTCCTAACCCTTCCAGGTCCCATGGGAGATGGCTGGTTCATCCCCTGAGCCTCTAGGAGACTTCCAGCAGACGTGGACTGCTGTAGATCACTCCTTTGAAACTCAAAATGCCCCATTCTGGCAGCCAAGAAGCCTCCTGGGCCTTGGTGGGAGGTTGGAGCAGCCACACACTCACCCCTCCCACCCCGCCTCATCCACACGGACTCACACTCACCCAGCTCCTTCTTCCTCAGCTCCCTTGAGACAGCTCCTGAGCTCTCCTCTTGCTCCTGCCTCCCAAGTACTGGTGGTGAAAGATCTCACCTCTTTGGAGCCAGACTTCGCCACCCTCGTCTGCCACCGGAGCTCAGAGGGAACCACAGCGTCCCCACTGCTCCCGTGAGCGAGGCTGAGGAGCCAGGGAGCATCGGCGGCTCGGGGAAGATGTTTCCCCGCGGACAGATCAAGAGCAGGGAAAGGGCTGGGGAAGCAGGAGAACCTGCATTCAAGCCAGCAATGCTTGCTCAACCACTGGTTAGTGGCTCCACAGGAAACACCTTCCCATGCTCACCTGGAAAGACATGTTCCTAGTGAGGCAAGGCCATCAGTGGGCAGGGAGTGGACCGGAGGCTGCGGGAGATACACCCCTTGGCACATGCAACCTCCCCTTGGCCACAGCTGGTGAGGAGAAGAGGCTGCCAGAGAGTCCTTTGGGCAGGATCAGGTCTGCTATGGCCATTCCTAAGGGCAAAAGGCTTTCTGATCCAGGACTAATCCAGCCTGGGTTTGTTCCAGGGTAGCTCCGCTATTTAATTTTATAGTACTTGTTAAATATACTTCATGATCTGCAGTTTTATTTTAGACTGAAGCTGTGAGGTTGCACATGAGGCTTTTGGACAAATGCTGCTCCCTACCCCTTCCTGAGCTGCTCCAGGATCGAGATCAGCTGGGACACAGCACACTCCAAGCTACAGCTGGTTATAACCAGGAACATGGCTGGAAAATGGGTGGACCATGAAGATGTGGGCTTCAAGGCCAGGTTGGATGGGGCTTTGAGCAACCTGGTCTAGTGGAAGGTGTCCTTGCCCAGGGCATGGGGTTGGAACAAGATGATCTTTTAGTTCCTTTCCAACCCAAATCGTTCTGTAGTTCTATAATTCAGTTGCTCTAAAGCTCGTTTGACCCTTATGACATGGACAATCCCAAAATATCAGGGGCTGAAGTGAGTAGTGGGAAGGACCCCAGGCTTCACCACAAGCTCCCCTGGACATCTCAGCACTAGAGAACCTCCCAACAGGGCTGGCTGAAAGCACTGCAAAGGGCTGGGGACAGCAGAAACCTGGGGCAGGGGGTTGGGACAACCTTGTACCCAAACAGGTCTCTCTTACTTTGTGGAGAACAACACAAACCTGCCTGTTGCAGTCATGGCAGAGCTGCCGGGTGACAAGGAGTAGCCACCCAGGCTGGTCCCAGCATGGAGCTCCTCCATGGGCACCCTCCCCCTGCCAGCTCCCATGGATGGCACCAGATGTGGCTGCCGTGCCAGGACACAACACCCACTGCCCCAGGGCTCTCCCAGTGACCCCCTTGGAGCACAGGGTGCAGCAGAAGGCTCCATTCTCTGGCAGGAGAAGGTTACTCAGAGTAAAAGCATGTGCTCTTGTGTCATAAAAACAAACACTGAGTCCTCCTCCCACCACGCTCACCACGGAGCTGGGCGGGGTCTCCAGTGCTCACCACAGCACTGGTGGCCTCCCTTTCCCATCACACCCCTCCAAGGTGGCTCCGCCATGTCCCTCAGAACATGGACATGGGCTGGAGGAGAGGAGACCTGCACAGACACAACAGGAGCCATCACATCCCCAAGGGAACCAGCATGGCTCTCTTAGCTGGCACCACCTTTACCTTGTGACATGTCACACATCACCCTTTCCCCTCCTATGCCACGATGGTGACAGATGTTCAGAGCGAAGCAGTACAGCTCCACCATCATCAGGGACATGACTTCCCTGCTCATGATGAGGGGGTTGGAACTAAATGATCTTTAAGGTACTTCCAACCCAAACCATTCCATGATTCTGTGACTCACAGTCATTTTCCAAAGGCTGGTCTCACCCCACCCAGGTGGTGGGTACTTTCCGTGCTCAGAGCCCTCTTCAAATGCTGCTTCAAACAGCTTCTGAATGGCTGAACAAGGCCCGTATCATCTGCCTTCCCACACCTCTATGAGGCCACGTGCCCGTTCTGATGCAGAGCCATGGCTGCTCCAGGCTCAGGAAGTCTGGAATGTTAAGTGGGAAAATGCTGATTTTGCAAGGGATTGCGACAACACAGGTGAAGCAAAGCCCTGCCTGGGAGAGGTGCAGCTCAAACCAAGCCAGGAAGCATTTCTTGCCAGCCACAAGTGAAGGAAGGGGAGGAGGAGAACCAGGTGAAGCTTGAGACAAAGCACCACTTGCCACGTGGCTTTGCAGGATGTTCACCAGTTTTCACAGCCCTGAAACGGAGATCTCTCTTTCACAAATACATGGTGATGGCTGGTAAGATCAAAGGGCTGTGGGGTCAGGATGAAACACTCCCAGAGCCATGAGTCAGCCTGTAGCGTTGCTGTGGACAGGAAGCCTGTGAGTCCTGGGTCACAGCCAGTTTGGAAATGACCACCAAGAACATCACTGTTATTTATAGCCAAGACACTGATACAGGCAGAGAGACCCCGGCAGCTGCCCCGGGGCGGGGGCCACACTGTGCATTCCCAGCACATCCCCTCCTGGACACCTGCTGATCTCATCTTCTGAGTCCCCGACCTGGATTCCCAACCTGGAGCTGGGTTCCTGGTGTGCTGGATGTTCCTCCTTTACCCAGGTGACACTCTCCATCCCACAGTCAGTCTCTGTGCTAAAGCCAATGTTGCCAGTTGCCTAAATAAAAAATTTTCCAAGTCTCTCCTGCCACGGGTACCACCGTTGGAAAGAACCATATGGAAGAACAAACACAGAGTACGCAGAGGAATTTCTTACATAATTTATCTGTAAATCAAGTGGCAGTGATGAGATGCAGGAACTCTTGGATGAAGCCTTTCTTCCACATTGAAGGTTTGGCTTCTCCGGCTTTGCCAGCCAGACCCCACCTGGGTGGCTCAGGATTTTCCTCCCATCTCCACAGCCAGCCTTCATCTCAGGCTCATCCTCTACCCCCCTCTGCACCCTCGTTTTGAGGCATTTGGGCTGTGCCTCACTGATGGTGACGGAGCAGCTGTGAGCACAGCATGCAGGGCTGCAGGGCCAGGAGCAGAGCTTGCCAAGGGATTTGAAGAAGGGCTGGTGATGAGGAGCTGCCCTTTGCTTTGTGCCTCCCTTCCAACTGCGTGGCGCACTCAGCCAAATATCATTAAAGGTTTATCCACACACTGATCACTTTATTTGCCTTCAAAGCTGGAGCGAGGTCGCTCTCCCTGGGGAGAGGTGGTAGATGTTGCACCATCTTCCAAACCAAGAAAGGATGCCCAGGCACTCTGAGCTCACTTGGCCGAGGGAATTGGCCAGAACGCTTTGGAAAGAAACGGTGATGCCTTCAAAGTGGAGAATGGGTTGATAAGTGGGGAGTGGGGAGAGACATTTTAGCTCCTACTGGGTAATTATCACCTATGGAAAGCTGAGGAGTTCACTGGTGGGAGGGAAATTATAACTGATCATAAAACCAATATCTCCCAAATCCACTCTCTTTAGTGTTCAGGAGCGTTTGGTCTGGTTCCAAGGCTCAGCTTTTGAAGGAGTTTGGAGAGGTCCCTCAACAGAGCTCCAACACTCTGAAAAGCAGAGACTGCATCCCTTGTGCATCCCTTTTGTTTGGAGGTGCACAAAAACGGGTGATGCATCAGGGTGAGAGGCTGAAGGAAAACAAACGGCTTCGTTCAGGAGAACCAGCCATGGTGAGATGAGAAGTGACTTAATTACAGTAAGTCCCTTTACAGCAAAACTGCCAGGTGCTAAAAGACTTTTTAATTTAGCAGAGAAAGGCAGATCAACGCCAAGCATCTGGAAGCTGAACCCAGAGAAAATCCAATTAAAAATCAGGCAATGCTGTGAGTAGAACAAGCTATGAAGTGATGGATTATTCATTCCACGATGTCTTGAATTCAAGAGAGGGGCAAGATAATCGATCCTTCTAGCGCTGTATCTGTTGACGACAAACATTCCAACTCAACTTCTGGGAATGTGCTCATTCCCCTGCTAAAACAAGGCCCTGAGTTTGGGTAACTGCAAAGTTCCTGTGGATGATGGAGGACAACCCACAAGTCCTACAAGGTAAGTTGCACTGTTTCATGCTTGGAGGCATTAATAACCCAGAACTAGCAGCCAACTCCATGGAAACCAACTGGTACTCAGTGACAAGTTCTCCTGTTGCTATAGGAACAGGGCCAAAACAAATAAAAATTACCTATAATTTTTCCTCCCCAAAGTTCTCCCACATTACATTTCCATAGCAACTAATTAGCTCATTAGTGATCTGATCTGAACCAAACCAGTGGAGGTGTGAACCAAACCAGTGGACCAGTGGAAGTGCCATGCCCAGCTCCATCCTTTCTCATGGTGAGCTGAGACAAGCCATTAAGAGAGATTATGCCAGTTCTGAAGGGAAAGGCTTGAGCATGAGAAGTTGGGTATCTCAGGGCTGGATTCCTTCATGCCTTCCCCATGATACCTCTGATACAAATATCACTGGCTGCCTTCTATTTCTGGCTGTCACCTTACACTTCAGTTTCTTGACCTCGTTGCTCCTTTCCAGACTCCTCCATCTCCTCCAGGCCCAGCATTGCTCTGTTGGACGGCTGCTTGACTTGGCACTGTCCTCTCATCCTTCTGGCCGTGATATTTGTTTCTGGCTTGTTGCTATCTTCTGCACCGAGTTAGCACACTGCAGGGTCCTTGCAGGAGTCTTTTTTCTCAGTTACACTCCACAACTACATCCCTCCGTCCTCCTCTGGCAGTTCACTGTCATAGGTGTCTTCCATTTCCATCCCTGGAAGTGTTCAAAGCCAGCTTGGACAGGGCATGGAAGGTCCCCCTGCCTGTGCCAGGGGGCTGGAACTGAAGGATCTTTAAGGTCCCTTCCAGCCCAAGCCCTTCTGTGGCTCTCTGATCAGTACAACCAAGGAGATCAGATGCATTAAACCACAGGCTGTATCACGCAAACAGCAACAAGATAAATTGCCCACAGCCACCTGCTCAATGACAAAAACTGCTGTAACAACTAAACAAAGTGAAACAGAGCTGCGGAAGGTCAAGAAAAGTTCAGACAGAGCAGGTCTACCAAGCCTCAGTCCTGGCAACCTGCAAACTCAGTGGCCTTATGGTCTCATGCAATGGCAACACCATATCAGAGCACTACAGATGTGGGGATTGCACTGTGGAGCCCCATCTTTGCACCCCCACGTGCCCCAGGGTGAGCAGCACTGGAACGAGGGACGTGTGTCCCTCCAGCATCTCAGTGGAGCAGTCGAGGTCAGGGTGGGGGATCACTGTTTTCACCCCAACCTGGGGGAAAATTCCCAGTGTCTCAGGTGAGGGACCACAGCCCCACCTGAGATTCCACCCAGGATCTCCGATGCCTTCCCTGCTGTGCCCAAGCCCTGCCAAGCGCCAGGGGATGGAGGGGAGGCTGCTGACTCCTTCTTCCCCGCCTGCTTCGTTACCTCCAAAACTGCACACACGATAAACACCCCATGAAACACTTGCTGGAGCAGGGAGCAGCACAGCTCTACCAGGAATATTCTGCCATCCCAGGGGCTGCACTTCCAGTTGAATTCACGTAAATGACACATGAATTCCTGTAATTAATTGCTGCCATCCGCCGCTGCACACGTGTGGTAGCGACAGCAGATGTGGTGGAGAGCTGAGCCCACACCCCTGCAGGGACACCAGGCAGGCCAGGGGGAGGCCAAGCCAGGTACCAGCAGTGCCTGGGGCAGCAGAGGGGATTGCTGGGGGTTGCTCCCCAACAGCCCCCACCTGCAGTGAGATGGAGCCACCTCAGGGCTTGGCCAAGCAAACTGCCTTTTTTTAACCAAAACCAACCCAACCCGTCTGGTTCAGTCCCCACTGAGATACGCAGTAAATTCACCCACCCCCAAACGTGGCCTGACCCCAGGGTGGATGGAACCTGCCTGCCCTGTAGCTTCCTGGTGTCTCATAAGGACCAAGAGGTATCAGCACAGGCACACAGCCCCCTGTCTCACCTCCCTCCTCCACCAGCCCCATCTCCATGTCACCCATGGGAATGTGATTATCAGCAAGATCTCTGCCACCAGTCAGATGTGATCAAAACCACAATTCAATTAAATTTGATTGGATTGAAAGCAGAGGGTTTCAAGGAGACAGGCACGTAGGCCCAGAGCAGGATGCAGTTCCCCAGGAAAGGGGGCTGAGATCTGCAGGATGGTCACCCCAGGTGAAGGAAAAGCCAGGATGCAGGTCTGACCTCGGGATGAACTCCATCCCTTGGGGCCAGGAGCCTTTTCCAATTCACTCATCTGCCTTCTGGAGGATCCCAGATAGAGTAAGGTGAGCTCAGCCTCCCAGAGATGCTTTTAATTCTTTCTCATCTTTTGAAATCAAATAAAATTCCAAAGGAGAAACTTTGTCATCTGAGCAACAGCGGAGAGGAAAAAAAAAACCCCCAAACATGCCTGGAGATGAAAGGGAATTGTAGATGGGTATTTCATCTCTTGCTCTTGTAACGAACATGAACATAAAAAAAAAAAAAGAAAGAAACAAACAAACAAAAAATCCCAGACACGGTTAATGAGCTTTGCATTTAAATGTGCCACCAATGTCACTGTGCAGACTGTTCCTCCAAGGTCCCACGTTCCTGCTCACCCCAGACAATGGGTATGGGACAGCCTCAGAGCAAACATCGGGTGAGATGAAATTCCACTAGTGTTTACTAAATAAAACATGCATTTCGAGAAATCAAGAAAAAGTTTGTTAAATATTTTAGTACATCTGGTCTCCCCACCCCTATACGGCCTTACAAAATGCTTTGCATATTTATTTTAGCATGCACTAGATTTATTTAAAAATAGCATCACCAGCACTGGAAACAGCCCACTTGCTTTTCATCTAGATCTTTGCATTGAATCAATGAATCCAAAATTAAACAAGGTTGGGTGAACTAAATCTATAAGAGGACCTATTTGCTGATCAATACAGGAATGGATGCCTGGGATCTCTTTGCTGTGTGAAATATGAGGACTTACGAGAGAGAAATTGCTTTTGTTATTATATTTTTTTAAAAATTCAGATTTAATCTCCCTACATAAAGAAATTATTTATCGGAGAGATGCTTCATCCTAAATAATTCATGCTGGTTGTATAGTACCCAGAAGACAGAAGGCTCCTGTCTTCCATTCCTAATGAGAGGGAAAAACACCTCAAATATTTTGCCTGGATTCAGTTTCATCAGTGCAAGGAGGTGAAACTCTACTTAGCTCCTACAAGGTGTTGTCCCCCCCCCACTGCCGTGGGGAAGTCAAGCCCCCCAAATCACAGAGAAACCACAACATGCTGCATAGGGAGAGAGAAGAGCTTCAGACACACCTGGAGGACAAATTTTGATCACCAGCAAGAGGCACTTGGCTCTGGTGTTGAAGTTCAAGGAATGACTGTAGTGACCAAGTATAGCCAGAATCCATGTGACAGAGGGAAGAAGGGTCTCTGGAAGAAGCCACCTCCATATAAGTAATATAATATATAGTATAATATATATTAAGGCCATGATATAAATTCAGCCTCTGCTGTCTGTAGCTGGACATACTCCTCCAAACCAGGGTAGGGGTGAAGCCACTCTGGGGACACCGAGCACTGGGTCCCCCAGCAAAGTGGAGCTGGAGGAAGGTCAAAGTCAGTTCAGACCACCCCAGCTGAAGTACATGGGAGACATGAACCACGAGGATCAGGAAATCTCTCCTGGCCCAAAACGGAAACAGAATCAGGGCTGAAGAGTGCGAATTTGGGGAAAACAAAATAAAAATAATGCTAATAATTAAAAAAAAAATTATTGGCTTTTTAGCCTATCTTGGGCACCAAATTTGGGGCTGGCTTTGGGAAGTGCCCTGCACAGCCATTTGCTCAGCCAGATCCCTTTCTCCTGAGTGTGCTGCAGGAATTGATCCATCGAGGGCTGTACCTGCTCCTCTCTGAACAAATCTGCATATCAGCTGCTTCCATGAATGAAAAATGCATGTGCCGGTAAATCCGAGGTGAAATAATACATCTGTTGTCAGCAGCCTCTTCTTTCTTTCGCTTTTCTCTTCCACAAGTTTCATTAAGAAGAGACACATTGTCTCTGATAAAGTTGACACCACCAGTTCACTAACTGTTCCTGACGCTTCCGTGTTGCTTTGATGATGGATCGCAGCAGAAACACCCGCCCCAGGCAGGCAGGGAGGGATAAAGTCACCTCCTCGGGCTAATTCTAGAAGAAAACAAGGCTGCAGAGACCAGCAGGGAATGTGCCTGAGCTGTGGTGAGCATGGGCACACAGGGGTGGCAGGGGTGGCCCAGGAACCCTGTGAAGTGCCAGCAGTGGATTTGGATCCTACAGGGCTGCAGACAGCTCCTGATGTGCTTCCTCTGAAGGAGAGGAGAAATGGGAAATAGCTCGCCCTGACCAGATACATCATGGATCCTGAGGGCACAGTGAGCTCTAGGGACAATCCCAGCCCCAGCTTCACCTTCATCCAGCTCTTCTCCAGAGCAGGAGCTGGGCAAACCCAAAATGACTGGTTTTGGGTCCCGTGCACTCAGGCTGTTTGTGTGACTCCATGGTGCAAAGGATGCAGAGGGATACAGTTCCCACTCACACCTCAGGTGATTCCAGCCCTCCCATGGGCAAAGTAAGGGTGGTCATAGCAGCCAGCTCCACTCAGCAGTGCCTCAGGATGCCTGGAGAAGCCAGGTGGGACAGTGACAATGCCAATGTCCCCCACCTCTGAGGGAGCCCTGTCCCCAGGCTGTCCCTGCCCTGCCCCTGCATGGCCAGCAAGCAGGTTGGCAGCTTGCAACACACCCGAGCACGCTGCAAAGAGGCAACAGCTGCTTCCTGCTGGCCCAGATCGAGAATTTTAATTAAGGAGAAGATTTGGGGGAATAAAGGGGAAGATCCCTCCCAAAGCTGTAATTAAAGAAACTCAGGGTGGGGCAGGATGACAAGAAAGGGCATGTCCTGCTGCCAGTGGGGCTCAACTCAGAAGGGCAGTGCAAGGGGAGCAGAGACTC
Source organism: Pipra filicauda (assembly GCF_003945595.2). Taxonomy (NCBI): domain Eukaryota; kingdom Metazoa; phylum Chordata; class Aves; order Passeriformes; family Pipridae; genus Pipra; species Pipra filicauda. Next base: position 822,880 of record NW_024104339.1, on the reverse strand, counting down.
CCACCAAGGCTGGCACAGCCCCCTCCCAAGCACGGGTTGGGAAGGCTGCTCCACACCCCAAAAACAACCTTTCAGTCTTGGCTGAGGTCCCCTAGACCTCCAGCAAGATCCACTGAGCACAGAACAAGCAGGTGCTCCAGAGAACCCAAATTCTTCAGTTGTGCTCCGAGTTACAGCAAAGGTGAGGGCAAGGTAGGAGGATCCTCACGGCACGAGGTCCTGGCCCCAGTTCACCCTCTCTGAGCTGAAAGGGGCCAGGTCAGAGCCCAGGAAGCCATGGTGGGCTTTGGGAGGGGGGTGCTGTCACCAGCAGCTCCAGAGCACTTCTGAGCTGTCTGGAGAGGTTCCTGAAAAGAGGCATGGCATAAGATTCCAAAAAACCCCTCAACAGCCCTATGAAATAGACTGGGGTGAGAAGACGAGCTGGAGGCATCACTGCCTGAGAATTCCTGCTGCCACCCCTACACCTCACATCGGCAGAGCCCTGGGAGCCACCAGCACCTCTGCATCCTCCTGGCTTACCCCAGCTCCCAAAATTCTATCCAACACCGTTGCTCATCACTCCAGCCCGGCTTTGCCGGGTCTCTCCCTGTCCCCGGAGCTGTGCGGAGCCAGCCCGGATCGATTCGCGCCGCAGCTGCTGTGTGTTTACACAGCCATTACGAGCCCTGCGAGGGGGGAGGCACGGAGCATCCCCGGGGCTCCCGTTTCCAGGGGTGGGGGCAGCTGCACGGGAGCCAAACACCTCCTGCCCCAGAAAGGGCTCCCCGGCACAGTTTCCATTGCACAGTCACACCCTGGGGGACCCTCAAGCTCATTCATCAACTCCTCTTTGCCGACACGAACGGGACCTGTTGCAGGCAGTGATATTCTGCAGGGCCTGTGCAGAGGGGTCGGGATGACCTGGGAAATACTTATTAATTGCCTTCACTGAGAGGAGCAGTGCTCGGAGCAGCCATGCACGTTTCGTGGCATTTGGGGCAGCTTCAGACCCCAAGCCAGAGCTTTTGCCTGGAAACCTTAGTGTTTATTTATGAAAATCTCAGCTTCTTTAGGAAGAAAAGAGCGTATCACTCGAGAAGAGACAAGCGTCTCTGAGCGGGGAATGACACTGAGGAAAACACAGCTGATATCAAGGTAACAGCTTTGGCTCATCAAGGTCTCCATCTCCTCCACCGGAGCTGCTCCGAGATGTAAATCAAGTGCAAAAACCACCCTGGCTCTCCAGGCTCCTCTCAGCCCCCTGCCCACGTGCCTGCAGCACCCGCCGCCGCTCCCGGCGTCTGGAAATAAACAGCCTGTTCCAGCACCACTTGGTATTTCCAGAAAGGTTAACACAGCGTGAGAGGGGCCAGAGCCACCGCTCAGGGGGCTGGAGAGGCTCCAGGCAAACCTGCCAGGGTTCCGGGGCTCCCTGCTTGGCAGGTGACCTCCTGGGTCACCCCTGAAGCGTTCGCTTCAAGCTTTGATATTTTCAGGCTTTGCGCTGCTAAGGCTTCCTTCTCCCACCCCCACGTTTCCCCACCAGCATTCCCGCCTCTGAAAAATCAACAGGAATGTCAAGCTGAGAGGGAAGCCTGAAGGTCCACATCCACTGGGCAAGCCAGGAGTTTCCCCCCTGCTTTGGAGCTTTATCCCAGTTTTCCGGCACCCCTTCTATGGGGAGCTGCTGTTGGTCCTGGTGCAATTCCCAGGGGATGGAGCAGCAAAGCAGCTGTGCATGGATGAGTTCCACAATTTGCTCCACAAATACACACACTCTGGGGCTGGGTTTGCAAACCAGGCTGCTGGGACAGACAGAAAATGCTTGGAGATGCTGCTTTATCCAAGCCAGTGGTTAAAACAGAGCAAAGCATAGAAACTCATACTTAGGGATGACCACTTATCAGGGGAAAAAAGGGAGGGCACTAAAGCACCTGGATACCTGTGTTTAAAACAGAGTTTGAACTTTCCTTACCCCAAAACAAGCCACTTACCCTTCTGTTTGGAAAGAAGAGTTGGGAGACATCCCCAGCCACTCACCACAGGCAGACCTTTTCCACCCAGTGTGCCTCAGTTAAACCCTTCCCTCCCTGCTGGGCTGTACTGGCCTCTCCAGGTGCCAGCTGAAACGATTTTAAAGCCTCTGGCTGGGCCAGGAAAGGCTGATCCATATTCCTGAGGTCTCATTGCTATTCTGCAGCTTCAGCTCATTAGTGCTTAGGTGCTACAAGAGCGGGAGCGTTGGAAGTTTCTGGGTGAGACAGCTATTAGGGGAGAATTGAACACGTCTCGTACAAACCCATGGCCTGTGTGAACTCGCTAATTTACACCATCGATCTCAAAGGTGCCCACAGGCCACCTGAACCAAAAAAAAACCCCTGCCCTAGATACAGGCTCAGCCACTGGGGGGAAAAAAAAAGAGAAAACTTAAGCAAAATAAATAACCTGCAGCCCCAGAAAACTGGCTGCATCATCACACCCCCTGCTAATCCATTAGCCAGCCCTCCTCCGCACACGGCTCTTAGGAACGGTGTGAGCTCCAGCTCAGGAGCTCCTGGAGAGAACCACCACAGAATAGAATCACAGAATGGTTTGGTTGGAAGGGACATTAAAGATCGTCTTGCCATGGGCAGGGACACCTTCCACTAGCCCAGGTTGCTCCAAGCCCCGTCCAACCTGGTCTTGAACACTTCCAGGGATGGGGCAGCCACAGCTTCTCTGGGCAACCTGGCCAGGGCCTCCCCACCCTCACAGCCAAGCATTTCTTCCATTTATCTAACCTAAATTTCCCGTCTTTCAGTTTGAGCCCATTGCTCCTTGTCCTGTCATTACGGTTCCTGATGAACCAGCCCAGCAAAGGGCCAGTATGACCAGTACAAACACCCTCATTGTACCGAGGGAGTGCACTGGGGGTTTGCCCTCTTACAGGGACTGCTCCCAGCACACGTGCTCAGCACAGGGCAGGGAAAGCTCTTGGCCTTTCATCTGAGGAGGGCTGAGCCACTGCAGCCCTGACGGTCCCCATGTCCCCTCTCTGTGTTGGATGTGCTGAGTTTTCCCTTCTCTGCAGCGGGAGTTGTGTCCTCACCCAGGTTTGAGCTCTGCCTGTTCACACCTCGTGACAGTCCCGTGGGGAAGTCACTGGGCAGAAATAACCTCTTTTTGCCTCTGTTTAAGACAAATGGGGGGGGAAAAAAACCCACCTTTTCTCCTAATAAGGGAACTCAAAGTGATGAATTTTCCACTTATCCTGAAGTTCTTCCCTCGGAGGCACTGATGCATTTTTAATGGTCTCGATGTAGCTATTAAGCCGGTAATTGGAACAGAGCGGACTCCAGCTCCCGGCAGGTCGGGCCCCCTCCGAGCGTGTCCCCACGCCACGCGGGTGGGTGCTTCTGGGGTCTCTGCTCCTCCCAGCATCGCTGACCCTGCTCGGCCCCGTGTCCGGGCAGATCATCACCACTAAGGTCCCGGCGCTTGAGGTGCTTGTCTCCGGCCTGATTCTGCCTGAAGAAGGCTGACAGGGAAAATATTTGGGAAAGGAACCGTCCCCTTACTCCCTGTCCCACTGCGAGGAGAGGTGAAACACCGCCCCCGCCTCCCGAAGCTGCAGCTCCGCCGCCCGTGTGGACGATACCCCGGACCACCCCCGGTCACGCACCTCCGAGGGAGGACTGGGGGTGCTAAGGAGGGGCGAGGGGTGTCACAGCGGGTTGAGATGGGAAGGAGGGACCCCGCCGCGTCCCGCCGCCGGCGGAGGCTCATCCCGCCCGCTCCCTGCTCATCCCGCCGGTCCCGGCTCATCCCGCCAGTCCGGGCGCCGGGCGCTGCCTCCCCCTCGCGGCCGCGGGCAGCGCGTGCTGCCCTGAGACCCCCACCCTGGAGTTCTCCCCCACTGTCCTGTTCAGGAACCCGCTCCCCGGCCCCCTCCCACCCTCCTTCCCAGCCCGGCGCGGGGGAAACAGGGCCCTGGGTATCCCCTGGCAGCACTCCCGGAAGAGGATGCTCCGGGGGGATATCACTCCTGGGATGAGGCTTTGGGGGGTCCCGGGTTGTACAACCCCCAGATTAGGACCAGCATCACCCCACAACAGGAAGAGAAAGTACAAGGGTAGCAGGATCCCTCCCCAGGCTGCCACCCCTGAATCCCTTGGGGGCTGTTCTGGGAATCCTGGGATCTAGGGGTCCCCAGCTTGTACAATTCCCAAATCAGGACCCCCGGCCAAGCTGCCACCCCCAAAATCCTCAGGCTGCTTGGGAGCCTGAACAGCCCAAGGCTGATGCTCAAAAAGTAACAAGAGGTGTCAAGAAGCAGGTTTGAGGATGAATTTTATTGAAAACAAGGACTGGAGTTGAGGGGTACAGACCATTCCCAGAAGTACAAGGGGAGTGGGGCTTCTGATGAAAGCAAAAATCCTCGCCCACCTTAAAGCCAAGCTGATTCCCCCACAGGGAACTGCCAGGGCAGAGGGAACAACACAGGACAGGGAAGTGCAGAGGTGAAGAGGGATATGGGATTAGGACAGGTAAGATCCCTGTCAAATGAAGCAGAGCAGATGGCACTCAGAGGTGATGTTTGCCTCTTTGGCAATGCCTCATTTCATCCACAGGGCCCCAAGCCCACCCCAGAGGCATCTCCCCCCTGTTTGAAAGGGCAGTTGCTCCCTTTTCCCAAAATACAGAAATCAGGACTTTCTCCAGGAGGAGAAATGCAGGGGGGAGAAAAAAAAAAAAAAAAAAAGACATGCAAAAACCCCCACCATTCCCCAAAGCACCAAAAAAAGGGGTGAGTAAAGGAAGGGTGAGAGGGGTCAAAACAAGGAAGGAAGGGGGAAAAAAAAATAAAAGCTCAACATCAAAACAAAAAGTAATCCAAAGTAACCAACTATGAAAAAAAATACAATTGTACATCTCAGCAGCAAAGCCTTCAAACCGAGCGGGTACAGGTGAGCATCGGGTGGTTTGCAGAGCAGGATGAGGAGGAGGGAGACATGAACATCAATCACTTCCTTATTTTCCATCCAGGTGGGCTGGGGGGGGTCAAGATTGAACCAAAGCTGAACAGGGTTTGTGCAGCTCCACCTGGGCTGGTTTTCTCAGGGTTTGTTGACTCAGGGAAGGGGATCAGAGGGATGACGGGGGGAAAAGAGCTGCTGCCTGGTGCCCCAGCATGGGGACATGAAGGACTGAAAACCAGCTGCCCCAAAGCAGCTTTCCTGGGAGCAGCTGGAAGGGATAGATGGTGTGGAGCACCCCAGTTCCCAGGCAGAGGGTCCCCAGTGCCACTTCAAACCCTGGGCTGCAGGAGGTGGGAGCAATGAACTTAAGGGGACATAATCCTTCATTGGAGGGGGGACCCTGAACGCTGGAAATGCACCCTGAAATCCAGACCTCCAGGGCTTGAATTTCAGGATTAACGTTTTTAAAAGATTCAGTTAAAAAATAGATGTCTTTCTTAAAAAAAAAAAAAAAAAAAGAAAAGAAAAAATCTTAGGACAGGGTGTTTTCTAGTGACCCCTTCCCCACCTGCCCAAATGCAGCCAGAAAAATGTTATCCATTCCACCAAATCTGCTGGCCACACAGATATTCACACATTCATCATTGATTTAAAAATATATATAATATATATATAGCGCACACATACACACACACAAATATATATTAGAAAAGAAAAAAAATCCTTCTGAAAAACTCAATTATTAAAAAAAAAAAAAAAACACCAAAATCCACAGCCGGTGCATTTATCTGTGATCATGTACAGTAGAAGCCAGAAATCCCTCCTTGCTCCCGTGGCTCCTTCGGGCTGGGAGCGTGGGGAAACACATCAGGTTTTCACAGTGGATTTGTCAGGAGAGAAGGAACTGCTCCTCCCTCCTCCCACACAGAAGGGCTTTAATTTATAGCAAGTTAGATTAAAACTAGGAAACATGTTACAAAGTCCATTATATATAGACATCAAATGTACAACTGGCGGCAGCCCCGGGCGAGTCACTGGGGTTTGGCTCCCACTGACACCTGGGCAGCTGGAGGGGTTGGAGGCAGTTTGGGACACGAGGAGTGTGAGTTCAGCCTCCAAAACAAGTGGGTGTCACAGTGCGAGGTCTTACATCAGCTCCAGGTTGGAAGGGAGATGGAGCAGCGTCTTCTCCAGGAGCCAGGGGAGGTGGTGGCAGCCAGGGCTGTGGAAGGTGATGCCCAGGGCAGGGATGGCTCCCTCTCCAAGGGCTGGAGGGAGATAGGCAGCACCAAGGACCTGCTGTCTCTCCATCACCTTGTGCCCACGAGGGAAGGGAGTGCTGGATGAAGTCCCGTGGGCAGGAGTGGGAACAGCGTGGGCTGCAGCGTGTGCCAAGGTGGGCTCATGAAAAAATGCCCTTTTTCTCCCCCCACAAGGGAGCAGTAAATCAATTGAGGGAGGGGGATGCCTGACTTGATGCTGCCTCAAAGGGTCATTAAGGTGTAGAGCCAGGCATCAAAACAGCCTCTGGTGTGAAAAGCAGCACACCCAGGGAGTCCCACAGCTCCTTAAAAGGCTGTGTAGGTCCTGGGAACAAAGAGCCAGGCACAAAAGGAAGGCGAGCGAGACGAGACTCCAAGGAAGGGACTTTGGGCAGGCAGGAGTGGTGCAAGCACAGCAGCATTGCTTCTCTCTGCCTTCCCCAGGCAGCAAAGAAACACAACCCCCTGCACTGTGCACAGGCTGCTGGGGAGGGGAGATGCCCTCTGGCATCCTCTGCCTGCTCAGGGACCACGGGCACAGTCCTGTCCCCGGGAGGGATATGCTGGCATCAGCAGGGAGCTCCTGAGCCTTCTGTCCCCACGGCTTAGCTGGAAAGGTGTTGGCTTCAAAAGGCTCATCCTGGGGCATTTCACAAGGCAAAGAGAAAAAGAGATTGCAAGGCCAGATGGGGCCAGAGGTGCCCCCGGGCTGGGGAGGCTGGGGAGGTGCAATGTGTGCAAACCACCATCAACTCGAGTCCTCGTTCGCTCTTCTGCGGGGGAGCCGGGACGGAGGGGCTGCAGGAAGCTGGGAGCTGTGCTCCTGTTGGGAGTTAGGAGTCTTCCCCCAGGATCTCTGTCACAAAGGAGGCCATGTCAGTCTCTTTGGTGTCGTGCAAGGTAAAGAATGGGTGTTCCTGCCAACGAGACCAAAGACAACATCAGCTGATGCCCAAGGACAGACAAGCCCAAGCGCAGACCCTGGAGGACGTCACACAGCTGGGGAGGTGCTGGGGGTGGGCACCAACCTCCTCCCCAGGTTCCCATGGACAACATCCTTCAGCTCAAAGATGAACTTTGGCATTTCTAGGTTCAACCCCAGCGGGACGCCCCATCTTGGCAGCTGTACTATCACACTTTGAGGTCTAAGCTCTCCAAGAACAGACAGGACAGAGGGAGATAACACCTAATAAACCCTGACCTTAACACCCATGAAATCAACACACCCTTCCACCTTAGACATGCTACACCCATCCCGTTCTATGCATGAAAAATCACCTATTCACCCTGTTGTCCCATTTCCCTAGAACCTGCTGGACCATTGATTTGACTTTGGAAATGCTTTGGAATAAAGACCAGCAGAAACAGCTCCACACTTACCATAAGTTCTAAATAGTTCATTCGCTCAGCTGGGTTCTTCCTTAAGCTGGAAGAAAAAACAATGGGAAAGAAAGGCTGTAGGATCTTCTTCTTTTGCTGCACGTGGTCTGTCACAGGGGATCTCCCCTTCCCAACCAACATGACATGTTTCTTGTGGGCTGCACCCATCCCCTCTCCCTCCTTGGCCGAGCAGGTTTGAACCACCAGCAGAGCAGCCAGGCAGGTAACTGGGAAAGGACAACTCTAGTGTTTTGCCATGAAAAGCACAAGCCAAGCAGCTCTTCAGCCTGCCCCACATAGACCAGAACAACTGGGGAGGACAGGTGGTTTCCCACCACCCACAGGGTGGGCTCACCACTGCCTGGCACCTCCAAGCAGCACACAGGGAGCAGGGGACACCCTGAGGGGAACAGCTTCCCACAAAACCACAAACCAGCTTTCACCCAGAGGCTGCCAGGGGTTTGTTCTGGTTTCATTGCCACTTGGCCAGAAAACACCAAAATTTCAGCTGCAGCAACAGCAAAAGGGGAAGGGAAACGTCAGTGCCTTCCAGCCAGCCCCGGTGAGTCAGGCCGAGAGCAAAACCAGTTTGGACAGCACTTCCTGCCATGCCAAGCACCAGCCCTGGTACGGCAAGGTGGGGAAAAAGAGGTTCCAAAAGGATGTCAAACCCAGCCCCGTACTTCACTCCAATCCCTATGGATCAAGGCTCCTCACCAGCCAGGCTGGGAGAAGCCACCAGTCCCTGCTGGAGACTCACCACTGCGCCGTGAAGTCCACAAACTCCTTGGAGAAGCGGTCAGCAGGCAGCTGGGGAGAGGGCTCCTCCACCACCTGCTTGAGCTGCTGGAAAGGGGTCCCCCAGGACTCATACGGGAAGCGGAGAATGGCCAGTTCAATCTGAGGATGGAGACAGGGAAACCTGAGACACCGGGACAAGCACAACCCCACACAGCCCACCTGCCTCAGCCAGCTCAGAGTGAAAGGTAAACCCTCTTTCCTTACAAACCATTTTCAATTTGGGTCATACCACTTTTTTCTTCCCTTTTTTCTTTTTTTTAAATAAAAAGACTCGAGAGGCCAAAAATACTTCCTTTTGAGGCTGGCTCAGCATATTAATGCATTTACAGGAAGCCACCACAGATATGTAAAATGGGATTATTTAAAAAGATAATCACAGCACACATTTTCTGCACTTGGCATCCAAAGTGCTTTGCTGGCCCTGAGGCAGCCTCTGGGCCTCAGGCTAGTACTGTACGAGCTAAACACACAAAAAATCCACAAACCCAAGAAAAATGAAGTGTTAGAACATCATTTATCATGATCTTTGCCAAAACCACCTCGATTATTGGGTCCTTCCTACAAGTCACCTCTGCTCCACAACCATTCAAGCAGGAAATAGCCCATCACATCTCTTGGGCAGTTCTCTTCATGCCAAGATCAGTTCCCATCTCAAAAGGGGAAACAACCTCCAGACCTGCCTGGTAGGGTGAGACAGGATGGGAGGAATAACAAACGTGAAAGGACAGAGCGGGACAGAGTCTGATGCCCTCACCTGCCTCTGGCTCAGGACAAGGGAGCTCAGCTCCTGCTGCTGGAAAACTGAATGAAGACACCTTCCAGTGAAGGCCTGGATTAGCCCTGCAACTCAATGGCCCAAAAACTGTCCAGTCTGAAATCAATCCAATTCCTTCAGAAAGAATATTAAAAAAAACAAAAACAAAACCTATAGGAACCCAACCCAGAAGGAAGACATGAGAGGGAATCAAACAGGTCAGGGTTCCAACTCAGCTGCAGCCTGGCTGGCTTTCAGCAAGGTCCCCTCTCCCTTCCAGCTTTGGAAAGGTTTGGATATTCCATCTTTAACAGTCTCCCATCCCACAGCTTCCTGCAGCTGATTATATTTCCAGCCCAGCTCTGCACTGGCAAGGGGACACCAAGGAGAGGGGCTTGGCTTTGGCACTCTGGACAAGACTGGCTGGGGAAGAGGGAATATTTGCCAAGAGATCTCTGCAGCACAGGGATGCAGCACCCAAAACAAAAGGCCCTGGCTAAGAGGGCACAGGAAAAATTCCTGAAAACAATCTACCCACAAAGAGAGAGACAGTCTCCTGGAAAGCAAGAGCCCTGTTCCTCGGGCAGCATCCCTTTGAGCCAACAGCTGGGATTTCCTTTGTCCTCTGGCGCCAGAGGATCTCAGCTGCCTTCTGCAAGATCCATTTCTTGCAGGAGGTGGATAAACCATTCTGAGCAGCTGCGATTTTGGAACTGAAAGTATTTCCCCTTCCTCTTGGCTGTTCTGAGCTACCCCACAGGCAGGATTTGCTGCAAACCCCACACACAGCAGCTCTCACTGCAGCAGAGCTCATCCTGATCCCCCTGCAAGGCTCTGGTCATGTGGGAGAGGGGTGAAGCAGGAAGGCTGTGCCCCAGCAAACCCTGCTCCACTGACCACCTCTCCAGCCAGCACACAGGGAACTGCAGAGCCCTTAAAAGGCAGACTTTTGGATGCCCAACTAAGCCCACAGTCGTCCATATATTGTCCCCTAGGAGCCTGACCCCACATCCACACAGCTCAGAGCTAAGTGGAGCTTTTCAGAGCTGGCATTGTACACAACTAACTGTGGAACCAGGCAGAGGAGTACAAGGGAACCACTTGGGAATAACACCCCAGAATCCATCAGGAAGAAGCAAGAAGGAAGAGCAGGACAGAAGATGGATGATTTTGCCAAGTTTGCCAGTTGACTTGGAAAGAGCCACAGCAGTGGTGGCAACACTGGCAGCAGACCCCAGCTCTGAGCTACCTGCCCTGGGGTGAGGTACCCTGTGTGCACAGGGCAGCCTCCCACCCAGTGCTCTGAGTGTTTAATCTCCAGCCCTGAGCTATCACACTCAGATTTAGCCCTGTTTGGTGTGTCCCCACCCAGCTGCCACTGCTCACAGCAGGGGTACAGCTCCACCAGCCCAAACCCCACCCCAACCCCAGGGCTGCAGGGGCAGGTCCCAGCCCTTGGTGTTACCATTGTGATCCCAAGGCTCCAGACATCTGACTTCACGTTGTAGCCCTTCTGGTTGAGCTCTGGGTTTATTCTTTCTGGCTGTAAGAGCAAAATGGAAGATGTTACAACTCCATCTCATCTTCCCCAAGTGCAAACCCCACAGAGCAAATCTCTGGCTCCGAAACACAGGTTGGGTGGATTTCCCTGGCTCACGTCCCCACGGAAGCAGGGTCTGAGGTTAAATGTGGCACTGATGGAAGACATGTCTAGCTCCACACAACTCCTATCAACTCTCCCTCTTCTCAGGAGAGTGAGACTTGTACTACCCCTGCAGCACAATCCTGCCCCAGGAGCACACACTACCCACATGGATGCCACAGTTGGCAAAGGGAAATTCATACTGACTTGAGGATGAAATGAAACAATCCTGCCAAGGAAAGCCTCAGCATTTTCTATCCAACAAGGAGTAGCCCTTTCAACCACCACAACCACCACCAGCCAGTCTTTTATCCTTCTGCAAATGGAAGGTGGCAGAGGAAGAGCCCACTGAGGGATTAACATGCAGAGCAGGGCTTACAGGGAGGGTAATCCCATCCTTGGAGTGCTCTGCTGAGTCAGGGAGAGCAGAGCACTCTCAAGTGCTTTTCATCTCAGGATGGAGGTGAACCAAGACTGATTTCTAAGCAGCAGCCTCTTCGAGTCAAGGCTGAAGGCTGCACAGGATTGCACTTACAGCCATGTAAGGTTTGCACCCAGCATCCATGGTCTTTGCAACCGAGTCCACCAAGTAGCCACTGATCCCAAAGTCGCACATTTTCACGTGTCCCTCCTTGTTGATCAGCACGTTGGAAGGCTTCACGTCTAAGAGAAAATGCAAGAGGGCAAATTGGGTCTTTGCAGGGGTATTGAAGAGTCTGAGACAAGATGGACAACTCCCTGCTGACCTAGGAGGGGAATCAGACCAGCTCTAACACAGGGGAAGCGAGGCAAAATCCCACCAGTTTTATTTAATAAAAGTCGTTCACAGGTAAACTATAACCACGTCCTCCAGGAAGAATAAGCCTCTTCTCTAAAAAGACTGAAATTCAACATGGAGGAGGTAATCCCCAGCTCCTTAGGAATGATTTATGTGCCCAGCACAGCCTTAAAAGCCCCATTCTACCAAATTCTCAGGACAGTTTGTCCCATGCATATCATGATCTGTTCACAGCTACACAAGGGTCTATATACCAGGATGAACAGCAGGACCTGGGTGTTAAAATTACCATCTGTGATTTTAGAAGGTCTCTTTCAGCCCTCACCTTGCTATAACTACCCAGCCAGGAGGAGGTGGGGATTTTGTGCCTCCAAGGCACCTCGGTACTCCCAGAGAGAGAGATGCCCATAAAAATGTAGTGAGGAATTCAGTTATTACATTCAACCCTTCATCTGGAAAGGAGGAAGAGAATGACATCCTGCAAGCAGAGGCTTGAGAGATGCATCTCAGGAACAAGTCTTGGGCGTCTAGATCTATCCACCACGGTCCTAATAAGTACCAGTACACCCCACTTTAGGCATCCCAGATGGACACACCACCTATCTCCTGGAAAGGAATCTTCCCATAGCTTATTTCAAGGTTAGATCTCCAGCCACATCCTACTAACCCCATCCAGCACTTACCTCTATGGATTACAGAGAGTTTACTGTGCAGGTGCTCCAGAGCTCGTACGATCTGGGGACAAACAGTGAAAAGGCATTCATTAGTCACACACAGCACCAGCTTCCCACTGCAAACACACCACAGACCTCAACAGAGCCCTGCAACCGGCTCAAGGGATGCACAAACCCACATAAGAACACAAGAGGCACTCACAGACACAGCCATTTTCCCCAAAATGTCTTCAGGGATGGTTTTCTTCTTCTCCAGTACTTTCTTGTAAAATTTATCTAGGGAGGTGTCCATGAGTTCCATGCAGATCCACACATCGCCCTGCAGATGGAGAGAAAGCAGCTGAGAGGGAATTCCCTGGAAGTCTGTGGGAGCCGAAGAGAGTGGTGGGGATGGATGGACAAAGGGACACTGCCCTTTTCACACAGGGCAAACCAAAGTCCCTGCTGTGCAGCTGCCGCTGGCCACACCATCAGCACATGGGCTCTGCACTAGACAGCAATGGGGACAGATGTCCAGGTGCCACCAAAGCTACCTGTGGTGGCCTCCCTTTGAGGGTCTGCCCCAAAGTCAGTCCAGGCTGTGGACAACATGCTCAGGCATCTGCCATGGAAGTGAGGAACGAGCTCAGGTCAACGCTGCCCCAAGTGACATTGAGCCGTGGCAGCACCTCAAACAGCCCTGCCGGGCTGAAGAGCACAGAGGTGTTTTGGCACAGTCTGATGCCTTCAGCACAATCACAGAGGCCCCAGGTGCCCCCCAGGCATCCACCAGCTCAGTACCTCACGGAAGAGGGCTCCGTAGAAGGTGACTGTGTAGAAACAGTCAACTGTCCTCATGGAGATATCCAAGTCCATCAGCAACCTCTTCTGCTCCTGAGTGTTCACAGTGGCTCGAATCCTCTGAGACAAATATAAGAAAACAAGGGTTTGGTGTAGGTGTGATAACACCATCATTCCTCAGTCTGACTCACAGGATCTGCAGTTCAGGGCAAGCATTTGATGCTTATTTTGCAGCCAGTAGCACCCAGGAGATGTCCAGATTCCCTCTGCCAGACAGAACCTTAATGAATGCCAAACCCTTGGCAAGCTCTGCAGCGGATGCAGGACCAGGCCAGTAGCCAGGACAGGCACTGACATCCAAACCTTGCACTGCAGGCACCAAGCCTGGATTTCAAAGCCTGATATCAACCCCACAGTGCCCCACAGCTGGTACCAGCACAGACCTGTCACCAGACAAACCACACCAGGAATACCAGAGGCTGCCAAACCCCAGTAAGCCTGTCCCCATTTTGCCACAACCAGTGAAGCTCAGCAGTTTCTCTGCTCCCTTGGAGCTGCACATCCTGATCTCCATCCTCTCAGAAGGCAGCTGTCCTCACCTTCACAGCCATGATGGTGCCGCTCTGCGCGTGCCGCACTTTCTCCACCACGCCATAGGCACCACGGCCCAGCTCTGAAATTGCCACCAGGTCATCAGCCTCCACTTCAAAGTTCTTTAGAGAGAGAGAGAAAAAAAAATAAAATCAGGTACGAGCACACTTAACAAGGACATCAGCAGAGATCCCATACTTTCAGCTCACTCATACAGAGCATTTCCAAACAACGGTACCTACGGGACTCCACCCGCTCCTGTACGTACCAGAGGCACCACACTTAGAGAACACGGGTGTATTTTTGGCTCTGTTGAATCAGAGCCCAAACCCTCTCACCCCCATACTCATCATGGCTCATTTAATTCCCCCTCTGCAGCTGGAGATCAGGGACTTTCATCCCTTAAGCCAGGGCACGCTGCCACTGGAAAGGGCACCAACCTTTGGTGCCTCTCTGCCTGCTCAGGATTACCCACACAAAGGTATTTCTGCGGTTGCTGAACTACTTGCAGGATTTTAACAGCTCCTGGGCCAACATGGGCAGCAGTCACGAGTCTCCACCACAGCTCCAAATCCCTGTGTGCAGCTGGGGATCCCTCACCTGTCCACACATCCCAAAAATCATTGGTCACAAATACACCTATATGTCTAACAACACCTGGGCAAAGCCTCTGTCAGATGGAATGCTGCACACAGTGACTAAACTCCTCATTATTGGGGAGTTTCAACGGGTTTTACCTGCTTTTGATACTTTCTCCCACCACCAGAAAGCAAGGTAAAACATGAGTTAGCACCAATGATGGAGCTCAGGCAAGCACAACTACAGTAAGTCTTGCTTAAAACTGGAAAAAACCCACAGCCAGTGCTCAGCCCAGTGAATGCCCAACACATCAGGGTGCCAGCAAGCTCCTGCACAACCCACAAACAAGTTTCCCTAAAGACACGTTCCCCTGTAATTGCTGGCTCTGCTGGGCAGGGCACGAACCGGGTGAGACACGGGCTATTTTTGGATGCTGCGTTCATCGCTCCTCATAAGTCACAGGCCTCCTTTTAGCCAGGCTTTATCCAGCCTCCAGTTTTCCTCCGGTCTCAGGGAACAAAAATAATACCAGGATGCCAAATTGCCCCAGTAGCCACAAAGGCAGCGAGGGTGGGAAACAAGCACGGCACAGAGCCGGATGCTGTGCCTGCGAGCTACGCCCAGAGCAGGGAGAGAGGAAACAGCCTCTGGCGCTGAGGAGCCAAGCTGGGACATGTGGCTGCCGGGCTCCTGGCCAGCAAACTCCCCTCGGCACTGGCCACAGCACAGCCAGCAGCCACCAGCTCCAAGGGACCTTCCCGCCAGTCCCAGCTCTGCTGATGGAGCCAGATGTGGCTGGCGAGGCAGGAGCAAGGCAGGGCTGTGCCTGAGCTCAGCACTGAGCTATGCACTGCCCAGCACAGGAAGGTGCCGGCCCTTTCCTGGGCAGGACAGTGGATCCTGAAACAAGGAGAGCAGGGTTAAGGGGGACATGTCTGACCTCCCGCCCCGGGCAGCTGGCAGAGGAGCAGGGCAGGCTCACAGTGCCTGCGGGGGCCTCCAGGAAGGGTCTGGTGGTGCTTTTCTGGACACGTGTTGTGCAGTTGTTCCAGGTTATTGTGTTGTGCTTTTCCTGGCATTTGCCCTAAGGCTTCCCCAGAAGTTGGCGGTTCCCAGCACACTCCAGGAACCAGCATTGCCCTGCCCAGAAACAAGAGGTGATGGATTGCAACAACGGAGCCAGCGCTTCCCTCCCAGGACAATGGGATGCACAGCATGGCCTGCACAGATCTGATGGACCCAAGGTCATCATCCACCCCCATGGCCTAAAGCTGCCCTTCTGCCCAGGTCCTCTTCACCATGTCACTCCAAAACATCAGGACCAGACCCTTCCTGCAAACACTGGAGCAGGCAAGGAAGTGACTCCAGCGAGTTTTCCCTAAGCTGCAGCACTGTCCCCTTGCACACACCATGTCCAGGCTGTCACAGAGAGCATCTCTCCCCAAGCTATTAATATGCATGACACAATGGCCAGAAAACAGCATGGGCAGCAAAATCATTCCCTGGATGCAGCCAAAGCTTCCCCTCCTCTCCCCTAACCCTAAAACCTTGCACTGAGGCCAAGGGACCCAGATCCCACCAGCCAAGCCACCTCCCAGCCTGGAAGGGACTGGATATAGGGCCGATCCCATGCAGAGTATTTTTAGCTCACTTGCAAACAGCTTCTGCAGCCCCAGGAGAGCCCATAACAAGAGAATGAAATAAAAGAGAGACAGTGGCTATTTCTAGCAGTGTTTTTCATTAGGTCACCAGGAAAGGCTTTGGAGAGAAGCATTGTGCCCAGCTTCTCCTGGGCCTCAGGCAGTAGCACAGACCTGTGGGTATGTGGGACACAGGAACTTCGTTTGGGGCAGTCTGTGGGCATGGTGAGGCCACCCTGATTTAGGGCAGATGGTCTGGGTCATCACAGAATGGTTTAGATTGGAAGGGACCTTAAAAGTCATCCAGTTCCAATTCCTCTGCCATGGGTAGGGACATCTTCCACTAGACCACGTTGCTCCAAGCCCCATCCAGCCTGGCCTTGGACACTTCCAGGGATGAAGCATGCACAACCTCTCTCCACCCATTCAGTGGGTGGTGGGACTGTCAAGGGGCCGCTGTCATCTCCCACTATGGACAAACTGCCCACCTGGCCTTTGATGGCACTGCCCACAGGCAAGAGAGACCAGTCAGCAAGTGCACGGGCTCAGGGACAAGCCATCCTGCAGGTAGGGTGACCCATTCAGCTCCTCAGCAGTCACTGCTCTAAATACACACAGACACCCCATCACTCCACAGAGAAGAGGTCCTGCTGTGGGATGTCTCATCCCTGCAAAGCTGCACCAGAAGGGCACCATCCACCTCACAGGGTGCTCTGGAATCTCAAGACCTGACCTGACAGGGTGTCAGGCACGATCCACAGAGCCTTTTATGCACAGGGCAAACAACACTGGAAGCAAGTAAAAAAGAAGACCCCACTGACACGTACTTTATCTCCGATGGTAATGAACGTCCTGGAGTCCAAGTTCCTTGGGGGCCTGCAAGAAAAGAGAGAGAGTCAGGAGAGAACCCAGCTTCACTAACCTTCTTGGCCAGAGCCAGGTTTCACATTCCTTCGAGCACTTTCAGCTGCTGCTTTCCCCCGTGCCTTGTCGTGGGTTCAAACCAGCCCCCTCCAAACGCTCACAAAGGCTTTAATCGTGCCGGTAACACCTCAGCTCACACCCACGAAGCACTCGCTGCACACAGGCAGCCAGAACCCCGGGGAGTCAGCCAGGTGAGACAGGCACATCAAAGCAACAGGCTACAAAACCATCCCTGCTCAGGAGACAAGCCTGAGGAACCGAGACCGCCGGGATGAGCCGTTTCTGTGGCAGAGCAGCTCAGCTGTCATGTTTTGACAGGCAGGTGTCGTAACAGGACAGCCACGTAGCCCGAAACGCACACCGAGGGAGCAACAGGTAATTCCTCACCCGTGAGTCATTGTGTGCACTCGCTGCCTGTTCCAGGCAGGCAGGGCAGGCAGTACTTTGGTGTCACGCTTTGCACAACACCAGGCAGGCGAAAGTCACCCTTTATGGCTTCTTTCCTCATTGCTGCCCATTTCCCATTGCGGGCAGCACGGTACTTTTAGAGCCATCCTAAGAGTGCTGTCCCTCTTGCTTCACTTCTCTGCTGTCCCCATCCCCTGGGACCTTCTAAGAGCAGAGATTGCCCAACTCTCAATTCCCATCAGAGCACGAAGCAACCTCCAGCTTCAAGGAAGTACTTCAGGCTCGAAGCAAAAGCCTTGCACTGCGCAAATATTTGCACTGCAGCTTGAAAAGCACAGAGAAAAGGAGTCGTGGACAGCTTGCACCAGCCCCTGGGCATGCAAACGCCCTGCAGACTCCAACGTGAGGCCTTCTCCAGGGGAAATTCAATCACTGGCAGGAGCAGAGACAGATGTGCCCGTGGGGGAAGGAGGTGGCTGTTACATGCGAGGCTGCACAGCTTTAATTAATGGGGGAGTTCCCCTGCCTCCCCCTCCAGCTGATCTGCCCTCTCTACCTGGGGTTTTCAGCAGTGATATTTCCCTTTCTGGGATTTCACTGCTCTCCTGGAGCTGGGAGAGTTCTCTAGAACAGGAGCAAACAAGGCTCAGCAGTGGAGACACAGCCTGAAGTGTTTTGGAAGAGCACCATGGAGGAGGAATTTTAGCCGTCTGCTCTTTGTCAAACCAAGCGCTGCTGCCCTGGGCTCTCCCCCACGGCACAACAAGCATCAGCAGCACGAAGCAAACAGGGCAGGGAGAAATTCCAGTACCCTGAGATACTGCTGGGCACCAGCACCAAGCAGCACAACCATGTAAGATGTCTGTGTCCTCCTCACGCCAGGGCGAGGAGCTGCAAACAACCCAAACTAACCCCAATACTCATGCCATGCAAATCATTCCTCAATCCTCGCCCTCCTACTCGTGCCATGGTCCAGCTGTCACCACCTCTTCTCTTCCCCTGCACTAAAAACCTTCCCCTCTTCTTCCCTTGGGCAGATTTGCTCTCTCCACCACACCTTTGCCCTTTGGCATTGGCACAGCCATGGCAGAAAGATTAAGGAGAGCTTCCCTGCTGTCTCCAAGCCTTTCAACCATTTCAAATCAAAACAGGCACCTCCCAGAGAGACACACGTTGTGCATGTGCCTGCACACATGTGTGCATAGGTGTGCAATTCCTTCTCATCACTCACGAGCCAGAGCTTAAGAGAAAAGAATAACTGTGCTGGTTTTGTGAAATCTGCACAGACCATTCCTCTTGAGAAAGTGCCAAATCCAGCTCTGGAGAACATCTTTAGGCAGCAGAGATACTTACGTTGTGTTGGCAACAGGCTGTTTGATGGGGACACATGTTATCCTCAGATCTGGTTTCTTCCTGCCTTTCACTGGAAGAGAAGATACACAAATGAGCAACTGGATCTTTGCTTTTTTTCCCTTCGAGCATCCTGCTCCCTACAGCCACCAGGCAGGGAATGCAGGGTTTGGACCCCCTCACCACAGTGAGCAAAGTGACAAGAAGATCACAGTGCCCACGACCCTTTGCCCAAAATTTCAGGCAAGAGCCAGAAGCACAAGTGGGTCTCAATGTCACTGTCAAGGATTTTCCTGCAGAAATATCCAGGGGTGCACTGACAGAGACCATTTTCCAGGTCTTGCAGCCAAGCACTGTATCCCAAAACTGTTCTTTACCCTTCATGGCCATTAACAGTCCCCTCTTTTTGGAGATTTAAACCTTTTTCCGGGTTAAAGCTGTGATTTCTGCCAGGCACTTACCTGGTTTGTGTGGCTCCAAGGATCCTTTGGAACCTGAAAGAGAGAAAGGAGACACCAGCTCAGCCTTCACACTCCAGCCCAGCCGGGCAGCAGCCGTATATCCCTCATGGCCCATGCAGGGCCCCAGGAGAGGGAGGCAGCTGGGCTTTGGGAGCCCAGCCAAACCTGGCCCCATCCCCGTTTCTCCAGCCACAAGAGGTCCCCATGCCATTAGGGATGTGCAAGGTTCCCAAAAATGCTCCCTGTCCAGAGGTTCCTTGTCCCCCAACCCCCAGCCAGGCCCTCCTGGAAAGAACAGGGGTTGGATCAGGCATGGAAGGCAATGACCACCAGACCTTCAGCAAAACCAAGGGGTTAGTCCCAGAAGGAGTGGGGACACCCTACACACGACTAAGGGAAAACAGGCTAAAAACAGACAAGAACTGACTGTCAACCAGTAGTGCACCCACCACAAACCCAGGTTTGCAGAGGCCGAGACCCTCCAGACAAGGCACCAGGAGTGACTGGCAAGAAGATTCTCTCTTCCCACTCCTCTCAACTCCCAACAGTGCTGAGATAACATCCACTGCTGCAGAGGCAAACAGGGCTCAGGCAGGGCCAAGACAGGCCAGACACTTGCATTCTACCCCTGCACATTGAGAAAATAACCAGACCCCAAGGGACTGAAGTGCTGCAGCCGAGAGCATCAAGGTCTTGATCCTCCCAGGCAAGACAAAGGGGCAGCTGCACTTTGCAGCTGAAGGTGCTTGTGGCTGCACAGAGCTGGAAGATGCATTAAAAAGCAGGAATATCAAGGTGTGTTCCAGGCACTAGGATGGGAGCAGACGGCTCAGAGTGGCCTTGGATAGCCCTTCAAGACAGCTCCTACCTGCCTGGCTCCCAGGAGCAGGCATGTGGACAAAGTCCAGCACTCCAAAGGCTGCCAGGCAAAGGAGGGGAGAGGCAAGGAGCTGGAATTTCAGCAGGAGACACAGCACCACGTGAGAGCTCCTA
Organism: Pipra filicauda; assembly: GCF_003945595.2. Taxonomy (NCBI): domain Eukaryota; kingdom Metazoa; phylum Chordata; class Aves; order Passeriformes; family Pipridae; genus Pipra; species Pipra filicauda. The sequence continues at coordinate 802,923 of NW_024104339.1, read as the reverse complement.
CAGCTGCAGCAAGACAGGAGGACAACACATGTCCAACATGTTCCCAGCACTGACAGCCCCCATCCCTGTCCCCTGCCATCTCCAAGATAAAACAGGTGCCTGGAGCTCACTTTTCCAGTCCTGTCCTTCCCCAGATGCAAACCTCACTGAGTCTGCAGGTCAGAGCTGGTCTGCAACATACTGCAAAGGTCCCAACTGCAGGACCGGCAGCATCCCTCCCTGCTGAGGGAATCAGCATGGATCAGTCTATAACCACATTTTATCTGCCATTTTTCCTTCATCAGAGTCAGCCTGTAAGGCCCGGGACCAGCACGATTCCTGTGAGTGATGTGAACTTCCAGCTCCATGAAAGCAGTCGGCAAGTCACTCCACCCCAAACCGACCCCTCTTGGAGGGAAACCACCTCTGGAAACCCAACCATGCCACGGCAATCACAGCTTCTAATTTGTGAGCCTGCAAAGTGTCCCCTGCCCATCACCCACCCAGCAGGGCTGGAAGGGGCACTATGAACAGCCCCACACACCCACTGATGGCACTTTGCAAAACACCCAGCTGAGCAACGACGGGAGCAAACGCAAAACGGAGCCAAAGGAAAAGTGTTGTCTGTGGGTTCGGAAATGCCTCCCCTTCCCACAGCCAGCCTCTCGCTACTCACCGTGGGAGGCCATGCACGGACCCTAAAAACTGGGGTCCCCAGACTCCTTCTGCACCCAGGCAAGTTGGGGAGCTCACCGTGGGCACACATTCCATCCCAAGGGATGCATTTAGCTCGGTGCTGAGCGGGAGCCTTGCACTGAGCGCTCCTCCCCCATGACCTGCTCCAAAACTCAGCCTGGTTCCTGCTTCACACGCAGCCCCCCAGCAGTTACCAGCCAGACCTCCACACGAAGCCCCGAAATACCCCCCCTCCTGGCTGGGATTTTGCTCCATCTGTTTGCTCTCCCTCTCCCCAATTGCCATAGTAACCCTGCACAAAGCGCCTTCTGTGCCGCCGGCTCCCCTGGCATCGCGGCCGCGGGTGACTCACGGGGCAGGACCAGGGTCCAGGGGCTCCTGGAGCCAGGCGGCCGCAGGCGTCAGCCCTTCCTCAGCCCCGGCTGCAAGAGCGAGGCTGGAGGGAGCTGGGAGCACTGTTTGGTGGAGCCCAAGCTCGCAGGCAGGACGATGTGCAGCATGGGTTAGAGGGGCAGCAAGGGGCATGGAGAATCCCTGTCCCAAACCCCCTGCTCTGGACAGGAGAGTCATTCAGTGCCTCTGTGCATTGCCATGAACTCTCCTCCAACAGGGGCCCTGCACATCAGCCCATTTCCCTGTGCCCCCAAACTACTATCTTTGCCTTCCCAGTACTGTACCACTGGCATCAGTGACCACCTCCTTCCCACCCCATCCAGCCTAGCCCCAAAAAGTATTCCCTAGCTCCAACCTGAAAAACCACTCATTAAACTGGAGGTATTCCACCACCACTCCCAGGTTCTGCCAGGGCCACCTACGTTGGCAGAAAACCCAGCTCAGCCCATGCCTGCAGGAATAAAGTCACCCTGGATGCTGCCCTGCAGCCAGGGAGCTGAGGCAGAGATTGGATTTGCCTGTTACGGCTCTCCCAAAATTTGTCATGAGATTTCCAGCCCCTGCAGCCTGGCCCGAACTCCTTCTTGCTGAAGCTTCTTCCACTGCTTGCAGCACTAGTGCCTCTACAGCCCCCTCAGGGAAAGCCCATGCCCTGTTTGGGTGAACGAGAGTGGAGAAAGACTAGGGAGGGAAGGAAAAAAAAAAAAAAAAGGATAAAAAGGAAAAAAAGGAGAAGCAGAAAGGCAGCGGGATGGGCATGACATGACCCTGCAATTCAAGCTCTTCAGTCCCAGGGCAGCATTTGCTTTTAGCCCCCGCAGGCAGCTGCTGTCAGCTCCTTCCCACCGGCGAGGCTCGCCCAGCACTGTCTCTCTCACATTTGGGATCCCAGCAGGAGGAATTGCTAGAATGTGCACAACTGCTTAGGACACCTGAAAACCCTGGGAACACTCCCGTTTCCCAAGGTTCTTACAAGAGGGGTGTCTGGAAGCACAGAGCACGGCTCCTCTCAGAAGATCCCTCCAGCAGGAGGAGGCGATCTGGGGACATGTCACAGTTATCCCTGCAAGCCCCAGGGCTCTGCTGCCAGCCCAGAGCCCATGGGATGGCAGGGCACTGCTCTGGGCAGTGGAAGAGGCTGCTGGCTGTGGACACACACGGCACAGCACCCTGCACTCAGAGCAGGGGAAAATTAGCTGACAGAAGTTCCTGGTGCGGATGAAATTGCAACCCACGTGATGCTGCAGGCACTAACTGCATCCTTTATGCTAAGAAAGGAACCATTTCCTCCTAAAGAGAGAAAAAAAAAAAAAAGCCTACCAATTTTTTTTTTCTCATGCTATAACCTCCACCAGTCAAGAACCGCCACAGACACTTCCTGGAACTGCTTAATTCTACACCGGAATCCTCATCTTTGCCACCACCAACTTCAGCCCTATTAAGTTGCACCTCTCCCCGGGAGGTTTATCCTTCCCACTCCGCTGGCGTGGGCGGAGAGAAAGGAGCAGGACAATCTAAAGAACTGCAAATAAAACTATTTGCCTGAGTCGACCTTTGAAATTAAACCTCTTCGCTGCCTCCCCGGGGCTCTGGTTGCAGCCCCAGGTGAAGTCAGAGGCTGCTCCGAGAGCTGCATCGCTTTGTTAGTGCTGGGGGAAATGTTTGGGATGCATCCCGGTTCTCCTCGATCCGAGGAGGAGAGTCAAATGCCATGGATAAGGCAGAAGGCTGGAGGGTGGATCCCTGCCCTGCTGCAAAGAAAGAGCTGGAACCAAAAAGCATCGAGAGAAAAAAAAAAAAAAGAGAATAAAGACATTTCAGGCAGGGTGCAAAGCAGAGAGGGGAATTTGGGTGCTTGGTCATGAGAGCCAGCTCCTCACAGGCACACTTTGTGCTATTTTCCACTGTTGAGAGTGGAAAAAGCTGCCTGTGGAAGTGGAAAAAGGGCTCTCAACCTGCTGAAAGCCATCACTCATCAGCCCGCCAAGGTCCCGCTGCAGAGGGGCTCAGGCGGGTCATCTCTGCCCCGCGCTCCTCACTTCTGCAAAAACTGCCAGCAAGGAGAAGGAAAAAATCACGCTGCAGAAAAAGCCCCTTGCAGCCCTAAAACAACCTGTCAGCCTGTGCTGAATCAGAGCTCCTGACTGCCGGGGTCACGGGCACCCACTTTTCCCATGCAACAGGCTTTTTAGTACGGGACAAGCATGCAAGAGCCTCTGGAAAACCCTGCGTCCCAGGAATGCAGCTCAAACCGGAGCCAGGAGCCAGCTTCACCCTCTGCATATTTTCCTTCAGACATGCTAGATTTTTATTTATTTTATACTTTTTTTCTACAATTAAGACACCAGAGTTTCAATCCCACACAAAACATGCAAGCTTCCAGTGCTTTAAAAATAGATCCCCAGCTGCAAACTCCGGCCCCCCGCCCAAGCAAGGAGAAAGCAACAAAACCGCATGGATTGACCCCAAAAAGTTACACAGCCTCTTTTAGCACCAAAACCAGCCCTCTGCTCTCCCCCACCACGTGTTTTGGAAATTGCAACATCTACCTTGCTTCTTGTCCATGGTTTCCCAGAAATGAAGAGCAGCACTGGCACGCCTGGCAGAAGAGAGGGATGGGGGCGGACTGGCGGAGGGAGGGGAAAAAATTCCCGCAGGATCCAGCACACAGCACTTCTTGCAAGCACTGATGATTCTTTTCAGTGGGAATGCATGGCCCCAAGCACTCGCTGGCTTCACGCAGCTCTCCTTGCCCGCTGTCCCCAGCTCCCAGCAGTCCCCAAGGCTGGGAGCAGCAGTGGAAGCAATTGGGGGGAGCCAGGGAAGGTAGAGCCGCGTTCCCTCATCGGCAGCTGCCGAGGTTGGCCGGACTGGGCTCCGATTACCCTTGAAAGCTCAACAGTTGTAAAAACTGCAGCAGTGAAATAGCAGGTGACGTCAACAGGAAACTGGTGGGGAGCCAGCTCCAGCTCCGGGAGCCACTGAAGCGCTGGATTGCCACAGTGCATCCCGGTGGGACACGTTTTCTTCTGACAAACTGAGTCACTCAAACCCAGCCTGCAGGCCCAGGCATCCCACCAGAGCGACCCTTGCCCCGGGACAGCCCTGGCACCAGCCAGCAGAGCAGAGCAGAGCCCACGCTCGCTGGCTTGGGCACTAGAGGGGGTGCCGGGATGGAAAGAGGTCACATTTCGTTGTGCTGCAGGTGACACGTTAATTGCTCTGCCACTAACAACTATTACCACAACAAATAGTAGAAATATTGTTCCATGACAATACCGGCACGGGGCTTAGCAGCTATTCCAGGGTGACAACCGAGACGGCATCTCTGGTGGCAAAATATAAATCGCTGCATGGATTTGGGTGGGAAATAGCAGGGGAGAGTGGGGGAATAAAAGCATTCGTTTCTCTGCAAACACGTGCAAGAAAAGCTGTGGCAAAGTGTCGCTGCTCTTCCCCTTTTCCTTAGAACAAGCCCAGCAGAAGCCAGAGCTGTCATTCCTGATCAAAGCCAGGCTCAGCTTTGACAGGCTGCAGTTTTGTTTTCGATTTCTCTGACAGCCTGGAGAGGAAGATACTGTACCAGCTTCTTTACCTTGCACTAATTATAGAAAATCTGCTGGTGCTTTGCTCCTGAGCTCTCTCCCAACTCCAGGCTGTGCTGGGCCATGCACATTTGCAAGCTGAAAAGTCAGAGGTCAAGGTAAATGCACATACCAACATAATGAGTGGCTCTAATTTTAAATAGTGTTTATGTAAGCCCCAGAAGGACTGCGGAAGGTATTTTCTCAGGCTCATTTCCACTCCCAGGGTATAGTTTCAGGCACAGATCATCAGCACATAAAGGATGCTGACGCAGGAGCTGCTATTGCAGATGGCACTGAGAGCCACCAGCACCGGTCCCTGGCACTACCGGGGAGAGCGATGCTGTGTGTGTCCTCCCATCACAAACCCTCTTAGCAGCTATTTCCCCCTTTCCCAGACATAGACACTCCAGGGATCTTCACAGACACCCACAGAGTCAGAGCTGCTTGGGAGCAGAAAGTCCCTAACCCAGCAGGTGGGATGGGAAAGACAATTTCCTTTGAATTAGTCCTGCTGGGTTTCAGCACCCGGGGACTAGAGGTGGTGTAGAGCAGAGCTTCCCGACATCTCAAAAGCATCTTAAAAAAAAAACAAACAAACAAAAGAAACGAAAACAAGCCCAAGCATCCTTTCAAGTCTCACCATTGGCAGCTCTTTCAAAAGTTTGCCAGCACAGTAGGAATTGCCCGGCCTTAAAAAACGCTCACCTTTTGCCATTAATTATCCAATCCTTTACAGGCCATGGGTAATCCCGGAGGAGCAAAAAGCAGTGGGTGTTTCACTGGCATTAATGAAGCCTCCCCATACCTCAGTGCTGGGATGTCACCCTGTGATGGGTGAGGGAAGCTGGGGGAGCAAGTCCTGCCATGGGGAGAAGTCAGGCACTCGCCACAGGGTCTGGCACACCCTGGCAGAGCCAGGGACAAGGATGGCTCCCATCCCTCCCAGCAGCCTCTTGCCAGTGGGCTGGCTTGAATAAGTGGAAGAGCACACCCTTAAAAACAGCAATGAGCTCAAACAGTGCCCTGCCAGCACCGGGCCCCTCTCCCCACCCTTCCCCTGCACACAGGCAGCCCCTCCTGAGACATCTTTGGTTAGGGCCAGGTCACCACCTCAGCCAGGGACCGGGGATGGGGATGAGCTGCTTTGCCATGAGCAGCAAAAGAGAAATGTCCCATTTGGTGTTGGAAAGGAGCTTTTTGTAGGCATTTTTGGGATTGAGCACAAAATGGATGACTTCACCTGTCCTGAAAGAAGAGCCAGTGGCTAACCAGGGAGAGGAGATGATTTTCACGGAATACCTCACGCCCTTTATCAGAGAAGAGCCCATGCACCAGCTGGCTGCACCATCCTAGCACCACACTGCCTGATGCCCACCACATCTCACCATCCAACTGGGAACTGCAGCAGCTTTCCTGACCAAGCCTGTAACGCAGCCACTGCCCTAAGCTTAGGATGCACTCGCCTTTCCACATACAAGGCACACATCCCATGGGAAAGCCCCACGTGCCCAAGCCGTGCACGGGACACTCAGCCTGGAAACTCAGCAGCTCTGTTTTAAAATAGAGCCTTTGAAGTGAATCCAATCGGAAAGGGAACAGGGTTATCTCTCTCACCCCCTCGGACGGTGTTTGGGGGACAGTCACTCACAACACCACGCAGGACTCGTGCCCCCCCAGCAGAGCAGGATGTCACACCAACGGTGCCACCAGGGCTGGGTGAGACTGATGCAAGGCAGAAGGGTGCGACCTCCCAGTGCCCAGCGAGGGATATGTGGACAGGCAAAGCCACCGACAGCCAGAGCCAACATTGGCACGGCCACCTCTGGGGTCACAGCCACACCCAGGCTCTGTGCACGGGACAGATAACGAGGCCTGAGCTGCAGCTCCGGGAGGATGTCACCGCCCAGCCACATTCCAGCTGTATTTTTAGGTTACCTGCACAGCCCCGAGGGCTGGAAAAAACGTTTGATCCTATGTTTTGTCCCCACGTGGCAGATTGCTCTCCTCCAGCCCCGTGATGGAGAACACGGATTCCACCCCAAGAAACCACACGTGACCAGAGGTCAGACTCCCTTCTGAAAAGCCCTGTCTGGCTGACACTCACACGGAGACATTACAGGACTCGTCACATACACAACGAGAATTGTGATGCTTTACACCAGAGCTTGTGCAAAACCCCACTGCAAAGGTGGTGCACCAGAGCACCGAGACAGAGTGTGGGCACAGCATCCTCTGGGAGCAGAGCCACAGGCCTGGACACTGCCTCCTTTGCATCCATTGCTCCAGCTGAACTTTCCCAAAAAAAGAAAGCAACAGCTGAGGCTGCACCCCCTCAAAGCTCAGCTGCAGTGCAATGGCAATGTGGACACACCAGGAGTAGGCTGGGGGTGGTGGGGAAAAATGCTTGGGATGGGTAACTAACCCAACCTATGGATTGTCAGGAGTCATGGAGCTGGGCAGCACAGGGGCACAAATGGTCAGTGTGAAACCCTCAGCCACCAACCCCCTCATGGGACCAGCACAGACTGCACCCAGTCGGCTGCAGACACTGGAGTGTCACCACGAGACAAAGGTCTGGAAGGAATCCCAGCCCCGATGCTGGGACTGTGAGGAGAAGGCAAAGGAGACAATGCTTAGAGAAAAGCAATGAGCACACTATTAAAAAAGAAGAAAAAAAAAAAAGAAAGAGAAAAAGGAAGAGGCAGAACACCGACACCTGTTCTGATCTCCCTGCCAGCAGGTACCCAGCCCTTCCCAGAGCATCACTCCTCCCTTTCTTTTCTCACCCCAGAGGCAAAGCCATGAAAAAAAATAAAATCTGCTCGTAACTGCTGTGACCGTCTGGTGACAGTTTTCTGATGGGAAAGAAAACTCAAACCGCTCTTGGAATAGATCAGCTTGACAGGAGGCACAGTGGGAAAGGAAAAAGAGTCATTTGACTTTGTAACTGTCAGCAGTAACTCAACTCCAGAGTCAATAGTCACTTTTTCTATCCAAACTGGCATAATTCAAGTACTTCCAGGTGTCCCCAAAACCTTGTAAACTTGTCAAGAAAGCAAAGTATTCCCCTCTCTGCTTTTAAGGCAATTCTTAAAAAAAAAAAAAAGAAAAAATAGATTTCTACCATCCTCCCTCCAATTTACTTTGGGCAGGGACAGTGTGATTTCATCTCTGCAAATGATGTAAGACAGAGCAGGCACTTGCTCTGAAAACAGAATTTATGGAAGGGGGAGAAAAAACCCCAAGGAAAGCCTTGATGTCCACAGCTTCCTGGTCCAGAGAGGAGCAGAAACAAGAGACTCACCCAGGTGCTTCCCTGGTCCAGAGGCTTCAGGCAGGACTCTCAAGACCAGCATCTGTGCTGGGGAATGGGGCAGGCAGCTGCTCAGAAGGTTCACAGTGACATTATCCCTCTGGGACCTGGAGCACTTCCCTGCTCCCAGGATACCACCACAGCTCTAGTGGACAAAACCTGTGCATCTTCAGAGGAAAACCTCTGATCTCCAGCACTGACCTGGCACCACCTCTCTGGGGTGCAGGAGCAGGGAAAACCTTTGGTTATTTCCTTTGGAGCAAGGTGCTGATCTGGCGGCTTGTGGAAAACAGCAAGTTTTGTGCTGGAGCACAATTCCCTACAACTCCTGCTGTCCCACACCGATTCTTTGCTCTTTTTGGTGCATTTTCAATGCCATCCCTCTTCCCTGCCTCTCTCACCCTGTCCCTCTCTGCTCCAGGGAACCAGGCAGAAGACAAAAAATGCAAAGGGCTCATCCTACCAGAGGGCTGGGGCAAAACAGACACAGCCACTTGGAGACCTCAGAGAGAAAAAGCCACCCCATCAGGAGGTGAATGGGGAGCCAGGATGCTGCCCCAGGCTTGGATGAGGCAGAGGGCTCTCCCCAGGCTGAGAGCATCCAGGGAATACTGAGATTTGTCCAATTCCCCTCAGGCCACTGCTCAGCCTTATCTCCATGTAAAGCCTGTTACTACACTCCAACCTCAGCACCCAGCCAAAAAGCACCAGTCAACCACTAATGATGCTCCCAAGTCAAGAGGTGGCAGGTGAGCCCTTTGGTCCCCTGCTTGCAACGGGGGCTGCAAGTAAGGGCTGATGTAGAAAGGGGAGAGCTGGCTCCCAAAACCCTCAGGAGAGCTCAGCTCCAGCCAGCCAGACCTGCAGCCTCTTTCCCTGGCCTCAACCACACCAGCCCTACCTCCTGCACTGGGTACCTCCCATCGCTGTTCCTCTGCCCCAGAGGACAGACTACATCCACATTCCCAGAACAAATCCCACATCCAGCTGGTCCATGAGGTCAGCTCCTGCTGCTCAGTGGTTTAGGAAGATTTTTACACACACACACACACACACACACACACACACACACACACACATATATAATCTCCTACACTGATAGACACACAGGTAGATAAGCACTACATACTTGCTAAACTCCACATTTTGCAGAAATCACCTGTGAACATTTTTCTCCTTTGTTCTTCCACACTCTTCGCTGCAAAGTTTAAAAAAAAAGCTCAAAAAAAAAATCCCCCCCCAGTTAAAGGCTGGGCCACCGGGCACACTGACAGCCCCACTGCCCAGCATCACCCTGCCCCGCCCCACATCCGCAGGCTCTTATCAGAGGCTGTACCAGCTCTGCCTGGGGAAAACACCTATTTTGCGGTGGATTTGCCCAGTGCCCACAGGGCAGCTTTGATTCATGCCGGGGAAAAGCAGGGGCTCCACAGGAAACGTGCCCACAGCTCGGTGGCGTTTCGCCACCAGGGTTCCCACGTGGCCCCGGCAGGAAGGGCAGAGCCTCACTCTGCTGCTGCCTTTGGGTGGGATTTATCTTCTTTCCCCTCCTTTTGTCGCTCTCTCATATCCACCTATCACACCACAATTTTTCTGGTGTTCAGGGAAGTGAGTGTTGCAGGCCTTTCCTAGTAAAGCCGGATTAAAGAGATGTCACTCTGTCCCAGGAAGGCAGAAGTCTCTGCAGACAGGCTGATCCCAATGCATCCGGCTCCTGTCCTGGCCCAGGAGCTGACAGGCAGTGACTCAGTGCAGTTCAGCCTGCAGCACTTGTGGGGCACGCTCAGGGCTTCCAAGAACTGTTTCCATTTAAATAAGAAGTAATCAATTCTTAAAAATCCCCTCTATCCCGGAAGGGCGAGCCTCACATCCGTGTTTTGGGGAAGGGAGCAGCGTGACATGTGGAGAGGAGCTGGAAGGAGACGTGTGAAACATCAAACCTGTCTGAGATGAAGGGAAGCCCAGGCTGGCTCCCGTCCCTGGGACGGTTACACACGGTTTCCCTCGCTGAGGTGAGACTGTAAAGCCCCACGGGGAAACCCACAGTTACCAAACATGAGATTCTTTGTGGATCCAGAATTAAGGGTAAACACTTGCAGCTACCTGGAATGTGCACAAAGAAATCACACGCACAGGGGAGCTGCTGGAGGAAAAGCTGAGTGGTTTTCTAGCACCTTAGCAAAGCACACACAAGGCTGATAAGAGTTTAAATTGCAAATTCACCCACAATTTCTGCCTGGTGATTTCTTCACTCTCACCGCCCAAGGCGCCCTTCAAGAAACCAGGCAGGGACAGGTGTAACTAATATCTGCAAAAAGCTGCTCTTGGGCAAGAAAGCAGCATCTGCAGAGCAGAAGAGGCAGAAAAGCCACAGCACAGCCCTGCAGGTATCCTGGGCTCTGAGGACAATCCCAGCCCTGGCAGTGCCAGCCATCCTCTGGCATCTGGTGCTCACCACTGATGCTCAAGGACAATGCTCACAGCCAAACAATCACAGAGATAACCAAAAATCTGGAGGAAATGGGCTGCAGATGCTAACAAAGAGTAGACACTGGGAGCTGTAGAAGAAGATCTAAAACACCCACCACATCCCTCTTTTTAAAAGCAGTGTGGAGCTGCTTCCAGACTTAAGGGAAACCGCCAAAGAGAGAAACAGAGCATAGTGTAGAGGCTGGTACAGGTCCACACTGGTCCCCCAGCAGCATCACCACCCACCTCCCACCCACCAGCACCTTCATCCTCTTTCTGCACCATTACATCAGTTTTTCTGACCACCAAGCTCCTGCCCACGGGGATGGCTGCCAGCTGGGAGCACCGTGGGTGAAACGGTGCAGATCTGGCAGAGAGTGGATGATTTTAGTTGAGGGGAGACCAGTGAAACCTCAGAAGTCAGCTGAGCCCATGTGCACACACACAGAAGTGTCTCACACTGCCCTGCCCTGTGCTGGCAGGGATTCTCTGGGTGCAGGTATGGGGTTATACAAACAGGCATGTGGGACTGGGCCTGTCATCTACCCCTGAGCACCTCTCATAGGTTTTTGGAAGATGACAAAGAGCAGCCAAAGCCACGTATCAGCACGAGATCATCTCATCTTTGGCTCAGATGCAAGTTGGCAGCGTGTCAGGAGAGAAACCAAGCGGTCTGCAGCGGCGGGGGATTTTTAACTATGCAGAGCAGCTTTCTTGAAAAGCCTTGACAGTGAGCACATCTGGCTCTCAGCAAAAGAGCCACGTCATTTCTAGTGACGAACTGCAAAGACATCCTCACGTCTTCAGAACAACACACCCCTGCAGCCATGCCCATAACGTCCAGGACTGATTCAGAGGGGCCATCCCGGGGACTGCACTCTTTGCTGCTCCATCATCTCCCTCTCAAGCCTCACCTTTCCCACTTCCACACCAAGTAAACCAAGATCTCCATCCTACGGCAAAAAACGCCTCCACCACACAGTGTATTTGCTCTTCACTCCCTCAAGTAGAAAACAGCCTCCTGCAGGGAGGGTTCGAGTGCAGCAAGAGGGAACATCTGCTCCAGCTGTGCCAAAAGCCCTTCAGCAAGCTGGGTCAGGATGCTGCCATCTCCAAGCTGCTGTTAACACACACCAGTGAAGACATCCATGGCACCAAACCCCTGCAGCACAGGCTGCTGTGTCAGCCATCCCCCTGAGATTCCAGCTAGGAGGGAGTTTATACACACACACACACCACAGAGCAGTATCTAACTGGCCTGCAAGCCCAGACAAGCTGACACTCCCTAGATAACCTCGTCATCCTCCCCTAAACCACCCCCGGCCCATCCACGTAACCAGCCCTGCGTGTTTGTGATCTGTCAGATGCATGACTGTCACCTGCCAAGCCCTGCAGGACAACTTCTTCCCCTCCTGTCCCTCTGCCCTGTACCACTGGTCCCCTCCACACCCATCACTGACGGGGGATGTGGCTCTTGGCACCGCCCAAGAGATGCCAGCAGGACCCTATCCCAGCTGCAGGGATTTATGCATTCCTTACTGGAAACCTCCAAGACCTTTCTGAATGAAACACAGTCATTAAAAGCAGCTTTTAAGTTTCCTAAAAGGCACTGTCACAGCAGGAGATGAGGCAGCACGGACAAACACCCTCGATAAGGGGCACTCGGTGTCCCACAGACAGATCCCAGGGAGAAGAGGGTCCAAGCACCACCATCATCCCCAGAGAGCATCAGCAGATACAAGCAGTTCAGCTGATGCCAGTGCCAAACCACAGCTAAGGTTAACAGCCTCTGATGGGAAATTACTTGTACTGAGCTCTCCGGAGGTTTCTTCCTTTCCAAAACCAGATTTTATTTTGGTGGTGGTGCACGGAGAGGAAGGGTGAATGCTCTGCAAACAACTTCTGGTAAGTGCTGTCTCCTCCTCATCCTGCCTCCTCTTACACTCAAGTAAGATTTTTTTAATGGAAATTTATCTTTAAAAAAAAATAATTTCAGTTGAAGTGATGAAATTAAGGCTTAGAACTGTGGACAGACTGACTCAGCAGTGCCCCTCCCTGAGCACAGGGAGGCAGGAGGATGGAGACTGTGGCAGCCTGGTGGGTGCTGGAAAGGGTCCACCTCCCCTCCACCTTCACCCCACTGCAGGTCCAGAATCTCCCACAGCATGAGGCAATGATTCCTTTCCTTCCCTACCCGCTGGGATCACAAGACCCTCAAACCCTGCCCTTCCCCTTAGCCACACTATAACCCACCAGATGCTGCACCTACAGTAACTCTGTTCCAGACAGGGAAGAAGCTGCAAGAGAAAGGAGCAGGCAGGGAGCTCTGTCCCAGCTCCAGAAAAGAGAGCAGACTCAGACCCACTGCAAACAAGGCACCACTGTGATAGCTGAAATCACTGCAGTTGTGCCCAGTAATTCCAGTGTTCCTTGGGGCAATGAACACTCACAATGCTGCCACAGCACCAGTGCAGCATCGACCCAAGCAGAGAATGGGCTGTGGGGAGATGGAATATCTCCCAGGTGGAAAAAAACCAACAAACACTTCCAGTCTCCACCATAAAAAAAAAAATCTTCTCTGCCCTCTCCCCCGCTCAAAATCCCTGACTAACACTTGACTTGTGCTACAGAGGTTTGTCAGCAAGAGGCAGTGGGTACATCCAGCTCCATATGTACCCACAAGCCATCCTGAGTCATGGCAGTAAAACCCCAAACTTTTTGTTGATAGAGCAAAATCACCTCCCCAGCCAACACAAGTTCCTCTCCCAGCTCTTTCCCCAGGAAACAGCCAGCCCAGGCTGTGCCTTATTAACCAGTAAAAACCATCTTCCAACCATCTTCCGTCCAAAAACCCACAGAGCCCTACATCTGGAAAGGTGGCATTTGGGGTCATAAAAAAAAAAAAAAAAAATCACCAGAAAGCTGCTCCCATTCTCAGGCACCCAAAGGGAACCTCTACAAAGCACAGGTGAGGTTCCTCCAGCAACAACCACCTTTGCAAACAAACTCCAGCTCAGCCCTGGACTGCAGCTCAGAGCTGGCAAATAAAAGCAGCAGCTTTCAGGGAGAAGCATTATCAACTGAAAAAAAAAAAAAAAGAAAAAAAAACACAGAGAAGCATCCCTCCAGGGAGGGAAACTGATTGCTGAGGCACTGCTAAATATTTATCACATCCAACATGATATTTTCCAGGCGCCCACCGTTATGCCGGGAGAAAGCACGAGGAGGAGGGCAGGAGCAAAGCACTGTGTTCTCTCTAGGATCGTTAGAATTAATTGGATTTGAGCTCTGTGATGCTTCAACTGGAATTAAATAAAAACCTGGCTCTGTGGGATCAGAGTTCCTGCCCCTCCAACCACACACACACACCCTGGGGACACCGGGCTGGCGGCCGCTCTGCCCAGACACGACAGGAGCCCAGAGCCAAAATCCTGCTTCTGCAGGTCATGACCCACACGTGTATTTTTGGCAGAACTGCCTTTTTTTAGGGGATGGCAGCAGGAGAAGCATGAATGGCACACAAGACAGTACAGGATTCACAGACTGAATTGCATAACAGTGGTGTGCTCCCACAGAGGGCACGGTCAGGGCATGGCAGGGACACATCCCCACCACTTATTTACCCACCCAGAATAGATGTGCCACTAGAACAAGCACCAGTTCATCCCCAGGTCCTGGCATTTCCCACTGATGATTTTTCCAAGCCTTAGTGGCAAACGAGAGCTGCCTTCCCAGAGACACAGCCTGGCTCACGCTGGATCCTGATCTCTCTTCCCAGCAACACCTCTATTCCCAGAGGACAATCTTGCTTTTGAATTACTCTGGCTTCAGCAGTGGGTAAGCCCAGGTGAGGCCAAGCAGGTCTTTTCCCTCTAGATCCCATCCACACATCCACCCTCCTTCCCCACAGCTGCTTTTTCCAGCAAACTCCACGATTTTGGGGGACAGCTCCTGCCTGTCCCTCCAGGAGCAGCTTCCTGAGCATCAGGGGCCACTCAAGTCACAGCCAACAGCCACGGGGAAGGGCACACGGATTTTCACGTGCAGGCAGCAGATATGCCTCAAGGCCCAGGGGAAAGGCAACAGCCTGGATTTGTATCCACAGAATCTCAGACTTTGCACCCTCCGCTCTGTTTCTGCACCCACCCAAAGGCTGCAAATTCCCTAAGGCTTCATCTCTTCCTGCTTTAACCTCTTGGATACAACACCCTCCCTTCACAGCATCCACCCACTGAAAGAGGTGCAGACCTTGCTGGAAAATCATGCCCAGGCCCGTGTTGCAAGCTGTGGTTACAGGCTGTGTCCCTTGCAAAGCTCTGCAAGGAGGACACAGGGGCAGCTCAGGAGCTTTGCTCCCAATTCCTTCCCTCAGTAACACCCATTCCAACAGACACAGCTCGAGGGAGCTTTGGTGACCTGAGACATTTTGCATATTTTAGCAAACATCAGCCTCGACAGTGCAAGATAACACGGAACACAAGCGATATTCTCCCACACACCTGATCCTGCAAGATAACTTGGATCAAGCAGATAGGAGCGATGGGAAGAGGAAGAAAGCCAAAATCCTCCCTGAGCTCTGCACAAACCCCAGAAGGTGTTTATCTCACGAGGTATGTTTAGCACAGAGCAGGCAAAGCCCTGGCCCAGCACCATTCCTGGCCCAGCACCATTCCTATGGCGCGTGTCACAGCCAGCCACGCACATTCCCAAGAACTCCCGAGGCAGGAGACAACCCCGTGACTAAGCCAAAGTGCCAGCAGGTGAGTTTTGGAAGGCATCTATCATGGGAAGAGCCAACCCAGAGCTTCAACACAACGGCCTCCGTTTACAACCCTGATCAACACGAGGCCGAGAAGAACCAGGAAAGGAAACCCGAGACTGCTCACTGAAATTCCCCAAGGGAAATTAGGGAAATTTAGCTTAAATTCAGGCTAAAAAAGGAGAGGGAGAAGGAGGTGGCACGAGTGCAGCATCCACAGTCCCAGCAGCAGGTGGGACACGCTCGGACCCGTGAGTATCCCTATGTGGTCGCAGGAAAACCCGGAGCACTGGCACTGCTGAGGGATGTGCAAACCAAGGAGAGGCACAGAGGATGCTGAGCAGGACGAGAGGGGAGGGTTGTGAAGAGGCAGGTGTGTTACACACACTCAGGATGGACCCCTGTGCTGCTGCTGCTCTGATGGAGGCAAAGGAGCTCAAGTCAGACGGGGACTCGGAGCTGCTGGTGCCAGCAGAGCCCAGGCACACTCAGCACACGTGTGACACCTCCAGCAAAGGACGGCGGGATGAATTAAATGAATGAATGAACCAGTTCATCACAACCAACAGCCCTGTGCAGCCAGAAACCCGGGGACACAGAACAGTTCCAAACCTCTGAGGAAAGCGCCACCTCCCAGGCGCTCCCACAGGCATCACCTTTTGCTGTCAGCCAAACTGCTTCCCCCAAAATCCTCCGGGCCCAGCTCGGGCCTCGTCTCCCCCAGGGCACGAGTGGTCCCTGGGCCAGGCTCACCTCGTCCCTCCATCCACACATCCGCTGGTCAGGCACAGGCAGCCAAGGAAAGGTCTGGGCTCAGGCGTCCCAGGGAGAGCCCTTTAAGAAGCCCGGTTGATCCCTTCCAACGCGGGACAGCTGGAGGCATGTGCTCCTACCTGTGAGTCAGCAGCTCCGTAAATCGCTGCTGATTCACCCCCTGCTTACACAGCAAACAGGAAACTCAGGTCCACATTCCCTCCGGATAAGACATGGAGCGTTTAAAAGCAGTGAGGGGGGGAAAAAAAAAGTCACGCCGCGGTGCGTTCATCTGCTCACATGGCTCCTGACTTCGAGCTTCCAAGTGCATCACTCCCGCAACAGGGAAAACCCCTCAAATCTCATTCCAGTGATAAGAGAGAAGAGGCAGCAGCCGCACTCCGTGTGCTCCCTCCTCCGTCCGGTCTGCGCTCACGGCGCTGATGCAACCGGAGCACCAGGACACCGGCAAAGCCATTCCCTTGTCACCATCCATCCCAGGGCGATGCCAGCACTCACCTTGGGACGGGGACGGGTCACCTGAGTCACGGCTTTGCTCTATAAATAACTCCCGTGACACACGGTCACGCTCACGGCAGGGACGGTGGGAAACTCCAACACGGCACACGCCGGCACCGGGTCCCAAACACGGACACGAGGTGACACGAGGTGACACGAGGTGACACGAGGTGACACGAGGTGACACGAGGTGACACGAGGTGACACGAGGTGACACGAGGTGACACGAGCCCCGTCCCCCCCGCCCGGCCGAGCCAAGCAGGGGGCTCCGCTCACCTGCGGCTCCGGCGCCCGAGAA
Source organism: Pipra filicauda (assembly GCF_003945595.2). Lineage (NCBI taxonomy): Eukaryota > Metazoa > Chordata > Aves > Passeriformes > Pipridae > Pipra > Pipra filicauda. Next base: position 786,157 of record NW_024104339.1, on the reverse strand, counting down.
GCGGATGCCCAGGGCAAGGAAGGGCTCCAGCAGCCGCAGACAAAACTTGACTCTTTTTACCGCTCTCCACAGGCCAACGGGAGCTTCACCCCCCATTCCAGGCGGATCCCCCTATTCCAAGCTCGACGCCCCCCACTCCCCGCGGGATCCCCTCCCAACTCCCCGCTGCCCCTCTGCCCACACCCACCCGGGCTCTGCAGCCCCGGGAGACCCCGGACCCGGCCGCAGCGACGCCGCCGGGCTGCGGAGGCTCCCGGGCCCCGCGCAGAGGAAGCGGCGGCCGCGGAGAGCCCACGCCCGGCGGGTTGGGCAACAGCGCCGGCCCCGCGGTTACACCAGCCCCGGCGGCGCGGCTCCCCCCGCCCGGACACCCCCCGGTCCCGGTCCCGTTCCCCTTCCCACTCCCGTCCCCGTTCGTACCTCTGGGCAGGGACATGGCGCTGCGGGGCCCGGCGGGCCCGGGCTGAGCGGAGCCCGCGAGTCCCGCCCGGCGCGGCCCCGCCGCGAACACCGACCGCCGGGCCCCGCCCCCCCGCGCCGCCATTGGACAGCGCCGCCGAGGGGGCGTGGCGAAGGCCTCCGCGCGCAAACAGCTTTGCGGTTCGCGGGCAGGGCTGAGAAGGGGAAGTGAGGCGGGCGGGCGGCGCTGCCCCGTAGCCGAGGTGGCCCCGCTGTCCCTGCTGTCCCCGCTGTCCCCGCCACCGCTTGGAGCGCGGAGCATCGCCCCGGGACCCCTGTACTGCGCCACACCTCGCCCCCACGCGCGCTGGCATCGTGGTCGTGGTTTGGAGGGCTGGTGCTCTCAGCTGAGAACAGTCAACTCATCGCATCTTCCGCGGGTCCTGAGCACCGTGGGTCTGGCTGAAAAGTGGATGGGGATGCGTGCGAACAGCTGGAGCTGTGTGTGGAGAGCTTTAGGCTGGATATTAGGGAAAGGTTCTTCCCCCAGAGGGTGGTTGGGCACTGAAAAGGCTCCCCAGGGCAGTAGGCGTGGCTCCAAGGTTGCCAGAGCTCAGGTAGCATTTGGACAACACCCTCAGGGACAAGGTGGAATTGTTGGAGGTGTCCTGTGCTGGGTCAAGAGTTGGACTGGATGATCCTTGTGGGTTCCTTCCACCTCAGGGTATTCTATAATTCATGATTTGTTGCTGAGGGATCAATCCCTTCTAGCCCAGGAATGTGTTGTCCCCGTCATCATCCCAGGGCAAGGATGCTCCCTCAAACACCTGAACTGGGCTGCAGACAGAGGTGCAGGATGGGATGTGAGAGATGCAGTTGAACAAGCAAAAAGGAGATTCCAAGTACCATTTTCTGGCTGGAATTCCCAGTGTGATCCATACAGATACAAAGGAGGGGTTGGAGGGGTGGCAGCTGCTGACAGCATTGAGATCACAGCTGCTCTGCCACAGCCAGTTCTCAGCTCTGGGCTTTGCACAGCATTTGGGATAAGTTTGAGGGCTGAAAAAACTTCCTCAAACCCCAGCAGTTCAAGGGAATCACTGCCAGAGGGAAGGAGCTGGGTGGACCTGGATCTGTGGCTGCACAAGGACAGGTGCCTCAAGCAGACCTGTGACCCAGCAGCGATGGCACAAGATCTGGCAGCTGCACGTTGAAGGTAGAAGAGTTCAAATGGGGAATAAATTACAGGTTTTTAATGGGGAGAGCAATTACCTTCCTGAGAGACGTCGTAGATTCACCACCTTTCAAGTCTTTCAACACAGGCAAGGAGGAGTCTTTCCAAAAAAACTCCTCTCCAGTCCAACCGCGGGTCATTAGCGCTGACGCAAGAGCCGTGGATGTCACTGCCGGGCTGGGCAAGCAGGAGCCCGGTGGACCTTTCTGGCATTTATCCATACAGATCTGGGAACCAACAACAGGGTTTGAACCCCAGTTGGGCTGACCCAAAGCTGATCCAGGGTTGGGCTGAGCCAGTGCTTGGGTGTGAGGTTTGGGGGGTGCTGCAGCAGAGCGAATGTGGAGCTGCGAGGACCGGTGGGACCGGCCCTGACACCCGGCCCTGCTGCTGGCAGTGCCTGGGGTGTCACTGCAAGCACAGGGCATGACCCTGCTGTCCCCAGGCATGTGCCAGTGGGCACCATCCCTCTGCCTGCATCCCCAGACACGGCTGGAGGTCACCACTGACTCCAGCTGAGGGTACAGGGGTGGGTGAAAAATCTGCCCAGCTCTGATTCACCTGCCTTGAGTCACCAGGCACTTCACAGGTGGGGGTTTGTCACCTGCTCCCAGGCCTTCCAGCACTGGAGCGCTGCAGAAACACAAATGGAAACTGGGGCACACTTAGCATCCAAATCCAACAGGGTGGGAAGGCCATGGGGCTGGGCAGGGGCTGCAAGGAAGGGACTAGAGCCAGCCATGTCACCTGCTGATCATGACAGAGCATGGGAAACTCCTGGGAGATCTCCCCTTTTCTGCAGCCTCCCAGTGCCTGCCAGCATGGCTCCTTCTGCCTCCACCTCCTCCTTCTGCCTCCACCTCCTCTGTCTGAGCTGCTGCCATTGGACCCGGCAGATTCCCTGCTGGAGAAGGGTGTCTGCCAGATCAGAGGCAGCTGGATCTGCTGGCCTGGGGCAGAGGGAATCAGCACAGGTAAAGGCAAATGAAAGCATCCCAGTGGAGCCCAAGTGCTCCCAGAAATTTTGGCAAGTGTGCTGGATTTTTAGCACCACTGGAAAGCCCTCTCCATGTTTCCAGGGGGCTGTAGGTAAATCTTTGGATGTGCGGGCTCTGGATCAGGATGATCGCTGAGGGAGCAAATAAGGAGCACTCACCTCTGTCTGTGCAAAACCTGTTTCCCCTTTCCCCTCTCTCCTAATGCTTCCCAGCAAGGTGACTGACTGTCTCCCAAGCATCCCTGTGTGCTGGAGGACATCAGGGTGCAGGATTCAGCCCCCCTCTCTGCCTGTCCCAGACTCCCCTGCCCTCGGGTTCGTGCCAGTTATCCCCCTTCCTCCCTGCAAAATCCCAGCAGTCCTTGGCCTGGCTGTTGCAGCCTGTTTGCATTCCCTATGTTCCCCTGCTCCGGGTGTTTTGCCATTTGTATCTTCCTGCACCACTGTATGGTGTGGGAGAAATGTGGAGCAAAGGATGCCAGGGAGGGGATGAGGAGAAAGACAACATCTCCCTGTTGATATTCATGGAGGAGGAGGGGAAGGAAGCCCTGTCTCCTGCAGACACTGTGGGCCAGTGGGTGCTGTGGGCACCTCAGCTTGATAGGAGTGGGAAAACAGCAGGAGACCCCAACAGGCACAACACCAGCACTGGCTGATGGAGCAGCACAAACCAACCAAGTCCCGTGGCCTGAGGAATTCATCAGCTCATGGGCTCTAACTTGGGCAGCAGGAGCTGAAGGGATGAGTAAACAAAGGACAAGATGGTGTTTAGGTGCAGAGGAGCTGCTGGTGAACTATTACAAGTTCCAGGTTAATTTTAGGTGTTGCTGCTTTTCCTGTTGCACAGGCAGCTGCCAGCCTGCAGACACCTCAGGCAGGCTCAGCTCCTGCCACCGAGAGTTTTCAGGTCAGGGGTATGATGTGTATATGATAAATGATGTTCCAAGGGCTCGAGACAGGTTTGGAGAGCTGGGGGTGTTCATCTGGAGAAGAGAAGGCTCCAGGGAGACCTGAGAGCCCCTTCCAGTGCCCAAAGGGGCTCCAAGTGCACCAGCCCACCAGTACCCCAGGGCAGGACCAGTGCACTGATTCAGCAGCACCAGTACAGCATGGCAGGGCCAGTGCACCAGCCCAGCAGCACCAGTACAAGAGGGGCAGAGAACCCAGTACAGGAACTACTATAGAGGAGACAGCACAACGGAGCAGCACCAGAGCCCGTGCTGGTCCTCAGCGCAGCCCCAGTAACCCAGTGACAGACCAGTGCTGGACCAGTACAAGACCAATGCCAGACCAGTACGGGACCAGTGCCAAACGAGTGTCAGACCAGTGTCGGACCAGTACATGACCAGTGCTGGAGCAATGCCAGACCAGTACATGACCAGTACCGCACCCGTACGTGACCAGTACCGCACCAGCACACGACATGACCAGTACTGCACCAGTACACGACCAGTACATGACCAGTATCGCACCAGTCCATGACCAGTCCATGACCAGTCCATCACCAGTACCTCCCCAGTACCTCCCCAGTACCGCCCCAGTGCCGGCGCTCGGACCGCGCTGGTGGCGGTGCCCGCCCGCGTGGGGGCGCCGGGCGCCGCTGGCGGTGGGGCCCCACCGCCGAGGGGCGTCGCCGCTTTAAGGGGCGCGCGGCCGTACCAAAACAAAAGCGCGGCGCGGCCATTGGCCGGCGGGCGGGCACGTGCCCGCACAGCTGGTTTCCTGCGGCCGGGGCAGCCCCGGGCCCGGCCCCGCTCCCGCCGCGCGGGGCCCGACAGCGCCCGGCACCGACAGCGGCACCGACAGCGGCACCGGCACCCGCACCGGCCATGGCGCACTCGGCGCCGCTCGGCCTCCTCGAGCAGGGCTGCCCCATCCAGGTGGAGCACGACCGCAAGCGCCGGCAGTTCACCGTGCGGCTCAACGGTGAGCGACGGCGGGGCTCGGGGCTCCTCCGGGGCGTTACCTGCTGCCCTCTACCCCCGGTTCTACCTCGCCGGCGGACCCAGACCCCCGTTTCCCCCCCCCCCCGTCTTCCCCTCCGCGCCCTCCTTTTCTCCCCGTCTTCCCCCTTGTCCTCCTCTTTGTCCCCCCTTTTCTCCTCGTCTTCCCCTTTGTCCCCCTCTTTGTCCCCCCCCTTATTCCCTCTCTCTCCCCCTTGTCGCCCCCCTTTTCCTCCCATTCCCCCGCTCGCCCCCTTTCCCCCCCCCGTCGCTCCCCCCTTGTCTCCCGTTTCCTCCCATTTTCTCCCCATCCTCTGCTTTTCCGTCTATCCCCCCCGCTCGCCCTCCTTTTCCGTCCTTTCCCCCCTCCCGCTCACCCCTTTCCCCTCGTCCTTCTCCCCCCTTTTCCCCCGTCGCTTCCCCTTTTTACTCCGTTTCTCCCCCATTTCCTCCTTTTCCTCCTCGGCTTCCCCATTTCCCCGTTTTTTCTCCCGTTCCTCGCCGTTCCCCTCCCTTCCCTGTTCCTCGATGTTCCCCCCGTTTTCCTCCATTCTCCCCCATCCCTCCTCCCCCTGTGCCGCTGTCTCGCAGCACCTTCCCCTGTAAACTCCCCCCTGTCACCCCCAGTGCCCCCCTGATACTCCTCTAAACCATCACCCCCAGTGCCCCTGGTTCCTGCGGTCCACCCCATTCTTCCTGCTCCCTAAAATCTTCCCCCAGGAGATCTGGGGATCTCTTGGCTCATGTGGTTGGGATTGGTGTGTGGAATCCAATGGTGGCACAGGCAGGTTTTGGGGGTACTACCCTTTGCTCCCCCCAGGAGCAGGTGACTTTGGATGATGTGGCAGTGCTGTGCCCCATCCTCTTAATGGTTAATCCCAAATATTCAACGATCCCAACTTCTCTTCCCTGTCCATTTGTCACGCTGAGAACTACTCTGGGTAAAACAGGCTGCCTCGTTGCCCTACAGAAATTGCAGGGTAGCTGTCTTTTTAAAAAAAAAAAAAAAATTAAATTAAATGGGTAGTTCAGAAATCATAGGGGGTTGCAGGACGTTTTCTCAATAAAACAACAGGAATAGTCCAGATTTTATTTTAGACTCCTCTTCCCCCCCTCACCCCATTTTCATTTCAACCACTAATTACAAAGTGCAGGCTGGAGGCTCGGCAGTGGTGGAGCGAGGGAGGAGGAGACGTGTGTGCTGGGTGCGGAGAGAACAATTTCACCAACTGCTTATTTCAGGCACAGAGATCAAACGAGGTCCGAGGTGACGGGTCCCCACTGCCATGGCAAGAGCTGTCACACGGCGTTGTTCGTGTGTGCAGGGGAGAGCCAAGGGCCAGCAGTTATTAGGGAAACATAATCTTTTATTGTGGTTTTCTGGATCAAACCTCTGCCAGCCACACCGTGGGCAGAGTAGCGTTCGGTGGCTGAGCAGGGAGGAGTCGTGACTGCAGAGGGTGAACTTGGAAAGTGAGAGAATAAACTGTGGGACCCGTGGTGGGAGTCGTGTGTGAATCAGCACAAAACCTCCTGCTCCACGATCACAGAATGACAGAATGGCTTGGGTTGGAAGGACCTCAGAGCTCATCTCATTCCACCCCCCTGCCATGGGCAGGGACACCTTCCACTAAGTTGCTCCAAGCCCTGTCCAACCTGGCCATGGCCTTGCCCAGGGTTGTAGGTGGATTCCCACGATCAAGGTTGTGTTTTTTCTAGGAGTTCAGAGGCACTGAGCCCCTTTTTTGTGAGTTCAGCACCAGCCACATACAGAAGCAGAGCTGAGCAGTGTCCTGGTGGGATGGAATCTGTGCCACTGGGCTGACTAACATCCATGGGGAGTGGGTGATCCATCTCTCCTTGTTAGGCATTTGCTGGTAGCAGCCAAGCCCTGGAAGATGGTCAGAAGATAACCATCTCTGTGGGAGTGCGTGGCAGGGTGTTTGTTTCCTGCACTGCTCTCTTCATTGCTTCCACTCCTGGCACGATGAGCATCAGTGGTGTGGAATGTTCCAGCAGGTTTTCCCTGCAGCATGTAGGGAATGACAAGAAATGGGTCAGACACGGATTTTGGCATCACTGTGACCCACGTGCCCCTCTGGGAGCACTTTTGTCCCATGTTACTGCACTGTGGCAGAGATGAAGGGCAGCCTGTGGGCTCCAGGGTCGGCTTTTCTCTGGTGTCTCGGTCCTCATTTCTGCTAGATGTGAAGTGTGGGTGATATCCTGGGAAAACATGGGTGCATCATGCTTGGGGACCAAGGAGCCAGGCTTTGAGAGCTGGTCTCTGGGCTCGGTGGATTAGGGTAGTGTGATGTTGAGTAGAAAACTTCTCATAGTGATGTCTTTCTGGAAATCCCTGTTGCAAGAGGCCCGAGACAGTGAAAGCTGGGAACTAGTTGTGAAAGTGTTTGTTTTCAGCATCATCCTGTGTTTGCCTCTGTGCCCCCGTGTAACCTCATGTCAGGACTTCCTCCCTGTACACGAGGAAGATGAATTGCATTTGGTGTTTTTGGGGTTGCCCCGTCTTTCCCGTCTCTGCTCATTGTTCCCCGCTCTCCCCTCAGTGGCTCCTAAAATTCCGATAGGAAAGGCTGCTTCACTTGAACACATTCCCTTTTCCCTTGCATCCCAAATGCAGGAGCATTTAGAAGCTGAAAGTAAAGCTGATTATAACCAGACCTCACCGAGCTTTGTTATCCCTCGAGAGGAGGGCAGAAAGACGCCCGACTGGATTTGTAATCACTTAGGATGTGACTAACAGCACGAGCCAGCCAGAAACCTCCCCGTGCAGCAACTCTGTTGGAAAACATCAATTTGTCAAAGCTAAAAGCTTCCATGGGAATCATACACACTGTTTTGTTCAGGAGTGGGTCCAAGATGAAATTTCTGGTCAAAACAAGAAACCCAAAGACGTCCCCCCCTACCCCAAAGTAGTCGGATGGTCAGTCCAGCTGCTGGCACAGATGTTTGGGGCAAGGAAACTGGTTTTAGCAGCAACCACTGTGACTTCTTGATGCCCATCAAACCCATCAGGCTCTCCAGCTGGGAGACAGGCTCACCACATGTGCAGAGTGACTCCAGTTCCTTGGGGATGCGTGAGCTTCTCACACACTCAGACTCCCATTCATCCAACACCTGGGTGCAGCACTCTATGCTTCCCAAACCTCCTGCTCCTCCCCAGCTGGGTTTGGGCAGCATCCAGAGGTTGGAAGTCCTGCTTTGGCCCCTGCTGATCTGAGTCTCAGGAGCTCCTTGTCCAGGAGTCCGGGCTCAGGTTTATTGGGAAAACTTGGAGCTTTCCTCCCTGCTGGGGTAGATGATTTCCAGGAGGGAAAAGGTGCCGAGTTTGCAGTGGGCACCAAGGGATCTGTCACCAGACCCTGCATCAAAGAGCTCCCCACTTATTCCGGTGCCACAGTCACCTCCAGAGAGCTCCTAAACAGGAAACTGCTCCAAACCAGAGCCCCTCCTGCTGCCATTCCTGCGAGTGAGGCCCCTCCGAGAGGGTTGTGCTGTCTCTGCTCTGGCTGTTGTCCTCTGTTGTGTTTTCTCTCCGTAGTAACATGCCAGTAGCTCCCTGGGGAACAAGGCCAGCCCGTGGCTGCAGCCTGGGATGCACAAGCTCCTCGGGATGTCTTGTCCTCTTGTCCTCTCAGCTCACCCCACACACAGCTTCTGCTTTCCTTTTTTTTTTTTTCCCCCCACTTTTTGGCTCAGCAGCAGATGAGCTGAGCTGCCTCCTGCCTCTGGCTTTCCTGTGTCTGAGAGTGGGAAATGGGGGCTGGTGTCTGTTCCCTCCCCTTGCTCTCGGGGAATGGTTTCGCAGCACTGTCCTAAGGAGGCTGGAGTGCAGGGGCTGCTCCAAAGGTTGGAGCACAGAAGGCCAGGCCCCTGCCCTGCTCCAGTCCTGGGCACACAAAGGTGTATCGTGGGCTGGGGCCAGCACAGAGGGACAGGGAGAAGGGAAAAGGGCTGACGGATACTTTGTGTATGCCAGGAGAGGGGGTCGGCGAAGGATGGCTGGAACAGGGTGCTTGTATCTTCCCAGATGCCTGATGTGTCCCTTGCTCAGCTCAGGTTGGGGCTGGGCTCTCTGCTTCTTCCCCTCAGGCTCGTGAGCCACCCAGCCTGGGGACTCATGTCTGGTGTCACAGCTGAGCCTGTGTCACAGGGGCCTCTGCTGCCCCTGCTTGGATGGGAGCTCTGTGACACTGGTCCTGGTGGAAACCCTCCATGGAGAGCAAGTTTAGACCTGGTCTCTCACCCAGCTCCTGGAAAAGCTTCCCCTTCCCTGTGCACCCTGTGATTTGAGTTAGGGACTGGGGAGAGCAGGACACCAGCTGTGCTGCCATTGCTGCAGCCTCCTCCCGCTCCTGCTCTGGCTGTGCTGATTTGCATTGACTCAACTTCCTCCCTACGGCCTCGCAGGGGAGCGTCAGCGAGTCAAACACCAGGGTCAGGCTCGCAGGTACCTCTGGGGCTGGCTGAGACCTGATCCTGCTTTGCCAAGCTCTGTCTGTGCAGGCTGATAAAACCCCCATCCCAAAGTCCAAGGGGATGAGGCAGGTGGGAGGCCGGCACACGGCGTCTCTTATGCCACGTTTTTGGGGGGGTTCTGCTTGTGTGCCCTTTCTTTGAGGGCGAATGCAGCAAAGGGTTAGCACTGCTTCCAGCTACCCCAGCTTTCCTGGGAGCAGCCCCCCATGTCCAGGACTGGCCTCTTCCAAGCCACTGCTGTCACCTGCAGGGCCCACACCAAACCCTGTGGCACGAGTGTCCCTGTTTTCATGCACTGTGTGGCTCAGGGTCCCGTCACTGAGGTGAGCACATACAGATGTGGTTACGTACTTGGCTGAACTGGGATGTTTTTCTGAACTGGGACTGGTTTCCTGGAGCACTGACAGCGCTGGCTTTCTCTGCAGAGCTGTTTGTAAAATCATTTGGACTCTGTGTGTGTTCGTCTGTGTGCTGGTGGCACCCTGCAGCTCCTGTCCTGGCTGGGGATTTGTGGTGCTGCTGTGCTACAGGGAATATCAAGGAAAAGCCTGCCCAGGCCAGATCTGAGATCCTCTAGACACTGAATCACCTTCTGCTTTAAAATGCATTTTTGTGTGTGATACTTCTAAAGAGATCATGTAGAAAAAAAAGTATATTTTAGGAAAAATAAAGACCTTTTGCTCTGTCACCAGTTTAGTTTTAAATTTCTCAAAGTTTCAGGCAGAGGCTATGGAAAGTTTTGGCCTGGGGGGAGAGTGGGGTGGAAGGGCTGGAGCGTGTGAAAGCTGCTGTTATAAGATCATTTTACAGCCTTTGGCACTGCCAGCTCTGCCCTTGCCACCCCTGGGAGAGCTGCCACCAAATATGCTGTGAGGGTGAGGGCACCTGGCTTTGCTCATGCCCTGACCTGGGTAGGTTCCTCTCGAGTGAGACAGGTCTGTGCTGCTGGGGAAGAGCTTCACCTGCTCCCATGGCTTTTTTTTGGGTGTCTGGATCTACATGGAGAAACGTTGCTCTTCTCCCTTTTTTCTGTCTGTGGAGACTAAAAGAGCTTGGCTTTTTGGTGAACTAGAGGCTGAGAGGGGCAGGACTGATGCCTATAAATACTTGGGGGAACGGCAGGGAGGGAAATTATTTATGTCCACCCAAGAACAATGTTGGCATGAGAACGAGCGGGTACAAACCAGCAGGAATAAACTCGGGCTGGAAATGCGAAGGTTTCCATCCGACGTCGGAGAATCGAGTGTCTGCATAAAAGGAGCAGGAACAAAAACTTGAGCTGCTTCTCTTGAAACACAAAATTCCAATGGTCTTATTTCTAGTGCATCTTGAATGCAGGGATGAGGCGAACTGGGCTGGAGTTGTCAGCTGAAATGCAATGACATAGGGTGTACTGAGCTCAGCTAAAGCAAACAGTGAATGGAAGTGGACATTGCAGCCCTTCAGCCTCCAAAAACCATTGAAGGGAAAGGTTCCACTATTTTAAGTGAGCTTGTCTCTTTTATTTGGGAATTGTATTTCTGAAACTCACTTTTAAATCCAGAAACCGTCTAGAAATGAAGTGCTTGGTTTTGCATCAAAGGCAGAAGCTCAGGTTCTGCAGATGAAGCCAGAGAGGTGTTATGAGCTCTCCTCTGATTCCCATGTGTGCTGAAACTTCTTCTTTCCTGTAATTGAGCTGCTGTGAGAAAGGTCAGGGTGTTGAAACAGGAAACCTGTGTGTGTACATGTGAATTTGTGTGCACAAACCCCCTTGCACACCTGTGTGTACTTTCCTGTGTGTTTGTGGGATTTACCTCTCCAGCATCTTCCCCAAAACATGTCTAGGCAATGCTGCAACACCAGACCAAGGAGTCTTGTCCTGTTTTATGTGCCACAACAAAAAACTCTGTGCTGGAGGAGAAAGGAATTGTTTTCCCCCCTCCTGTTTTTTGCGCTCTCCCTCACACCAACACATCCCACCCCTCCCCACAGCTGCTTTCCTACCCTAAACGTGTTGTGTTGGCATCAGCAATTCAGGGCTGGGTAGAAAACTTGCCTCTGTTCCAGGGTCTTGGAAAGGCTGAGCAGACCTGGCTCTTCTCACACCTTTGGGGGACCAAGGAGGGCACATCCAGGTGTCACTGAAAGCAAAGTCTCCCACCCAGCACAGCCATTCCCATGGGCACGAGGGCTGTTGTAGCAATCCCAAAGCTGCTCATACCCTGCTGTGGGCTCCCAGGAGACCTCCCACTCCTCACCCCTCTCTCACACCCCCCAGGTTGCCATGACAAGGCAGTGCTACTCTACGAGTACGTGGGGAAGCGGATCGTGGACTTGCAGCACACGGAAGTGCCGGATGCCTATCGAGGGAGAGGAATAGCCAAGCACCTGGCCAAGGTACAGCCCCAAACACCCAGAAGGGCAAGAGCTGTTGCCATCCCAGGTGTGGGTAGAGATCCTGGCTGAAGCCAGGCCCCATCACGTTGGAATTGCATGGGAGCTCTGCTCCAATGGGAGGTGGGGTGGCTGGTGGGGCAGATGGAAATCTGGGGTCAGACATTCCTGCTTTGGTGCTGAGAGGGGCTGGGTGAGTGCTTGGCCCATTCCTTCTTGTGCCCACTGTGCAGGGGCTGATGGATCACCTCACTTGGGGGCTGGACCCCTCCTCTCAAACCTTCACTGCCCACTCCCTGGTCCTGCAGCCCTGCAGGGAGAGCTGAGGAGCCATGAGGGAATGTGGGGTGATGCTTTGGGGTTACAGCTGCTCCCTGGCCCTGTAGGTCAGGGCAAATGGGTGGCATGATGGGCTAGGTCACCTGCTGTGCAGCATCCACCAGGCTGGATGTGTCGAGGGTTAAACTGAGAACCCTGTGCTGTGCTCTCCCCACAACCCTCTCCCTCCACCTGCCTCGCACAGGGGGTACCTGAGGGCAACCTGCTGCTTTTCCCCTCTATCTGAGGGATACAGGAGTCCAGACCCCCATGAGGCTTCAGAGGAGAGCGTAGGCTGGGGGTGGCGGTTGTAACCTGTGTGTTTTCTCTGGTTGGTCACAGGCAGCCCTGGACTTCGTGGTGGAGGAGGACCTGAAAGCTCACCTGACGTGCTGGTACATTCAGAAATACGTCAAGGAGAACCCGCTGCCGCAGTACCTGGAACACTTGCAGCCTTAAGGCAGGACTGCTCTGACACCAGCACACCTGTCCCTGACTGTCCAACGCGGCCTTCGCTTCTCTGCGGTCTCAGGAAACCCCCTCCCACACTCGCAATTCCCGTTTTTTTAAGCGTGTCCATGTGGTGCGTGAGTGTGGGCACGACCTCCTCCTCCCTGCCCACATGTGAGCATGGCTACAGCCCCTGGGCCAGGCTGGCTCTGGGCACACATGGCATCCCCCAGTGCTTTTCCCAAGCCAGGGGGTGGAAGAGGATGATTTTTCCACCAAACTCCATCACAAGACCAGGGGATGACTCGTGCTGCACCTCATCCTCCCCGCTCCGCTTGGCGACAACTGTGAACTTGCTGGGGGATGTTGGTTAGGGGTGGTCGTGGGGCACCAGCCCCCCTTTCCTTCTGGGAGCTGGGGGAGATGCTGTAGATTAAGCTTTGTGGAACAGAGGGAGGTGCTGGAGGAGCCCCAGCCCTGAGGCAGGTTCATCCCCTCCAGCCCCTGTTGAGCTGTGTCCAAGCCCATGTGGAGTATGGATGAGAACATGTGGACCATGGTGGCACCTCGGGGGCTTTGCTGCACCAGCTGTGGAGACACTAGGACGGTGACACCTCCGAGGCAAGGGACAGGAGCCTTGTGAGGAGCACACTTCAGCTGCAGGGGCTGTGGCAGAGTCTGTGCAGAGGAAGAAAGGTGGCTGAGCTGCAGATGCTGCTCCCCAGAGATTCCAGCTCCTGCCCAGCCTTCTGTTCACAACCCCGGCATGGCATCCCACAGGATCACGGGCCATCATTCCTGTCTCTTCCCCCTGCCATCGGTGCTGCCCATGCTGGTGTGGACACAGCCTGCTCAGGAGAAGAGACCAGCCCCCACAGCCAGCCCTGGCCTGAGCAATGAGGGGACATCCCAGGGCACCAGGGTGGTTTCCTGCAGCTGAAGAGGAAGGCTCCCCCCATCTCCCTCAACTCCAGCTCTGCATCCCCATCTAAGCCCCAGATCAGAGCCATCATCCCATCCTGAGAGCAACAGGGGTAAGGCCTCCAGGACCTGCTCCTGGCCCATCTCCTGGAGCCACCTGCCTCCACGTGGATGCTGATGGCTTCTCCTTACAGCCTTTGGAAAGAAGCCCTGGCTCAGGGCATTACCTCTCTGCTCAGCTCCAGGCTCAGGTGCTGGCAGCACTGCAGGGTCCTCAGCTAGCAGCAGGAACACCCTCGTTTCGTGCTGTTCCCTCCGTGGACAAGGACCCTGTAGCACAGCCCAGTGTTGCCACGGTTGGATGTACAGGTAACACCATGATGGCAGGGCGCTGCCTGGTTCCATCTTGCTGCCTGTCCTGCCTTGCCTGGGTTTTACAGGGCATGAGCTATACCCCAGAGCATCTCCCACCGAGCTCTCGGGATTTTGCAGTGTCCCAGGGCAGGGATGTGGTACAGGAGATGATGCTTCTGACACCCCCAGCCCTGAGCAGCCACTGGGGGCTGCAGCCAGGCAGAAGGAAATTGAAAGCCTTTCACCTGGAGGCCAAATCCAGACCTAGCTTAGCTCAGCAGGGACTAAAGTTTACAATCTGTGCCACGGAGTGACTGAAGCCCCAAACCGAGGCAGCTCAGCCCTCTCTCAGAGCCCAGCACAAAGTCCTTGGTGGCAAAGACAAAACTCCTCCAGCCTTCTCTACTGGTTGGGATGGTCAGAGATGGAGACCTTGTGGCTGATCTCAGCCAGGGAGGCCCTGAGCTGTTCCTCCTGGTCACCAGCTCGAGGCAAAGCCCTGCTGCCTGCCCGTGCTCTTGGGCTGCCCATCACCAGCATAACATGGCCCTCTCCAGCTTGAGTAAAACCTCCCAGACTCCATCCCTGCCCTGCACAGGGCTGTGAGACCCCTGCCCATGCCCACCTCCTGCCTGGGGAAGGACCTGTGCCCGGCAGCAGACCCACCTCTGCCTTGTGCTGCTCAGGAAAGGCCTCGGGCTCAGCCCTGCTGCCGCCTCGTGTTTCTGCCCTCTTGCTGCTTATTCCACCTGAGCTGTGACCTTCAGGATGGCTTCAAGGGATTGGGAAAGGGTTGCAGGTAGCAAACTAAAGGGGTTCAAGAAGAAATCTGGGCTGCTAAGTGTTCCTTCTTTAACATGCAAAACACTTCAGCAGGAGCAAGGCTGGTTCTGGTACAGCCGTGACGACAGAACCGTCCCTGCTCTTGATCCCAAGGTGAAGCTGAACCGTCTCCTCCACTGCAAGCCAAGATAAGGCACTGTTGTGTCTGTCACAGCAGGGCTGGGTGCTTGGGAGAGATGTGTGTCTGGCTGCCTCACGTGAGCCTCTGCGAGCCTCTGCCCTGGTTTTGTGCTCATTTCCACTGTGTGGCAGTTCCCAGAAGTTCCCTGTTGTGTCAGCTCACTGCAGGCTGTGCTGTGGTCACTACAGCAGCAGTGGCCTGGTGTCCAAGCCTGGCTCGGGAGCCCTTTGTGCTGCTCTGGCAGGAACCTCATGCTTCCCAGCGCTGGATCACAAGTGGCAATCGCTGCCTTAAATCAGGCACAGCACATGGTTTTGCTGCTGCTTCCCTTCGAGGTGCTACAACCCCTCCAGTGTCTGACCCGACGGAGCTGTGTGCCAGTGTCCGTGCCAACCGTTTCTCTGCTGTATCCACCCTCTGCCTTCCCTTCCCTATGGTCCTTGATGCTGGTGAATAGCAATACCCACAGGTCACCAGCGATGCTGCAGTCCATGGCGCTCCTGGGATCCTGCACTGATGGACAGGAGATGGCTCGGGATCCCTCAGTGCTGGGCAGCCCTTCCCTGCCTCCCCACCAGCTGCCCTTTCCCAGCTGGTCTCTGCAGAAAGGAGCTTTGAGTCCTCTGCTGCCCCTTGGTGCTCACTAAGCCTGGAGGAGTCAGGGAATTTTGAACTCTCCCTGGCGACAGGAGTGTGGAAAGTGGTTTGGTTGAATCTTGAGGTCCCCAAACCCATTTGAACTACAGACCTTGGTGGGTGGGGGAATGCAGGTTGCTGTCAAACCTGCTTCCACAGCACCCAACTTGAAACCCCCCTCCCTCATCCGCTCTCCAGCGTTGTCTTCCTCTGTCCCAGGTTTCCGTTCTGTTGGATTTGGTGGTTACGATGTGCCTTTCCTTCTCAGGACCTGTTACAAATGACCTTTCTGCTCTTGTTTATGTTTAACATTTTATCTTTATCCCTCCCTCTGTCATACTATAAGACATGAACATAATGCATGGAATACAATACAATAAAAGTGTGGTTTAACTGACCCGCAGTGGCTGTGCCATACTGTGGGGAGGTGGGAGGAGGTGCCCATGGAACCAGGGCACCCCCAGCTCTGTCACCTCTGGGCTGGGTCCTGTCAGCTGAGAGTCTGTTTCCTTTGCCAGCTGACGCTCATCAGCCCTCCTTGGAATTTCAGGCCACTCTTTGGGAGTTATCCTGCAAGTGCAGTCTCTGGTGAACAGCCACTCGGTGCTCGTGTCTGTTTTTTTTAAGATGTTTGAAAACATTAAGGCGAGAAAATATTTAAATATCCAGCTGCTGTGCTTGTCCAGAGCAAGGCGGGCAGGCAGGTGACTCAGAGGGACACAAGGCACTTCCCTCCTGGAGCCAGCGCTCCTCAGCCCTGGGAGCACAGCCCGAGCACTCAACACCCAGGGTCCAGCACAGTATTTGTGCCACTTTCTAACACTGAGTTGGGTAACTCACCGTGCCAGGGAGGGTGGTGTGGAGAAGGGGCCCAGCTTATTTACAGTTATAATTTGATCTGAAGTGACAAGTGGCCCCGGGGCTGCAGCTCGAGCAGGCAGAGCAGGGTTTGCTGCTCCCCAGGGACAGCGCGGTAGGTTTGGGGCTGTAGCCGGGCTGTTGCTGGTAACATACTCTGTTTACATTCCACATTCCAGACAGTCCATGCTCCGGCCTGTCCCAGCAGTGCTGCACGTTCTGCCGGGCTGGGCATGCTTCCCAAACACCTCTTGTTCCTGCAAATGCGCCCTTAACCTCCAGCAAAACAGCTGCCCCCCCAGTTACAGCTGAACTGCAGCGGTGTGGGAGGGCCCTGCAGGCTGGAAGAGCAGCCTCGGGATCGCTGGGAAGGTGGAGGCAGCCAGGAGTTTGTTCTCTTGTCACATTGCATCACTTGGGAATAATGCTGTCAAAAAGAGGGGTTTTCCTAGTTCTGGGAGATGCAGAGCCAGCACCGCTCTCTCCTGAGGGGTGATGGGAACTGAGGGCACATCTATCCCCAAGAGCAAGGAGGTTGCAGAGCAGGGAGCTGCTGTTTGTTAACGGAAAACTTAAAATTCCTGAGAAAAAGGCTCCTCTCCTGGGAGGAATCAGGTTAGGAGCAAGAGGGGGCCCTGCAGAGGCACAAGGATCCCTTGTGAGATCACTATCCAATCACCCTGGCACAGGTCCCCTTGGATGACCCTGCTGTGCTGGGGAGCGGACCTGGGGCCAGAGGCTGAGGACAAGATGGTCCTGGGACACCCCCACAAAACCTTCAACATCCACTTCTGGTGGATCCACAGGAGCTGGGAGACCTCTGGCAGTACCTGGATTTCGTTTCTAGAGAAGCATTTGGTGATAAACTTTATATTGATTCGATGATGTCAGAGGTCTTTTCCAACCTAAGTGATCCGGTGATTTATTCCTCCTCAGAGATGCAGCAGGGGAGCCTCCCCATTCCCTGCTCCTCTTTCGGGAACGATTAAAGGGGCCAAATTCACCCCAAAACGCCCATCCTCTCCTCTCTGCGAGGCGCTGCTCGAGGGGATCCTGCATCCATTCTCCCCTGCAGGGAGGGAACCACCTGGTCCTTTCGGAGCAGCAACATGAGGCAACGCTGAGGTCGCCGAGCTCTGCCGACCCTCAGCCGCCGCTCCAGGCGCGGCCCGGCCGCACCCCCTCATGGCGGGGCCGCGGGGCAGGCCGGGACTCGCCGCCGCGCCCCTCCCACGGCCGGCCCGCTCCGGCGGCAGATCCCGGGCGGCGGGGCCGAGCCGAGCTCCCCACGGGGTGCCCCGCCACCGGTGCCCGGGGCTGTGCCCGGGGGTCCCCCAGGGGTCCCGCCGCGGTGCCCGCCCGACCCCGCCGCCCCCGTTCCCGCCGGGGGACTACACACCCCAGAGGGTCGCGCGGCCGCGCGGTAGCGCGGAGCACCATGGGACTTGTAGTCCCACCTCTGGTCTGATCCCGCCCCGCGCATCGGCCGCCGCCGCCCTCGCGCACTACATCTCCCGTCGGGCACCGCGGCACGGCCGCGGGCCGCCGGCGGAGACATTTGCGAGCCGAGTGTCTCCAAGATGGCGGCGTGGGGAAGGAGGCGCGGTGGCCCCGGCGGCACCAACAGCGGCGGCGGCCGGGAGAGGTGAGGGGGCGGCGGGGGAACGGGGCGAGGGGCGGCGGGGGGATCGGGGCCACGCCGCCCGCGGCTCCCCGCGGCCCCGCGGCGAGGGCGGGGGCGCCGCGAGGGGAGCGCGGCCGGGCGGGGCGGGCGCGGGACGCGGCCCCGCGGGGCCGTGGAGGGGCCGGAGGCACTCGGCGGGGCCGGGGCTGGAGGGGCGGCCGCGGGCGGGGAAGGTCAGCGCCGCCCGAGGGGCGAAGGCGGCGGCGTTGCCCGTGGCGGGATGCGGCCCCGGGGGCCGGGAGGAGGAGGAGGGCCGGCCCCGGGAGGCTCCTTCCGTCCACGGCTATTTTTAAAGGCGGGGAGGGAGCGGCGAGTCCTCCAGGGTGACCTCCTTCTGCCGGGGCCCGGCGGGCGCGGGGCTCGGTACCGCGCCCGCTGCTGCTGCCGCTGGGGCAGGAGAGCCGCCAGAGCAGGCTGGGACTGCCCGCGGAGCAGCGGTGGAAGTTTGGGAATCGGTAACTTTAAAATGGGAAGAAAGAGACAGAAAGAAATGTCAGAGAATCACTTAGGGTGGAAAAGACGTCTGAGATCGTCGAGTTCAGCCTGTGACCGAACACCACCTTCTCAGCCAGATCAGAGTACCGAGTGCCTCACCCAGTCTTTCCTTAAACAGCTCCAGGGACGGTGACTCCACCATTCCCTGGGCAGCCTCTTCCAATCGGCCTTTCTGGGAAGAAATTCTTCCTGATGTCCGACCTATAAGCCTCCCCTGGCACATCTCGAGACAATGTCTCGTTGAGCTACTTTAAAAATCTGTGTGCACAGTTCTCCACCTGCTGAAAATGTTTGGGTTTATCCTGCATTTCCTGACGTTGGCATTTTTCTGTCCTGCCCCAGGGCTGACTGATGCAACCGGCAGCTGCTGAAAGCTGCTGCAGTGTTTTGTGAGTTTTCTTTTGTCCTGCTGCCTCACCTCGAAACTCTGATATCCCTCTTAACTAGAAACTATGATATCCCTCTTAATTTTTGTTGTGGCTTTTCCTTCACTTTGTTCCCTTACTGCAGTTCAGCACTGTTTGCTTTGATGGTGTTGAATCTACACAGCCAAGGGAGAGCCACAAGTAGCCCTCAAAATTCTGGCGCTGATGTGAATTGCAGGAATGCTGTCTGTGTTCAGGGAATTCAAAAGTAATTGTACTGGAAGAGCCAATGGAATTTCTGCATCAGTGTGGTTCATATAAACAGCTAAGAATACCACAGTGGTAAAGCTGTCTGCACCCAGTGCTGGCACTGCCCCAGCACGGGAGGTGTGGAGTTTTCATGGGGATTTTTTCATGTGGCACAGACCTGTCCTCTCAGCAGAAGAGAAGGGGGGGAACAAATAAGGTATGGAAAAGAGCACTTAATAACTTCAATAAAAATTATTCTTCCAGGGTGAAAACTGACGCAGACTTAAAAGTGAGTTCTTGCCGTGTAACTTCATCTGTGAACTGTACAGTAATTGTTGTTTGAGGTGATTTGTTTTCAAAGCTGTGATTGCTCTTGATCTTATGATGAAAAATATTCATAAACACGAGTCACTCCATGAACCTGCTGCATATATTATTTTTCCTTTGCCAGTGAGAAGGAGATGGAACAGAACAGATCCACCACTGAGCAGCGTTTCACAATCTCCATCAAGAGATGGTGGTTTTTTAGGTGTCACCCTGTACAAACGTGATGGAGGATGATGTTTTGGGTGACGACAGCGAGGTGCTGCTTCTTCCTGGCAGCTGCAGAGCAGGAGACACACATGACAGGGCCTCTGCCTCTCCATCAGAGGCTGATCCCAAATCACACCTGCCTGTCTCGTTTGGCTGCTGCAGCACAGGTTGTGTACAGGCAGCGCTGACAGACCTGATGTCATCACATGATGACACGTGCTTTTTATAGGGTGAATACAGTTTTCTTACTCTGGGCAGGATTCTTGTCCAAAGACACATTCCTTTGAACTGAATATGCTGATCCAGTTTTCCTCGTAACTGAGCTGCTTCAAGGAGTGTTTGTAGTTGTCAGCCAGACGGTCTAAAAGGCATCTGTGTGCCGGAGGTGGTGTGAGGAGACTCAGTACTGAATAAAATCCTGTCTGCTGTGAGACTAGAGCAGCTTTCATTTAAAAATATATATATAAAAAAAAGACCAGCAACTCTATCTGTGGAGACTGAATCCCTTCATAAATGGCTTTATTGATACAGAGAAGTCTGTAATTGGTCAAAAAGCACTTTCCTCGCTAGGAGTGAATGTAAGGACATTAATTTCAAAGGATGTTGACTGTTAACTCCAGCTGGCTCTGGTGGTGAAATAATAACATTCAACAAAAAAAAACCAAAAACACTGAAGGGAACCAACTAAATATTTGTTTTTCTTCATTCTGGATAGACTCTTTAATGGAGACTGTCTAAAGGGAATTGTTGATCTGTAGACCAAAACAACTTTTTCATACAGAACAGACACTGGATTGTACTGGGTGTGTTTGTATAAAAGGCAGTGGACAGCGTGTCGTTTGTTCCCCTGGGAGATGTTCTGACAAACTCTGGAAAGAACAGCTTTCATGTCATCACCGCTGCCTGCACTGGCTCCCCTCTGCCCTTACTGAGCTCTCTCACTACCTGCACTGCTCAGATTTCTGGTACTCTGCTTGCAGCAATGATTGACCTATTTCCATCAGCTTGGCTAATCATTAGTTGACTTAAAATTGACACCTCCTCGTTGTCCAGGGGCTGGAGTTTGTTGTTATGGTTTGGTGATGTTTTCCTTAGTGTTCAGGGAACGTTCTGGTCCCTTGTTGAGGCTGCTTGACAATCTCCCCAGTGTTGTCCTGTCATTTTTCCTATTTGTGTTTAAGGTGCATCTTCTGAGCTAAGGTCTTGCTTTATTGCTAAGCTTTTCCTGTTCTTCCTCTGCTTTAATGCCCTTCTTAAGGCCCCAGGCCTGGAAGATTGTGGGGGCACTCAGCAGAGAAACAACTCCCCAGGTGTTTGAGCTGGGACATGTTAGTGCTTTCCGTGCACCATACCCTGAGTAGGAGCACACTCGTGAATGTGACTTGGAGGTGGAATATTTCCACTGAGAATTAAAGCCAGTCCACAGCTCATTCCTTAATCTCGAAATTAAATTAAATTTCTTCAAGAAGGATTTATGTTGGAGGGAGGGAAGTTTAATGTTTGAATTTGTCATGCCTCGACTCTGTTGACTTGCTCCAGCTTGGCTGAGAGGCTGACAATGCCCACAGACATACTCTGGCCATCTAGAATGTCTTTTGTTTTGCAGATCACTTGCACAACCAGCACAAAGCCCCCCTTGCACTGCTGAACTAGACTCTGTGTGCTGTTTGTGACACATCTTATCATACTGATGCAAGCCTTTCCTTTCTTACTGTCTTAACTACTGATCAAACCGGTCTTCATTTGCAGTTAATCTGATTGCCTGTTTGGTGCTCTGAGCAATACTGTTGCCCAGGAATATTCTCCTGTTTTAAAAAAAAACTTTAATAAAACTCGACTTACGTGTTAAGGGAGGGGTTTAAAGGGAACTTTCTTTTGCCCAGAACTGTACCTGCGCTTTGTGCAGCTTGAGATTGTTTCTAAGTGTGATCCTGAGCATTTTGCAGAACTGAGATAATTGGATGACTTGAAACCCTCACCAAAACTCTGTCTGGCAGATTGAGGAATGCCATTAGGCTGAGGGCAACAAACTTGGGAGGCTCAGGCAGGTGAGCAGTGGCAGGAGGAGGCTGGGGGTTCTCCCAGGATGTTTTTACGTGCCCTGTTCTCAGCACTCTGTTCCTTTGTTTCTCCCATTTCCACTTGGCACCTGGCAAAACTGATGGTCTTTTCACATGGAGTGCCATTGTGCTTCCTCCTGGGAATGTTATTTCTTTATCCGCAGGAAAAAAAACGATCAAATTGAAACTTCCGTTGAATTGAATTGAAGCAGCAAGTTGCTGTTTTCAGGAGCCTGCTTCCAAGCTGGAGGCACAGAAATGGAGCTGCTCTGAGGGGTGGAACTTAGGGAAAAATTCTTCCCTGTGAGGGTGGGGAGGCCCTGGCACAGGTTGCCCAGAGAAGCTGTGGCCGCCCCATCCCTGGAAATGTCCAAGGCCAGGTTGGATGGGGCTTGGAGCAACCTGGGCTAGTGGAAGGTGTCCCTGCCCATGGTAGGGGGTGGAACTGGATGGTCTTTTAAGTTCCCTTCCAACCCAAACTATTCCACGATTTTATGAACTGCTGGAGCTGCTATTGTTCAGCAGCTGCAGCACCCCTCTCCTGGTGCTCTCTGATATTCCCATGTTAGGAAGACAATCCAAATGTAATTTGAACCTTGCCCTATAGCTAACACAGACACT
This sequence comes from Pipra filicauda, assembly GCF_003945595.2. Taxonomy (NCBI): domain Eukaryota; kingdom Metazoa; phylum Chordata; class Aves; order Passeriformes; family Pipridae; genus Pipra; species Pipra filicauda. The sequence continues at coordinate 764,199 of NW_024104339.1, read as the reverse complement.
TCTGCCCCTCCTGCTGCTGTAGGTCTGTTAACAATGGATTCCTTATTTAAAACTTTGGCAATACCAAAATTTGACATTGGTGATTTTTAAGTGATTTACATCTTGCTGTGCCGAATAGTTCAGAGTTCTGTCACATTTCCCCACCCAGGCATTCATTCTGCAGCTGGAATGAGACACTCAAATTTCTCAAGTATAGAAAGCCCGAAGCTGCAATAGAACAAATATTTGGATATAAGGTCCAGAATTATTCTTACAGAACAACTGTACAACTTGTTAACTTAGCCCTCTTTTTTGGGGTGGGGAGACAGGTCCTGGAAAATCATTTGGTTCAGTAATAACAACTGCTTTTAGGTTCTGGTCTGTCTAGTAAACAGCCTGATGGGCTTCTGAACACCAGGCAGCATTTTATGTCTTCTGGAACTAGGTGCTCTCTGGTTATTTACTATTCTTTTCAATAAAACAGAGTTTATACAAAATCCCCACACTTGATGACTTGATGCCAGCTCAGAGTTGCTTGCACAGCTCTGCATTTGTGTTTGTCATGGCCAGGGGGTGGGTGACAAGCTCCAAAAGGCAAATTCCGTGGCCTCCAGTGTTTGAGCAAATCCAGTTGCTTTGACTGGATTTGTTGGTTTGCAGCTGCTGTGTTCAATTGAAAGGCTGTGTCAGGAGAGATCGACTCTGTGCATTGAGGTCCTCGCTCCTACTCAGCTGAAACCTCCTCAAGCCCACGTATCTCATCTGTGTCTTTTTCTGTATCATCTGAAATCACACCAGTTTTCAGCTTTTCTTGCTCTGGGGGCAGCCAGTTCTTGTGTGGAAATAATACGTGGTAACCCCACTTCTCTGCACAGAAATGGAGACTTGCTGCTTGCCTTGCTGACTCTTCATGTGTCCTCTTGTTTGAGCAGTTAATTTTTCGTTCTTTGTTGTTGTTTTTGGATTATCTGTTTTGCCATTTGCAGCTTCAGCACTGTGATACAGATTTATTCTGATTTTTAGATGACTAATTTGAGGAAAAAGCACAGTCAGGGGGACAGACTTTTTCAGGGATGAAGCCTTTGTGCAGCTTAGTTGCCAGTGGTTTTTCTTTTCCAACAGAACATACTTTAAATTCTGCTTGTTTTGGCATAGGAGGATTGTGCTTTTCTTGACTTTATTGTTATAGAGCCCCAGAGCCTGGCAAGCCAAAAGATTCCATTGGAGATGGACAGTGCTGCCTCTGGCCAATCTGTTGGATTCCTGCTCTCTTGTCAGGTGTTTCAGAGGGAAGGACAGCAAGGAGATCTGAATAAGGAGAAGTGAGGCTGATGGGTTAATGCCACCTGTCCTGGTGCTGAGCCTGGAAAAATCCCATGTAATGTAGTTACTGAATTCCTGGAGTTGGAAGCCCAGTTCCCATGGCTCCTGTACAGGCACAGAAGGAATGGGCTCTCTTCATGTGTGTTTTCCCACTGATGGCAGGAGATCCTGGAGTGACAAGGCCACTGTGCTATTCCTAAGCCTCTGGGAAGTTCTTAGTTGAATTTAGATTGTGCTTCTCTATCTTGCAGACCCATCTGCATGTTCCTAAGTATTACAACACACTGAAAGTGCTCCTTGGTAGGAAATACTAATTTTATCCGGAGGGTTGTGTTAGCACTGGGTCAGCTTCCAGCTCGAAAATGCCTTTCAGCAATAGCTTTTCCATGAAGTCATTATGCCCTAGCGAGTGGTTTCACATAGTCTGGGTGGTGGTGTGCAGAGTTACCTTAAGTCTCAGCATGTCTTTTGTAATGAAACTGGAGTTTTTGATTCGGAAGAAGCTGCACTTGGGCCACCAAGAAGAAGAGTCCTTGGCAGCAGCCATGACCAGCAGTGTCCTTAATGTCAGTGTAACACCTGCTTAACTGGTTCTTTGTTAGAAACTCCTTATATAGGTGCTTTCTTTAAATTTTTTTTCTTTAAATACCTTCCAATTCACCACAGAACATCAGAGCCCACCACATCCTGTGCTGAAAGAGTTAATGGTAATTTCTCAAACAATGTCTGACAAGCTGATGGCCCTGAAGAAGCCCCTGGCATACACGGAATTCAGGTGGATTTTTATTTTTCTTTCTACCCATGAACAGGCCAAGGGGGAAATGCACTGCAGAGAACTCAATAACTGCCTTGTAAGTTGAGTTTTCATTGTGGGTTATATAAATTCCAGCCAGACTTTTAATGAAATTGCTTATTACTCTGCTTTGGGAGAGGGTGGTGCCTCTCCCGTCCTGCTGATTGATGTTTGCTGCTGTTACAAACACAGCTACTTCTGGCAACAGCTTGTAATTTAACAATATTCTTGATTACAGCTGGCCACTGCTCAATCCCCTTTGCAGCATGAGTGGAGCTGCACATTAAGGATAATGTTTGGCAACAGCAGCTTGTGAATGTGTATTTTTCTCCCTTATTTTCCAGTGCATGCACATAAGTACCGCTGCACTAATGGAGCAAAAAGTGCTCCTTCCATTCTCCACATCAGCAGTGTTTTCCTCCTGGTATCAGGAGGGTCTAAATGCTGTTAGGATGAGGCTGTTTTGTCTGCTGAGATTAGGTCAAACCTGTGTGTGATTTGTTCTCTTTCTGCTAAAGGAATCTGCTAGATATTTTTATCCTTGAGAGGCCACGTGCTCAGTTTTGCTCTGGTTAAACACGAGTATGTCAGAAATAGTCATTTCTGCTTAGAAGGGAGGATTTTGCTGTGTTCTAATGGATAGGTTTTTACCCTTTCTCAGGGCAGGTGAGCAGTCATAATCCTGTTTCTTAGCAGTCTGTACATGAATGTGGCTGCAGCTGTGGTGATGTGGTGGAGGGTGAAGGGAAGGTGGAAAATGATGTGATTTCGGGTAGTTAAAAGCTCCTGCTCCAATACAAGTCCCGTGAATCCCCTGTCAGTAGGGAATGTGCTCCCAGGTAACACGAGCAGCTCTTTCTTCACTGCTAAAGCGTGTCTGGGTTAAAAATGTTCCTTTCTTGCTTTGCTGCATCCTACGTCAGGAGAGGGAGTGTTCTGCAACAGAGTGCTCCGCTGCCTTCCTCACCTTGTTTCAGCAATGTATCTTGGCCATCCTTGTTGGATTTGCTGTGGATTTACTAGGTTGGGTTTACTATGGAGGACTAAATATCAAGCTTCATCAGTGGCAAGGAGGTAACTATTGTGGGGTGAAAGCAAACGTATTCATCTAGAGACGCTTCCTCTCTCAAAACCTTCCAATGCATTTTGTCCTCTTGATGGATGAGCTGCTGGGTTTATTTTCTTTGAAAACTCCTGAAGTCTGTGTGGTTTGTTCAGTGGGGCATTGTGGTCACTAAGGTGTGAGTGACACTTCCACTGTCTCCAGAGAAACCGCTTGGGTATCAGTGTGAGGAACCATTTCAGGACTGTCAACAAGATCCTATTTCTCAAATTGCTTTATATCCCCCAAGTCAGGAAAAGGTAAGAAAAATATGTTGCCTTATTTTGGGATGAATTATTGTACAGTAGGTGTAATGAGCTGATGGGAAATGAAGCTTGAGTTGAAAAAGCTGCTGGTTGTGGAACACAGGCAGTGCCTGACCTTGAAGGGCTGCCCTCACTTGGGGCACTTCTCTGCTGCTCTCACAGCCGGGTGGGTGAACAGTCCATCCTTAAGCTCTGTCGTTTTAATTCCGAGTTTCCCGTTAACAGGGTCACCTTGTCCTCCACGGACTGTTACATTGTGCACGAGATCTACAACGGGGAGAATGCTCAGGACCAGTTTGAGTATGAGCTGGAGCAGGCCCTGGAAGCGCAGTACAAGTACATCGTGATAGAGCCCACGCGCATCGGGGACGAGACGGCCCGATGGATCACCGTCGGGAACTGCCTGCACAAGACGGCCGTGCTGGCGGGCACCACCTGCCTCTTCACCCCCCTGGCACTTCCAGTAGATTATTCTCACTACATCTCCCTGCCCGCTGGAGTGCTGAGTGTGGCCTGCTGCACCCTCTACGGGATCTCATGGCAGTTTGATCCCTGCTGCAAGTACCAAGTCGAGTACGATGCCTATAAACTCTCCCGCCTGCCCCTGCATACGCTCACCTCGTCCACCCCCGTGGTGCTGGTGAGGAAGGACGACCTGCACAGAAAGAGACTGCACAACACGATAGCACTCGCTGCCCTGGTGTACTGTGTAAAGAAGATCTATGAACTCTATGCTGTATGACTTCAGCAGGGAAGAGAGAAACCCACAAAGACAAGTGTATTAAGACTCCCACAGTAACATTTTGTTTTTCCTCTTTGAGAAGCAGTGGAGACTGGGAAGGATTTGGTTTAATAGAGCTGTTATTTTTCAAATAACAAATCACTGGTGCACCAAGGTTTTTCAGTTCTTCGTTACACTTGAGATGTGGATGTGTGATGACTTGAGATCCGTATGTTAGGCCAGGGGAGTCCAATCCAGCAGCGGAATGTGGATGAAATAAAGCAATAGAAAGAGGGGGTGTGAGAGCTGCTTTTTTTTTTTTTTTTTTTTTTTGGAAACAATTAAGTATATTGTTTAATTGTATTACACAGAACCAGCCAGAAGTTATCATTGACCATTAAAGGATGAGAATTTCAAATGCTTTTGCTCTCTTGTCACTGTTATCACAGTTCCCTTTGCTCTTGTGCTTCCTGGGGGTGGAGGCTTTGCTCTGAGAGTTGCAGTGGTGATAATTATTAATGCCTGGTCACACACAGACCTGATACTCCTCTTGTCCATTGCACATGGCAGCAGTGTCCATGTTACCTCACAGCAGCCATTTGCTGAAGGAACAACTGTAGGATGTTGCTATCCCTCTTGCTTGTGTTTCTGGAGGAGCCTTATTTGTTACCTCAGGTTGATACCTTTTTGGTAATTGCTTAAACATTGATGGCTGGGGGTAAAGGTGCCCCAGTTCTCTGCTGCCCTGCCACCTCCAACCATGACTCCTCTGCACACAGTAAGTTTCCAGCTACAAACACGTTCTGCTCCGTTCTTGTTAACGTGGATACATCTCCACTGAAATGCCTTGTACCACCTGCAGCTGAGGGCTGCCGAGGTGGGAGTCCACCTGCCCTACCTTTGTGCTGTGTGCTGACTGTGCAATTCCACTGCTCCTGCCTGGAACACGCGCTTCTGGAGCTGCCTCCTTGTGCTGCAAGGCATCCAGGTGACTGCATCTTGTAACTGCATTACATGAAACTAGAATTCAGTCGTGTGCATTAATGCATCTTTTAGCTCTGAACTCAAAATCTTGTTCCTAGCTTGGGAAGTATTTACTGTTTTGCAAGGTCTGCCTGTTACTTTTAAAAGATAGGGACTGGCTGCCTATAATCTCTTCATACCAGATGGAAAATGGGCGTGGCTGGCGCTTGCAGGGCACAGCTTGGCACAGCTTCAGGTGTTGGGATCAGGATGCAAGAGCAAAGCCTGCAATAAAAGCTGCCTGTGCACAGATGTGCTCCCTGCTCCAGTGGTAGCTGCAGCCTGACCTCCACGGCTGAAACACCGACCTCGGCAGGGCCTCTCACAAGGTCAGACACCAAACGGAGTTGTTCTGTCTGTATCTCTCCAAATTTCCACAGCAGGCACCAAGAACTCCCCCTGTCTTTGCCTCCAGCATCTGCAGTTGTGATTTGTGCTTTTCTCCTGAGGCAGCTTTTGTGTGAGCAGGACCCGCAGCCTGTCTGTGGGTGCTGGGCAGACTGGGGCTGCTGGGAGTTCTCAGCCTTTAGCACCTGCACAGGCAGCTGTACCTGAGCAGGCCAGGGGCTGGAGGAAACTCCAGTGGCAGGGAGACCTTTCTGGGAGGCAACAGCACTTTGTACAGTGGCTGAGCTCTCTCCCTCCAAGGTTAAAAGAAGCTGGGATCCAGAGTGTCTATTTATAGCAACAATGTACAGTTGCCTTGGCAGAAAGGAGGGGAAGAAATGCAACTACTTTCTGTGGTTAGGCCAGGCTGGGCAGGTTGCCCTTCCATCCTGACATGTTTCCAAAGTCCTGTCTACTGGATGGATTTGAAGCTGGTGGCACATCTGCCATAGCTACTATTACTTATTGCTGCAGAAGGCCCTGAAATACCCTGTGCTGGCCACACCAAATGCCTTCCTGTTCTTTTTTACTCAATGCAGAATAATTCTCAGGGCCTTTAGTTTCTTTTCTTCACCAAACCTCTGTGGTCCTGGCATTTTTTTTGTGAGGGATATAAGAAAAGAAAAACAAAACCCTCCTGCTTTCCCTTCCTCTAACGTTACCTCCTGTGAGGAGCTGGAGTAGACCAAAGGATTCATTTCATAGCAATGTAATTTATTTGTCATCAGATGAGCACTCACAGTCAGGACTTACGAGGCAGGACATGGAAAATGCTGGCAAGTGCATGGAGGTGGCAACAGGGGTCTGGACCTTTGTTTTCCTATTAGTCAGTTTTATTTTAATTACAAGTTTAAAAAGATTATTTCTGTCCTTACTGAACTCTCTGTGCAGCAATTCCTTTTTCCTAGAGCTGGTATCTCTCACATGAGAACAGGCGAAGAATGGAATATGGCACTCCCTGAAGCCTGTGATGAGTGAACAGGCAGGTATCATTCCCCACTGGATGTGATCCTAATTAGCATCTGTGATTGCTTTGAAGCAATGAGAACTAAGGGTCTGTCTGCTAGACTGTGCATCCTGCACACACAGGTTCTCCTCTGCATCCAGGAGACAGGGCCTGGCATCCACGGGATCACACCTGCTCTGTGCTCCAGGCCTGCAGCTGGGCCAGGTGTGCTGCTGTCACCTTGCTGTGACTTGCTGTGCTGTTGTATCTGTTCAGTGCTTTCCTGCATTCTCTGGTGCTTGGGGTTCATACTGTGCTGCCAGTGCAGAGTTAAATGTCCCCGTACATCAGTAAGACACAGTTCAGACAGGTAAAATGATGGCCAAATATACTTCAATTGTACATCAGTTACTTCTTTAAAAATGGCACTGGACTTGAACTTAACATATCAGATGACCTGGCATGTTAACAAGCAGAAGCTCTGTGCAGTTTCCCACTTCAAGCAGCATGTTCTGGATCGGATTGGAAGGAGTGGGAAGGAGACACTGATCACGAGAGCCAAGGACTGTATTTCACAGGGGCCATGGCGTGGGGAAAGCCGAGATCTGCTTGTGTGAAGGCAAAACAGGTGGGTTTTATTTGTAGCAGCCCAGTAGATCTGAGCATGCCTGGAGTGAGGTGAGGTGCTGTGTTCCAGCACAGGGGCCTCCCTGGCTGCAGTGTGTTCCCTTGAGTCACCCTCCCCTGCAGCCTCAGCTCTCCCCCATTGTCCGAGCACCCTTCCTTCTCCAGGTGAGGTTTAGGTGCTTTCTTCCACCAATGTGGGGGAAACCACTTCCCACTCTCCATGCAATAGTAAACTTCATTATTTTGAGAAAGGTTTTTCCTGCAGGAGCACCTCCAATGATGTCCCAGCCGACTGCAGGGGCTCAGCCTGTCCCTGCAGGTACTGCTCAGGCAATCTGAGCTCTAAGAGTCCTTTGCTTTTCTCTCCTTTTTTGCTCTAGATGCCATTAAGGTGAAGAAGACCCTGGGGCAGAGGTTCCTCAGGTAGACAGCCAGGAAGGGAGTCAGGCCAGCCACGAGCACTTCCTTCTTCCTCTGTCCCACGGCATTGAGAACCACCTGAGCCACCTCGGCCGCCGTCTGTCCCTGGGCCGTGGTCTTGTCCATAACTGCCAAGGGAAAGCCCAGTGAGCATCAGTATCAGCAGGTAAACCCACACTTAGGTACCTTTCCTAGGAATGCTCTAACTGTACATGGCTGCTTGTATTGGCTTTTACTCCAGTTGTGCAGGGGAGCACAGGCAGGCATAACTCATGGTTGGGCCAGTGGTCACTGTCTAGGAAGGTTCAATTTTGGAGGTTACTGTTCCTACCCTGCATCCCAAGTTGTTTTTTGATCCTTCAGAACTAACCTGTGTCCCCACCAGAGGCCATGTATTGCAAGCACACCTTGTAGCAACCCGGTGAGGTGGAGATGTTTTACAAACGGGGCACCAAATTGTATCTCACCTCCATAGCGAGATCCATCTGCTGTGATAGCGTTGAGAGAGAGGTTTGTCTGGATGTATCCAGGGCTCACAACTGTCACATCAATGTCATACTGCTCCACCTCTGCTCGCAGGCAGTCAAAGAAGGCCTGGGTAGCGTGCTTAGAGGCAGCATCTGAAAAACAGGGAAAGGGCTGTGCACCGAGGAGAAGGAGCAGGGCTGAAGGAATATTCACTGCTCAAATGGCTTTTTAACACTGCAGTGCAGCCACTTCTCAGCAAGAACCCAGCAGCTGTTCTGCAGCTTCTACGTTTGTTTTTGTTTAGTGAATGGCAGCAACAGGTAGTGGGAGTGAGAGGCAATTTAGGAAGGCAAAATGTAAACTCAAGTTGAAAACTGGCTGGGATCCTGAGCTTACTATCACAGCCCTGCCAAAGCACTCCAGAGTGAACCCAGGCTGCCTCCCACTCCTGATAAAGGAGACCCAAAGCCTGGCTTGGGAAGTGTTGGTCAGACAGGCTCTGTCTGGGGAGGGCAGAGCTGGCAGTCCCTGCACGGTGCTGAGCACTTGGGGACTTGCAGAGCAGGTTCAGAGCTTGGCTGCACACGGGTCAAAACCAGATCTCACAAGCAGGCAGGAGCAGGGAAGTGTGGCCTAGGGCAGGATTTCCCCCTGTTAAATGGCTGAGTGACTCCGTTTCCTTGCTCCCTTCCCATATCCATGGTCACTGGCACCACCTCACCATGGCTGCAGGGCTGACTCCAGCAGCACGAGCTCAGCATGGGTTGCACACTCTGTGAGGACCCAGGCAAGGACTCTTCAGAACACAATTCCTGGAGCAGTCACACCCACATCACCTGCAAGACCCCATGGCTCAGACATTCCAGGCTCTCCTCCACTCAGCATTGTGCCTGACCCATCTTATGCCACCACCACTGTCCTTTCAGTGTTTATTTTCAGCGATTTACAGGTGCTTGTGTGCTAAACACTCTACTCTTGGTTCATCCATCTTTTAAGAGGCTTTTTCCAGTAATCTCACCAATGTTATTTCTTGTCGTAGCTGATTTAACATGAACCATTTGCTGGATCAAGATGACTGTTTAGGCTTTTATTTTGGCGTTGGTTTTACTAGAGCACTTCATAAGTTACTGAAGCAAAAGGTTCCTACTTTCTTACTGGAGATTAACCAAGCAAACAGCAAGGATAAAATGCAATAAAATTATGGATTTATAGGGACTCTCAAGTGTTAAAATAGGATTATCAAGGTGTTTTCAGGACACTGAAAACATATTGTCCTTCTCCATCCCTTAACAACTTCGGGATAGGACTCAGGTTTTGTATTTGAGAGTACCTTCCTCATCTCTCAGTGATTTGTGACCACACTGAGGGTGATGCACAGCTCTGCCTTCCCTGCACGCAGCCAGCTCCATGGAGAGCTAAATGTGGAAGCAGGAGCCAAGTATTTATTCAGCCTGGTGCCCCAAATACGTCTTTCCCATCTTCTGTGGAGGTACTTACATGCGGATCTGAAAGGAATGCTTATTTTGCCTTGAACGCTGCTGATGGCCACAATGTGGCCTTGTCTCCTCTTGATCATGGAGGGGAGAAGTGCTAGCAAAGGACAGAAAAGACTCATTCAGACAACACTCCTGCCACTGCTGCTGTCAAGAATCAAAGCTTTCAGAGTGTTTAGAGATGCTGAAGTGAACTGGATCTCTTCCCAAATTCCTGCCAGCCTAGAGTCAGGAGATGGAACAAGGAATCATCTCTAATCAGGCACTTCCCACACAGTCCTGCCCAAGCACCTCCTCAGTCCTGTCCATAACCCAAAACCTTCCACCCACCCCTCTCAGGCTGCACTGCACCAGGTACAATCACAAACACAAGTTAAGCTGTGTTTAGTTGTGCTGGTTGCAGGGACCTCAGCCAAATCCATGTGGATCACAGGTACCTTTGGTGAGGGCTACAGGTCCAAAATAATTTGTTTCCATCACTTTCTTATCCACATCCAGCCCCGTGTCCACGATTGTGCCTCGGAAGCTGATGCCTGCGTTGTTGATCAGTATGTCCACGTGACCCACGTGCTTCAGGATCTCCTCAGCACCGTTTAGCACAGCTTTGGTGTCCGAGAGGTCAAACACCACAGTGTGGGGTTTGTGTGTCTGCGAATAAATCAAAGTTAGCAAAATACCAGTGAGGCTGTGCTGGTTGTCTACACTTATGATGGGATTTCGCAGCTCTGGAAGCACAGGAGCAGGGCCATCCAGATCTTGTGCTGCAGTTCCATATGGCAGGAACACATGAGAGAAGCAGGTTGTGCTCTTGTCTTTGTCTGCTCCTTCCTTCTACCCGAGCCCAGGAAAAGGGCAAGGGAGATCTTCTTCAAGTACTGAAGTTTCCTGTTGTCTTATTAAAGACAGTGCATCTGAAAAAGTCAAAACTTAGCCCATGTGTTTTCTACAGAAGCCAGCAATACCTTTTTTTGCCACTGTCAGCAGAACTAGACATTAAAACTAAAAGCCAGCAGAAGTCACTTTTTCAGGTTCAGTATATGACATGCAGGCAAGGAGTCTGGGCATTGCACTCCCATGCTTTCCCTTCCATTTCTAGCCAAGAAGCCTTTCAGATGCCTTATTTTTGTAGGGTTTTTACAAGAAATGACACGCCAGCTCAATGTACTTCTATATCAACATCTATCCCTAAGCAGAGAGTTGCATTTTTCCTATTGCTCAACAGAACAAGCCACAGGCAGTTCTGTAACCTCTGTTAACACCACGAGCAGAAATCCCAACCACACAGAAGCCTGTCCTCCTCCCACACTCACCTTCTTCCGGTGATTCTTCACAGCAGAAAGCTGCTGCACCAGCTCCTTGAGCTTCTCACTGTCTCTGCCACAGAGCACCACCTTGGAGCCAGCTGCATGGAAAGCTTTGGCACATTCTTTGGAGGAAGCAAGGGAGAGAGCAAAGTAAGCATTTGAATAACAAACAGCAGATCCACATCAAACCTGGTGATAAGTAAAACCCCTGTTAGCTGGCAGGGGTCTGAGGTGGCTTTATGGCTCCTGAGTAATGGTCAGGCTGATTTACCGGCAAGGTCACAGCCACGTGCCACCCTCCTGTGAGTGTGACAGACACATGATAGTGGTGAGGCAGCTGCTGTGCTCACAGTTACTGTGCTGGTTATGCAGTTATTGTGCTGTTCACACACCCTCCCCATCAGCTGGTTGAATTTGCCTGTGCCTCTTCATTTTTGACTTTATGCCCTTCTCAAGAGGGACCACAGTTGCCTTGTGTGTGTCATCCAGCACAGTGGGGAGTGGAAAGTTTGGCAAGGTAGCTGGGAGTACAACATGAATGCAGAACAGCAGTTTGGAGAAGTTTTAGAGAAACAGTTTGGCTGCTGGCTTTTTCAGGATTTAGGGAAAAGACCCCTGACAGCACAAGAACAGCGTATCTCATTCTTTGCTTTGATGAGCTCCACTTTATACAGGATGATTAACATTTTCTTTCACAGATCAGACTTTCTTGCATCAAAATCTGCACTGGCTGTAGTTATAACTGACGTGGGAGTGCAAGCCATGCCTCTCAAAACTCAGAGCAAGGGAACTTTCTGCTCATCACTGCTTTATTCCAATAGCTGCCCCTTCCACAACCCCCTGCCTGTCCTGCCCTTGGTGCCCTCCTTTGGGTCCATACCTTTTCCCAGGCCAGAGGTGGCCCCTGTGATCACCACCACTGCCTCCTGCAGGTACGCTCGCATCCGCATCCACTGCAGGAACCGGAAAAGGCCGAAGATCCCCAGGCTGCCAAAAAGCAGCGGGATGATGACTGTGCTTGTGAAATCCATGAATCTTCCTTTCTGAACAGTTTTCCTAGAGCCACAGGATGAAAGGAAACAGATCATTGCACCGTGAAGAAAATTAGCAGAGGCTGGAAAACAAGGGGGATTATTTTTCTTAACCTTGCCTTGGACCGACAAAAAAGTAATCCCCTACAGAGGTATCATCAACAGATTTCCTCATCTCTGCATTTAGACTTTGGAAAGTTCACATCAGTACCCAATTTTAAGCATTTAAATGCTAATCTGGACATCCCAGCAGGACACTTGGCATTGGATCCTGTCAGCTGTCATGTAACAACTTGGGTTCAGAGATGCTGTTCCCGTGTTTTGTTCTGGATTCACCCTCTTGTACAAAGTGTATTTAGAGTGAAAGTTCCTCGGGGCTGGGTCTCCACATTCTTCTGATTGTAATAAACCCTCTCAGATTTCTCTAGAACAGCCAGTACCACAGTACCTACAAGCCAGAGATCAGTTACTGTGTATTATCCCAGATGGATATAAGCCAGTCTGTATTCTGGAGGCTCCAGGTTTTCTCTCTGAGCAAGTTATTTGCTTAACACACTGAAATCTCATCCTGGAATTGGATTCTGATACCAAGGCATAGCCCTAATCTCCTTGCTAAGCCATTCCTTCAAGGGAGTAGTTTTTTTTACAGCCAAAGAGCAAGTGAGACTTCTGCTGTGAGAAGGCCACTGATTTCCCCACTGTATTTACCCCCAAACTTTTATTAAAGCTTGATGTCAGAGTGAAGTCAATGAGAACCCCTTCCTGGAATCTGTACCACTTCTGGGTCACACATAAAGTCAAAACCAAATCTCAGTGTATCTTCCCTTCCTCGTCCTTGTGCAGACAGACTTTGAACTCTTGCAGTTCAAACTGCAAGACAGATCTTTACTAGGAAGATACTGGAAAGTTCTGGGCAAAAAACTTGTGCTACTTCAAACAGAAGGCACAAGAAGCAGAAAACAAGAGGTAACTGCAATGCTAAGCCAGAATTTAGTGTCACTGAGTGACAGTGAGCTTGTATGGAGCTGAGGGGATGGCAGAGGCTCTACGTGCCATGGAACAGAGCTAATGTGGAAAATATCAGGCTTTCTGGATGTCCATCAGGGGCCTGGAGAGAATTCCTCATGTAGCTGTTAGTGAACAGGCTAACTTTCTGAAACAACAGTGAACTGAATAAAGTAAATATTTCTGGAGGTACAGCTGGAACACAATAATATAACACCAAGACAGCTCTAAATAAACTTGACAAGATCTAAAAATAAAACCCATCAAGTTGGTACACAACTCTTCTCGAGGTCCTTTGGAGCCTCCCACTCCCGAGCTAACTTGTGTGTCCACAGAGCACTTCCTTGTGTGATCCACTGTGCATCATGCAGGGAGACATCCAGGGCACCGGCTCCCTGGGCACAGGGAGTGTGCCCAGAGTGGGAAATCAGAAACCCAAAAGGAAGACTGAACTCAGACCACTGGCAAAGCATCTTATTCCTCCACCTCTGTGCTGAGGGAGTGCACACAGGGTGTGTCTTGTACTGGTTTACAGCCAGGGACTGGTAGAGTTGATTTAACGTAAGAGAGCGGATCTTCCCTAAAATAATTCTTGTTTAGACACAAGGCCACTGGCCTCTTTAGGCTGGATCAGAAGGTTCAGCTGGTCCCTGAAAGCAGCTGCCTTTTTGTTGCTTCTCAAAGGTCTCTTGAAATTCAGAGGACAAGATGTGGGCCGGGACAACAGGTGCTGTGCTGCCACTGGGCTGACAGGACATTTTGGAATCAAAAATCTCCACATTATTCCCAGAGTGGGAGCTGACAGGTGCAGTGGCACTTCCTGAGCACAGGCTGAAGTGGAGCCACTGGAAAAATCTGGCCCTGACCAGGCTGCTTCTGATTTCAGTGAAATGCAGGTGAGCAGGTAACTGGGAAAGGGGGGCTTTCCTGACACCTTTCCTAATTAAATCACACTAGGAGATGGGAGGGAGTTCCTTGTTTGATTACAGCATGGTTCTTTCACATTCTTTGGTAAAAATAAAGGTTGACTTTGCAAGGCCTGAACTCTCTGTCACGGTGGAAAAGAGCCCCCAAACCTACCAAATAAAAGCCATATTTTAGACATATGGCATCCATTGCTCCTCAGTATGAAATAGTTGTGCCTGGTTAACTTAAAACAATTATTATTCATTTAATTTCTAAACAAAAAAGCTCTGCCTTTAATTCTTTTTGATTTGAAAAATATTTCCAGGTCTTCTATTGTTTTTATTTTCTTTCCCCCCCCCTTTTTCTCCATATTATAGACAGGAACCGGGCAGATTATCCATCTCTGCCTGAGGGCTGCAGCAAGCCAAGAAGCCAGTCAGCAGCAGCAACCTGCTTTGGCAGCTTCCAGGCTGGAGTTTGAATCAACAGGTAACCAATAAACTCTGGGGAGGGAAAATGTGGGATGGGAGAGAGAAAGGAGTGGAGCAAGAGAGAGAAGGATTTGCCAATCAGAGATTTGGATCCCTTTCCATTAGGGCACGTGGATGCAGCACCTTCTTTCAAGGAAGGTGCTCAAATGGCCCCTTAAAAGAGCCCCAGAACAAAGAAAATCTCAGTTCACTCAGACTTGAGGGAGAGGAGAACCCAGCTGAATAGATTATTTTGGAAAGAAGAATTTCTGTAGTCAGTTTGAGATGAACTGGGTGTCTCACACCTCCTGCTCAAAGGTCTGAGACCCCGCTGTCACCTTTGTTCAAAAATTTGGGTATTCACACTGAAAAAACCCCTGTTATTAACAGGTAATGTTTATGACACCAAGTTTTCAGCAGGAGAAAAGCCACTGCTCATTAACAGGTTCAAATCAAGTCCTGTAATTCCCAGTTCTCCATCCCAAAAGGCAGGATTGGAACATGCAGGTTATTAGAGAGCAGAAATAAGAACACTGATAATGTGAGCAAATACAGGTGACTGGAAACTTTTTGAAGGCTTCCCATAAAATAAATCACAATAATCCAATTAAAAAAAAACAAAAACAAAACCAAAAACAAAACAAAAAATCAAAACTTTCCCCTTAAAACAAAAATTGGATGTTATCCTATGAAAGCCAGGACAATGGTTCCTCAAGGAACAAGGATTAGTTAATAAGGTCAAGGGTTCACTTAAAGGGACCAAAGATGAGATCAAGTCCTAAAAGAAACCAAACCCCTGAGAGCTCCCCCAAAAAACACCTCTTTTGTAGCTTCAGCCTCCCAGAATCACATTGTCCTTTACGTGACGAGTGGCAGCAACTGGGGTGCTTCAGTCCCAAATCCAAATCCGGGGGGATAAAAGGAAATGGGGGGGAAAAAAGATCTGGTTTTCCTAAGGGAGAAGCACAGCAGCTCTAGGCTTGATTAGTGGCTTTAGTCTGCAGAAAGCACAATGTCCTACCTTAGAAAAGAGCTCACTTGCAGTGGCTCTGGGTTGGTGTCTCCCTCCAGTCCTGTAACAGCCCCCACTTAAATTTGGAAGTGGCAGAGATCCAAGCAAATGTGCCGTGTCCAATGCCAGCTCAGCCAAGAGCTGCCTCTAAAAACAAACCTCGGGAATACGGGCTGTGACCTTTCCAATGGGGAAGGGGGGGGGAGAAATTTAACCCCCAGATTGAAAAGACAGAAGTGAGCTCAAAATGAGACAACACTCACAGTGACCCTCTGATTGTTTCTAGTACCAAACGATTTCAGAGCATCCATAAGGACCAGTGCTGGTCTTTCCATGCTCTGGATGGGAAAAAAAAAAGAAAAAAAGGCAATTTGTAAATCAGTTGTAATTCTCTATTACTGTAATTAATTTTGGGGCATATACTGATGTTACAGTGCACACGCTGAATGGGTGTCAAGCCAGTAATCTCCCCTGTGAGGGTGCTGAGGCCCTGGCACAGGGTCCACTCGGAAATCCTCGATTGGTGTTTGGGACGGAAACAAAAGTGGCACGATTAGAAAATTAAAAAAAAATAAAAATTTGTTGTACCAAAGAAACTATTTAGCAGACATTTACCAAATCAAGAATCGCCTAAAACAACTTGAGAACAAGAGAGCTGGCTGAGTATCTCCCATATATATTGATAATATATAATTATCTATAATTACGTATTTAATGGCGGTAACAGCGATGAACTCTGTACTGGGGAGCGGAGGTCCCAGGGCCGCGTTCTCCCAACCTCTCCCGCATTTCCCAGACTCCCACCCCTCACAGGGCCGCTCCCAGGTGTCTCCTGTCCCCCTCTGTCCCCTCTTGTTCCCTCCTGTCCCCCCCGGCCCGACCTGGCCTCCGCCGCCGTCACCATGGCCACCGCCGGAAGTGCCGGGGACGGGGCACTTCCGCCCGGACGCCCACTGATGGGCGGCCCCGCCGTGACGCCAACCGGAAGTCCCTGCAGGAGGGCGGCTGCCCTCATCGGTCCACCTGCCCGTGCCGCCCGGCCGGGGAGCGGCGCTGCCGGACAGAGGTTCCGCCCTCCCCCCCCACACTCGGGGTTCCCCCTCGGTTGCCTGTCGCAGAATCCCAGAATCTCACAGTGAGTGAAGTTGGAAGGGACCACAGTGGTTTATCTTGTCCAGCCTCCCTGCTCAAGGAGGGTCATCCCAGAGCACATGGCACGGGCTGGTGTCCAGATGGTTCTGGAGTATCTCCAGTGAGGGAGACTCTGCACTCTCTCTGGTCTCTGTTCCAGTGCTCGGTCACTGCACAGCAAAGAAGTTCTTCCTCATGTCCAGGTGGAACTTCCTGGGCGTCAGATCTTCCTATTGCCTCTTGTCTCATTGCCGGGCACCCCTGAACAGAGCCTGCTCCATCCTCTGACACTGACAGACATTGATGGGGTCCCCTCTCAGTGTCTCTTCTTGAGGCTGAACAGCCCCAGCTCCCTCAGCCTTTCCTCGTCACAGAGATGCTCCAGTCCCTTCATCATCTCTGCACCTCATCTGGACCCACTCCAGGAGCTCTGTGTCCCTCTATCCTGTGCCTCCTCCATCCTCTGGCCGAGCTGTCCCTGGGCTGTGCTGAGGGGCCCTGGGGTGCTGTTCCTGGGGCTGGAGTGCCCAGGGATGGGTGGAAGGGGACAAATGGGAAGGTGAATTCAGCTCGGCTTCACCCAATATCTGCAGCTCATGACAATTTTTACCATCAGATTCAAGACACAGAGATTTGGCTGTTCCAGAACAGCTGAGCTGGGCGGGCTGTGCCTGTGGCTTGGTTTTGGGGAGTCTCTATAATTAATCTGAACTCCACACTGGGTGTCCTGATGAGCCTGAAATAATTCCCCTCTGTAACAGCAATATTTCATGTGCACATTGCTGATTACACCGACCTAAACTCTGTCCTCTTTGATATCTCCACATGAAGGTTGAAGGTGCAGAAACATGATGGAATATCCTGAGTTAGAAGGGGCCCACAAGGATCATCGGGTCCAACCCCTGGCCCTGCACAGGACAACCCCAAAATCCCACCACGTTTCTGAGAGCATTGTCCAACAGTGTTGGCACATGACAGGACTGTGCGACACGTGTGACTGTGAGGAAAGATGGGGGAATTCCTGGAGGAGGAGAAAAAGAGGTGTTTCTGCAGAGCCCCTTTCAAAGCCGTGATCAGGGAAATCTGAATTCTCTCTTTTTCCACGAGCTCTGTGCAGGAACGGGGCCTGACTGTGCTGCAGGTTCTGCAGCTTTAAATCTCCTCTCCCAGGTTCTGGCACTGATAAGGGGCAACAGTGCAAACCTGACCAGGCCTTTGGAAACCTGAGGCCCCTGTGATCCCAAAAGCCCAAAGTCCAAATGTGTAAGGGCTGAGGAAGGAAAGGCACATGGCTTCATCCCAGCACAGGGAGCTTTCCCACCTATTACAGTGTGTCTGAGCAGAAGGTACTTTTACAGATTCAGAAATACTGAAGTGTTTTCCAGAGACAAGGGCAGTTAATCCCAGATGTCTTTCCCCGTGAACGGCAGCGAGATAAAGGACAGCTTTTTATGACAGGTCTTTGAAAGACAGTTCTGTCATAAGTTTTTATGATAACTTTGTTCTGTTCCTCTCTTCTAGTAAGAAAAATACTGAAACGAATTCACAGCTTCAGCATAAGTTTGTCATTAGAAAGGGATCAATACTTGAGGGAAAAGGAGAAAAGAATTCAAGATCTTCCTAAAAAGTCACATTCTGAAAGGAATGGTGGTAATGCACTTTTTTGCCTTCAGGACCAACGTGAAACAAAATGGAAGAATCAATAATTTTATTTGCAGACATGAAATTGAAAAATAGAACCCAGAAGAAGGTAGTTTATGTCATGGCAGCCTTGCAGGGAGCTGTGGTCAGTTCAGTCTTCTGAAAATCAGAACTGGAAAAAGCCATTTCAGAGCATCTTTCCGACCCAAGTGGGGCAGGATGAGCTGTACCCTAATGCACAGGATGGCAGTTACCCTGGAGCTGTGCCAAAGCTCCTGTGGTCACTCGCCTGGTATCTGCCAGGCATTTATTTTAACAGGGAATGGTCTGTCACCAGACTGGCAGGTGCTGGCAAAGCTGATTGAAACCAAGTGCCTAGTGAGTCATACAAAAAAAGGGTCAGGCTGGAGCTGCAATTAGATAGGGAAATTCATTGAAATAAAGCTTGACTTCATTGCTTTGATTGAGGTTCCATTTTCTTAGGTTAATCTGCTGTAATTAGCAACAAATTCACCTCTGATTTAAACCTGCTGGTCGACACATCACACACACTGGATGGTGGTTAGGTGACTTACATATGTCAACGTGTCTTTGTTCTCGGAAACATTAGTGGGGAATCTATCCCAAATCTAGGACTGGTTTTAGAGGCCGTACAAGCCCCAACTGGTAACTGTTGGTATAATCTAAAACCACGCCTGTTGTTTTTATTAGCACTCGAATCTCTCCCCTTTTCTTTCTCACCGTGTCAGGCCACAACTGCAAAGGGCTGGAATCCTTTTAGCATGTTAACACTTCCTTGACAAACATCCTGCTGTTCTACTGCTGCTCTCTTGAAGTGCAGGAGCTCTTTTTTGAGGGGAAAAAAAAAACATCTCCAAACTCAGGGCACTATTTGCACTTGTGTTTGGTGACATCTGCTTTACTGCAGTCATCACTAAGTGCAGATCTGCAGCCTTTTAACCCCAGTCTCTAGGGCAGCAATTTTGTGCCCTAGTTCTTCTGGGCGCTTATTTGTCCCCTTTTTTTTCCAAGGAGTATAAGATGTAGCTTCTTTCTGTAAGAAAAGCTTTGGTTGCTTACCCTAAGAGCAAAGATCTGGGCAGAAATCCCCATGGGGTAACCAAAACCTTCCCTGAGGAAAACGTCCTTGAATTGGTTTGAACTGAAAGCTCCCAATTTCACAGTGCCTTTGGCTGGAAAATATAAATGTTCAAAGGGCTGTGGCGTGATTAATGATTTTCTTGTCTCAGCCTCTGATGTGAGGGTGCAGGTTCTCCTCCTTCCCTCTCTGCTCCCGTAGATCAGGTCTATAGGAGTGAATGAAAACAGACCAGGGTGGTAGGGGAAAAAAATCAGAGAACTATGATGGAAAACAGAGAAATAAGGGCTTCTTGGGGCTTCTCCCATTTGTTGCCCCTGCAGCTCTTTGCAGATAGTTGTCTGTGTCCCTTCCACACAGTGGACCCAAGAGGTTGGTCTTGATTTTTGCCCCCATGGCAGTTCTGGTTTGGAACTGGGCTCTGACTCAAGGACATCAAACTCCTTTCAGAGAACTCTCGCTGGACACTTGGTCACTGTTTCTCTCAGCTCTTGTCTCTGGGAGGATTTTGCTGTAGGTTCAGTTCATTGCAGTTCACTCACTGGTTTTTTCCACCACCTGAGTATTATTCTTCTTTTCCAGTTATTTTCTATAAGGTTTGGCTCCAGTTGTTTATAATTACTGCCTTCTCCAGACCCTGCACTGCAGCATTTCCAAGCTCAGTATGAGAACAGTGTAGACTTAGTGAAACTGCTTTGCTGATGTGTGATCGTGCTGCAAATCCCCAATCCTTGCGGATAACTCAGAAGCTGGGGAAGAGGGAGAGGGAGCAATATCCTCTCCTCCTGCAGCTGAAGATCCTCAAACATACACCACGACCATTTTAATGGAGTTGAATCCCTCCAGGGGAGATAACAACGTTTTGTCACACACAGAAATGGCAAAGCTGAGGTACCATTTCCATGAAAAGATGCTAATTGTGGCTGTTTTAATTGCTGAGGGGACAACTCAGGCCCACTGTAGAGAAATATCTCCTACATGCAGCTTCACTGCTCTCAGGATACCCAACCCTGTCCTTCCCTGCTGCCTTCCCTCCTGGTTTGGAGCGGGAAAAGCAGGTAAGGGCTGTGGGCTGGGCCCCCAACAGCTGTACATGTGCAGGGGAGTGCAGAGCCCACCACTCTTCTGGGTTTTGGTGGGTCAGGAAGGAGTTAAATGACAACAGAGGGAGAGGCTGTGCTATTGTTCAGGCATCCCTGGGTCCAGGGTGGCTGATCTCTATTCCCGGATCTGCCTCTGGCTTCCTGCACGACCTTGGACTGCTCACTTACCTTTTCTTTTCCTTAGCTCCCAAACTACAACATGGAAATCATTCTCCTCCTGTGGTGCCCCGTTCCCTGCGGGTTTCAGTGGGGCGATGGGAGATGATGGGAGGAGGGGAACACATTTCCACTGGAGAAATATTTACGCAGAGGGCAGCAGCTTGGGGGCACGTTCTTGTTCGTTCGGATCCAGGGCGGGCTGTGCATATTTGGGTGATATTTGGGTTTTTTAGAAGCAAACCTGTGGTGAAAGGCAAATGTTGGTGCAGCTGCCCAGAGCGCTGCCAGCTGCAAGGAGCCTGTTCTTCACTAGATGGTGCTTTGATCAAAGATTTGGATAAACGCAGTTCTTTCTGCACAGAATTTCCTAATTTTTCTTCCCCGGTCTCCATTCCTTTCCCTCTCCTTTCTGTGTTTAACACCACGGGGGACACTTAATGATGCTGGATATCGAACCAGGCTAATCTGTGGTACTGCAGGCTCCAGGCACCCACCAGCCCGCCGGGCTCCTGGGCTTTGGGGTTTGAAGCCTGGATCAGTGCTGCTGGGCTGTGGCAGAGAATTGAATTCTTTCCGTGTTTTCTATTCCCATAAGGAAAAGGCTTCAAAGAGCAGGTCCCCTCCCCCCCCTCTGCTGGTGAAGGGCATTTAGGGAAGCTGGGAAAAAAAAAAATCCAGCTCTGACAGACGCATTTATTTAACAAACCACTGCCTTTCCCTACCTTAGCAGAAGACTGGTTGGTTTTTAAAAAAGGGAATTGCTGCTTTTATATCCATCTTTGTATTCAGGGGATGGTTACCTAGCCAAGGTCATTGCTGCTGCATGCCAGGATCGAACAGGGAACCAGCCTCCTCTTCCTTGAACGAGCACTGATTTCGGTGGGGCTCCCCCAAGGAAAGAATGGGAATAGGATTGGATCTGCAAGCACGAGGTCCCAAAGTCCACAGGAACAGCCTCCCCTTTTAGAACGGCAGCAGAGGAGATGAATGAAACTGTAATCAAACATTTCCTGTGCAGACATGCACGGGGAAGGGCTGTGCTGCCATCAGCCGTGACAGCCTGTTCCCAGCATCCCAACCCGGCACACACATGGGATAACCAGGTGCTGGGCCCCTTCCACGGCTCCCTGAGGCTCTCACCCCTCGGCACTGGCCGAGGTTTGTCCCTGCAGCCTGGTGATCCCAGTCCCCCAGTGCCAGGCTGCTGGTCCTTGTACCTCAGTGCCAGGCTGGTGTTCCCAGTGCCCTCACAAGCTGCCAGGGACCACCCCGACACTCCCATCGCGCCCATCTCCCTCCCAGTGGAATTTTACAAACATTAATGAATGGGGCTGGATCGCTGCTCCCACCCAGTCAGCCGTGCACAGATTCACACTCTGAGGCCAGGAGGGATTTCGCTCCTGCCCCTGGCACTGCCCCAGTGGCAGCGATTCCATGTGTGCGCTGCCAGGGCCGGTGCCCGCAGCATCCCGCCCCTCACGTGTGGAATGTTGTGCTCATGGAAGTGACGTCCCCAGGGCAGGGACAGGAGCGGGGCTGAGCTGCGGCGTGACACAAAACTCCTCTCGGGACCGGGAGCTGACAGTGATTTATTTGTCACCCCCCTGTTGTCGTCGTCCCACTGCACATACATTTGTTCATCATTAGTAAGATATCGGTGGTGACTAAACCCCGGGTCTGCATCACACAGAAATTCGCCCAGAGCTGCAGGGATGGATAGTAAGAAGTGGGGACAGGGCATTTCCTCACATCTATTCCATCTGGAGAGCAAACCCCTCTCCCAGTCCTTCCTGGCTGTCAGGGAATTGCATCGCTGACTCGTAAAGGTATTTTTCCCCCCCCCTGAAATGTGCTTGTTTTATTGTTTTCCTCCGATGGAATTTGCCAGCGTGTCCCAAATTACGTGGTTCTGAAATTTAAAAGCAACATACCTGTGTGGGGGAGAGAATGAGTGGTTTTCACTGTGCGAGCTGGCTGTCCCTCCCCTCCTCCCTTCTCCCCACATTCCCATGTGTTGTGGAGCCAGATGCTCCCGGAATAGTTTGGGAATGAAATGTCACCGTTTGAAACTGGTGAGTCACACTTTTGGGAGGAGGGGAGGAGAGAATCTGAAATCTTGCCGTGTGGCAGAGCGTCTCCTGGTGAGTACAGAGAGATTTTTAAAACCACAGACTCCCTGATGATGGAGTTGAGGGGCTTTGAATAGAAGCTGCTGGGTGTGTCCACGCTGCTGTTTGCAGGAAGATCTCAAAATCCTCTGCAAACTTGGATTTTCTTCCCAAACGTGCCCACTGCAGCTGGACCCCGGTGCCTCCTCCAGCAGCACTGGGTTCTGTCTGTCTGACAACACACCTACAGTGACTCTCTTAATTAAGTCTCCCGCACTGCTGCGAGGTGTGTAATTACAGTGAGACCTGACTTAGGCAACTACTCGAGGGACTAACAAAAAAAAAATTCTATACCAGAGCAAGGAGGAACAGAATTTTACTGAATACATTTTTTGGGGATCTTTTAGAGGAAGTTTATTAAACAAAGGGAAGTAATTACTCCAGTTTCTTCCCAGTGTATCCCAATATTAGAATTATGCTTTTAATATACCGGGCATTAACATAGTCAGGGTTTTTTTTCCTTCCAAAAGAAGATCTTGAGATCTTTTGTCTTTTAACTGAGATTGCTACTAAAAAGTGTCAATTAGTGCAAATGGTGGCAACGATCTTGTGAAACGGACTATTGTTTATCAGAACTTCAGTACTTTTCCCTCCTTGCCCAACCCCTGGCCAGTGATAAACTTTTTTTAGTGAAAGAGCAGCATTCAGGATTGCAGTTTTAGGATGTTATAACCACCCATTTTCACCACTCTACATGGCAACTCGAGCTAGTAGGTACCAAGAATGATGTGTCTTGATGTAGTTATGATACTAATGGTGTCCCCCAAAGAGCTGTAGCAGTTCCAGATGGACTGATTTCAGATGTTGCTGCCCCAGAGGTCTCAGTCCTGTCCCCGAAGTGGCAGCTGGACTGTGCATCACCACTCACAGCCCAGAGTATTAATCTAAACCACCAACTATTTCAGGTTCCTTTGCTATTCTGAGCGTCGTGGTGACATGGAGAAGATGTGCCACCCATTCTGCAGCCCCTGTTCCAGCAGTAATGATCTCCAGATGAAGGACAGGAAGAAGCTGGAAATAGTAATATCAGAAATAGTCCCCGGAGGGGCTGTCAGCCCTCGAGTCCCACCTCCAGTGGCATTCTGAGTTCACGCTGTGAGTAAAACTCCCGAATTTCTCACCAAGCCTGCAGTGAACTTGGTGGGGATTTTGCAAGCCTAAGCCCTGGGGGGTTTGATGCCATCTCTGTCTGTTTTATTTGGAAGACTGAGCTCAGAGCAAGATTTTATGAAGTGTGCCTTTCTATCTCAAATTTTAGACAGCGTTAACTAGAAACCCACATACTCTGGATTTGACAGAAATCATCTCTGGCTGCAGAGATTTGCTGCAGAGCCGAAGGTTTTCTTTAATACTAAATAAAATAACCCCAGAGACAACCTTGAGAAGTCGAGTCTGTGTGCCATTCCAAATGCAGTTTCTCAACAGCAAAGCCTGTTTATTCTCGTATGTGTATCATTGTTGCCCTTTTTATTTAGCTCAGACTGTTTTCAGTGATTTTACACTGCAGAGCTGCACAGAGTTGAACCAGCCACGCTGCAGGAGCTGAAAGTTGCAGCAGCAACGTAGGAGTGAGCCAGGGAACCAGGTAAGAAAGGGAACCCCTCCGGGTACCTGCTACACCTTCAGGTTTGAACTTTGAGATATTCCAAACCAGTAACTCTTAAAGACATGTGAATGTCAGTGGATCATCGATTCTGAGGCATAATTGACAGTATTTTAGTGCTTGATATATTCTTACCTCTGTTCGTGCTGGCATAGGTGTCAGCCTGGTAGGTTTAGTTCCCCAGATCCCTAATGAGGATTCCCTTTAGCCTGCAGTTTCCTGCAGATAACTCCCATGATAATGCTGGGAGTAAATACTCCCAATGGAAAAGTAGCTTATTTCTCAGAATGAGGTTATTGTCCTTGCAAATTGAGTAACAAAAGATGAATTTACTGAGTATACAACTCACTCAAGTACTGCATGTTTCAAAGATAGGTGATGATTTCTTTAAAACTTAATGGCTTTTTGCCCAAATCAAAGGATTTTGTCTCATCACCTACAGTGGGATTTCCCAGGGGACTCGAGATAACATCCTCAGCCTCTTGGACCTTGGCAAAACTGTTACATAATGTGTGGAAGTCTTCCCAACAGGAACAAGCAAGCCTGGAAGGCCAAGATTACCACTGATTTGGTTTTGGGGGGAAAAAAAGAAAAAGACAACTGAAATGACGTTGGACATTCATTAGCAAAGCATTGTCAGAACACAATAGAAGAACAGACAAAAGCCAGTCCAGATTCTGTGGTATTTCCTAAAGGGCTCCCTCTGGCACACGGCTATTCCCTGCCAAATCCTTCTGTATTGTTTTTGATAATGAATAGAAGCTGAACAGATGATTGTTGCATTGTCCACTAAGTGATTCATTTACATTAAATAGTGCTCCAAAAGTAGGCTTTGGGTGGACTTTTTTAGTCACTTCTGTTATTTATTTATACAGTTTAATTACCATCTTTTAACTCTCCACTGTAATAATTATTTCCTGATTGCTTCAGCTAAATTACACAGGGTGTAACTCCTCTGAAGTCAGCAGCCCAGCAAGCCCTGACATAAGAAGCAGCATCCCACCTCTAGAAAACTGCCCCTGATCTGGGAAGGTGCTGAAGTTCTTGAGCATCCCTTGTGTCCCTGGTCCCTGGCTCTGAGAGCTGGGCTACAAAGCACAAACTTTGCTGCAAAAACCATCACAATTCCATGGATTTCCTTCTTGATCTCTCAATTCCTGCTGCATGTCTGCACCAAGGTTCTGGATTAACCCAGGACTTCCCTTACAATTCCAGGCTTCTCTTACAGAGGTCAAAAGTTTTGGTGTGGTTTGGCTTGCAGCCGTGACAGATGTTAGGTACTCGAGGGCGTATCGTTGGAGAAGAACATCAGATATTTAGCTCCAAATCCATACCAGAACTGCAGGACCACTAATTTGGATGTACTAATGGATGGGGGAGAATGACACATACTGAAGGGCTTTTTGATGGTTGAACAATCTCAGGAAATCAACATCCAGGCCTTTTCATCTCCAGTTGTCTGAGAAGCTGCATGACTTTGTTGAATGCCTGCAGTTACATCTCAAAATCCCTGATCTCCTAATTATTCTCTGTCCCCCATTCCATGTAGAACAGAGAGGTTCAGTGTGGGCTTTTGGTTCTGCCTTGGTGAAACAGTCTGGGGGAAAACAACAAAACAGTGATAAAGAGACGGAAAGGGAACAGTCCTAATAGCATTGAGTTGTTCATATAATGTGGCCTCAGTTTAAATCTCCCAGGGCAGAGCAAAGCAGCCTTTGCAGTCCCTTCTGACATTTGCTCAGTCCCTCCACCATCCCCTTGGGGAAAAAGCGAAATTGCCAGTCCTGTGCTGAGATACAAAAGAAAGAACAGAGGTTTGTTTTGATGGGTTTATATGCCTGTACCTGCCAAGATGAGGCAAGACTGACTTTTTGCAACCAGTTTTCTACCAGCTCCTAAGCCAAATGAGCAGGGAGGACAAAAACACTCTGTAGCCTTCCAGCTCTTTGCCAGTTGCTCTGGCTACAGCACCTGGGCAGAAGCTGCTGTGTGGCTACCTCGGATTTAGGCTTCTGTGTGTGTTACATTTCTGTTACTCTCCTACAGAAACTGCCTTTGCCTGGCCCGTGATTAAAGCAAACCACCCACCCTTAGTGCCTCCCTGAGCTTTAGCCTTCCTTTGGGTTATGTGGCATCTTCACGAACCCAGATGAAACTCAGCATAGTAGAAATAAACCCAGCCCTCCCTCTGCACAAACCCAGGAGGTACTGCCAGGGTTTCCCCTGCTGCCTTCCCCTGTAACCCTCCAGCGTTGCTCTCCCTGTGTTCCCGCTCTCCCAGGAGCCCGGATCGCTCTGTGCTCAGTGGCAGGCGATGGAATCAAACGCTGCATTAGCAGCTCCATAATAGCTGTGCTCAGTGGAACCCAGCTCCCTTCATTAATCCAGAAAATGAGAGTTGTTTTCGTACATTTGAGAAGCTAATTATTTAAGTGCTGGGAATTAAGGCTCATCAGATACTGGAGGCTGAGTTTGGTTTTGCTTCCCAGGGGATGGGATGAGACCAAGGGAAGCTGGTTTTGCACAGGTGAGCAGTGCAGCAACTCACCAGTACTGGGAGCTGGGAACAAGAACCTTAACCCTTGTCCACCTGATGCATAAAAGCCCCTCTCTTTGTACATCCCTGTTCTTCCAGACATCATCCAATGATTCAGAGAAGTTGTGGATGCCCAGAGATATCCGGAGAAGCTGTGGCTGCCCCATCCCTGGCAGTGTTCAAGACCAGGTTGGACAGGATGTGGAGCAACGTGGTCCACTGCAAGGTGTCCCTGCCCATTGCAGGGGTTGGAACTGAATGGTCCTTAAGGTCCCTTCCAACCCAAACCATCCCATGATTCTCTGATTCTTTCCATTTAAATAGATTTTTAAAGTCACCACTGATCAAATACCTCCATAGCTTTATTTTTTTCTGCCAGGAAAAGGTGTGCCCCACTTGTCGTTGACCTCACCTGGATATTTTGCAATAAATTAATATTGTCTTGTCTCAGGTGGGTTTTTAGAGAGGGAAACAACCTCATACCAGCTGTTCTTCAACCAGTTATCCTTCATCTTTATCTTTGACCACCATATTCAGGGAAGGGTTTAGATAGAAAAGCTCCTCCCTGACCCAACAAGGAATATTCCAGTGCTTTGGGAAATGGAAGATGAACAGGGTGAAAACCCCCCTTGTCTGTGGGAAACCACAGGTGAGGCCAGATCTGCTGTTCTAAACAAAGTTTTTACAACAGAATGACTTGCAACAGTAGATGGGTGCTTTGAAATTCTTCCCAGAAAGTGAGAGAATCAATTGATGCCATTGCCAATAACTATAGGCTCAGGAACAGGGATGGGGTTCTGATAGTGCCACTGGAGGGATCCCCTCTCTATTACAGCAGCTTGCCAAGAACAAATGTTTCATTTTTATGGAGAAGGCCAATGTCCTGCGTTGTCTTCAGAGACCGAGGGAGTGAACTGTTCTCTGTGTTCACTTGGAGCCAGATGTTAAAGTATTGTCTGGATATAATTGACTTGACAAATAGCAGGAGTGACATTTTAGCTCCATTCAAGTCAGTGGCAAAATTCCTGTTGAGTTCAGCTGGGGCCAAGATTTCATCCTATGACAGCGCTGACGGGAAATCTAATGAATGATCTTCAGAAAAATAAGCACAGGCATTGTGTTTTTCTAGGACTCTTTTCAATCTATGGGCCATGAATCCTTGGAGTTCTGTGCACTGCTTTGAGGAGATCTGCAGAAACCATTTATTGTCAGTAGATTTAAGTGAGCTATACAGGAGTCCGTGATTCCAGAGGAAATCGGCAGGGGTTGGATTACCAAGTTCTAAGTCAGTTTGATCCGTTGAAATCCACCCATCTGTGCAGTCCTTGGACTATGTTGCTCATAGTCCCGATCAAAGGGAAAGGTTCCTGTTTACCTGAGAGCTAAATTGGACATTTTAACACATATCATGGAAAAGCGTGCCCAAGTGATAAGGTAACAGTTGATTCATGTCTATCCAGAGGAGTCCAGAAGTGCCACCTTGGGATGACATGGATTGAAGAGGCAGTTATTTTGCTTTTCCATGTGAAGAACGCTGCTTCTTCCCAGCTGAGCCATCATGAACGCAGATGACTCTCTGGAGGAAGACTTTGCTGCACATTTGCAGTATATTTTAGCTACTATCAACATTTATATTCCACTGGCATTTGAGGGTAAGCACTAATTAGCATAATCATCAATGCTTTAAAATTAAAAATTCCTCCAAGAGACACAGGAGGGATTGAAACTGTTTCCTTCCCCCAGAGGCAAACCCTTTCCCAAGCTATCTGCTGCACCAAAAGGCTTTATTCTAGAAACACTCCCAAGCTATGCCCAAGAGTAAATTAAACTACAGCAAACTTGTAAACCCGTGTGTGTGTGTGTGTGTGTGTGCAGCAAGCAGGCCCTGATTTGACAATTACTACCTGATAAAGTGTTGTCACTATTTTCCACTCCTATTTTGTTTTGGCTGCTGCTCTGTGCTGTTGTGTCACCTTTGTTGTGTGGGCTGCAACAAACAAGAAGTGTTTGTAGAGTTGGAAGTTTTTATACTTCCCAGGAAAGATCCTGGTGTCTTCACAAGACTGAAAGCAAAGGGTTTAATGACACTGCCCTCCCCCAGAGCTTGCCTCAAGCTCCCCCAGTCAAGAGCTGGCTTCAAAAAATCTCAAGAGACATTATTCTCCACATGAGTTTAGAGAAGATTTTATTCTGGTTCCAAAAAGATTTACAACAAGAACCTCAAGTTGAATTTCTAGCTTAAATAGACCCCTTTTAGTGGAGAATAAGGTGCCAAGAAAACCTTGGGGGAACTTTAAGTTTGAAAGGCAACCTCCATACCTTGGAAATGCCCCCTAAGAGTTGATCTCTAAATTTCTCTATTGCTGCCTTTTGGAGGTGAGAGTGGGGACTCAGCTCACAGTGACAGCAGGTGTGGTCCAGGATGGGTGTCCTGTGTGTGGGTTCATTGTGGCTCAGAGGATGCTCCTCACATCCTCAGAAGGTCTTCAAGCGGCGAGCAGGAACCTCAGGGAGCGAAAGTATTAACTATGATAGTTGCTCTGGAAATGGCCAGGGAGAAAAATTAGTATTTTTCCAAAGAAAATATTTACTTGAGAGGAAAACACTAAAAATTGGAGGTGTTTCTTAAAACAGTTGTGTTTAAACTCACAGTTCTTGTTATTTCTGCACAAGACACCACACCCTACGTGGAGTAACCACGGGGACTCTGCAAGACAGAGTGGCACAGAAATCTCCGTGAAAATTTCAGAGCCTGCAGGACACTGAACATATGTATTGTCTTCTTGGTATCTATTTTTTCAGCGAGATGGACTTAAATTTCATTGGCAGAAATTCTCTCTTTTATCTTTATCTCCTGTTTTGATGTGGTAGCCATGGAGAAAAGCCCCAGATTAGTAACAGTAGGTTGGTGCAGCATAAGAATAACTTTCTGCTTGGATTTAGACTGTAGCAATATTGGGGGTTTTGTTTAACTGGAAATACTCAGATGGCAGAGAATAAATATTAGATGCTGTTGGGACATTAATCACCCATTCCATTCCCTTCTATCCACCTTGGACTGATAATCTTTAACTTCCCTCTCTTCTGAGGGATGTTTAGGTGGCTTTCACAAGGAAGGGCTGCCTCTCTGTGACTGCTGCTTTTGAAAACTGGTCTGTTCCCCTGGGGGTCAATGTATTTATACTTTTGCCCTGCTACAGGTATCAGGGCACCTGAACCCTTGGAACTTATTTTGGGTAATAATGAATGAAATAGGCCATATTCTGAAGCTGAGATGCCTCGAGCAGCACAAGAAAGCCAAATTCATGAGGGTGGGTGGTGTTGAGCTGCCACAATCAGGTGCCTGTGGCTGGAAGTGTTGTGGGCAAACACACCTCAGAGGGTAATGGGTTAACACAGGAAGGATGTGCAGCCCCTGTGGGCTACACTGGGATGACTTAATAGGTCTAATGATTACGTAGGATCAAAGAGAGGGTATATCCTCATTCCAGATTTCACATTCAGTGCAACTTGTGCAGGCAGTGGGATAATCAGGCTCTTTCCTGGCTCTCGGCAGCTTTTTCTTCCACCTGTGGGGCAATTCTAGGTTTATTGCTGGACTGTAATCCCCAGACTGCATGGAAGAGGGATTTCAGGGAGAGGCTAACAAGGAGTACGAGCCAGGAGACTGAACATTCCGTGTTATTACAGGTGTCCCATATGGCACAGGTGTGTTGGCAGGACAGGGTGTCCTGCTGCTGCCTCACCCCCTGGGGTTACAAACCCAGGTCTGTTTGCTTTGCCACCCAACATTATGGTTATACACAAATCATTAAAAACTCTTTTACTCCCAGCTTCCCTGCTCCCTTTTTTAAAATGGCAGCACCCCTGAAGGAAATGGAAAGCGCGTTTGTCCTCAGGTGAGGGTCACAGATGTCTCTGATTTCTGGAAGCTGCTGCAGCAGCAGGTCAAGGAACTGGGAGCCTTATCAAAATCTGCCAGGTGAAGATTTCAAGGGTACAGCTCCTGAGAAAGAATGCGATTAGCATTCACTGAGAAATGGATGGATAAAATAACGTGGTGGTGCTTCACCACTTGTTTTCTTGTTGCACAGTCCTTAAGAAGCCTCTGCAAAGCCTCCTCTCTCTCTCTCCAGAAACCACGGCAAAATTCCCATCCCTTCCCTCTTGCCTAACTCCATTATGTAACCCTATAGTGTGTGTGGCATACGAGCTGAAAACTATGTACAGATTCCAACGTTTTTCACCGCCTCCCCATTTCCTTGTATAGGAAAAAACTGAAACAACACGGGTTCTGGTTATACACCACTTTTTGTTTCTTCCCTATGGAAACAGAAGGCCGAAGGAGGGTATGGAGGGACCATATATGGCCGTGGGAGCTCCTCGGAGCGCGGCGCGGAGCTTCTCCCCAGAGCGCGGCGGTCCCGCTCCCCTCAGGAGATCCCTCTTCCCTCAGGAAGCCGCGGAGGGAGCGGCGAGAGCGGCACCAGCGGATGTGACCGCAGCGCAGGCTGCGCTGGGAGGGACCGCCCCCTCCGCGGCCTCCACCAATCCGCTCTCGGCTTGAAACATGACTGACGGCCACTCCACCCAATCATGCAGCTATACTCTCCACGCAGGCCCCGCCCCTTCTCCCAGTTGGTCTCATGCCTTGTCAATCATCCCTCTCCCGCCCCTTTCCGTCAGGGGGAAATGCTCCGTGGGAAGGGTGGGGGGAGAAGAAAGGGAAAGCAACCAATGAGACTCTAGAGAAGAATGGATTGACAGGCAGGCCGACCAACCGCTGCGCTCCATCCCGCCGCCGCTCCCTCCCCCGCGGGTGGCGGGGCAGAGGGGGCGCCCCTCCCGCCCCTTCCCCGTTGGTCTGTCCCACTCCGGGCCGGGCGGGCTGGGTTGAGTGAGCGGCTCGGACCATTGCTCGCGGCGGGCGGGGGGGGCGCGGGCGAGGCGGAGGAGGAAGGAGCCGGCGAAGGAGGCGGGGGGGCGGTTTAAAGGGACAAGAGCCGTGCGGGCGCCGGCGGGGGGAGCCGGAGCGGCAGCGGGCGGGGACTCGCCCCCTTCCCCACACACCGCCCGCTCGCACCGCGGCCAGGGTCGCCTCCGCCGCCAGCGCCCCCCTCCCTTCCCTTCCTCTCCGCCCGCCGCTTCCACAGCGGCCTCTATGAGGTAGAAGGGAGCGGCGGCCACTCCGGGGGCGGCAGCGGCCGCTACAGCCGCCGCCTCCTCCTCCTTCTCCTGCTCGCCTCAGAGCGCCCCATCTTTGTGTGCGGGAGAAGGGCGGGAGGGAGTGAGCGCTGCCCGCCCGCCGCGCTTTGTTCGGAGCCGGGGGGCCGTGGCGGAGCCCCGGCTCTATGTGCCAGCGGCTCCCCGGCGGCGGCGGCGTGAGGGGCCGGAGCCCCTGAGGGCGGGGGGGCCCCGGCCCGTGTCGGTGCTGTGGGGCGGGGGAAGGGGCCGGCTCGCTGCCCGCCGGCCCGGCCCGTGTGCGGGCGGATTGATGTGGGGGGGTCTGACATGAGTCCGCCGGCGGCCGGGTGCTGCCATGTGACCGGCTTCAAGGTGGAGAACTGGAAGCAGAACCTGCGGGCGATTTACCAGTGCTTCGTGTGGAGCGGCTCGGCCGAGACCAGGAAGCGCAAGGTACCCGGGGGCGGCTCGCATCCATCCCCCTTCCCTTCCCCTTCTTCCCTCCCTCCCCGACCCACCCGCCGCCGCCTCGGGGAGGGGACGGGTCGGGTCTCCCTCCCTCCCCACGGGGCAGGTGGGCCCGGGCTCCCGCACGCGGTCCTGGGGGGAGGGAGGGAGGAGGAAGCGCTCGGTGCCTCCGGGATGGCGAGGGGGGAGCACCGGGATGGAGGAGGGAAGAACCAGCCCCGGCGGGGCCTCTCTCTCCCTGCCACCTGCCCCGGCGGCTTTTCCGCAGCGGGGCTGTTCCGCAGCGCCGCCGCTTCCTCCTCCTCCTCCTCCTCCTCCTCCCGGAGGTTTCCCGGAATACCGGGGGGAGGGGAGGCCCGGGGCACCGGGCACGTCCGGCCTGCGGCGGAGCTTTGTGGAGCCCCGCGGGGCCGCGCCCGAGCCCGGGGGGCTGCGCGGAGCACAATGGCTGGGAGCGGGTCCCGGCGCCGCGGCTGCGGCTCGCTCGGTTATGTCTGTGGGGGGTTTTCTTTTTTCCCCTTAAAAAAAAAAAAAAGCTGCTCGTGCTCCTAATCCACTTGGAACAGGGGATTCCTACCCTAGTGGGGCGGGGGGAAGAAACTGGCTCAGCCTGGACTACAGGGAAGGAAGGGCAGGGGATGGTTTGCTCTGGGAGCTGTTGGCGCCTGGGAAAAATCCCTGTGAACCAGGGAAGAAAAGGCAGGAAGAGCGCTTTTCCCCCCACCTATCTCCTAAATGACATCTCTGTCCACAGGCATGTTTCTGGAGGGCTTCTCTCTTCGCTGTGCAACTAATTACTGTTTTTCCCCAGAATCAACTAGTTTTTGCTTCAAAGTGACTTGGCAGATTTCTGTCAGTCGTCGCATTGGTGACTGAGGAGGGGAAGGCAACAGCTACACACGGAGCAGAACTTGGTTTTTGGGACAGCACGGATTGTGTTTGTGTTGGAGCAACCCATTGAGAACTTTCAGATCCCAGTGCTTTGCATTAAGCTGCTCAGCTTATTATTCATAATAGAAGTAGAGCATGGAGGATGGACTTCAGGGGTGAGGTGCCAAACCATTTTTCTGTGTTCAGTTCATGTTCTCAGGACAATCCAGTTTTCCAGTTTTTTACTTAAAGAGGAAAAAATGGAATCTGAGAAGAAACGTGTTTTAAATGTATTCAGTTACTTGATAGCCCTGCAAAATGTAGCCAGACTTGTTTTCAATGTCCTACAAGCCAATATTATGAAGCATATTAGTCAAAATTTGGGTTTATATAGCCTTTAGTACATCAAAATACAAACTGGGATATAATAGGTGGTACTTACAGCTTAAAAGC
The DNA here is from genome assembly GCF_003945595.2 of Pipra filicauda. NCBI lineage: Eukaryota > Metazoa > Chordata > Aves > Passeriformes > Pipridae > Pipra > Pipra filicauda. The sequence goes on along the minus strand of NW_024104339.1, from coordinate 730,508 downwards.
TTAAATGGAGGAAAAAATTATATATGTGCTGGGGAAGAAAAAAATACAAGTGAGGTATGAAGATGTCTCAGACAAATATAAAGCAAGTGCTACGTGGAAGAATGAAAATAAAATTTTATTAGCAAAATTACCTTTTTTTCTTTATAAATATGGAGCATCCTTTGTAACCTCCATACCAGTTGTATGCTGCAACAGTTTTTTTCTTCTGAAATCTAATGGTAGGGATGTGTTCATCATTGCTTGAGAAAACAGCTGGAAATACATAATATTCCATTGTAATCAATCTGTTCTCACTTCCTCTTTGCACAGCCAGGCTCATAAAGCAGAACAGGGTTGTTGCAAAATTATCTGTCAGCTCATGGAAAACACCAGTTTTCCTAATACATGAAAATGCCTCCCCCCCTCCCCTGTTTTTTTAAAGCAGGTTGTCAGTGTGAAAATAGTTGGGTACCTGAATTCAGCCCACCTGAAATATGTGGGAGTACATGATCATATATAGGGTACTGTTTGGGGTAGCTGAATATGGGGTTCATTCCCTGTCTGTGTTCATAAGGATTGGAGAAAGTCTATAAATGACAATTAAGGTACTTACCTCCCCTGCATATGGACTTGAGACCTTCTTCCATGGAATTTTTCTTTACTGAAATTCCCTGTCCATATGTATGCCTTACAGTTTTATATGTAAAATTTGATAGATGGAATTTTCTGTTTGGTGGCATGTTTATAGTCAAATAATCAGAAAGACATGAACTAGATAGTCCATACAATTAGAAATAAATAACTAGAAAACAATCCTTTGTCCTTTAATATTTTATATATACATGTATAATATGGATATATATTCTAGGAGCACAGCTGTGACTGTGTGTTTATTGGTGAAGATTCTTCTTAGTCTTAATCAAAATGATGAGGCTAAATTAAAGGTTTGTTAGAAGGGGATATTCTTTTTGTGATGAAGGGCAACCACATCATACAGTTGTCACAGGAAACATTCCATACATGTAGCTGATCACTGGGCAGTTTCACTGTTGATCAGATGAATGCAGCTGTAAAAATGCCTTGGCTGTTGGTGAGAGCCAGATGTAAATGGTTCTGGTTCTAGAATGGTAACTACTACCCCTCCTAAGGCTGTCTTAAAAATCCAGGGAGCAATGGGAACTGCAGGGGGCAGAAAGGGTCCATTCTCCTGCTGTACCTACTCTACATTCTGCCTTGGCAGACCATTTTAATGCTGTGCTATTCGTTTTTAATACGTACCTTTTCTGTGAATAAGCTTTTATGAGCTTCAGCTCGTGGCTCAGTTTGCTTTACAGCCAGTGGTTCGAGCAGAATGGCTCTGAAGCGTGGTTTATGGTGGGAAAGCTGTCTCCTGAATGTGTATTTGAATTCTCAGTCAGAATCAAGAGGTAAAAATTATACATGTATCTTTGTAGGCACTGGGATTCTGGTGAAGATTTTAGGAGTGTGTTTGCTCCTGAAGCAGTGGCTGTGCTGGGATTTGAGCTGTCATCATGGTGCATTGTTGTATCCACACGAAGGAGCGAGGCTGTGACTTGCCTCATCTCACTGCACCTTGGCCAAACTCAAGTGCAGAGCTCTGTACAAGCTGTTCTGGGCACAGGGTTTGCTGTGGTGTAATTGTGTTGCTGATAGTAAAGCCTAAGCAAAGACAAAAACCTGCCTGTCACGCTGGAGATCGGAGCAGGAGAAGAGGGAGAGAGGGAGAAATCTGAAGGCTGACTCTTGAAATTGTAATTATTGTGGTTAAAAGTTGCAACTAGATTTCAGGGCTCAAGTTGTATGTAAAGTGGCAAAAATTAGGGTGGACTGTGTCAGTGTTAGGGTTTTGACCCGTAACTCTTGATTTTTAATTTACCATAGTTAGAATCTGTTTAATAAGCTGATGGCAAAACTCATGTTTCTGTAGGTCGTGGACTCTACCTTAAATATTTTGATGTGGAAATTACCTCACACTTAATTAAGTAACACTGTATAAGAGGTCCTTAAATTTGACACCACTACCCCCCATTTAGGAATTGTGGAGCAGACAGAGGATGCTGAAAAGACTTTTGCCAACTCTTTCCATTTTTTCTGAAGGGTCACACTTGAAACATTTTGCTTATTCCTTTAGAATTAGAGATGAGAAAAACGTTTTGCAGTGTCAGATGTAGTTTGTGGTCCCCATCAGTGAGCAATTAGACATGTAAATGCATCTTAATGTCCGGGCCTTGGTAAGTAATGGTCTCAGTGCTTGAAGGGCAGCTAAATTTATGATTAAATTTTATCTTACTGGACTATACATCTTGATGGAAAACTGTCTCATTCTGAATGCTTCTTATTATCACCGCTCTGAAAAGGCTCGTGATGATAAAAGTAAACTGGTCATTGTGACCGCAGTCGTGATATGCACAAGGCTCTATCTGGAATTTCAGAGTGTTTGTTCAGTGCTTCAGCCAATAGATCAAAGAATAATTGCCTGTCAGGGGCTGTGCACTCTCACTGACAGCGGGTGCGTTCTGGCGTATTTCTTCCTGTTTGAGAGCTTCTGTTGTTTATTCCATTATTCTGTCTTTACATGGACCCTCCAGACCCATTGATGCTTTCAGATGTGAAGAAACATTTGCTCTTATAGGTGATGACCTTTCTTCAGGTGTCCTTCTCCCCGTGAACTTGTGACTTCAGTTCGTTGTTCCTTATAATATTTTGCCACATAATCGATTCAAACCTGAAATGACTTTGGTTCATTTCCTAACTTTCAAAGCAGAAAAGAGCTTAATAATAACAACTTAGCAAATAAATGCCGTGTCATGTTTTCAGTAGCAAGTATTGTGGTTCACATTCTAAATCAGCGTGTCACGTTCTTGCTAAAATGACCTTGCAGTCTCAGGGTAAGCTACTGGTGGAACTTTTCATCTCAGGCCTGTTGAGGCACGTCTTCTCCCGAAGAGCCTTGCCCCATATACCTGTCCAGGAACAGGGAAGTGTTACTGAGGTGATTTGCTTTGTACTTTCCTTGTCCTTTGGGCAAGGAACCTCAGCAGGCTGTGCTGCCTTCGCAGGCTCGGTGTTTGGATTGCTTAAATTAATAAGGAAACCTTAGCTTGTTTTTCTTTAACGTTTTTAGCGTGTACACCAAACTTCTGGATTACAAATCCTGTGGAGAATTTGAAAGAGGAGTCCAGGATTCAAGAAGCATGTCTCTTTTTCAGCTGCGTACTCCGCTTTGGCTGCCTGTGTGAACTGTCTGATTGACTCAGGAAGGATGTTCTTCTTTGCCATGTGCTGTGGGAACTCCCTGAAAGCCCACCAGAAGTGTCAAAGTCAACTGCAAGCTTCATTGTTCAGGAGGTCTCCAGTTTCATACCTGAACAATCTTCTTTAGGTCCCTAACCTCTAAGGACTAAAAGGGTCCTTAGACCTGCTGAAGGTAATGTTCTCTTTCCTCTTGGTGTGAAGACACGATCTTTGGTGTGAGAGGTATCCACACGTGAGATTTGTAGCTCCTTGTGTACGTGGGACAAGCCAGGTCGAGAATGCTCCACCGAGCTTCTGTCCCTGGCGCCGGAGAATATAAAACAAGGCCTTCCTCTTCCTAGTGGTGCTAATCCCTATTTTGTATCCTGTACCACGTTGTTGTGTTTGTTTTTTTTTAAATCAGTGGCTGGTTTCTGGGCCAAAGGTTAGGAATTAGTCCTGTGCCGTGAACTCGAAGGTGGCTGAGAGCAGTTCTCGAGCTGCGGGATCTGAACCATCAGGACTTCTCTGGTTTTTAACATGGATGGAGAGACAAACCAACACAGTAAATGCAGTTTTCAGCGTACTTGTGTTTGTTCCCTTCTGCAGAGCAAGAAGGGGGATCTGCACAAGGTGATGAAGGAAAAAAATAGGGATCTCTTGGACAAGAAGGCTTCTTTTTCTCTGTAGTCTTATCAGCATTCGAGGTTTGCTCATGGCCAGGCTGTTTGTCAGGAGCAGTTGTAGCATCTCTTTAATTTTGTCTGCAGTCCACGATTTTATTTGCTTAATGCTGAAAGCTTTTAAACTGAAATGACAGCTGAGTAGTGTGAAGGTGAGCAGGGTGGAATGGCTTTGTTTGATTTGCTGGACTATCTGTTGAGCTTTATTTTAAGCCATCAAAGCTTTCAACCCCAAACAAAGGTTTGCTGATAGCCTCATTTTTGTTTCAAGCCTTAATCTGGAGCGTTAATGTGAAACTGGAGCTGCAAATTGCTTGCAAACCTTCTACTCTCCTTCTTTAATTTGAGGATTTTCTGCTTTAGTAACTGGAGTAACATGGGTAAATGTGACTGACTGATAGTGGAAGTTGCTGGCTCCTCTTCTCCTGACTTTGCTGCTCCTTGAATCTGAGCAAAAAAAAAAAAAAGTTTTCCTTTGGGATGGACTGTGTGGATCCTGCTTTGTAACAAATGCTGTTGAACTGTTAGTTTGATTCCCAGTGGTGGCTGATTTGTTTTAAACCAGAGAAAGATTAACTCGGTTTAAAAGCTTGTGTTTCCCACATTAAACCAAGCACCCCTTGGTTTTCCTGTTCATGTGTAGAACTGAATTCCCATGAATCTGTGAATTCCTATGAAGAACCTATGGTTTCTTATTGTCTTTTTCCTGGTAGATGTAGGGCTGCTTTTTATCAGGCACACCTTTCCATTTCACTTGACTGGTGGCTACTTGAAAACATTAGGTTTGGGTTTTTTAACACTTGTATTGCCATGATTCTCCAAGTATTTGTAATGTGTCTGTAACCTGTGGCAGCTTCTAAGGTGAGGAGGTACATATGTCCTCTTACTTACATATCAGGCATAGTGGCATCAAGAGAAAGGCAATTTGAAGGTGACCTGTATACATTTTGCTGGCCTTATGAGATCTTTATTTTAAAAGAAGCTTTTTGTTTGTTTGTTTTTAAAGCATGCCAAGAGCCATTGTTAGAGCCTTCCCTGGACAGAAAGAGCTGCCTAGAGCAGCTCTCTCCAGTTTCTTGTTAACCTGTGGACAATGGAGCAAAGTGAGTGAAATGCTATAATGACATTACAGTTTATTCTGTTATCCTGGACTCTGTTGTCAGCAAAGCAGTGCTGGAGCGTAGGGAGAACCATATGTTATCCAAGAGGCCTGGATTGGGAACCTTTCCTTAGCAGAAGCAGTTCTAGAAGCAGATAGATCTGTTCTGACTGGATGAAAGCTCAGTCTTGGTAGTTGTATTCTCTTACATATTGATTTGGCATTCCTTTATGTACACTCGGCTTAATTCAAGCTAAGGACTTTGCTGCATTAGCTGGTAATAGAATCAATGTTGTAAAGTTACTCCTTGGAAAATTAACCTGCGTTCTGTTTGCTTCAAAACACCTTTTTTTTTTTCCAAGGAGTGGGACCACATTAATGCAACTGGCACAGCAGCTCCAGAACGATCTGCAGTTTAACTTCAGTCCTGGGGCAGCTGCCATCGAGCTGATCTCTCTCATTTAGAAGAAAGAATCACTTTATCTATTTGAGGACCTATTTGAGCATCCGTAAAGTGAACTGTTACCAGACACCAGTTGACTCAAAGTAACCCGAGATTCACTTTATCAGTTGATAACTGATTAGCAGCAAGCAGTCTGTCTGTCACATTCTTTTGTGTGTGGAATACAGCAAATACTCGTCTTTGGTTTTTTTCAGTTCTCTACTTAAGTAGAATATTACTCAAGGTTTGACTTTATTTTTCTTTAAACCTCTCAGTTATATGTAACACTAACGTAAAATTCTCAATTTTTTTTCTGCCTATCTCTGCTGCTTTTCCAAGTTGGTAAAGAGAACTTTTCCCCCTCCTCTCATTCTTCCTTTCCTGTGTTTAATGGAGCTTGAAATTAATGTGGCTCTTCTTGTCTACCTCTTGCATAGTATCAGTGGTGATGTCAGCATATCCCTGGTGGGAAATATTTCTGTGAAGGTCTACAGTGTACTAAATTTGTCATTGAATAAAAAAACTGGGTATCAGACAAGGTGAAACTCAAAAAAAAAGAGAAAAGAAGTGGACATGGTAACAAAAGTTGTTTTCAACACAGTTAAAATGTAGTGTTTTTTAATATAAATATTGGGGCTAGTGCAAGTTTTCATGTCCTGTGACAAATTCTGACATTAAACATGTCAAATATATTTGATATCCTCATATTCAAAGTAGTAGTGAGAAGCAGCTCACTAACTGTGACATTGCTTAGTAAGTCTGAAGAGAGAACTGAGGTTTGACTGAGCTTAAATGGTTTTTGTCTTTTTACTTTGCTGGTTTTGTCATGGGATAGTTGGTTTGCACACACAGCCAAGCTCTTCTGCACATACATCTGAGATGTAAAAATACAACTTCAGAAATTCCATGAGTTGTATTTGTTAGAATTGAACTGTAAAGACCATTAACCTACATTTCATTTGAGGAATTATTAGAGTGTAATCTCTTCTTTTTCATTGGTGTCTTAATCTGGAGTCCTGTGTTGCAACTCTTCCCTACTATACGAAACCAAGTTTTCATCCATATATTAATCTGTAGTTTAAAAAGTAGTGTAACCAACAATCAACGTTCACCAAGTTATTGAGTACCTTTGTTTTTCCTGAGCACATAAAAGACCCTGCAGCAGTTGAGTGGAGTTGGGTGAGGGGGTGCTGGAGTATCAGACACCCCTGTGGCACCGAGTTCCATTTGTGGTGATTGCCTCGCCTGTCACTCAGAAGTTCATGCATCCAAATAGCCCCTTTTAAATAGGATTTGGCTTTGGATTCATCTCACTGAATTGACTGCCAGGGCTTTTATAAGTATGTTTTGCTTCTGTTTTTAAAGGGCTTTTGTTTTTGCATCAAGTACAGACTTGAATTACTTCAGTGTTTATCAGCACAAGGAGAGAAAACAGCAGCTTATAACCTTTATTTTTGCCTCCCCCTATGCTAATTTCTCTTAAAACAACAATCTTCCCCTTCTTGTGTCTTTTTACAACCTGATGTTATTTCACAAAATTTGTCTAATTATAAATTTGTGCTTCTGTCCTGTGCAGTCAGACTCGCTGTTTCATTGCAAGTCAGATTTTAAGGGGCCTTCTTTAGAATATGCTTGGTAAATAAAGGTAAGATTTATTGCCCAGCAGATGTATGACAGCTTGGTAAGTGCAGACAGCTGAGATAGCTGACTGATTTCAGTACCTCGTTTGTTAGGTGAGCTTTTGTGACCCTGTGCCCTCCAGTGACAAATGCAAAATTTGTCTCAAGGTTTTATGTTTTTCTTTTCTGTGCTTCATTATCTTCATATTACTGCCCACTTTTGTTCTTAACTGGACCTCTGTCCTGTTGGCAGCTGCTGACCAGGGTGAAATTCTCATTCCATCTTTTCTGTGCATTGCTCTCTTAGCAAGCATCCCCTCCCAAAAGCTCATTGTTGGATACGTTTGTCTGAATGATTAACACTCAGTTCTCTGGTCATTCATGACTACATTTTGTGGTTTCGATTGTGGGATGATCTTAGTGGTGATGTGGAGAACAGAATGAGGAAAGCAGTGAAAATAGTTTCAAGAGTTTCTGCAGTTCTGTGTATGAAGAGGAACTAGACTCTCTTCTGTCATGATAAGGCTGTTCCCTAAGAAAATTAATCTTGAAATTATGCTGGACAGAGTTACTGCCCTTCTTGATGTGTTTGTTTCCTTGTCACACAGTAATTCTTTTTCTTAGGACTTTTCTAGATACGTAAATTCCAGAGTTGCCCCAATAAATTAAATTTCTTTTCTGCATCTCTTTGTAACTTTTCTGCGTTGATTCACATCCTGGAATTGAGTGACACTTGTGCATGCAGAGGAGTTGCTCTCAACCACTTCTTTGCTAATTGAAGGGGCCTAAATCACAAAGATAAATAGAGTGGTACTGAAGTTCATAATTATATGGAGTAGATCACTGTAAAACTGTGAAACAGTGTCAAGCGTGAAAAAATATACATGGAGCATTAGAGGAATTGCTTTGTGATGCTAAGTGAATCTTCATCCATGCAGTTAAGTATGTTACAAAAAGGAAATGAGAGGAGAGATCCTGGTATGTCTGAGGTCACAGAGACATCTCATCACTGAAATGCAAGTTTTCAGGCCCTTATTGGAAGATTTCGGGCAGTAAGGAGATGGGTTTTTTTGCCCATCTTAGGCCATGTACTGCAAAAATCTCACTGTAGAAATATAGAACTCCATCTTAGCAGTAACCTGGAGAATTACTTTATTACAGCAATTCTTTATAAAGCAAGCAATTTAACTCTGTAAGCGTGTTGTACCTGTAGGCTGAAACTGTTTTGCAGACAAGTTGTTTTATGCAGTGGTAAAAAGAACACAAGAAAAGGCCATTAAGGAGAAGGCAAGTTAGCACATCTGACAAATTTAAAAGCTTGAATTGAAATGAAAAACTAGTTATAGATGTGGGTCTTAGTGAGACACAGGTCCATGATGGAATTGGCAAATGGTTTGGGAGAGAAGAATCCCACTGAGGTACAGGACAGGCAACATTTGATGTACCAAAAAACAGCAAGACGTGAGATTTGGACCTTTCTGTGCGCTATCACCAAAGACTGATGAGTGGGGAATGTGAAATCCAACTCTTAGTATGTGCGTGTATGTCTTTCCTCAGCTCTGGGCTGCACATTCTTGCTGTTGTACCATTTGCTGTGTCATGTTGGTGTGATTGTGCCCTGAACCACAAAGGACAGATGAAGATGAAAAAGATTTTTTTTTTTTCCCTCCTGTTACTGTTATTTCACCTGAACTGGCTCTGTGTTACATGTCAAGGTAGGACTGATCAAAGAGCTTGAGGGGAGGAGTGTCTGGGTGATGGGAGAGGACCTGAGTGGTGGCAGTCTGAGTAACAAATGCTCTGTCCTCTGGTCTGTGCCAGTGACTGTGTGTGAGTGTTGTCCTTGTACTTATGGCTTCTCCTGTGAAGGGTTTCTAATAGTGACTTCATCCCAAAGGGTCTGTGAAGGAACCTTTGTTAGTGCTGCAGTTGTGTGCTTGTACTTGCTGTTTTCACAGGTGGTGTTCTGGTGTGTGCGGAGCCTGATAGGTGAAACTTGTCTTACGTCTGCAGTTGTTGGAGATTATTCCTGTATATGCAAATAACTTTCTTCTACCCCAGTTTCCTTGTAAAAAATAAATGAATTGGGAAGTGTAGAAGCCCGTAATCTGTGATCGGCTGTTACAGCAAATCCACTTTTCATATTACATTTAATTTAATGAAATGAATAGTGTTTTTTTGAGTAATCGAGTTACGAGCCACTTGTGCCCCTCTATAAACAGGCCCATCTCGAAGTTAAAGATTTCTGTCTTTTATAATCAAACTCTGGTGAGATGATGTAACTCTTTTTTGGTTAGTTTAAAGCATGTGGTCACGGGGCATGTGCCTGGATCATGCTTCTGCTGCATGTAGTTGAGGATGATGGGATAATGGGACTGTAAATTATCTCTTTATGGTGCTGGTTTTCCTCCGGCCTCCTCCCCCGTGCCGTGTAGAGCAGCCCCGAGGCTGTTCCGAGCGGTGCCAGCTGGCTGGAGCCCTGCGGGGCCGCTGTGCCAGATGGAGACAGCAGCACTCAGTGAAAGCCAGACGTGCTTCCTGGGGTCGTGGAGAGGTGCTGCCTCTGCAACCCCGGCAGGGATCCCCGGGCAAGCAGTCGTCCTGGGAATCAGTTACTCTTGTGCTGGTGCAGCCATGGGAAGGACCGGAGTTACAGTGTTCAGCTTTTAAAACATTTCCAATGTGTTTAGCATCTCCTTTTCTCCAGGTTTATGCTTCTGTGCTGTATCTGTGAAATGTTAAATTCCACAGCTTGTACAGATGCTCAATATTAAGACAGATTTTTTTCAGTTTGATTAAGTGTGATGTTTCCTGGTATGTTGTCCTGTTTTTTTTCCTGACTACCGAAAAATGCTGTTATCCCTAAGATTGCCAGACAAGGGAAGGGTTGTTAATGCTGATATTTTTAAATTTCTTTTAATAAAATGGAACACAACCCCAAACCCTTCATTTTACTGCCCGAAATGACAACTTTAGATATGCTCAAAAATGAGAGATAGCACAAGTTTTAATCCCTTCACTTGCGGAGCTGATGTTTTAGTTTTTACTGAAGGAAATGTATTTTTTAGAATACCAGTGAAATCAGTTGTTGGTATTACTGCATTGTATTTTCAGCTCTGGCTGGCTTTGTATTCAAGAACATGCTCACTCTGAGTAGAATAATCTTATCTGCACAAGAAGTACCACACAAAAACGAGGTGTTTGAGTATTTCCATCCTGGGGAGATGAGGACAGTAAACGGGTGAAATTTGGGTGAAATTCCTCAAAGAATCAGATTCCCTGATGGCTGCTCATAGACATTTGTCTAGAGGAGCTGAGACACACACCCAGTGTTTCCTCACTCTCTTGACCCAGAAGACTTTGTTCTCATTGCCCATTAATGCAGCTCACACTTCTAATCCAGCAGCCCAAAATAGCTGCCAAGCCTGGATTTTACTCTGGTGGCACTTGCTGCACAGGTAGTTGATACAACCCAACATGCAGAACTGAAGCTGAAAAACCCACCCAGCTGAGGCACCTGAGCCTATTTTGGGCAGATATTTCAAGTGTCTGATTTAAATAAGGCAATTAACATGATAATATGTAAAAAGGACTTACTGGAAGAACAGTTTACTATGAGACAAAAAAAAAAGCCCTGTCAACCTCCAGAACTGTCTGGATAGTGGTGGGAATAGGCAAGGAAGGATGTGCCCTGTAGCTTCCTTGCCCCAGTGATTATCTGTGCTGGAGGGGTGAACTGGAAGGAGAATGGACCACAGAAAGCAGTGGTTATTGTATTCCAGCCTAAAGAGTATTTATCTCTGCTTTCAAAGACAGAATGTAGGTGCTTTTGGGATCCCTTAGGACATGGCATAAGTTTGGGAGTCATCATTTTGTCTTGTAGTAGCAAAGACAAGTGATTTAAGGCTGTGTCTATCACAAAAGGTACACCAGCTTGAAGCGATGAAGCACTGGGAAGAAAAATGTGGTGAGAATTAATTTTCAAGGTTTAGATGCACTTGCCTGATTTCTTTATGAAGTAAACTGACCCTTAGTTACAGGAACTGCTTCTACTCAGTGTGTGCTCTTCTTTGCTACCCAGCAGTTTTGCTGCCTTTTTACCCAGAGAAGGTTGGAATCTCAGGGAATCAGAGGCAATTTCCTAGCAAGGTAGTAAATGGCTTGTAATAGCTTCCTTACAAAATTCTCAACACACATTGTTCTCTTAATTCTCTCTCATGCTGTTGTATTGAGAGTTTGCAGGTGTGTTATATCTACTTACAGGTATGTGAAATAAAAGCTTTTCAAGGAAATTGGGAAATCTTCCCTTTGTCATGCAGAAATCTCTGCTCTGTGTAAACCCTTGCTGAGTGTGATGCCTGTAGACTCTTCCTGTCACTTTAAATACTCTTACATCCAGCCACTACCTATAGTGAATTAGTTTTCTTTCTTTTTTTTTTCTTTCAAGAGATGAAATCCTTTTGTCTTGGTCTTCCTCAGAGCTGAATTGTTTAACCTCACCTATTCATGTGCTTCAACTTACACTGCTTAACTTCTTAGAGTATTTCCTTCTAGAGTAGATCTTGGAAGTAGAGCACATAACATGTGAAATCAACTCTATCAGCATTAATATACATTTCTTCTGGTTCATGATGCAAAGTAAAGTTGCATTAGAGTTGAACCTGATGATTGGTGGAGTCTCCGAACTGTTTATAGAAAAAAATGTAGCAAACCAGATCAAAGAGCAGAAGTTATGCTTTACAGTCCTGTCAATTCTGCAAAGGAAAAGAAGGTCTAAGGATGGTGAGTGTTCAAGCAGGAAGGAGATTCCACCAGGTTTTCTTCAGCTTTGTGGCCTTCTTCACTTCCCTCTGCAGTTTTTGGGTTAAGAAGTTGTGGTAAGGAGCTTTGTTTTCAAGTTTCTTCATGGTCAGTTAGCTGGAAAAGTGGAATGGATGACCATGAATCTGCTTCTTAGTAGAGATGGCTTTGATGTAATGTCATCTCTGACCTTCCAGTGAGGCCAGAGCTGGTTTTGAACCTGCCCTTAACTCAGAGGTAGCAGCAGATCCTGCTGCAGAACACACAAAACATGATGAACTCTGTAGCTTGTCATAAGTAATGTTCTAAGTTGTACTCCATTGCTTTTTTCTACAGTTTGCACCAGGCTTTCAGAGCAGCTTATTTCATGTCAGCTTGGTTTGACTGGATACTTCAGTGTTTTTGCAGGAGGAATCTGCTGGGCCGTTTCCTGATTTTTGTTCTGTATCTGTTCTTTGGAGCACACCCTCTATCATAGGCAGTATCTTGTTTGCAATGGTTGCTTACTCTTCTTCTCTTCCATACCCTGAGTTTTCCTTGGTGCTCCTACTTCTCTGGCTGTACAGTGCCTTTTTCCCTAGAAATTATCTGTTTGTTTACAGTTTAGGCAAATGTCTGCATTTCTTTGCTCTTAATTTCTTACCGTGAGCCCACCCTTTCGAGCCTGAGCTCGGAGCACCACTCCTGACACAGAGTCTGAGCAGACTGTTCTTCGTGCCAAGGTTGTAAGTGTTAATCTTGCTGCAGACTGGGGTGATAATTCATTGCTGTCACAGCAACACATGCTGAAAGTTGCTTCTTGCCAGATTTGTTGGCTATATGCTACACTAGAGAAAATTATTTCAAGAGTCTTATTGCATAGCCAGATGCTGTAGAACTCGTGCAATCAACCTCCCCTCCCCCTTTTTTATGGCTGTTCTGACTTCAGGGAGGAAAAAACTATTATACAGTGAAACACATTCCTGTGTAACACTAGTAAAGAGGTGGGTGAACTTCTGATTGTGGCTAATTTTTCTGGTTTTTCTTGTAGGTGAGTTCTGTTTTGTGTTCAGAATAAAAAGGAAGGAAGGCTTTTAAGGTAGGGTGAGGGGAATTAAACAGTGTCTCTGCTGTTTCAGTTCTGTTCTCCGCTATAGTTGGGAGCTGTGGAAGTTTTGTTTTCTTTAAGAGCATGAGTGACTAGGTTGGCTTGATTCTGAAGAACTGTAGCTTCTGCCATCTGTGTCCTTAGGATCTCCCAAAGGCAGGAGAAACTTTGTGAACTCTGGATATCAGTGTATTGAGGCACTGGCCTAAAGATGCTGTTTGGTTTAGTTACAACTACTTGAGCTAGGTTAGGTGCTTAGAATTTATCTCACTTGGAATTTTAATTTTATACTTAATGCCCCAGGATGCACATCCTGTGCCTGGAGTTTAGGGCTGTATCTTACAAACTCCTTGTTATTTGGGCTCACTGGAAGATGATTCTGTAAGCCAAATCACAGGGCACAGGTCACCACTGTTACATGGTCACATCTGTCCCTTGTGAGGCTTCCACAAGCCCTTTACATCAGTAGCTGTTTAGTCTCTGAGATGTTGTGGAGCCCTGAAGAAAATAGGTGGCTTTTTGGTACAGGATCTGAGTTCCCCAGCACAACTTAACATTTGCCCTCTTATATGTGCTGTAGAAAATTGTAGATTTTTTTCACAAGGTGTCTATTACATTTTGTGTGCATGCTGGTGTCTGATTTCCAGAGAAGTGAGATTTACTGATTGTGTAGTCAGACATAAACTTGCTAATACGCTTTTCCCAGCGTATTTCCAGCATAAATCTCATGAAGTCCAGTGGCTGGGCATTGTGTCACCAATAACTTTAATCCTCGCTTGTATTTTAAGAGAAGTTCCCACAGAATTACATTATTGTGGATGTGTTCCCATAGGTCAAAATTCAGGCAAAAATGGGGTGTTGGAGAGTTTGCTCTAATCACCCAAACCTCCTGTGTCACACAGCCCTTCCCTGCTTTTCATTCTTTTTGCCTTAATTCTTTGCACTATTGGATTATAGGAAACGCTGCCTTGAAAATCAGGAGGAGGAAGGGCTTCTTTTAGACTTGAGCAAACCACCTCTTTGCTTGGCAGGGAGAGCTTTTCAGCACTTTCAGGTGCTCTCAAGAAGGCCTGAGGCAGTGCTCTCAAATGCTTTTTAATCCTGCTGTTAAAGCTTAAAGACCGTGTGTTTGTCCCCCAAACACTGCCCGTGTTTATAACCATAGAGACAAAGCAAGAGATCAGGACTAGAAATCTGTGTTGGATCTCGTGGAATATTTTTGCTTTACTCTGTGAGATTACTGGTGATTTGCAATTGTAATACTTTCCTCCAGAATCCCCTGGTTTTGCTTTGAGCTCTTAACTGGTTTTTCAAGTGCAGTACGCCAAGGCAGTTCTGGTTTTTGCTCAGATAAAAGACTTAATAATTCACTTTATTCCTCACTTCCATGTTTTCCCTTGTTCCTCCCAACCCAACGCTGTGGTTTGTATTACCAGCCTTACATTTTTCCACGTACAGGGGCTTTAAGAGCCCAAATAATTTTGTCCTGCTGAAGGGGGAACCTGCACAGCACTTGGGAGCTGAGCAGAGAAAGGTTGGAATTCTGGGGTGTTTCTGGCCTCCACTGCCACATCTGAATGGTCTGAGCTCAATCTGTACGTTACAGATGTTGAATTTATTCCTGGTACCGTTTCTGTGAGTGCAGGAGCAGGGATTTGTTTAGAACAAATTGCCAGATGAGTTCTCTGTTCTTACCAACACTCAGATTGTGCTGTGGTTATTTTTAATAGCAAATACAATGTCTTTTTTGCGATGCCAAGCATGCACAAATGTCTGCTGTTATTTAACTTTGGTGAGGGATCTGGAGCTTTAATGTGCTGCTGTATATAATGTTTTCCCTAACTTAAGTAAGTCTGTCTTAGTTTTGGAAACTGGGATGAATCAGATCAATGGAAGAGCATGCAAAAAACTATGTCTCATCTGCCAGAGAAGATTTGTTAGTATGTTGGGAGCAATAAATAATTAAAAGTTTCTGAAAACTGTTAGTGTTTGTGTAGTATGGGGAAGAACAAGGAAAGACCTTACTTCTCTCTTTCCCAGTGAGATTGCAGATTCAGATCTTCAAGTCTAACTGTTCCCTCCTCTTAGATTCAGTTGTTCAGTTGGGAGACAAGAAGTGTTAGCTCAATCTATTTGCTTGAACTGATTGATTTCGGACCTCAGTCATTTAAAGCTCTGGGGCAGAGCTTGTGGAGTCCTACCTTTTGATGATGTTTCCCTGGTGGAATGTGATGTGGTAACTTGTGAGACTGCATCAGATGGATTTCCTGCTTAAGGGGAAGCTGTGGATTCCAGCAGACCATCCTTGCTGATCTGGGGAGAGAACTGAAATTCAGAAGGGAAGGCAGGACCCACAGATCCCCTGTTGCCGTGTGTGCCTTGGTTTGTTCAAA
This sequence comes from Pipra filicauda, assembly GCF_003945595.2. Taxonomy (NCBI): domain Eukaryota; kingdom Metazoa; phylum Chordata; class Aves; order Passeriformes; family Pipridae; genus Pipra; species Pipra filicauda. The sequence continues at coordinate 715,151 of NW_024104339.1, read as the reverse complement.
CTTCTCCAAAATTCAGTTATCTGCTTGATATAAATTCTAGCACAACAACAGAACTTTGCAGTTTCTGTGTGGCAAGTAAGTGAACTGAAAATAATGACATGGAAAGAAGCTTGTACAGTATCTACTACAAAGTGAGGGAACGTAGAAGAGTTGGAGGCAAAGCCTCTGTTTTGGGTGGGGAGATGATGAGGGAAGAGGATTTTTAATCTGCTGGTGGTTCAGGACCAACCTGGTATAAGCAGTGAGGATATAGCAGAGAATTAACTAGTTACAAGCTACTCAAGCAGCATAGAATAAGCCAGAGTGCTGTTCAGGTGTAAATATCCCTCTGAACCTCAAATGAAATGGGATTTCAGGTTGATTCTGTCAGGGTGGTGTTTGGTGGTACAGCTGATTCTGCCACTGCAGCAGTGTGTTCTCCTGTACACCACTGTTAACATGAGGCCTTGGCACAGACACTGTTGGCCAGGTTTGATTTCCCTGAAGGACGTTGTAAAGTCTGCAGAAATTACTGTGTAGACTCAGCTCCCCACGAACAGAGTTTTTTTCCCTATGGATGGACCTTCTTGCCTTTTTGTCTTTCTTTTTTTGTTTGTTTTTGGTGTTGAAATTCGAATTTAAAACCACTTAACAAGGGAAACTTTTTCTGTCAGTCTGAAAATCAAAACCCTTTCACTTTGGAGCTGTAGCAGCATGTAAGATTTCTTGATTGTACCAATGCTCCTTAATCTTGGAGAGAGCCTTGAAGTAGCATTACGGTGGCTGATGGGAAGCCAGTTGCAAAGGAGAACTTTTTTCTTCAATGGAGTATATCCTTAAGTCCCTCAAAAGCACTGCTCATGGTATCTAATGTCTGTTAATCATTTCTTAGGAGAAATTATGGAAATGCTACTCAATACTCTAATTTTCTACAGCTTTTCTAATTACTCCGTTGATTTTTTTGAAGCATAGATTTGTGTCAAGAAACAATGGGGTATATTTGAATAAAATACAGAGCAATAAAACTGTAATTGTAATTCGTGTATGATCAACAAACAAAGCATTAATTTTATTAGTTTTGCCAGCAGTCTGTGTGTTTGAAGTGTGTGGTTGGTTCTCTCCTAAGGCTGTGCTTCATTAAACTTTTTGCACTGTTCTGTCTCATCTGTCAGGCGATGTCTCACATTGATTTGGTGTTTTAGATGTAGATGTATGTGTAGGTAATTAATTAAAAACAGTCCAAAAATGTGTGTAAATGATGGTTTAGTAGTTGCTTGTGGTAAAGTTTCCCCCTTTTCCATGGTATTAATCCTAAGCATAAAAGAAGAAAAATGTCCCTTAGGTTGTTCAGTCAGTCTGTGTTCAGTTACTGAGTTCTAGTCCACTGAACACTCACTGCTCTGTTGTATTAGGGTTAATCATACAGTGACTTCATCTATTGTTTTACTAAAAATGCAAATAATTATTGGAAATGGTTGTAAAATTTATTTCTTTCAATCCCAGTGTCTCAGGGAAGACTCCAATTGAACTTCATTTCATATCTTGAGAGACCAGAACTGTATGATGAGAAAATATGTCCTGGTATTTAGCAAGCCTGTGTGAACAGTTATTTATTTCTTTTTTGTGCAGTTGCTGTTGGGCAGAGCACAGGGTTTGGGTTGGATTTTTTTTTTTTTTTTTGGTCCAATATAAATATATTTCCAGATGTTAACTTTCGAAAGTCTCAGTTTGAATTTTGAGGTTTTATTACTTTGTTTCATTGCACAGAATATCCTTGTAGTGTATTTTTTTTTAACTTTATGGAGGGGTTTTTGTGTGCATATATGTTAAAAAAACATGCACATATAATCATTGGTAATTTGCTTAACCTTAGGCAGGAAAAGTGGAGAATGGTAATATGAGATGCTTCAAGGTGTGTGGTATCCAGTGTAATACAGAATCTGTTCTTTCTCTGCCTTTTTAAGGCTCAGGTTCACTAATTTAATGATCAATTAAAGAGGCTTCAAGGTCTGCTGTGTTTTGTCAGAGCAGCACAGCTAAGCCACATGCAAGATTTTTTTTCCATTTATTCTTTTTGGTATTTTTTTGGATATGTTTGGCTGTTGGTGTTCCCGACTTACTCTGATTAAAAGACGAATTTAGTTTGCAATAGGAGTTAAAAAGCAATTTGTTCCACCAATGCATATTCCAATTTTCATTAGTATCTCTTTTCCAGTTGGGAGTCCTCAGATCTATGATTTTTGCTTTTCAAGCTGATGGTTTTTAAATCACAGGAGTATTGTATTTATACAACTGCAGTTTTCTGTGTTCTGCTTTACAAAAAACGCGTGCGCTCTCACACCCTCTGATAAACTGTAAATTACATCTGAGTAATTCTCTTTCTGAAAGCTGTCTGCAGCTTTGCTGTACAGATGCCCTTTTGCTAAATGAAACACTACTTATCTTAATTATCAGTGTTAATGGACGTGCTGTGGGCCCAGTATTTGCTAATGTCAGGTAGAATCTAAATGATGCCTCTTTCTGCTTGACAAATGTGACAGAACTGTAGTTCTGACTGTCGTGTCTCCGTGAATCAGTGGCAGGTGCATGAGGAGTTGCTGGCAATCACCTGGAATGCATAAGCAGACTGGCTTCTTCTCTTCTTTCAAGCATCTTCTGCAGGCACTGTTATTCCTAAAATGCCACGTGCCCCTAATTTGTCAGGTGCACGTGCTCCAGAACCGATGGATGCCTTGTGGTTTGTGTGTGCATTTATCTCTTCCTAAGGGTCTCTCTGCTCTTACAGATTCTGCTTCTGTCCAAGTGTGTGATGGGAACTACTGAATGTCTGTGTCATTAATATAAATAGACATAAATAGATTCAGGCCTCTAAAAAAACCCCGTGTATTTTCACATTATACAAACTATTCTTGTGTAAAGATATTATTTTTAATTGAAAATTTGCAGTGTCTTCCTGGTCCTTAGTGTGTGCTTAATGTCAAGAATATATAAATTATATTCTGAAACCATCTTTACAGGAAGTTAAGATTCAAATTCCCTTTTCTTCTAAGTGGTTACACTTTTCTACACATATATCTGTATGTGTATGTATGTACGTAAGTTGTGGTTTTGTTTTCAAGGGAAGATTCATATACACAGGACAGTTCTTTTCAAAATGCAGAGTTTCATAAGTGAGTGAAAGAAAAGGGAGACTCGAATGCAGTGGGCTTGAAACAGTTTTGATCTAAGAAGTTGTCACATTCACTAGGGTTCTGTTTTCCCTCTTTCTTCGTATCATTCCTGACCATCCTTTCTGTGCATTTTTTCTCGTGTCACTTTTTAGTGTCCTCACTGGACTTATCTCTAGCGAAAGTGCAGTGATGGATTTGCTGTATGAAAACACTTGTCCAAAGGGGTCACGTGGAGTATGAATAGATTTGATAAATCTTTTGCTTGTGAGTTTTACCTGGGAATGGTGAACGGGGAAGTCCTAATGCAGATTTTGGGTTAAACACCTGTAGGTAGTAGCACTGCCCCCCTGTTTCCCTCATCAGTCACCATGGCCATCACTTGCTTGTCAGGAAAACCTGCTTTGATTAAGTCTTTTGGCACGTTAATTTCAATTATTTCATTACTGAGAAAGAAGTGCCAGGGCACAGATTCACAGGACTGATGAAAACCACTTGAACTCGCCTGTAAAGTTCCTGAAAAATGTCCCCTCTCTTAGAGAATCTTTTCTCTGCGTTCTTAATTTCTGTGTGATTAATCAAAGAATAACTGGAGTAATTTATTAACTTTGACAGGCAAATTGTCTTCTATATCAAAGTACTGTTCTAGCTCTCTGTCAGTGGACAAAATTAAATCTTTAATAGAAATCTTAATGTCTTCACAAAAAAAAAAGAGGTGGAAAACGTTATGTATTATGTAGCATGTTACTTTTTCTTGCTTACAGATGTAAGAGCCTGTAGAGCACCTGGCAGGTGAGAGACTTGTGTTTGAATACCTCTCCCATCTGACACATGTAAGGGCAGGAGTTAAACCTGAAGGTGAATCCATTTGTTTCTTTTTAAATTCAGGTCTTTGTCGCTAAGGTTCATAAGCAATTTTTAGGTTAGATTAAATTTTAAGATGTTCTTCAACACCTTTAAACGTTTTCCTTTGCTTTCTTGTGACGTGACTTCTCATATTGTAGCTTAAAGAGCATTTTGTGAGAAGGTGAGGCAACGTGCATATTAAGAGTTCTGAAGTCCTGTCAGAAAGATGCACCATGGAATGAAACAGTGGCATTGTGTCCAGAGTGTTCTGTCTTGATGCAGAACTGAGTAGTTCCAAGAGCTCGAATAGTTTTAGGCTTTTTTTAAAGTTGTTAAGTTCAACTTTTGAATTACTTAAGTAAAAACTGTGCTCATTTCGAAAGGTCACTAACAATTGGTTGGAGGTGGCCACCAGAAATGGTTCTTGGAACTGTCCAATTACTTTGTAAGATAAGTCTTTCGTGGGGTAAAGTGTCGAGGAGTTGTTCTGAGTTTGGTTGGTTTGGGGGTTTTTTTGTACTTTTTCACACTCTCCTGAAGGTATTTACAAGGAGACTCAGGATTTGCTGTATTTGGTAGCGTGAAGGCAGATGGGCATTTATCTCACCAGGACTGGGCAGCACTTCAGCTGAAATACCATCTTCCCTTTCCATCTCTCATGTTTTAATAGAGACTTCAGAATTTTTATGAAACCTAATCGATTCAGAAAGAAACTGATGTTTACACAGATTGTATAATTTCTACATTATGCTTTATATCAAGGAAGGGGCGCTTGGTTTAGGTCCTGAAAATAGTGATTTCTGAACTTAATTGTATTTTAACTCTTTCATCTGCAGCCCTCCCAACATCTTCCTTTGGAACATAGAGGGTAGGTGGGACAGGCTTCTTTTCAAAACATGGCAAAAATGGAAGTGCCTTGGATTTGTTTTATTCCATCCTTTGAAGAGAAAGGCAAATAGGAAGAAAGATGTGTTGTTGATATTATGAAATAGACCTCCACCGTAATTAACAGCCTGGGAGTTTTTCTGCTTGCTTTTCTTATCCCTGTGTTGCGAAACCTTGCTGTCCTGCTGGGATTTCTTTTTGGAATGCAGAGGTGTGTTCTAGCTAAAAGCATGTGCTTTGCCTAATAAGCTTTCCTAGCCATTGAGCCCAGCTGGCTGCTGCAGTCTGCATTTGTTTGGTCGTAACTAATTTTTATAACCGTGCTTTAAATTAAACTAATGCTTTTTGCATTAAATGACAAACCCCGCACAATGTCCATAAATGAAACCGAACACTATAATCTACTAATTTTTGTTTTCAATGTGCAGCTTTATATAATCAAGCAGCCTACTAAAAGGAAGATGTGGGAATAATGCTGGTAGGATGTGAATGGTGCTAAACTAAAGGGATCAGCCTTTGTTGGAGAGAACATCTACGTTGAGTTAATGGTTTAGCACCTCCCCTCATAAATACAGGACAGGAATGAAGAGAGCAGGGTCTGGCTGGTCAGCACAAAATGTTCTTGTCAAATCTTGGTGTCTTTTGCTGTAGGTGGTGATGAATTTCATCAATGTGTAGCCCTTTGGAGTCTCCTGATGGGTTAGTTTTCAGGGTTGCTGCAGTCATGCAGCTACCTCTTGAAGGTGATAAAACTTCCAAGTACTCAAATTCTCTGAAATTCAGCCGTGTCTTTTCAATTCAATCCAAATTGTGGATGAACAGAGTCAATGTTAAAGGGTGAAACATGGAACAGAAATTCTGTTTCAAAATAGTCATGAATCACTGTGTGCAAGTCTACAACAGTGACTCTGGAATTGTTGTGCAAGTTTGTTCTTCGTGTATTTGTGGAAAGCAATGTTTTTCTTCTGACTTTATGCTGAATATGAACATTTCTCATATAAGTAGTCAAATATACAAATTTCTGGTCACTTCTCTTTGTTCCAGCAGAGTTTTTTAATAAGATGCAGCAGCTGCTTGGAAGTTAAATAAAAAAAATCACCCTAAACCCATAACAACAATAATAAAACCACCACCACCAACAAAATCTCTGTAACCCTGTTTTGATATTTATTCTCACAGTACTTAGGACAGTTTCTTTCTTCTCGTGAATTCACATAGTTCAAAGGTGCTCTGAGTAGAAACTTCTCCCTTTGCTCAGAGGGTGAGTCACATCTGACCTGCACATAAATGCTCTCCTGTTCTCCTCTTCATTGTAGGCAGCAGCCTGAGCTGGGTCAGGGGGAAGATTTGAATCTCTTTGCTGTTTCTCCATGTTCCTTTTCAGAGAATTGCATTGCAGTGAGGCTCTAGACCTTTTTTTTTTCTTTACACAAATGTCAGTGGACAGATTTAGGGCCTGAATGTCAACTCCATTCACTTACAGGTTTGCCTCATGTTTGTTAAACTGTGACTGTTCAGAATCACAGTAAATTTTTTGGAGTCAAAATTACTGACGATGACACCTCAAAAAGACACAGATAATTGCATTTGTAATTATACTATTAAAAAGGGGCAAACTCTTGCATGTGACCTAATAAAAAAGCCAACAACAAACACAATTTCCCCTTCTAGCACTCCTTTAGCTAATATAATTCAGAAATGTGTCTGTTTAGGTCTTCTGAACTAGGCAATGACATTAATACATGAACTGTGATCTGTTAATGGCCTACAGGCAGCTGTGAGAAGGGAATATATGGATTTTTACTTAACGCTCCTGATTAGTACATTAAAGAAAAAAAACAAACCAATGAAGTGTTGTTGAGTGTTTGGATATTGCTGGGGATAAAACAGAGTCTGAGAAGGTCTCCTCAGATGTAGTCAACAAACTGCAGTGAGGATAGAAACAAAAACTCCTGCAGGGTTGTCATCCTACACTTCTCTGGGAAAGGTTATAGCTGAAACTTCGTTAAATCAAGTAATAACCAAGTGGTGTGTTTAGCAGTCTTGACATTAGTGGGGCAGGTTGGTTCTATTTTGGTGATCCCAAATTTCTCTTCTCAGAAAGCACCTGTTCCCCAAGGCCTGCTGAACAACAGGAGCTAGAATTTCCAGTGCCCTCATCTTGAGAGGCAATCACAGTTTACCAGAACCCCCAGTTCATTCCTCTGGGAGGGAGGGTAAAATGCACTCATTTTGCAGAACAAGTTAATGTTCTAAATACATCACGAAGTGTTAAAACATATTAGTTGGCTGTACATTCTGTGGATAAAGCCAGAAGCTCTTTGCTAAGAATCTATCGCCCACTTCCCTGCACACTTTGTGATTAATGATTATTCTGTGGGACTCCAGCAATTAGCAAACTCTAAATGGATAAAGGAGTAAATTTTTGGCATGAAAATGCTTATTTCCCAGTTGATTTTTTTTTTCTGAAGATATTTTCATTCATCTTACCAATGTGAGAAATCTAGGCTCCTTTTCCCTTCCAGAACATATTTTATGTTCATATTGCTTTAATAATGTTTTTTCTATGCTGACCTGCCTGTCTTTAGAGTTTAGAATATCCATCTATCTGACTCTTTTCTTCTAAGGAGTGAATTGCAGTCCTGACCCACCTCTGTCTTATCTCCATAACTTTAGGCTTGCAAATCTGCACGAAAGTTTTCTAGTGAATGAAAGACCTCGTATTTAGCTGTAGTGACATGAATTATTAATTTGTTTTGTACTGAGGTATGAGGAAATACAAATCTTCAGCTTACTGAGTATCAAAGCATGTTTTGTGCAAGCACACTGAGAATTTGCTTTTGCTCTCTGGCAGCAACATACAGGTTGGCTTGGAGTATTCCTGGACATAAACATGCCCTCAGATGCTGATGTCTTAGTATCACAAGTGGAACTAGGCAAGCAACATTTCTAGTTTGTCCATTATAGTTTCATTTTCATTGAATAGAGAGAGTCACGGAATGGTTTGGGTTGGAAGGGGACTTAAAGCTCATCTCGTTCCACCCCCCTGCCATAGGCAGGGGCACCTTCCAGTATCCCAAATTGCTCCAAGCCCCGTCCAACCTGGCCTTGGACACTTCCAGGGATGGGGCAGCCACAGCTTCTCTGGGCAACATTTTAGGCAATTTTATGCTTCATCTGGTGATGGCACTGTTGTTTGAGGGTGCACATGTTCTATGATGGAGACACGTTCCATGGTTTAGACTGAGGGGTTAATGGTCTTTTCTGTCACCACATTTTTATGGCCTATTTTTAAGAGGAAATATTCTGTTTTGTAATGGTTTTTTCTTGTAGACACTGTGAAAGGACTAGAACTTGTCTTCAGCTCCTGTTAGACAAAGAGGAAATTTTGTTCTTATGGCAAGAAGAGTTTGCCTTTTTTGTTCTGTTATCATCATTGAAACCCACAGTTGTCAGAGTTGTAAGCAGTGGGGTTTAATTTCTGTACTACACGTTGGCTTGTTTTGCTACAGTAAATATAAAAATGTCATGTATAAGAACTCAAATAAGTTTTGACAATATGGTGCATAACTCATTGGAAGCTTTTAAAAGCAGAAATGTTTTCAACCAGACCAGTGCTTTTTGGTTCAGCTCAACAATGGATCTGCCCTATTCAGTGTGGTATTGAGGTTTTTTGCATCATAGATTGACTTGGGTTGGAAAGGGCCTTAGAGATCAGATAGTTACTATTAGATGCCCTCTGTCACTGTTACTGTTCATTTTCCACTAGTTGTCTTTTTTCCTGTGAGTTTTTGTCCCATAAATAAGTCACACCATGGAGAATCTGTGCTGTAGCATCATCCCATACATCTTTCCTACTAGAGGAATTGCTTTGACTTTGATGGGGACTAATTAAATTCCCATATTTTTATGGACATCTCAGAGTGGTTAAAGAAAAGATAGCTGGATTATCTGTGCTTTTTGAAATGAGCCTGTAGGATTTGTTCGGACTTTGATCCTATGTGTATCCTGGAATTTCTTTTTTCTTTCTGTAAGGAAGCTGTCTGGAGTCTTTCCATCGAAGTCCTGTGGCAAACTTCCCAAGAACATACCTGGTTTCGTATGAAGAATCCCATTTTTTAGTTTTATGCAGGGCAAAATGCAATCTCTGCAGCATGGGCCGGGTTTAATAAGGCTCTCTTGCAGCTTCAGGCAGGTTTGGCTGTTCAGCTTATTCCCTGAATTGTTTCCCAAGTCGTGTGCTCACGGATGAGATGGATCCCTTACCTGATGGGACATTTAAAAACACTTCCACGATTTGCTGAGGTGGGGGAACGGGGAGGTGAAGGAATGGAGTCTGTGCTAGATCCGAGCCCACACTGCTGCGGTCTTGGCAGGCCCCTTGCTCTCATGTGGAATTCGCTGCTGCAGTGGTGCATTGCAGGAAATAGATAAAAACCCACATTTAGTTTTATGCAGGGCAATATATCCAGGGAAAGAGCCATGCATTTGAACCTAATAAGGCTCTCTTGCAGCTTCAGGCAGGTTTGGCTGTTCAGCTTATTCCCTGAATTGTTTCCCAAGTCGTGTGCTCACGGATGAGATGGATCCCTTACCTGATGGGACATTTAAAAACACTTCCACGATTTGCTGAGGTGGGGGAACGGGGAGGTGAAGGAATGGATTCTGTGCTAGATCCGAGCCCACACTGCTGCGGTCTTGGCAGGCCCCTTGCTCTCATGTGGAATTCGCTGCTGCAGTGGTGCATTGCAGGAAATAGATAAAAATCAACACATACAAGGTATCAGTGCAATATATATATATCCAGGGAAAGAGCCATGCATTTGAACCTTAAGCAGCTTATGTGTTTTCACAAGGCAAATAGCCTTCCCACTCTTAAAAGGATCTTACTATAGGACATACTTTAGTTTGAATAAGATCCATTATTTAAACGGTATAAAAACACAATAGGCCCTTAAATGCATCTTTTATAGAGTACTCGAGAAATCATTTAGGTTTGTAAATGCTGGTGGTGGGGATGAGCACCTACTAAAGGAGAAGCAAATAAGCACTCTCAGCATAGTCATTTGAATTCCAGAGAATTGCTTTGTTCTTGTTGAAATACAACTTTTTACTACTGTGGCTGTATATGGGAAAAGCAAAATTACGTTTTTAGAGTATCCTCCTATTTTCTCCTCTAACTCACATTGTCTGTCTTTTAAATTGTGCAGCTCTTCCTCCCAAGTTTCATTTCAGCCTTGAACCTGTTGTGGAATTTCGTGTAAAACAAAAATCGAAAAAAAATTAAAAAAAATTAATCTGATTTACTATTCATCTCTTGACATGACCCATCATCCACAGTAAGGAGAGCAGGGATGAAATCTGGAGAGAGAGTTGGAGTGATACCTACTCTGTATTTCTGTTTCACTACAAGGTCTAATTCTGTAGTTGTAGATTGACTTGCAGTGCTCTCTTGAGAAGAGCTCTTGAACCAAAGTTATGTTTTCAGAGCTTGGATAGACTTTGGCTACCACATGATTCTCATTTAATAACATGTCTTCGTTTCAGAGTGAATGCAGAAAAACGTGCTCAAAATTGTCCATCCGTACAATCCCTCTCTGAAAGGAGAAAGTTTCCTCAAGTTGCTTTCTAGCATGTTCAGTTCCTCTTTCACAGTTTTTTCACTTTCAGGCAGAAGTAGGGCTCACTGGAATCAGCAGCAAGCTGCTCACATGGTCATAATGGTATATTTTTATTTACTCCATTTGAGAACTGTGATGTTATTTAACAACTTGGGCTATTTCATCTTTAATTATAAATTGTGATATATGTCTCCAAACTTCAAACAGATGGTCAGAGCCAAGTGTCCTGTTCAGACTTGGAGAGCAGTGTAGATAGACATCTTCTCTCTGCCTTTTTTTTTTGGGCTGCTGCTGTCTAAACAAACACTTAGAATAACCCAGTTTAAGAAGTTACCTGCACTTGGCTTTGGGTTTGTTTTTTTTTTTTTAAGGTGACTTTCTGAACACTTAATTCTGTACCTAATGCACAGTTTTGCTTGTGCTAATAAAAGCTTTACTAATACTCCTTAGTGGGTCTGAAAATAAAATTGACAATATTGAGGGCATGTTCTTTTAAAAACATAATTGACATTTCTAATCGGACAGTATCATAATTAAGACTCGGTTGCAGGAAGTGAGTGAACAATACCTAAGTTGATTTTTTTAATTATTTAAAGCTGATGTGTCAGAGCAGTGCACTGACTCAGAGTCACTCTGAATCATCCTATCAGCGTGTGGAGGAGTGATTTATATACCATACCATGGAGAACTGGAGAATCAATTACCTCTTTTTGTTTCTTCAAACCTGAGAGCATGGCTTTGAAGTTTTAATTATTTCAGTTTCTGGAATATCCCCTCCCCTGTGCTGATGGCTGATGGATTTGTGGCAGACCAGCCTCAGGAAGTAAATGTAGAATAACGAGTGATGGAAGTGTTGTGAGACAGATTTGACCTAAATTTGTTACTCTTGAGGTACAAAGTACTCGAGAGTAATAAATCCTGTCAGCTGTGCTTTAATACTGACTTTCTCCTCCCACAAGGCAGAAGAAACTCCACTGTTGAAATAGCCATGGGGTCTCCACCTTGAGCAGGGAAAGAAGCAGTGGTGGGTTATGTGATCTTTTGTGATTCTGTCCTTTCTTCTTCTGAAAAATAGGCTAAGGGAAGCACACTGTTCATCACTCAACGTGAGCTGCTGTGGCTGCTTTACATCTGGACAAGAATTGGTTGCAACAGGAATGGATAAGAATTAAAATAAAACTCTGTGCCCAGGCTGTGATCTAAACACAGCAAGGGGAATGGAAGAGGCAAAATGAACAGAGGGGATTGACTGTACCTGAAATGTGAATATTAAGGCCTGGAACTCTGAATGTGTGAGGGAATGGTTAAGTTTTCCTTCAGTGTCTTGATCTTGGCCCAGTGAGGGAATTTGCACTTCATATCTGAAAAGTTTCAGTTTTGGACTCTTCTGGTTTAGGTACAGACATGCAGGCAGAGTTCCCCACATGCAGCTGTATGCTCTGGGTAGGCATATTTAGAGCTGCCCAATGAACACCTTCTTCTGTGTAGACTGAGATTAAAGCTCTTTCTGAAGAGTTAGGCGTGGTTTAGAGCTGAAAAATTAAATGTACCCACCAAAAACTTTAAGTCATGATTATACCATATTAAAAAAAAAACAAAACCAAACCAACTTTCTCTTCTTGTTTCTGATGTGTCTAAACTTCCTTTTACACAAAAGCTTGCTTTAAAAAGTGAGGAAATAGAATCAGATTTGTATTGGGAAGCTTTTTCTTTTTAATATTGTGAATTTGTACCTGATCAGACACTTGCAGGGATCCATAACTAGTGTGTTTGTTTTAAGACTACCTTAAGAATCTGCTTCTTTTGATTACTTGTGAACTTGTACAGTGTGGCAACACCTTCCTTATGATCTTTTAACCTCCCAAGCCTCCCACTGTCTTGTTAGTGTTACCTAGATCATCTTTTCCCCTGAACCTTTGTGGTGAATGTGGTTTGCAGACTGTGAAAGGTAGGAGGTCTCCAGCTTATGAGCTTGTAGCTAAAAACTGCTCTGTTCTGAAAGTGCTTTGATATATTTAGTGTGAGCATAAGAGGCAGGACTCCAAAGTACCACAGTGGAAAACTTGTAAAAAGTTTTTTTTTCTTCTCATGTACGATCAAATAAAAGTTGAGCTTCTAAAGCTACTTCTAAAATAGCTGGAAATATGGGGGGATAGTTTGCAGTAGCTCAGGTCACTGGATTCCTCTTACTTTCTCTGCACTGTTTGCTTTGTAGGGATAGTTTATTTCCATTGCCTTTCCTTGGTTGGAGGAGCCAGAGGTTGAAACAGGTTTGTGGGGGTTTGGAGCAACTGATGCTCCTGCCCAGTGTGACCTCCTTGCTTTAGGTGGAGCCTGAGCTGGCCCAGGACAGGAGGGCAGGAGCTGTTGGACAGGGAAGTGCGAGGCCGAAACACCAGCGGGATGTGTTCATTTTCCCCACTGCTGTTTTGGTGGAAGGATGGTAAAATAGTAATAAGCTGTACTGACAATTTGGGAAGACTTGGAGTGTCAGCAGTCTGGTTTTTGACCTACTGATGCCTGCTGCTTTGTTTTTTAACTCATTTCATCATGGCTGTTAACAGCATGAAGAGCAGTGTTTTAGGGGTGGACTCCTGACTTGTCTTACAGGCGATGACAACTAATTCCCTCGTGTGTGTTGTGCACTAGTGTTTACACCCTCATTTGCTGGGCTGTGTAAACCTTCTTTATAGAGGGTACAGAACTGCTGCTGGGGGTCTGGGCCTGTGACTTACCCCTGGTAGCAATAAAGGAGGTCAGTAGAGGGAATTGGGATATCTAATATCAGATATCAGTTGGACTTGATGAGCCTTGTGGGTCCCTTCCAACTCCGCAGATTCTGTGATGTTGTTCATTCCCTCAGAACTATCAGAAGTGCCATTCTTTCCATTTTTCTATCATTTAAAAAGCTGATTTTCGTCTTCCAGAAAGGAAATGCTCAGGGCCTCTTCTGGTTTCTGTGTGTGGTTTGTTGGAATATCAGAGCAAAATTAAAGGGTATAGGTTCAGTATGGACTGAAGGAAGGCTGGCTGGGGACATAAAGTGAGGGATAGAGTGTGTGGGGAGAGAGAATAGGGTGAAAGATGGAGAGTGGGGTACTTGAGGGTGAGAAGAATACAGGAGAGAAGGGAGTAGAGAGCAGAATAATAATGGGAGAGGGTGTGGAGGAAGAGAGAGACTACATTTATGACTTAGGATAAGGAAAGGATGTTCTTGCATCTTCGAGGACATACCACAGAGAAGGAATGACTGAGAAGTTGATTCTGCAGCTGAGATGCTGCCTGACTTCCCTAAAGCGTCCAGACCCGTAAGAAAGACCCAACTTGCATTTTAAAAAGTTATCTTGTTTTAAAGCAAGCTTGTGACTTTGTGGATCCAAGTAATTCCGATTACTCATTTGCAGTATTCTGTTTCATCTTAGATTGTAGCCTCAAGAGATGTGAGCAGGGGTGGGAGTATTATGAAACAAAGTAATTTGATTATTTGGGATGGGGTGGGAGAGTGGCAGCTTTGTTTTAACTTAGCAAATTGTTTAAAAGCACGGACAGATGAAAAGGAGACAGCTAATCTGGTTAAGAATAGCCACGATGCCTTTTGATATTGATTTCTTTCCTCACTCTGTCGTCTTTTAACCTCATTTTCTTACAGTTTTAGAAAAACCATCTTGAGCCATACTGAACAAATAGAGGATATGGATAAAATAGCTTCCTTTAAAGAAGTGATTGAACTTCTTTTTAACTTACCACTAGATTTCTTTTTTTTTTTGTGTTCTTCAGTTTATCTTAATTTTTCCTTGCAATAAAAACTCTTAAGATATGAATTTTCTGCCTTTCAGCCTAAAATGATCTGCTTTTACATGCTTGTTATGTCATCTGTTTACAATACATTTAATGCTAAAAGATTTATTTTTAGCTGGCTCAGTAAAATAGCTGGTTGCAGGAGTTGTTGTTGTCATAGCAGCAATCTTAACAGATAGGCTGATCCTATTTAGCTTTTGCAGCCAAAGAGCGGCCGTTAGGCAACAGTTTGACAGTTCTGCAGCATTTTTCTAAAGATGGAAATTGTGGTGGTGGTGAATTTTTTTTGGCCCTACTTTAAAATATTTCTTTCTGTAGGTGTGTGGAGTTCGATTCAACATTTTCCCCTAACAACTTAGGAGAACTTTGAATACACAACATGTGAGATTTCAGGATTTAAGTCTTAATTTGTAGAAGCTTTAAAATAATTTACATGGTGCAACATATTGCAAGCTGCTTTGATTTTTTTTTTTTTTTTTAAAAGCCAGAAGTATTCTGAGAGAAAAATGCCAGACTAGAGAACAGGATTGTGCATCATTTATTCTGCACTAATTTTAAGTCGTGGCAGACTGGGCAAATATTACTGAAGAAGTTTGTGGGCTGTTTTTGATGAAATGCACTGCCTGGGTTAGATGATAGCTTAGGATTTTAGTGATTTAATTCTTATTTTTAATATGAAGAGAAAAGGGTTACTTCTGTATTGACAAGCAAAGAAATAGTAATTTCAGATTAGTCTGTAAAATGAGGTGTATCTCTATATGTTCTCTGTAGCTCTGAGCTGTTACAGAAGTTCAGTTACTCTTAAACATATGTCTGAATGCAACTAATTTTGTCTGAGATGAAAAATGAATTTACTGTGAATGAATTTCTCCTGTCTGTATCTTCCAGTCAGATGGTATTGGACCTGAATTATTGTTATTGGTGTGGTTGAGCAAAAGACTTATCCTCAACCTCTCTCCAATCTTTTGCTAGACAGAGTACTTTTAAAAATAATTTGTTGAAGTACCTGAGTTTAATGCTGGGAGAAGGGTTTGGGTGTGGTTGGCTTAGGGTGCTTCAAATACGATATAGAGTCAGAAAGTGTATTTAACCTTCTAATTACTTTTTTGTTCTTAAGGCCTACTTGTTAAAATGTATTGTTATCACAGACCGACACGTCAGGCACATGTGCTTATAAATTTCCAGTGAATCACAGCAACTTTCATCACCCACCTCCCCAGTCTGGGTTGTTTTGGGGAATTGTCAGCACGTCGTGTTCCTCTCCTGGTTCAAAGCCAGTCTGAGAGGGGCAAAGGCGACTTCTGTAACTCTGACTGGTGTGGATTTGATGCTGTGCCACTGTTTTGTGGACCAGTGTGGAGTAACCTAATGGCTGGATCTGGCAGCATTTCCCAGCAGATAAATGGAATGTCCTATACCCACGTGCATTTTACTGTTCAAGTTGTGTCACAGCTTTTGAGTGGATCGAGGAGGTCGGTGCTGTGAAAACAGTTCTTGCTGTGGTTCCACCACCCAAGTTCCTGCCTCGTCACCCCTTTTCCCTCCCTGCTGGGTGGCTTTCCCTGGGCTCTGGTGTTCATCTGAATCTTCTCCATCTCCCCAGTCCCCCTAAATTTGCTAACTTGACCAAAGCTTAGTGTGAGTCTGTCTTTACCTCCCAGGTTGGCAGCTGAACCAGCTCAGCCAAGGGACCCATTGCTGCAGGGTAGGGACTGTGAGTGGGGGACAATTCCGAAGACCTGAGCAAGAGCAGGTGGATCCAGACCTCACTCCCCTGGTTATCAGCATCCTGGTGGGATTTTATCCCATGCTACACTAGCCATAGTGCCCAGAGGTTTTGTACCAGCAGGAATGTCTGTGTGGCACAGGATGAGCTTGGTGGAGGAGCTGGAACAGTTTAATCGCGGAGGAGCAGCAGGTTCATTTCACACACATCTTTCTCCTGGCTTGTACGTGGCTTTGCAGGTCATTCTGCTGATACATGGTTGGTGTGGGAGCAGGAATGCCCATGTGGAGTGAGGACACAGTAGAATTATTGGTGTATTTTAGCAGCAGTGCCTGCTAACCCTGCTTGAAGTGTTCATTAACTACAGGCTGAGAGCTGCGAGCGAGTTGACTGTCGTCTGCTCCTAATGAGTTCCCTATCAAGGTTTGGGAATGTTTTGGACAAAGGGAAGAGTTTTTTCTTTTGATATGTCCAATTGGTGGTTTTCTCATGTGGGGATAATAACTGTTTCCCTGCTGGTCCGCAGCGTTCCGAAGGCACCGAGTGAAAGGTGGCAGGGAGATCTGCGTCCAGAGAGCGCGACTGGGAAATGAGTTTCTGTCACTCACATTCTGTGTCTGTTTTGCCATTTCAGGCAAAGTCGTGCATTTGTCATATGTGTGGTGCCCACCTGAACAGACTCCACTCTTGCCTCTACTGTGTCTTCTTTGGCTGTTTTACAAAGAAACATATTCACGAGCACGCGAAGACAAAGCGACACAATTTAGGTAAGTTCTCACCCTGCTGAACCCGCTGGTGCTTTGTAAGTCCCTGTGTTATCCCTGTCAGCCCAGTTCCAGGCCAATAAGGTGACATTTCCTTGTAGCTACCTTGTTGGGCAGGGAGATAATTTTATTGGTGCTTTGGGTTAGTTCAGTGGCGTTATTTTAAACTTGGTGCATGAGCTTTTATTGCATCACTGTTAAGTTTTTGTTCACAGCTTAAAACCTGAGTTTTTACTCTTTAGTACCTTTTATTTATGAATTAACATCATGGATAGGGAAAATTAGTAAAAATGTGAGGAGGCAGAGGGTTGGGGTTTTTTTTCTTTAGGTGTTAAAAATGATGGGTTTAGTGCCTGGAACTAGAACATTTATTTCAGTAAACTTCATTTTCAGGAGGTCATGTTCACTTTTTTTCTTGCTGAGGAAAAAACAGTCATTCTGATCACAAAGAAGACTAATCAAGTAGCAATCAGAATTATTTAAACTTCTGAAGTTTTGGAGTTTTGTTGAGGTTTTTTTCCTTCATTTTTCTGTGTTGTCTTTTTTCCAGTGGGGTCAATAACCTAAGTAATAAGAAAGCAGTTTAATTGATATGGAGTACCTTTCCCTCAACCATCTCAAACTTTGGTAAATGCCAGCAAGTTCTTCTGTTCTGTCAGCTTTGGTGCTGCCTAACGTTCAAAACCAAAAGCATTCAGTTTTGTTTTAAATTACCTATTGTCTATAGTTTAGAACATTTTAGAGTTATAATGCAAAATCCTGATAATTTTATCTTAAAATTCCGGTTGCATCAATATGGATGTGCACAATTTTGCTTGGTGTGCAACTAAATTTTTCTTCAAATTAAAGTACATTATTGTTTGTAGTGATATAAGAAACAGGAAAAAAAAAAGGCATTACATCATGACATAAATTTTCTTTTGACCAGTGTGGCCACCATTCTTAATTTAAGTTATCCTAAGTGCTTATGGAACAAACTGCCTTTATTTTCCATGAAGACAGAGATGCTCCAGAAGGCCAACAGTGCTGTCTGTGTACTCTGTGCTTAAGAAATGGGCGTGTAAATTTACTATTTATGGAAAAGATGATTTAAACCAGCAGATCGTTATAGTTTCTTCCTCCATATGTGTCGAGAAAGAAAAAAATTAGGCTCCATAGTGGTATAGTTTAAATTTGTGAATGTCTTGAAAAACAGAATACTGGAAATATTTTCCAGTACTGAATGTCCATAATGGTGTGGCTGGGAGCACTGGGGCTGTTCAGCTCCCAGGAGAGGTGGCTCAGGGAACCTCAGCAGTGGGGCAAATATCTGAAAGAGTGGTTAAAAAAGGTGGGGTCGGGCTCTTTTTAGCAATGTCTGGTGATTGTACAAGAGGCAGTGAGGACAAAATGAAATACTGGAGACTCTGTCTGATCATCACACGACATGTTTTTACTGTGAGGGTGAGCAAGGGCTGGAGCAAGTTGCCCCAAGAGGTTGTGGAGCGTCGATCCTTGAATATTATTTGGAAGCTGGACGTGGGCCTGGGCAGCCTGCTCTGGATGGCCCTGCTGGAGCAGGGGCTGGACAAGGTGACATCAAAGGTCCCTGCCAACCTCAGCTGTTCTTTCAAAACTGAGAAAAACCAACCCAACCCTGTATGGCATCTTTTTATAGCTTTTCTGAGAGTTTAATTTCAAAGAGCTTTAAAAGTCAGTTCATTAGAGGAAATTATTTTGGAAGCTTTACCAACGCAGAAGTTCAAATTACTCGAGGTAAACTCGATGGATTTCTGGTAAAGGGCCATATATATATATACACATGTATATATAAAACAACCCTTTGTGCTAATGTAAGTTTATGGCCAGATTTAAGGTTTAAAAAAATACTGTGCTAAATTGAGACTGTTGACAGTATTTGCCTGTTTGTCTGTGGACACTTTGTAAACGCTGTAATATTTTTACCACTAAACTTACCATATTTATGGAGAACCTTTTAAAAAAAGCTTTATAGTTGCCCGTGTCGTCAGCTGCTGTTTATGTATTTGGGAAGCTTAAATTCAAGTTAATTTGTGTGCAAGGTAGAATTTACTGTTGTCTGCTGTAGTGAATTATCTTCTGTTTCTTTAAAGGAAACCAAAACTGGGCAGAGGAGGGAGGTTCTGTGAAGATGCTCTTGCTTAAGGATTGTTGTAGTTATTGTCATGGCACTAGACAATTAGGACTGTGTCAGATAAGGTAGTTCCCAAAAGGAATAGTCTTTACATAAAAAGGGCAAGAGTTAATTATACAAGCCAAAGTGTAGAATACAATACTGTGTTATCCCAGAAAGGATTCTTTTGCAGCTAAATATAACTTACTTGGTGCACAAATACACATGATGTGAAGGTTGTACACGTTGACTGATTTCTAGTTTTGGAGCTTCCTTTTTATCTTCTTTTTTTTTTTTAATATATGTTTTGGTGTTTAATTTCCAGCTGCATGTGAAATGAGCTGTAAAAATATTTCTGTCGTTTTGCTAGTGCTTTTGGTTGCTTCTCCTGCAGCAATTTTAGTTGGGGAAATAACATCTGATGGGCAAAAACAAGTTAAGTGCTTTGAAATTTCAAAATGAACAGGAATTATTTTAAAGCACTTGGTGACTTTTTGCTGAGCCAACATCAATCTCCATGGAGACAAGCAGGAGCTCCACACTTGATCACAGTTGTAAGAAATGCCAGAGATTTCAGCTGTAACAGCTGTCTGAGCATGGAAGTGGTGTGTTTGCAGCTCTCTGCTATATGTTCCAGGAGGCTTCAGCATCATATTCCAGACTGTTTTTAAAGTACATCCCTTGTTTTCTCTGCATCCCTGAACAATCTAAATTAGACACTCCCACTCTGACCTTACAGTGATACCTGTGCTCTGCCTCTGCCTTCCTGTTCAGTGTATATTAATCATATTGTGCTTAATGTGTTCCTTGAGTTGTGGATGTGGGTGACAGGGAGGTGAAGTAAGATCCATCTACAGGAGCTGCTTTTTTTAATCTCTGCATTGCACAGTCTCTGTTAGTCAATCACTGGGATAGGCTGATATTCCCACTGGGCTCTGTTTCTTTTGTGTGGAATTGTGAAACAGTGAGGAAAAAATCCTTATGGAGCTCTTCTGGGATTCCTGATCTTTTTGATGCTGTCAGATGTTTCCTTTTCCCCACGTGTAGGATCCTGAACTATTTTTAGCTTTTCTTACTGAAACTCTTTTATGATTCTCAACATCCTCTTCATATTTTAGTTCTAATGTGTCCATCTGTGGTGACTACTCTGGATTTAGGCAGTTTGCTATACTAATGACTTGTATTCTTAGTTAATATTTCCATGACTTCTGTTTTGTGGTTCTTAATATGCTGTTCAACACTGAGCTGATGTTGTTACTTAGGAGTTAAACTCAGTGGCTCCAAAACTTCTTCTCCAAGTGGTAATTGCTGCTTGTCTCCTACCTAATTGACAGTGATTGGAGTTCCACTCTTGCTGGTGTTGCCTATTTGCTAAATAACTTGAAATCCTTCTGGAGGTTTTTTAATTACTCTGACTGAATGTGTGCCACCAGCATACTCTGTCATCTTCCTAGGTAATCCTTCCAAATCAGGTTCAGCATCTGGGGAATCTGCTGGTGATTTCTGTCCTTGTAAAAATTGATGGTCTCTTCCTTCCTTATCTCTTCTACAGCTGCTCAATGAAGGAAAATACACAGTAACTTAGTCCCAGAGTAGCAGGAGCAGGAAGATGACTGTGAACAGTAGCTCTAAAAGAGAAGAGAGGTTGGTGCTATAAAGTTCATCTCAAAACCGTAGCAGTGATTTTTTTTATCAGTTTTCCTGGTTGGGACTGTAAAATCCTGGGCAGGCACCAAATGATGTTTTAGTGTTCTCTCTGAGTGAATATTTTCTGTTACATAATGATGAAAAATTTTTTGGGGTGGGGGGAGAATATCACATGAGAAAACAGAATTGATGATTTTGAGAGTGGATTATTTATGTACCTTTCTTGGGAGTTTTCCTCTACTTTTTATATATATATATATATATATATACACACACACACACACACTTAGCTGCAAGAAAAGTCACTGGTATAAGGTTTAGGAAAGTCTGTTTCAGATAACCATTCTGGGTTAGATTAGTTAATTATGATATCAAAGCTCTCTGTAGAGCTATTTAAACTCCTGGTGAGGAGGCAACTCATGCATGTCCATGCTGTGCTTGTCTTTGTTAGAGATGCACTTTTAACACGTGAATAATGTCTCTGAAACAGCACCTGATGCAGGTTTGGGTTGGATCTTGGTCTGCTCTAAGGCCTCGTTCTGGAGTTCAAGAGCAGAGGAAGGTGAATTAGCAGGGCTGAGGTTCAGTGGTTTAAAGACTAAACCAGAAATGGTTGGAAGACTGAAGTACCATTCCATTTTTAAGTTCACTTCAAAGTTACTCCTGTTAGAGTACATTCATTATTTATTAGATCACAAACTATTTGTTGAGGAACTGTTTTCTCTAAGTATATGCTCATGTGAGATTCAGTCCAATAAATACATTTGTGATAAGAGGAACTGGGTGGGTGGGCCTGATTAATAATGCTCATAGATTAGGTTGAGGATTTTTGGTACCATTTGAAAAGCTTCTACTTCCTCTAGAAAACAAATAACTAGTTTTTTTCATCTGATTCAGAGGAAACATGACAGAAAAGCTGGTTTCTATACTTAAAGTTGGTCAAAGGAAAAAAATCTGGTTACTGCTGTTGGTGCATACCTGTCTGCTGAAATTTAATATGTAGAAACAGAACACCTCTGTAAAGGAATGACAGTAAAATTTGTTTAGTTTTCATTTGAGTTGGAAGGTATTGACTATAGTGTTGATTCTGCCAGTTCTTTTGTAAACAGCAAAGACTTTCATTACACTGTGGGGAAGGGGCAGTTAAAGCTGGGCCCAGCACAGTGTGTTGCTGTGCTGGACTAGCAGTTTGGTTTTTCTGTTCATACCTAGGCTCAGAGAGGGGTAGAAAAGGTCATCTGGGCATTTTACCAGCCTCTTGATTTGACTTCCAATGCTTTACTTGGTGATGATGGTGTGGAGAAAAGTCTGTTGAGGAGATGAATGTGAATGGAAAACAGCACACAGTGTTCTGTACTTTTGTCAGAGATGCATTGTGTCAGACTAATATGTCTTATTTTGTAACATAACTGATTTTCTTACAAAACAGGAAATACACTGAATCTAATTTGTCTGGATCTAGTGAAGAATTTGACATTTTGACCCCCTGGAAATTATTACTTGAGGTAGAAGGGACAGGGATTGATCCAAGAATTGTGGTGCATAAGAGGCAGGATAAAGGGAGGTTGATGATGAATTATCTGAAAGCAGAGTGTGTAAAACACACAGACTTTACTAGCAGAACCAGTCTTGGTTTGCTGCTGTTTTCTGGTAATTGAGGAGAAGGAATTGTGTCTGTGTGTGAAATTCCTGATGGTCACAAAGTTCAGAGGTGTTAGTTACACTGAGGAGGAGGGCTGGGTAGCCCTGTGAATTAAGTAACTTCATTGACAGCAGCAATACAAGTGAGATGAAATTCGATAGCAGAAGGTATTGTACTTCAACATAATATCCTTGTCAACTGGAGGATGATTGATTGGAAGAGGAGGAAAAGGAGGAAGGCATTTTGGATATACAGGTCAGTCACAGGGTATGTCTTTAAACCTCCTTATAGCCATTAACAGTATCTGCTGGTCTGGGATATATTGTGAAAAGCATTGCAGGGCAATTCTCATCTGCTTATGTGAGGCACATTCCAGTGTGGCATTCCTGTGCCTTAGCACAGTCTGGCTTTGAGCCAGGCTAAACTTGTAAGGAGGCAGCAGGATTGTTCACTGAAGTTGTCTTCTGGTGGGTGCAGGTATTGATGAACTCCTGCCAGCCATCCCTCAAAAGCTCCTTTTAGCATCAGAAATGATTCCCAAAGAGTTCTCTGTACACCTGGAATGTTCTTAGCCCTCAGAAAGCCAACCTGCTGAATGTTTACCTGTGTACTGCCAGCTCTGCATGTATCTGCTTGCCTCAGAACCAGCTACAAACTGCTTTGCAGTTCTGGATCTTACTGCTGCTTTTATTGAAAATAGTGTTTCTGAGGTAAATCTCCACTACTGATCAAATGAGAATATACAGATGAGTGTAAGAAGTTTGTACCATATCATGTGAAGCAGCTCCAGACTTGGTGGTTGTGATTTGGGGATTCTGCCCACAGTTTAACAATTTCTCTCCTTTAAACCTGAATAATATTTTGTGGGATCAAAAAGAGGTGCTTACACAGGAGGATTTTATTCTTTTCAGTTTTCAAAGGTTTGCTGCAAACAAGGGAACTGTGGAAGGTTGTAGGGTCAGAGAAGGGGAGGAAGAAGTCTGACAAAAGATAAAATATATTTTATAATAGGGCAACTTTAGTATAGGAATGCTACAGCCTCCTCTTTAGCATACTGGATGCATGGACACATATGTAGATTGTGTGTGTGTGTGTACAATACATATATTTCTGAATGAGGTCAAGGAGCTGGAATTTAATATTCTGCACATAACAAATTAACGTAAAATGGTTTGACACGCTGTGGTTCCCCTAAATTAACAGTTAAAAGCATTTTTATATTTTTTATATTTAGATTCCATAGGGATATTGGACGTTTTTCCTTCATCTTACCTTTCCTGGCTTGAATTAACGTGGAGATGTAGGATGATACTCTAAACCATCACGGAGGCAAGTGTACAGCACAGAGACTGCCCATTTGGCTCCTTGTTTCAAGTGCTTTTGCAGAATAGTGTTGGGTGCTTGCCATGTTTGGATTGCAGGCAAATCAAGTTTAAACATTAAAATTCTAGATCCGTATGGGGCCAATAGGCATCTTGGAGACTGCAGGGCACAACCCACAAAAACACTTAGTTGAAGTACTTACAGAATAGAATGGTTTTATCTCGAGTATTAGGAGAAAATACCCTTTATCTTAGATACTGAATGTGAGAGGGAAGGATAATGCTTAACTATGGCCATAATTTTTAATGTATATTAAAAGATCAGGTATGTGAGGCTGCATCTTTGGTAACAAAAGGAAATTTGGGGTTGGTTTTTGTTTGATTCCCCCCTCCCCGACAGTAAAAATCTGCAGTTCTCAGTGGTTGGATCACCATTTAGCAGGATTAGCCCTTCTTCCACCCCTTTTCCTCCCTTCTTACCAGTTAAGGAATTGTGACCTGTGGTGCAGATTCCAGGTGCCAGGGAAGCCTGAGGAAGGCAATTGGGTCCCTGCTTTGTGCTAATAGATCAGATACAAGAACCAGTGGAGAGCTGGCTGAAGTTTAGCAAATCACTTCTTGGGAACTTGAGCCAATTAGCTGGAATGGGTTTAATGATTAACACTTAAGGTGAGAAATCAGGGTGTGTGATTTAGCTTAGGATGTTGGATTAGAATAGTCTCAAAGAATTACCAATTTAGCCTCCTTTGTTATAGAAGCTGAACAAAATATGGGTGACTTGCATAGAACACAAGAGTGTGTTGATTTGAGGTTGATAATATGCCAAGACTGAGTCACAGAAATTCACAGTGGAATTCATTTCAATATAGGTAAAAACTGACCTGAATTCTGAGTTGCTGCTGGATGTTTTATTCTACTTGAGTGCAACCAGTGGTCCAAGGGAGGTGATACCAAAACATGATTCACAAATACCTTGTATCTGATGGAATGCTGCCATACATTATGGTGAAGTATCCCACCTCCAACTGATGAAAGTCAGTTCTGTTCACCTGAACATACAAGTTTTTTACCTGGATAAGATATGTTATGTTCCCATTATCTCTGGTCTCTTAACATTTTCACAAGGACATCAATGGATATATTTGGCAAAATAAACCACTTGGACTTAAATAAAACATTTGGCTCCTGGATGGAGAGTTTAAAGACCTTTTGCTGCCAGATTTAAACTTTCACCTCTGAGGTGTTGTCTTTCAAAACTTACTGTCACTTGTACCAGTTGATAAAGTTGCTCTCATTCCTGCATGGTCATCTGTGATGCCTCCTTGTTTCTCCAGGCTGATAGCTTTGATTTTAAATGAAAAGTGGAACATATTTTCATTCCTCTCTTGTGTTGCAGTTGCTTAGAATTTTGTATGTGAAGAGGTAGGAGGAGATTGGACTTTAAAGGAAGGACAGCCTGTTGTCAGCATAGAAGATATAAAAGCAAAGAAACACGTTACATTCCAAGATGTCTTTTCATTCTTAAATTGCTTTGCCTGTGATCCCCAAATAGGTATTTTGAATTCCTGAAACAGGAATCTAGATTGATCAAATTTCATAAAATGACACTGTGATTCTTTTAAATTTACTTTGGTTCTTCCCTACGAGAGAAAATAGTATATTTCTACTGAATGCATATTTTATTTTTCCAGGGTAATCAATTCTGTATGTGTATTAAGCTTAAACTGAAGTTGAGTGATTTCATCCCCCTGTACCTTCCTGAGAAGGGTGTTAGGAAAAGAAGATACTGGAAAGTAGGAGTAGCAGCCTTTTTGGAGGAGCCTCCTGAAAGAGATGTTCATTGTAGGAATGTGGGGTATCATGGCAGAGTTTGCAGTGATTAATCTGAAACATCTGGGCATAGTTTTTAGGTTGGTATTTCCCAAACTTTTTATGAATTTGAGGCGTTTTTTGTTAGTTTTGTGATCCCAAATACGAGCACAAATGTGCATTCTCACACTTCACTGTCATAGTGTTTTTTACAGAATTTTCTGACCAGGTGATTCAGTTTGGGATAGAACTTCATGGCAATGTAGTTTAAATAAAAAAAAAAGTTTTAGCCTGTTGCTAACAGTGAGATCCCCCAATCCTTTGAGGGGAGAAGTTTTGTGTGGATTTTTGTCCTTTTGGTGTGGTGTAACTTAGTGCAAAGGAATTGTTCTTGGAAGACTTTCTGTCAGTAAGACAGTCCCTTCACTGCCTCCTCCATTCTTCTTCACCTCAAGATGACCAGAATAAGAAAGTTGAAGTGTATTTCAAGGGAAAAGAAATCAAATTATACTAGTCTGACACAATTAACTTGCAAGCTTTCCTAGTGGACTCTTTTCCTGAGCAGCCACTTTCTGGCTTTCGTGAGAAACTCCCGCCCTTCCTTCGTGCTGTGACCAGGCCTGTGTGGCTGCCTTGTCACTGGTGCTTGAGGTAATTTGTCCAAACCCCACTGCAGTCATTAAAAAGACATTCCAAGTGTTGGCATATATACAACTGTATTGTTCCCATAAGTGTGCTGGAGAGAGGATATTTCCTCAAGAGCCCTTAATCAGGCGCGGGACAATTACGGCTTTGACTGCGCCGGTGTTTCTGTTAAACCTTGTGGTTCTTTGCACCAGAAATTCCTCCTGCTCTGAACAAATGGTTTGTGGAAGGAGGTCTCTTGCTGGTTTTGGTCTTGACATCTCTACTTCATTGCTCATGCATGTAAATCCAGAAAGAAAAGGAAAAGGAATCCTCGGAGCACAGCCGTGCCTGTGTGTTCTGATTGAAACTATTAGTGCTCACAGCGTATTTATTTACTATTCTGCCAGCCCTGTTCTATTATTTGGAGGGGGGGGAGCTGTTTGTAGGCTCTTTTAAAAAAATGCATGGAGAATAATATTTGATTTTGTGTTTTAAGACCAGTACTTTGGAGTTTCAGCAAGTTTTTTGTAGAAAACTGTGCAGAACTGGTAATGCAATAGATAATGGAGTAAATGTTGTAGAACTGTAATACTCTGTAGCTTGTGATATATCACCCCCTCAGTTGTGTAGTGTTTTTTTACTGATCTCCACCACAGCTCAGTGTTGTCTCCTTTTGGGATATTCTGCTAAAGGAGTTAATATTAAGTCCTCTGGGTATCAAGGTGAAAATTGTGGTGTTGGAACATTACACAAGATAATGAAAATCCTGGTTTTGTGACTTTACATGAGATATTGCAAACAGTTTTATGCTCTTCCCTAAACTGAGTGTGGTCCAAACAGGCAAAACAAAAGAATGAAACACATAAGCAAGGTGAAAAACCTGTTTAAAATCATTGTTACTTATTGCATAATATGAGAATTAGCAAGCGATTTGACATAATCATTAAAAAAGTGATTTTGAAAGAGGAGAAGGAGGGGGAAAAAAAAAGGTTGCACAGGAGTAAAGGAGAGAGGGGTAGCAAGTTGTGAGGGGGTGGAGGCTGTGAAGGATGGAGGAGATGGGGTTACAAAGGAACTTTACCAAACCTCACCACGAGCACTGTCCCACTAGCAGGGCAGCACAGGGACTTCACCTGTGTTTGCCTGCTGAGCTCCACGGCAGAATTCCTGCTGCTTGGAATGTGCTTTGGCTTATTTAGCACTTCAGAGCAATTCAGTGCTGTTTCTTACAGGCCACCTAATGTGGGAATGGTTTCCTGTGTTTAAAACAAATTTCCACTGTAGTGAGATTATTTTAATAATGCTGTTTATCTAGGAATAAGAGGAATGTGGAACAAAAGTAAATGGAGGCTGTGCACTTGGGGGAGAATGGTGATGTGTTTCTCAGCTGTTTGCTGGTGCAGATTGTATTGTAGTAGCTGGCTAAGGATTTGTTAGTGCCCACCGGTTGTTTGTTGGTTTTTGTTTTTTTAATTGTGGCTTTTTTCCATAACTCTGTAGTGAAAATCAGCATTTTGCTGTGATTGGTTTTTGCACTTATTTCTTCCATGATGTGTGTTGGAGCAAAATGACATTTCTCAGTTAGGTGATTTATTTTGTTTCTTAACTTTCTTTTGTTTAGGGTGGTGTAAGAAAAGTATTTTTAACATTGGTCATTGTTCATTTGTCCATTCTAAAAGGGTGAGTGAAATGAGAAATTAGAGAGAAGTAACCTGTGGAATGAACTATTCTGGAAAACCATTCCCCTGGACAAGTGTCTTTGAGTTTTCAGTACTGTCTTGTGTTTGAGCCTTCATTTGGATTTTGAATAGTTGCTTTCTAGTTATTCTAATGGCTTTAAAGAGAAATTACTGAAGTTTTAGGATAAGACAGCTCAAACTTGCATATCAAATCTTCCATTACTAGTTCTGCATGTTGTGGTTCAGTCACTGTCGTGATGGCTCTTGGTTACTTATGTGTTTGAAAGGTAAATTGTGAATTACAAACAACTTGAAGGCAGATGATGCTTTGTTGTCCTGCACAGTTTTCTTGCTGTGCCAGAAGCAATTGAATAACTCGTAACAAAACTGGAAAAATGTCTGGGGTTTTCTCTCCTTTTTTTTTTCTCCACCCCCCCTTTCCAGATTCTAAGGTACAGATTTTTCTCTTTTTGTGGACTGCTTAGAAGAAAGAATGCCTGACTTGGAAGCCTGCTTTAAAATGCCTTCTGGTTTATGAACTCACATCTTTTTCCCTCCTCCCCGACTTCCCTTCTGTTTTGCAGCCATAGACCTTTTGTATGGGGGTATATACTGCTTTATGTGTCAAGATTACATATACGACAAAGACATGGAACAAATTGCCAAAGAAGAACAACGAAAAGCTTGGAAATTACAAGGTTTGGTTTTCCTGCCTGAATTTCTTGTTTCTGTTTTTAATCATACCTGTCCCTCCCATTTGTCAGTGGCAAAAAACAGTAAGGGGAAGAAAGAGCTCTTTAGAGATAGTAGTGCAGGCCTTGGGAGAGAGATGTTAGATGTTACTTTCCAGGAGTCAGACTGTGGGTTTAACATGTGCACCACACCTAATTGTAGCAAAAATACCTTTATTTTTAATTGCAAAAAAAAAAATAAAATTCTAACATTAATCCTGCAAAACTTGCATAAAATCAAGAGTCAGATCTGTATTAGGTAGCAAATGTAACAGTCTGCTCCTTTAGGCTTATTTACGTGATACAGGCAATAAATCTGTTCCCCTCACATGAAATGCCACCCTTGTGTGTGATTTTTTTTTTTTTTTTTAATTTTTTTTTTAATAGAACTTGCCAGCTTTACTTACACACCTGTGCTTTCATGGTACACGCACAGTGTCTATGTAGAAGTATTTACACACAAATATATGTACACACATTTGTTTTATTCAGTTTGCTTTCCCTAATTTTTTCTTTTTTAGCCTTCACCCCAACAGTGGTTTCTCACTACCAGTGTACAATGACAGGTAAGAGGCGTGGGCTGGCGACGCACCTCACTAACAAGCGTCCCTTTGCTGATTATCCTGCCATTTTAGACATGAATCACAGTTAAAAATGCCAGTTTTATCGTGCAAATCATTTTCCTTTTGTTTGGATGTGTTCCAGTGATTGAATAATTGCAGCAGACTTGATTTCATGTGCCCTTTCCTTGGTAGAACTACTACAAAACAAACCTTTTCTCCTTTTTTGTTTGTTTGTTTGTTTGTTTGTTTGTTTGGAAAGGGGGTATCATTTATGCTAAACTGAGTAGTTTGTAAGCATCAGTTCTAAAAGCTTGTCATCTTCCATTTCCAGTGGCCTCTGGGGGGATGTTTTCTTAAAGTGGGAAAGTCTGTATTTGAAGACAGATGACTTCTGTCTGGTGATGTCTCCTACGGAATCCATGGCATCCTGTTTCAATGTGACAGCCTTAGTCAGGGCTGATATGACTTCAAACCATTCTTAACCTCATTTCCAATTTTAAAAATAGCAGCCAACATCGTATTAAGGAGAGCTTTCCTGATGGCCTGTCGAAAGATAGCTGCCTTACCTTGCTTCCTGCTGCACCTCCCTCTTTTGAGGGAACTGAGCCAGAGGAAAGGAGAATAGTGAGGCTGCCACTGAGTCCTAGAACAAATACACCTTAAAATGCTTTAGCACAAAGCAGTAGTTTTCAGAGCAAGACAAAATGGAAACATGTTTCTAAACCTTTCATTTAGGCTCAGCATCGCTTCTGGAAACTCCTTCCAACCCTTCAAACTGTTGTAACTGCAACAACATAACACATCTTCAGGATTCTATAGAAGAGGAAGCCCCACCAGTTCCTTACTTTTAAATATGCAAATTTAAAGACTTAATTTTTTAGTTATTTTGTCCTTAGCAATTAATGTTTGTGTCTTCTGGACTGAGATGCAGGCAGTTTGTCCTGCAGTGGCCATCAGCCTGTAGCTTAAATTCCAGGGTAATTAGAGCTACAAGATTGTTCATCTGGTCATCTTGGACCACAGAGTTGTGCAGAGGAGGTTGAAGAGTCACCAGGAGGAACTGCCAGGCAGGAAACCTCCTCTGTACAGGTTAACTGACTCATGAATGGCATATTCACATATATACAACATATGTGTATGTTTGTATGTATAAAAATATGTATAAATATGTATAAATATGCACATGGCATCTTCTGGCCCTGCAGAACAAATCTCTGGTGACCAATGAAGACATAAAGTGAAGGAATAGACAACACCACTTTAAATTCCCAGAGTATGCAGTATAGATATTTTTTTTTTAAAGTCATAGCACAGGTTCTTCTGTTTTGTGGCTTTTCACTGTGAAATCATGTGTGTTTCCTCACAAATTTATGTAAGGAATGAGAAGGGGAGACACATGAGAGAGCTAATGGAGAATTATGTCTTGGTTTTTTCCATCTTTCTCCATTGCTTCTACCCATCCCCTCCCTCCCTCATGTTATCTGAAAGATATAAAGAGGGATGGAAACCCTTCTTTCTCCAGATTGAATGTCAAGATGAGTACAAACCCCAAACTCAGTGTCTTGGGTTTATATTTCTACCACAGTTAATTTACCTCAGAGCATGTTGCCAACGAAGAACTTCAGAAGTGAATCCAGTCTGCAAAAACTGAGATTGGCTTAAAAACTGAAGAGCAAATGCAGTATATTTTCAAATTTCTATCCACAGTGCTTGAAGGGTGCTAGTTTATACTTCAGTAGATGCTCACATAACAACATGATGCCTGGAGAAAAAAAACTTTTAAGAAAACCCCCAAATAATCACGAGATTCATTTCATACTCTTGTAGTATTAACTCCCAGTGTGATGAGTTCACGTGTCCGCCTGTAGTTCAGGGTTACACGATGTAACTCTGAACAAGTTGCAACTTGACCATTATTTTTCCTCTGGTATTGAATATTCTCTAATAATGAGGGAGGTGAGAATACACAGAGCCCTTCGTTCTAGTTAATGTTTGAATTTTTGGGAGGGGAAAAGAGGAATTTGCTGAAGTTTAACAAAGTAAACAATGATTACTTGCAAAATTGTAACTTCTATAAACCAGAGCCTTTATTGCCTTTTCCTTTACTCATCCCTATGTCCCTGATGAAGTCTCTGAGAAATGCCAATTTGAGTATTTCACCTAATAAAATAATTCCTTAGATGGAGAATTCACATGCTTACTTTAATCTTTGGCTATTTTATAGCATCATTCTAAAAAGTACTAATTTTCACTTCTCTAACGCTGTTTTTCTTTAATTGTAAATGGTGACCTGTGCATGGTTTGCAAATCTTTGTTTAAGGTAGTTTATATTGGAGTTTTTGGCATGCTTGTGAGTGTTATTAAACCTTTTATTAAACCTTTTTCGGTTTTTTTGTGTTTTGGTTGTTTTTAATTTTTAAACATCAAACCATTCCTAATAAATGGTTCTGTCTTTTTTCCCAAATTTTCAAGAGTAGTAAAACCTCAGTATTACTTTCAAATTATACAGCTGGAAGAAAACACTTTTTAATTTTTGTATCTGACTTAACTTGTGCTTTTTTCTAATGAAAGGCTTCTGCAAGAATGTTTTCTCTCTGGTTTTGCTCTGTGCCATTAACTGTACATGGTTTTCTGTTTGCTTTCATTTCTTTTTAACTGAACAATACTTGATTCTCCCAGAACCTTTCAGAGTGATCCAGTATGTCATGTTTAACCTTACTTAGGGTTGCTCTTGTGAAATGCTTTGGTCCCCATCCTCTATAACCATTTAAGCTCTATAATTATATATATATATATAAAAATATATATGAATAGTCCTGCTGACATATGTGGACCTATTGCATGGCTAAAGTTGAGCGCACATGTGTTTCCAGGTATGAATTTTGTTATATTTGATTTAAACCAGGATTTATATATATATCCAAGGGGGTTTTTTTTAAATTTTATCATGAGAGTTCATTGCAACATCACGTGATCCTGATTGTGTTTGGCCGTGTTTTAACTATGGAGAACCCAAACACAAGAGTTTACAGCTGCCCAGTGCAACTGCTGGTACTAACAAGGTGTTGAAAGTTATTTCCATAAATTCCTAAGGGAGCATTTTAAATCTGGTTGCTGGAGGCATCAAATACCAAACCAGTTGGAAGCCAGTGTTGTGTCCTGTGTGAACTGTCCATATGTGCGTCTCCAAAGGGTCTCCCACGCGTTGCCTCTGCAAACCTACAGTGTGTTCAAAGCTTTGCAGCTCTGTCATCTCATCAGTCTCTCAGTCATTCCCTGCCTTTTCTGTTTTCCTGGGTGTGTGGCTTGATGCTGAACCTTGGATAAAAGAAAGGGACTGCATGATTCTGGTATTCTCCCTTACGCTCCTTGAATAATCTGTTGTTGAATCAAATAAAGTGAGAGACGGGTGCATTTGTGTAAATAAGAATTCTCTAGTCCTCAAGAATCCAAAAATGAGACCTTCTCTTAGTAGAAGCTGGAGGGTCAGTAGTAACTATGAACTGAACATTTTTGGGAGGGTAGCTTCTGACAAGCATAGCAATTTCTGAAAATGAAGATCAAAGAGCTATTAAAATTTAATGTATATTATGCAGAATGTGTAAGCCTCCAGCTATATTTTTCTACTCTCCTTCTTTTCATATATATGATTTATAATTTATTTTCTGTAGCACAGCACTGTTTCTGCTCCATGCACTGTGTGAAAAATAACTCTTAATTGACTTTAATCCTCAGTTTTAGAATAGATTGCTTGTCATCTTATTATTCTTTATTTTCAATGCCAAGATGCCTTTGTGACTCAGAATAATTGACCTTGCATGGTAATTTCTGTGCTACATAAAATGCTGCAGCAGTACTTGGCTGGTCAGCACGTGAGTCTTCACTGTTGTGTTTTTCTTGTATCAGGTTTACACCGAACACAACTCTCTGCTTATTTCAAATCTGTTCTCTGTGCTGCTTACCTGACTCATTTCTACTGCACTTTCCTTTGAACAAAAACAATGTATTGGAAATAGTGTTGATGTTTAAAGAGAATAATGACAGATTTTTAGCTGCAGTTCATGAGAAAGAGTAGTTTAATATTTGGAGAGTTTTGGCTGGTTGGTGGAGGGAGGGTGGTGTCTAAACCTGCTACTAATTGCATTTTTAGGAGATGCCATATGTCAGTAAAGCAAATCTCAAGAATTAAAACTTGATAATGTGCAATCTTACATTAATGGTAAAAGGAGAGGTCATACTCTAATGATATATCCTAACACATGTAGTAACTGTTTAGTGTATTGAATTAGTAAATTCTGCTGTTCTGTAAAGATAAAGCCTATATCTGTCCATTAAGTTGGGTCAGCTTAGATTTATTTAATAACTTGTCAAAATTTGGTGATGAGATTTCTTGGTTATCTGTATCTTCTAAAATCATATGGTGGTTCTGTCATTTAACCTCCTCTGAGCACAAAGAAAGGTATTTTTGAGTAAAAACGAGTTTGTTCTTGTGCTGGAATTTCTTTTTAACTGGAAGGAGGATTATAATCCGATAATGGAAAGTTTATTGACCTAGCTATTCTTTATAAGTAAAGAAATGCTCTTTATTTTTTCTTCCTTCATACTTGTTGAAAAACGGGTGATGCCTTTCTGAACCATATTTCTGGGAGGAGGGATAGAAAGCAATGAGTTTCCTGTAGTTGTACATAGATCAAATCTAACCTAATGGACAGCACTTTAAACGTTGTTGAACAGAGTTTTTAATCCTTTTACTAAACAACTCCCTGAAACTTTCTTTTCTTCTGCTTAGGCATTGGAGAGAAGTATTCGACATGGGAGCCGACCAAGCGAGAGTTAGAATTGCTACGACACAACCCCAAGCGGAGAAAAATAACCACAAACTGCACCATAGGTAAGTTCCAGAAATCCTCTCCAGAGCCAAATTCTCAGTCACTGGTATGCTCAAAATTCTGTGCTGTTTTTCCATAAATATTTTTACCCTGATGTAATTGTAGTGGATTTCTGTAAGCTTTAGGATAACAAAATCAGTTTATTTTATACTGCCTTTCTCATGCTGTGGAAGGATATCTTTTCTGTCACGTCAGGTACTGGTGATGATTCAGCTGTGTAACAGCTACAAAACTTAATCTTTTTTTGTTTTACACTGTGCTTGTGAAGAGAAATGACTGATGTTAGCTCAGCCTTCACCAGAGATCCTGTGCAGGGATATGAAGGGAAATCCTGTAGGTGATGTATCCTTAACCATAGCAGCCTGTTGGTAAATCTGGTTTTAGCAGACAGAAGCAGCACAGATGTCTTCCTGCTTCGTGTTCTAAACTCTAAACAGGATTTCTTCAATTGCACATGGACTCTGAAAAGTGATTTGTTCTCCAGTGTGCGTCAAACAGCGGGTTTGAAATGCATCTCAAAGGTTTGATGTTCAGTACTCTGGAGCAAAGAAGTCTCTGAAATGTGGGTGTATCTGCTTATTACTGGAGAGTATTTGGGTAAAGGCAATGGAAAATTAATAGTTTTCCCAGTTTTTTCCCTGCTACTTTAAGTTGGAGAAGTAGGGGGAGCTAATAAAATTAGCTTCGTGACAAGCTCGAAGTAAGATTAACTGACATTTTTCTGTTAAATTCACAGTAATATTTTCGTGGTGAAGGTTGGAGATAATGGTTAATGGTACAAGGTTGTTAATGGCACAGGGTTGATCATGTGAGTATAGACATTGGAAACAGGAAACTGTTTAAAATTTTTTTCCCAATTGTAAAGCTAAGTATTGTTTTATGAAAATACATCACACTTTCAGCACATTTGCATTTGTCAAAATACACTGAACATACCTGCTAAAACTTTCTAATGTCATTTTTCTAATACAGTAAGTCATACTGAATCCAAAGTATGGGTGTATTTATTTGGAAAGAATGGACTGAGAAGCACAGAGTAAGTTGAAAATGTGTCAAAAATAGTAATTCTGAAGAAGGAACCTATGCATTTGCAGTAGTGGGACAGGGGAGACAGCTGGAAAAACATCTGGACTTTGGAAACTTCAAGCAGCCTAGGAAAAAATGACGAGGCAAAGATTGCTTGCATCATGTTCACATTGGGATCTTGTGTTTTGTGAAAGCCCAATGTGTTTTGTAAAGAATGTCACAAATTACTAAAGATAATAGAACTGCGCAGGGGGAGAAGAAGTTTGATAGAATTTTGAAGGTTAACGTGACCTTTGTGAAGAATCGAAGCACATTTCTGTGTTTCTCTTTCCAGTCTGAAGGAATGCTCTGCCTGCTCTTAAAGGATTTTAAATTTTTCTGGCTGTTTAAAAAGGGACATGTCTGGTTGCGTGAAATCTCATCCGAGGCTGCCTGGGCGGGGGAGCTCCCGGAACAGGGGGACGAGGGAATGACTGATCTCTTCACTTCTGCAGGCGTGCTTTTAAGAATTTCTCCTACTGAGCCCTGGAGCTGCCTGTGTGCTGAGATTTAAAAAGAGGGGGGGAAAAAAAAAAATCAAAGCACCCAGGAGACATAATGCAGTTTTGGGCTGCAGTTAAAAGCAGACGACTTGCTTTCTTTCACAAAACTGCGTTGGGGGTTTAGCTGAAGGAAGAAAAGACCTGCCATTGTCCTTGAGCCTTTTCTCTCCATCTAACCTGCTGCTAAATATAAATCTGATTTAGAGTCTTTTTGCCTTCCCTTCCCTCACATTGACTTGTCTGTTTGCAGTTTCCTATCAGTGAAGAGCCCTATTTGCAGACTGAAATGCTGCAATTAGCTGGACATTCTCATTTCTCACTTTTTCTAATACTCCATTCTTTTGACATCCAGTTTTTCTCAATCCCACAGCAGATATTAGTGAATCCAGTTTATCTTCAGAGGTAGGTAAATGGCTCAGAGAACAGTCATCGTGTCCAGTTTTATTGGTTCTGAAAATGAAGATGATGTTGATAACCATCTCTGCACATCTGTTGAGCACTTCTGTTTACACAAGAGTCTGTTAAAACATAACCAGCTGCCTTTTATGTGCAAAATGCTCCTTGCAAAGCTGTTTTTAGGGGAAGGCCAGGGGTGTCTGTGGCTTTCTGTCCTACCCCCGGAGATCCACGGATGTCACTTGGGAGGTGGGATGTTTCACTGCTCTGTGATGCCCCGGAGTGGTTTTTGTGCCAACACCTGTTTCAGCATTTGTGTAAGACAAAGTGTATCAGTGTTATAACTAAAATATGCAGCACAGTACTCTGAAACCTGGATGGGTATGGCCTTGAAAGGATGTACATAACTTGCATGTGAAGGACTTGCATATGATTTTGAGCCCTAATAATGAAATACATTAAACGTGATGATGTTCATATCTAGAACACGCTTAGGTGGTAAAATATGTTTTGTTGTGGTTGCCTGTTCTATCTATTACTTGCATGACACTCATTTAGGTGGATGTTTTACTCGGTACACAGATGGAATTTTTTTTATCCCAGTTTTGTAGCAGTCTCACAGTGCTGCTTAAACAGCTGGATGTGTCTGCTGCTTTTTGAGCTCTTGGAACCTTTATACAGCTGCAGGATCCTTTTGTCTTTCATCAGCACCATGAATTAAAACTGAAGAATACTCAGACATGAGATGAATATCTTATAATGGAGGCTTGAACTGGTAGTTCCTTAGAAAAAAACACTCTGCAAAACTCATAGCTTTTGATTTTTCTACTTGAGGGACAATTTGAAACCCATTGAAGAAGGAACTTCTTGTTCATATCCTCGAAAAAAATGAAACCCCAAACGAAAAACTTAACAGATACCCATAAATTTTGCTTGGTTCTCTTTTAAAATGCCATGTGTTTTCATCTCATAGATGCTTTTCCATCTCATAGTAGCTTTTTCCAGCTTGTAAAAAGATAGCACAGGTAACTTCCCTTGAATCACTGTTTTACCATTGAGTGAATTGCTCTTGAAATGAGAACTCACACGAGGCACTGCTGCAGGCTGTGGAAACTGTGCTGATTCCACCTTTTGGGATATGAAGGGCTGTTCCCAATGTTGCTTGTAAGCGTCTTCAAAGTGACTTGGAACACACTGTTAACCGAGTGGAAACGTGGAGGTGTCCTACAGGCAAAAAGACACAATGAAAAATCCTTGCAGTGTGGATTTTACGTGGGACGTTTCATGTTCTGATGTCCCAACAGACTGGAAATTTTATAGAGCTTCTGTATTTCAAGGCATTCAAGAAGAATGTAGGGTCTGCTCTGACCATAAATATGGTCTGTGGTAGCAACGCCAGCCCAAGGCATTCTCAGACCTTGTTCTACCCCAGACATGACCATGCTGATTTTTTCATGTGCTCCCTCAACTGTTTTCAGGTGAACCAGATTAGGCTGAAGGGATGGCAAATTGTGGGGAAAGTAGAAATTTCCTAAGTTACTTTACATTGCTCTCAGCAGCAGGACTGAATCCTGTCCTAGACTATTCAATTCATAGAGAGTTTTATCCATAGAAATGCTTGTTTTAATTTTGGATTGAAGCTGATGTTTCAAGCATCCCATAAACGCCAAAGCTTTTGTATGGAAAAATTAGATAAAACTTAACAATTGTTAATCTACAATCTAACAGTGTAAAAGAAAAGTCTTATTTCTTCAGTCTCCTCCTGCCTGTGAAGTGGCTGCCCTCAGCAAGGGAGGGAAGCAACCAAGCCCCAAATGCACAAGCAAATCCTTTGTTATAGGGTTGAACTAGAAGTGATACAATATCTTTTGGGAACTATTTTCCAAGCTCATCTTGCTCTGCTGTCATTAATACCCCCAGCAGATCCGTTCTCCTGAGTACATCAAGTATTAGCTTGGGATCAGCTGGTCTCTGATTAGCATATGAAGTGACTTTGTGGCTAAAGATGGGTATATTAACAATGGGGAGAATTAGGCTCCCAATGCACGTGGGTAATTAGCAGGAGCCACCTGGGATTCCCATTTGCAGTGTTGCAAAAAGGCAGAAGAAGGGACAGCCTTTCCAGGAGACTGAGCAAATCCTCTTCAGGAGGAGTGATGGGGTGGGGAGAGGTGGCAGAGCCAGAACTGCCTGGGAGTAGCAGGTGGGTTTTGCAGCTGCAATAATGCTGAGCAGCCTGGTGGGACAAAGAGCAGCATGAGTGGAATAAATATTGCAGCAGAACTCCTGTGTAAAGGTGGCAAGGGAAGAGGAACAGTGGCCTGGAAAATATTTCTGGTTCTCTAGACAAGCTACCAGGAGCATTTGTGCTTTTCTAACTTGGAGGTGTTGAAGGCTGCATTAGTACTTGGGTGTTTTTGTGAATGTACCAGCTTTTGGGTGTACTTTTTCTACTTGAGTGGTACCTAAGGTAGCTCAAGTGGAAAAGTGGAATGAAAAACAATGGCTTGGTACAGCACTATAGTTTTAGCTGTAGCTTTAAATTTAAATTACTGAGTTGTAAGCAGTAATACTTTGAAATCATGACTGCATGAAGTGCACCTTGAATAGAAATCTGATTTTTGAATTCTTTTAAACTGCTGTGTGAAGAAGGAAAGGAAAACCACCTTTAAGACTATTCAGGTGAATGTTTCTTCTGTGACTGTTTTCTACCTACCTTCATGGTTAGAATGGTTGTCTGGTTGGAAAAGTGTTTCCTAAAAGGTTGAAATAGTAAAATCAAAAAATGATACCCTTCTATCAGGGAGATCCTTCTGTTCCTGTTTTACCTTGTCATGAGCTCTGACCATTGGGCTGAGTTGTATAATATTTTTCCTAGGTCTAAAATTGATAAACCTGATCATAAAAATAAATTTAAAAAGCCCTTTCCTCCCAAAGCTCCCAGGGAATTCTAAAAAAAATTAGAGGGGCGTGAATATTTTAAGAAATCTGAAACATAAACAGTGATTTCCTCGTGGAGTTTTGTATAGATTTATTTTCAGAAAGTCTTGTTGGACTTTCTAAGCTTAGCTCTTTATCAATATAACATGTAAAGGTTTTTTCTGCAAAAGGCTTTTTGAGAAGAAATTCGAGGTTGGATGTTTCAGTTGCTTTTTTGTGTATTGACTGTCTGAGAGTTTGTCACCTGGTTTTCCAAGGCTGGTGCCAGAAAGCAGTTTGCATTGCTGCAGTAATGTCACTGTGTGTGGTTTGTCTCCACAGCCCTTGATTGAGTTATCTGTGATTTAATTGCTCCTGAGTGAGATTAGGGACAACCCAGTTATCAGTGAAGTCCATGCAGCGTTTTTTTCCTACTTGGAGTGAGCAAACTTTTGTTGTAGAAACTTTTGTTAGAGAAAAGTCAGTCAGGTTACCTTCCCATCTGAAGAGTTTACTGATTAACAGCACTTCCTCAGAATGCCTGACCCCAGGCCAGCTTCACTGAGGAACAAGGGGGGGTTCTACTCTTATTATCTCAATATTTGTTTGAATTTTAGGCCCCCTTTCAGAAAGAACATGAGCTGATGTCACTCAGTGTATGAGTTGTCCTGTTGATGTTTTCATTTCATGTCATGCTTTTGCAGGGACATACTCTTTTTAACGATCATTGAGAGCCAAACTCTAAAAAGCCTTTCTGATGAGAGCAGTGAGAATTTACCATGTTTCACCCTCTCATCCTTCCATCTTGGTGCTGCTCTTCAGGCAAAGGAACTGGCACTGCACTGCTCTCTAATACCTGCTGCAGCTGGGGCACTTTCTTCCATCGGGGATGACAGGACAGGTTTTCTCTTCACGCTTTTTTTTGCTTCCCTTTGATTCCAGCCGTGTGGTCCCAGCCTCTCCTGGGCGCTCAGGCTGGTTGCAGAGTCTGCTCAGTTTCTAAACTTGGCAGAAAACATGGTTTTTTTTTGTTTTGGTGATTTTGCAAGAGCTGCCTTCTCCTGTGTTACTGCACTCAACAAAGGTTCTGACACGTGTGCAAAGCTAGCTTAAAGTAGTAAGGCTTAAAATTAGAGTAAGCCAGAAAGTTGATCTTAAACAAAAAACCAAACTTTTCAGGCTTTTAGCATCCCGTGTGAAGAAGGTAAATTCTTTCAGAAGCTGAAACTTGCAGGGCATGTATTTCAGCTTGTAAAGATTAGTGAAAGAAGGATTCAGATTCCCTTAAGAAAGAACTTTTCCCCCAGGGGTTTAGTCCTGCTGTCAAGTTAAAATACCCAAACAAGTTGAAGTATAAACCAGTTAACAGCTCTTCTCCAGGGGGTATCAGGCATTAGTAGTGGGATAGCTTGGAAAATAAAATTATATATTCAAGGAAATCACAGCTACTTCTAGCCCTGGTTAGGCTTCATGGTATATTAGGGTGGATCTTCTTGCAGTACCATCTGGATTGTTGGAGAAACCACCAGAGTAACTTCTGTAGATCTGGAGTGTTCTTAGCAGCTCTTACAAATATGATGCTTTGAGATTGTGGGGTTATTCTTTTTCAGCATCTGTGTACAGAATAAATCCTTTGCCTTGGTTCCTGTAAAAAATAACAAAATACCAAAGCAGTTTTGAGGAGAAGTTACCTGGAAGCTTGAGATTGGTGGTAGGTTGGCACTGGAACTGCTTTTGCAGTGATAC
Source organism: Pipra filicauda (assembly GCF_003945595.2). NCBI lineage: Eukaryota > Metazoa > Chordata > Aves > Passeriformes > Pipridae > Pipra > Pipra filicauda. The sequence continues at coordinate 674,696 of NW_024104339.1, read as the reverse complement.
ATTAAATGTGTTCTGGAAGAGATTTTCGGGTTCAGGGTCTGCTTGATGGTTTAATTTGTATGGCTCTATGTGGAATAAGTTTAGTTTAAAACAGAATAGCAAGCTGAGTAGAACCTCTACTGCCTGAGGAGGGGTGGGTTTTCATACAATTTTAGAATTCTTAAAAAAAAAAAAAAAATTTTTGACTGTAAAGTTTGTTTGGCATGATTTGTTAGTGGAGAAATAAGACCAAAGAGAGATACCAAAATATAGGCCTGTGTGTAGCTGCAGTAATATAAAATATTGCAGATGAAGAAATATTGACATAAGCATCAAAGTTTGTGAAGCTGGAATTCCAATCTCCAGGGATATTTACCTCAGCTAAACCCCCTGCAGACTGTACAAAGTTAAAACTAGTTGTATACGAAATAAGCAGATTGCAGTTGAATTTTTCTGTGATCCTGGAAATTTGCCATTCCTATTACTTGCATAGAAAATACTTTAATTTTGTAACTCTAGGTGGCTCTTGGGGATTGGAGGCAGAGGAAGACACGCTGTGTGAGTTTGCACAATGTGAAATTCCTTAGAAGATGAGGTTCTTGATCCAGGGCTTGGATCACGTTCCAGACTTCTAATTCAAACCCGATTTTCCTCCTCTGGACTTCTAAGAAGTGGATCCATGGTTGTTACTGAACCAGACACATCTTTTTTATTTTACAGACTGTGTTTCAATTTGACTTTCCTAAATTGTGTTCTGTATTTCTTCAGGTGAAATTTCATCACTTGGATCCAGTTGGATAAAAGCACCAAAAAAAAAAGCCCTTTTTTTCCTCGTAGATGCTGATTTCATGTCTAAAATGTTTGCTGACTCAATTATTTGATTTAGTTCTTTCTCCAGTGGTAATTTTTTTCCTGTGCTGTGCTTTCTTCACTAAGTCATTATATAACTTCAGTATATAGTGAGAAAAGTGGCCTTTTAATGGAAAAGGCAGTTGGTGTCAGTGACTTTGTCAGCTTCTGCTTGAACAGGTTTTTATGGAAATGGGAGATTTTTAATCAAGGAAAACCCAACAGCAATAGCCAGAATTTATTCTGGGCCTCTGAGCAAAATACCTTATTTAGGTTTTGGTTGTTTCAAACCAAAGAAAACATATCAGGGCATTTCTTTAAATTAGTCTGTAACTTAAAAAATAAGCAGTGGGTGCTCACAGGAAAGCAGAGGTGCTAAAAGCACTCAGCTTCCTGCATGTGCTGGAACAAAATGCAGACCTTGCCCTCCTTCAGCAGCAAACCCTGAGCTTGGCAGCTCTGTCACCTTTTCTCTTGACCACACCATGGCAAGCAATAGGATGTTGCTCTTTTTGTCCATGTCATGTGGGGATCCTCCAAAACACAGAACCTTTCTTGAATTGGAGGGGATGTTTTCATTGTACAGTGGTGCAGCCAATGCAGTTACTTTCATAATCTCTAAATCAAGAGCCAGATAAGGAAGTTCAGAATTAGCCTTTGTGGCTGCACTGATTATAGTTTAACATGTGCCTGTCATCTTGTTGCAGACAGAGGCGCGTCCTGAGCGTGAGAAGGTTTTTCTTCTGTTAAAAAACCGTAGACTCATGGATTGGTTTGGTTTGGAAGGGGCCTTAAAGCTCATCTCATTCCAACCCCTGCCACAGGCACCTTCCCCTATCTCAGGTTGCTCCAAGCCCCGTCCAACCTGGCCTTGAACACTTCCAGGGATGAGGCAGCCACAGCTTCTCTGGGCAACAATCCTAAAGAAACTTTGATTAACCACTGTATTTTAACCTGATTAACTCGGTGTCACCACAGCAAGCGTGGCATTTTCAACAAGGCCAGTCATCCCCATCTCAGTTTTGTTCTTTTGTGGATCACTTTTGGATTATATTTACTCTGACCTTCCATTCTGCTCTTTCCTATCTGCTTCCAGAGTTGGGTTTGTGTGGACAGAAGGTAGATACAGTATATACTGAAAGCAGGAATATGCATAAACAGCATGTGGCATGGTTTGTGTGTTGTGGATTGTTGGACGAGCTCCGTGCCAGTTCATCAACAATAATTTGTGCATATTAATATATTTGGATGCATTTAATTTCATTGGCGGTTAGCCTGCTCCTTAAGTTATTAATTTGTGAAATCTGTTTTGAGGAAGGGGGAAAACTTGTCGGCAGCATATGGTGTGATACTGGGGGGAAAGGACGGCAGCGGGTGTGAAATTTTATTTTGTCAGTTTGGTGGGAGTACCTCTTGTTCCTTACGGGTGCCATCTGCACAGGGCTCTCGCTGCAAGGCTTGTGCTTCTGTGCAGAGCACGCAAGAGCTCGCTGAGCTTTTAAGTTTGGCTGCTTTGGGGGAGGGAAAAGAGAATATTTTATTCCGTGCCACCTTTTGAAGTGTTTTATTTTGTATAAAGGTGCTTCTTTGCCATTTGAAAACACCTTGAAGGGGTCTGCAGGTTAACTGGCTTTTAAAGGCCGGTGTCACAATGCTCCAGATCGATCATTCAGGCGCTTTGACAAGCACAGTTGCTGTTCTTTGCCTGCTACTGGTATTTTTTTTGATGTTGGGTGTCTTATGTCTGTTCTCTCTGACCTTCCAGCAGTTATGAGATTAATCATTAGTTTCATGCTCTGGTTCTTAGGACTTTAATGTCTTGAACTTTGCTTTGTGTAGGGTGTGTGAGAGAGGGCAGCTCCTGATTTGGTTGCCTGGTTGCTTTAGGAGCTTCTCCATAACTTTATTCAGCTTGAAATTCATTCAGCTCTGTGTATCTGAGTGGTTGATTAGCACCACAGTTGTGAGGGCTCTGGTTTCACTGGTAATTAAGGCATTTTGTGCAGTGCATACAGTTGTATGTGAGATCTCATGTTGTGTTTTCTGCCGTGCAGAAATAGGTGCCTTTCTGTTTCCCAAGCTCTTGATGTGGCTGACATGTTTCCACATCTCTAGTTGAAGGGGTCCCTGCCCATGGTAGGGTTGGAACCAGGTGATCTTTAAGGTCCTTTCCAACCCAAACCATTCCAGGATTCTGTGATTCTGTCTTTCTCCTCCAGCCAATTGATCCTTATATGTTACAGGGATCAGATAATGCTTTGATATTTAATAATAGATGTGATCATGTCCAGTGCCATATATAAAAGATGTTTTCTTCTCTTGCTTGTTCTGAAAACTTGAGCTCCAGACTGTGTGTGTGCATTCCTCAGTGTTCACTCACTGCTCAGATTTCCTGACAGAGTTGCAGCTGGTTGAAGCACAACAGGCAAAATTTCTTCAGTGGGTCTTGATACGCCAAGATACCAATTCAGAGAAATTTGGTACAAGTTCTGCTGCAGAACTTAATGTCTTTTTCAGCCTTTCTCATTTCAGCTGAGAGAATCAAAAAGAGAAATGCTTGCTGTGGATGATTACATGCTGTGTAGCTCTGGCTTTGAGAACATGCTGCATTGGTTTCTTCTTGAGACACTTGAGAGAGAAAAACAATTTAGCAATGCAGATGGTCAGTAAAAATCCTGAAATGTGAAATTACAGATATAAAACCTGACACTTTTCATACTCTTGAAGAAAAAAGGCCTTTATTTGCAGAGTACTCCTGGGCCCTTTTCTTGCGAGGTGAGTGACTTACCAAAATGTTCTAAACTATTCTTGCACTATGCAGAGATCCTGCTTTAACTCCCCATTCCCTCTCCCCCACATTTATTTTAAACTTAAACTTGCTGTGGGAGACAGTAAATTCATATAGATAGAGAAAACCAGTGATACCCCAGGATCTTCTGCAAGATACTCATTTTAGGAGCTTTTGTAAAGCTATTGCTGTTTGAAGTATTATATTTATTGTAATTCAGAAGTCTGACATTGCTAGTAGAGGAGCTTATCTGTAGATTTTATTGTGTCTGTGTATATTCAGTATTGATATTGTTGCAGTTCTTAAACTCTGCCTTACTTTGTTTACGTAGATGAGTCTGGAACACTTCAGAATAGAAGAGCATCAGGGAATATTGCAGGATCTCATCACTGAAGAGTTTTAAGAACAATTCAGGGAAACATTTGTCAGGAATAATATAGGTAGTGTTAATTTTGCTTTGAGGTAGATGGTTAGACCAGGTGACCTCTCAAGATCTTCTATAACTGTTTCCTGTGATTTTAGTAGAAGATTCAACGTACTTTTCAGTGGTTTGGTCAAAACCCCTCACTTTTGTTTTGGAAGCATGTTTTTTAATTCAAATTCAGAGGGAAGAGACACTTGTAGTCCCTTGTATTGCTTGAAACAGATCCTCTATTTACATGGGCCATATGAAAAATTAACCTTAAGAGGTTTGTTTGTTTGTATTGCCAGATATTTTAGGAATGCTGACTCATTTTACCAGGCTGAGGGTGTGCACAAAGGAGCCAATTACCACCAAATCAGAGGGAGGAGAACTTAAAGGACATCAAGTGCTCCTGCCTGATCTGTGTGCTTGGTCTTAACCCAAGTGTGCAGCCACTGCAAAGTAATGAGAAGCTGTAACCTCACAGCTTGGTTTACTGTGCCCAACCCGTTCTAGGAGATCACTTGCCTTGTTTGAAGTGCTCTGAGCATGGAGAAAAAGAAATAAAAATGAGCCTAACTGGTCAGTTCTCCCCCAGGAATCAGGGGGACACGGTGCTTGCACATCACTGAACACACACAGCATCCACAGGTAAATGAAATCATAAACAACTGTGCCCTAAGGCAAAGAATGGAAACTCCTCTGGGCTTGGAATGGCTCCTGTTTTGGCATCATTAGTTTGGGAATTGGCTCAGAGATGTACATGCTGTAAGTAGAGTATAGAGAGTACTTTGTGCGTCTGGCACACTGTGTGCACTCAGGAGTCGTCTGGCTTGGGGGTTTGTTTCATCTGTGCAATAATAGTATAAAATGATACACTTTTTCTGTTTGATCATACTCTGGATAACTTATTTGATCTGTTTGCTCAAAGGATGTCACTCTCCCTTAGGTTCTTCCAACAATGTGTGTCCAAGTAGGATGTGTGGAAAGGCGCAGCTGTTGCTCTGTGGAAGGATCTGTAGTAAAGCCACCTTTGGTACTCATTGCTTAGAGATGTCATTTTCCTCCTAAATCTGGTAAAATTAGGCCTTTCTTGAGTCTCATTTCCATTCGTTGCTGGTTATTTCTATGTCATTACTAGAAGTTCTTTGTTTAAATAAGCTACAAACTTGGATTTCCTATGCTGAACCCTTGGTCCAGTGTTAGGCAGTTGGTTTTAACTGAAGGTGCAACACAACACAGGGGCCCTGCTGAGCTCCTCCAGAATTGATTTATAACACACTTGAGAGCTGCAAACTGAAATTTTTCTTGACACACACTGGCAGGTGTGACACAAAGGAAATGAACTGAAATACCAGATCCAGGCAATCCCTCAGCATTATCCTGTGACTTTTTTTTGCATTACTCAATGGAGTGAATGATGCATTGAGCCACAAATGCAAAAGCTCATACAGAATCCTTATGTAGCCTAAAAATGACATTTAGAAGAGTTAGCAGCCCTCATTGTGGCAGCAGATGTTACCTGTTCTCCATCCCAAGTGGCAGCAGGGTGGGTAATTTTGGTTTCCAGAGCCATGTGGTAGGAATAGGGATACAGGCATTAGGGCCAGTCCTGTTTCACTGCCCAGCCTGTGGCTTTTGGGTACCTGCCCGCTCTGGGAGTTTGTTACAGGACAGGGGAGGAGGGGGGTTAGTTTTTGAGAGAGGCTGAGAGTTCCTGCAGTTCTGTCACTGTCTGTCTGTCCTGACCCATGGTGAGCTGTGTGAACCTGCTCAGAGGGTCAGAGACTCATCGCTCTGTGCAAGCAGTGAGCTCATCCCCCCAAGGTGAGACTGCTTTTTCTCTCAGACAGGCAGAGTGAACTGTTACACTGTGGAGTTGGCATCAGATGGGCTTGGCTGTCGTGTGGAAATGCCCTCACCTTCCTGCTCTTGTCTGAGCTGGTCCATGTGGTTTGGGTCAGTAATACTGGTCTGAAGGTGTGAGCAGTCACGGGGTGAAAAAGTGGAAGGGGTGTTACACACCTCCCCTGAGTCAGGGGAGCTGCCTTTGGAACCACTCCAACAACTGGGAGTCCCAAACTCCCTTATTGCAATGTTTTCTAACTGTGAGACAATTATATTTAATATCTAATTAAATTTTACTTCTTGTGAGCTCAGTCTTTTTTTATTATAGCTTTGGTAGGTCACAAGAGTTAATTACAGTCCTCTTTGCTATGGCCTGTAAAATACTTGAAATTTGTCAGCCTGGCTGTTCCTCCACCAGCATTATCTGGTTTTAATTAATTAACTCAACCAGTGGGTTCTTCGGTTGTTTCTCCAGTCTCAGATATTAACTCCATGCAAATTTTTGTTCATTTTCTTGATTTCTCACCAGTTTGCATAGATTTCTTTTTAAAATGGGTGCTCAATTCCAGACATCATCCAGCTGAGGTTTACCTGTCACCAGAGCAGAATAATGACCTCCAGGCTTTCTCCTATTCCTGTTAAGTTTCAAAATGCTGTTTGTCTCTGAACTACAGCTCAAGATCAAGTTGTCTAGGCTGAGTTGCTGTAGCCATTGCTCTTTTTGTTGTGTTTGTCCACTCAGTTTTTCTTGTTTCCTACTTCACAATTGTTCTTATTGAATTTAATTGATTTCAGATAGTTTCTCCCTTTAACAAGTTACTTTTGAATTATTGTTTTGTCTTCCAATTACATTTGCACTGTCTTGATGTGGTTTGTCCCTTCTCTAAGTGTATGTTGTGTGATGTCACCGAGCTATTGAATAAAAATAGCGAATACAATCAATTCCCTGTTAACTAAGAGGGGTGGGGACAAACTAAATGCTGGAAAAACATTATTGGTGTCTCAGTAAGTGCTGTTGTTTTCATTGTGGTGTGGATGAACTAGATCCTCCTCACAGACATGCTAGAAAAATGTGTTCATCTCTGCTGCTGAACTGCTACAAACATCCTTGTGCATTTATCCTGACAAGCTAATGTAGGTGGGTTCTTGCTTAGTGGTAACTTTTCATGGATTTATGAATAAATTTTAATGGAGAAAAAGAACAAAATCATTGACTTTTGAATGGCAATCCTAACACAACATAAAGGATAAATTTGGAAAGTCTCCTGTGAATGCTGAGGTCACTCCAGAACTGCTCAGCTGCACACAAATATGCCAGAAACTACCAAAAAAAAAGACTTCAAGTTTCCATGTGAACCTGAATAAAGTACTTAAACATGCTTTTAAGTGTTGGATTTAAGTCAAAACACTTAAAGTGAGATTTTTCTTACAGACAGCAAAACTGGGAAATGTGAACTGCTGTGTTGTTTTGGAATTTTTTGAACCACCTTAAAATCTGAAGGGTGGGGGATTAACTCTCTTTTAGAAAAAGCAAAACCCACTGTTGTTGCTCAGGAGTGAGTACCTTAAGAAAAACAAGCATCTAGTTAAGGTTCCAGTGTGCATTCAGTGCATGGACTATATTTCCCCTTTTCTGTTTGTTTTGGTTAGATTTTTTTGTTTTGGTTTGGTTTGAGTTGTCACTTACCAGCTCTAAAGCAAATTGTGCTGAGTCATTTCTTTGAATGGACTGACCAACCCGTGTTTGCCTCAGGGTAAAGTTGTGTTAATAGTTAAACAGGTCAGTAATGAGGATGAATTCCACTTACTCTGCACAGCAGTGACATACCAAGAGTGAGAACTTTGAGTTTTGATGATTCATCCATATAAATAGTCCTTGTCTTCTGGTGCTGATGATACATACAGGAGGAATAATGACTATATATTCTGTTTCTTTCCATAGTTAATGATTTTGCTGTTTATGTGCCATATTCTTCCCTCCTGTGTAGCAGCTTCTGGACTCCAGGATTACAACTGGAAACAAACTCGAGGACAATTTCCTTTTGTACACATAAGCAAATTTTTTGCTGTTGAGCAATCTGTTACTTCAGTAGTAATGGAAAAAAAAATTCAGTGATCCAGAGTCCTTATGCTAGAAATTGGAAAGTTAAAGATGGGATTTCATTTAGAATGCAAATATTTATTTTCTGTGATTTTTTTTTTCTTCTAGAAAGCCCTTTCTGATGTCATTGCCTTTCTGCTATGTAGGGGTTGCTAAACTCCTAGGTTTTGGTGCAGTGCATAATGCAGTGTGTCTAAAATAGTCCTATAATTTATTTTCTCTCTGTTAACAGGAGTGGTTCCTCATAGTCTTATGCTGGCTGGTTCTGTTCTCAGTGTTTATTATCAGTTTTATTATCAGGGCTTCTGAATGGAAGGGGCTGGCTTTTATTTGACTCCTGTCAGTGCCAAATGAAAATATTTGTGAAAACAGAAAAAAGAAATCCATATTTGTATAACAATATTACCTAAATTCAATGTCCACTGTCATCCTCCCAAAACTTCAGGATTCAGTGGTCTGTGAATCTTGATGCACACACACACAAACAGGATATTTAATAGGTATTTTTAGGTAATGGAATGATAGCGAAATATTTATATTAATATATAAGATACATACAAGATAAGATATAAAGAAAAATTGAAAATTTATCACAAATCTCTTCTTATAAGCTAAAAAATGCTGCTCTAGAACTCTGTTCTGACTTCACTTAAAAGTCAGGAAGGGCAGAAGAGTGAGTGGAACTCTCCAGGTTGTGCCTGTTGGTGATGGAATAGCTTGGGGGTGGGAGGTGGGTGGGTGGGAGCTACAGCTCAGGAAAGGGGGCTTGTTTCAGAAGGGATTTGCAGTGATTCAAACAGCAGTGACTGACCTGGCAGCCCTGAATAGCTGAAGAAGAGTCAAGTCAGAAGAATAAAGACAGGGGAACTTGAGCACATTTTCACCTGGTTCAGCAGTAACTCAAAGAGGAAGGATTATTGCCCTGAGTGTTCATCTTAATTTCTTTGATCTGTCATGTAATCCCTTCTTTACTCTTGCTGTCAAAACTACTCTGTTGAAAAATGATTTACTGCTTTACCAATGTGAATCAATGAATTAGTTTGGAGGACATTTTTTCAAGCAGTTGCCTCTCAGCTTATCTGCTAATTTAAGATTCCTTAAATCCCAAGGAAGGGGCTGGTATAAGCAGTATGGTTGTAACCTCCTTGTGCTGATCCACTGCAGGACAGAGCAGGATGCCCTTGGGGACTTGGGAAGGGGGTGTCAGTGGGAAGTGGAAGTGATAAGCCTGCGAGATGAGAGAGGGTCAGGGCAACAAGGAGATGCAATGGCAGGAAGCCTGGAGCTGCATCCTTGGTGTCCTGATCTTGTTGCTCAGCACTGCTCTGGGGGGATGGTCTTGTCACCTTCATGCTGTTCTTTAATGTCACTGGGTTTGCTGTTGTGGAAGCTCCTGGAGCACTTGTGGCTCATTCATTATTTTTATGTATCTGATCTCACCGCATCTTTTTCATTCATTTAACTGAATTGTTTTAGTCTAGTCTTCCAAAGCCACATATTTATTTTCCCTTCCTACTCCCTTTTCTTGTTTAGTGAGGAGTTTTTCCTTCCCCCTTCTGGATCATTTTCATTTTTATGGTAGATTGCGTGTTCTGTGTTTGCTGGAGGTAGATAACGTTGAATTGTTCAGTTAGTTTTTAAGATCACGTGGTTGAAATGTTTTCATTTAATTTGGCTGTGGCAAAAATTTCTGTAGCTTTTTCTTAAACTGTTGTCAAAATAATTTCATACCTCAGTGTGTTATCATGTAGTTTGTAAAAAATGTTCTGTAAAAAATCTCTGAAAAAAACTGTTCTAGTACATTTAACTCATCATTCCCACTTCTGCAGTTACTGTGGGTTTTAGCCTCTGAGAAAGGATGCTCAGCTGAGGTTGTGTGGAAATAAATTCCCCAAAACTGCATGGTTGGGGGTTTTTTGATCTCATGTGATCACTGGTGTCACGGAATGTGATACATTTTCCTGTGTGGACTTGTAATTTCACATATCTGCATACTGCTGCTTTCTGAAATGAGTATTTTTGTATTATTATTTCAAAAGGGATTATCTTTTCAGAATAATTGCTGTCACTAACCCCATTAGCAAACTGCTGCTCCTGGTGTGCAGGTGGAACAGAAGTGTGTTGTTCTGACTGGGCCAGTGTTTGTAACAGATCCATTCTGGTCATGTCTGGTGTGTTCTGCACCTGAAACTTGAGAGCTGAGGGAGAATTTGGGCTTAGTTTTAGGTGCTAGGAAGTAGGGCAGTTCTCTCTTGAAATACATTTTCAGAAAGATGCTCTTAGATGGTGTTGCCAATTCCTGTTGGATGAACATAGGATGAAAACCCAAAATTATTCCAGAAATCATCATTGCTCTGCTACACTGTTTGCTTCCAAGGGTTATGTTGAACTCTCTCTAAATATTTCAGTGAGCTCTTCCTCAGCTTGCACTGACTTGTGATGCTGTCTGATGGAGCTGCAGGGAAACATCAACACCAGATGGGGGACTGGGAGGACTGGGGGTAGGAGAAAAAAATTGCTGTAAGGTGTTGCCAACCTGTCCTTAACGTATAAAGGATCTCAAACTGGCTGTTCTTCAGTGCATCTGAATGATCTCCTGATTGTCTCACCAAGGTGAATTATACAGTGACCAATGTGCTTTCTTCCAGAACCTTCGTTCAAATCAATCACAGGTTTCTGTGGGGTAACATTTGTTCAGACTGGTTTGTTTGGTGTCTTTCTTACCCCAGCATGAAGCCTGGGCTTAGAGACAAACAGAACCTCTCCCAAGAGGGCAAGATTGGGTTTACTGTATTTTGTATTCATGTGTGGTCCTCTCATTTCCCTGCTTCCCCACCTTTAATAGCTGTACAGTTGCATTTCACAGAGAAGTGGAATTTCCTTATCTTGTCTTGGATTTTTCATCTCTCCTGCGTGGGTGGACTGGCAGAACCAGTGTTCTGGATCTCCCCGTGTCCCAACAAGCCTTGTTACCCAGTCCTGCAGATCTCTTCCTTTGAGCACTGGGAAAAACAGAACCATTACTGGAAGAAGATGGAAGAACTGAAGCTGACCAAGGTAAGCCAGCTGCCTAGAACCCAGTCTTGAGACTAAATGTACGAAGAATTTCCCAGGTGGATTCCCCTGTGCTCAAGGCATTGCAGAAGTAGATTTCTTGCTTGTGTGCTTAAGCCCTGCCAGCCCAGCTTGTGACAGAACAAGAGCAGTGGTTGTACTCCATGTGTTATGATTAAAGGAAACTTAATTTATTCCAATATTTACATTTACATCAGCAAGGTTCAGAGGTAAAACTGCTTTTCTGTTAGCTGCTTATCACAAGGACACACATCTGCGTGTGGAATATTTTAAGAATCTCACTGATTCCTTTTGCTCATTTCAGAAGCAGTTTGTAAGAAGCAGAAATAAAGATAATGCTATGAAGCACAGCAGAACTTTGCAAAATACCAGAGCTTTATTATTACTAGAGGTTGGATCCTGTTGGCAATTCCTAGACAGTCACTCCTCTCTGCAAATACTGTCCACTGATTAGATGCTGCTGGAGACCACTGCTGGTGCTGGCAGAAATGAACTGCTGCATGTGAGGTTTTGGCATATTTTTTTTCTGTTGATTTATGACCCACATGTTGCAATGCTTGACTATTGCAGCTGAACATTGCCAGGCTTTATTAATGGGCAGGGAATAGGTGTGGCAGGCACAAATCTTTTCAATTCTTAATGTATTATTGACCAGAATGCTGTATAGGCTTAAATTTTTAGCTGTTTTCTTTCCAGTAAAACTCATTTTTTCCCATAAAAGTTAAGCACAGCAGGATGTGTTGTTCTGAGTTCTGTCAGCTCTTTTAGTTTAAGTACATCAAATTTTGATATTTTCCAACGTGCTGCAATTAGTTACTCAGTACTTGGGCTGTAGTTCAGTGCCTTGTACCTGTTTTATTTCAAACATCAGTTTGAGACAGTATAGCAGCTGCAGTCATTGCTCCCACAAGGATAAGATTGATGTGTGCTCCTTTTACTTTTTCCCATTTCAACCAAGTAAGTTCTCATGTTTTGCTACAAATCACCACTTTCTGATTTTTATGAGGGTTTGGAGTATTCACGTTTCAGCCTTGTCTGTTTTGCAGGTTGCTTTGTCTCGGTTCACTCAAGTGAAGTCATAGCACATGAATCACTCCATTTAGATCCATGAAAAACTGACACCAAGCAAGTAGAGTAATCCAAGAGCCTTCTGAGTTTGACACCTGTAACTTGTCTTCTGGTGGCAACTTTGAGGAAGATTTGATTCTTGTGGTCACAGGGAAAGGCGGTCCAGCCACAGGCATGTAATAAATGATGCTTAATAAATGATTCCAAAAAGCTGCCTTTATGTGTTTGCTTTTGTGACTGCTCTATTAGCTACCAAAAAGAAAAGTTCTAGGGTGAATCTCTAGATTTACTGCTGGTTTTCCACTAGTTTTCTGTGCTGAACAGGCTGACTTGGAAATCTGGTTCTAACCAGAGGGAGAAATAGGGAGAGACTCTTCTGCTTCCCGAAATACCCTGCATGTGAGGGAGCCTTCCAGCCTTCTGTGTGCACAGCCTGTGATTTAAATAAAACCACTCAATTTTAAATGGCAAAAAAAACCAGGGGAGAGGTAGGCAAGAGGTACCAAGCAAACGTTTCTCCACTCGCACAGCACGAACACCCTCCCGTTGAGACGTTGTTTGCAGAGACCAGACTGGGCACTGAAATAGGATTGTGTACCAAGCTGAAGCCTCACACCATATTTCAAGCTGCTCCAACAAATTAACTATTTAACACTCTGCTAATGTTGTGCACACACTTATTGCCTCCCAGCATGAAAATAAAGCAAATAATTGCAATAAGCTGCTGCCCAGTAGAAGTCACTGTAATATAATGAGAAACTTTGTCCTGAGAGTAAACAGAAGGAGCAGGAAGCTGTGGGGAGGAGGTCGATGTTGCATTAGAGCAGGAAAAAAAATTTAGGAGTGCTCTGTGTCCGTGCCTTCAGCTCAGTGAGCAGTTCAAGCTGATGTAGGGCTGATTCTCCTCGGTAACGTAGCAACTGGACCACACCTCCTCCTGCTGCAGGATGCTAAAGAGCCCTTTGAGCACTATCTGCTGTACTGCAAGGGAACTGCACTAGTTCTAATTACCACAGCACTGCCAGCCGATAATTTTTTTTTTCCCCTCTTGGAACGACAAGGAAATTCTTCGTTCTCTGTCAAGTAATCCTGTTTTTTTTTTTTCAATGTTTCTGTAGTAATCCTATTTATATTGCAGGAGAGGACTATGTTAATTTTAAATCAATACCAGAATTGTATCTATCGGTGCATTTTATCTCATTTCAAAGTAAGTTTTTGATTAAAAATAAGCATTCTTGTCCACCTGATGCTCTTGTTTAGCACTCCTATATGGTATAATGTTAACATTTTGGAAGAATACTCAAGGATTTGAGCATGTTTTTCTTCTCACTTAGACTTTGCAAATGACTGAAAAGCTTTCCCCACTCCTAACCTCTCTTCTGTTGTGCAACAAAAGAGCTTTCCTTTAAGCATCTTGGTTTCCAAGCACAAGAAATCATCTCTGGGCATTACTGAGCATTGACTTAAGGTGTGATGAATCCTCTTATGCCAACTTGAATTTTTTGATGTCTGCTGTAGATTAATGTTTAATTTACCTATAACGAGTGTGGAATTAGTGTTGTTCAGAGTTTTCTCTTTTAAGGTGGTTTTGTTCCAATCTTGGGTTTAATACAAAAAAAAAAATAAATCTTCTGAGTCTGCATTGGATGTCACAGCCTGACTCTGTTTGTCAGGGCTGTTCCCTTTGCTGCCTGTCTTAGAAAGATGATTACTGCATTATAATACTATAAAAACCTTATTCTGGCTTCGTGACCTGCATGAGGGAAAGCCTTTTTAAACCATCTGAAAACTTACTTATTGATTTATTTAAATCTATTGTTCTCTTACTGTAGTGACTTACCAGCTGCTGTCATTGCACTTCGGTATCAGCTCGGGGAGGGACATGTTTTGGTGACATGTAGCAAAACTGCCATTGCAAAATAATGCTATTGGTGGTGGTTTCCTTATTTCTGAGAATTTAAGAAACAAATCCTAGTGTAGTTCAGAAAGCTTCTGCAGCTCCTCATGACTTGAGTACAACAAACCCAATAGCCTCCCTAAACCAGTATAAAACTGTACTTGGAGCTGTGCATCTACAGCGAAGCTGTGGCAATATTGTGAAAACTATATAAAAATGCAAATACACCGTTTTGTTTCCTCGATAATGCTTATGCATCCCCTCCCCCTTTCTGTCTTTATAGGTCTACGAGGGCTAATCAATCTTGGGAACACATGTTTTATGAACTGTATTGTCCAGGCACTTACCCACACTCCACTGCTGCGAGATTTCTTCCTCTCCGACAGGCACAAATGTGAAATGCAAAGCCCCAGCTCATGTCTGGTCTGTGAAATGTCTACACTCTTTCAGGAGGTGAGTGTTGTTTGCCACAAAGCATCACCTTTCCACAGGTGCCATTTGTCCCCCCCAAAAGGAATTGTGTTCTGTTTGCAAATATAAAGGGAATGTAAGTCCACGTTTCCCCTCAAGGTGTAGCAAAACAGAGCAGTAAAGATTGAGACCCTACTGTCAGTAATACCCAGCTGCTGTAAAGGAAACTAATGGCCTTTCATGGCCTATTCTGAAGTCACCCTTGTTTAGGCAAAGGTGGTTTTGGAAATAATTACAGTGCTGCCTGCCCTTCTGAGACTGATCTGCGAGGCTTTAGTCTTAAAGCTGAATGTGTGCTTTAATTAAAGGTGCAAGTTGTAACTGGAAAATATGTCATGGGCTCTTTGGGTGATAATGGGAGTGAGAATAAAGCAGTAGTATATAGCCTTGTGGTTTAAGGCACTAGATTATGTAGGTCTCTTTATGAATATTTTAAAGATATTCAGTGCTTTCTCACAAGCAGAAACATCTTTGCTGTCACCTCTTCCGTGCAAACCCAGTAATGGCCAGGAAGGAGGTGTAGAAAAGTGAATGTGTTGCTGTAATTTGTGTTTTCCCTGTACAAGCTGCTCTTCTTTCCCTTTCCCACCCAGGTGACTGGCTTTGCAGTGTGTCTTTTTCTGTAGGTCTGGTCTGTGCTGTATGAGACAGGCACAGGCTTTTCCTTAATAAAATAGTCAAAGAGCTTTATTAACTCTCTTAATTCCACATTAGCAATGTAAGGATTGTGGCTACATGTGGGCTTCTAGCTTTAAAATGTCTTTAAAAGCAAACAAATTCAGTTCTGTGCCTTTCCCTCAGTGATAGATCTGCTTTATTGGTAAGTAAAAATAAAACCACCCACAAAAACCAAATAAAAAAATGCTGTAGTACGTGCTGTCATGGAGTATTTAGGATTCTGGAGCTGTTTGTACACAGAGCAGGTTTTCTGTGTATGTGCTGTCATGGAAATTTGTTCTAACAACCTCAACCAACCCATAATAGCTTTACCTTTATCTTGTGATTTTCAATTTGTTTTTACTCCTGTGCCTTTTTCACCAGAGATGATTCTTTTTGGTCACTGCAGGTGAGTTAAACACACAGGGAAGGTAAAGCCCCCCCTTAGCTGTTCGAGTAGAAAGTTCTTTTCTGCTCATACTCAGCACTGCAGGGAATTTGCAACATTTCACGCTGCTTATCAGTCATTAGTTGCATGTTTTATTTCTTATTTTTTGTTCTGGTTTTCAGTTGTTCCCAAGTCTGTCAGGAAAGGAGGTAAAAACAAAAGGCAGGCAGACCAATAGGTAGCAGCTGCAGGATTATTGAAAACAGATGTGCAGTTAAATGGGGAAATACCACAATGCCTAGATAAAAAAAATCAGTTGTGGTATAGAAATACCAGTTTCTGTACACTGTTAATATGGAAACCTATTTGCTTATTTAAAAAAAAAAAAAAGGAACTGTTATAATCTTGATATCCTTTCATCAAGTTGTGATATAAGGTCTCATGCTGATGAACATCACCACACTCTGTTTACACACACGCATTTTTAAAAAATCCCTTGGGAAAGGGGAAATGAGTGTTACGAGAGGCTGGAGGAAAGATCAAGACTCTCTAGGTAATGATTTTTGTTTCCATTTTTGTGTGTGGAGCCCTGTTGATGGCCTAGGATGGCTTTTGTTAGTATGAGCATGGAACAAAGAACAGGCTGTTATCCAAAATGGGGCTTAAATGCAGCATTTGCATTAGTTTCAGTTGTAATCGAGTTTAATTTCACACACCACTTTGGGGAGCTCAGCCTTCATTCTCCCCAATCAAAATTCATGCCTACACTTGTATTAATTCTAATAATTAATGTTGTGCAACATGGGGGGATATGGATGAGGGAACAGCCATATTTGTGGTATCAGACTGTGGAGACAGCAGTAATGTCGGTCCTTATTTCATCTTAAACACTGCAGCCCTGTGCTGTGGGAGGACACAAAAAGTGACTCGACCTCCTTGAAGTAAAACTAGAGCTTAGTCCTCATTGAGCAAAGCTTTAGGGTCTGCAACCAACTTGGTGTATTGTAACTCTTGAGCAGGAAATACCTTGTTGTGTTTATGGCTCTGTCAGTGCCCGTTGTAAAATTCTGATCCCGGTGAGTTTTAATTTCTCTGCATTCGGAATTAAAATGGAAATCCTACATTTTTTAGAGCAGACCGGTGAGCTTTTTGTGTCCCAGCTCTTTGCAGTAGTTACGGTGAAGGTTCCTATGCTGCCTTTGCAGAGCTGAGGTCTGAGTGAAGGAAAGCAAACCATCGGAGATCTCAGGGCTATGGTTAAGAATTCCTTTGTAATTGAATTACCAGGGAAACTTTGATTCAGGTTCTGTCTTGTTTCTACGTAGCTTTCCCACTGGGATTAACTGTGTGGTTATCCCAAGGCATCTTACCCAGGGACAAACAATCAGGGCAAGGGTTAACTTCATCTCCCCTCCACCCTGCTTTTCTGAAGGTGTGATCTGAGGCAAATGGAATGCCAGGGGATCTGGTGAGTGCCTGAGTGAGAGCTCTCCAGGACAAAAAGTAACATTAAGTAAAGCTTTTGCTATGCCTAAATAAGCAAGTTTTGCTCTTTTACTTCTTAAACAGAAAATGCTTGTTCCTTTTTTTAATGTTTAAGATCATGTAATTATATGGGTTGAGTGATTTCTCAGTGACAGACAGAAAGCTACAAACTTCTTCCACCTTGAAGTAGGTTGGTGGTGAGTAATGAGGATCAGATGGTTCTCAGGACTGAGGTGTTTTTTTCCTGGTGGCTTTTCTTGCAAATATGCCAGGCATTGATCTCTGTTTGTTTTAAAATTATCTGACTGCATCAATTAACATTCTCATTTGTGCTACCTGAAACCTATTTCTCAATAGAACCATGACATGACTTACACTGCATAAGGAATGAAAAGGATTTGGGAAAAACAGATAGTGGTGAAACTGGATGGAGGGAAGATAGAACACACAGAATCCATTCGTTGAGCCTTTGGGCTGAAAGGGTTTGTGCACTCATTTTTACCTGCTGGTATTTATGTTTTAGCTTTACTTCACCAATGAAAATTAATTTCAGGATGGTCCACACCCTAAGGTTTATCTAAATCCTTTCCAAAATGACCACTCAGGAAGTAGGATTAGCAGATCTGTATCTCTGTATGCTCTGTGACTGGAATAGCAAGAATACCTGGGAACAGAGCAGAATGCAGTGCATCCACCAGAGGTGGAAAGAACAAACCCTTCTTTTTTTCTCATCATTACTCATCCTCCTGAGCCTATCACAGTGCACAGCACAACTACAGGAAGAGTTGAGAAGTGAGGACAAAAAGGGAAACTAATAAGATGATTTATGGCTTTGATATCTGAAGACAGTACTGGTGAAGCGGCTTATTTATAAACTAAGTTACAACAAAGGTACAAGAGGGGGAAAAAAATGTAGTTAAGGCTCTTAGTCAGAGGCCTTGCATTTTGTCATGGAAAATACAGAGTTGGTGCTGATTTAGTAAAACACTTTCTCTGAAGTAAGTGTAGAACATACAGAGTTCATGCAAGCAAAATTGATTTTGTGACCACTTGAACCTCTTTGGGAAACCTCCAGAAGGTGTTCTGTTATTCTGAGAGGTGCATGTGTTACCCACTCCCTTCATCCCCTGTAAATTGCCAGAATGTTTAAAGTCTTAATTGAGAACCAGTTTCCAAGAGGAGGTTTTAACTTCTCAAATTGGACTGGAACCTGGTACAGGATTTCTGCCTATAAATTCTTAATTACACAGCTCAGAGACTGTTTAGTTGATACATATGCAGGATAATTGGGAAACTTCTGTACATGTTTTTGGCAGGAGGAGGAAGAAGAAGTACAGATGTGTATGATGGGGTTTTTTGTTTTAAAACCTTACTGGTGCCTATATATTTTTGGTAACAATAATGCAAATTACGAAGCCTAGAATCTTCTAAATCCCATATAGACTCTTCTTTTTAGAACCCAAGAGCATGTGTTTTTAAAGTGGAAAAACAAAACTACTGTTGCTTGGGCCGTGTGTAAGAATGAAAGCTTTGAATCCTGGTTTAGCTTTTCCTTTCCCCCACCCCTTTTTTTCCTGGAACAGCGATTAAACAGTGTATTACCCAGCACTTTCAAATTGCTCAAACTAGTTCTCTCCAATATAAACAACCCATACTGCAGAATTGAAAACAAATCTAAACAAAAAAAAATTATGTTTAAATTACGTTTGGAACAGTTGTGCCATTGAAGTGCTTTAAATGTGACTTACAAATACACCATTATTTGTATTTGCACAATTCACTGAAAAGGTTGGTATAATAGTGATGGAACAAGACTTTACATGGGCTTTTTTCCTTTTTGTGGATTGGAACAGCTCTGATAGGCTGCTCTTACCAGCAACAAGGAAATGACAGAGATGGGATGGATTTTTTTTTTATACATTCCAGCTAAAACATTGCTGTTGAATGTGCTCAGATCCCTTTGTTTCATTTTACATTCATTTGAGCAGTGAAAGCTTTTCCCCCACCCCATGTTCTTACTGGGTGGGTTTCTCGTTTCTGTATGATAATAGTTTATAATTTGATAAAGCTTCTTGTTACCTCTCATCCTACTGAAGCACCAGAGAATGTAAAAGCTGCTGGCAGGTCTCATGGCTGCAGTGCTGTAATTACACGGAGTGCTGGTGGTTAAAATGACCGGAGAGCTCTGGGACTAATTGTAAGGAGTGACAGAACAGGGAAGTTTTATTGCTGCAGTTCCCTGAATTATGTTGAGCAGCAGCTGCGTCAGCAGATTTCAATTACCACACTCCTGCTCCAGTCCCTCGGTGTCATTCTTGTTGGCATCAGAGTTAACTATTGATCTTTGTATTTATAGAAGCATTTTGTGGGGTTTGGCTGCAGAGGTGCAGTTTCTTGTTCGGGAAAAGCGTCACTTGCAAGGAAGAGATTTGTTTGGGAGCAAACAGACTGTAGCCACGTACAAAACCCTACAAATATGAGGACTGGATGAAAATGAAGAGATTGTACTGCTTATTGCCAACCTGTCCCTTAAACACAGTCTGTTTTCTCTCAGCGGGTTTGTAGCACAGTGCCTGTGTTTGCACTTATATAAAATGCTCAGAGACTGTGAAGGGAGAAACTCAGGGCTGGGGAAGGAAGCTCACTTTTCCAATGAGGATGAGAAATTGTGTGCTGATGGAGGTTTAAATCTTATTTTTGTCCTGTGTATTTGCCGCTTACTGTCTTCTGTTTGGGAAGAGTAACTGAGAATAAACCACCATCGATTTGATGGGATCTTGGGAAAATGTAATTGTGGTGTTGCAGGCAGCATTTACTGGCAAATACCTTTCCCAAAGGTGAGAGAAGGCAAAATGACTTAAAAATAATACTCTGCCAAGTGAATAAACTCTTGTGGGCCCTTTCTGACTCCTATAGGAACACCACAAGCATCCCTGCTTTGCTTTTGGAACTGGTATCATGGCACAGAAATAAAGGAAGGGCTGAACCTCAACCCAGGGAAACACAGACCCTTAGCATGGATGTTTTTTTGGCTTTTTTTTTTTTGGGCTGGGTTGTTTGGTTGGGGTTTGTTTGGTTGAATTTTTTTAAGTGGGATCTGGCTATTTTTTTAATAAAAAAAAAGTCTGTAGGTAGTTATCTGCCCTCCCCTTGTGTGCTGATTTACTTCCCCAGCTGTGTGTCACCACTCACCAGTGGGGTTTCACATCACGGGTTTTGCTGACTGAATAATTTGTCTCTGCATTCTCTAATGTGCTTCTGGCAAAATCACCTGGGGCAGTTTCAGTCACTGCTGGAGCCAGCTCATCAGATTTTGACTGGAGCAGATGAAGGAGCAGATGCAGGAGCTGGTCCAGGACCAGATCCCAGGCAGTGACACCCTGACGGTGTCACCCAGAGCAGGGATGGCAGCTGGCTCTGGGAATAGGTGTCTGAAGGGGTGCCTTCAGCTCTGCAAACAGCTGGCTCAATGAGGTTGTTTCTAAAACCTTGTGCTGGTAGAGCTATACAGTGAAAGGCCAGTCCTGGCATGAGGCTACTGTTCTTCTTGGAAATTTTTCCATTAAAAAATGGACTGTGCACAGCCTTTGGATGCAGAGTTTCCATGGATCAGGGGCTGGCTGACAGTTGGCATCAATTTTCTTATCTTCAGTGTTTGTCCTATTTGTGGGGGGCATTTCATTCACATAATTTATGAATGAAATTGCTAATCCTTTGCAGCTGTAGGATTTTTAATTTCTTCCCCCACCCCAGGCTATTTTAATAACAGCCAGTGGTATCAATAAGCAATTTTTGAGTGATGTTTGTGTCTGTCTACCCCACTCCCCGCGCCCCCACATTTCTCTGGCTAATCCATCACAGCATGATGGAATTCCGAGGGAGAAAACCGAGGTGCTCAGTTCTGAGATCACTTCTCCAGCAGTCTGTGACAAAGAGCTGTCTCTCTGTTTTATTATTAAGGCCATCAGAATTAAACGATTTAAACTGATCTGACTAATTGCGCTCATTTAACGTTTTAATAATTGAATGCACCGAGGCTGTGTAAGTTGTTAACAGTCATGTCCTTCTCTTTGCTTTGAGCAGTTTTACTCTGGGCACCGATCTCCTCACATTCCATATAGGTTATTGCACCTGGTATGGACTCACGCACGGCATTTAGCAGGGTACGAGCAACAAGATGCACACGAGTTCC
Organism: Pipra filicauda; assembly: GCF_003945595.2. NCBI lineage: Eukaryota > Metazoa > Chordata > Aves > Passeriformes > Pipridae > Pipra > Pipra filicauda. Next base: position 653,495 of record NW_024104339.1, on the reverse strand, counting down.
TCATTGCTGCATTAGATGTGCTACACAGACACTGCAAAGGTAAGGCTTGTGCTGAGGCTTCAATCAACCAGGAATGTTGGATCAAAAGGAGGTAGAACGATCTCTTCTTAAGTATAGTGCCAGCACAGCACTCTTAGCAAATGTTCGGTAGATTTAAAATATTTATAAGTAAATAAACCAATCCCACTGTCGAAAGTTACCAAGAATTAGGAGGAGACAAGCCTGTACATCATTTTGAATCCCCATCATGTTCTTCTGTTACTGATTGTGAGTCACTGTCTTTTTTTTTAAATTACCATTTTAATTCTATTTATACTTGAGGTAGTTAGAACTCTTACTCAGTGTGTCATGGGACTGATGAAAATAACAGGGGAAAGGCTATGGCTTAATATTATTCTTAATATTATTCTGCTTAAATATTAACCTGTCCCATATATTTATGATGCCAAATTGCTGGTATAAATGTGAATAAGGAAAGAAATGAGAGGTTTTGGTGTCTCATTTTATTAGTCTGTGTATAACAATCCATAATTGTACAATACAATAAAAATATTCAGTGATGTGCTTTTAGACGTGAAGTAGGTAAGTCCTGATTTTGTAAAATCCTATGAATTTATGTATTTTGTGTTAGTTAGCTGAACTCAGTCTGAACTGAGTATTTCCCAATCTGCCAGTGTTTGCTCTAGCTTGGTTCAGTTATGAAGCACAGGAATTTTTCCTATTCCTCTAAGGGAAAAGTAGTCGGCTTGATACCAGCAGAACAAACAAAAAAATCCTTAGTTACTAGAAAGAAGCTTTAAAGCACTCAACTTCCCTCAAATGCTCTTAGGAAAAGCACTTAAGAGACTGGTTTTTTGGTTTATCAGAGGACTGTCAAAGGGAGGGCTAATGCTGCTTCTCTGAACCTTTGTGAAGTCTCCCTTTTATCTCTGAGATAGCCTTGCATGGCAGCACATGGGCTTGTTCAGATCCACAGTAGGTGCCTCCAAAAGAATCTTCTCCAAAAAAAGTACTGCTAAGGACAGGAGCACATAGAGCAGTTCTTTTGTAGTTATTGATATCTGTTATTGGGCAATCACTGAGCGAATTTCAGTAATCCTGATTAAACTGGTGTGGAAGTAGGGTAAGGAACAGAGTCTACTCAAATACTGACCTCTCCCTTCCCAACACTGAGCAAACTTATCTGCAAAGATAAATACTTCTTGGTTCCCATAAAGTTTCTGAATCATTGATATGACAAATCTGGAAGCTTTTTTCATCAGTTCTGCTATAAAATAATGTTCATACTTGTATAGTTCCCCATTTGTTAATGAAGAAGTGTTTGCTGCTCAGAATTGTAAAAAAACAAACAACCAAACAACCAAACTTGCAACAATAAAGGTCCCTGAGCTCTTCTCAGAGTGATAATGAATCTGAAAAGCCTTTCTTTTGAAAGTGTGGTTTGGCTTTAAATGAAAAATCTATCTGACGTATCTTCCTTGCCATCTGTGCACCCAGGTTTTCAAATTTCTGTTTCTAAAGAAATAAAGAGACTTTTATTTAAATATTGTAAATAATCTATACCACATCAAGGTAATTTAAAAGAAGTGGTTGAGCAGTTGTATGGGAACCAAACAAGTTAATCTAAACCAGAATTTCAAGTATAGTCATGCAAAACCACATTTGGAATGAACTAGTTTTGAATGTAATGAGAAAGTTTTCCCACTTGTGTATGCACATGGAATGCATGTGAAGGATACAGATGTAAAAATATTATTACTAATAGTGAGAATATGTCCTACAGCTACAATAAGCAAATAATACCTCCCCTGCCAATATTAAATATTTATTTTACTGAATGAAAAAAGCTTTTAAAGCTTCCAGTCTAATAATCAAGTTTTACAATTAACACACAGTAAAGTAGAATAAAATAGTGGGGAAAACTTTGCCCTGGGTTTTGGACTTTATTTATGATAACCAAAGCTTCAGGCACCAAAGTAAATGGGAGTGCTCCTTAGGGATAAATATCCAGTGATATTTGTTTGGCTGGCATTGGTCACTTATCCCTTTTCCATTCCATTTACTCACCTTTCTAGGAAGTGTCCTAATGCAAGTCAGAGAAAGCTGTGAATGCTTCTTACTGATCTGTCACTGCCTAAATTAGGAAAAATACATGCTGTTGATGTCCATTTAAAGATAAGACTTGTAATCCTGCATCCTATGAAGCATAAAATTAACTGCCCTGTGATGATTATGTGAGTTGGATGGCCCAGGTAGTTTTGTTTTGATTTGGTTGGTTGGTGTTTTTAATGCTGGTTGAATCTATACTTTGTTTCTGAATAAAAGGGATCAAGTCTATCATGCCTGTGCATCACTTGTTTTTCATTCCAACAGCTGGAGGGAGGTGATCTAACTGGAAAGTTGTATTTTGGTGGAAAAAAAATATGTAAATGATGTGTGTTTCTGCCCAGTCTGTAAAGTATTAGGTCAGCTTTTAGTCAACGTGACAGGTACATCGTAATTACCAGCCCTCTGGAAGAAATTCAGGGTTCTAATTCTGCAAACCCCCACAACAGTGAGGTTCAAATCATCCAGACACTTTGTAGTTTCCCAGCTTTGTCTCAGACATATTCAAACTTGGAGAAACTTAGATCAGAATTGTTATTTTCTTGTATGGAGCAATATTGCAACTCCAAAGGTAACATTCAGCCCAGAGACATGACTGGATGTGGGGGTTTCTTTATTAAAAGAGCACAACAATCAAGTGACAGAGATGGGCATTGGTACACACAGGTTCAAAAGGCAAGAGAAAAAAATTGAAGTAATTCTGTATTTTTATCCCAGACTTAATTCAGTTGTCTGACAAAAAGAAAGTAGTACTTCAAAACTGATTATTCCTCATTTATTTGGATTTCATGAAGCATTCTGCATTCACCTTTAACAAGGAGTGCTGCAAAGGAAATCTGGAGCCTGGTGTGAGGCATCATGACAGAAAAAGGAATGGTGTGCTGAGACTGGGGAGGAAAACACTGCCCTGCTCTGTGAATTCTGCTTGATATTCTTAGGAACAGATACAGCATATGCTTCTGAAACATGTCATCTGCTATGATCCGTATAGATCTGTGTGTACACTGCTTTGTCATAAATAACAAGCACATGTTCAAAACACTGGGGGCCAAAGTAAAGCAGAAATATTAACATTAATGTCTTATTTGATAGATGCCCCTTTTTAAATCTGACAGTTCTTGACTTCCTTTTTCTCATTTAAAAAATACAGAATGGAAAATGGAGGCAGAACTTCTTTATTTCAAAACCAAAAACAATGTTAGAAAGTTATTTGTAGCTGTTCTTACAGTTGCTATGTGTTATTTACCTTTAGTAGTATATTAAATGCCTGTGTATTTGAACACAGGTTAATATGCTTAGTTATTGCACAGACACAGCAGTAACTTTTGTGGCGTTTTTTGAGAGTTGCATTTAATTGGAATTCAAACTTGCAAACTCATCTGCCATTCTCATAATTACATTAGTGTGTACATTAATGTATTTTCAAGTTTGATTTTAGTCTTGTGCTGACCACTCTTAGAAGAAGCTGCTGATTTTTCCTGGTAAGAATTATGACCAGTTTTAAAAACAAAAATAAAACCAAAAAAAAAGAAATTAAAACCTCCTTTTTGAGACAGAAATGTTGAAAGGAACCTTAACTTGAGCACAACAATCTAGCAGCTTCTAGTTCTCAGCTGCATAATTTACCTCCTCTCAGCATCTGTTCCATATTGACAAGTGTGAGTAGGTGGTAATCTTACTCTTTTTTTTTTCCCTCCTCTCCAACCAAATGTCATGGGAAATAATGTTGAGTGGGTAATGCCCTTCTGTTTTGCTGGGAACAAGCTTGCCAGGATATTCTTTGGAGACCCTCTCGTCACTGATCCTGATTGACTTGGGTAATTGAAAAGGGAGAGCTGGTTCTCTCTGTAGGTGGAAATGGCTTGTCTGTTAAAGGTGCCCAACTGGGATGGTACCTGTGGTCCAGGAAAAAAAATCTCTCAACGCTTGTTTTTCTGCTTCTGCCCCCTCAACACAAACCAGAGGGAGATAATGTTTGGAATGGTGAGATTACAAGGACGTGGAGGTTCTTTAAAAAGGAAAAGTGGAGTTTTTTTAAAGAAGGATAAAAACCAGCAATTTTTAAATTTTTTTTTCTTCCTTTAAAACTTCTAAGTGAGCTATTTTTGTAGGTGAGAGATGCCTTGTACAGTCTCTCTCCTGTGTGCCCTCTTCATTAGCTTAGCAGCATTGAGACTTTTAAAAGCTCTTAAGTTCAGTAAGATTTAACTGAAATTCCCAGCAAGAAATGCCTGAGAGGGGGTCTGATAACCCCCAGCTTGAACCTCAGTACACTTGAAATCTAATTTTGGAGCATTTTGTTCAAGAGCTGTTTTAAGGAAACAATGTGCTTTTCTTGGAAGTTCAAACAAAAGTTTCTAAAGCCTAAATCGGGCAGCTGAGGGAGAGCTTTCCTGAGGCATTTAGGATCTAATTAACTCAAGTGGCCTATTGCAGCTTAGTAGGTATCACCTATGGCTGCTTTTCCACACTTAGTATTAGGTAGAACCTTTGTCAGGTTATATAATATTCTCCAACAAACTTCTAAAACTTCACTGGAAAAAAAAGAAAATAATCTTATTTCTTCCTGCTGCAAGAAGACTCCAGCTAGAGCATCACAGTCACAAGGAAAGTGGTCTTTTGCCCTATGCTTTTAGTTTTTTCAGGTGTTTTTTTTGATATTCTTGTCTCAAAATTAATTGGTTTTGAGAAATAGCTGTGATCTGAGGAGTCAGCATCTTAGCATTTTAGTTTCAGGTATTAAATACTTCCAAGAAAGTTAAAGACACTGGGAAACATGGCCAAACGTAGTTCTGTCACAGCAGTTCCTGTTGTAGGAGATGGGAAGACATCTTAAAGATGTCCTTCACGAAATAATCAGCTGGTGCTGTGAAATAGTTGGTGTGTGCATCTCTGACTGCAAAACAAACCCAGTTGCATCCTACCCAAGGAAAATAAACAGTGCACAGCCTTGGAAATCAAAGGAAAAATGTATCACTCCTGGTTCACCTTTGGGGAATGGAGGGAGAAAGCTTTGAACCTGAGAGCTGTATGAAGAAGTTTTTGGTTATTTAATGCTCTGGTTAGTATAAGAAAGCTGAATTGGCCTAATCTCAGCACTCAAATCATAAAAATTACTACTATGCTCCCAAGACCTTGTCACTCCAGTGAGAGTTTGTGATGCCTAAAAGATGGAAATGTGTTCACTGTGCCCCTTGGGAACTCAGAGGATTGCTGTGTCTCCAGGGAAGCTGGAGGGGGACACAGCATGATTTCCCCACTTCAGATAAGGACATCTTTCATTTTCCCACTGGTGAAAATGTGTATGGAAAGAACATGTTGATGCTGAAAGGATGGGATGGAGGCAGCAGGCTGGGGGGGCTGATGGGTCTTCACAAACCCTCTCCCCTCACTCTACTCGCAGAATTTGACTGGGATATAATTAAAAAGTAGCATTTGCTGATATTTCTTCTCTCTGTTCATTAGGAAAAAAAGCTAAATGTTCATTTTCATCAACCATCTTGGCAACTCCTGTATCTTAAGAGCTGATCTTTATTCCAGGCAGTGCAAAGCAAATCTTTGTAAAGGGAGATACCCTGAACAAGGGTTTGGCTAAGAGCTGATATGGCTTAAAGCATCACCTCTTCAGGAGTGAACTGCAATTAATCACCTTTGATTATATTTTTCTAGAAGTTCTCATCTTGTTTCCTTGCTTTCTTCAATGTGCAATGTTTTCAGGGTTCTGTATTGTCCATGTGAACTTGCAGTATAAGTTTGTTAGAAAGAGTTGCAGGAACACAGTCCAAGACAAACCAATGTTCCCTTGGAGGATTTTTGACTTCTGAGCCTGTGTTTGCATTCCTGCAGGTGATGATAATGGGAAGAAGGCCAACAACCCCAACCACTGTAACTGCATCATAGACCAAATCTTCACAGGCGGACTGCAGTCAGATGTTACCTGTCAAGTCTGCCAGTAAGTCATTTTTTCCTGATCCTGGGCTCTGATTTGATTCTGCTACCCCTCCAGTGCAACAGTGCACTGAACCTTTTCTGTCTTGAACATCAGTAAATACCAGCAAAATTCCAGCAAGGCAAAAACTGTGTAAATGCAGCATCTTGAGGCACCAGCACAGATTGCCCAGAGAAGCTGTGGCTGCCCCAGCCCTGGAAGTGTCCAAGGCAGGTTGGACAGGGCTTGGGGCAAACTGGTCTCATGGAAGGTGTCTCTGCCCGTGGCAGAGGGTGGAGTGGAATGAAATGAGCTTTAATGTCCTTTCCAACCCAAACCATTATGGGATTCTATAATTTCTATCAGGTAAAATGCAATCTGTTACCAGTTAAGTGTCATATATTAAGACATACCAAAAAGTTGCATAGAAGGTACCGTGGGCTTATGCATATAAACTCTACTAATCTAGAAAAGGTTGTTTTCCAAGTTCATGAGGAAGAGACTCCCAAGAGCTCTTTGGATTTGAAAGTACATAATTGCAACTACATTTGAAGAAAATTCTGATACAGAACCACAATTTTCTTCAATCAGGTGCCTTATGTATCATCAGGAGAGGTTTCAAAGAGGCTGATACTTCATGTAATCTCAGGTACCAGAAAAAAAGGTTTCATGAGATTAAGGAAAAATGTATTTGTTGTTCTGCTTTGTACCGGAGCAAGTTGACTTCTTTTTGGAGGTGTTTGGTGTTGCCATAGCACAGAAGTCAGAGTTCTTGTTTTTTGTTCTGCCTTGCATTCTTACTGTCCTGCAGATGGACTGTGGGGCTGGGCTTGTTTGAATCTGCTTTTATTCTCAGTTTCCTGGAGGGATTTGGAGAAGATTTACTGTAAGGAAAACATAGGAAATTTTGTTCTTTGCCTGGTAGACCCACAGAATCCTTATGTGATAATGCAAAGCCTGATGTGTTATGACACAATATTAACATTGATGAAACTTTAACAAAAGAAGTTTGCTTTTGAAAATTGACAACTTTTGCACAAATGAAGCAGGGGAGAAAGGCAGAATGTTGAAAGCTTAATGAGATTGCAGAGTGAAAGACACTAGTTTTAGAGGAAGGGAGTACTCAGAAAATAAACATAAAAGGTACAAGAAGAATGTGCTTCCAGATGAAGAGCTTAGACTCCGAACTTGTGGAGTTCTCTTAAAAATGTAAATGCTGCAAAAGATTTGAGTCAATACTAGTTAAAATTTTGAGAAGCTTTTTCCATGGTCTGGCTCTTGGCTTGTCTTCAGCTGTCTTGTAAAGAAATATGATGGAGAACATAAGCTACTGCTTGGTGCAGTTATTCTTTGGCCTTTCAAATTCCAAAGGCTGTAGGAGATGCTGATAGGAACTGCAGAGCTGAATTCAGTGCACTGCTGGGCAGCAAAATATTTAAAGGCTCTTTATTTTTTTTGAAGTAGGCTTAAGCACCATCTTCCTTGTCTTGACCAGAGAAGACCAGCTTCTAAACTGCTTGGATGGCATGTAGCTGCCATCATTTTTATACTGGTCTATGACCAGTACCTGTATCTCAGAGTGACTCTGCTCTGAGTCACAGGGCTCCAGTGAGTGAGAGAATGTATTAAATGCTTATATGTTCCATTTAGTACATCACATTCGTTTCCCCAAACATATGGCTTTTAAATATTCAGGAAAACGATCAATTGTGGGAAAACACTCTAGAGCAGCTCTATTTTCTGTCATCTCTTAGTGCCCTCTAGGGGTGATGGAGATCCCAAAGCCCTCAAAATGCAGTACCTGGTGTGCACCCCCAGAGCGAGACAGACCGTTCATTTTCCTTCCTTTAAACACGTATTGAACCGTTCTCTTTCCCACAGCGGTGTTTCCACAACGATAGACCCGTTCTGGGACATCAGTTTGGATTTGCCAGGCTCTTCCACCCCGTTCTGGCCGCTGAGTCCGGGGAGTGATGGCAGTGTCGTGAACGGGGAAAGCCACGTCTCGGGCACCACCACTCTCACAGACTGCTTGCGAAGGTACAGCGTGAGCAAAACACAGTTTTGGGGGGGACAAACAGGATTTGGCTTCATCCTCTTTTCCAGGTGGCACTAAACAGTAGGACTGAGTGAGGCTTTGTGTCCCCTGACGGTGTTTTTACACGTATTTTTGTTGTTTCCATATGAGAAAGTGAGAAGGCAAAGGAGGCTCAGAGCAACAGCAGGGCTGGCAATAAGCACTCAAAACCTGTTGCCACACGATGCAAAGGGAAAGCAGATTTTGCATTGGCTGCTGCCAGGCAACGTGGTTTTAAGTGATTGAAATCACTAGTGTCTGCCTCCATGTTCTGGGTGGTGTAGGCTAAGAAAGCACATAAAAAGTGTTCACCATGCATTTAATATTCATCTAAGTACGAATCTGATGTTGCTCTAAGCAGAGCTGAGGGTCAGCTGCTGCCAGCTGAGTTGTAGGGGTGTCATTGAGGATTAAAGGAATTGGGCTTTCAAAAGGAAAAGCTAATTCTGAGCCTGAAACTTGGGCATCTTGGAAACAGGTACCTGGAGAGCAGGTTATGGCTTTCTGTACAGTTAACATGGATCTTTTAGAAGATCTGAAAGTCTTTTTTTTTTTTTTGTGGCAAGTGTAGATATATGTCTGAGGAAGAGGTTACCTGGAACCTGGGGCACAGCTAATCCTCCTAAAACAAGAATTCATAATCTCTAACATCTGATTTCTGAGTTGTTACTGTTAAGATCAGTAATTTTCAGGAAACAGGGGAATTAGTACAAAGGAGAAATTGCTCATGCAGGAATGCATCAAGAGGCAAAACTGGTTGAATTTTGGTGACTTTCTTGAACATGGAGATTAGTAGAATCAGAGATGATGTTGGGGGAGGAAAAACATCTGGGTTCAAAGATACCCTCAAAGAGTATGGATTTTGGAAAGAAGTTGAACTCTAATGGATAAAGAGGATGGGTCTAGGTTTTTACCCAAAAGTTAGCAAGAAGGAAAGGTCTGTCAACCAGTGTGGCCATGCAACTGAAGTTGGCTTGAAGAAGGAAGGATTGAGCAGGAATATGACACAAAAACAGAAAGATGAGGGCACTGAAACAATAACAGCACATTTGTAAACCTCTTTAGAGACTTAAGAGAAAACAAACAATAGCAAAGGAAAAAAAACCAGCAAACCAAACCCAGAGAATGATGGCACATAGGCCAGATAAAGGAAATCTTGTTAATTAATCAAGAGGAGAGACCAAGAGGCTGTGAGATCATTTAATGCTGGAGTCTGCATTAGTCATAGTCAGAATGAGGCAGGGCAGGGTTACCCCCACACGCTTTGTGTGCAGTAATGTAAAATTTTCAATTTTATTTCAAGATATTTCATTTCAAAAATCCTAGTTGCAGGGCAGGTTCTGGGAAGATGACTGATTTCCCCGTGGAAGTCTAAACTTGGAGGAAAGGTCTTAACAGTCCATGGTCCTGCCCTTTCTGTGCTGACAATATCTGGAAAAGAGGGATTTTGCTTTAGTTTGTAGTGAGAACATCGAGGTAGTACATTTTCTCTGAGCAGTTCCCTGTTCTGTAATGGTCTCTCCCATATCTCCCTTGAGCAGTTCTGTCTGAAAATTTTGAAAGAGATTTTTCTAGTTGTCAACACAGGGTTTTTTGAAAGGTATCTGTATTTTGAAAAGAACTTAGTGTTTACAGCCCTTTCCATGTCAGAGCTTTGATCCCAACCCTGGAGGGCTACAAGGTAGAAGAGTGTTTTGCAGAGGAGTGTCTTCCATAACAATGTTTTTGGGTTTGAAAACAAAAGATCTTTGCTTTCTGTATGAAAATTAGCTGTTCTGCTGTAGGAGATGAACTGACACTGAGCTCCTTTCTCAGACACTGATGCACCTCAGTGCAATATTCCCAAGTAGATCAGTGGTCAGTGTCAGATTTGAGCCTCTGAACTATTAGCACTTTACATTATTATAGGGTTTTTTTTCCAAAAGGCACTTAAAAGCCATGGACTCTGTGTCTTGTGATGCCAGTGACCCACAGGTAAAACTGTTTGCAGCATGTGTGAAAAATCATCTGATTGTTTTGTGCATCCTTCTACTTCTCAATGTATTTTTTAGGTTTACAAGGCCAGAACATCTAGGAAGCAGTGCCAAAATCAAATGTAGTGGTTGCCATAGCTACCAGGAATCCACCAAACAACTCACTATGAAGAAGTTACCCATTGTGGCCTGTTTTCATCTCAAAGTAAGTTCACAGGGGGCTGACAGAGCAGAGGACGTGATTTCCCCTCTGAGAGGATGAGCTGAGTTCCTGGACATATCTTCTGGCTTTCACTGACTAAACTTTTATGATATAAATTAATATAAAAAACAGCTTGCATTGCCCAGCTAGATTTTCTATTAAGATAGTGTGACATTATCTATAATGTAGCTTTGCAGTATGTCTGTGGGAATTTAACCAGCCAGAATCCAGAAACAGGATGGAAAGCTGGTCTAATACGTGAACCAGCATAGACACCAATCTCCAGTAACACTCATGGTAATATTTTTACACTTTCACTGAAAAAATGCCTCTGTTGAAGGAAAGGCATGGAAAAGTTCTGATAGCAGTGGAGGAACATTTTTTGTGTCATCCCCACTGCGATGTAGTTTTAAAGATTTCCAAAGCAGATGATGTCACATGGAATTATGGTAGATAATACTGGTGCCCTCAGATAGTTTACTCCTGTACAATTTCTGTCTGAAATGTGGTGCTAAGTGGGGATTCTGCTCTTTGGGCAAGTCAAGGTGAATGTGCTCATCCCCTTTCCCATACTCAGTTCAGTATTTGACTGAAGATTTTTTTGAAAATAAAGTAGTTTTCGTAAGTGATTTTGTTGTCCTGTCTATGCAAAATGCAAATTTCATTTTACTTCACGTGTTAAAGCGAGAAAGAAACTCGAAAGATAAGAATTGCAGAAGTCTCAGCTTTTCACATCTGGATCTGTTGCTAGGGAATTCTTACGGCATCACAGTTGGAAAATAATTAACTTGAAGTGTAAATAGAGCAGAATTTCTGAGAAATTGAGTGAGAAGCTGCCTTTAAATAGAAACTCATTCATCTCTTTCTGGTATTTGTTCCTGTTTTCCATGTAATGTTCAATCAAGAAGATGAGGAGAGGATGGTGGGTATTGCAGGCCCCTTTTGGCCGAGGGACAAGGCTTTTTTTGCTATCATATTCCATTTTTTGCATTAATTTGAATTGGTATTCCTGTGTAGGCTTGACTCCTGTCACTTGAGATGATTGGATGGGTGGATTAAGTGTGTGAATCTGAAGGCAAGCTCCAGTTGTCACCAGTTCTGTGTGCCAGGGTAGGCAGCAGCCATGGATTTGAACAGTCCTAGTATAAATGAACACTGGTTTGAGTAAAGGCTGTGTGTTCTCTCTCTGTTTAGCATATTTTTTTTATTCATGTCACTTAGGAGTAAGTTTGTATGCATAGATATTAAAGTAAACAATCTAATTAATATGGTATTACTATTGAGCCCAAAAATGGTGGTTTATTTTCCTGGTAGACATGTGTTAGAATTTACATGGGGTTCCCAGCCCAGAGAGCTGGTAGGAAAAATCTGGGGGTGTCCCTGCAATACTGACTCTTAATATGCTTTCATGTTGTTGTTTTTAAGCTTAGGACATTTATAAAAGACATAAAACTTAGTCTTTGTCTAAAGAAAAAAACCTGTCCCCCTTTGCCTGCAGCGGTTTGAACACTCAGCCAAACTGAGGCGGAAGATCACTACGTATGTCTCGTTTCCACTGGAGCTGGACATGACACCTTTCATGGCTTCCAGGTGTGTACCAAGTCCAAAATCCCCCACAGACCTGCACAGAACTGGTTACCAGTTCATCCACGTGCAGCATGAAACATGGGACATCCCTGAGTCTCAGGATAGAACAGTATGGATAGCAGTGCTTCTGCTGGGAGCTTCTCCTTGAGAGGTGTAGCTTTTCTAAACTCATTTTTAGATAAACTGTAGAGTTTCATGTGCCTGAAAAAGATTTATATTTAAACATTACTTATTTTTTTTTAATTACTGTGTGTTATGTTTCTTGTTGCCAGTTGAATTTATAGACCCAGATCCATCCTGCCTTTAGATCTGTTTTGATCCCATCACCTGAGTGCCCACCCACCAACCATCCTGTGCAGTTATCCAGACTACACCCAACCTTATGCCTAGCCTTGTATTCATGAAGTTACAAAAATCCTTCCTTTCTATTCCTGCACATATGCAAAGCTGGAGTTTTTTGTTTTGTACCTTCAGCTTTTGTTTAGAGAATGCTGCAAGAAGCAAAAACATAGTCCCGACTAAAATAGGTATTTCTAATTGGTGTTTAAACAGAAACAGCAAGACTTCCTCCACCTCCCAGGTTTGTGGAGGACGTGCCATTTATACAAATACACCTTTATGAAAGGAATTTAATCAGCTCAGTTAACGAGTATTTGTCAGTACTCCATGCAAATATACAAGAGGATTTTCAGATTTGATTTATATCTGAAGCAACGCAGAAAGCCCCAGAACATGGCATCTCAGAGAGAGCTCTGTTTGATGTTAGAATTTTACTAGTCATGTCAAGGTTTGCCTGCCCTCCCCATTTCCCTGGAAAAATGTAGATGCTTCTACCAGGAGAGAAAGGAGAGCCCTGAAGCTCTGTTAAATAGTGTTATATTAAGAATATATGGTTTATTCCAATACCTTCTAGAGATTTTGAGACTTCCCTGTTCCTCTGTGATGAATTCTCCCTGGATAGAACAGGCTCTGCTGATGAAAGGTATCCAGCATAATGGAATAGAGCTGGGATAATCAGCAGGCATAACTCAGTAGTCTGAATTTTACCGGCTCTGAAATCAACAGCATAATCCTATTGCTGCTGTCAAAACACAAAATGAATTTACAAGTCAGAGCCAGGATGATTGACCCATCACGAGATAAAGGATTGATGTAATTAGATATTTTCCTGGGTTTCAAATACAAATCTTTTCTTAACCTGTTTTTAAGCTTTTTGGATAAAAGATTTGACGTAAACAGATGTGTGTTTGCAGCACTGAAGCCTTGACCAGGAGCAGAAATGCTGTTTGTGAAGTAGCATTGCTCCGAGAGCAAATAAAGCATCCTTAGCATCCTAATCAGCCTTTTGATGCTCAGCAGTGTTGTGGAGTAAGGACCCGGGTTTGGCAAACAGGCTGTGTCATGTCAGACCTATTTCCTGGGTTTGGGAAGCCTCTGCTTTAAGTGACTGGATTTTTGTGTGTGTGTGTGTTGCAGTAAAGAGAGCAGAATGAACGGGCAGTACCAGCAGCCGACGGATAGTCTAAACAATGATAATAAGTAAGTGGTACATTCCATGACTCCTACTGTGAAAGGTAGTTGCCTTCTAGAAGGAGATACTCTGCTGTATATCCTGCATTACCATATTTGACAGCACAGCAAGTCTGAACTGTTGCAAAACAAAGCTTCACTCACTACAATTCCTGCCCTTCCATGGAGTTTGAGAGCTGGGGGTGATCCCCCCAGCAACCAGGCTGTGGGCAGAGGTAAAACCTGGTTACAGCCTTACAGGGGATGGGGGTTTCCTTTAAGTAATCCTCTTTCTATTGCAATGGCCAAGGGAGTGCCAGAAGACCAAAGAGAGTTTATAGAACAGTGACACTCAAAGGCCCAGATAGATGATCCCAGTAATCCTGGGATCTCTTGGTCAGGTATTGATAACAGTCAGAGTAAATGATATGGAATTTGCTCAAGAATGTAAAGAGGGTGTAATTGAAACCAGTATCCATAGCTTTATGGGAATAAAAATGGTCACACAAACCCTATCTCTTCATTTAAATAAGGTTACAACTTTCATTGCTAGTTATGTGCTGCTGTTGTGTATTTAAATTCAAGGCACTTCATTTGCTACTGAAAGTTTGAGTAGGAAACTGGAATCACACAAAGATTTAAAGACAAGCTAACCAGGTTTTGGTGCAGGTGTCATCCAGGCAGGTACCAGGCAGGTGTTGTGTGGTCCTACAGCTTGATTCATGAGGAGTGGGGTGTTTAACAGTGTTAGAAAAGGTCTGAAAGAAACAGCTAATCACTGTTGAGGTTTGCACATGCCTTAAGTTGGAGAAGGTGTTAAAAAAGAAGAGGATTTAGGTAATGAGAGCAGAGGCACCTGGGCTGCTCAGTAATCTGGGTGCCAGTTAAAGAGCTGGGGCAACCTTGGAATCCTCCAGCTGGGACTGAAATTTGTGCCCGTCCTAGTTGGATTAAAGGACTCCACTAGAAGAGGGTGACTATAAATCAGTGGCTCTGTAGGCATTCAGTGAATAGGTGCCTTGTGGTGGCACCACTGTGTCAAAGGAGCTCTGTGAATTTTAAACATGAGTAGGACAATATGAAGTGAGATTAGAGAGATTATTTTACCATTGGGCAGCTGTGCTTGTATCACACACACAGTTCGAGTATAGCATTTTATGAAAGAGTTAAAGAGAGTGGAGAGCATTTGAAAAAGAGCCACAAGTGTATTTAGGACTGGAAACAAAATCTTACCTTTGAACAAAAGAGCTGAAAACTTCAGTCTTCTCCTTTTTAAGGAAAGAAAAGGAGAAGGAAAATGAGAGCAACTTGATTATCAGTATCTTTGGAACAGAGTTGTGTCTGCTGTTTTTCAGGCAAATGCACAGCAGCATCTGAGAGCTGGAAGTTGAGGCTGAATATATTCAGTATTTCAAAATAGGTACAGACTTTCCAGATTAATGACAATTAATCAATAAATTAGTTCAGAAATATTTAAGATTGCTTCCTTCTCCATACCTCAAATGGATTTTTTCTGGTTCACTGGAGCAATGCAGGGAAGTAGAAGGTCAGACTAGATAATCAGTGGTCCTCTTCAGGAGTGTACCAATATCAATATTTTAGAAGAAAAATCTTTGGTAGCCAGTAGTAGTAAAGCTGATGGCTGTCACCAGACTGGAGAGTTGCAGAAATAGCAAAACAGGAAAAAAAAAATGCGGGTTTTTCCCTTGGCAAGGACTCCCTCTTCCCAGTAGATGTTAAAGCTGATGTTTTATTGATGGATCAGATCCTTTACCATTGCTTATATGTGTTTGTGAACAAAAGCTTCTGCCTGTCTAAAATGTCCGTTGTTTTTCCTCTTTTGATCCACGTATTCATTAACTGTTTTCTGCCCCAGGTATTCCTTGTTTGCAGTAGTTAATCACCAGGGAACCTTGGAGAGTGGGCATTATACCAGCTTCATCAGGCAGCACAAGGACCAGTGGTTCAAGTGTGATGATGCCATAATCACCAAGGCAAGCATTAAGGATGTGCTAGACAGTGAAGGGTAAGTGGTCAGCTGGGAAGGGGAAAAGAAGGGAAACTGTGACTTTAAAAAACCTTTCAGTCATAGAGAAGGATAGTTTCTGCCTTTGAATACCTCCTGTCTCTGTGTGGTGTTCAGTTCTTCAGCATCAATCTATGCATAATTTTATATATATATATATATATACATATATATATATATATGCACAATTGTTTTAAAAACCTGGATTTGCTGAAGGAAGAAGAGGGGAAGGATGAGGAACATCAGGTGACTCAGCAGTGTCTGTAACTGGTGCTCATGTCCAAACTCTTGCTAATGGAAAGGATTTTGAAAACCAGAGTGATGGGATCACCCAGTGTGGGAGCAGTACTTACCTCTATGACACAATCCAGTCTTTGCCTGCAGAACCTTTGGATTACTATGAATGTAAAAGATTTGAAGAAAAGCCATTAAGAAAATGGTGTGACCCAGAGTTACAAGGCTCTGTGGGAGGCAGGTAGAGAACATGAGCTGTTTCTTAGCTCATGGCTTTAAATTGATTTCGGATTGACATTATGGTTTCACACAGTTGCATTAATCAAGTTTTGGGAGTGCAGAGCAGCAGTTTGCAAAGGGAAGCACCGTGGTGTTCCTCGTTTGAGAGAAGCACTGGGGACTGGTGCTTAAAGCAACTTAAAATCTGAAGTCTTCATTTTGCATTTTCAACTGTAGACTTGGTACTGGCAAGATAAGCCTTTACTGTTCTTACTTTAATTATTCCTGACGTTTTCAAGGATTGCTGCAGGCACAATGTTCAGTTTGTAATTTTTTTAATAGATTTTCCTGTTTTGGGTTTTTTTTTTTCATTTTTTTGAACTTCAACCCAGAAGTGAAAAAAAAAATAAAATCCATAATATCTGAATTTTAGTGTTAAAAGATTTGACAAGGACCTTGTGCTTTGAGGTCAGCAAAGAAATGAGTTTGTTGTAAATCAATCACAAGTGGCTGGTGCCCAGGGGGGGATGGCTGTGGAAGGACCTGCCAGAGGCAAGGAGGAGAGGATGTGCAACACAACTGTTGCCTGTCCATCTTATCAAAGGCTGGTTTGAGCTCTGATCCATTTCCCTGGTTCAGATAAAGGCTGACACTGAGTAGATCTGCACTGTGTGAGGGAAGCTCCATAGGGCTTGGATGGAAGGATAACAACTGGAAAGTGTCAGAAGTGCTCTGGAGCATTTTAAGGCTCATCAGTGGCTGTGTGAGCTTGTGATGAGACTCCTTCTTCTGACGTGTCACTGCTGAGGGCTGGGCTCCTTTCTGTACCAGCACACACACAGGAATTAAGGACAGGAAGACTTTCATCCTTTAAAACACCAGATTTGAGTACAGATTGAGACATTGGATATTTGATTGGGAGTGTTCACCCACATGGCTGCTGCTTCCTTTTGCTTCTGTACCTGTAAATGGAAGGCAGTTTGCAATAATCCTGGTGTCTGATGCTCTAGTAAATGTGACTCTAAAGCAACAGTTGCGTCTTAAAACACCTTTATTTTGTGTCACATTAGTGTCCAGTTGATTCCTGTCTGAGCACCAACACGGTCCAATCTTCCAGAGCTTTCACGTTCTAAGTAAATTGTACAACAAGGTTTGACTGTTTCACAGAATCACAGAATGGCCTGGGTAGCAGGAGACAAATTTCCTTAAAAACTCCCTGCCCTGGGCAGGGACTTCTCCCACTAGACCGGGTTGCTCAGAGCTCCATCCAGCCTGGCCTTGAACACTTCCAGGGATGGGACATCCCTGGGGCTCCTGTTTGCTGTTTTGGGACTCTTGTTTGATGTGTAATGGTTCGGTTTCCTCAGTTGCTGGTAAAATTATGTCAGTTGGCTTCCCTTCTTCTCATCCCTGGTTACTGTCCCTGGAGTTGCTTCAAGAAATTGCAAAGAAAAACCAAATGAACAGCCCTAATATTTTATGATCCCATCAGTGAAAACTCTCCTCTGCTCCAATGCAGAGCAGAGAACTGAAACTGCCCCTCTGCTCTCTTGCAGATATTTGCTGTTCTATCACAAACAGTTCCTGGAGTATGAATAGCCTTATCCAGCAGCTTGTCAGATATAAACAAGGAAGAAAATACGCAAGCCTTCTAAATCGACACACAAACCTACCTGAAATGAAAAGACCCATTAAAAACCAACTCGCACTGAGCTGTAACAGGACCTACTTGACACTGACTCAAAGCCTGGAGAGTGAGAAATGAACAATGTCCGACGTGTGTGCGGTCCCACGAGGACAGAAAGGGGGAAAGGAGGCTGCAGTCAGTCACTTAACAGAGGAAATATAAAATGAAAGGAATGCTCTGGGTGGGGGAAATGGGAGCAGAGGAGTCCGGGCGCTGGTACATCTCCTGTGTTCCTCCAAAATGTGTGTGGGAAGGCAAAGGGTTCTACCCTCATCTCCATAAAGCATCTTCTCCATTTGGTGCTTCAGCTCCAACGACCAATCATATAACAGTTAAAATTAAAAATCCAAACCCATTTTTTTATGCATATGGGTCTGAAAGCAGTAGAGTGGAGGAGGAGGGGATGAGACAACTAAAGGACTTTGCAAGTATCTTTTTATTTGTGAATTTTAGTTATTAAATAAATACAGTATGAAACTATTAGGCTCTTTTTTTTCCAACAACCATAAAAGAAATCCTGGATTGTGGAACTGAAGCTGCAGTACTCAGACAGGTTTTCAAGCATGCCTGCTTGCACAGGTAATGTTCAATGCCATCGGACTGCTCATCAGAAGCATCAGCACAGATTCTGTTCTGTTTGAGCCCTTTTTTGTTTTGTTTTCTATAAATAGCTATTTTCTTAATTTTTTTCCTTTTATTCCCTTTTTTCACGAGAATGAAATTCATAAATGCAACCATCAGTAAAAATGAATGAATTGGCGTGTTTATACTGTAAGAGTGGTCTTGGTTCTTTTTTTTTCTGGTTTGTTTTTTTTTGTTTGGTTGGTTTTTTTTAAATCTTGTGAATAAGTTTGAATTTCTCAAAAGTGCTTGTTTTGTTGTTGCTGGTTTTGGTTTGTTTTCTTCCCTTGCTGCCTTCCAAAGGTGGATTTATATATATATATATCTGACACTTGAGAGAACCTCAGTATTGAAAAATGTACCATCTGTTGGGAACGGTCGGTGCAGGGGCAGCTTTGAGAGATGGATCTGCTGCTATTGAGCCCTTCTGCAGTGCTCTAAGTAAACAACACATTTTCATGGTATGTGCTAGG
Organism: Pipra filicauda; assembly: GCF_003945595.2. Lineage (NCBI taxonomy): Eukaryota > Metazoa > Chordata > Aves > Passeriformes > Pipridae > Pipra > Pipra filicauda. The sequence goes on along the minus strand of NW_024104339.1, from coordinate 634,853 downwards.
CTGGTATTGGTTCCTTGTATCCTCCCACATGGATTAACTCTTCACATGCTTTTCTCCTCTTGCAGAACCACGGCCTGTGTGTTGGTGTGTGTAGCTTGGAGCTCTGGGGCCTTTTCTCCCCCTCCATCGCTGTGTCCAGGTACCAGCAGTAACTGCTCGTGTGCTGGATCTTGCTCTCAGGAGGCTGGGCTGGGGGTAGAATCGCAGCCTGTGAGAGAAACCGCTCAGAACAGAGCTGAGAGAGCAAAAATAGCTTTGGTTCCCTTCCTTATGGAGAGGGCGAGGAGTCAGAGTTGGGCGCCGTGTAAGTTGGTGTAAAAGTCACACCAAAAATCACAGAATCACAAAGGTTTGGGTTGGACCTTAAAGCTCATCTCATTCCATGCCCCTGCCATGGGCAGGGACACCTTCCAGTATCCCAGGTTGCTCCAAGCCCTGTCCAGCATGGCCTTGGACTCTTCCAGGAATGGGGCAGCAGCAGCTTCTCTGGTCATTAACCTCTGCATAATTATCCAGCCAGCCATTCCTTGGCTTTTACCTGTGTGGAAAAACATAGAGGGGTCCAACCCTTTAGGTTCTGTGCACTAGAAATGATTGATACGTGTCTAACCTCCCCGAGACACAATCTGATAAACAGAAAAACAGTAAAATAAGGGAATTGAGCATGTTTGTTTTTTGAATGAGCATCTTGCAAGAGCAGCTGAACAAAAGGGCGGTGAAGTTCTTTTGATTTGCACACAGACTGGAAGAGTACGAGGAGGTTTTGTGCATCAAGAGATTTCTGCGACAGCTTGCAACGGGGAAGGAGGAAGGAGCAAGGAATTGAAGCACCTCGAATGCCAGCTGAGACCCAGAGCGCTGGGTGTGGTGGGGGGGTCGCCATCCCGTCCCCTGCCTGTGTAACCCATCGTGCCTCAGAGAATTCCCAGCTGTAACTGGGGGGCTGCACAGTTTACCCGGAGCGTTCCTGTCGCGAATGGAAAATGGCTGGAGAAATGCGGATGGCTGGCGCACCCGCAGGAGGGGGGCCCCTCCTTCCTTCCCCCCTGGAATCGGGCGCGGGATCGTGCAGATGCCTGACGACGCTCTCCGCTACCTTTTAATAATGCAGCAGGCTTGCAGAGGAGGGCGAGATCAGCCTCTCCTCGTTCCCAGGGCTGCTGCATTGGCGCTCCCGCCGGTCCTGCAGCCGGAGGAGGAGCGGAGGAGCGGAGGAGCGGAGGAGCAGAGGAGCAGAGGAGCAGTGCCACCGCGCGGGCTGCCAGGAGGACTCCGGAGCCTTCGCTTTGTGGCGCCGAGGTCTGAGCCTTTGGCTGCCTTCTTAATGAATTCTTGCACGGCACACGCCCGGCCACCGGAGCGACTGCAGCCTGCTTTGTTAAGCCTTTAGAAACAAACTGTTCAGGGACGAGGCCAGATGTATAAATCACCATTAGCTTTTTCCTCCCCGCCCATCTGGTGAAGGGGGCTCTGCTCTGTGCAACTGCACCGATGCAGATGGTTTTTCAGGGGGACCTTTCAGGGCTCTTTCTGGTTTCAAAAGCAGAATTCCTGGTGTATTAAAAGCTCTTATTCTTTTCTTCCCCCCCACCCTCCCTGCCTGCCATCCCACCCTCCGTGTCCCTCCCCAGATTGTACCAGGCACAGTCCTGTTTCCAGCAGCAGTAAATCAGCGCAGGTTCTGAGAGGAGGGGAGAGCATTTTCCCTTTTCCTATAAAAATGGAAGAGCAGCTGCTGTCTTATGAACCCTGCTGCTTTCTTTCTCTCAAACACAGCCTTCTCTTGCCCTCCATCCCTTCAGAAGCAGCCGTGCAGCTCCTGTGCTGAGTTATTCCCTGGGGAGCCGGGAGGTTTCTCTGGAACTCCCTCAACGTCTCCTGTAGGAAAACGCAGAGCACGAGTGAAGCGGAGCCTCCCCGATGTGCTGACAGACAGCAGTGACAGGCTGCCTCCTCCTCGAGTGACAACTCTGCTGCTTCAGCTGCTCACCCTCCTCATCTCAGGGAGCAGTTTGGGGTTGACTTGTTTGCTTTGAGACACATTTCATATCGACACAGCTGGGTCTGCTGGGAGGAGGCATCTGCAGAAATGACTGGAAACAAAGGCTGGTGCAGTGATGCAGGCTCATGGTGGTTGTGTGTTCTGTGACCTGCCAGCAGTGAACAGAGCCCTACATGGGGCACAAAAATACCCAGAAAATGGCTTTAGGTGTATGTTCCTGACCCTCAGCCATTCGACTGTAGCCAAAGCTTTGCCTGATGCTGGTGCCCAATGGAAAAAGCAGAAATGGGAGAATGGGTGGGTGCTCTTGCTGCTCAGAATTAGTGCCCTTAATTCCATTTAGTGTGACTCACCCAGCTGGAACTGTTTGTGTTCCATACAGACAATGTCCTAGTATTGGAAGTGGTGTCTCCAGGTGTGATCCATTGGAGCTGCTGGCCAATGGCTGCAGATGTGATACCAAATCCATTGATTCCTCTTGGTTCTCCAGCACTAAGGATGTGTATTACTCTCACTGCTGCTTTGTTCAAGGTGCTCTGTGTTACCTGTTCTCTGCTGATAACTGTAGTTATATTCCCTCAGGGAGGGGAGGGTGAGGGATTGCTCCCAGGGCAGGAGGAAAGCACTTGGCTTCTGATAGTGTTCTCCCCAATTTCTGGGACACTGGGCCACCTGGTGACAGGAGGAACAGCCCTGTCCCAACATGGGCTTTGCCTGGGTGTGAGAAGGTGAGTGGCCTCCTGGGCCAGCCGGAGCAGGAGCTGCCGGTGCCACGCAGGGTGAGCTCTGGCGCTCGCTGGCACAAACACTTCCCTAAAAGCTTTCTCCTTTGAATAATTGATGCCTCTTGATCCTCGAGGGATGCCCTAATTGCAAAACCGGTGGCACGGGTTCAGGTTTTAAATCCTGGTTTTAAATAAGGTTCTGAATTTCCTTGCACAGCCGTGGCTGGGGGATCCTGGAGGTGACACTTGAAGGTCCACAGGCCGCCAGAGCTGGGCTAAAGCCACATGTCCCCAGTGCTGCCCACGGGACCTCCCTGCTGGGGAGGGGCAGTGTGATGAGACACCCCTTCTGTTCATGAGGGTTTTCCTTCTCCTGGAACCTCCATCCTCACTGGGAAGTGCTTGGGCAGAGGGGACACAGAGTTGGGAGCTTTCCCAGTCCCGATGCAAGGGAAGGATGTGCTGGTGCTGCCCCAAGGTAGGTGCAAAACCCCTTCCCCTTGAGCACTGATTCCAGCTCTGGAAGTCCTGACATGAGGGGGAAGTGGAACTGTGGAGCGAGTCCAGAGGAGTCCAGGGAGATTCTCTAAGGGCTGGAGCCAGGCTGGGAGAGCTGGGGGTGTTCACCTGGAGAAGAGAAGGCTCCAGGGAGACCTGAGAGCCCCTTCCAGGGCCTAAAGGGGCTCCAGGAGAGCTGGAGAGGGACTGGGGACAAGGGCATGGAGTGACAGGACAAGGGGGAATGGCTTCCACTGACTTGAGGGCAGGGTTAGATGGGATATTGGGAAGGAATTCTTCCCTGTGAGGGTGGGGAGGCCCTGGCACAGGTTGCCCAGAAGAGCTGTGGCTGCCCCATCCCTGGAAGTGTCCAAGGCCAGGTTGGACAGGGCTTGGAGCAACCTGGGCTAGTGGAAGGTGTCCCTGCCAGGGCAGGGGGCAGAACAAGATGAGTTTTAAGATCCCTTCCAATCCAAACCATTCTGGGATTCACCCTGCAGAGGCTGACGGGGGGACAGGCTGCAGGGGAGGGAAACCAAGAGGAGGAAGAGATGCTGTTGGTGCTGGGGAGGCTCCACCTGAGGGGGTTCAGGCTTGGTGGAGCCCCCAGGGAGAGTGGGGGATGTGGTGCTGTAGGAGGCACAGAGGGAACAGGACACAGCAGGAGTGGAGGGTGAGGAGAAACCAAGAGGCTTTGGAGGTCTGAGCACAAACAGGAACCTGACAGAGAGCAGGAGCAGAGGCTGAGCAAGAATGCAGGGGGAGACTGAAGGGTGTAGGAGACAAACAGCAGAGCAGGAGATGGTGGAAAGGCAAGAAAGAGTGAGGCTGAGCTGGAACAGAAACCGAGAGACTGGGGAGGCTGAAGGAGAGATTAGTCTATGCAAAGATGCAGAATGAGAAAGAACTGAGGCTAAGGGAGTGCTGAGGCTGAACAAGGGTGGAGGCCAAGGTAACTTCTGGGGCTGGAAGACACTTGAGGTCTAGAGGAACTGGGATGCTAATGATGCCACAGGTTTTGGGGCCAAGGTGTTGGAGACTCTGGGAGCTGAGGTTGTGGGGCAGGAAACCACAAGTCTGGAGACCACAGGAACTGATGGCATGAGAGCAGAGCCTGTTGGAGCAGACTCCACAGAAGGGAGCTAAGGCTATGGAAGATGATGCTGTGGAATTGGAGGCCCCAGTGGAAAGGGAAGGTAGCAATGTGAGAGGGGAGGCCAAGAGGGTCTTCACATTGAGAGAGTGGGAGATAGAGGAGGCCTGGAGGTTGGAAGGCCAATGGACTGTTGGTACTGAGAGAGTGTGGGAGGTGACCAGAGTGAAAGGCTCACCCTCCCAAGTGATGCCTTTTTTAATGAGAAAAAAGCATTTACATTTAAAGAAATACATAATATGTAAGGGACAGAGTCTGTTTATAACCCTCTGCTCGTGCTTTCTCCAGCTTTCCCAGTGCCAGTTTGTACATATATTGACTCATTTATTCTTCCAAACTTGAAGTTTTAGTTTGAGAAAGTGGAAGGGATGAGCTCCTACCAAGAGCAATTCCTCACCAAGCAAAATATTTCTACACTCTCCTTTATTTGAGATGAGAACTTCAAGTTACATGTTGAAATCCTTATTTTTCTATGGTAGCTTTCAAAGCCAGGTCAGATAAAAATATTCCCTTGAAGCAGCTCAATCTGCAGCTGGTTCCTCACTTTTAACAGCTATTTGGAGTAACCCAAAGCAAACATATGTAGATCCAGTGTTTTAGAAAGTTCTCAGCCTTGGATGAGCTTCCACATTTAAACCAAATTCCACTGAGGATTTTGGTGCCTGTCCCAGCTCCTCATGTCCTGTCATGAGGTAAAGCCTCACCTTCAGCACTGACCTGTTCTCCCTTCCCAAGCAGTGCTGGAAGCTGGCAGTGGAGCTTTCCACCCTGCATCCTTGTAGCTTCAACCAGTAACTCCTTGGATCCAAGTCCATGTTTGATGTATTTACAGCTCTGCTGTAAATTGTTCCGGTGCACAGTGGAGATTCCAAGCAGGGAAAGGTGAGCTGTCCGTGGGGACTGGTGGACAAAGTGTCACTGATGGTGGGACCAGGATGAAGAGCCCCCACGAGACATCCCTCCCAATGGCTGGGACACAAGGGAGGGTCTGTGGAGGTCAAGAGGGAGGATGAAGTCAGGTGCTGCTAAATGAGAAGTGACTTCTGTCACTCACTGGGAGTGCACAAGAATAAGAGATTTTAACTTCCTGAGTGGGAGCAAACAGCCCTGTGCAACCTCCAGCCTTCACTTTATCCTTCAGCTCCTGGCAAAGCCTGAGCTGGGTCAGCCAGTCCGGGTAGAAGCTGTTCCAGTCACTGGCAGCAGAGGGTGAAGCAACTGTGATTTGGGGGCAGAGGGAGCACCCCTCCATTCTGATCCTGTGCAGGAACATCCACTGTGGTCACACCATGGGTGTCTTCTCTTGGGAAGGAGAACAAAAAAACTTGAAGTGGCCGTCGTCAGGGCTGGGAGCGGCCCCAGCGCTTCCCGTGCTGCAGATCCCGGTGTAGGAGGGAGCAGCTCTTTCCCCAGCGTGACACAAGGTGCTGTGGCATGATTTGGTCTCTTGTACAGCAGAGCCATGTCCAGGGAAGCAGAAGCCACAGGTTTCCACTGGCTCTGGAGCTCTGCTGCCAGTGAATCCCTCACCAACGCTGCCCGCTTCCACCAGCCGATCTGCAGAGAAACTGTGTTAGCTGAGGGGTTTTTAGGAGCAGCTTTTACCTAAGCAATGCTCCAAAGGGCTGCACTAAAACCCATGAGGAGCTGGGCCTGGAACTGGAGAGGACAGGCAGGTCCCAGCACCGTGTGTGTAGAGAAATTGGTAAGTAGACAATTTTTTTGGAAAGGCAGGGGAGAAGAGGAGGAAGAATAAAAACTCCTTTTCCATGTTGGATTCCTCCACGTTTTCCTTTCACTATTTTTCCTCCTTAATGCAAGGACTTGTGAAAGCCCCTCTGGCTCCAGAGCTAAAACTGGGTCTTCCTGGGATAGGTGGTTCATTTTGGAAGAGGGTTGGCTTCTGGATGGAGAGTGGAGAGGTGCTGGTGGATGGTCCAGCTCCAGCCCCATGTGGCAGCAGGAAGCTGTGCCTGGGACTTCGTCAGGAGTGACTGAGAAGGGGATTATGGAGGAGGATTGGGGCACAGGGGTCCAGTCCTGCTCCCCTTCCAGGCTCAGGCTGAATGGCATTGCCCATCACTGGCTTTACTTTATCTCCCTCTCCCTCTCAGGATCTGGCTCTGTTTCCTGCCCCTCCAGCAGTACCTGGGAGCCTGAGCCTGCCCACAACCCTCTCCCAGTCCCCCCAGTACATCCAGCACCCACCTTTGGCAGAGTCCTCCCTGCAGTGGCAGGTCCCAGCGCCGGCTTGGCAGGAGCCCACCTCTCCCTTCCTGCGGAGGTGTGTCCAGCCCAGGAGCAGGGAGCAGATGAGGGCGCAGAGGCAGAGCCCCAGCAGCAGATACACCACGAGCCACGGCTCCTGCTCCGCACACGCCTTCTGCTCCAGCACGGCCGCGGGCGACGGGGGAGAGGCTGCGGGTCAGGCAGAGGTGGGTGAGCTCAGACACTCCTCGGGTACGTGATTCCCTCACTGACTTTTGATAACACTCGTGCTCTCCACTGGGAAATAATCTGAGGGCAGCTGTGTACCCCTCTGTCTGCTGGCATTTCTCTTCCAGGGTGAGATAGAGGAGATCCCTTCCCACACCCCGTGCACAGCCTTCCCCCACCTCCAGGGATCATTTCACTGTCTCAACCCCCGTGTGGGACTTGTAGGTCTTGGGATCTACCAGTCCCTTCTCACTCCCCCTCCTTGAGGGCTGGGGGCGGCTCAGCCAGGTGGGATCTGCAGCTGCCAGTCCTGCCCTGGCTGGTGGAGCTGACAGGCCTGTAAATCACTGGCACACAGGGAAAAGGCACTGCATCCCCCCCCTCCCAGGATGAAGAGCAGGGTGGGCTTTGCTGCCCCTTCCCCAACCTCAGTCCTGTAACCCGGCTCCTCTTCCAGCCCAGCCCCCGGTCCCTCCCCATAGCACTCACGTTCGCAGGACGGGGCACATTCCTTGGGGTGCTGCCCACAGATGGTGCTGCACTCGATGCAGCTTCTCACGAGGTCATCGTAGTAGAATCCAGGGCTCTTGTTGCAGTCCATGGACTCTGCAGGAGAGGAGGGAGATGAACACGGTGTCCTCAGCACATCCTCCCACACGAGGCTCCCAAACCACCCTCCCAGCACCCCTGGGCACCCGGATTCCTGAGAGGACGAGCCCAAGCTCACGGTTCCGATGCACTGGCATAAGCATGGACAACCTCTCCAGGACTGGCAGGGTGACAGATCCACGGGATTTGGGGTGGTGTTTGGCTGGGTGGTGAATACTGGGGAAAGGCATCTGCTGGCAGCTGCACAGGGAGGGAATGGTTGCAGCCAACTGTACCCACCTGCAGCTGGGAGCTCCTGGCTGCTGCTCTTAGAGCTGCTGCTGCCCTGGGGCTTGCACAGCTTTTTGGGACATACCAAAACCTGCCTGAGCCCCGGCTCAGAATGCTGGGGGTGGCATCTCTGTCCTCAACAGAGAGACGTGACTTGTGGCTGCGTGTGCAGGGCTGTGTCCCCTGAGCCCTGGGACAGGGTGGAGCCATCCCAGACTGTGGCTCACCAGGGAGGGAAGGGGCACTGCACAGGGTCTGGGTGCAAAGTGCATCTGTCCCTTTTCCTCCTCCCCACCTGTTACATGACACCTCAGAGCCTGTACCAGCTCAAGGCCCACGATTCAGCCTCACAGACCTACAACTTGGGTTTATCATTATCCACATCCACTGAACCTGATGGCTCTCCAGGCCCTGCCTTTGGAGGGTGGGGTGACACCAGTGGGGGACATGAGTGTTAATGCAGCCCTGTGACCCCAGAAGGGAGCAAGCAGTGTGGTGGGCAACTCCATCCTGGTCTGTGCTGAGCCAGTGCCAGCCTCAGCCCATTGCTGGGAAGCCGTTGCATTTTTGCAACATTTTGGCTCATTTTTTGAGCCGAAAAGTCCCGCATTTTTGGCCCAAAGTTCTGCTAAGCTGAGCTGGCTCAGAGCCTACCCTGGGGTTCATCCCAGGGTCTGATCCTCCCTCCCAGCTTTGCCCCATCCCTGCCTGCTCCATCCCAGAACAGCCCCGTGGTACCGGTGACCGCCCTGCTGGCACTCACCGCACACGGCATCACACCTCCTGGCTGTGGGCCGGCCACACACAAGGCTGCAGGGGATGCACTGGGAAACGAGGGTGTCCCAGTACTCCTGGTCGGTGCAGTTGTTCATGGCATCCCGCCCCACACGTGTCCCATCCATGGCTGCGGAACGAGAGGCACAGGTAGGTACAGGGTGGCCACCACGGGGCTGCTCTGCAGCCACCTCATCCCTTTCTAGGGCTGGGATCACTCACAGGGGGACCAGAAACACGACCCAAGTGAGCACTGGTGACGTTTTCCGAAACAAATTTTAGTTCTGGAAACTTCTGAATTCCTCTGTGGCTCTGAGGTGGTTCGTGTGTCATTTCTGACATCTCTCTTGGGTGTTATGGCATCACAGTGAAACCCCATCTGATGTGTAAGACTCTCCGAAGCAGCAGGAGGGACGTGTCCCCAGGAGAGCTTTAGTGCCACCTGGGATGCCTGGAGGTGGACGTGCTCCTGTCCCTGTGACGGGCTGTTTGCCCCACCATCCCCTGCCACGGTGCTCCCAGTGCCCATGTGTGCTGGGTGTGACACCAAAGACACAGAAACGAGGCATGAGCAGCCCTCAGCAGCCCAAAAATCTGGTCAACAACTTACACTTGATGAGCACCGTGCCAGGTTAACGCCACGTGCGGGGTCTGCAGCCACGGAGCAGCTGCAGGAAGCTCTAACCCAGCACGGGGGCGGCCGTGGTGGAAATGTGCTCTTTGCTGACCGAGAGGGCTCGTGGGACACCACATCCCTTAGCAGAACTGTGCCAGGAGCCGCAGCTGTTTCCTGCACCGGTGGGTGATGCCGGTGCCGACGGGGCCCAAAAGGGTTAAAACTCTCCAAAGGTGCAGAATTGGCCCCTGCCTGCCCAAAGGCTGCACCACTGCCTTGGCAAAGCCAGGCTTGGGATTTTACCCAGAAAATCCCCTGCGCTCCTCCAGGATCTCTCCTCTCTCTCTAGAACTCGGGAGCGTGCAGAGGTTGGGCACTTTGCACGTCCGTCTGTCCTGCCATCTCCCACCCTGCAGAGGGGCTGTGGATGCGCGTCCTCCGCTGCCGGCCGGCTCCTACCTGAGGCAGCACAGGTAAAACCCTCCCATTCCCAGGGATAAATCCTCTCTCAGCACAGGGATGCCGGCCTTATCTTCCCAGTTGTTCAATTAACATTGCTATAAAATTAAATAATGACTTTCTGTCGAGCTGGCTGGAGATATCCCCAGGGCAGAGGGAGGTGGTTTCCTCCAGTGCTCTTTGAAGATACTTTATATCCAGAGAGGAAAAAATGACAAGATCCCTGGGGATGGCAGGAAGCCCTTGGGAGTTACAGGAAGCCCTGGGGATGTCAGGAGTCCTTGGGGATGGCAGTGAACCCTGGGAATGGCAGCCTCAGCCATCCTTGACCCAAGGTGGAGTTTCCCAAGGGATAATCGCATGGGAAACAGAGGTTTGGGGCTGTGTCGAAGCCAGGGGGATGCAGACTGTGAACCTCCTTCCCAGCTGCTCCGAGGGCAGGTCCAAGGAGATGTTTGGCCCTATCTAGGACAAATCCTGCCTGATGGCTGAGCTCCCCTCCCGGGAGACCCCCAGGATGCACATGGTGCTCCCAGCACGGTGCAGCCGGGCTTTGCAGCCGTGGGTTTTCCAGCAGAGCCAGGTGCATCTGCCTCTCTGTCCCTCCACCCATTAGAGACCAGCACCCTGAATTCCCCCATGGATCCTGCATCCCAAGCATCAGCTGACCATAGGACAAGATGGAATGACTTTAGGCTGAAGGAGGGTAGATTTAGATTAGTTATTAGAAAGAAATTCTTCCCTGTGAGAGTGGTCAGACACTGGCACAGGTTGCCCAGAGAAGCTGTGGTTTCCCACACTTCCCTGGAAGTTCAAGGCCAGGTGGGACGGAGCTTGGAGCAACCTGGGCTAGTGGAAGGTGTCCCTGCCCATCGAGGGGGGGGGAACGAGATGAGCTTTGAGATCCATTCCAACCCAAACCATTCTGTGATTCCACCTCCAGCCCCCCAGCACTGACCACTTCAGCAGGGTGGGAGCCCTTTGTGGTGGCTCTGCTCCTCCAGCAAGGACCTGAGGAGACCCTCCACTCCCTGCCGGCACTCTGGGAACGTGGCCGAGCCCCAAGCCCTGGCACAGACCAGCCCCTCACCCCCATCTCCCCGTGCAGCCCCTCCATGGGGTGACTCACGTTTGACTCTCCCACGGTGTCTAATCCCCCTCGGCTCCTGCCATGGCACCACGAGCTCCAGCCCCGGACCCCTGCATGGCTTGGGGGGTTTATTATTAGAGACCGATTTGATTAATGCCTGGGCTGTGCATTTCCTGGGGTTTCCCCTTATCCCTTCCATGCAAATCGGCCACACACCCAGCGCGTTGCATTGGCTCGTCGGGTCCCTGGGCTGCCGGGAGTGCGGGTCACGGTGGGAGGGACACTGCGGGCTGATGTGTCAGCGGGAGCAGGGACAGGTGTCCTGGGCCGGGCAGCCACCTTTCAGAGGGGCTTGGAGGGACAGGGGCTCTGTGGCACCAGCCCTTGGATCATCTGGCTGCAATAGAATCCCAGAATTATTAGGTTTGGAGAAGACCTCTAAGATCATCGAGTCCAACCTTAACCCAGCACTGCCATGTTCACCACTAACCATGTCCCCAAGTGCCACATCTACATGCCTTTTAAATCCCTCCAGGGATGGTGATTCCACCACTGCCCTGGGCAGCCTGTGCCATTGGGATGTTTTATTCCACAGAGAAGGATGTTTTGCTCTGTGGAGGAGGCAGCTGTGGGGACCAAGCATCTCTTTCCCTGTCCAAAGGGTGGTCAGCCCACACCACTGTTTTGTCTCCTGCTCACAGTTCATCTTGTGGGCCCCAATAAGATACTTTAAATACTGATTTTCTCTGGTGCATCCATGGCTGGGAGGCAGGAGAGCTGTGCTATGTCCTGCCTGAGCAACCAAGGTCCTGACTGGGCTCAAGGCACAAAGCATGAATAACACAGCTTGGTTTCACAGTGGGAAAGAGCCGCCTCTGTGCTGCTGGAAGCCTCCAGAGGATTCTCCCTGTTTCCTGCAGAGGTGCTGGGCAGGGCTGTGCCGTGTCTGTGGTGCGGGGAAGGGGCACAGGGCCCTGGGAGCACAGTGGAGCAGTGACTCAGCTCAGTCCAGTGGGACCTTTCTGCAGAAACTGCTGAATGAGGAAGGAAACAGCAATATCTGTTACTATAAATGCCAGTGGAGCAGCATCAAGGGTTTTTCTGTTCGGTTCAAAAACTCCCACTTCGTGCTTGCCACGGCGAGCTGCAACTCATCAGAAGGATGTTTTCCTACTGTGTCCATTGCAGGGACATCAGAAGCTGAACCTGCTCACAGGGATCACAGCCCAAAGCAGAGGAACACAGCAGCTCATGGCTGGACGTGGCCCATCACATCCTGGATCCTGTAGAAGGGACGGAAGCAGCATCGGCACCATCCCATGGACCGCAGGGCTTGGAGTGAGGACCAGGAGAGGAGGCACCGTGGCCAGAGGGACTCTGCAACTCCAGCACTGTGCCACGTGTGTGGCTGTGCATCTGGTGAAAGGGGTGGGATTGTTCTGGGTTTGAATGTCCCACTGGGAAGATGTGTGGAGTGTCCTGGGAGGGAGTGGAAGGCAGAGGCACTGGAAGGGGAGTTGTGTGGTGCAAGGGCTGGGGGAGGAAATGCACCTTTGCAGGCAGCTGGTGGCTGTCCATGTGCAGAGTCATCTCATTCATGCTGTGCCCGGGCAGAGGGCAGAGCCTGGGGCCCATTTCCGTGCAGAGATAAAGCTGATGGTGAAGGAAATTGTGATTTTGGCATTGCCTGGGCTGGTTGAGTGTGGCAGAGCATGGCCCCTGAACAATGGCCCTGGAGCAGTGGCCCAAGCCCTCCAGCTCTCGGGGTTTTGCAGGGGAAACTCACCTCTGTAAATAGCAGCCAGAGACTTGCAGTTTCCACCCTGGTGACCTTCAAGAGGGAAGTGAGAAGCACTTGGGGGTGGTTTGTCCCTCCTCGCTGAGCAGGGATCAGGCAGTGTGGTTTCTGCTTTAGAATCCTCGGTGTGTGCTGGACTGGAGCCCGGTCTCCTCAGCCGTGTGCCCCAAGGTCTGGCCCTTTGTGGCCCCAACAGCATCACCCCTCCCACAGCCCCTGGGGTTGCAGTGTGGCTCTCAAACACCTCCAGACACGGAGCTGTGAGCTGCCATCTCACAGCCAAGGTGGTGGCTGCTGCTCTGCCCTGCCTGGGGTTGTCCGTGTGCTCATCAGGGGATCAGGCAGCAGCTGCCAGCCCCCTGCTCTGGGTTCCTGAGTTAAACCTTTCCTTTGCTGTGTTCACAGGTTCCCCAGAGCATCAATCAGGAGCTCCTTATGCATCCTCTCAGTGCAATGCATCCCTATGCATTCATCTGCATGGCTTGGCATCCCACAACATCCCCTCTGCATCCCCCCACATTGATTTGCATCCTTCAGTGCCCATCTGCTCATGGCTACAGAGATGCCATAGTCTGTTTGGGATGACAGAACCCAGTTTGTCCCAATAATAAGATGTATTTTTCCTCTGGGCTCTTGCCCCAGTGGCAGTGCTGTGAAGAGAGGTGCAGGTAACAGGCAGACAGGGTGGATAATATTTGGCTCTAAAAATTTTGGCAGATTCTTTGCCTTCCCTTCGAGCAGCTTTGCCAGGATATTTTCCTCCCAGCCTCCCCCCAACCCAGCTGCCTTTTGCAGTCCCTGCACCTCGGCCAAGGCATTTGCTCACACACATGCTCCCTTTGGGACCTGAAAAAAGGGGCCATGAGGGGAGGAAGGGGAAGAGGAGCCCTTTAGGGTCGAAACTGCCAACTGCAGGGCTGGGCTGGGTGCAGATGGCTCCGAGCACGGCTGCTGAGGACTCTTTTCTGTCACCCTAATTCCCCTCGGACGCTCTGGAGTCAGGATGTGCCCGTCCCCTGGGCTCTGCCTGGCCGTCATCCCTGTCCTGCCACTGCCACCAATGTCTCATGGCAAACAGAGCCACTACGTGACCAAACTCACGGGGTTGCTGGTGCAAACAGCCACCAGCACTGCCTGGGTTTTCAGTGCACGGTCGGATCCGTGAGGATACGCCGGGTGTCTGTGCAGGATCTGCCCCCACACATCGTTTCAGAGTTGTGGCCGTGCCGTGGCCATCCCACTCGGGAAGAACCACCACGGTGTGCTTGTGGCCACGTTTCCAGCCGCCCTGCCTGCCTGCCCTGCCTGCAGCACCCCGGCCGGGAGCCGACGGCAGCGCTGGCAGCGGACGGGGAGCCTCGGGGTGCAGCTCCAGCTCCCCACTCCTGCGCCCGGGTGCGATGCTGGGCCCGGCTGTGTGGGTCTGTCCCCAGGAGATGGCACCCTTGGCCAGCCCAGCCCGGCTCCTGCTGGGTGCTGGGACTCTGGCTGCCCTTGCAGCCTGAAAATCCTCCAACTGGACACTCCGGCCCTGCCAGCCAAGGCCAAGGGGGATCACAGCACCCCGGAATGGTTTGGGTTGGAATGGACTTTAAAATTCATCTTGTTCCAACCCCCTGCCATGGGAAGGGACACCTTCCACTAGACCAGGTTGCTCCAAGAAGCCCCGTCCAACTTGGCCTTGGACACTTCCATGTGGCCTCATGTGGGGATGCTGCCCCACAGCCCCAGGCTGGCTCCTGCCCAGTCCCCACCACCTCCATTTGCACCAGCCCCCGGTGCCTGGTGGGGTTCAGATCCCCCCAAACATCCCCCACTGCTCTGTTCCTCCCTTCACACTTTATCCTGCCAACACCCCACTGTGGTGAGACCCAGGGTGACCCAGGCTCCAGAGGTGTCCCTGTTCATCATCACGGTGATGCTGCAAGAGTCTCCTTGCCAAAACCTGGCACACATCAGGAAAGGGAAGCATTACCACAGACCAGGCTGTGCTCAGGGCTGGCTCCCCAAACCTGGTAGCCAACTGGAGAGCAAGGACAGACAGACAGGAAGAGACCTGGCTTGGCTGAGGGCTGGCATGGAAGCGAGGATAAAACCCTATAAATGCATAGGGAAGGAGCAGGGAAAGGAGGGTTCAGTGCCAGGGCTGTGTGCTGAGGTGTAAAGCGTGGGTGGCGGATAAGGGGGATGAGTCAAAGAGCAATCTTTGGTCAGAGCAGCTGATCAGATTATGTGGAGCTTTAACCTGGTGGGAACAACTCCCTGTCCCCATCCCCGACACCACTGGGTTTTCTCAGGAGAGGTGTTCCTGGCAGGACCCTCTCAGGAAGGGACTTGCAGCCTGCCCAGGAGCTCTGCTGCTAATTTTTAACACTAAAAACCCTGGGGAAATTCCAGAGGGCTGGAGGGCAGCCAGTGGGAGTCTAATATTTAAAAGGGATAAAAGGGCTGACCCTGGGAATTACAGACCAGGTAAGGCTGATCGCAGTCCCTGCACAAATTATGGGCTGGGTAATTGGGGATACTGTCAGCCAAAAATTAGAAGCTAAAAATATAATTAAGGTCGTTAGCTTGGTTTCATGGATGGCAGCTCCTGTCAAGTGAGTCGGCTTTGGTTTTTGGCATGACTCTGGGCTGGCTGATAAAGCTAATTGTGCTGCTGCATTATAATGGGTTTCTCCAAAGTATTTAATTTAGGGCCATGTGACATTTTCGTTTGTAAAACTTGCATTATATGGAGTCAGCAGAGCAGACATCCGACGGCTGCACTGGCAGCTCCGGGGTGGCGGCCAAGGGGGCGAGTAATGGAGGAGGCTGAGAGGACCCGAATTTGCATGGGATGATGCTTTTAGCAGGGATGCTGAGGTGAGAGGGGATCACAGGGGGGTCCCCTCTGCCCAGCCTGACAGGCAGGGCCCAGCCTAAAGGTGGGGACACACGTGTGGGAACAAAAGATACAGATCTTCCTGCTAAAGCACGGTGAGGTCCAATGGCAGCAGCAGCCACAGGACCCAGTGATAACCCAACTGGGAGGATAATTAATCAGTTGTAGGAGAAGAGCATGAACTCACAGACATTTGGCATCTCTGGACAAGAGGAAAACTCTGCTTGGTGGGGCAGGATTTACTGTAGCTTCTGGGAGAAGCTAAAGCCTCTGTGTGTGTGTGAAACCTGCTCTGGACCATCCTCGTGCTCTTTTCCAGCTCCATGGGAGCTGCATCCTCCTCTGTGGGATGCATCAGCTGTACTTGAGTGCTGTGGATTTCCTCCAGTGGATAATTTGGGTCCTTTTATTTTTTCCAGTGAGAAAAATGGGATTGGATGGGGCTTTGAGCAACCTGGCCTTGTGGAAGGTGTTCCTGTCCATGGCAGGGGAGTTGGAACAAGATGATCCTTAAGGTCTTTTCCAACCTAAACCACCCTATGATTCTGTGATTCTATGAAAATCAGGCACAGGAAAGGCAGGGCACAGAGACAGTTCCCAGGGCAATTCCTGGGAGACTTTCCCTCCATCCATGAGGGTGTTTTTCACCCTATATGGATTTCTAACCTGTGGATTTCACCCCTATAAGACACAGGATGGCTTGAGGACCATTCGAACCTCCCTTGATCAGTGGTTCCCCTGCCAGATGTTCCCCAGGCACGGCTGTGCTGGGGGCTCTGGACCCCCACACAACCAGGGGCTGCATCCAGCATCCTACAGGTTGGAGCAGGGCAGGAGGATGGGAGCCCTCAGAGGTGCCACTGGGTCCCAACCTGAATCCAGAGGGGATCCCAGGGCTTGCTGGCTTTAAACCACAGCTCTGCCCTCTCCCCTGGGCATCCATCTGTCTGGCTCCACTGTAATGATGGCGAGGTGGCGGCACAGAGGGATTAAATGACTTGCCCAAGGTCCCGTGGGAGCGATGGCCACCCGGGAGGAGCACCCGGCTGTCCTGCTCCTGCCCCGGCAGCGCTTGGCCCTGCGGAAAAATGTGCTGCATCACAGCTTTGCTGGCAAAACACGGCACAGCCACAAGTGCCACATCCCCATCCTGGTACACCCTTGTGAGCAGAGGCAATGGATGGTCCTGGCGGGATATCCACACCATGACAGGGAGTGGGTGCTGCTCTTGTCTCACTGGTGTGTTCCCAGAGCTGGAGGGTTTTGCCGATTCCCTTCCCGGGCTGAGGCCGGCACAGCCAGAGCCAGTGACTAACACCTCCTGGTTTACCTGGCACTGGGGCTTTGGTTTGGATGGTTGACTCACCACGGCGCCTTCCCCCTCTGCCACTGCAGAGCCCTGACAAATACTTTCCATTTTCCCATTATTTTAATTGCCCTCATTGGAGAAAACTGCTCCATACTGGCTCTGGGCTGCAGAGACCTGTTACACATGGCAGCCCCAACCTGTGGCGGTGGCAATGGGGGGATGATGGGGTGGGACACTCATCTCCATGGCACGCGTGGGGGCCCTTGGTGCCATGGCCGTGCCAGGATCTGGGGCATGCAGGGAATGTCCTCAGCAGTGAGTTTCCAGCAGCCACCGAATGTGGCACACGGGCGGGCGGCGCGCGAACGCCGGCTCTGCGCGGCTGAATGCGGCCTGACAGGTTTGCGGAGAAGCCCGTCCCGTTCAGCTGGATTTTTGGAGAGGCTGGAGCCAGCCCCAGCACCAGCCGCTTCCCGCGAGGTGCTGCCGGCTCTGGCAGGGCCGTGTGTGGCGCCAGGTCGTGGCCCCGAGCCACCGAGCAGCTCGGCTGCGTCTCAGGGCAGGCACAGCCTGAGGATGAGAGACGCTGTCCCTGCTCCCTGCTCCATGCCCTGTGCCAACACCGTGCCCTTTTTTGAGGAGACAGTGCCCTGTGGCACTATGGAAAGAGCAGCCCCTTTGCTCCTGGAGGGACCCTCTAGTCTGTGGGGTCTGTGCCCCGAGGAGGTGGGGACCATGAGGACAACACATAGAGGTGTCCATGGAGCTGCAGAGGGGCTTTTTGATGGAAAAAAACTGCTGGGCATCTGTAGGAGCTGCGGGATGCAGGGCACGCCAAGTGGATGTGGCAGGGAATAATCAGACGCTGGGGATGAAAGGAGGGAGGGAGGAAAGTGGGATCAAGGAAGGACAAAAGCTGGTTGGGAAAATCACCCGCCCTTCTCCAAAGAGCAGGACTTCTGCAGTCATGTGCCAGGTGAACCCTGGACCCATGGCAAGGGTGGCAGGGTCTGTAAATCCCAGAGGCGAAAATCCTCCCTCCCTGGGGAAGGGTTGGGATGCTTTTATAATATTAGGATCAAGGAAAAAGAGGGAAAATCCACCCAAACTGGTGATGTGTGTGGGGCTGGTGGCCACGTTCAGCCTGGGAGCATCGTGTGGGCTCGGGGCTGGGTGAGGTTGCACAGGAATCACTGGTGTGGGAGTGGGGTCAGACCCACAGATCCGCTGTCCCATCCCCATCCGTGGCACACGGTGCACACTGCAAGTGGCCATGGCAGGGAGAGAGAAGATTAAAGCTGCCTTTGATGGAGCAAAAATTAATAAACAAGCAGGCAGTTGTGCTGGGCTTTATTTAATGGGAATGACAGCACGGAGCCAGCGTGGCGAGGCCGCCGAGGCCAGGTCCCACATCAAACGGTGGGGCAGCGCCAGGCGCAAGGGGACCACGCCACCGTCTCTTCTCGAACGGGTTTTTCCTGGTCCCAAAAATCCAGGAAGGTCCATGAGGCTCTTCCTTATAGCAGGGCCCTTTCCCATGCCAGCAGGGAATATTGGGGTGAGCAGGAGACACTGTGTGCCACAGCGGCATCTGGGTGTGGCGGGACGTGCCGGTCTTGGGGGCATTTTGGAGGTGCCACTTGGCACCTTTGCCCTGTTCCCCTGCTCCAGGGTCAGCATTCTCACCTTTCTTCTGCCCCAGTGATGTTCCACAGGCACCAAGGTCCCTGACCCCGTCCTTTTGTGCAGAGTGGGGGCTCTCCAGGTGCAGAGCTGGGAGGCCAAACCTGTGGCCTCACACCGGGTCCTTATCACCCGGTCTGGTGTATTTACCTGCCGGTTTCCACCGGATAAAAACTCATTGGACAAACAGGAGTTCCCAGCTGGCCCCAAGGTGGTGGCACAGCGGGAATGTGGCTGAGGTGGGACGTGCAATCCTGTCCCTGCTTTGTCCCCAGCTGGTCCCCAGTGCTGCAGGTCACAGAGATGCTGCAGGGGTGTGAGGCCGTATTGCCCCCACCAAGTTTGGGTGTTCAAGGGCTGATGATCCCCAGTGTGCCCACCTGTGCCAGGGCTGGGCTGTGCCCAGGGCTGGGGATGGAGCTGGGGTCAATGGTTTGCCACCTCAGGGCAGTGCCACAGTGTGTCCCACTGCTGGGGGGCCCGGGCTGTGTGTGGGGCTGTGGGGGGTCACGGTGCTGTAGGAGGGGGGTCTGTGCATGGCAGAGCAGAGCACAGGGGGCAAAAGGCAACTCCTCCTACAGGGGCTGAGCTGAGCTGAGCCAAACAAAGCTTGACTGAGCTGAGCTGAGCCAAGCCAACCTCATCTGGGACAAGCTGCACTGAGTGAAGCCCGGCTGCACTGAGCTGGACTGGGCCAATCCGTGCTGAGCTGTACCAAGCCAAGCCGTGTCATACTAGGCCGAGCTGAGCTGAACTGAGCCAGGCTGAAGGGAGCTGAGTTGGGCTGGGCAGGGCTAAGTCAAGCCGAGCTCAGCTGTGCCGGGCTGAGCCAAGTCAGGCTGAACTGACTTGGGCCGAAGATAGCCGAGCCGGGCCAAGCCGAGCCGGGCCAAGTCGAGCCGATCTGTGCCAGGCTGAGCCAAACGGAGCCTAAAGGGGTCCAGCCCAGCCGAGCCGGGCCCAGCAGCGCCGACCCCGCCCCCAGCTGTCATCGCCCCGCCCCTCTCACGGCCACGCCCTTCCCTCGCCTCGTTCCCCATTGGCCGAGGCGGCCTTTTGTTAGCAGCGGCCGTGCTCCCCCATTGGTGGGTGGGACTGTCCGTCAGCTCGGCGGCTCCGCCCCCTTTTCCGCCTGGCTCCGCGGCGCTGGAAACTTTGCGGGCGGCGCAGTCGGGAGCGGCTCCCGCAGCGCCCGCACCCCGTCCCGCCCCGCCCCGCCCCGCCCGGACCCCCGTCCCCGCACCGCACCGACCCCCCCGCGCCGCCCCTTCCCGTCCCACCCGGCCCCTCAGGGCGCGGGCAGCGCCGCCCCTCCCCGCGCCCCGCCGCGCCGCCCGGGCCATGCGCGCCCGCTGAGCCGCAGCGGAGGCGGCCGCCCTTGCGCTTCGCTCCCGGTTTTTAATTTTTTTGCCTGCTGCGTTCGCTGGAGGGTTTTGTGCCGGTCTCGGCGCTGGCTTGACGCCCCCCGCGGGCGCGGGGCGGCGGCGATGGGCGCGGCGGGCGGGCGCTCCGCCGGGCGCTGAGCGGGCGCGCAGCGGGCGCGGGCCGCGCCATGGCCGCCAAGGACAATCCCTGCAGGAAGTTCCAGGCCAACATCTTCAACAAGAGCAAGTGCCAGAACTGCTTCAAACCCCGCGAGTCCCACCTGCTCAACGACGAGGACCTCAACCAGGTGGGATCTTGCCCCCCAAACCGCGCCGTTTTCTCCCCGAAATACGCCCCTGGACACCTCCCCCAGGGCGTCCTGGGTCTCCCTGGGATCTCCGCTGGCCCCCTGGGTAGCCTGAGGTCCCACAGGTTCCTTGGGGTCCCCTTGTCAGCGTAGGGTCCCATGCATGACCCCATGGATAGCTTAGGATCGTATAGATAGTATAGGGTCCCATGGATGTCCTGGGATCCCACGGATAGCACAGGGTCCCATGGGTGCCTGCTGGTCCCATGGTTAGCACAGGATTCCGAGGGATTCCATGGGGTGCCTGCTGGTCACATAGATATTGTAGGGTTCTGTAGGTGCCTCCTGCTCCATGGGTATCATGGGCTGTCAGAGGTGCTGCGGGGTCCCATGGAGTGCCCGCTGACCCCAGGGACAGCACAGGGACCCACAGGTATCCATGGATCCTATGGCGTGCTCAGGAACCCCATAGGTGCTCTCTGGTGCCGCAGGGTATCCAGTGAACCCGTGGGGTGCCTTCTGACCCTGCAAATAGCACAGGGGCCCACTGGTGTCCCGATATTCCATGGAACTTCATGGGTGCGCTCTGGTCCTATAAAGTGTCCAGGAGCCCCATGGGGTGCCTGCTGATCCCATGGATAGCACGGGGATCTACAGGTATCCATGGATCCTATGGGGTGTTCAGGAGCCCCATGGGTGCATACTGGTCCCATAAAGTGTCAAGGAGTCTTATGGGCTGCCTGCTGACCCCATGGGTGGTGTGTGGTCCCATGGGGTGCCCGTTGACCCCACAGATAGCACAGGGACCCAGGTGTTTGTGAAGCCTGTGGGATGTCCAGGAACCTGGTTGGGATGTCCAGGGTTCTCTCTGGTCCCATAGAGTGTCCCGCGATCCCATGGGATGCCTGCTGACCCCACAGATTCCCAGGTGTCCAGTGGGACACCCGCAGTCTCCACTGGTCCCTTAGGCCATGGCACACCCCAGTGCCACCTCCCCTGGGGCCTCACCCTCTGAGGCCATTTAGGGCCCAGCGCCGGCACTTGGGGTGATCCCGTCCCCTCTTAGGGTGCATGGGAGCAGGTGGGAGGCGTCCTGTGGGCTCCATCAGGCAGTCCCAAAAGTCCTGGGAAAAACTCGGCTGCAAACAAAACATTCCCTCCGTGCCGGACATGAACCCCCTGCCCTACAGCCCTCAGCTTTTCCGGGGACATGGAAAGGGTACCCCGGTGCCTTCCCGAGAAGGGCCGAGCACTGGGGGGCTGCCAGGGCTGGGCCTTCCTCCTCTTCCCTCTCTTCCTCCTCTTCCTCCCAGGCCCGACACGGGCCCAGGACGCGCGCACCCATGGCAGGGGGCACGGAGGGTGTTTTGGGGCACGGGGGCCCATCTGTGGTGTCGGGGTGTGGGGGAGCAGGGCCGCCCTCCCTCCTCCCACACCTTTCTGGGCCAGGGCTGCCATCCCCGCTCCCGATCCTATTATGGCAATGAGATCAGACATATTGCTGCGCTCGCTGGGGGGGCGGCGGAGGGGGGGGGGGCGGCATCGTGAAATCTGAGGGCTAATATGGAAAAAATGTAACTGGAAAAAATGCCGTGGTGTGTGCGGGAAGGGGCGGGCGGCGGGGAGCGCCGCGGCCGTGCCCAGACAAAGGAGCCGTCCCGGAGGGGGCTCGGGAAGAGCCCCCCGCTCCCGGCCGGCCCCTTCCCGCTGCCCCGCTGGGGGTTGTGCTGCCTGCTGGTGCAGCGTTATTTATTTTCCACTGGGGAGGGGGGCTCAGAGCATTGCACGCACCCCCACAGCGCCTGCCTGCCCTGCCATGGGGGGGCCTCCCGCCTCCTTGGGGAGCCAGGGCCCAGGGACGTGTTTCGGGCAGCCCCTCGCTGGCTTTGTTCCCGCCGGGATGGTGGGTGGCCCTGGGGGGGAGCTGCTCCCACGTCCGGCCCTCACGGGGTCGGGGTCAGCCCCGCGGCCGGATCCAGGCCCCGCGCGCGGGGGCTCCGGTTGGGAAAACGGCGCAATCCCCGCTCGGCTTCTCCCTTGCAGCTGGGGTGAAGTAATCCCGCTTCCCAGATAAGATGGTGGCTGTGGTGGCGTGTGATGCACGCACGCACCCTCCCGCCCCGCCGAGCAGCCCCAGAACCCCCCCCCCCCCCCCGGCGCTTCCCCGCCACCCTGCCCATCTCCCCTCCCGGTTTGTGCCCCGTGTCGGAGGTGCTGCAGCCAGGAGCCTGGCTGGGCGTGGGGGTGTGCTCGCTCCAAAGCACACCCAGGAATAACGGTTCATTTAACAGCTCTGAATGCTTCTGCCTTTTTAATTCATTTTTTTTTTTCGAGCTTGGCTTGGGTCGGGGGGCGTCCACACAGCGGCATGGGGGCTCCATGGTCAGCGTGTCCTGCTCGCCCCATGGACAGGGACAGTGTTGGTGATTACCTAGAGTCAGGCTAGAAAAGTCTTTGGGAGTCATCTGACCTTTGTACTTGGCTTGCAGGAAAGGTGAAGGTACTTCACACTTACGCACTGGTGTCTCTTTTGGATTTTTATTAGATAAAAATACCTGTGTGGGTGTCAGGAGCTGCTCCCGCTCCTTCCCGGCTGCTCTGGGCTGATGGAGCTGCTGGGGCAGAGACTCGGACTGTGTTTGCAAAGAGTCACAAATATTTAGTGGTAGTAGTGGATTTCCATCGTACTTGGGAACTGGCTTAGGAATGGGGCTGGGAGGGGGGAAATCCAGCCCCAAACATCAGGATTAATGAGCTGGAGCTCTCTAATAATAATCAGACTTAGCGCTTCCAACTTCAAAGGGCTGTGCGGACGCTAAGTCCCTAATCCCGGGAGCGCTGCGTTCACGAGTTGTTTTTGTGCGTGGCTCTGCTGCCGGATGGGGATCGGTGTGATTTGGGGCTACATGTGGTCCCACCACCTGTTGGAGACATGACTGTCCCCCCCCCCCCAAGGCTGCAGGTGGGAGGTGACGTTCCCTTGACACCCACCCCCCCCCGGCCTAATCCATGTTTGACCTTCTGGGGTGCATGGGAAAAACTGGGTCAGTCACCGCGTCTGTTCTCCCTTTGGGAAAATCTGTTGTGGGTCGTGGGTGATCAGAGCCCTGTGATCCTGTGCAGGATGGCAGGATCACCCTGTGATCAGTGGCAGGATCTGGCCGCTGGTCCCTGGCAGACACCATGCTGGTAGTGGCTCTGTCCTGGCTATGCCACCCACCCATTGCCAGCTCACCTTATGCTGCTCCTTTCCCAGCAAGGGAGAAATTCCCTTTTCGTGGGAATTCCCTCTTTCCTGGCAAGATGTGCCTGTGCCAGTATCACATGGTCCCTTGTAACCACCTGCAAACCTTGTGTGGAGGTCAGCTTTCCAGAGCCTGCCCTGGGAAGATGAATGGTTCCTAGGGACCATCTCCAGGAGAAAGCCAGCCTGACCAGTGGGACCTTCTTCCCAAGCAGCCACCCAGGGTTCTGCAGGGCTGTGGGGCTGTCACTGGGGGATCCCTGGTCTCCATGCCAACTGCCCTGGGCCGATCCATGCCTGCACACGCATGCCTTTGGTTTGTAAGATGAAGCCCCCACAACATGGGACAGGCTGGGAATTAACCTCAAAGTTCTGCCTGGCCTGAATTGGAAGAAGAGCAGAGTGTAAAACAGTTACTTTTAATTTTCTCCATGCGTGTGCTCTCCCGAGGCATGGGGACTGGCACAGATAGAGGAATTTGAGGACGTCTTTCCAGCTACCAGTATTTTTTTTGTTGTTGTTTTTTGTTCCCTTTTTTTTTCTTTTTATTTGAGATCGTGGCATGGATGCCCAGAGGACCACCCAGTTAGAAAATGGAACTTGTAGATTTTTTCCCACTGCCTCCTCCTGTGACACCCCTGCCCAGTGGCGGCGGGTGGTTATTTCCATCACTTCTCCATTGGACATTATCACTTTCCTACTGTTTTGGATGCTGAGCAGCTGGTGGCCAGCAGCCCTGAGGCTGAAGTGTGTCAGCGTTGGGTTGCAGGCTTGGCTTTGATCTGGGACATTGCATCGATGGAACCGGGATGCCCTGGGCCTGGGGTCTTATCCTGGCTTCATGCCTTGTCCAAAGGGTGACAGAGTGAGGGATCATGTCCTGGCCACGCTTTTCCCTCCACCCCTGTTCCCTGGGGGAGAAAAAGCCCTTGCTTTCCTGGAAAGCAGCCCCCGCGCTTGCATTCCCTGCTCCCTGCTGCTTGTATCATGCTGCAAAAATCTACCTCTACTTGACTAATTATTAGGACTGAACAGGGGGAGATTCTCTCCAAATGTCAAACTCGCCTGTGATGGTGTCTGTGGAGGGCAGGGACATGGGGGACACAGCCTGGGGGGCTGGGGTGGGCAGGGTCGTGGTGGCTGTCACCCCCAGGCAACATCCCACCCTTGGAGAGTGATGGGAGAGCAGCAGGAACTTGGGATGGGTGTCACATTGGGTGCTGGGGTCAGTTTGGGGTGCACGTAACCCTCCGCATGTCCCAAGGGAAGGGACGTGGCGGCGCCTTTGGGTGCTGGAGCACCGTCCCCTTTGCACACTGCCTTGCTGCTGGGTTTTTGCATGGCGCCGCACCTTATCTGCGCTGGCACCCGGCAAAGTGATAAATCCCCTCTCCAGCACTCTGGAGAGATGTTGCGGCTTCTCCCAGGCGCTGAGGAAGGCCAGTGGTGGGAAGTGGTTAGATACGTCTGCTTGCTGCCGGGCACGCCGGCTTCGAGGCTGCTCCAGGAGGAGCTGGAATTGCAAAGTCTGTTCTGTCCCACTTCATTTTGCTACTACTTTACAAGTTGCCAGTGCACGCTCCATCCAGCCTCATCCAGCTCCTGCTCCGACTGCCCAAGCTGATGGCAGCACTCAGACCCGAGCACAGCCCTGGGACCAGAGCTGGGGTGTTTGCAGAAGGAGGCCGGCTGTTTGCATGAAGGGTGAATTGAACCTTTCCCCTTCCTGTTCCTCCAGTCGGTCAGTCAGTCCTGCTGCCCACGCAGCAAACTGCCCAGGCAGCTCCATCCCTTGGGGGTTTGCCAGTGGCTGGGTTGGTGCTCCTGGTGTGCCAGGAGGGCTGTGCCATGCACAGTGCCTGCCAGCTGCCCCATGGCAACAGCACCTGGTGTTCCTCGTGCCCAAGGTCTAGTCTGTCCAGTCTGGTTTTGCCTCGTCCTGCCTGTGGAGCTGTGTTGGTGGTAAAAGCCTGGCCTGGGATTTGTAGCTCTGGCAGCAGTCAACTCATGTCTGTGCTGGTGCAAAAATGTTTTGACAGGAGGTGGATGGAGAGGGGACTGTCCCCACACATCCAGGGTGGTCCCCCAGAGATGCCCAGGTCTTGTCCTGGAAGAAGCACTGTTTGGTCTGAACCCAGGGGTAGCAAGTGGCCACTTGGATGTGGAGTTGAGAATTGAGAGGGCTTTTGCTCTGGGAATAGTTGTGGATGCTCGCTGGTGGCACCACAGCCTCTGCTCTGGGGCTTGGCCCTGCTCCCCTGCACGTCGCCAGGTGACAGACAGCAGAGGGGAAATGCTTTATGGGCAGGGAAACAGGGATGTAAGCGGCTTAACCACCGGGGCTGGGCTACATCCCGGCCCTCGGGATTGCTGCTGGAGCGCAGGTCTGCACAGCGGTGTTTGCGGAGCCTCCCGCTGGCCGGGGTCACAGGTCTCCAGTGGTCCTTATGGCATCCCGCTGGGAGCACGCAGGATGTTAAGCGATGCCTACCTCTCAGTTCCTAGAAGCTGTGCTGTGGGCAGGAAAGCCTGCTTGGGCATCGCATCCCATTCCCTCCCTGAACAGCATGTCACCTTCCCCATTCCTGCCGGGTGACGGCTGCTCCGACTCACCCATCAGCGATGTTCTCTTGGCTCCAAGGTGTGCAAAACTGAGAGCAGAGCAAAGCTGAAAATGCCCAGATTTCCTATTTTGAGGTTGCAACCAGTGTTTGTGGTGACTTTTCCCTTGAGCTGTGCCAGAAACAAGTCCCTGGCTCTGGGGAGCCCTGAGTGGGTCAGGAGCCAACACACAGAGGACAATGACCTTACTGTCCCTGCTCTGGGACTGTGCTCTCTGTGGGTCTGGCTGAGAGCTGTGACCCTGTTGTGCTGCCCTGGGTGTGGGGAGCAATAGGTACTGCTGTCAGAGAGGCTCCTTTGGTGAATATTGGGGCTGAGCCCATAAGGGTGGTGGGCTGGGTACTATCATGGGTTCACACCTGGTCCAGGTTGGGGACGTAGTTTTCTCCCGGGGCTGCTGGAAGCCCTGGCACTGCTTCCCTGGTGTACAGGGCTCTCTGCTCTCAGTGCTGCAGGCAGAGCCTGAAGCTCCACTGCAACAATCCATTTTTCTTCCCCTTCCCGCTCAGTTGCCAAGCCTGAACAAAACAAGCCCTGCCTCCACCCGAGACAGGCTGATTACGTCTGCCAGCAGCCTAAACAGATTATCCCTCCCGCCACGCGCTCGGAGCCAGGAGTCTCTCCCGGCGATGGATTCGGACTTCCCTTGGAGCAGATTGGGGTGGGTGGGGACTGGCTGTGCGGGCATCCCAGCCCACCCAGGTGTCCAGCACCCCAGTGGGGATGTGGGTGCTCTGCCCTGGGGGTGTCAGGACCCTAAGAGGGTAAGTGGATGCTGGTACAGCTCTGCTGTTCCACCTTGTGCTGTGAGCTCCTGCAGACACCCAGCATGGTGCAGCTCTGCAGGGTGCTGCTGAGCATCCTGCTTGGCTGTCTGGTCTGCACAGGGAATGAAGAGGTGATGGTACCACCAAAAACACAGCAGATGTGAAAGCTTGTGCAGCAGGCAGCTGGTTGGTGTCACAGCCCACTTCTAGCCCCGTGATCTGGTGCTCCATGGGCTGCCACGCTCCCGTGAGCCATCCTGCCCTCTGGAAGCAGGTGCCCTGGAGCTCTGGCGATCTGCAGGGGTTCCTGTGTCACCCTGAGCTTTGGGAAGTGCTGAGTGGCTCTGCACGTCCTTCGAGCCCAGTTCCCCTCTGCTGGGAGTTGCATTCCCAGTGCTGGTGGAGCTGGTTGGGGTGGTTTGTCCATGCCTGGGCAGTATCAGCACAGCAGCCTGACAGCTTTGTGTAAACCCAGCTGGGGCCACTTCCTTCTCTGCTTCCTCCCACCCGCCGTGCTGCTGGCGCTGGGCTGGAGGCAGCATCCTCCCCCTGGATACACCTTAGGCCTGTGGGCCGAGGGGATGAATGCAATGGCTGGGACAGCGACCTGAGAGGCAGGTGAGGGGCTGTGGCTGCTCCACAGCCCAGCTCCATTGGCGGATCAAAGGTGGGATGGAGGACCTGTACACTCCCAGAGGTGTGACAGGAAGTGGAGAGGTGACGTGGGCTTGTTTCTGCCTGAGTCAGCTTCCACCAGTCCCACGGGATCGGATGGAACTGGGCATCACCCCACTCCACCCCAGCAGCCACCCTCCACTCTGCTTTCCACGGCATTTTGTGGTTCACCCTACAGCCAGGTACCTTCTGGATAAAAGCAAAGCCATCCACCCAGTGCCCAAGTACCTCATGTGGCTGCTACCTGTGGAGGAACTACCTGGAGCTGCCCCTCAGATATCCCTGGAGCTTCCCTGGGAACCCCAGGGTTGCTCTAACACCATCCCTTAACTTGAGGTTGGACAGATCTGCTTGGAAGAGGGAATTTTTTTGCTCTGAGCTCTTGCTCAGTGCTGGGTGTTGCATTTTCCTCCTCTTGCTGAGATTTCCAGAGGAAGCCAAGCCGGTGTGAAGCAACGTGTGACTCCAGCTCCATCCTGGTGCTGCAGCACCCCCCGGACCTGCCTCCCACGTCGGGTTTATTTTAAACCTCGCTGCAGCAGGGCCATTCCAATGCAGGTGTGATGAGTTTACTTCAGACACTTCATGTTCTACTTCATATCCCTTTTATTTATATGTACCTCTCTGGGCATTTGCTTGGTTTTAGCAGGAGCTTGTTTTGGTTTGGCTTTAAAAAGCGCTGCTGTGTGTTCATCTGTTGATGGGTGGAACCAGGCTGCCCACGCTGCCTGGCTCTAATTCATACCTTTCAGCTATTTTGGTTTCAATATCTGAAATTGGATGCTTCTGCCAAATTAAGTGTAGCCCACTGGTGGTTTTTTATGACGCTGGTGCAGAAATGACCATGCTCTGTGTTAAGGGTGTGTATTTCAGGTGCTCAGTGCTTTATATTTAGGCAGTTGAGCCAAAATTGGAGTGGTTGAGGGCAAAATAATGTCTGCTGGGGGGTGTGAGCCAGGCTGAGGTAGGGCAGGGCTTTCTGCCTGTGAGTCTACTTGATGCTGGTGATGTCCTCTGTTTTGGTTTCACGGTTACCTCATCCCTGATGTGGCACTGGGACCTGCCTGCTGCCTGTCACACGGGGGGGCTGTGTGGGACTGGGTGCTGTGGGGTGCTCAGGGTGGTGTGGGATGGCCCTGTGGGAGGGCTGCAGTGTTGTGGCTTTTGCTAGGGAGAGATTTTGCTCATGGGGCTTCGCTGGGTTGAACACTCAGCTGTGCCCAGGGGCAGTGCTGGGGCACGGAGGAGAGTATTGGGGGATGGAGGAGGGCTGAGCCCTGCAAGCAGCTTGGCTGCTTGTAGCATCACCAGTGTGCCACCTTGGCATGGTGGTGCCAAGTGTTGGGGATGCTGAGTCCTGCCATCGCTGTCATCCTCTTGTTCCTGGGTAGTGGAGGCCACTTGAAAGATCTTCTCAAGCCCCAGAGCTGGTTGCTCAGGGCTCTCATGGGAATTTGGAGACCCCATTTCCTGTCACAGTGACCCACTGAAGGATCTCCAGTGGGCCACCTTCAGTCAGTTATTTGCAATTTTGCTTTTTGCCTGTAAAACGGGAGAGAAATTCGGGAAATTCGGCTCTTCCGAACTGACCGTGGCCACATGCCAGTGTGTGGTGGGGAGCAGTGGGATTCCCCACTCCGAAGTCCTGCCGTCCCGCGGGATGGGCAGGGACGCGTCACGGGCGGCTCTGGGTGGGGGTGTGGGGCGCGGTGTGCCGGGGGAGTGGCAAACGGGGCTCACCTGCCCTCACCCGCCGGGCGCTGGCAGCGTGGGCGGCACGGAGCCGGGTGTGGAGCCAGTGCCGGGCGGCTGGAGGTGCCATGGGGGCCATGGGCGAGCAGGGCACCAGCATCCAGGTGAGCTGGACAGGGCTCATGGGGGTCTCGGGGCTCCTCACCAAACCAGGGGGACTGTGGTGCCCGCAGGTGCCTTTCTGTGCCCCCAGCAGGGGCGAGGCTGCTCCTGGTCGTGGGAACAGGCGGGTGTAGGGGTGCCCTGGGATGCAGGAAAGCAACTCCCCAAAGTTTGGATCCCGCTCCCAGCGCTCCGTTTTCATTGATTTTGATCCCGTTTAAAGAGGGAAGGAAGGAAGGTCTTCTCAAATCGTGTTTTCCCAGCTGCTGGCAGAGCAACACACCGAGCTGGTATGTCACGTTGTGGAGGGGGATAAGAGATTTTGTTATTTCTTTTCACTTTATAAACAGTAAAAGGGCTCCTCCGGCGTGTTTCCAGTTTGCTTACTCAGTGCTTCATGCATTTGACAGTTTCTGGTGCATAGGCAGTTTCTTCTATTGTTTGCAGGGATTTTTCCAGAGGGGAAACTTTTTTTTAACATTACAAAACCACAGAAACTGGCAGGAGGAATCTAAGGGAGGTAACGAATTGGAAACAGTTTTAAACTTTAAGGAACAAGAAAGAAAAGAATGAAAGCAACAAGATGAACTGAATCATTTAGCGAGGAGCTGGGAACGTGTGTCCTTGTCGCTGTTTGGCTGGGCTGGGCTGGACGTGCGTGGATGTTTCGTGGTGGAAAGCAGAGTTCCCAGACCCAGGGGCTCCTGGAACTGGATCTGCCCTGGGTTTCCTCCCTCCTGGCCTGTCCTGGTATCTCTGTGAAGCCGCCTCACTGGTGTGGCAATGCCTTGCCACTCTTGCACCAGGATTTGGCCCCAGCCCTTGCCAGGTGTTGGCTCATAGTTTGCATCTTGACAGGCAGCAGGAGCGGTGCCTGTAGGACTTTGTGTGGGAGGACATTCCCAGTGCCTATCCCCATCCCAGTGCTTGCCATGACGTGGGCCTGCTTCGCCCTGGCCACTTCTGCATCTAAACCACTGGTGGAAGGAACCTGGATATTCTTTTTTCCACTGATAAACGGCAGTGCTGCAAGTTTCTTTCCGGGTATTCTTTCCCTTTCTCTTCCCGGCCGGCTGAATGAGCTGTTTTCCCTCCTCCCGGCTCTGACCTTCCTGTGTGCTCAGCCGGGGGCTGCTGGCAGGGAGGAGCGGGCTGGCAGGGGCTGCCCTTGTGCAGGGAAGCAGGAGTTGGATGTGCACGGCACGGGAAGTGGCTGGGAGCTGGCGAACTGCCAGCGCTGGGTAGTTTTTCCTCTCTTAATTAACAAACGGAAAACACCGAGCTCTCCTTTGGAGTGTGTTATTGCTTTGGAGTAGAGGCACGCTGCCGATGGCGAGGGGAAGGACGGTGAGGACGGGCTCTGCAGCCTGGCAGTACTCGGGAGTTGGTGCTCTGGGCACGATGCCACGCAGGAGCAGCTGTGTTTGGAGTCTGTGCCTGGGGTTTTGCCTCCTCCCAAGTTCTCGTCTCAGTCCCCTTGGCACATGGCATGTGTCACATCACGCGTTGCCATCAGGCACCGTGTTCCCCGCACTGGGAAAGCTGAGATTGCGTGTGTGCAGGAGGCTGAGCTCACACAGCTGCCTTCGTGCTGAGTGCTGGTGCGGTTTCCCGTGGTCCATGACCATCGATTCCCTGTGGTGCTGATCCATGTTGAGCCAGTTTCCGCTGTGCCTGAGTGTTTCTCTGCTGTTTCTTTGCAGGCCAAACCCATTTATGGTGGCTGGCTGCTGCTGGCCCCAGAAGGAACGGACTTTGACAACCCTGTCCATCGCTCCCGGGTAAGTGAAGCTGAGACATCCTCTCCCCATGACGTGGGTGGGGGTGGCAGGAGGAGTAGCAAGGGACTGTCCCTGCCCACAGGGGTGGCTGTGACCCCGGGAGTGCCGCAGGCGCCTCCATGCACCCATCCCCTTGTGCAAACCAGGAAACTGGAAGATGTTTCCTGCAGCAAGGCTTGAATGCCTCCTCTGGGATGCAAGGTTTCCTGTGCTGGGCAGCAGCCTGGGGCGCTGCAGGTGCTGGTCAGGCTCAGTCTGTGCAGTTTTATTGCTTGTTGCTGTTGCTTTTTGATGCTGCACTGGTTGGCCTGACACGTGTCGTGCTGTCAGGAAGGCTCTCAGGCCAGTGGACTGTGGGCTGTGCAGCTCTGAGCCATGCTGGGACCATCAGAAAGCTCCCAGTTTTCCTTTGGGGCTTAGAAACAACTGCTTTGTTTTCTGCAACTCATCATGGGCATGCCCAGAGCTCTGGAGGGAGGCTGCATCCCATCTCCTAATGTGGATATGCTTGTGGCAGGCAAGGAAGGGGCTGAGAGGTGGTTGCCATTTGCTATAACCCTGCAGAGCTCTGAAGCCAAGTGTTGGCAGCAGGGACCTGCAGACAAAGCAGGACACACTCAGCTCCTTCCCAAAGGGGTTTGCTCATGGCTGGCACAAACACCAGCATCATGTGGGGTCGAAGCATTGCCCACTTTCCTGCCCTGGGGGGTGTGAGGCCCAGAAGGATGTGGCCAAGCCAGTGTCCTTTCTCTGCTGGCTTGTGACGAGCACTTTCAGCCTGTCCCCCAGCTTGTCTTTCACGGAACTTGCTGCTGGGGCTGCCAGGATAGGGCTGTCTTGTGCGTGGGAGGGATGGCAATGGTCCCTGAACCCTCTGTCATGCAGCCAAAATGCTCTCAGAGCTGTTGGTAATAAAAAAAATCGCTCCCGAGTGAGCAAGAATTGGGTTCTGAGTTCAGCCTGGGGTATATGGGTCATTATTTGGAGTCACAGCTAGTACCAGGCTTGCTGACCCACCATTAAGGGGACGTGAGACCCTAGTTCCCTCCAGGCTCTAGGCTGCCTGCTCATCTGGGGCTTGTGGAAGTGCACAGGGCCCTTGGTAGTTTTGCTTGTCCCAGAGCACTCTGGACTTTGCCCAAAGGGCTGAGAAAAGCAAGATAAGAATTGCTGCACTGGGGCTATGAATCCAGGACCTTTTTTATTTCAGCTTGCTGAACCAGTTTTTGCTCTTGGCTGAAAACAACCTGGCACACATGAAAAAAGCAGTTTTCCAGCCAGATCAGTTCTCCAATCTGGTTTGCTGTGCAGCTGCAGAAACAGCAGTGCCAGCGTGGTGCCAGGACCGCCTGGGCAGTGCCACCCTGGAGGTACTGCCACCATCCAAATCGAGCTCATGCACTGCTGGGGGACATCTGACATGACACCCTGTCACCCTCCAGCACTGAGTGCTGGAATAGATGATGCAGGATGAAACTGAGGGCTGGGAGCAGTTACTTTGGGAATCCTTCTGCTGTCCCTGGTATTCCTGGCATGAAGCTGAGTCAGGAGAGGTTCAGGTTAGATATGAGGGAAAGGTTTTTCGCCTAGTGGGTGGTTGAGCACTGGAACAGGCTACTCAGGGCAGTGGTCACAGCCCCAAGCCTGCTCGAGTCCAAGAAGTGTTTTGACAACGTTTCAGGCATGTGGTGGGATTGTTGGGATGTCCTGTGGAGGGGCAGGAGTTCGACTCGATGATTCTGATGGGTCCCTTCCAACTCTATATATTCTGTGGTTCCTGCAGGTCTTGGGTGTCTTGGAGAGCAGTGACAGGGCTTGTGGATGTCTCTGCTGGGAGTGGAAGAGTCTTTTGTCTTTAGTTATTTTTGTCCTCTGTATAGTTAAACCAGGGCAGTTTGGGGTCTGTCTGAATGCAGAGAGGAGCGGGGTGGGGAAGAAACCCCAAAACAGCCTCCTTTGGGTGCCCACAAAGCCGGACAGTAAATTAGCAACGGGCAATGTGGGCCTGGTGCACGCAGACCCCCAGCTCCTGTGCAGCTCCAGGGACTGGTTGGCACTGCTGTGACCCAGCTCTCTGTCTTCTCTTGCAGAAATGGCAGCGCCGGTTCTTCATCCTCTACGAGCACGGGCTGCTGCGCTACGCCCTCGACGAGATGGTAAGTGCTGCCGGGCAGAGACACAGTCATGTCCAGGATGTGGGGATCAACCAGGGTTGTCTTCTGCCCTTGGAATGCTCTGCCAAGCTGGAGGAGAGTTGTGCTTGCTGGGTTTGGCTCAATGCCAGGCTAGGTTTGCGTGGGAGCTTGGTGGATGGTCTGCAGAGGGTGGTGGGTCCCGCTTGGTGTGGGATTGCTGGCAGGAAGCACTGGGGGAAACCCCAATGTCATCCCCCCCGCCTCCTTCCTGCCCTGTTCCTTGGAGCCAGCTGGGTTTTGGTGGTGGTGAATCACCTTGGCAGTGTCCGGGAAGAAGGCCCTGCCTAGCGATGCCCGTGGAAAGTAGGTCAGCTGGAATGCCTTCCCACTGCTTGCCCGCCCCGGAGCTGCAGCATGCCACCAGCACTGCTCCTGTTGGAGAAACAGAGGGAGGATCAAAGGAAGGGAAATCCCTCCACAGCGAACTGCAGAGTGGGGCTGAAGAACCCAGCGTGTCAACCCTGCCCTCACCACCCTGGGCTGCTGATTTATCCTCCTGGCTACAGCAAGCCTGTGGGAGGGTGCCTGAGGTTGTGTATTCTGGCATGGTGGGTACCCATGTGCTGGGATCCACCTGGGCAGGAGGTTCACAAAGCCACTGGGCACAGTGCATCTGTGGAACAGGGACACACAGAAACCTGTGTCTGTGGCGGGGAGGCTCCCTACAAGGTCAGTGTGCCTTGGTCCTCCTCCAATGCCTCCTGCGAGGGCACCGTGGGATGGGGAGGCACGGCAAGTGCGGCTCAAATTTCATGCCGTGTGTTTGTTTGTATTTTCACTTGGGGTTGGTCCAAGTGCCCTAAATAATTTAAATGTCTTCCGTAGGAGCGGGGGAGGCTTTAATACATTTTCAGTGTCAGCAACCTGGCTCTGCACTGGGCTGGTGTTTTCTGTCCTAACCCTGATAGGACAGTGGTTTGTGTCTGGCTGGAGCAGGGAGATGCCCCAATGTGAGGCAGAGGTACAAGGATGCTGGGAAACACAATCTGGGATTTTTTTTGCCTCTTTGCATCCTGAGGAGCTTGACCTGCCCCAGATTCTGCTGCATCTGGGCAGAAGCACCTGGGCAGTGCCCCAGCCCTGTGCACCCTAGGGGACTGTTGCCAGAGAGCACGCAGAGGACAGCAGGAGCATCCTGTGGTTCTCCAGGCATCTCTTGGGCTTTTTCCCCTTGAGAAGGGAGAAAGTGGAAAAATACAAACAAAAAGGGAACGTGCACATGTGCAGCGTGGGATGGTGTCCTGGACAGTGTGACATCCCACCGTGCTGGCACCTGGACTTGCTACCCCCATGGCCCTTTGGGTAGCCATTGGAGGTGGTCAGGAGAGTGGTGCCATTGGAGGTGGTCAGGAGAGTCTGACCTTGCCATAGCTGAAGGAGACAGTCACGGATCCTTCCTCCTCATTGGAGTCTGACACATGGTGTAAAAATACTCTCCTGACCTTTCTGTGGAGCACGTCCCTGCGTGGGATCTGTGCTGCTGCCTGCACCAGCTCTGCTGTCACCACCCCACAGCATCAGGCAGTGATGGCTGAGTGTTAGGGGTCACTGGAGGGGACTGGTGGCACTCAGGTCAGGCTGTGGGGGATGTGAGGAGCCAGTCCTGTGCCCCAACACCTCAGGTATTGCTGCAGAGCACTGATTCCTCCCCTGAGGTGTTCTGCTCCCTGCCTGTGGCTCTCCACTCCTCCAACTGTGCCGGCTCCTTGCCCACCACCTACGCAGGGCTGGGGCCTCACCCAGGGGGACGCTGTTTTTTCCGTGAGGGATCCACTTTGCAGCCCATGCAAATGGGATGATCTACCCCCAGTGTGCCCCAGTTCCCCTCAGGAGCTGAGTGGGGGTCCCGTGGGGGCCTCGGTGCGGAGCAGCCTCCGCAGTGTGTGGTAGCTGGGCAGCAGCTGGCCAGAGACCTCCCAGGCAGTTCCAGGCTGGGATTGAATGGCTCTGCCTTGAACCTTTTAGACATTAATTTTGTGGGTTTGGCAATTTCTGCTGTTATTAAAAATGGGATTGGAGGGAGGGGTGAGCTTGGGAGGGCAGTCCAGGGCTGGTGATGGTGGTGGAGATGCTCCTATGCCTGCCCAGGGAGACTGCTCCCTGCTCCCAGCAGGTTGGAGAGCAGTGGGGTGTGGAGGGGCGGCTCAGAGGCACAAGCTGGGGAGACCTCAGGGGTCCCAAAAGATGTCGGTGCTGCAGAACAGAGCAGCCTTGGGCACAGGGGCCTTTTACCATGGGGTGGGTCAAGTTTGGTGTTGGTTTGGAGCATTTTGGTCATAGAAGGTGGGACAAGCAGGCACCAGCCACCCCACTGGCATCCAGCTCCCTCCTGAGACCTGAGCTGATCCCAAGTCTATGCTCAGGCTCAACCTCCTTCTTTCTGTATGTCCACCCTTCTGTCTGTCCTTTCTCTGCCATATTTCTAGTCTGAAAACTCAAACTTTTGCATGATGGCCGCGATGGGGAGGATGTGCACAAACCTTTATCCCCTTGAACTAGGCTGAGCTGCCAGACTCTCTCTCTGGGGTCTCCCTCTTTCTGCTGCATGCAGTTGCTGGCACCCAGAGCCTACTTGGCCCCTGGGAATGCCAAGCAGATCCCATCCCCTTCCCCTCCGTGGGGAGTGTGCCAGCAGCCGTTCCCAGCTCTGCTGAGCCCTGGCTAAGCCGAGCCTGCTCAGACGTGCAGAAATTCCTCCCTCCCAGCCATGGGTGGATATGGAGGTTGTCTGATCACTCAGGGTTGCCTTCCCACGCTGAACCCCCGCAATTACCCCTCAGCACTGACTTGCTCCTGCTGTTTGATAAACCTTCATGCTGGATGA
Source organism: Pipra filicauda (assembly GCF_003945595.2). Classification (NCBI taxonomy): domain Eukaryota; kingdom Metazoa; phylum Chordata; class Aves; order Passeriformes; family Pipridae; genus Pipra; species Pipra filicauda. Next base: position 598,913 of record NW_024104339.1, on the reverse strand, counting down.
TGACAGGGGTTGACGTTTGTGTGAAACGGCTGAAGCATCCAGCAAAGCCTGTCTTCCATTGAGGGAAGGCAGCAAAGAGGGTGACAGGAAGTCGGGGACAGGCTTGGGATTGAGCTGCTGTGTTGTGAGTGTCCAAGGACAAGTTTCAGTTCTCCTGGTAAAACACCCTGTGGTCCCCAGTGAAACCACAGCGGCTGCTGCCACGGGAGAGCAGCCTGGCACCACGGTGCTGGGGTGGTTTGGAAGGTTTTGTTTGGGATATGGGAGCTGCCACAAGAGCAGTGCCGAGCTAAGGGGACGGAGCCAATGAGTGGCAAGTGCAGAGCTTCTGCCTCCTTTTGTTTTGATTGCTGCGATCTATAATTAGCGGTCGAGGTCTCTATAAATAGAGCCCTGCTGCGTGGGAACGTAGCGGAGAAGAGGCAGGAGGGGCTTTGTAGGGATGGAGAGCACTGCCTAATCCCTCCCTGGACCTGCAGGTGGGCCCATGGCCTCGGTGCTGCCTGGGGATGGATCCAGTCCTGTGGCTAGAGCAGGTCAGAGGAGAGGGTCTGGATCTCCAGCACAGCTTGTTAATTATTCATTACATGTCCATGGGCCAGGCCTTGTCTCTGTGCTTCAGTTTGCCCCTGTGCCACTTTTCTTGAGCTGGGATTTTTATTAGGTCGGCATTTTGCATCCTCCCTGGAGGTATTCTCCTGTCACTGCAGGCCTCCTTTCAGTCTGCCTGAGACTAATAATTGTGGGGTTTTTTTCCTTTGTGCATATGGTGGTTTGAAAGTAGGACAAAATTCAGGCTCACCTGGGAGCATCTCAAAGGTGTTGTGGATAACTAATGCCAAGTGAGAGCGTCTTCTGGATGGGCTTTTCTAGTTGCCTTGCAGTGGTTTAGGAGGAGCATCCCTGGACATGGCATATCCTTCTCCCAACAAACTGGTCTCGCTCCGTGTCTGGCACCTTCCAGCATGGTAAAGTGTGAGGATGGGCTGTGAGCCCTGATTCTACCCCTACCCCCTATTTGCTGGAGTCAAATTACTTTCTAAAATTGGGAAAGAGTCTAAGAGGATGCTTAAACCACCTCAGTACCAGAGGTTACTGGGGTTGGGTGGTTGTGTTCTCTGTGGCAGCATTGCAGACTCTTCCTGGGCTCACAGCACAGTGGTCCTGCTCCTAAATCAGGAACTCAGATGATGGATCATAATATCATTAACCTCAGTACAATGAAACGGACATCCCTGCTCCAGCCTGTGATGGCAGGGAAGGAGGTCAGGAGGGAGCCAGGAACTGATGGGACTGGGCTGGGATGAAGAGCAAGGCCAGCCTGGCATCTGGGAATGGTTAGGGGAGCACTGGGACCCCTGGGATGGGTGTATAAATAGGAGAAGAGAGGCCAGCTCAGAGGTGGGAGGTCTGGCACCGCACAGGGGGCTGCAGGGTCACATCTGGAGCCCTGCTCGGCCCCAGGCCCCGCTCCTGGCCATGGAAACCTAAGGAATTGATAAATGGTTAAAAAAGGAGACAGATGTAAGCATTGGTGGCTGCTGGAGGGGGATCAGAGGGAAGGAGGGATGTGTGCTCGGTGATGCTGTGATCCACAGACCTGTGTAATTGTTTCCTAATTGACCCCCTCCAGGGTCCTCTTTATTTGGAGGAAAGGGGCATTTTAAAACGTCACTGTCAGCAGAGCTGCACCGCGTTAATTTTCATCGTAGTTGCCTCCTTTGTCATCTGTATTGTTTTAAGAAGCCAAGAACCCGTGTGTGTGTTTTTCTCCTCCTTTTCAGATCAAAGCAGTTTATTTCAGTTTTGGCACAGAATGGAAATTCATTGGCAGGGATTAAAAACGGACCTTAAACATCCTGGCCTCTCTGTCCTTACTTTTTCCACAGGTTTTGCCATTTAAGTGTTTCCAAGCTCTCCCTGCCCCCTCCTCTGCTGGAGCACCAGGCTTTACAAACCCTATTCCCCTCGTCCCCAGTGGTTTCCCCCCATGGACATAATTTTGCCAGTGCCTCTGTTTGCCAGATCAAGACTTTCAGTTTCTGTTTAGCATAAAAAGCTTTTGGCTTGAATCAAAGTGTGTTTGAAATTTAAAGCAATCTGAGACAGAAAGGCTGGAGGGGAGTGAATGTGCAAGACTTGGACAGTGGCAGGGACCCCCATCCCAATTTTTTTCTGAGTCTGGATGGGATCAAGTCAGGGTGGGTCCTGCAGGGTGGATGATGATCTGTGAGGAGGTTTCACCTGGGATGTTTAGTGCATATCTCAAAGATGATGCAGTAACATCTTTGAAGGATTTGTTATGTTTAATTTTCAGTACTGATTTTGGGGAAAAAAATCCATGAACCTACAGGGAGCCCTGAGAACTTGTTCCCCCGGGCATTGCTGAAGCCAGGACCAAGTAGCCTTGAAGGGGGTGTGAGAAGGATACACAGATCTTCCTTTGTGGTTTTATATTAATGTCTTGCTTGATGCTGATCCAAATGTCATTACTGGGGTTGGGTGTGGGGATCCTGTAACAGTGACTTTGGGGTTCTTGTCTTCCCATTTCTTTCTGCCCGAAGTGTCCTGCCCCGGGTGCTGCTGGAGGTGGGTCCTGGTGTCAAGAACCTGTGGGCTCCTTCATGACTGGTTCCTACCCTACTGTGCCCTCTTGTGTTTTACCTCTTTTAGTTTGGCTTAGTGTGTTTGGGAAGGTAAAACTGCTGAGCTGCAGAAGGGCAGTTTGGGGAGGCTGAGGGAACAGGAAAGGGCTGCTCCAGGGGTGGCTCCAACACCAGTCCTGGTGACCATTGATGGCCAGAGACCATCATTGGGACACCAAAAGTGCCTGGGTTTATTGTGAGCTTGGAGAACACTGTTGTCCCCATCCCAGTGCCCCAAGAAGGGCATTTGGTGCCTGCAGGACTTGCTCGGGAGAGGCCCAAGTGTGAAGCAGTCCATGGCGGGAAGTTTGGGAGTTAACAGGCAGTGAGAGGATAAAAGCAGAGTTGAGAGAGCTTGATCCAGCCAGCGACCTCCTAACACAAGCTGCTTTGATGACCTGGCCCAGGTGCTTCCTTCCTGGAAACAACACAGCCCCCATTGTCTTCTGCAGGGCGAGCCGCAAAGCTGGAATTGCTCTTAGGCTGCGCAGTGAGGACAGGTTCAAGTGGCTCCATCCTTCTGCTTTTTCCCCACTCCTCGTCTCTTGAGACCTAGCAAAGGCATTTGTGTAGAAGACGTGTGCCAGACCAGCGAGGGAAGTGAGCTGGAGTTTAGATTGCATTTATCTTGTTCACGGGAGGCAGAGTGAAACAGGCACTTAAAGCAGCTGGAATGACTTCTGGAAACCTGGGCTCCATACCCGTGGCCTTCAGCCTGGCTGTGGGCTCTTGGTGAAGGAAAGATTGTGATTTACTGTAAAATGTTAATGTAGAAATCAAACTGATGGCATTTAGCAGCAAAGATGTCAGGGCTGGCAGTGAAGGGACACAGCTAAGGCCGAGCACAGTTACCATCACATGAGCCCTGTGGTCCCCCTCGGGCAGCAGAGGAAGTGGGTGCCTGGTCCCAGCTCTTTCCAAGCCAGGGCAGTCCTGGGCTTCCAAGCAGCTGTGCCAGTCCACAGGGACAGGAATGACCAAACCACCCAGGGAACCAACAAAACCACAGTTTTTTTGCCCTGCTGTTACCTGGTGCTGGAAAGGGGGTGTGAAACGAGGTGTCTGTGGTATGGCCCCGAACCTGCCACCTGCACTCTGTGGTGAGGATGGGCTGAGTTTAATTCTTTCCAGCCCTGTCATTGGCCACCAGATGAGGTTGGCAAGGACCACCAGTGGGTAATGCTGGGCAATTGTATCCCTTTTCCTGCTGCTTAAAGGAATCTTTAGAAGCAGCAGCATCCCAGTGGCTGGCAAATCCCTGTTCCTGCCGAGGATCCCATCCCTGCTGGGTGGCACGGGATATCCTGGCGTTGCCTGATGGGATTCAGTGCCGCAAAACCCTCGGTGACAGCTCAGAGAGGAGGACGAGGACGTGAATGGAACAAGGCAACAAAGCTGCTCCAAAAATCAAAGCGCGTTCCCCCTTTTTTTCCCCCGGCAGAGATCCTGTATTCATTGATTGTTGACATGACATATGTGGGTTGGAGAAAGGCAGCGGCAGCTTCTGGCAGGGGAGGAAGGGGCTGGGGGGGCCAGAGGGGCTCTGCAAGCCGAGATGCTGATTACCAGGGGCAGCAAATAGCTTGCAGCTGCCTCTGCTCAACACGCTCTTTGTGGCGCTTGCAGCCACTCTTTGGACGCAGCTATTTTTAATTTCCCCAAGCGCGCACAAAGCAAAGGGGGTGGGCGATGCCGCCGGCGTCCCCCCTTCCTGCCCCCCACTCCCACCCCTTTCCCAGCCAGCCCTGCGCTTCCCAGCTTCCTCCCAGCCTCCGGGGAATGTGGGGAGCTGCACTCCCCTGGTTTTTTGGGGATTTTTTTTTTTTTTTGGGTCCGCGTTTGGGAGCCGGCCTTGGCTTTCCCCCCGCCCTGCGCCAGTGTGTGCGGGGAGCTGGGAAAATGCAGAAATAAATAAATACGCAATTAGGCAGCTGTCCAGCCGTGGAGGGGGGGGTGTGCTGCAAAAAGAGACTCCAGCCAAATTTTGGAATGCCTGAGAAAGCGGCTGGAGCCGTGGGCGAGCGCGGGGTTGTGGGCTTCCCACCACCGTGGGCTTCCCACCGCCGGTTCTTCCCGACAGAGAAGGGGCTGTGACCACCAAAGAGGAGGAGGAGGAAGGAGGGTGGCATCTCCCAGCCTTGCTCTTGGGGGGTTCCCCCCGAGGACAAGGCATGTTTGTGCTGAAGGTGTGGTGAGAGTGAGGGGTCTCAGCCAGCCCCCGGTGGGCTCTTGCAACAGCTCAAGAGCAATTTTTCTTCTGCCAGTGTTTTTGGGGCCAAAAGCCAAGGTGTGCCCTCTGTTCAAGCAGCAACACGGTTTGGGGTTAATAAATTACTTATTTGCAGTCCTTGTTCCTCTGTTAGGTAAGCATTGGTGAATATGATATTTCTGCTTTATCCCAGACATGAATTATTCATCAGGTTTGGAGTCTGTAAAAGGGATGTTGTCAGGTTAAAACTTGTGTGGAGACAAGCCGAGGTCTTCAGTGAGGTTTTGTAAACGGCTTTTCTCAGGGTTTTTGCTGGAGTCTTCCCCCTTTTTTCTGTGCTGTTTTGAGGCATTTTTGGTGAAAAATGAGAATTTCCAGGCCGGTTTGATTATTGGTCTTGCTCATTGAGTTATCATGGACTGTAAGATATTAAAAAAAAAAAGCCATCAAAATACTCTTTTTCCTTCCTGCTGGACCAGGTAAACAGCGTGTGAATGTGCCTTTGGTAATACATGTTTTATAAGACCTTTTTATTTTGCCCTGTTCCTTCAAAGGTGTGGAAGAGACTTATTCCTGCAGTCATTGAAGTCTGACTGCAAGTAGGCAGCAAGATAAAACAGCCAGACAGCCTTGCTGGAAGTTAAAATTACCATAGGTAAATCACGTGTGCAGCAACTTCATTTACCCTTCACCTCCTTCCTGCAGGATCTGATCCAAGAGCTGGTTTGCTGAAGTGTGTGCTAACAGGCTTGTACCTCTCCACCCACCACAGGCAGCTCAGCTCTTCCAAGACTTCTTCCACTGTTATGGGAGAGCAGGTCCCTGGGGCAGAGGTGCTGCCTGTGGGACTTGAGGTGCTGGGGAGAGCTGGGAAGGTCCCACCTACCATGGAGAGTTTTTTCCCCCATGTTTTCCTGGCATGCACCCCACAGCCATAACCTGTCTTTGCTGTCATGGTACTCCCTGCCATGGGGCCCTGTGAGGGTGGTGAGGCCCTGGCACAGGTTGCCCAGAGAAGCTGTGACTGCCCCATCCCTGGAAGTGTCCAAGGCCAGGTTGGATGGGGCTTGGAGCAACCTGGTCTGGTGGAAGGTGTCCCTGCCTATGGCAGGGGATGGAATGAGATGGTCTTTTAGGTCCCTTCCCTTCCAACCGAAACCATTCTGTGATTCTATGATGTGATCCTGAGGGTCCTCACTCTTGCACGACCCATGCCTTGGGTGCCATAGCTGTGGGTCTCCATGATTTTGTGGCCAAACAGTGCCCTGGAAACCTGCAGCAAGGCCAAGGCTGCTCTTGCACTGTGGCCCACGATTGTCACCACTCTCCTCCCAGTTCCCTTTGCTGTGGGTGATGTGGTCCCTGGGCAGAGGAGGCAGAAGGGACAGGCCTGCAGGAGTGATTTTAGAAGTGTCCCAGCAGCATCCTGAGCTCACATGGGATTTCCACCTGTTGTGGTGCTGTGGCTGGGGAGAAAAGGTGGGGTTTTGGAGCACACCCAGCCTTGGCCCTTTCCTCCTCGTTTCATCAGCTGTGTTGCGATCGCATTGATAAAGTCACAGGGATCACCAGGGCGCTGGGGAGCTACTGGGATATAATTAGGGTTTTGGTTCACTTTCCTGGCTGCTTTCCCGTTAGGGGAGGGGCAGTAGGGATTATGGATGGAGCAGATGTGTGGAGGGAGGGGGCGTTTGGCTTGCATGGGAGGTTAATGCTGTGCACAGGCTGATGTTGGGGGGGTGAAGTCTGTCATCCCAGGCATGGGGGATGGAGAAAATCTTCTCCGGCTCAGCCCCCTCGGATTCATCAGCCCCAGATTGCTCCTCTCTGCTGGGGTCGAATGGCTGCTCCCAAAGGAGAGGTTGTAGAGTGCTCCCGGGAGCAGCTCACGGCTGTGAACTGCCTCCTCTCCCTGAACTCCTCTGGAAGTGCAGGAGCCAGATGTGAGCAGCAGGTTTAGGGAGAAAACACTGCTCCCCTGGGACACAGGGACAGCTCCAGCAGTCTGGTGTGTTATTCCCAATCTTTTCCTGGGTGTTTGAAGCACTTTTTGCCCTGGGTGCCACTTGCCTTTGAACCTGGTGGTGCCTGCCTGGCCAGGATGGCTCTTTGCTGTCTGCACCAGCACCTCCACCACACCTTGCATGTGGCAGCAGAGCCCAGCTCGAGTTGTTGCTGGGTGGTCTCCTTGCCACACAACAGCTGTGTGTGCCTGTTGGGAGCTTTTCTTCTAGGAACTGGCCCAAAAGCCTCCCATTTTGTGCCATTCAGTGGGATGACCAACAGTCAAAGTTCAGAAAACGCTCTCCAGCTGTCGCCTGGACTTTTGGAAAGGTCTGCAGAGCTTGTCAGGAAGCTGCTGGGAGCAATGCAGAGCAGGTATGGGTTTTTTTGTGGGAGTGTGAGTGTAGGGTGTAGGATGTGGATGCTACTTGTTTGGCCAACCTGACCCAGCCTCTTGTGCTTGGGTTGGCCCTCGCCCCTCCAACTGCAGACCCCCAAGCGCCCTGGGAGCTCGGCTGCCTGGTATTCCCAGCCCTGCAGGAAGCTCTGCAAAGCTCATAAGAGCAGCACTGGGGAATAATGAGATTTCCAGACTAATTTGTCCGGATTCAAGAACTTCCACTGAAACATCTGCGCCCGTGGGAGTTGCCCGAGCCTCTGGTGGATCTGGTGCTGCTGATCCCCAGGATTGTCCTCTCCTCCCCTGCAGTTGTTGAGGGCTGGTGCAAGACACTGTATTGACAGTCCTTGCGGGTGAGGGGGTCCTTGGGGGAACCCCACCACAGCAGCAGGGCAGTGCAGGGCCCTAAATTATCCAGAGCTCCAGGCAGCAGCTTTTGGAGGTGGCTTCACACAGCTATGATGGTGCTGATGGCTCGGTCTGTCGCTGTGTGTCTGCTCCTACTCCTCTGTTCAGTTGCATTTGCAGGAGAGGTTGTGGAATGGCTGGAGGCTGGGAGACCTGTGCCTTCTTCCCTTCTAGCCTGGAGGGGAGATGGATTCACTCAGGGAGGTACAGAGATTTGATTGATTTAATTTGTTGCTTTCCTTGGATGACCCTTGGCCTTGGTCGTGTTTTCCTCACCCCCATGAAGCAGAAATCCAGGTCCAGCTGTGGTGGAACAGGGCTGTCCAACACAGGTGGAGATCATTCTGCCTCGATCCAAGTTTCCAACCCCCTGACCTGTCTCCAAAATTGGCACCACTGTGTGTATAACCATCTTTGTATGGGGGTGACCTTCTGGGAACGTGGTTTCTGGTGTTTGGTGAAGCCCCTTGCTCCTGGGGAGGGACATGGGAGCCGGCATTCCTGGAGGTGGTGGTGAGCTCCTGCACATGTGAGCCTGGCAGCGCCGTGCAGGGACCACCTGGGACTTGTCTCCTACACTGAGGGGGTGGAGGATCAAGTTGACAAGGCCAGTTTGGAACAGTGCAATTTAAAATTCAACCATCAAGATGCAAATGAAACCCGTTTTTTCTTCCCACCCCCAGATGACTGCGTTTCCCTCTCCAGGCAACTCTCCCGCCATAATCCCTCCACCAAGCTCTGGTCCCTCCTGTGTTTACCATCCTAGTGCGTGGTCTCACCAGGTTTTTGCCATCGGGCTGATTACCATGACAACTCCCTGGAAGGCTGTAGATATCTGCTTCCCCTTTGGCTGTTGAGCCTGTGCATTGGGGAGTGGGGAAGGTGCCACGCTGGCAGCTGCGAGCAGATGGGGTCGGATCCGTTATCATGTATTCCTCCCACCCTCTTCTAAGGAGGGGAGGAGGACATTTTGCATTTTAGATGCATCTAAATCCCGGAGAGCAAGAGGAAAGAATAACTCTTTGGTTTGCAGGGCTGTGAGGTGGTGCCTTTGGCATTGCAGGGCCATCAAGCATCTCTGCAAAGCTGGGCTTCTGCTTTGGTCTCCAAAGAGCTGGGATAGGGGTTGAGCGGATGCTCCAAGCTCTTTGTGCAATGTTTGGCTATTGCTTTGGTCTCCAAACAGCCGGGATGACAGCTCAGAGCAGCCTCTCGACCCCCATCCTAGTGGGACCTTGCTCTCATTTCCGTCACGGTGCCGATGTTTTCTGCATCTCTGTCCCTGTTCCCCTGGAGGAGCATTGGATGTGGAGTGTGCATGTCCATGGGTACAAGTTTCCCTGAAGGACTCCCTGGATTTGGCAGCGCTGTTGAGGATGCACAGGCTCAGACCCTAGTGCTGAGGGAGGTTGAACCCACTTGGTGACCACCACTGGGTTTGTTGACCCTCCTTGCCAGGCATGGGTGTTTGTGCCAGGACAGGATAAGGCTGTTCCCATCACACACAGACCCCTTGGAGGCCGTTCAGCAAGAAAGAGGTTAACAGGAAGGAGGCAGGCTAGGCTCTGGCTGCCAGCTCCGACCCTGCTTTGGAGTGGGGAGCAGCTGGGAGCTGCAAGAGCAGTGCGAAAATAGCCTTATAAGGCCAAGACAAGCCGACTCCAGCCTCCGCACAGCCCCGGCCGGGCTTGCTCCGCTCCAGCACCCGCTCGCCGGATGGATGCCCTTGGGGGCAGAGCTACAGATGGGATATGTGGCCCCAAACTTGCTGTCTGGGCACCCCCAGAATGGGAGCTGCCCGTGCCTGGCTGAGGTGGCACTGGGTGGGAGAGGAGCCCGAGGGTTCTCCCGGGCAGTTCGCAGGCAGCTCTCGGCCTCGCTCAGTGTTTAGACTCGCTGTCTGTGGACATAAACACCGACTTTGCTTAAAAGCGGCCCCTGGCTGAACTCTCCTGCCCAGCCCCTGCACTTCAGCCCCTTCTCAAACTGCTCCCAGGGAAGAAAATTCCTTCCCACTGGCAGAAGTGGAGCTGATGTTGTTTTATTTCCTGGTAGAGGCTCAGGAGGGCTCTTCAGGGGCCTGGCACGCAGAGACAGGCGTGTGTGGCACTTGCTAACCCATCCCACCTCTTTGGAGTGGGTGACCTGGAGCTGTGGGGAGCTCCTCCACTAAAACAAATTTCAGGAGCCTCCAGTCAGCACCTGTGATGAACAAGCCAGGGTCAATGGTGGGGAAATATGTGATGGGGCTGGAGAAGGGTTATGGCATTTATCCAACTTGGGAGGGTGTTCCTGCATCTCTGGCTGCACACCTGGACAGCTGTCCTGTCCCATCCTTGTGCTGGTGCAGGTTTGCTGCCAGTGCAGAACCACATTGGCAGTGCCAAGGCCAAATCTGCAGAGCACTGATTGTGCCTTCTTCTGTGAAAGGGGATGATGACTTCTGGCAGGCTGGTGAGTCCAAGCAGTGGTGAGATTTGGGGGCATCTTCCCTGTTCCTTGCACAGGGGCACAAGATGTGAATGCAGACGGGCAGGGAACATGTGTTGCTTGATAACTCCTTGAGGATGTGGCACTTGAGGACATGTTTTAATGGTGAACATGGTGGTGGTGCTGGGTTGACAGATTTGATGATCTTAAAGGTCTTTTCTAGCCTTAATGATTTTATTATTCTGTGATTCCCTTGCTAGTGGAAAAAAACCTCCTCTTCCTTTGCCTGGTGCATGGCCTGAGCAAGCTAGAGGTTTCTCAGTGACTTCACCAAGCAGTAGATGCTGATACAGGAAGGGTCCACGTGGGAAAGCTGTGCTGAGGTGGCCAAGAAAAGATACCTGCCTCTTACTTGGATGGCACAGGGAGAGCAGAGCGCTGCCGTGGGAATGGGGGAGCCCATCCTTCTGCTGCCCTTTGATGGGTGACTGCTCCAGTCCATCCTTTTGCAGAGCCTGCAGAGGTCGTTTTCAAGAGCCTTTGTCTAATTTAATAAATCCAGGACACTCAGCCTGCCAGCTGATCTATAAGTGTAATAAAATCCTCCTGCAGCAGCACTCTGGCTGTGCTGTGGCCGTATCGATAGCCTGGTGCCTGATGGCAGGAAGCCTAAAAGGCTCATTAAAGCCCTGCTGCTGTGCCAGCCGTGCTCACCCGGTGCCTGGGCAGCTCTGGGCACACCGTGGCCACTCTGCCAGCACTGGAGCCAGCCCGGTGTGTGCATGGTGCATCCCCCAGTGGGGTTTGGGAGGTGCATCCCCCTCTGGGGTTTGACAGGCTGTGTGTAGCCTCGCGTGGCTGAAAAGGGATCCCTTACAACTACCTGAAAGGAGGTTGTAGCCAGGTGCGGGTCAGTCTCTTCTTCCAGGTAACAAGTGATAGGACAGGAGGAAACGGCCTCAAGTTGCTCCAGAGGAGGTTTAGATTAGAAAAATTTCTTTACTGAAAAGGTGGTCAGGCATCAGAACAGGCTGCCCAGAGCAGTGGTGGAGCCCCCTTGCCTGGAAATATTCAAAAACCATGTAGATATGGTGCTTAGGGATGTGGTTTAGTGACAGACATGGTAGTGCTGTGGGTTAATGGTTGGACTCAATGATCTTAGAGGTCTTTTCCAAGCTTAATGTTTCTGTGAGTTTTCAAGGAGTTGGTGCTTTCTTGATGGCCTCTGGGCAGGAATGGATGTGGCTCTGGTTTGGGTTCCCAGTGCTGTGCTGGTGCCAGGAGCTGCCTGTCCCAGCTGCATCAGTGCCCTTGCCCAAGCCGTAGTTGTGTCCATGTTGCCTGGATGTGCCCGTGGCCATGGGACGGTGGAGTCTTGCTCCCTCCCACCCCACAGCCCTGCCAAGATCCCACTTACATCCCGCCTCAAGCACTGGGCACTGGGATGGGTGAAGCTTTTAGCAGGCACAGGAGCTGCCAGTTGCAGAGCACTCGGAGTGCTGCGAGTGAGCAGCGCACTCGGCAGCCGCCCTCATGAATATTTTAGCTCAGAGAATTAACATTTGTCGAGACGAATTTATGGAGGCAGCGTGGATGTGTGGATGTCTCTTCCCCAGGCACCACAGGCTTGCTGCTGCTCCAAGGCAGCACTGGGAGCCAAGACAGAGCCAACCAGAGCATGAGCCCGTCACGGCGGAGTGGGACAGCAGAGCCATGATCTCCCCCCGGGACAGCCAGGCCCCGGTGCCAAGGCAACCACCCTGCCATGCGGGATAGACAAATGGTTGTGGTGTTTTGTTTTTTTTTTCTCTTCCCCTCCTGGTTCTTGGCAGAAAGTAAAATGTCCCTTTTGTTTGGTTTCCTCCTCCCCCTGCCCCATCGCCTCTCTTTAAAGGTTGTGTTCCAGATTTTGTCAACCCACGTTGTGTAATAACCCCGGAGAATGGTGTGGGCATTGGCCGTATCCCACTGAGGCCGTGGCAGAGCCAGTCCTTGGGAGCTTGACCGTGGGGTTACCTGCTCCAAAACATCCTGTGTACAGCTGCTGAGCAAAACTGCCTTGTATTTTGTACTGAGCTTCCATGATCCACGTGTTAGAAATGACAGGGAAGGTACTTGGAGAAAATTCTGAGTTTTTTGAATCTAAATAATCCTCTTTTTCTACCTGAGTCCTGCAAAACCATATGGAAATTAGGGACTTGCAGAGAAACCCTGTTAACTTTCAGCAGCAGCCATTGCACCTGGGAGTTCATCACCCATGGAGCATCCAGCACTGTGCAGGAGGATGCAGTAATACCCTGCTTGGGATTTCTTGCTTTGGGCTTCTAAGAGGTCCCTGTTCTTTTTTTCCCTCGGTTCTAGTGCCCAAAGAGGGGGCTGCTGCAGTTTCTGGGCTCTGCATCCTACAAGTATCCATCCAAAGGTCCCTGCATCTCATCTGGAGGCTGCTAGGATTGTTGATGTGGAGAGCATGGCGTGACTCACGTCCTGAGCACCCCGGGGAGGGAGAGGAGGAGGAGGAAATGTACTATAGGCTTTGTGTGTTGTGGAGAGGGACGCTGAGAGCACGTGTGTGTGTCAATAGGGATCTGTCATTCCGAAGGGAAACAGCAATGCAATTGTTTCTTGGCTCCAGTTGCTCTGCTGGTACTGGCAGCATGGAGAGCTGTAGCTGCTCATGTGGTGCAAGTGCTCCCTTCCTGGTGCTAACGAGGGGCAGGTCCATTGACTGGACTGGAGATGGCTCATGGCACTGAGGAGAGCTGGTAATGGTGCCCATAATGGTGTCCTCTGTGCTTCCAGAGGTGCACTCTGCTGTGCTTCCACTCCTAACCCCAGTTAAATGACACACCCAGGCACCAGGTCCAGTTCTGTGCTCCATCCCATTGGCAGCAGCATGGGAAATGGCAAAGGCAGGGCCCCAGCGCCTTGAGGATGGGGCTGTCCCTGAGCTGGGGACCGGCAGCAGCTGGAGCAGGAGCTGAGTCTGAGCGTCCACTCCTCACCTGGACACGAAACCACCCCGGGCTCTGACGCTGGGTTCAGCCTTGTATCAAAGCATCTGCTCTTCAGAGGGCTGGTTGAAGTCCCAGCCTTGTTGTTGTTGTTTTGGTGTCTCTGCCATACGACACCTCCCTGCTTCTGCATTGATTTATTCCCTTACAATTGCGGGAGCCACGCAGTCCTCACCTGGCCGTGGACTAGCCCAGGGACCAGCTCTGCTTCCTTCCCCAGGGATCCCCAGCCTTGAGAAACCCCCCAGCCTAGAATGGGGTGGTCAGAGGTGGGGATGGGATCTGAGTTGCCTCCTCCTCAGTGGAGTTTGCGTGTGTGCGCACACGCGTTTCCATCCGGCTCCATTTGCATTTCACTTCAAAGTGTCTGTGTTGCCTCCAAGGAAGGAAATAAATGGTGTAAAGGAATTTCCATCCCAAGCGAGCAAGGCTGCTGGTCCATCAAGTTTCATCTGCTCCTGACAGGTGTGGAGGTTCAGGGAGGCTGCTGTGGGATGTCAGGTTCATCCCTGGTGCTGCAGGTGCCAGAGGGTCAGTCCTAGCTTTGCTCCCAGCCCTTTCCTGGCATCCTGGCTCAGAGGTGTGGTGATGGACAAGAACTCATGTGTCAGGCTGTGCAAGATGCCAACGTTCACCCTCACAAGGAGGGGTGAGTGGCAAAACCACTTTGCAGGGCCAGCCCGGCGGTGAGGGGGCCCCAAACCGGCTCCTCCGCTCCTGGCACGCTTCGGTCAGGGCGGGGTGTGAGCTCCAAGGGAAGCCGCCCTGAATGCTGCCGTGGGGTTAAAGAGGGAGGAGAGCAGGCGAATTTTGTCTCTTCCTCTCCTCCTGTGCCAGCTCCCTGCCAAATCCCTGTGGGGCCTTACAGGGAGTCAAGGGGTGCCTGTGGCAAGAGGGACTAAGTGGCCCAGGGCATCCCCAAGGGACTAGGGCTCCCTCCCTCCTCCTCGTCCCCCTCTCCCTCTATCCTGGTTGCATTCCCTTGTGCAAAACTACTCTGGGTGGATGGGGAAGGAGGTTGGACCTGGACCTTACAGTCCTGGAGGCCTCGGCTGTGCCAAAGGCCAGCAAGACAAAAACGGTTCTAAGACTCCACTTGGAACAGGAGAAAGTTTTTCCGTTGGATTTTTATAGCTCCCGGAAAGCGGGGTTTTATTTTTGTTGTCTAAGACAAAAAATCCTCTTAGGAGCTAAGTACCCGCGGCGGTGCAGGGCGGGAGGCTGTGCATGCGCTGGGCCGGGGGTCTGGGCTCCATCCCTGGGGTCTGAGCATGCTGATTTCCACAAAGGAAAAGAGAAGGTTTTGTTGTTCCTGATGTACAACTGGTCCCGTTTGCGTACACATTCGCTGCAGCACCCGTGATGGCTCCATGCCACCCCTGGGCTGTCAAAGGATGCTCCCACCCAGGGACACAGCTGCAGGAAAAACCCTTTTCCTGGGGAAAGGGTTTTTTTCCCACTGCTCGCAGGAGGAGTAAACTGGGGGCTTTGTGGGGCTGATCTGAATTTCCTGGGGTTGTAGGCTGGGGCCATTGAGCTCTCCTCAGTCACCCTTTCTTTGCATAGCGCAGGCTGCTCTTGGAGGGGTTTTGCTGGCAGGGGAGCTTGTTTCCATGGTAAAAACCTTAACAGCATCTGCCAAAAATCCGTCTCCTTGTTGGCCCGGCCATCTGGAGGGCACAAGGAGGCTTTGACAGGGTGACAAGGTGGCCACGGGCTGCTTTGGGTCCTCCTTCGGTGTCGTTGGCAGCTTGGAGGGGTCCCTCCCTCAGTCATTTATGCCCCAGGTGCAGGTTTGCTCTGGGATGCTGTAGGGACCCCAGTGTCACCCAGCCTGGTGGGGACAGGCAGGCTGTGGATGGGGGAGCCGTGGCATCCGTGCTCAGGGAGGGAGGGCTGCGGGCACCATGCACCAGGAGCGGGTGGCCACGTTGTAATCGGATGAGCCAGCACTGCTCCAGATGGACCTGTCAGCTCTTGTCAGTGCTGACACCCCTCTGGGTGTCCCTCTACGTCCCCTCAGGCCACAAGGGCCACCGCCTGTCCCACTTTACTGGGTCTCTTTGGAGCAAGGGGGCCTAGAGGTGACACTGTGTTCACAAAACCCACCGGACAAATAAGGTGCCATCCATGCTGTGGTCCTTCCCTGGCAAAATCCATGAGTTTTTTAATTTTAATGGGAAAAACCTGGCATGTGTGTCTGTCTGTCTGTCCCTGAGCCATCCTGTGGTGAGGACAGTGGGACCTTGCTACTTTGCCACCCCTGTCCCCAGGTGCCACCCCACCACCCCAGATGGTTCAGAGCTGCAGACCCAAAGCCGGACACGCGGTGCCTTTCCTTGGGATCCCTGTACTGCAGCAGGAGATGCCCTGGATATTTGGCATAGGAGAAGTGTCTTGCTGGCAGCAGTGGACCAGACTGGGCTGGCAGGACTCATACCTGCCCAGATGTGTGGCACAGGGCTTTGCTGTGTGCTGGCACAGCATACAGATGGGTCTGGGAACTTGTGATCAAAGCATGTGTACGATCATCAAACATGTGTACGATCCTGGTGTCCACCAAGAGAGGTTTTAGGGCTCAACTCTGCACTCTTCTGTTCTCTCCTTAAACAATACCCGTTTCTCCTTCCCCTTGCAGCCAACAACCCTCCCGCAGGGCACCATCAACATGAACCAGTGCACGGATGTGGTGGATGGGGAGAGCCGGACAGGGCAGAAGTTCTCTTTGTGCATCCTGACACCGGAGAAGGAACACTTCATCCGGGCTGAGAACAAGGAGATCATCAGTGGGTGAGTGCAGATCCGCTGCCATGCTCTTGCATGAGCTGGGAGGAAGAGGAGGGTGAGTAGGACCTTTCCCAAGGCAGGGTGCTGTGGCAGTGCATACCCAGGCTGATCCTGGGTGCTGGGGATCCCGATGGGTGCTGGGGTTACCCCATGGTGCTTTTAGCCTCGTCCATCCCTAGGCAGACACGGAATCCTGAGGTGGATGCAGCCCACCCCCATGGTCCCAGGGGAGCATCTGACCTGCAAGGATGATTAAAGTATCATCGCTCACAGGAGTGCCTGCTGCTGAGCTGCAGGGACTCAGAAACACTGACGATTAGGCCACTAAAACAAGCAAATCAGGGTAGATTTCCCAACTCCAGGTGTTGGGTGGTGACCTAGAAACATCCTCTTCCATCACTCACATGCTGTCTCGGGTTGAAGCTGGAGCTGGTGAGGGTGCAGAGCCGTGGGAGAGCAGAGCCGCTGGCACAGAGTGATGGACTGTGGCGGGGCTGCTGCTCACCTGCGAGCGTTCCCCACGTGGTGTTCCCGGAGCTCGTGCCTCCCTCCCAAAATTTGTTGACATTTGAAACTCGAGCAGGAAGTTGAAGGGATGAAGCACTCGCTCTTTCCCCCTCTTCCTGAGTCACGGCGTCTCCCACCTCCCCCAGCCCTGGCAGCAGCAGAGTCACCACTTTCAGCTGAGATTTCTATTTCCGAGCATTTTCTTTGGTTGCGACTCCCCCCGTTTTGGTAAACGCTCGTCGAAATACAACATTTTTCTACCAAGAGCTTGAGATTTTGATTAGATACATGCTATCTTGTGTTGAAACCTCCCTGCTCTACTGAGACACACGAGCATGGGTCATTCCCTCTCTGTGAACCACTTTGGGCTGGCAGACCTGTCCCCCCCGACCCCGTTCACAGCAGTGGGGTTGCAGCGGCTGCAGAGCCAGGATGCAGAGGCACAGGGGAATCACGGCACAGGGGAGCCAACTCCTCACCTCCAGCCAGGGCAGGAGCAGTCACTACACCCCAAACCATGACCAGCCCCCATGCCCTGCTCTCTCCTCCCTCTCCCCACGCTCCGGTTCACAGCTCAGCCTTTGTTGCTGGTCCTGCCTGCTGCGGGAGGGAGAGGCATTGCAGAGCGAGGTGGGGCTGATTTATTGCTCATCGGCCCAGCGATGGGTTTTGAAGCAGTGCGTTTGCTCCTGACTGCAGGCATTAATCATCCCAGAGCAGTCCCACTCTGGGGCTGAGCCAGGCGGGTTTCGTTTTCAGTTGCAGCACGACAGGAAGATTTCCCTGGCTGGGGGAGAATTTGTTCTGCGTTCGTTCCATCCTGCTGGCATTTATTGCTTAACCAAACCCCACTTGATGTGGTCATCTCCAAGTGCTTTACAGCAGCAGCAGCCTGCGAAATGGGGGGAACAGGAGGGAGAAGGAGGGACATATGAAGCAGGAGTGTTTCCCAGCGGTCCTCAGATACCTGTGGAGTTGGCAGAGATGCTGGGCAGGTCGTCAGGCTGCAGTGGCAGGGCACAGGAGGGTCCCCCCAAGTGACTTGTGCAGGGGATGGACTCCACAATGCCAAGTTCACGCTGTTCTTCCTTGGACAAAAGCACTTTGTGTGCAGTGTGCGGGTGTTGGCATTGCTGAAGGGGGAAGGTCCTGCTGGAGGCTCTGTCCCTCTCTGCTGTCTTTCAGGATCCTTGAATCTCTGCCCCATGTCAGCCTTGGCTGTGGCCTCGCTCTTGCAGTGAGTGGGGTTTGAGCCAAAGCACCCTGAGGTCATCGCTCTGCCCCTCCTCTCCTGGCTTTTTTTGTCCCCAGGAGCTGGTTGCAATGGTTTCTGGTACTGTTCACCACACTGACCCTGACCAGGTCAATGTCACTCCCATCCCTACGTGCTCCCCCACAGCACAAGACCTCACCTTCTGCTTTCTCTGCCCGCAGGTGGCTGGAGATGCTGATCGTCTATCCCAGGACAAACAAGCAGAATCAGAAGAAGAAGAGGAAGGTAGAGCCCCCAACTCCCCAGGTAACCCCAGGGAGACACACACATTGCCACCCAGACCCTTGCCTCCCTCTCAGGGCCACAGCCTTGCTTTTTTCCTGGGGGAGGTCCCCTCTAACCCTCCGGATCAACTTTCTGCCAGCCTTCTGATGCTGCCTGTGCAGAGAGTGAGAGCTGGGGCGAGCCAGGACAGCAGATCAGTGTGAATTAATTCCTGATCATCACTTCCAGGGTCACACACTGCTTTCCTGGCTGCTTTGTGGCCACGTTTCACCTCTTGGGTGCTGTTTTGTGGCACCGGCCCTGCCCACACTGTCTCAAGAGTGGCCACAAAGCCATGTGGTCCCTGTGGAGGACCAGGGAGAGGTGCTGTTCGTGGGCCATTTCAGCAGAAACAGGATGAAATTCCATCAGGCTCCAGTTACCCCCTTTGAGATGACCCCAGAGATAGTGGGAATGAAAGGAAAATACTAAAGGCCAGGACCAGACTGGGAGCTCTGGGGCCGGAGCCGGGCTCTCCAGGGACCCGGCAGTGGCTTCGTGCTCGCTTTGACTATAAATGGTAAAAAGTGGGGCTGGCTGTGACTCACTCGTTCCTGCCGGGCTCCCACGTGGCCAGAGTGGGGGAGAATCCCACAGATGGGGAACGTGACCCCGAGGCCACCCTCGTCCCTCGCCGGGGCTGAGAACAGCCGTGTCCCTGAGGCCGCCTGACCTCTGGGCGTGCGTCCCGCTGCCATGGGGGACCGGCTGGGAGGGCTCCTCCAGCCGAGCTGGGTTGCACACCAGGGACCAAAACCGGGACTGGGGCTCCCCTGAGCCCTGGTTTTCAGGTCCCTGTTGATGGAAGTTCCCAGGATGGTCCTGGTGCAAACCGGGCCCATGGATGGGTTTTGTACGGCATGTCTCTGAGTAAGTTTCCACCATGCTGCTGGATAAAGATGTTCTGGGCAACGGGAAAAAAAAATTAGGGGGAACATGATCCTTTTTTGCACACCAGGCTGGAAGTCTGAGTCACCTTCTGCCAAGGGCTGGGGTCCTTACAGCCCCTCCAGCCCCTCGAGTGCTTACTCTGGTGATGCTTCGGGGAAGATGCCTCTTCTGTCCATGACCAAGAGCTGATGTGTTACGAGTTGTCCATCCTCAATCCCCAGGGAGAGGGCTGGTGCATTTGGGGCACCCCAGTGAGCGGATGCAGCAGGGCAGGGATGCTCACCCCATCCTGACACAACACTAAACCCAGGCTGGGTTCAGGAGGGGGACGGGGCGGAGAGAAGAAGGGGCGCAGAGCCAGGAAAACATCATTCTGGGTTACATTTCATCACCATGGCAACTTCTTGGAAACCGTACAGGATCTGAGCTCCTGAGCACCAAATAAGGGAAGTGGCTGCAGGAACGATGCTGGCTCCCCACAGACAGTCGGGCTCCCCAGGTGCTTGGGGATGGGGCAAGCATGGACCCTTATGGCACATTGCCCCTCCTGTCTTGGGGCAGGCCACCCCAAGCCTCATTCTGCTTGCTACCCTCCTTCCACCCTCACCATCCTGTCACTCCCAGTCCCGTGGTGCTGGAAAAAGGCCCAAATTCACTTTGCAAAGCCAGCCTCCATGTGGGACCTGCTGCCGGACGGATGCTGCGCTGTGTCGGACACTCACAAGCCACCTGCGAAAGCAGAAGCAGCATCTTTGCTGTTGTCTCCTGAATCCAGGCAGCTGCTCCAGGGAAGGAGAGAAGATGCTGAGGAGAAAATCAGCACCAAATCCCGCTCTGTGAAATGGCTTCTCCTCAAGTTGGCTGCTGTTCAGCTCGCTCTCCGTGTGCTGGTGGAGAAAGGCTGATCTCTTTCTAAAGATGGCCACACGCTAATCTGGCAGCAGGTCATGTCTTAGATCTGCCCAGGGAGGGATGGACACCTTTGTGATTTAAAAAAAGAATTTAAACAATGGATATTCCTGCTATTTCTAGCTCTCACATAGTTTTTCTCTGTCTGTGGTAGAGCAGAGCTTGGTTGCAGCCAGGAGCTCCTGGGGCATCAGGACCACTTCCAGCTCCCCCCATCATTTTTTTTATCATCCCTCTGCAAAATCACCAGGATGGGAGCAATGCAGGGAATATCAGCTTTTGGACAGGGAGAGTTGTGTGTTTTCACTTTGCTTTGCAAGCAGGTTGCAGTTTTAGGAGAAAAAGGGCAGGTTTTGCTGTGCTCCAGTGGAAAGGTGCAGGCAGCAGGAGAGACTGGAGTGCCTGTGCCTGCCTGCTGCCTGTGGGAACTTGAGGCAGGGTTTGGGGCTGAAATCTGGGATTTGAGGCGCTGCCCTCTGTTTGCACAGGGGTGTGGCAGGCTCAGGTAAGGAGAGCATGCCCAGACACACTTCATGCAGCTGGAGGCTGGTTCTGCTGATTTTGGTGCATGCTGCTGTTTGGAGATGTTCATACCCCTGAGCAGCAAAGAGTTAATGTCTCTGCTCCCTTACAGACTTCTTTTTGGCCCACATCTCAGCCTAATTAAATACATATCTACAAATAATTACACGGGGGTGTGTGTAAGGGATATATAAAAATATCCTGAGTTGGTGATTAGCTTCGGGCTTGGATCGATGAATGAGTGGTTGAGGGTGGAGGGGACCTTGGAGATTGGCCCGACCCCCTGCTCCAGCAGCGTCCTCTTCAGTGGGATGCTTGTGAACTCTGGATCGTTTACCTCCAACACTGCATTCCTTCGGTGTGAAATTTCCAAGGGGATTTTTTTAAAAATTGAGGTCATTTGCTGCTTGTTGTGGCTGTGCACAGAGCCAGGACAGCCAGCACTCCCTGGGAGATCCCCGGTGGCACTGGCACAGTCCTGCAAATGCTGATTTGGAGGTGCAGGACTAAAACCCACCTGATGTGGGAGCAGGGGATGGAGAGGATGCTCCTTGCAGCCACTGTCCCCAGCCTGTGGCTGCAGGCTCAGGCACTCCTGGATTCTCCCTACTCCATAGAAAAGGAACAAGCAGCTGGAAAACTTCCCACAATCCAGAGACTTTGGAGGGGAGTTAATTGTCATTGATTTATTGGTGGCTTTAAGGAAAATAATCTTCGAATGCTGAAGCTTAATATGACAACAGCAAAACATCTGGTAATGAACAAAGCTGAGGAAGGAGTTGGGAAAGCTGCTGCCTCTTCTGGGTCACACTCTGAACCTGGGCTGGCCTGACCGTGGCCACCAAAGTGGCATCATCCATCATCTGATGGAATCTGGAGCTCCTTGCTGGCAAGAGAAGCATTTGAGATGATGGGGATTGTTTTAAAACAGCATGAAGCTGTGACACGTGGCTGAGCAGCCCTGTCCCATCCCTGTCGTGCTGTGATATGTCATGACCAGCACCCAAACCGTCTGGGACCTCAGGGCCAAGCCTTTGGGGACTCTGAGTGTGGAGCTGGGGCAAACTCTCTAACCCTGCTGTGTCCCTTGTTCTTTCTAGGAGCCTGGTCCTGCTAAGATGGCTGTGACCAGCAGCAACATCCCCAGTGCAGAGAAGGTCCCTGCCACCAAGTCCACGCTCTGGCAGGAAGAAATGAGGGGCAAAGACCAAGTGGACGGGGGCAGCGGCATCAGCCCGGCACAGAGCCCCGTGCAAGGCCAGGCCGGGGCTGCCAGCTCCCTGAAGGATCCCGTGCTGGACAGCAAGGAAGGTGAGGGGCAAAGGTGCCAGCACTGATGTGATGCTGTGGTGGCCTGGTTCAGGCAGCTGAGCTGGCAGAAAACCACTATAGAGGGAGAAGTTTTCCCTGGGTTTGGTTCCGGGAGCATTCCAGCAAGGAGAGAGAGGCAGACCTCATCCCTGCTGTGTGGGGACTAGTGTCAGGCATTACAAGCTGGAGTTCAGGAAGGAAAAAGTTGGCATTTCATGCTGGAAAATCACAGTGTGGGGCCCAATCACACCCTGGCAGGGAGATGGGGCTGCCTACCCTCACACTGGGAGCAAAATGCCTTTTCTAGCCCTTCCACATCCCCACTTGGGCACCCAGAGGGTGCAGGACCATGTCATGCTCAGCCCAGCCATCCAGGCTGCCAAGCACTGAGCTCTGCTTCCTCCTCCAGCCCTGTTTACATTTGATTTCCATGATGATTCCCTGGAAGATGCTGGATCCATGGCATTGTTCTCCCTGAAACAGTGGGGTTGGGTGCTCTTTCTGCCAGGCCATGGATAGGTCCCAGTGCTGGGGCCCTTTCAGGTGGGGAATGCTGCCCACTCAGGTGGGGAATGCTTTCCACCCACTCCCACTTGCCAGGAGTGAGATGTCCATTGCCTTGCACCCATAGAACTGTGGTTAATGCTGGGCTGGGGAGGACAGAGATGGAAGTGAGTGCAGAGCAGTGACTGCAGCCACCCAGTTCTTGGTTTGAAGATGTTTCACCTGTGCAAGCCCAACCCAAGAGTTGGACCAGCATCCTCAGTTCCCTGCAGACCATCCCACTGTCTCTGTGGGCATGAGGGAGAAAAGCCAAGGGTGCAAGAGATGGCACAGGGCTGGGGCCAAGGCTCTGCTCTCATTTCCTGCCCTTGTCCTGGGTAGAATTGGGGTGTTTTTTGTTAAAAACAGAACTCAGACTTGAAACCAAGCATGATGACTCCTCTGTCCCTTAGACGAGAGCTCCATGAACGGAGACCGGATAGACTGCGGGCGGAAGACGCGTGTCGAGAGCGGGTACTTTTCCTTGGAGAAGACCAAACAAGACTCGAAGCTGGAAGAGCAGCAACTGCCGCCCCCGCCGAGCCCACCCAGCCCCAGCACCCCGAACAACAGGTACAGTTATCCCAAATCGCCCTCACAGGAGCATGCCCAGCCCTTTCCTTCCCCAGGTACCCGATCAGGCGACCGAATGATTCACAGCTCCTCTCTGAACTCCTTGGACTCGAAGAGCAGTTGCTCCAAGCACAAGGACTCCAGCAACAGAGATGTAGGAAGGGGAGCTGAAAAATCGGGGCGTCCCCTTTCTTTTAAAGCCAGCCGGCAGTACACCACCCTGGCCGACGTTCCCAAGGCCATTAGGATCAGTAATCGTGAGGCCTTCCAGGTGGAGAGGAAACGGCTAGAGCGGAGAACCCGGGCTCGTAGCCCTGGGAGAGAAGAAGTGGCCCGGCTCTTTGGGAATGAGAGAAGGTAAGGGATGAGTGGCTCATCTCCTGCTTGCATGCTTATAGCAGCACCAGGGTTGCGTCCTGGCCACAGCCTGGATGGAGCAGGTGGAATTTGCCAGGTGAAGCCCCTTTGTATTCCAGTACTCCTGCGTTCAAGGATGCCTATCCACACCAGCCAGGTGGTGGGATGTCTTTAGTAGTGCCAGCGGGCAGGTGTCACCCTACCTGGCTGCTCTGGGGACAGCTGGCTGAGGTGGGTGATCACAGAGTCACAGAATGGTTTGGGTTGAAAGGGACCTTAAAGCTCATCTTGTTCCACCCCCTTGCCACAGGCGGGGACACCTTCCAGGCTGCTCCAAGCTCCATCCAACCTGGCCTTGGACACTTCCAGGGATGGGGCAGCCACAACTTTGGGCAACCTGTGCCAGGGCCTCCCAACCCTCACAGGGAAGGATTTCTTCCTAATATCCAATCTAAAGCTACCCTGATGTTCAGTGGTGTTGGGTGCCCCTATTTGCCATGCAGCCCACCCTCCCAGCCCGCAGCGTGGCACACGCTGGCAGCCAGCACCATTAATTAGGTGAGTTCTCTAAATGGTGTTAGTGCCAGGTGTGTTACGCAACTGCCTAATGAGCTGAGAGAGGTTTCAAAATGTCACGGCATTAATCTGGGAGAGGAGGGAGAGGCGAGTGCAGCGCCAAGGCAGGGCTGCAAAACAGCTCAGTGTGGAGGAGGACGGGGAGGGCGTCCGCGTGCGCCGGCGTGCCGGGTGCTCTCCGGGAGAGGCCAAGGACGGGCTCCACTTGCCCTGGGAGAGACACATTTGTGCAGTGAGGGCAGTGGAGCACACTGGGAGACAGGCCCCGGGTGAGAGGGCCGCCTGCCAGTCTGATTTTCCCGCCCTGGTTTTCCTCCGGGCATGTTCTCTCTCGCATGGTTTCAGCAGGAGCTTCTCCTCTGTTTCTTCCCAGCCCCTAAAGGACTGTTTTCCAGCCTGGCTTCTGAGAGCTGGGAGCAGGTCTGGGATGTACAGCACAGCTTTGTGCTGGTGCTGCCGGTCAACAGGAGGATCCCAGACCTGGCCCAGAGCATGCACAGAGAGTACTGGACTGGGAATAAATGAGGAGAGCTCAGGTTTGGCTTTCTCTGCTGTGGGAATTGGCCTTTCCCCAGGATTGAGGAGGAGGATGCCACACTAGTCCCTTGGCCACCCTGGCTGGGGACAGGGCTGAAAAAAGGCTGGTGGCTGCTGGTTTGCAAGCTGAGCTGACGCTGCCTGCGGGTGACATCCTGTCCCTGCTGGGTTTGCTTGCACAGGATGCCCTGGCCAGTGCCTGTCCCCAGTGTGACAGGACAGTGCATTCCTCCAGTGCCAGCAGTCCCTTGCTGCAGCTCTGGAGTATCATGCAACACTGGGATCATCCTGCACAGAGCTGGGGAGCAGATTTACAGCAGATAGCAGGGCCCAGGAGAGGACATTGCTGCCAGAGACTGTCCTTTTTTAATGTCAGCTCCACTCATTGCCTGCTGGCAAGTGCCTTTTCCCAGGGAAAGTCTGCTTTTCCCAGCCCAGCTGGGGCTTTATCAGTATTGGCAGGAATTTCCCTGTGTCAGCCCAGAGCCTTTATCAGAGCAGGACGGGTGTAGGGAGAGGAGCAGGCACTGCACCAGGCACTGGAGGCTTGCTGCCCATGGGGCTGAGCCCAGTCCAGCATTTGGGAGGGGGTGATGGCAGAGTAGGATGAGGGGTCCCCATCTGTGGGAGGGATTGCAGCCTGCAGTGCTGGAGGAGTGTGCTGTGAACAGGGATGGTTCAGTGGGTGTTTAGGGATGGGCACATTTGTTTTCTCCTCCAGTACCCTGGGAATTGGCCCGTGCAGGTGGTGTGGGTGCAGAGGTCCTGTGTTCCAGAGCTGGGACACTCGTGTTGGAGCTCTCAGGTGGACTCAACAGGGCACAGAGACACGGTCCAGCGTCGCACCAAAGAATTAACATTCCCCAGCACCCTGCTCAGCTTGGCTTGGCTGCTTTTTAAACTTGAGTTTACTTAGTCCCCATATCCCTCTCATTTTTCTCCTCTGAGCTCAGACTGTGCTGTTTGAGGTTGAGCAGATACAATAACTCACTTCCATGCTGTGGGGTTGGCTTTTTCCCCCTGGTTTAACACCATTTCTAATAATCCTTCTCAGTAACCCACTAACATGTCAGGGGACACTTGCCCAAAATCACGTGTCCCATGCCAACCCCAAAAGCACCAGTCAGGCATTGTTCAGATCTGCTTTTCAGTGCAGCCAAACAAACTCACTCTGATTCTGTTGGTATTTTCAGCTCTTCCTCCCGTTTTTTTGTGTAAATCAGTGCAAGTGTCAGCTATGGATGGAAAAGAATTATTTTAGGTACCCAGTGCTGCATCCTGAGTGACACACCTTAGGCTTAGCTCCAGCTAAAGCCATTTGTCAAGGCTTTTCCTCCTGCTTCCTTATCGTGACAGTTATTACGTGACTTAAGTCCAGGAATTTTCCGTGTTGACCATTTATACCTGACTCTGCCTCCACGCCCCATGCAGACGTCTGAGCTCGCAGCCACTCAGAACCAGGAATCAGAAAACAGGAGATAATCTCCCTGATTTTGGCAGAGCGGCAGAGTGCGAGTTCCCTCTGCTGGCACGTGGCAGGATGGGGCTGTGGCACCCACCGGGATGTCCCACCGGGCTGGGGGAGAGGGGCTGTGGCCAGAGAGGTCGAGCCATCCCCAGTCTCCCATCTCAGAGCCATCCCTAGGGCAGAAGAGCAGGGGCAGCTCTTTGGAAACCCCCTGGGTGAATCTTGAAGTTTTGCACACAAAATCACAGCTGAAGTGAGCTGCAGGGATGTCCTTGGACATCAGTCCCCATATCCCAGCGGGGCTCTGCAGCTGCGGGGATAAATCCTGGCACATCTCAGAGGAGGGTGCCAGCAGTTTTGGGAAAGAGACCACCATTGGATGGGGAGTCCCTGGGGTGCAGAGACCCAGAGCCCCTTCCTCTGGGTGTGCAGCTGCAGGCTCACCCTCCTTCTGCAGCTCCCTGGGGAGCACAGGATTTCTGTTTGGCAAGCTTGGCTTTTTTGCACAATTCCAGGGGTGCAGCCTCTAAATCCATGGCTTTCTCAGTTGACCCCATGTTCTTCTTATACTGGCAGGAGTCCACTGTGGCATCTGCAAGACCTCCTGTAGCAGTGTGATCAGGGGCTGAGGTGTATTTCTAGCCTCAATAAAGAGCAGAACTGCCTGAAATCACTTCAGATACTTTTTTCCCTCAAATTCCTTCTCTGGAGCTTCTTGAGATACAAAGCTCAGCTCTGAATTCTGCTTCTCCCCATACATAGGAGTGTCTGCTCTCCCAAATATAGGTTTTTATTCCTTGTAAAACTATCCTCTTCATACTTGTGGACCTCTTGGGAAAATTATCCTTTCTTTTCCTGACACTCACTATCTTTCTTGCTGCTAAGTAATGAATGAATCCAATAAAAACAAGCCCTTTTTTTCCAATCAAAGAAAATCACTTTAACGATAGCTCGTGCTGGTTTTTAGAGCTTCCCTTCCCACTGCACACCCCCCACACTAACAGCCGAGATCTGCAGCCCGGGTTTAGTGGCCTGGAAAAGATTAACAGCCTGCATGGCCGAGGAATTCCTTGGGATGAGCTTTTGTAGTTGAAAAGCACTAAATGGCACTGCAGCTTTTAAAATGCTTCTTCCTACCTGTCCCAGCCTCGTTTTGTCCACAAAGAGCTTCTGTGCAGAGGGAGCAACTCTCTCTGACACGTTTTGGTGGGGAGGAGAGCCCTTCCCTCCCTGTTCCCTCAGAATCTCTGGCAATAACATCTCTGAAATGTTGATCTAATGGGAAAAAGAAAGATTCTTTCCTGTAATCCGGATGATATTAACCCTTGGGGCTGTGATTTGGTTGCAGTGATTTATTTTTCTCCTCCCTTTTTCAATGACGAATGAACCGGAATGATTTTGATTTTGTTTTGTATGTAGATACAGATATATAATTTCCTCTTCTGTTCATTCATTTTCCAGCCTTGTTTTCTTCCAGGTCTTGTTGCTCTCCACCTTCTCCTGCTGTGTTGCTGTGTGACGTGTCCACCTTTACTTCGCCTGCTTCGCTACCATCTCATCTCAATCTCAAGCCGTAGAACAACCTGGTGGTGCAGCCCCTTTCATGAGAAATCAACCTGCTTTTGATTTTGTTTTTATGGTTTTTTTTTTGGTTGGGTTTTTGTTCTTTATTTTTATCCTGGTTTTATTTTTTCTTCAGGCCTTCACTCAGAAGGGCACAGACAATGTTAATTCATGGATCTCTTATTTCCTCCTGAACTGAGACTCAGAGAAGGCTGGGCCAGTGTAAAAAGGGTTAAAAAATTGGGACTCCAAAACAATTCCCTGTCTGTCAGTGAATGGAGAACATGGATTTATGTTCCACAGCCTGGCTTGTGTTGAACATCTCACAAGCAGAATATCCCGGGGAAACTGGGAGCTCTGCACAAGCCCAGGATCTGCCCACTCCCAGTTTGCAAACTGGGAGGTAGCAAGGGCTGAACAGATGTCCTGTAAAAGCATCAAAGATCTTTGAATTTACAAAGCAAAGTCTTTCCCACCAATTTTGTCCCTTCCTCTTTGGTTGTGTCCTGGCAGCCTTGGCTCTGAGCAGCAGTGGGGGGGCCCCAGCCTCCCAGGGGATGTGATATGCTCGGACTGTTCCTCTCATTTATGGAATTTGGTGCAAATGTTGGTTGAAAACTGAACATTTCATGGTTTTTGAGCTTTTAACCTGCTGTTCCTTTTTGTGGGAAGTGTTAAAATGGGGTTTTTTGGATAACCTATTTCCCCTTATGTGGTTGCCATTGTGATTTTCATGCATGTTAGAGGTTTACACAGAGGAAGCAGCACCAAGGTTAAATATGGTACAAGTGGGTCCAAATTTTGTGTCAAGAAACCACCTGGATTGAGCTTTTTGGGGAGGTTTGAAATGGACCTTTAAACCTCACAGCTTGGAGCACAGCTGGCATTTGCTGGTGATGGGTTATTGCTTCACGTTCCGAGGTTGTGATTAAGGACCTGAGGTTGATTCTTGCCCGAACCCCTGGGAATGCAAACTCAGACACCAGCAGGTGCTTTGCAGATTCCAGGGCTTCCTCTCCTGTGGGTCAGTGAGCGGCTTTTCATGCTGAACCAGCACTTTTAATTCTACCTGCAAAGGCCTATTTGCTCATCCTTAGGAGCATCCCATTTGTTTTTATCCAGGGTTGGCTCCCGCTCCATCCACGTTTCTTTGTAGTTCTCCATCCTCAGAGACACAAGTGCCACGGGTGTGATGGGCCACCAAGGCACTGTCTGAGAG
Organism: Pipra filicauda; assembly: GCF_003945595.2. Lineage (NCBI taxonomy): Eukaryota > Metazoa > Chordata > Aves > Passeriformes > Pipridae > Pipra > Pipra filicauda. Next base: position 570,503 of record NW_024104339.1, on the reverse strand, counting down.
ACCCAAGTTGTGCTCCCTGCTCTCCATATTTGATTTGCAGCCCAGTTTAGAGGAGGGAATGGCCCCAGGTTTTTCAGGGAATGCCCTGCCATGGCACAGGGTGCTCCTCATCTCATTCCCCTTTAGCTGGTGCATCCTGCGAGCCAGACCCATGATCTGGAGGCATCTATGGACAGCGTTCACTCCATGCAATCCTGTGACTGTTCCCTGTGTGGGGCTGAGTTTTTAGAGGGTACCTATTGCAGTGAACACTCTGGAGAAACCTGACCCCCCTTTATTTCTGCACCCCAGCTTGGTCTGACATATCAGTGCTCTGTGGCCTGGGGGGCCATCGATAGCTGCAGTGCTAGAGGAGAGAGCCATGCTTAAGCCAAAGCTGCTCCACAGTCCCTGCTTCCCAAAGGGCTGTAAAATTCACAAGTAAAAAGTTACTGTTGGTTTTGCAAGGGTTTTCTAGTTATTGAAGGTGCTACCTGTGGAGCTAAATAGTGTGAGGGTTTTTTCCCACTTTAGCCATAGGTGAAAGGATGTGTGTCAGGGGTTTTACCCTGGATTTGGGCACACTGGAGCCTGCAGAGGAACAGGGACCAAAACCAGGTGTGCATGAACACTGGGTCAAGCAATTCTGCAGCCTTAAATTTGTGGGGTTGTACAGCTCCACGCAGTTGCTGCTCCTGCGTTTAAACCTTCTTCCGTTTCCCCTTTCTCTCTGTTTTCCAGGCGATCCCAGGTAATTGAAAAATTTGAGGCATTAGATATTGAGAACGCGGAGCACATGGAAACAAACGTGCCGGGAGGGGCTGCCCTTTCCAGCGAGACGCGGCAGGGCAGGAGCGAGAAGAGGGTTTTCCCACGGAAACGGGTGAGCTGCTCGGCTGAGGTCTCCTGGTGGGCTTTGGGGGATGGCACCTGGGATCCTGCAGCACAGGATAGAGCCTTCAGCTCTAGGGTTTTTCCCTGGGTGTGGGTCTGGAGTCGCAGGCAGCTCCTGCAGGAGCCACATGCTGTGTGTGCTCAGTCTCTGCAGGTTTGCCACTTGCTGCTCTGCTCCCTTGGCCCAGGTGTAGATCAGAGTGGAAAATCAGGCTGTCTTTTCTCCTTTCTCCAAAATATAAAGGGAAACTTCAGATCTGGCATGGCCAGGGCACATCAGGATGGGGTGAAGTAACAAAAGAAACAGGCAGGTTTGAGAGTCCCAGATACGCTTGGATATATTGGGAACAAATTAATGCCTGAGAGGACAAAAAATTGTCTTGCCAAAGAAATGACACTTGTTCTGAGGCTGCGATGCCCCTTAAATAAAGCAGATTTTTATGCCATGAGCCAAGAGAGCAGGACTCTGTCCTAGTTCCTGCACTGATCTGGGCTAATTCTGTTCACACAGGACTTCACTTGCGAAGGAGCGGCCGTGGGCTCCATCCTGGACGTGTCTGCATCTCCCCTGTCCCCACATCGCCGGGCAAAGTCACTGGACAGAAGGTCCACGGAGTCCTCTATGACGGTGAGCCAGGGGACCGTGTCCCCTGCCTTTTGGGAGGACATGAGAGGCCTTTCCCCAGTGGGTCCAGTGCAAACTGCACTGTCTGCTGCTTTCCTCACGGTCAGCACGTAGGACGTGGGTTATGCTCACATTTGGAGCAGGTTTCAGTGACCCGGGTCAGATGTGACCAATCCTGTGAGTCACAGGATTGGCTGTGGCTGGAGAAGAGCCACACTTTTTGCCTGTTGCAGAAATTAAAAGACTGAGTCTTGCGAGGAGCCCTTTTCCTCAAAGTACAGCAGGAGCTTGGGAAGCAGCCCCATTTTGCTTGTTATTTTCCCCTGGAATACCCAATTTCCTCGATGCATTGCTTGGTGTGTTAGACCCTGATGCTGTAGGTCACCCTGAAGGTGCTGGGGTCACCTTGCCTGGCCAGAACCCCTTTTAGCCCTGTGCTGTCCCCCAGCAGAGGCTGCAGCAGGGTATTTCCAGCTCAGCAGAGGGTCAGTCCAGTTTCTGGACTTGGACCAGCCACTGGGTCATGACTGATGCATTTTCATAGAATCACAGAATCCTAGAATGTCTTGGGATGGAAGGCACCTTAAAGATCATCTCGTTCCAACTCCCCTGCCACAGGCAAAGACACCTTCCACTCAACCAGGCTCCTCAGAGAGTTTTCAGAGAGCCAACACATGTCCCAGTTTTCTAATGCCACTTCCTTGATGTTTATGCTGTTGGAAGTGGGTGTGAGTGGGATGAAGGCTGCAAGGAAGGGCTGAACCTGCCCTCCTGAGCTTTCCTCCCTTTGCATATTTCAAATGCTCACCAGGCCTGGAGGCAAACAGTACAGAACAAATACAAAATGCTCTCCTTTCCCTCACCACCCTTCTGCAGGGACAAAATAAATACACTTGCTAATCTCTCAGATAGATTACAGAGCTACTGTAAATACAAGTTGCATTTTTTGCGGACAGACAGCTTCTATTCAAGGACTTGTTAGAATAATGCAGTAGCCAACGTTTCTGGAGCTTTTTGGGTAGACTTGTACAGCCACAAGAGTGAGTTTTAAATTCTTGGTGGGAATAAAAAGGTGCAAGAAGTGCATATGAAGTGGCAGTGCACAGTATCTAGTGAAGGGAAGAAAATCATGCAGGTTTAGATTAGGTATTAGGAAGAAATTCTTCCCTGTGAGGGTGGTGAGGCCCTGGCACAGGTTGCCCAGAGAAGCTGTGGCTGCCCCTGGATCCCTGGAAGTGTTCAGGGCCTGGTTGGACGGGGCTTGGAGCAACCTGGTCTAGTGGAAGGTGTCCCTGCCCATGGCAGGATGTTGGAACAAGATGATCTTTAAGACCCCTTCCAACCCAAACCATTCCATGATTCTGTAATTCAGTGAATTACTTCCCTTTGTGTTTTTGTGGAGCGGGACTGGGTTCCCACCACCCTGGGATCATTCACATGTGGGATGTGCTGCCCCACAGCACAGGTTTGATTGAATGGGCTTCCAGACCCCAATTTCCATTTCTCCCCTTGCTGTAGCCAGTTTCAGACACTGCAGCTGGATTTCACACACTGCTGTCCTTTTTCCTCCTCCTCTCTGCAGCACGTGGAGCAGCTGGAGGAGTTCAGCCTCGAGGGAGTGAAAGCATTTCCACCACATCCTTCCCTGTACACGGGCAGAGCTGGGAGGAGGGTCTGGCAGCAGTTATCCCACGCTGTCTTGGTTGCTTTTCTCAGGGATTTGACATCCCCATGTACCTACTTTGGAGGAAAGAGCAGGTGTTGTTTGGGTGGTGCAGGGCTCAGATTCCCAGTATTTCCAGCCTTGGGAACTCAGCCTGTTTTGAACCCTGCAGCCTTGCATCAACAGCACGTAGTTTTTCTTTCATAATATATAACAGAGGGACAAAACTGCCTGAAGTCTTGGTAATTCACTTTTCTCCTTCCTCTGTTATGCTGGTGGAGCAGTAGGGAATTGCAAGAGAAAATGGTAGGACGGGAACAGCTGAGTATACCATGCAGCAGGTCTCTGCTCCTCCTGGGTGCAAACATTTAGCCACCACACAGTGTAATGGTGCAGTCTGGACTAGATAACCTTTAAAGGTCCTTTCCAACCCAAACTATTCTGTGATTAAATTCTGTGAATTTAACTGTTGCTGGTCTCTTTTATTGCTGCACTGTATTTTATCAAGTCACTTCTGTTGCTTTCTGGGTGCAGACACTTCTTCCCTCTCCTCTGATCCCTCTCTCCTTTCTTCCAGCCTGACCTACTGAACTTCAAGAAGGGCTGGTTGACAAAGCAGTATGAGGATGGGCAGGTGAGTCAGGGGGAAGCTCTGCCCTTTATATCCACTCACTTCAACATCCCGGCTGTGCCGGCGGCATGTGGGGCTGCTCTTGGCACTGACAGAGCCCTGATGTCCCTGCTGGGTAGATCAGCCTTGGAGCGAGAACTGCTGGTCCTCTGTCCTGGGGAGGTTTCAAAGCCCCACAGGTGGATATTGTATCATGGGTTTCTAGGGAGCCAGGGCAGCTTGGATAGCAGCGCTGGTTTCATGTTCCTGTTTTCTATTTATCGGTCTCATCTCCCTTGCAACCCAGTGACCTCTTTGGTGTCAGTAATGAGGCTCAGGTGAAGTCTCCTGAGTACCAGGGAAATGACAAGGCCAATAAATAAATAAATAAATTAATCCCTCTAAGCTGGCACTGAGGGAAGCAGCTGATGCTGTTTTCCTGCTGTCTGTTCCCAAAGGGATGTGAGATGTGCTTCTCCCTCAGAGCCTTAGTCATGGGCACTGATGCCGAGGCAGCATGGATGGTCCTGGCTGTTTGCAAACTGCCCCTTCCCTGGATTTCCTTCCCTGGATTTCCTTCCCTCCTGCTCAGCTGCTGAGGGAAAATGAGGGTGACTTGCCCATGGCTGTGAGTGCCATGGCCTAGGCTTCGCTGTGGGTACTGGGGCCGAGGGCACATCTATAGGCAGCCGAGGAGGAACTGGCCACTGGATTGTGCTTTATTGACTGAAAGCTGCCTTAGGTGAGCCTGTGCCTGGCTGGGAGCATGCAGGAGGAGGATTTGTATAGAGTAAGGGCCAGGAATAGACTCCAACTCAGTTTCTAGGTACTGCAGATAAAACATGAATGTTTTACTGCTTTTCTTTTGTTGTTGTTAAAAAGGTTTTAAGTGCAGTCACTAAAAGCATCGTCTTGCAGTGAAGCTGCTGGGAAGGCTCCGACTGCCCCCGTGGCTCTCACCGTGTGTCACTGTCACACACAGGGTTGGTGCTGCTGAGGGTGGAGCACCTGTAGTGTGGCAGCACCAGGGAATTCGGGGTCCTGGGGGTGCAAACCATCACTGTCCCTTGCCTTGCTGCCTGTTTGGGTCTCCCCTTCCTGTCAGGAGGGTCTCAGTGAAGCCGAGTGTGGAGCTGGGAGGGGAGAGGTGTTGAGCTGCTTCCCTGTGGGGCATCTCTGCCAGCGGACCTGTGACGAGAGCCACTGTGTTTCCGCTGGTGAGGAAAGGAGCAGGATTGTAACTGCCCCATTTTGGTTGTTTCCTAGTGGAAGAAGCACTGGTTTGTGCTGACTGACCAGAGCCTGAGATACTACCGGGATTCAGTGGCAGAGGAGGTAAGTGTCTTCCCGTTGGTGTTCAACCCATCACTGCACCCAGGGGAGCTCCCAGTTCTCCCAGACTGCCCCCTGGCAGGCTGCCTTCCCAAGGTCCTGGAGCATAGCTCTTCAGGGCTTTGTGCTTCCCAGGGACCTGCTGTGCCTCCCTGTGAGCCCACTGCACTTCGGGACTGCATAGCTCTGTGGCTTATTTTACCTCTTTCCTCTGCAGGCAGCTGACCTGGATGGAGAAATTGATTTATCCACATGCTACGATGTCACTGAGTACCCAGTTCAGCGGAACTACGGCTTCCAGATCCACGTAAGGAAAATGTGGGGAGGAGGAAGTCTGGCTGCAGGACAGCTGATGGGGATGCTCGTCCGTGACAAGGGAAACATGTCCCCAAACACCCAAGAAAGGCCACACAGCAGCCCCCAGAGTGCTCCAGAGAGCTGTGGCCTTGGGTTTGAGAGCCGTTTTTTTGTCTGGGGGAAAGGGAAGGAGGAAAGGCAAAGATTTGTTTCAGCCTTAGGATCTCAACTGTGACAAAATTAGCCTGATTGCTGGGAAACGCTAATTCCCACCAGGAGCATGCTGGGGGATGGAGGGGCTGGGTGCGACCTCTGTTTGGCCAGCAATCAGTGGCCCAACACTGGGCTTGGGACTGGGTGCAGAGTGGTTTTGGGATGGTGCTGATGGGTGCAATCAGCTCCTCTGAGCTGTTCCTCCTCTGTCCCTAGACGAAGGAAGGGGAGTTCACCCTCTCTGCCATGACGTCGGGCATTCGCCGCAACTGGATCCAGACCATCATGAAGCACGTTCGCCCCACCACTGCTCCTGATGTAACAAGGTAAGGGGGGAGTGTAGCAGCCCCTGCAGTTGTGTGGTTTGCTGTGCAGGAGTAACTCTTCCCTCATCCCTTTTTTTTCCTGTTTCTGAGCCTGTCCATTCCTGGAAGCTGCGGCTCTTTCTCACGTCCCTCTCTCTGGGCTTAATTTGGATACACTTTGTGGGGACGCTGATATGCTGAGTTATTCTTACACGTACAGATTTCAAAGAGGGTTGAAAATGTGGCTTTAATTTGTGCATAGGAATATGAAACACTGTTTCTATATCAAGGCTCCTTTGGATTCTCACCAGGTATTGTGAAACCACTTGGATTCAGTTGTGCTGGGTTCCCCCTTTCCTCTGGCTACTGTTCAGCATGAGCTGCCCAGCCCCTTCACGGGTCATGGCAGCAGGAGCCCAGGGTTCAATTTAGAAGCTGTTTGGCTCTGATCTATTTTAAACTCCAGCCAGCAAATCGTCTCCCCTCCTCTTTTGATCTTCCAGAAGCTGCCGCAGCTTGTTCCCCTTACGCGTTAGTAACGCTGTTGTCTCCTCCTGTGTCAGTGCCAGAGGAAGGGAGCCCCTGTGTCACAGAGTACCTTCTGTGGGTGCTTGTGGCTGTGGGTACAGGGTGTTTGGTGTCCTCACAGCTGACCCTGCTGGCCACACTCATATGGGCCACCTCTTACAGGCTGCGTGGACATGGCCACACCACTAACTCCATCTCCTGTCCTTACTGTAGCTACAGCGAGCAGGTTTTTGCCAGGTTTGTCCCCAAAGTTCATGGAATGGCTCTTCTCACCCAGTTGCTGTTGACCTGGAGATGCTCCAGCCTCTCCTTCCCTATCCCACTTGGCACTCAGCCACTGTTTCCCAGCCCTGCCCGAGCTCTGGTGGATCTCACGGGGGTCTCGGGGAAGCCGCCTCTCTCCTCACTCCTGTGTATGTTTGATTTCCATGCAATCCCAGGAAAAACTTCTCTTTGAAACTATCCGTGCTGAAGCCCAGGTTGGAAAACTGTGTTCTCTCCTGTATTAACGTTCTGTGGTTTGTATATCTCGTGATTCACTGCATGCTCCTCCTTTTCTGCACCTCAGATGAGAAGTCCTGCAGTTTCCATTTATTTTTCTTTCTTTTCTTCCCCCCCCTTCCTTTTTTTTTTTTTTTTTTTTTTTTTTTTTTTTTTTCTTTAAATAAAAGCCAGAGAGAAGGGAAGAAGCAACCTGGTCTTGACACTTGATTTCCCCACACTGGTATCTTCCGATGTGACTAGATATGAAGATGAAGACCAAGGAAATTTGAGGGGACCTCTCTGCCTTTAAAGAGCCAGATGTATTTATGGTTGCTCACAGGTTACTGCAGCACGATAGTCCTGTGCTCACTGTCTGCACCTGCTCCGAGCCCACACAAAGTGGTTTCGCTTGGCTTTCCCTCTTGAGAGGGTCCAAGCGCAGGTCCTGGCTGGGCAGTAACTTGTTATGCTGCACAAACAGACTGTGAATCCATCCTGAGCTGGGAAAAGGGAATTATGTGTGTGCTTCTGTCGTTTCCCACCGAGCTGGTTTTGGATGGGGTGGAGGCTGGCGTGGGTTAGTCACGTTGCTGAGAAGTCCTGTGCTGTGTGTGCAGCAGGGCTGTGTTCACCTGGTGTGGGGTATCCCAGCGCATCCCACCTGGCTTTGGGATGCCATTACATTCCGCACCCGGGGAGTGGCTTGTGAAGGGGGCTGCTGGAAAGCTGAAGGACAGACTGCCCAGGGCTCATGATGAAGGGTGGCAAATGTTGGCACAGTGTGTCCCGGGTGCAGGAGGGATGTTAGTCCGGGTGCTCAGCGTGCGGGGGGGGCGATGGAGTTCACCCCGTCCCCAGGGCCTGTCCCATCCTGCACGCTCCTGCAGACCTTTGCCGTATCTCATTAACCTGCTGCCATGTCTCCACCGAGCCAAACACACCTTTTCTTGGTTTCTCAAGTCCTAATGACTGTTTATATTGCTGTGTGTGTCAGCACCCAGCATGGGGAGCAGGTGCTGTGCTGTTGCCTGCCCTCAGCAGTGCCCGGCTGTCTGCAGAGACACTCATTACACTCTGCTAACGATGACAGGGCAAATAGAAAATACCCCCAAGAAAGCACTGGATCCATATTTTGCTCACAGCCCTGGTGAGGCTGAGTTCCCCAGTGCTTCCCCAGTTCCCTGCAGCCTTCATGAGCTTCTTGCCACAGTGTGCTCAGCTCGCAGCTCGCTCTGCTCCCACACCTACCTCTTTTTATTTTGACCTATAAATAACATTTGGAGGCAAAGACCCCCTCCCTCCCATGCGATGTGAATTAGTTTGTCTGGGATGGAGGAGATGTGAAGTGTTTGAGCAGAATTCATAGCCATGGGGCACTTGCAGGAGATGAAATGAGAAACTTTGGGTCAATCTCCTGAGTCTCTTCACTCCGTTCCCAGCAGCTGTCCCTCCACTCCCTGACACACATCCCATGCCCTTTGGAAAGCAGCAGAGGAGAAATGAGCTTGTGAGAGATGTCACCTCTAGAAATGCTGAGATTCTTTCATGTGGGATTTAAAGCAGCATAATTTCTATGTCCCAACACCATCCGAGGGACCCCGAGACCCCCATTTTTTTCTAACACTCATCTCCATATTAAGACTCAGTCTCATCCCCGTTTTACTTCTTCAAAATGCAGCTGTAATCACTAACTGACTCCAGATTGAGAGCTGGCTTTGGAGTCGTGGTTGAGGAGCAGCAATGTTTCATCGTGGTGCCTTTTGGGTTTATTTTATTAGCTGCAAGTGACAGCGCTGAAGAAAGAATTATCTCTGAGCTGGTTTTAGCCTGTAACTGCCAGAGTTTCTCAAAACCCAGCTCTGCTGAGCCTGTGGTTTGATGGTGGATGACAGTGCATCGGAAGATACTAGCCTGGGCCCCACGCAGAGCCATCTCTTCTGCTCCATCCTTTGTTTTGGGCATATGCATATCCATGAGGTTGTTGGCTATGGGAGCTGGGGTGTGTTCCCGAGGCGGGAGAAGCTGTGATGCTGCTGCTGCTGCTCCCGGTCATGGTGGTCTTGATGCATGTGGTCCCAGGGCCTGCAGGGAAGGGCCCAGGGAGCTGCTTTCCAGCTCTTCCAGAAAGCTTGTTGAGGATGTGCTGGAGGCGGGACCCCAGGAGGATGCTGTGGTTGGAGGAAGCAGGGAGAGTCAGGAGTCAGCCTGAGCAGAAGGGCTGTGCTTCAGGAGGCATCTCGGGGGGCTTCAGACAGCAAAGAGGGTTCAGCAAGTGCCCACCACTCCTTTGGGACAGGCTTCCTCCACAAACTTAGCATACTGCTGTTTTCTGTTCTAATTTTGATGTGCATGTTACAAGGCTGGCATGTCCACATTTAATAAGCTAATACTGCATTATGGATTATCTGTAGGTTGGAAACAGTATTGCCTTCCCCTGTTAACTTCCCCTGCTTGAGAAGTATGTCTCCCCCCTCAACCCACCACCCTCTAACTTAGCACTAAAAATCATTCCTTGCTTGAGAAATTGGTGTTTTCAGTGATTTCCACGGTGTGTTGAAGAACTTGCTCTCCTTGCTGCACTGACCCCTGCACATACAGGATGCATCCCGGTGCTGGGGGGGCTGCCCATGAGGCTGGGTGCCCCAGGGGAGGTCTCTACCTTCAGTGCAGATAGTGGCATGGAGAAGTTTTTGACCCACTAGTATTTTTCCAAGCTCGAGGGAAACCTTCCCCTTGTTTCCCAAGACCTCTTGGAGCTGCTCTGTGCTTCCCCGTCCCACAGCTCCAAAGCCAGCCTGACTTTGGTGGGATTGGTGGCATCCTCCCTGCAAGCACGTGACTATGGCCCTGTCTACCGGCGGGTGTGCATGGAGCCCCACAATCCGGGTGCGGGAGGAGCTTTCGGAGCCTCTTCCCTTGCTGGCAGCACAGTTTGGGGTCGCTGCCTTGGCCACGGGCTGCTGCTGGGTCGTGGTCACTGGCCCTGGTGTGGCTGCTGAGGAGGAGCAAGGTTGGGATCAGCCACTCTCTGGGGGCTCGGGGGTCTCGGGAGCAGCTGGGACCGCTTGCACCGAGGCTTTGCACACCAGCACAACCCCAGGGAAGGGCAGCGGAAGCTCCTGCACCCAAGAGGCGACAGGAGATGGAGGGGCAAAGGGGCACCCACGTGGCATTGGCTTGGGCTTCCAGCAGCCCCTTTCCACCCGGCTCTCCGAGGCATGCATGGGAGCGCCTGGCCATCTCCAGCACCCACTGACACTTTCCTTCACCTTCTCTCTGTCCTCACAGCTCGCTGCCAGAAGAGAAAAGCAAAACAAACTCTTCCTTCGAGACTGGTCCAAAGCCGAGCGAGAAGCCAGATGCGGAGCAAGCTGAGCTGGACCCGGAGCAGAAGCGGAGCCGTGCTCGGGAACGCCGACGAGAAGGACGGTCCAAGACCTTTGACTGGGCTGAATTTCGCCCCATCCAGCAGGCCCTGGTGCAGGAGCGTGCGAACGCTGCAGACTCCTCCAGTGGCGGCTCAGCCGCCTTCCCCAGGGACACCGGTGCCACCGACGCCGACCCGGGAGAGCTGGAGCGGGAGCGGGCCCGGCGGCGGGAGGAGCGGCGCAAGCGCTTCGAGATGATCGACGCTGTGGACGGGGCAGGGTCGGAAGAGGCACTGAGGATGGAGGTGGACCGGATCCTGCCCGTCCCGGCAGACATCAAACCGCAGAACGTGCACGTGGAGATCGAGCAGCGCTGGCACCAGGTGGAGACCACCCCGCTGCGGGAGGAGAAGCAGATCCCCATCACGCCCCTGCACCTCGCCCACGCCGAGGACCGGGACGAGGGGCTGGCGAAGCAGCACCTGACCACGCTGCTGGAGAAGGAGGTAAAGGGGTGTGTGGGGTGCAGGCTGCCTGCCAAAATGGCCTCCAGGCCACGGTGGCCACTGTAGGAAGTCTGGGATAGGCTTAAAAAAAGCTGCATTTATTGCTGCCTTGTAGTAGCAACAAGTAGGGATGCTGTAGGTCCTCTGGGAGCTGGCAAGGCACAGATCCATGTCCATTCCAGTTCAGCTCTGCCGGCAGCTTTCATGTTCCCACGGTGGCAGAAAGGGCTGTTCTTACAACCTGGTACTTCCTTGCCCCCTCCCAGCCAACGCAGCCAAATTTGTGTTGGTTTGTAGCCACTCTGTCTGATGAGATGGGTACAATCGAGGTGTATCAAATAGACCCCAAATTTAAGCTCTCAATCCTGTGTGCCTCTGCAGCTGCAGATTTGTGTCTGCAGCTATAAACTGCCTTGAGTTGTAGCACACGCCACAAAGGTTCCCTTTTTGTGGAGCCTACATCAAACAGTGTTGCAATTTTAGGAGAAGAAAGGAGGAGATTCAGCTCACTTGGAAGAGGTCCATGCCTGGGATAACAAAGATGGTTGTTAGTTGGGATTAAGGTGTATTAGCAGGAATGAAAGGGGTGCAGGCATGGAATAACCAGGAGTATCACCGAGCTGAACCGGGCAGGGATTTGCCGGGGTCGTGCCTGGCACGAGCTGGTGCCGTTCATCCTTTGCTGCAGTGAGCTTTACGAATTACACTAATGCACAATTTAGTTCCTTCAGGGGGGAGGGATTTTTCCTGGCAAAATGAAATCCAGATTCCAGAGCAGAGCAGAGCAGCGGTGCCATCAAAAGCCCTGTTCATTCTGCTTCGTGTCCCCTCCAAGCCGCTTGTTCCTTATGGCTGATCCCCTGCCCACTCCCTGGACGCTGTCTCTGTTCGTGTCCCTCCAGCTGGAGCAGAAGCAGAAGGAGGCCCTGGAGCTCCTGGAGCAGAACCGGCACCTGCAGGACCAGCTGAAAGTGGCGCTGGGCCGGGAGCAGAGCGCCCGGGAGGGCTACGTGTTGCAGGTAGGAGAGCAGGGAGGAGAGAGAGATCCGCCTTCCTCTGCACCCGAGGGGATCCCTGGTGGGCTTCAGTCTGGGGTGTTCCTGGGGACATCCTGGGTGACACAGGGACATGCACCACTGAGCGGGCTCCGAGAGATTTGACCTTCTTGCAAATGTTGCTAGTTCTGTAACTACCAGAATCATCTGCTGAACAAAACCTCTGATCTGGGATGGGGTAGGAGGTAGCATTACCTATTAGCATTCCCAAGGGAAGACAAAACACAGCCGTGGTAGGCAGAGGGACCTCAGCAAAGTCCATCTCTGATCCATCCCGTACTGTGTTTGCCTCTGCAACAGCTGTCTCCCCCTTTCTGTTCCCCACATATTCCCCTCAGGAACTGGGGTGCACACAAGGCTTTCCAAGTATCCTGTAGCCCAACAGTTGCTCCTGGCTGGAGATTTTGTGTGACAGTTACACGGGCAAACACAGCACACTCAGGTGTATCTCCCAGGCATGTTCCCTGCCGCCAGAGCGGGATTTGCACGAGGACAACCTGGTGTCTTGGGTCACTTTGGTGGTTTCTTCTGTTACAAGATGCCTTTCCTCAGCTAAGCCTAGAAATGTGTTTTGGAGGACCTGGCAGAAGAGACAGGATGGTCCCTTGGGAAACCTTTCCTCCCGTCCTCCAAACAAAGTGAACTTTTCCCAGCCCTTCCTTTGGGAACATCCATGCCGAGAGGAGCTGTGACACCCACAGGGCAGCTTCTGTCTGCTCTTATGGGTCCACAGTCGTGTTCTGTGGAGGAGCAGCATTTTGGCTTGCTCAAATCTACTTGACCAAACTGGCTGTGGATCAAAGTGCCTCGTGCGTGGCCAAACCCTGCACTCCCGTGGCAGCAAAACCGGTGTCAACACCAAACCTTAAGTCCTTATTTCTCACAGGAAAATTTCCCCTGAAGAAGTTGCACAGGCAGTGGAGCCAGCCCTGGGAGGGGGACATCCTGCCTTCCTTGCCCATGATCTCCCAGGAGGAGTTATTAATTCATTTAATTCTGGAGTCTCTGAGCTGACAATGCCTGCTTGGAGGAGTTCCACTTGGCAGTGCTGGAAGAGTAACTAACTCCCACTTTCCTGGGGCAAAGGCATCCAACCTCCCTTTGCCTGAAGCATGGAAAAAAATCAGGGAATGGGGCTAAAAGCTGGATGCTGAATCCACCATCGGATTGTCTGTGCTTAAGTTGGCCAATATGAGGAGGGGTAGCAAGAGGGGAAGTGTGCAGAGGGGCTGGGCAAATCATTGCTACCATGAGCAGTGACCCAAACTCGGACCTGGAAGTTGGAGAGGGTTTTTGGAAGGGTTGGAGGATTTTGCCTGCTCCAGTTTAATTGTTCTGGGGATTTCCCTTGTGTTTCCTGGGAGCCAGAGGGATTAAAATCCTATTGTAGAAGGGAGTGACCCCACCAAAATGTGCTGGGGTGGAGGGAGTGGAGTCACTGAGGAAATTCTGCAGCCCCAGACTGCAGGCAAACATCACAGCATTTTTTTTTGGACAAACCCTCAGAATTTCATGTGCCCCCACCTCCATCATGCCTAATTTCGGGGAGGTTCTTTCCTACGTTGTCTCTGGGGAGGGGTGATGGAGGAGCCTGACTGCTGCCAGCCCATCCCTCCTGAGCTGCCTGGGGGTCACCAAGCCCAGGGCAGCCACTGACACCCACCGATGCATGTGCCGTGCACCGAAGCCTCTCCGGCCTCGTGTAACCCCTCTCTTGCTCTGAGCTTCCTTGGGACCCCGACTTTGATCCCTACTGGGAGAAACACTTGGGGGCTCCTGCTCCTCACAAAGGGACTGGAGACGGCGGGTGGGAGGGGGGCACGTACTAACCTATCCCAGGCGGATGTTCTTGCATGTTTTTGGTGTAAAGCATGAAATTTAACTTAACATAACTGAGTGTCACATCTGTGGGCTTTCCTTATCAGCAACCAGAGTACAGCAAGGCAGGCCAAATTCCCAGGCTTAACGCTGTGCTTCTCTCGCCTCTTCCTGTCTGTGTTTGTTTTTTTTTTTTTAAGATACATAATTTCTGTCGCCTTTTGCATGACGCTTTCTGTGAGTTTTCTTTTTGCATGCTCCATTGCTTTGGTTTGAATCTCACAAAGGTTGGTTTCTTTCATTTTTACATTCTCATCACACCTTTTCCCTCCCTCCACTTGTCGGGCTTCTTATTTTGTCCTTTGTTGGTTTATTTTATTTTGCAGGTAGAGAAATTAGATCCTCCCTAGCCTTAAGCTTTAGTGTAACAGCATCTCTTTAATGCGTTGAGCAGCCACTCAGTCCTGTTCTGCAGGCACAGAAATGACATCTCCACCCCAGCTGGCCCGTGTCCCTGTGTTTGGGTGGGATGTGATGTCATTTGCTGTCACCTCACTTTCTGTTGTTGCTTTTGGTTGGTAGGACTGTGTTACCTGAACTGTGCACTTTTTGTTTCACAACCAGATGAACAAACCTGCTAAAAAAAAAAAGCAGCTCCTTTCTCCTCCACCTTGTTCCATCCCCTCCTCCTCCTCATCCTTCCCATTTTTCTCTTGTGTGTCTGTCTCTGTTTTGCTGCTGGTGTTTCTGTTTCATTGTTTTTTGGTTCTGTTTGAGTTTGGGTTTATTTTTTTTTCCTTTTAGCCTGTTACTGTACAGCTGTTTTGATGTCGTGGTCAGTGTTTTCTGTTACTGGAAAGCAGTTGTTGCTCATTAAAAAAAAAAAAAAAAAAGAAAAAAGTAAAAAAGTTGGTTAAACAAAATAAATTGTGCCAAGAACAAATCATCCCAATTGGAGCATGTGAGTAGCAGCCAAATCGCTGCAAGGAGCTTTTCCATGGCCTGCCTGGCCAGAGGTGTGACACTCAGAAGGGAAAGCCAGGAGTGTTACTAATCTAGTATTTAATCAATTTTTTTAAGACCGAGGTGGCCGCCTCGCCATCAGGTGCCTGGCAGAGGCTCCACAAAGTCAACCAAGACCTCCAAAGCGAGCTGGAAGCCCAATGCCAGCGTCAAGAGGTGATCAATCAGCAGATTCAGTCGCTGAAGCGCAGCTACGCCGAGGCCAAGGACGTGATCCGGCACCACGAGGCCGAGATTCAGAGCCTGCAGGCGAGGCTCAGTAACGCGGCGGCCGAGCTCTCCATCAAGGAGCAGACCCTGGCCAAGCTCAAGAGCGACCTGAGGAGCGAGAAGGAGAAAGCCAAAGAGCAGCTGGAGGAGTGGCAGCACGGCGAGGCTGCGCTCAGCTCCCAGCTGAAGGCCAGTGAGCAGAAGCTGAAGAGCGTGGAGGCTCTGCTGCTGGAGAAGACCCAGGAGCTGCGGGACCTGGAGATGCAGCAGGCTCTGCAGAGGGACCATCAGAAGGAAGTGCAGCGGCTCCAGGACAGGATCGCGGACCTCAGCGGGCAGCTGAACGCCAGCGAGCAGGCGCGGGTCCTCATGGAGGAGAAGCTGCAGAAGAACTACGAGGCTTTGCTGGAGAGCTGCGAGAGGGAAAAGCAGGTTTTAATACGGAGTCTGAAGGAGGTGGAGGACAAGGCCAACGAGTACGAGAACCAGCTGCAAAACAGCGCGCAGCAAATGGAGATTCTGCAGAAGGAGAAGCTGAGCGCCAAGTTCGAGGGCAGCGAGCTGGTCCACCAGCTGGAGGAGCAGCTGGTGATGAAGGAGGCCAGCATCCAGAAACTCGCTGAGCACATCAAGGAGCTCGAAAGGGAGAGGGATCAGATCAAATGTCGGTTCCACGAGCTCATGAATCAGGTTGCCGAGTCAGATAACGAAGTTGCAAAGCTACAAGCAAAGTTGAAAATGGAAGAGACCAACTACCACAACCTGGAGCAATCGTTGGAGGAGGTGTCGGATCAGTTCCGGGGTGTGCAGGAGGTGCTGAAAGAGAAAGAAGAAGAGCTGAGACATGTCAAGGAAATGCACTTGAGAATTGTGGAGAAGAAAGATCAAGATCTCAGTGAGGCTTTGGTTAAAATGGTTGCTTTAGATAGCAGTTTAGAGGAGACTAAAGTAAAGCTAAAGGCCAAGGAGGAGGCTCTAAAGAAGTTAGCTAGTGTGGGCACAGGTCCATGTGCTGAGGAGGCAGAAGACCTTGGTCCCAGTCTTGAGGCTGACGAAAGTCATCCATCCCAACTGGGGCAGGCTCTGCAAACTCAGGATGTCCTCCCAGCTCTGACTTATGCACTGAAAGAGGAGGAGGATGAGGTTCTTGAGACCAACCAGAGGCAAGCAGAGGAATTCGGCTCCCCATCCAAAGCTCTAGAGCTCCAGGACCAAGAGTTGGTTCAGAAAGCCTTAGCAAAGCCTGATGTGGGAATCATGGGAGCCAAGAGGCAAAGGATCCGTTTCTCGAGCATCCAGTGCCAAAAATACATCCATCCAGATGGAACAGAGAAAAACTGGACAAGCAGTACCTCTTCAGACACGAGCCAGGACAGATCGCTGTCTGAGGAAAGCATGTCCTCAGAGCCAGCTCTGGGTTACCCCTCGTCAGGGACAAGCGACTCTGAGACTTATCTCTCCATCATCCATTCCCTGGAAACCAAACTGTATATTACAGAGGAAAAACTCAAAGATGTCACCATGAAGCTTGAAAGCCAGCACGGCCATAACCAGGAGACGCTCATCGCCCTCCACCACCAGTGGGCCAGCACGGAGTCCCAGCTGCGGGAACAGCTTCAGACCAGCTTGTCCCAAGTCAGTGCTTTGATCTCACAGCTGGAGAATGAGAGGCAGGAAAAGTTCAAGCTCATAGAAAGTCACGTCAGCGAGCTGGGAGGTTTCCAAATGAAAAACAATCAAGCGCTGACTTGCTTAGAGGAGTGCAGGGAGCAACTAAGAGCCTTGCCCAAATCAGACAAGGAAAAAGAGGGTGATTTGTTCCTTGTTAATCTGTCCAGCATGGAAACGACGTTATCAAACGCGATCCAAGCCTTGAGCGGGGCGCCAGTCCCGTTGGAGTATCAGCAGAGTGAAAGCCTTATCACAGAAAGCCCCGCTCCAGAAGGAGGGGTTTTGGGAGAAGAGGAGCACGTCTCCAAGGAGCAGCGAGTGGAAGTGTTTGACGCCAGCCAGCTGAGATGGCTTTCTGAGAGGGTGGCATTTGAGGCCTCTCTCATCAACCAAATAGCAGAGTCTTTAAAAAATGCAAACTCTGAGATAGCCCAGCTTCTGAGAGAGATCCAGGGAACAGCTGAGGTGGTTTTGTTGGAGCCGGCAAGTGTTTCTCATACAGCCGTCGATTTGGCCGGTGTCCTATCTAAGAAGCTGCTGCTGGAAGGCGAATTCTGGAGCCAGGTAGAGGAGCTGAGAGCACACTTGAGCACCAGAGACAGAGAAGCCGAGGACAAAACAGAAACAAGTTTGGGGGTTTCCCAGTGTTTTCTCAGTGCTGTAGCAGATGCTACGTTGATCAAGGCAGAACTTGGGTTTGTCGCACAGAAAATGAGAGAATCTTTTCATCAGAGATTAAAAACAATTGAAGAAGACCTCCATAATACCAAAACAGCTCTCCAACAGCACAAATGCATGTTAGAGGAGATCATCAAAGCCTACAGGACTCCTGAGTTCGACAGAGTTATGCACCAGATTTCTGAAGCACTTGAAATACAAAAAGATGCTTCAGAAAGAGCCCAAATCTCCTGGGACGGGAGTCATGTCCAAATGGTGTCATGCCAGGAATTAGCCAAGGTGGAGGAGACTGGCAGCATGTCAGACCGTAGTAGTGGAGCTCTTGTTTCCATTCAGGAAGATCTTGCCCAACAACTAAAGGACAAATCCAATGTTCTGAAGGAGATATCTGTTGCCTTACTCTCTCTGCCTCCTGAGGAGGCAATGAGAGACTGTCAAAAGCTCCTGAAGATATCCCAGAGTCTTTCCTACCATTCGTGCATGGGAGACCTGGAGCGGTATTCCTCTTTGTTAGTCCACGATGCAATTGTTCAGGCTCAGGTTTGTTACGCCGCTTGCAAAGTCCGTCTGGAGCACGAGAGGGAGATGAAGTCCTACAGGGAGTCCCTGCAGAGCATGGACGCGCTGTGCCAAGAGCGTGTGAAGACGGTCTCTCTCCTGCGGGATGAGTACGAAGACTTGCTCAGGAAGCAGCAGGGTGAGTACAGCGAGGTGATCGCCGTGCTGGAAAGGGAGAACGCTGATCTCAAAGCCAAGGTGTCCCAGCTGGACAGCCAGCGGAGGCTCCTGGAGGAGGAAGAGCACAAACACAGCAAGAGCTTGAGCGAGCTCCAGGGACGTTACGAGGAGGAGATCCGGAACGTGATAGAGCAGCTCAACAGGACAGAGGATGCTCTGAAGGCCGAGAGGACCGAGGGCCTCAACCAGCTGGATGCCATTGTCCGCGACAAGCAGAACATGGAGCGGTATCACCTGGAGCAGATGCAAACGCTGGAGGAAAAGTTCCAGGCCAAGATCAAGGAGCTGCAGGTCATCCACGGCGAGGAGCTGCAGGCGCTGCAGGAGCACTACAGCCAGAACCTGCAGCGCCTGCAGGAGACCCTCGATGAGTACCAGAGGCAGCACCCAGAGGTGTCCCCCGCGGTGGTCCCGGGCGCTGGGGACACCTGGGTGGCCGGCGAGGCGGGTGGCACCGGGCAGGACCCCGGCAGGGACCTGGACTCCATGCACGGCCTGAGGGAACGCATCCAGGAGCTGGAGGCCCAGATGAACGTCATGAGGGACGAGCTGGAGAACAAACATATGGAAGGGAGCGCTTCCACCTTGAGGGAAAAATACCAGAAAGACTTTGAAAACTTAAAGGTTTTGATATGTTTAACACTTTATGCTTTCTGCTGCTGAGTGTACGGGAGGGCACGTGTGGTCCTGGGGTTCGCTTGCTGAACTAAGGGGCATCCCCCGAAAGAGTCAACGTGCCAAAGCAAGCCCCAAGGTGTTAGATAGGCCTCTGTAAAGCATAGTATTTCCTTTTCTCCATGCTGGGGTATTCTAAATGCATTGCTGAGGGCTTGGGAGGGTGGATTTTTGGAGGTAGTCTCTGTGTGGAGAGGGAGAGGGAGTTTCAAAGCGGCTCGATAACATCAAGCTCTCCTTCAGCACGAAGACCACAATGTTTCTCCCTGTACCTGAGGCATACATTTTGTTTGTGACTTCCCTTTAAAAGCATTCCTCAACTCTGTCTTTCCCAATCTGATCCAATCTCCAGTCTGTCTCTGCTGCCTTCAAAAATGCAGGATGAAATGGAAACTTGATGCTCTCAAAATGTATGTTCCTGGGGAAAGTAGCTGCAAACAGATGCCAAATTCTGTTGCAAAGCAAAGCTCCTCTGCAGGAGGCTGTGAGGACCCTGCTGGTGTTGGACACAGCAGTCATGTACCCAACAAACAGTGCACAGTTATGGGACACCCAGGTGAGGTGCAGAGAAACCCACTGGCAGTGAAATGCCACCGTTCAGATTGCCCCACCAGTCAAACTGGCTGTAAAAGTGACCCGAGATGGTCCAGCATCTAAAACAACCTCCTGGGTTTAGTGTTTTGCTTTTCATAGGAGAGCATTCCCAGTTAGGAAGCGAGTTTAGGGTGGTAGAGGACTCCAGCAGCACCAAGAGAGGCTGCCAGGTTGAACAGGAAACTAAAAGGGCAGTGATGCAGAGGCTATGCTGGTGAGGCTTTCATGGAGCGGTTGCCCTTCAGAGTCATCAAAAATGTGGGAGAGCTTGCTTCCAGACACGAGATCCAGCACACTGGACTGGGAGTTAAGCGTGGCTCAGCTCCAGCTGGTTTTAGCCTGGGAAGAGCAGTAGTTCTGCTGCAACCCGTAGGAGTGAGGTGGTGGTGGTCACTGAATGCTCTCTCCTCCCTCTTAACCCTTAGGAAGGAAAACTCCCTCTTGACCCCCCCCCCCCCGATTAAGGTCAGTGGGACAGATGGGTAACACCCATCCTGTGAGCCAGGCACCAAACAGGGTCACTTGTGTTTGGGGATGTTCTTGGTTTGGAAGAAGCAAAAAACCCATAACCAAAGTGGAGGGTGAAAAGTAACAGTGAGCAATGGACGTGACCTCCCACCTGTGTTACCGACTTTGCTCTGCCAAAATTTGCGGTTTGCCTGGTGGGATGGAAGCAGCAACTCTGGGTTAGAAACTTTGTCTGGTCAGAAAGTTAAGCAGGTGATTATAAACCTGCCCACATGTGTCCAGAATGGCTTCAGTGTGCTTGATTCTTCTCTTCAGAACCTGATGCAGAATGTAGAATCAGTAACATAAAAGTAACTCTTTAGGCTGGAGAAGAGAAGGCTTCAGGGAGACCTTAGAGCCCCTTAAGTGACTCCAGGAGAGCTGGGAGAGACTTTGGATGAGGGCGTGGAGTGACAGGACAAGGGGGAATGGCTTCCCACTGACAGAGGGTGGGGTTAGATGGGATATTGGGAAGAAATTCTTGGCTGTGAAGGTGGGGAGGCCCTGGCACAGGTTGCCCAGAGAAGCTGTGGCTGCCCCTGGATCCCTGGAAGTGTCCAAGGCCAGGTTGGATGGGGCTTGGAGCAACCTGGGATAATGGAAGGTATCCCTGCCCATGGCAGGGGGTTGGAACCCTGATGAGCTTTAAGATCCCTTCCAACTCAATTCCCAACTATGATTTTATGAGATACCAGTTTGTACATGTTCAAGTCTCCTGCATTTACAATACATTAAATAGTGAATCTGGAGCCAGACCTATAGAGGAGTGTTCACCTTTTTCCTCTAATATTAGAGGTGTTTCAGGAGTTGGACTCCATGATCCTTGTGGATCCCTTCCAACTCAGCATATTCTGTGATTCTGTGTGCAATGAAGAATCCTGCAGGGCTGCTCTGTGCCACTCCAGTCAGCCAAGTCCAGGCAGGTTCTGGCACTGAGTTAGGAGTTTAAAAAAAACCAACAAGGCTGAGAAAGTGAAGACTGCCTTGGGATTAAAACTTAAAAGGGGAGGGAAAAAACCACTGGAGCTGAAAATCGAGAATGAGGTTGGCAAAGGTTACAGAGCATTTGACAATAAAGGGATGCTGAGGGGTGCATGTTAGTGAAGGTCAGTGGTGTTGGACTGTCCTGAGCAGTTTTGTTGCTGGGGGAGTGAATTTGTCCCCTTTAAATTTCCCAAGGGGTCCTTAGGTGACAGTTCTCCCTTCCTCTGAAAAACAGTAGTGCTAATCAAGAAGGAATCCATTGAAATCAGGGAATAAATCCAGCCTGTGACATTAAGAAGGAGAAAAGCCTGGTGCAGCGCTTGGTATCAGGTTTGGCCCAAGCTGTCTGATGGGGCTCAGCACCTTGTCCCCAGTGTGTGCCCTTTCTCTGCTCGTGGCTTGGGCCTGCCTGTGGCTTTGCTGGTCCTGCCTCTGTCCCACAGCCGTGTGTCCATCCGGGATCCCGATGTGCTTGGGCTGACAGCTGAGCTGGGAACAGGCTTTTGCATTTGTCTGCTGTACAGGCAGGAGTGGGGTCTGTGCCGGGGGCAGAAGGACCAGGCTGGAATTCAGGATCTCTCCCCTGATTGCTGCTCCTGTGTCCTGGCCAGAGTTCACTCCCAGTAATTCAAATAGCAGGTAACTGCCCCTGCAATGTTTGCAGCAATGCTCGGTTGGGAATTAAAGTCCTGTTCTTGTCACGTGTCATCTGCTTCCACCCAGAGGTGGCCACATAAAACCGGGCATTGAAAAGAGAGCAGAAAGGGCATAGAAGGCTTTTTTTTGGTTGTTTTTTTTTGGCATATATTTGCATTCCCCCATTGGGTCTGCCCCCAGACCTACCCTGTGCTCCCCTTTCACCAGAGCTATCTGGGTCAAGCAACTGCAGGAATAAGCCCTGACCTTGCAAGGTTCATTCTCCTCCATGGCTGAGGAAGGGGAAGATGCATGATGCACCTACCTGACCATGAGCTGACCTACCTGCTGGCATGTGGCTCCTGGTGGGCTCACCACTGCTGTGACACCAGCCCTGTGCTCCTGGGCCAACCCCTTCCCCTCATCCCTTTGCAGGCAACATGTGAAAGGGGCTTTGCAGCCATGGAGGAAACACACCAGAAGAAGATCGAGGACCTGCAGCGGCAGCACCAGCGGGAGCTGGAGAAGCTGCGGGAGGAGAAGGATCGCCTGCTGGCAGAGGAGACAGCTGCCACCATTTCAGGTACAGGGACACATCAGAGGGTCCCTTGTGGCAGCTCTGTGTTGATGGGGGCATAGGGATGATGTTTGCTCCATGGAGGAGCAGAGCAGGGATGAGATGAGGGCTGGGTGGGGAGCAAAGGGAGATGGGAAAGGGCTGGTGGGAGAGATGTTTTGGATGGAGGCCCATCTCCTGGTCCTTATCCAGGTTTGGTGCCCATCTTCTTGGCTCTTGCGTGGTCTGATCTGTTTTGCATTCCAACTCAGAAAGGCATTAGTCATTCCTGTGGTTAATTTATTGACAATTCCACACTGAATTCATTCTTCAGTGCCCCGGGGATTGTTAAAACGCTGGAGCTTGGGGTCTCTGCATTAGGAGTCCCACAGTCCAGGAAACAATGTGTGAATTGGACAATCATTTGAACTTGATGAAAAAATGGGATTTGCAGAACCCTGAATACAGACTGAAGGGGCTGTGATGCAGTGGGACCTTTGCTGGGATCATTCAGGTTTTTGTTCCTTTAAAAAAACAAATAAGAACTCAAAAAACCTTCCCATGAGTGGAGGGTGCTGGGTGCTAACTCTGTGCTGTCCCACGCAGCCATCGAAGCCATGAAGAACGCACACCGGGAGGAGCTGGAGCGAGAGCTGGAGAAGTCCCAGCGCTCCCAGATCAGCAGCGTCAACGCCGACATCGAGGCCCTCCGAAGGCAATACCTGTAAGACCATCATCATCCTCAGTCTGTCGCTGTCTTGTGGGGAGATCACGTGTGCGGGAGACTGTTCTCTCCCCTTTGATTTTGGCAATGAGTTGGGGGCACACCTGCCATTGCAGGGACCTCTTCCTTCCCAGCCCAGCTGCACCCATCGGAACCTCCTGGTTGCCCATAATCTTTCAGTCCTCAGATCAATGTTCCCACATTACCCACATTCAGCTGCTTTGTGGTCACCAGAAGTAGCAGATGTGCAGCCACGGTGCTGCTTTTCACGCAGCTGCAGTGGAAGGGTCGTTCAGCCAGATGTAACAGGCAAGGAGGAGGTGCTGAGCTTTTCGTGGCAAGGCTGTTCTCCCAGCTGGGACAGAGAAGGGTTGACTCGCTCCGGGCTCCCAAAGGGAGTATGCAGTCCTCATCCTCAGTGCTCAGATCCCTGTTGGGTTGTCCTGGGATGCTGAAGGAAGAGTGGGCATGGGGAGGGTTGTATTTGGAGAGGACACTACCCAGCGTGTGTTCCGCAGGGAGGAGCTGCAGTCGGTGCAGCGGGAGCTGGAGGTGCTTTCGGAGCAGTATTCACAGAAGTGTTTGGAGAATGCCCACCTGGCGCAGGCGCTGGAGGCTGAGAGGCAGGCCCTCCGCCAGTGCCAGCGGGAGAACCAGGAGCTCAACGCTCACAACCAGGTGAGGGTCCCTGCCGTGCCCGGGGCAGCCAGCACGGGTGATGTTGGGCTCTGCTCCGAGCAGTGGCCGTGCTCCCCCTTCCCACAACGGCTCTCCTCCTCTTCCCAGGAGCTGAATAATCGCCTGGCTGAAGAGATCACACAGCTGAGGAGCCTGCTGATGGGGGAGGGCGGGGGAGAGGCTGCTGGGTCGCCTCTCACGCAGGGCAAGGACGCCTACGAGCTGGAGGTGAGCTCTGCCGCGGCCGTGCCGAGGGGCACGTGGGTGGGCACATGTGCTGTGGCCCCTGGGAGCCATCCCATGTCACTGTGTCACAGCCATCTGTCCCTCTGACATCAGATCTGCGTGACTGGTCAGCACTGTGCATGGTGGGCTGCAATGGGGCCAGGAGATTTTTGGGTCCTGATCTTCCCTCCTCACTGTGTCAAGTCAGACACTTGCTCTTCCTTCTCCAGTCTCTGCTTGTCCCCGGGGTCCAGTCCATGCAGAGCAGTGGGGATGAACTGAGGACTGTGCAGGGACCACATCAGTGGTGCAAGCTTGGCCGAGTTCCCAGGAGATTCAGGAGGAATTTTCTTGCATCAGAAGAAGGGTGAACCAGAGGCTTTGTGGGGCTGAGCCTCCAGCCCTGGCTCAGTTGTCACTGGGCACAGCGGGCGAGCATCTCGGGATCAAACTGCATTTGCTTGGGTGGAAAACATGCTGGGTTTGTTCCCACAGGTCCTGCTGCGGGTCAAAGAGTCTGAAATCCAGTATCTGAAGCAGGAGATCTGCTCCCTCAAAGATGAGCTGCAGACAGCACTGAGGGTAATGCCAGGGATGGTTCTGCAAGTCCTCTTTCTGTGCTCTGCTTCTGCATGTGTGTGTGTATGCGCTCTTAGGTTTCAGCCCACTTATACCCAGATTTGAAACAATATTCAGTTTTTCCCCTGAATGGAATTCAATACCCATTTTCCTGTCATCAGTAGAGCACTCCACTGTGACTGTATCAATTTAGGACTTATTCCACAAAGGAGACAGTGTGGGAAAACATCCCCTTAAGAGTGATTTCCCCATTTTCTGTCACATCAAATCAGACTTAAATGGCAAAAATAATCAGCGCTAAGAGATCTGCCCAGCCTCGCAGCAGTGGATCTGGTTTGTTCTGGACAAGCCAAGGCCATTTCTGGGAATTCTGCTTGAATTCTGTGTGTTGGCTAAAATCAAAAGCCACAAACAATCCTGTAGCTGAGGGGCTGCCTGCACGGGCAGCACTGTGTGCTCGCCGTTGGCTCACAGCTTTCCGCCCGTCTCAAATCCCGTAGTCCCGTAACACTGTTGGAAGCAGCTTCGAGGGTGTGTGTTGCCCCAGCCAAGCATTTCTCCTGCTGCCGGCTCTTCTTCCGTTGGCATTTGCCAAGCTCCTCTTCAGTGCATCCACAAACCCCCTCGGCTCCAGCTGTCTGTCTGGCTCCATCGGGTTGTTCTTGTTCCCTTGCCAGGATAAGAAATACGCCAGCGACAAGTACAAAGACATCTACACGGAGCTGAGCATCGTGAAGGCCAAGGCAGACTGTGATATCAGCAGGTTGAAAGAGCAGCTGAAAGCAGCCACAGAAGCTCAGGGAGAGAAATCCCCTGTGAACACCACTGTATCGGGATATGGTCAGTCCTCCTCCAGCAGCTCTAAGTAGTCCTGGGTGTCCCGAGCTAACACGTGCATCCGGGCCTGAGTGTAGGACTTGGCCTTCCAGCCCACAGATGGGAAGCTGATGGGCTTTGAAGGCCTTCTGGCATTTTGCATCAGGAAAACCTTGTGATGCAGGGGGGCAGAGACCCTCAAAAGCTCCCTCTGCCCTTAGGGCGGTGCTGCTTGAGCTGGGCTCATCAGGACACCTGCTCGGGCTGGGAGGGCAGAGGAGCCCCAGCCCTGCAGGAATGCAGTGGGCACCAGGCTAACCCCACTTCTTTTGCTTCTTCCCAGATATTATGAAATCAAAAAGCAACCCTGATTTCTTGAAGAAAGACAGATCCAGTGTTAGCCGGCAACTAAGGAATATCAGGTCAAAGGTGAGCTCAGATCTCCTGCCCAGTGGGATGGGAATGGGGAGTGCCTACATTACTCTCCAGTGGGAGTCCCATGTGGGAAAAAATTGGTAGGGGAAGAAAACTGAGAATTTCCCAGTCACTAGTGCTGGCCTGGATGGTTTTTGACTGCAAAAGGGCTGACTGTGCAGCCAGGCAGGGCCCGATCCCCCACTCCTGACCCTGCTGAGCTGGAGGTGTGAAGCTGCTCCCTGCTTGGAAAAAAAGGATGAAGTTCACCCTGTTCTTTGGTCTTTCACAGGAGGACTATCCCAGTATTTGCTCCCTGTTTTCAGTTGGAATTGAGGTGGAAATGTGCACATCATTATAGGTTTTAGGGTTCATGACTGCAAGATTTTTGGTCTTTCTGTGTGGTAACGATGCCTTGGTCCTGGGCCTATTTAACACACACTTTCCTTGTGTTACCATGGTGCAGATGGCCCTGTGCCTCTGTGGGCCTTCTGTGCTTGCTGTTGGTCCCAAAGCCCAGTGATGCTGTGCCAAGCTCTCCTTGGCAGCCAGTTACATCATATGGGACTGCAGGGATAAAACAGGGCAAATAATGCTGATCAGGAGTCAGCATTAAACATAAGTCTGCTGGGAGGAAGATGAGCATGAGGAAACCTGCTTTGCCTCTCACCTGGTGTCTCATGCTGATGTTTGAAGTGGTTGGGCCCTTGCAGGAGAGGCAAAAGGCTTCAAGCTCGGTGCCCACATGGGGAAACAGTCACTCCCAGAGCTCTGTGAGCAGCAGCTCCTCAGCTCGGGGTGCCTGCGCTGCACCCAGTGAACACAGAGAGACCTCTGCGCATTTTGGGGCAGCTCAGACCTGCTGGGCCAGTCTGATATTGGGTTTCCCTTCACCACTTCAACTCAGATCACTTTTTCTGTGGTCTCTGTGTGTGTTGCTTGGTGGGAAAGGAGGAGAGGAGAGCAAGCACGGTCTGTGCCTGGGTGCTGTCGCTGCGGGGCGGGGGCTGGGGCTGCGCCAGCACCATTGCACTTGGGATTTATGAGCTTCTTGTTTTTTGTTTTTGTTTTTTTTTTTCTTTATTTTGCTTTTTCCTTCAACAGTCCGTTATTGAGCAGGTCTCATGGGATAACTGAAATGAACCCGAGTCCAGGTTCCCTGCCACGTAGGTAAACAAACCGGCACCCGCCCAGCGACGCAGCTGCCCACGGGAGCGGCCCAACTTTTGCATGCCCTGCTCACACCTCCACGGCAAACCAGAGCCCTTCTTCTCTTGATGACTGACCCGTTTATTTACGGCTAATTCTTTTCCTGGGGGAGGAGGGGGGAAGGGAGGGGAGAAGTCAGTGCACCCAGGATCTGTATGAAACACGGCCTCTCTGGCTCTTCCCAGGGGAATATGGCTTTCTCGTCTTCCTGCTCCTCCCACCCTCTCCAACACAGCTCACCGACACGGAGAGGATTTGGGCATGGTGGGGCACGTTTTCCTGTTTGCTGTGTTGGGAGCGTGGGACACTGAGTGTGCACGCCTGAATGACTCTGCATGCCTCAGACTAAACTCCAGCACCATCCAGGTCTCACAGGAAAACACCCAATTTGCTGTTAGCCAGGTGGAGGAATGGTCAGGGATGCCTGTAAGTGCATTTCCCACAACAGCCTGGAGCATGGGAAATGGTGGCCCCTGCCTCAACTCCAGAGGATGATGTCCTGGGCTGCCCTAAATGTCCTTTGCCCATAATTGCTGCATCTTCAGGTTGATTAGGGCCTGAGCAAGAGTCTTCCTTGCCCAGTAACCTCCTCCTCCTGCTTTCCAGTTCTCCTCCAGCCCCCAGTGTCCACCCAGCTGCTCTCCATCCCTTGGCACTGTGCCTGCATCCCACACAGTGGCTTCCAAGCTCATCCAGCAAAAGGAGGGAGCTGTTGAGAAACGAGGCTGACCCAATGAGCCAGATATCTCCATTAACTGGAGCAATAGTTAAATTTACTGGCCTGTGGCGAAGACTGAGGTTGGAGCACCTGCAGAGGCAGTTTAGAGGAGAGGGGAGCTCCCAGCACGGTGACAGAGGGGTGGCTGGAGAGCCCCAGGAAGTGTGATGGAGGATCCCTTTATCTCAGATATCATCCCATATTAGTCTCACTTCATCAGGCTCCCCTCATCAGCAACTCAAATGGGTTGTGAGACTGCCTGGGGGCTGAATTTGCTGGAATTTATACCATCAGGCAGAATGGTCTAATGATTCCTGGTGCCTCCTTCCATCTAATGAGAAATCAGATGCACGAACTGGAATGCACGGGTTGCTCCCATTTAAAGAGGCCCAAAGTAAACTTCCCTTAGGAAGTGTGTGCTCAGAGACTCACATCCCAGGAGACTCTGCTGCCCATTGGAAAGAAAGCACAGAGCATTTGGAAATTCAATCCAATTCAGTGCTTTCATTTCCGTGCTGCCTGGCAAAGCCGTTCTGTGTTTGTGGGTCTGTGGGAGGAAAAACATTTCCAGAAATACAGTAACCATGGGAATCTGCACAGCCTTGGGGCAAGTTTATCATGGAGTCCTGCCTTGATAAACACATGGGAAAAATAAAACATCCAAAAAGTCTAACCTGCTGCTGTGATTGAACAGTCCTCTGGCACCACAGTTAGGGAAGGGAAAGGAAAAGGAGAGATGGCTGCCTGTTAATAGGATCATAAAGTCCCAGAATGGTGTGGGTTGGAAGGGATCTTAAAAATCATCCAGTTCTAACCCCCTGCCATGGGCAGGAACACCTTCCGTTATCCCTGGTTGCTCCAAGCCCCATTCGACCTGGCCCTGAACGCTTCCAGGGATGGGAAAGCCACAGCTTCTTTGGGCAACCTGTGCCAGGGCCTCACCACCCTCATAGGGAAGAATTCCTTCCCAGTATCCCATCTAACCCTACCCTCTGTCAGTGGGAAGCCATTCCCCTTGTCTTGTCACTTCATGCCCTTGTCCAGAGTCCCTCTCCAGCTCTCTTGGAGCCCCTTTAGGCACAGGAAAGGGCTCTAAAATCTCCCTGGAGCTTCCTTTTCTCCAGGTTGAACAATCCCAATTCCCTCAGCCTTTCCTTATAGGAGCTGAGTTCCATTCCTCCAGTCTGTGCCTTTGAAGGTGCAAGTCTTAGCCTGTAAAGCAAATAATGTTCCAGCTGCAGAGTGAATTCCTTGCGAGTTCCAAGGAACGGGCTGGCAGGCAGCTGTGCCAGCAGTGGGGCATGGAGGGGCAGAACCCTGGCTCTGGGGGCTGTTTTTAGGGGGGATGGCTGTGCCAAGTCATCCACAGCAAGCAGGGACAACTCACTTCCCAAGACTTTGCTCCCCTGAATCTCTCATGCCACAGGTTTGAGGCTGGAGGAAGGAGAGAGGCTGGTGTTAGGTTGGTGTGTCCCCTCGGGCTGGTTTCAGCTTAAAGCTGACTTACAGGAGTCAAGCAATTTGTTTCTGGGTTTCTGCCCCTCTCATTGCTGTTCTCCCGGGTTCCCACATGTAGGTGAGGGATTTCACAGTTCCAAGTGCCAAGGGCTAGGAGGGCTGGCCTATGTGATGGTCAGCTGAGCGTTGTGCCTTGAAATCTGGATGCTGCATCTGAATTGGATCAGCCATCAGACCCTGCCAGACCTGAGCAGAATTTAGGAGTTGTCTGTCTAACCCTGGGCAGTCGAGGCAGTTTTGGCTTGGGATAACCCCGGGCTGGGATTAGAGTGGTTGAGATGGCCACTGGCAGCACACACCAGTTTCCAGGGCTCCTTGAGCAAATCCTGCATTGACCAGAGCCAGAACCGTCCCCATGGGTGCCACAGTGGTGCAGGAGGCAAGGAAGGACCAGTGTGCAGGTCCTGCTCAGCATCCTGGGGCTTTAGGGTACCAAATCCAAGCTTCATCCGAGGTTCCCATGGTGCCGGAGCTCTGCTGGAATTGCCCCATCCAGCACTGCACCACGGGCCCAGGGGGTCACCTCCCAGTCAGCTAATCCCGCTTGCAGCATGGTGTGTGCCTCTCATTCGCTTCTCGTCCGTCGCCTGGTTCATTGCAATCTCACCCTCTCTCTAGGCACCAGTAACCGCCCTCCATAACCGTGTGTTTTCTCTCAGCATGTCCCACTAATCTCTCCGCCAAGGAGCCCATCCCTCCACTGCCTCGTCTCCTCTGCCTGAGCATCGCCCCCTCTCCGCGTGCCGGGCGCCCGCCCATGTCCCACGCTCTCTTGTCTTTTCTCTCTCCCAGAGTCTGAAGGAAGGCCTGACTGTGCAAGAACGCCTGAAGCTTTTTGAATCCAGGGACTTGAAGAAAGACTAGTTCTCCCCGCTCCGCTTGACCACGCGCACCTCCCAGCTTGAGGCAGCACAGCACCAGCACCGTTTGTCTCTCGTTCCTTACGACTGTCCTTGCTGTCGTTCGTCTTGAGGCTCCCGACGGGACCCGGCGCCGCGGTGGTGCCCCCCCCACCGCCCCCTCGCCTCCCCGGCTCCTTTCCCTGCTTGTGAGATGCTCCAGAGACTCTGAGAGAGAGAGAGAGAGAGAGAGGAAGGGATTGGATTGGGGTTTTTCCCCCCTCTCTTTGGCGCTTTGTAGGAGAATCCTTTCTTTACTGTAAACCATTACACTAAGTGTCAGTATTAAGGCTCAGTAGCCTGTTAATAAGCTATAGCTCTGTCGTACCGGCCGCTCTGGTGTGCAAGCAAGGCCTGGGTGGTGTCGGCCAGACCGAGCTCTTACTGCTGTCTAGAGACCCAGTGCTCAGAGCACGCCAGGAGCCTGATCTAATCATTGATCTCGACTGCATTACTTGCACCTACAAGGGGGGAAAGCCCGGGGGAAGCTGTTGGGGAGCGCGAGTCTGGAGGTACAACACTGACATCCCGCTGGAGAAGGATACAAGAAGTGATTCTCCTGCCCCGTGACTGTGCCGTATCCTGAATGTAGGTGCCACCGAAGCCTGGCAAGCTTTGGTGGCTGCCCAGGTGGTTTTGGATAGGGAGCTGCAGCTACTGAAGTGCACCAAGTCTGCCCCGTCGGCACGTCTTTGCTCCCGTCTCGCTGGTGGTCGGAGTTGGTGTTCCAGGGGCTGAGCTGTAAGATCACTTTCTTGCCTCTGTTAGATCAAGCCCAGCACTCTCTTTTTTTGCTGTTACTCCCTTCCTCTCATTGAGTCCCGTGTATCCCAGGGTCTGTGCGCATGTGAAACTCCCTTTTCCTAGTCAAAGGAAAGTAGAGTAGAAAGTAGAGCCAATATTGACTGAAAATGCACAGTGCTCAATGCGTATAATGCTCCTTTTTTATCAGCTTCTTGAATTCAACTCTTCTTGTCAGCAGGGCAGCTCCTATTTTAATTCTTTAATCTTTTCCTGAAATAAAAGTCTCAAAACCAGTATGTGCTTCAGACCTTCTCAGTCCTAGTAGTTTTTGTATTTAAAATACACAGTTTAGCACTGTGAGGCCGATAAATGGATACAAACCGAAAATGAGTTGAGGAGCTGGTAGCACTAGATGCTCGCAGCCAGCTGAGCAGAGGCTTCCTAGAAGAAGCCTGTGCTGTTTTGTAGCAGCTGCCCAGGTGTTGGGGCTTCATCCCGGGCTAAATTTCAAGATGCCACCTGGAAAGCCCCCAGGTCCTGCCTCGCCACTCGCCAGGGCTGAAGGAGCTCTCCAGCACGTTGGCTTCCCAGCCCTGTTCGTGTGCCAAGTGAACTGCGTCACATCAGGCTGGGATGTTAAAGGTACATCCTGGCCTTCACCAGGAGCAAAGATTCCTCTTGTCCTTGGGCACTCATCACGTGGTTGAGGCAGCTCTGTCTCCTTCCCTGCTGGTTTTGGGTCCGCTAGGCGGGCAGTGCAAGCGCAGCTCTCAGCACCACAGGGCTGGGGATGGACATCTCCAGTCCTGCCAGGCTGCACCACAAGAGTCACCCTCATCCTCCTGCTTGGAGCAGCATCTCCCTTCCAGCCACCAGGCCCTCTGCAGGAGATGATGTCATCAGAACGTGGTGAGAATCAGGCTCTCGTCCAGCTTGTGTGGCCTTGCCATGGCCAAGTGCTCGGCTTGGATTCTCCCGGGGCACTCGTGGCAGCGCTCGGGTCCTGCCCACAGGAGCACCACTTGTCCCCAGACAAGATGTCAGCACCTCTCAGTGGGCAGAGCACATCCAGGGACACTCTCCTGCTGTGATGCTCTGCGTGCCTCGGTGTGCATGGAAGTCCTGGAGATGGGAGTAGGGTAGGAAAGATGTCCTGGAGCATGGCTTGGTCACATCCAAAGTCATCTGTCCACCTTTACACTTCATCTCTGGCTGTTCTGGGTCTGTGGTGAGCTGTGATTCCCAGCAGAGGCTGTGGGATGCAGCATGGATGTGGAATTGTGTGTAGGCCTTGTTATTGTCATTGCTCTTCCCTTAGAAGACGTCACTGCCTCTGGGAGAACAGCTTCCTCCTCCTCCTCCTCTTCTCTTAAGACTTATGATGGGACTTCATCCTCTTTAGCCAACTGAGCAGAACGTGCTGCTCTCCTTCTTGCCACGTGGACCTTGACCCTTCTTATGTCCCCCAGCAAATCCTGCTTTTCCTTTGGATGCTTCATTGGCTCAGGAGCCGTAATTCTAAGCGTGAGGACTGGCACTTGCTATTTGCATTGGCTCACTGGTGGCGTTGGGGACACAGGATGGGCCCTTTCTGATACAGGATCGTGTTGCTGAGCATCGGGAGGCTCCCCACGGAGAGAAGTTTTCTGCTGTACATTTGCTCATACCAAAAAATCCTCTCTTGCAGCTTAGTGTCCTGCCTGGGACTAGTTATTGAGCCTAGTAAGAGCACTGGATTTCTTTGCCAGAAAGCTCCTGCTTCCAGGCTGATTTCTTAACATAGAGACCAGCTGTGCAGGTGGAGGGCACACATGGAGCAGATCATCCCCAGCTTTTGACTCAGCATCTGTAAATACATTAATATGATTTTTTTTTTTTTAAGAAAGGGGTGAGGATGGGCAGCAAGACACTGCATGTGTTGGCAAAGCTCTGTGCTGAAGACAGGGAGGGTCCAGAGCTGCCCTTTCTGCGTGGTGCTCCAGCCCTAAATCACCCTGTGAAGAGAGGCTGGTGGGGGATATTCTTATTTATACACATATAAAAATATTACTGCTGGTTACTGGGGGGAGAAACAGCCCAGGAACACTTGTACAGCTCTTGCTCCTTTCCTGTA
This sequence comes from Pipra filicauda, assembly GCF_003945595.2. Lineage (NCBI taxonomy): Eukaryota > Metazoa > Chordata > Aves > Passeriformes > Pipridae > Pipra > Pipra filicauda. The sequence goes on along the minus strand of NW_024104339.1, from coordinate 537,918 downwards.
GACATGTCCCTGGGCTAAGCAAGAGATTATAGAAACTTCTGGGCCACTTTTTTAAGTTCTTCACCCAAGGCACTGCACTGCATCTCTCTGGTGAGGCACTGCCAGGGATCCTGCAGCATCAGGAATGAAGCTGGATTTTTCTTCTCTCTTTCCACTATTTTTTTTACCTTATTGTACATAAAATGTCAGTCCTCACTTCACCCCCCTCCCTCTTTTAGGGGGTCCCGGAAACATCTGTAAAAGGATTTGAATTAAGGATTACCCAGGCTCTGTATGATCAGCTCCAGGGAATCAGCTGCTCAGAGGTTTCCTTTTGTTTAATCCATATTGGCCCGGACCTTCAAATTGCTTTAGAAAAGCAAAACAGGCAGGTTTGCTGGGGAAAAACAAACAAACAAAACACCCTGGCACTACCAGGTGTAGCTCAAATAAAAGGTGTTGGCTGGCAGGAGAACAGCCCCAGGGAACAGGGAGAACAACCACAGGGAACACTGTGTGTGTGCAGGGATGGGGGGACCAGCCACCACTGTCAGGGCTTCAGTGGTGTTTAATAAGCCAAATTAATTAATCTCATTGCTGAATTTATTGGTTGAAAATACTTCTCTCTAAGCCAGGGGGTCTTTAATGAACATGGTGGTGGTGTTCTCTTATTCAGTAAAGGGAGAACCTGCAGCACCAATAAAGAGCCAAAACCTGAAATTTTCCTGCAGAGAGCAGTGCTTGAAAATAAGGTGGGGAGAGGGGCGTGCAAAAAAGCCAGCTGGGAGGCTTATTACTCATAGCAGTGGTCCTTAGTTATCCTCTTTCTTCTTCCTGCTCCAGGCTTCATCCGTCTTTTGGGATTAATCAGTGGTTATTTAAATAGGAAAGTGTGTGGGCAAGCTGCTGCATTTTGCACCACTCCACACTATTGATAGCACTGACTTGGGTTTAGGAAAAGTCAAGTGCAGTGAAGGCACAGGCGTCTTCTCGTCAGCTCCAAGTAATCTTATTTTTTTCCTGAGTAAAATTTTCCTCCCATTTGCACCATCTCCCCTGAACTAGACTGAATCCTTCTTTAAATGTCACCTTTTCTTTGCCCACTTATAAAAAAAAAAAAAAAAAGAAGCAAGCTGTGTTCGTTTGCTTCAAAACCAGAATTGTGTAGAACTGGTGCTGACTTGCAAACCAGAAAAGTCCCTATTTTTTTTTTTTTGTGTACCAGAGAACTGGGCTGCAGTAAAAGCTTCACCACCTCACACTGCAGAATACGTCACTTTTGTACTGACTGTACTTGATGGCACTTCCATGAGACCTTTGCATTTTTTGTCCTGGTTCAGATACTCAGTCTGTTGTGGACACTCAAGCACACACACTCGCTGTTGCTGGCCTTTGCTCTGTAATTTTTTTCCATTTTTTAAAGAAAAAAAGCTTTGATATTCTTCTCTTTAAAAAAAAAAAAAAAAAAGGTAATTTAAAACCTGTATAGTGTTCCAAGCACGCAGTGTAAATATTTATTCCTCAGCAATTAGCAGAGGGTTCTCTTTTGCGACTGAGTTGTGGGTTTGATTTTTAAATCTTGTTCCACGTGCGGGTTGGGAAAGAAGCGATGAGTGTAACGTGTCCAACCCACCCTGTCTTCCCTGATAAACCGTTTCTTTGGGGTTTTAGGACTGGTATAAATATATTTTCAAGCCTTTTCTGCTGACCTACACCTTTAGTTTTGAAGGTACCTGTCCAAAGATTGTGTACAGTCCCTTTGACCGCTGTAACCTACTTTGCTATAAATTTGGGTTATTTTTTTTCCATTCAGAGGACTCGGTAATCTTGTGTTTGAAAGTGGCATCGACGCCGTGCATGTGCAAACTGTTACCTCTTGTTATAGAGAGCAGCAACAACTCCTTGGTGTGACACAGCTCTCCTTGCACAGTCACCTGGGGCTGTCATGGTGAGCACAGTGAGCCCCCGGATGTGGGAGGCACCTGTAACACTGTGCTTCCTTGCTCAGCACATCTGGGATTCTCTTGGACTTCCCAAGGGATCCACAGCCCCTGCTGCACAGACTCACATCCCACAGCAGTGTGGTGGTGCAGTGTGTGTAACCTCCAGCGTAGCTGTCCCTACTACAACGTAGTTACTCCTGAGCTGAACGTGATCCTGTAGTACAAACCACTTTTTAGAAGAGGATCCAACGTGCTGCTGCAGGAGCAGGGAGCACCAGGCTGGGAACAACGTGAGCCTGGCCTCAGTGTGAGGCTGCTAAAGAAACACAGGGTGTGGGATTTACTAGAGAAACCTGATGAGCCAGACAAGTTGGTTCCAACTGAACTAACCCAGCTGGCCGTGAACTTGTAAATAATGGGTGCAATTACCATTGTTTTCTTCATGCTTTCTTCACCCTGTGTGCAGGACGACAGGAACACTCACTGTTTGTTCTAAACTAGAGACAGTAAAGCATGTAAAATACTAGAGACCATGGTAAGTAGAAAACAGGAATGCTCTGGCTTTGGCCTGGGTCTGCCCTCCCGGGTCCTGGAGTTCTCGTTGGCTTGAGAGTTTAAAGAATCATTTGAAAGGATGAAGGTTTGGGGGGACAGAAGGAAGCTCTGCAAGGCTGTGGGTGGTGTCTGAGCAGGCTATTCAGGTACTTCACTACCCTATGGAAAAACAGCTTTGCCTTGGTTCTCTCAGAGAACAGTTTTACCCCACGACTGACCTGTAACCAGCGGGGACTCGTTCTGGGTTAACTCCATGGTCTGCCACTTGTACATGGAAATGACCCGAAGGAATTGTGAGCAAGGAGGGTGCAAGAGTCATCTCTGTGATGAGGGGATGCAGCAGCCAGCCCTCCACCTCTGACCTGTGACGTGGCTGAGCAGCAAAGTGGCATCAGAGCCCGGGCAGTGCTGGGATGCTGCAGCCCCTGACCTCCCACACGAGGTGTTTTCCCTCTGCAATGGGGAAGGGTGTGGGAGGCTCCTGTTTCTCAGTGTGCGTGAGCTCCTCTCTCCTCCCCTTCTCCCTTCCACTCCCAGTTTATTTCAGTGCTTTTTTAAGAGCCACCGTTCCCCATCGGCTGCTTGCTGTAATAGACACATCCCTCTTTCTCACAGTATTTATTCCTTACAAAACCTTGTGTGACATGCTAGGCTCCCCTGGATGTAGCTGATCATTTTTACTTTGTAAATATAATTACCTAACTTTACATTAACTATATCGTAATAAACTATTTTTGCACCACCCTTTGCGTGCCGTGTATGAGGTGTCCTCTTCCAAAAAGAACAGGGCAGAGGCCAGAGCCTGAAAATGAGGGAGCTGTTTGCTTTTATAGTCACACTTCACAAAGGAAATGCAACAGGCAGCACTTTAATAAGCAGTAATTTATTTAGAGTAGTTTAAATCTCGTGCTGTTGAACGGGATTTACTAGAGAATGACCTTCCCCAAGTGCTTCTGTAGTTGCTACACCACAGGTAACATCGTGTTCTTTCCTCCATCTGAACTTTCTCAGGCAGAACAGAACAAATCTACAATCTCTGGTGATATCTGTGTATCCTAAATAACACCTAAGGACCTAGAGGAATTGCAGGGCAAAAACCAAATGAGGATATTGAGGTTTTCTGTGAAAATGGTTTATTTGGCAGTGCCAGTCACAGCACCGCTGGTAAAAAACCTGGTAACAGAATATCAAATAATCTCTCAACGTGAAAAAAGGTTAAAGCACTTTGTATTCAGTGTGAAACAATTCTTACACAGCCACTATTCAGAGTTTGAAATCCTTTGGTTTACACCATTTTTCTTCCACTCTGAGCTGCAGGGACAGAGATGTCACCTCCCTCCCCTTGTTTTCCCTCCCTGCTGCTGCCAGCACAGGTGAGGTCACTGACCCAGACTAGGACATGGTGTCCCAGCACCTGAATGAACCAGGGTTTCCAGACCTCTCCCAAAGTGTGTGACCCAACTCCAGCCATGTCTGCTCTCCAGACAGACCGACTGTTCCCAGAGAACAGTTTTCTCTTGTTTCCTTCCAGTCTTGCCTACACTTCCTTGCTGGAAGACAAGTCTGTCATTAGTATCTGTGCTCATTCTTTTACACCAGAGCTCTCTAGTAATCTTTAACCAAAAGAAACATATACACAATCAAAACTTAGAAATTTCTGCCTATTTCCCACAAATTTCCTTTTACAAACTTTCAACAATTAATGCCAACAAGAAATGTAACTCAGGTGCTTAATCTATACAAACTCAAACTGCTGCAGCCCTCTAATCTCTCCTTTAGTTACTGGTGTAGAGGAGCCATTGTGACACAATTCCATTTGCAGTACCCCAAGTTGGCAAATGTGTCTTTTACCACTGAAAAACCTGCCCAGCATGGTATGAACATACCTTGACTGCACCAAGGCACAGCAACGAGTCTGCCCAATGTTTTAATGCCTCTGAATGCAGCTCTGTCACTGTCATCCTCACAAAACAACTCACAAACAGGTGGGTCATTCCCTCTAGCACAGGAATGACCCGCAGCAAGGGATCTGTGGCATTTTAGGGCACTGAGCACTTCATTTTTCTGGAGTTTACCCAAGTTGCACCCAGACGGATACAAAACAATTATGTCTACACAAAATAATAAATTCGAGGGTGTTATCTGTCAAGTGCTCCACCAGCCCTGTACGGCAGCTCAGTCAGTTACTGACTTTGGGAAAAACGTAATTGGTGGGATTGTACTCTTCCCAAATCCTTTCGAACTCATCCAGAAAAGGCTTCACACACGCGGCGTCGTCCACGACCAGCACGTTCTCCCTGTTGCTCTGGATGGCCTGGGTGGTCCAGTTGAGGGAGCCCGTGATGAGCATCCTGCGGTCCACGATGGCGAACTTGTGGTGCATGAACCCGCTGTGCTGGTCGTGGCGCACCTGGATCCCTACAAAGACACGGCAGCTGCTGAGGGCTGTCCGAGCCTCCCCCGTGTCCCCGCGGCCCCCCCCGCCCGGGGTCGGTGGCGCTCACCCGCGTGGCGCAGGCGGCCGATCTGGGAGCCGTGCAGCCCCATGTACTGCGCGTCCGTCACCAGGCGGACGCGGACCCCGCGGCGGTGCAGCAGCTGCACGGCTCGGGCGAGCTGCGGGCAGGAGAAGGCGAAGATGCAGAGGTCGAGGGAGCGGCGGGCGGAGAGGAGGCGCCGCACGAGGCGGCTCAGCGAGGTCTCGGCCCGCGGCAGCGGGCACGGGCAGGGCAGGGCGGGCGCGCCGGGCGCCGCCGCCTCGGCCAGCAGCGCCTCGAGGCAGCAGGGCCGGGACGGGAAGAACAGCACCTCCCGGAGCGGCCGCGGCCGCCGCCAGGCCGCCACCGCCGCCACCGCCAGCGCGGCCGCCGCCGCCGCCACGGCGAGAAGCGCGGCCCGAGGGAGCCCTGCGGGACTCCACATCCCACAGGACACATCCCACAGGACACATCCCACAGGACACATCCCACAGGACACATCCCGCGGGAGCGGCGCGCAGGCGCGGGAGGCACCGGGGAGGGGCTGCCGGGCCTGGGCCTGAGCCTGAGCTTGGGCCTGAGCCTTCCCCACACAGCAAAACCCCCCACACCGAACCTTTCCCGAAACACTGAACCCTTTCCCATACACCAAACCTGCATGCACACACAAGCACTCATACACTGAACCCTTCCCTTCCTCACACATCCAACCCTTCCCCAAACACCGAACCCTTCCCTAAACACTGAACCTTTCCTGAAACATCAAACCCTTCCCCACACGCCGAACTCTTCCCCAAACACCAAAACCCTTCCTCACATACACCAAAACCACACACACAGAACTGATCCCTTCCCCACACACCAAATCCTTCCCCACACAGCAAACCCTGCTCCAAACACCAAACCCCCAAACACCAAATCCTTCCCCATATACCCAACCCATCCCCAAGCACCAGCCCTTGTGCTGCAGATATGCAATAGGGACCCTAAAGATCATCCAGTCCCACCCCCTGCCATGGGCAGGGACACCTTCCACTAGCCCAGCTTGTTCCAAGCCCCATCCAACCTGGCCTTGGACACTTCCAGGGATGGGAAAGCCACAGCTTCTCTGGGCAACCTGTGCCAGGACCTCTCCATCCTCAGAGCCAAGAATTTCTCCCCAATATCCCATCTAACCCCGCCCTCTGTCAGTGAGAAGCCTTTCCCCCTTGTCCTGTCACTTCATGCCCTTGTCCCAAGTCCCTCTCCAGCTCTTCTGTAGCACTGGAATGGGCTCTCAGGTCTCCCCAGAGCCTTCTCTTCTCCAGGCTGGACACCCCAAGCTCTCCCAGCCTGGCTGCAGAGCAAAGGTGCTCCAGCACATGGAACGTCTCCGTGGCCTCCTCCTGACTTGCTCCAGCAGCTCCACATCCTTCTGATGCTGGGGTCCCATAGCTGGACACAGCACCCCACGTGGGGTCTCACAAGGGCAGGATAGAGGGGGACAATCACCTGCCTTGACCTGCTGGATCCTGCCTGGCTGAGGGGACAGGGGTGGCAGAACTGGTGCAAAAAGGCTTTGTCTCTGCCTGCACCCAGCAGTGACCCAGCGCTGGCACTCTGGCACTCGCCGCTCCCACCTCGCTCCCGGGTACGCGCTGCTCAGCCGGGCAGGAAAGGAGATCACCTCGGAATAAAGAATTATCCTGCCTTAATCAGTTTGTCTCTAAGGCGTATCGTTTGGAGGGGAGGAGGGTGGTGAAAGATGTCTGCAGACATGACTTTTTGTTAATTAAGTTGTGCACATTCCAGCTATCGCTGACGGCAAAGGGAGCACCCGCGGCCTCAGCGAGCTGCAGGAACTTGCCCAGACAACTATTTGGTAATCCCACGTATAGATGTGTTCTGGCAGCCAAGCACATCTGGGTTATATGCTCACTGACTTAGCAGCTCTCCCCCTTCTTTCCTGTGGGCATTTTATAAGCGCTAAGTTAGTGGTTTCCTCGCCCTGGCTCAAAAATGATGTGTTATCCAGAGTCTGGGTGTCCATGACAGCCTTGTCAGGTCAGGATGAAGATGGAGCAACATCGCATATGACTCACCAAGCACAAGGAAGAAGCAGCAGCCTCAGCCTTGACCTTGTGACCACCTTTTCACTGTTTTGGAAGAAATGACTTGACTAGGTTTTGATGTTGGATTGCTTAGGAAAGCTGGTTTTTAAAAGATAAAACCAGTTCAGCAATTGAGAAGGTGTAAATGCCAAGTAATGTCTCACCTGCTGTGTTATACAGCTCTGAATAGGACCAAAACAGTTTTGAAGTACAAAAATAAAGACTACCCGGACACTCTACAATAAACTAACACAAACAATGTTAAGAGGAAAAGACTATTAAATTCTGTAGGTTAGATCTAGGCTAAGATGCAGGAATTTTGTGGACCAACTGCTGCTTCCCCCACCACAACACACACAAACACATTGCAAATTAACACAAAACCAGGCTTTGTTCCTTTTACAAAAATAGCTCTTATGAGATTTAATGCCTGTCTCCATTTTACAGATGTTCCGGACAAAAATCAACCTGCATATTTTATATATAAGAACAGAATTCGTGAACAAGTTGGAACATCCTCTCTGAGCTTGAATGAGTGTAGAAGGTCACCTGGGTAAAACCTGCCTTTAGCTTGGTCAGAATGTCTGTGGTAATGTCAAGTTTTCCCAATAATGATCCAGAAAAACCAAAAAAAGACATAAACCGTAGACTTCACAACAGAAACAGTGATTCCTTACAGTACAGATAAGGAATATCTGTTTAGGTAATTAAAAAATGCACCAATGTTTCCATGAACTATTAAGCAAAAATGGCTACTATAGAGTTATATAAGGGAGCACCTACAGGTTGAATCTCTTCTGCTTAACTTAATTAGGAAGCTAAAAAACTACTTCTGAAGACAGAAGAACTCCAGAACCTTATCCTGGTGAGGGTGTATCTTCATTACCTGGAAGTTCTGCAACCACAGGCAAAACAAGGCAAGTATTTTACCCTCTGAGAGGAAAGCAGGCTGCATTTTGAGACTTCTTATTTTACAATTCGCCCTCCCAGACAAGATTTCCAAAGCAAATGCTGAAACCTTCTCAAGTTAAGATATAAATAAATAGAGAGGAGTGACAGGACTCCCATGGGATATCCTGACTTATGCTACAGCAGAAAACAGTCTCTTAAATCTGAGCATAAAGTGGTTTGAAATAATTTACATGTGATCCACACCCTGTGACGTCTCTTTTTTTTTTGGTTCTTGTTCTCTCAGGCATTTTGGAGATTTATGTGGGATTTGCTGAGATTAACCATATCCAATCCCAGGAGCACTGGATGTTGTCATAGGCATCTGAGTCTTGCCAAGGAATCTAGATCTGAGGTCTGCTGCCGCACCAGAATGCTTGACGAGGACAGGATGGGATTTTAATTAATTCACACTGATTCTTTGAGCATTGCTGTGTTTTAGTCTTGAGTGTGCAGGTATAGACTGAGAGTTGAGTTTCAGACAGAGAGCAGCACTGTGTATTAGCACTTATTAGTCCAGTCTCACAGCAATTAGAAAAGACTCAAGTCACTCTTCAAGTTGGTTTGAGGACGGGAGGACAGTGCTGGAGCTGCACCATCCACCTAAAGCACGTGCTGCAGGCTCAGCAGAGGTAACTCGGGGTTCCCTGCTCTGAAGGCAGCAGGGGAGGTTGGGCACCCTTTAATTTCGGGACTCTGAGGACGTTGGGCTGCGAACTGTTGACATCAGGTGGGACTTGTACGTCTTGCTCAGGCCGGTCATCCAGAACTTGAGAAGCTTGACGTTGTCCTCCTCTGCAGCTCCCAGAATGCTCAGCAGTTTTTGGGTATCCTCCTTGGGTCTGCTGTCCACTTTAGTGAATTTAAAGAGGACTTTCACTTTACTGCAGAAACAAGAGACTCCTGTCACTATTAAATGGACTCACTCATCAAATATGGAACAAGCAAGAAGTGGAGTTTCTCTTGGCACCTACTGCAAATAAATATTAACAAAAGCTTCAACCAGTGTTTTATGGAAACTATTCTCATGCTTTGATGAGGAAGAGGGATTAGTTAGGGAGGTGACTCATTTTCAGTAGTAACAAGCATATTTCTAGTTTGTTTTTTTCATTCTAGCGGAAAGTACAACAACTAATTGTGACAGCTGGGAATCTCCCTGGGAGACACATCTAGTGTCCATCTGGCCTTCAGGTAAATTCACACATTCGTGATGTTCCATGAATTGCTTCACATGACTGACTGGTCTTCCTTTACAGCTACTTGCACCTTTGAAATGTAGTGCCTGCAGGCACAAACCTGACATCTGTTTGGCGTGTTACCTGCACTGGGATATGGTTGCACACTGACAGGCACTGAGGTATTTGCATATTTAATCCTCCTAAGGAAGGTGAGGCAGACAGGTGTTGTCATGCAGGTAACCTACAGATGTGTGAACTGAAGCATAAAGGTTAAAAACTGCTGAAAGCCAAAAAGAGAGTTAGGACTAGAGCAGAAAAACTCTGATATTCTTAACTCCCGACTTAATTTACTCCTGTAAATCCAGCTACTGTCGAGCTACAGCAGAAGTTACCTGACTACAAGTCTGTCCTGCACTCTGCTGTATCTGCTCCAGGATCAGTGCCAAAGCTGTTTCTCTGAAAGCAAAGCAGCTGTACTTACTTCATCCACTCCTCCTTCAGGCAAACAAGGCACTGATCCACAACATCTACAGAGAGGTTCTGGTTGGTCAGGGCAGCTTCGATCTTGTTCAAGATTGTTGGGCCAACTACAGGAGCAGAAAGAGGGGGAAAGGGTGAGAAAGAGGACACACAAGCTAAAGGTTACCTGTTTACACCTTTACTACTACTTTAGTACTGTTAAATACATCCTCCAATGGCCTGCCTGGATTTCATTTCCATGGAAGAGGAGCTAAAGATCATCCCACTAGAAAAGCATCTGATCCAAGAAGCAACATGGAATTTAGTGAAGGACCCCAGGATATGCAAACAGAAGCCTTTGTTTTCTTCAGACCCACTTTTAAATGCCACTTAGATTTTGTTGTTCCCTTATCAAAAGTTCATTAAAAACACAAGGTTATGAAAAATCTTCATGCTTTGTACAATATACAAACGTATATATAAAAATATAAACCCTCAATTCTGAAGTCTCTACTTACTCTCAGTTTAATGTTCCTCTTGTTAAAGGTAGTTCCAGGATACTTAGTGAAAAAGTAAACCAATACCCAACCCAAGGCACTCCTGGACCACTTTTTGGAATTCCCTAGGAGGCTTTTTTTCCCAGCAGTCTGTGGCCTAGTAAGTTTGATGCTTTGGTGGAAAAAAGACCTTTCAGTGACTATTTTTGTCCAGAAGCTTCTGGACATGCCACTGGTTGGATGGAAAGTAGACTAATTGTACATGTGGGATCTACAACAGGAAGAACACTATGGAGAGAACAAACCTCTGCTTTGCATCTGCATCTTCAAGGGACAGAGCAGGAAGGATGAGCCATATGCCATGTCTTTTGAGACACTCAGTGAAGGCAATTCATCTAAATTAAGACTTCTCAGAAAACACAAGACTGATGGACCTGACTCAGATCACATCTGGGTGCAAATGTTCAAGTGCTTAAACAAAACTAGTAAAATAAAAAAGTCTGGGTATTTTTCTAGCAGTCCTACCTGCCTATCAAGTGGAACGTGGGAGATGAGTAAAGCCATGGTTCTTATAAGTTAGATTTACTCAAAATAAACACAAATATTTCAGGATAGGAAGTGTTCACTGTGGGTTACAGAATTTCCCTACAATTATTCCTGTACCCATGTTACAGAATCCATTTCTCATTTATGAAAATTAATAACCAAAATGCTGATCTGGTAAAGCAAATCCTGTATAATTAATCAGTCTGTTGTGAACCTCACCTCAAACAGCAACACTCCAGTTGCAAACTAACTGGCTTCTACTCAGACTTCCTTAAGGGCCAGTACATGAACAGCACAAAAATCAGGTAAAGATCAAGATGCTCTTTTAATCTCAGTGACACAGGTTCTTTTCTGCTTTCAAATCACCCACCTCGATCTGCTGCAACAGGGCTACCACTGGTGACAACAAACTCATACTTGTTGAGGGACTGCTCGTCATCAAACAGAGTCGGGTAGAGACTGGAGCGGGTGGCAGCACGGACCTCCACGAGGACTGCAAACTCTAGAGCAATAAGAGCCCAAAAGAGCATGAACTGTGCTAGTCCAGACTATAAAACACAGCTACAGACCCTGCTAGGATCAGTGCGTGAAGAAAGTGTTGCACCTTTCAACCACTGACCAGGCAAGGACACGGGGAAAACAAAAGGAAGTGGCACAGGCTTTAGTTCATGCAGCCAATACTTATTAAAACAAAAAAAACAGCCTGGTGTCCTCTAACGTAAGATGACAAGGGAAGGAGAGGGTTCTGCAGCAGGTTCTTACCAGATGATAGGATGTGGGGTGGGATTTGGACGTGTGGGCTCAGCCCTAGGAAGTTACACCGATAGGCCTCTTCGTACTGGTCACTGTAGGGGATGATCCGCACACACCCGATGGGCAGCATCGTCTGCAGAGGGGAGGAGACACGTCAAGAGAAACGCTGGAACTAAACAAGTACAATTTTCTCCCTGAATTCCAGGGCTAGCCAAGACCTGAAGCACTGCTCAGGCAGATGCTCCTGATTTGGGGGATCAAATTATCCTACTCAGCTTGAAAAACTACGCCGCTGCCGAGGACAAGCAAGGCATCCAAAGGTTGAGGGGTTTTGTTTGGTGCATGTTTGTTTTTTTGTTTGGTGGTTTTTTTGTTGTTGTTGTGGTTGTTTTCAAAAACACATAATTTAGAACACACTCTTCACAAGGTTAAATGTCAGAGACAGGTCATTATAAAGGCTGGACTACTAGAGAAATACATGTAAAAATATACAGCCAGGAAACGAAGGAAAAAGTTTCTACCCGTAGCACGTCAAAGGCAGACTGGACAAGATCCACATCTCGAGCTTTCCAGATGACCTGGTTCCCCATCAGAACGTGCCAAGCCAGCATTCGGAATGCTGATGCCCCAAGAACCTGAAAAACAAACCCAAAGCATTCTGCATTGGTTAAGAAAATGTGTGAAATGTCCAGTTTGCCCTGTCAAAAACATGGTTGACATGCAGGATAATGGCTTTGAAGATTCTGCACAACCTCTGTATTAGGTTAGTGTCACTGCTCTTGGGAAGACGAAAAATACAGAATTAGATGAAATCATATGATCCCAACCCACATGACGGATGATCACTAGAGGCCCATGTGATCCCAGAGCAAGGGAGTGTCCCCAGAGATGCAGCTGATATCGTGTTACTGCCTGGGCAGGCACTGTGCTGAACACAGAGCCAGGAAAGAAGTGCAGACTGCAAGGAATAAATATACCTTTTCGAAAAACATTATCAGGAGCAAAGTTTGTGAATTCAGCATCCTCTTTTACCTGTCTCATGTGCCTGAGAGAGCGAAAGACAGACAACCTTCTGTGAGCTACATTCCAGCTGTTGCAGTCTGGCATCAGAGACGTTTCAGGTGAGCATTTAGACAGTTCCTGCCCTTCCACAACATCTGGCTGGGAAGAAGGCTTCTCTTCTTCCTCAGAACCATCCCAGCCTTCTGACTCTTCTTTCAGATCTGGCAAAAAAAGGCAGACTGGTCATAAAAACTGCTGCTCTCTAGGAATGAAAACTGTCTCAGAAGTGCCCACATGCTGCAGCCATGTGATTTTGGCTGTATGTAGGAAGACAGAGCTCAGAACACAGTAACTGAAAGCACTGGCAACAGCACAGACACACCTAAAAGTTAATGAAGTGTTAACTCAGATAAAAGATAAGTGTTGAAGGGTCAAGAAGAAATTTTAATCTTTTACAACACATAGAGTCACATCTTTTGACAGCAATGTGTTCTATAGTTTTAAAGGTTATGGCCAAAGTTTTAGTCTAAATTGGTTAATTAAATAATTCAGTGCAAGAAAAAAAATTATGATCCTTTAATTTTAGAAAGTTCATAGAAAAAGAAGCAAGAAGTCTATATGTGGTGACTGCAAATTCCTCTGGCTGTAGATTCATTGGGAGGGCCAGCACAGCCAGAGAGAACAATAATCATGATGATGCAACACTCCTACTCAAGTGACAAACACCACATCTTCATGCAGAGAGCCTTTGAGGCGCCTGGATTTCACATTCCTGTCAGAGTCATCTCCAGATGGGAGAGAGCATCAGCTGCTGCAGAGACTGCCACGAAGATAGAGTTGATGAGAGATGCTGTGCATGTGATGCTGATCAAAGGATGTGGTGTTTATGCACACAAACTATTCTCAGAGGGTCCTTCCAGCTCTGGAAACTTCTATCTCACCTGCAAGTTTTTCCATCTGAACGAGGGTGTCTTCTGTGGGTGCTCCCTCCAGAAGTTTCTCTGTAAGTCGGCTACCACAAGCTTTCAGAAGCCTGGAGACATTGAAAGAACAAGAAGCAGTGTTTATGCAGGCTGCTTGCTGGGTGCAAAAATCCAGTAAGAAATCTGGTGCCACGAGCTCAACAGAAAATCCAACCACCAACCACTCTGTGTTTCCTTCCAACACATCCTTGTGCTTTCCTCAGTGTGGAACTATCAACACATCTTACAGTCACTGCCATGCAGTCACCCAGATCCCACCACTTCGCAATTTCTTTTTGCAACACACTTATCCCCCATCCAAATCACATGCCAGTGTTGCAACCCTCTCTGTGGCATCTTTCCAGGGAAGTTTAACAAGACAGTCAGGCACTGGAGCAACTGGACTCCCACAGAGCCCAATGGTTGCCTCTCCCACACTGCTGATTACAAACCATGGGCACTTCCAGGTGAACCACCATGGTAGGTCAATTCAAGGCAGAGCACACTGGGAGTAGGAGCATCTTTTATTCTTTTCTGCCACACTTTTACACTGCAAAACCTTTCCATCTACATAGACATGGCTTCTATTAGCTGTCACATCAGTTTTACTTTACAGCAAAAAGACACTTTTTTTGTCCTAAAGGCATCAGCACTGGCTCCTTCCAATTAAGACACCAAGTCCCATTTATTACCTCAAGAGAAAAACCACACAAACACTCAAAGCACATTCCCAGCCTTTCAGAATATGGCAATTTTCTCCTCGGGAAGGAGCTGCAGAAGCTAGAAACACTGTTGGCCTCACCAAGCAAAGGAAGTGTGCAGACATGCCCACAGGTTCTCGTCGTTGGTCAGGGACGTCAAGGAGCGGGCGGCGTTCCCGTTCCGCTGGTGCAGGAAGGGAGTGAAGGCCGTGTTCATGCGCTGGGCACGCTGAGGGCACCCGAACTGCTCTGCCTCAAACACCTGCACGCAGAGGAAGGGCAGTGTCAGACACTGAGAAAGATTAAACGTTCCCACAGAGCCGAAAAATCACAACAAAAATACCAAGTGAAAAGGGTGCGTCACACACACGCTCGTCCAGTTATGGGGAAACAGAGAGAAGGGACATCTTGTGCTTAGATTGACTAAAATTATCATTAAGTAACACTTGTGCTCAAAAATCACTGTCCTTCACAACTTTAGTTACTTAAATTTCTCACAGAGCTATTGTCTAGCAGGTCTGTGAAAAACACTGACTCTTTAAAATGACAAAGGCATCCTGTTCCTTCCCTCCTATACCCCCAGATACAGAATCCTGGAATGGTTTGGGTTGGAAAGGACTGTAAAGATCATCTTGTTCCCACCCTCTTGCCACAGGCAGAGACACCTTCTACAGGTCGCTCCAAGCCCTGTCCAACCTGGCCTTGAACACTTCCAGGGATGGGGATAGGCACCATCCTCTTGTCCCTTGTGTCAACCTTAATGACCACCCTGGCATGAGCTGGATCAGCTTTTTAACTCAGCTGTTAATCAGTCATCATGATGTTTTGCTGCTGTTGAGTCAAAAGCACTCTGTGCACTGACCCACCTTCAGTGCTTTGCCCTGCAGCTCATCAATGATGCCTCTAATTTTTCCCAACAAGAAAGGCCAGGAGTTGATGAGGTAAATCCGGTCCATCATGATAGTGATGATGCTGTACCAGCGCTGGAAACCTCGAGCCAGGCTGTCTTTGATAAAGAAGGTGTGGCTGAACACAAACCCATGCTGTTCATCTCCGAAAAAAATAGGGCCTTCACGTCCTGGGCAGACCTGAAGGGAAGGGACACTCACATTAAAGTAGCTCAACACATCACAGAGTAAAAAACTGAACAGCTTCCTGCACTTTAACACACACCTGGTGAATAAACGAAGCCCTTTTTAGGCTACTATCCAAGAAGTGTGGTCAAACAGCCCTCCAGAGGTATCCTACAAACACTCCAAAACCTTCGATTTAACAGTATTTTAAGAATTCAGCTCCATTCAACTACGATACTGAGAGTCCAAAAGGGATTTTGCTGATCCTGACACAAAAATGCTCATTAATCTGTAAGGTTTTCCCTTCACTTATATGAGATGATGAATGCCAATGGTCCACAAAGACCAAATACTTCTTGGCACTCAACAACAGATTCAGACATTTTTACAAAACCAGCTTATCTTAGAAAGAAAGACAATAAACACGAGGAACAAAAACAAGAGAGGGATATTTTTAGTCTCACAAGGTGAGAGGAAGGAACCCTCGAGGTTATCAAAGATCAACCTTACAAATTACCACCAATTCTGGAACGAATCCAGGCTTCTGTGCCTGCCTGTCCGCCTCATTCCCTCCCTGTTTCAGGCTGCACAGAGCAGCCAGGATCAGCAAAGCAGTATCTTGGATTTGAAGCAATGCAGAGGGCCATAAATGGGTCTCTCCCTGTCCCCCAGGGCCGTTACCTCACAGCTGAGGCTGCGGACGCAGGCCTGGCGCACGATGCTGAACAGCTGGGGGTGGTTGGGGTGCTGGTGACTGACATACTTGATGGAGGTTTCCTTGTCGTGGCTGACATATCCTGGGTGTCCTCCTGCAAGAGAGCGGCAGCCCTGAAGGCAGAAAAGCAAATCCAGCCATAAATGAGCGTGCGGTTATTCCTGTTTCCAAAGACTTCTGAAAATTCCCTTCAAAACACCGGGAAACGTTACTTACACGTATAAATAGGAACACAGCTACTTAGAGGACAAAGAAATGTGAGTCAGGGTCAGGATTTGAACCCACCTCCTCACACAGAACTCTGTGATATACTTCCTCTGCTCTTATGCTCATTTGCTGCTATTTAATTTCACTGTGAACTTGGTGCTGGCTCTAAAAGTGGTAAAATTCAGTTACAGCAGCTGTGAAACCAACTGGCCAAAAAAACCTGGCCATTACAGAAGGGAAGGTGAGATACCTCAGAGGAAATATTAATAGAAGAAAGTATGAGAATCATAGAATCCCAGAATGGTTTGGGTTGGAAGGGACCTTAAACATCACCCAGTTCCAGTCTCCCACCATGGGCAGGGACACCTTCCACTATCCCAGGTTGCTCCAAGCCCTGTCCAATCTTGGACACTTCCAGGGATGGGGCAGTCACAGTTTCTCTGGGCAACCTGTGCCAGGGCCTCATCACCCTCACAGGGAAGGATTTCTTCCTTATATCTAACTTGAATTTCCCCTCTTTCAGTTTGAACCCATTGTCCCACCCCTACAGTTCCTGACAAAGAGTCCTACTCTGGATTCCCTGCAGGCCCCTTCACATACTGGAAGGTTGCTAGGAGGTTTCCACACAAACTTCTCTCCTTCAGGATGAAAAGTCCTGAATGATTAAGAATATGTATTTTATCTATTGTTTTGATTGGTTTTGCATTTTTTCCTGTTTCCTAATCAATACCGCTCTTAAAATTATTATTATTAATAAATGGACTGCCCTAATCTAACAAAGTAAATGCTCTTCAAGGATGAGAAAAGCATTTCTCAGACACAGGAGAATCACAGGGTTTAATGAGACCTCAAGACAACATCCTGTCAAAGGTCTATGTACTCAGCAACAGCTCCTTCATCCTCTTGCCATGGATCACTACAGTTTATGAGGACTTGGAGATCATCTGGCACTAGCAGTCACACACAAAAAGGTGCAATTCACACTTTTTTCCCTCTCTGAATAACTCAATTTGCATTAGAGGATTGCAAGCCCTTTAGTCAAGCCAAGGGCCGCTGATGTCCACACTCAGATCTTCACACTTGCCTCACACATGTCTGACTTCTTTGGCCCTGGGCTGCTGGAGTCGGCGCTGGCCCCTTCTGCCGGGCTGTGCGAGCGGATCCGGCTGCTCATCTGGATCCCACCTTCCTCCTCCTCCGCCTGCTCATTCTGCCCAGAGATGTCCCCACTGCCCGCGCCCTGGGGCAGCGGCGAGTGCAGAACCTCCGTGCAGAAGAGAGTGCGAGGGCCGTGGAGCTCACAGAAATGGCAGAGGGCAACGATGGCATTCATAGTGAGAGCTCAGCACACCCCCCAGGCCTCCTGCAGAGGGGAGAGAAAACACAGCGTCAGCACACGGGACATTACAGCATCTCTTGGGTCCGAGTGGTGCCAGTCCTGCTCTGCATCCCTCCAGGAGCAGCTGGCTTTAAGCTTAGCCTAAGGGAGCAGCACGACTCCACCTGATTACAGAATCAGAGTCATTTAGGTTGGAAAAGACCTCTAAGACCATCCAGCCATCCAGTCCAACCTGTGACCGATCACCACCTTGTCAACCAGACCAGGGCACTGAGAGCCACATCCAGTCATTCCTTGGACACCTCCAGGGATGGAGACTCCACCATCTCCCTGAGCATTACACTGATCCAGGACCAACCCTCTGTGTCCTGATGGGATAGAAGTGGAGCAGCCCGATCCCCCCCACCCATATCCAGGTCCTTGTCGCTAAGCTAGGACACCTCAGGCCCCATTGGAGGTGCAATGGGGCTGGACTGACCCCTCATGCCCAAATACCTCTGGCCTCACAGGGGCAGGCTCGTAGAATCCCAGAACGGTTTGGGTTGGAATGGGACCTTGAAGAACACCTCATTCCACCCCCTGCCATGGGCAGGAACACCTTCCACTATCCCAGGTTACTCCAAGCCCTGTCCAACCTGGCCTGGAACACTTCCAGGGATGGGGCAGCCACAGCTTCCCTGGGCAACCTGTGCCAGGGCTTCACCACCATCATAGGGAAGAATTTCTTCCTAACATCTAATCTAAACCTGCTCTTTTTCAATTTGAATCCGTTCCCCCTTGTCCTGTCACTCAAGGTCCTTTTAAATAGTGTTGCCCCATCTTTTCTATAAATACTCTTCAGGTACTGGACGACCACTATTAGGTCACCCCGAGCCTTCGCTTCTCCAGGCTGAACAATCCCAATTCTCCCAGCCTTTCCTCACAGGAAAGGGGGGCTCTATCCCTCTGGATATCTTGGTGCCTCCTTTGATCAAGGCTGGGGTCTGACAGACCAGACCCCCCTCCCCGGAGTCTCAGGCCGGGCCGGGCCGGTCCTGCTGAGCGCCCCCGGACCCGAACGCCTCAGGCCCTGCCGGACCCGGGCCGAGCTGTCCTGCCGGGCCCTGGTGCCGGTTCCCCGGTCCCGGTTTCCCGTGGCCGCTCCCCCCGGCCCGGCCCCGCTCACCGCGGATCCCCCGGCCCGGCCCGTGTCCGCGGGCGCCTGACACCGACTGACCCACCGGCCGTACCATCCCCACCGACACCTGGGGGGGGACAGGCGCAGACAGCTCCCCGCCCGCCCGCCCGCCACCGCCAAGAAGCAGCGAGAAGATGGAGGAGAAGGAGAGAGAGATGGATGAGGAGCCCGTTCGTACCGCGGGACCGAGCCGGGACTTCCCCTTGTCCTTCCGAGGGTCCCTCACACCCCCCCGGCTGTGGCAGTGGCACGGCCCAGGGCCGCCCTGTCCACAGGGGCCGGGCGGAGCCATTACCTCAAGAGAGGGGGGAGATGAGGAGGACCGGAGGCACCTCCTTCCCTCCCGCGCTGCCCCCTTGCCCCGCTGTCAGAGCGCAGAGCGCGGACAGCAGTGTCCGATCACCGAGGAGCCGAGAGGAGACGAGCCGCCGCCTGCGACCCGCCGGTGCGGCACCGGGAGCGAGCCGCGCTCCCCCCGCGGAGTGGTGCGAGCCGCGCGGCGGGTCACGTGACCGGCGGGCTCCGGGAGGGGCCCCGGGCGGAGCCCCTGAAGGAGCCGGGATAGGAACTGGGACCGGGGGCACACGGCGGGGTCGGGAATTGTGGCTACCGGGCTCACGAGCTTCGCCACCGGCTGCCACACAGGCCCTTTCCCCCTCTGTAGCCCCTAGGGCGGTGCCGTGCTCTCCGCAGCCCGGGCGTGACTTCATCCGAGACTCAGCACGCTGGCAGCACCGTGTGTTTTAATTCCTTAAACTGCTTAGAATTTAAGATTAGGGCTGATGAAGACTTCAATGCATTATCTTCTCCCAGTTTATAAAGCAGCTCTATCGAGGTGTTTACACAGGAAGGACAGGGAGCCCAAGTTGTTCAGGTTCTTCATTACAGACCCTTCACTCCATTAAACTACTCCAGTTTCTCTTCAGGGTATCAAGTTTAAGTATTAGAGGATTATTTTGCTCTAGGAATCTATGATGTAAAATAAACCAAAGTCCATGTGAACTATGAATCTTTTCAGACTTCAAAATAATAAAAGCTCTGGCTCCCCCTCTGCCCCTTACAGACTTTTAAATAACCCAATCAAAACAAAAGTAGTTAAGTTTTCAACAAGACAACAGCATAGATCATTTAACTGAGTAAAACTTGTACTCAAATCCAAAAAAGTGCAGCTATTGCTGACACCGCTACAATACTCACATCTGGATCCAAGCAGTCACACACAGGCTAATCATTATGTCTGATGAACACAATACAGAGATGGTCAGCGAGATGGATTACTATGGAAACACAGAGCTCAGATATGAATCCCAAAATGGTTTAGGTTGGAAGGGACCTTAAGGACCATCCCATTCCAACCCCCTGCCGTGGGCAGAGACACCTTCCACTACACCAGGTTGCTCTGAGACAATAGAAGTGTTCCATCCAAAATCCCGTAGCCCATCTCAGACACGGACCTGCAGCAGCAAGTGCTAAGGAAGACACACAAATACTGTTCCTACTCAGGATCACTCAGGAGAGCTCAGAGGTGCCCAGAGCAGAGCTGGAACAGCTCCTGAGCAGAGGGCACAGCCACACACAGCAACCAGCAGCCTCCCACCCGTCACCCAGAGTCGCATCCTGAGAAGCAACAGGAACAAGAGGCCCCCCAAAATCTAAGGAAAACCCAGACACAGAAAGCCTACGATCTCATTTAAGACAAACTAAGAACGACTCGTTTGTTATCTTTATTTTCCAATAGCACATTTAAACAACTTCTCAGGACTAACCTCCTGGGCCATTGTGGCCGCACAAGAGAACATTTCCTAGGTTATACAGATCGCCTATGACAACACAAACACCGGCTGTGCTGCGGGACACAGAAGGGAAGTTGGGAAGGAGGCAGCTGGAGTTACACAGTGGCACGATGGCAGTGCTGTGGGTGTCACAAACTGGGGCTCCTCGGTGGCACAAAAACAGGAGGGGGGTTGTACACAAACAGCTTCGAACCGTTTCTTCTTAGAAACATTTAGAAGTCTAACAGGAGCTGGCCTAGGGACCCCTCCTGTGGCTACGAATGGTACTTGCATGTCTAACACTGCCTTCAGAACCACCCTTCGTGTCTGTGCTAATTAAGACGCATCAAAATTGCACTCAGACATCAAAGCGTGCACTCAAGTGTTCCGTGGATGACGCCTAAAATGTGGCCATGCAGGATGTGAAGAACCAGCCACAGGACCTCTGAGAGTCCACGTTCAGAGCAGCACAGCACATACTGTTCTTAGATTTGAGCAAAAAGTTCTTCCCTGCAGTAAATACAAATTAAAACCAGAAAGCTCAAGTGCTTTCAAAGCGTCTCAGCTGACCAGCCCATGCAATTAGTTCCAAGATTTGAAGGAGCTGCTTCATTAAAAATCTGACTTAATTTCAGCAGTATCTCAAGACATGCAGATGCCAGACCGTGTGTGTTTATCAAAGTAGGACTTAAAAGCCCTTCCCTCAAGCACTTTAGGTGAATGTTTTATCTACTGATTCTACAGGTGGGACCTGACTCGGAATTTTTAACAGAAATCAGAGATTAACAGCACAACTACCCATGTCAGAAAAGGAATCTCAGCAGTTCTCTAACTTTAAAAGCATTTGCCCTCTTAAAAATCAGATCTATAACTTGAATCACTTGAAACTATTACACAGCTCTTTCTGCCATCCTTTTGATGTGAGCATGGATTTATTTTATCTACTGTAGGCAAGAAAAAAGAAGAGAAAAATGTAGCAGCTATTTGCCAGCTGCATAGATTAAGTTTGCTTCCAATTCCACAGCTGGAAAGCCATCCTGCAGCTCTCAGCAGGTAAATCCACGCTCACTAATAGGAACTAGTGGTGTAAAAATGGACATTTGTGGTGTTTCTCCAACTCCAGGACACCATCCTGAATACTTTCTCCCCTGGCAAGTGTGCCCTTGGCAAGGAGAGGCGAGCCAGGCATGTTTCTGGATGGGGGGGGGTTTGGGGTAGGTTGTTTGCAGTTCTTTCTGTGAGTGCCACAGTGGTTGTAACAACCACCCCACTTGGTGCTCGAGCCCACAGCATCACTAATCCACTCATTTAAGACTTCCACGGGAACAGAGAGGAAAATGGTGTATGTTCAGCACTGAAATCACTGCAGGATTAATTAGGAAAAAAAAAAACCTTCAAAAATCATAAATCTCTTTAGTTACAAGACTGGTAAGGCAAGTTATGAATAAACCCAAGATTTTGCTTTAGGATCACGTGTAAAAGTTGCCTCCATGGAAGCCTCTACAGCAGGAAGCACAAGTGCTCAGTGGTGAGATGCTCACACCACAGACCTACACCGTGTTTGATACTAAATTGCTATTTCGTACTTTCAAAAACACCATGCACCATCAAAACAACCTGGGACACCTCCTTTCACCCACTGTCACAGAGGTCCTGCTAGAATTGAGACACCAGTTTGGGGTGAAAGCCCCAACACTTCTGTATCAGCACTGGAAGCACAAATGGGATATTTTCAGCCACGGGTGACCTCAGTACAAACAAACTTCACACAGCAAGAGCCAGAAATGCTCAGCTCCCACTTGGGCTCCTGAAAACAAGCTGCCAGGTTAGCAGTGCCAAGCAGCTCCTAGTCAGGTGTTTCAGCAGAAAGCAGAGGCTGCTGAGCTTCTCGAATTCTGACTTGATGACAGGTTTATTTCTGCCTGACAGCAGGAGAATTGCACTGACAGGAAGGTGTTTGAACAGTGAGAACCTTCGGATACACGAGAACTACAGAAAATTAAGCAGCCCGTTGATTTAAGGGGTGAAGCACTTTAAAGAATCCAACAACAAAGTTTTAAAGTTTAAAATAGTGAATTAAAAAGCAGGTACCATTCCAGCATGTTATCTCAGAATAAAATCCTGCATTTTGAGAGCTGTTTAAAATTCTATTTATGTTCCATGTAGAAATACTGGTTTCCACCACAGAAAAGCCTCTTGAATACCCTTATGGCAGTTGTATAGGAACAAACATTTAAATTCCTTTCAGTGTAAACAACTTCCTATCTAGAATCCTCCAGAACACCAACATCTTCCAAATATCCTTTCGTTCAGGTCTAATAAGTTTCATCTAAGAGCAAATAATATTAGCAAATATTTTGTACCAGAAACTTAAAATCATAAACTGCTGTCATGTCTCGTTTCCCTATAGTGATTCCTGCTTTGCAGCAAACTTCCTCGCAAGGACTCGCCGGTATCCTCCTCCTTTTGGGAAGAACAGTTCTTATTTCCTCGTTTAACAGACAGCACCAGCTACACCGGCCATATGCAAATTCTCTACATTATGATTTGCTTAAACTCCACCCCTCTGCCCCCACCACACATATAAATCTGCACTTTGAGCCAACTTTAAATACAGAATAATGAACCAGTAATTATCTTGTAAGTGAACCAACACTAGTTTGTATTCTTCCCTGAATAACACTTTTTTTTTTTTTGCAGAAGAGGACTGCTACAGAAACACAGCAACATTCAAACCCTTTAAAACAAAAGGTAGATTATTTAATGCATTAACGATGTTAATCTGAAGATAAATAAATCCACAACAGACTTTTAAGTTTCTTTTGAGATTTCCTTTTCTTTGCAGAGAATATTTCTGATATTATACAGTACTGAGAGGGTGTTCTTTTATTTTCTTAATGTCCAGGTGAAAAGCAAAGCTCAGTTCTCTCTGCTCTCTTCGTGGAACTCCTCAATGCCCTATT
The DNA here is from genome assembly GCF_003945595.2 of Pipra filicauda. NCBI lineage: Eukaryota > Metazoa > Chordata > Aves > Passeriformes > Pipridae > Pipra > Pipra filicauda. The sequence continues at coordinate 514,582 of NW_024104339.1, read as the reverse complement.
CCAGGCGTGATTCTTTCATAAGCTTTTACTTGAAAGCGGAGTGGTGAGCAACATTAATTTCAAGAATAACTGGATGGTTTGGTCCCTGAGTCATCTTCTTGAGAGCCCATACTCTGAAAGGGAGAGAGTTAGTTCTGTTCAGAAACAGGCCTGAAGGTTTGAGAATGACAGTTCTTTGAAGTTAACAGGTAGGAAAATAAGGTGCATATGAAAATAACATGCACTTCCTTTCTGATTGAAATCCCTGCAGGATTAATTAGGACAAAACTCCTTCAAAAATCATAACTATCTTTATGGTGGCTTGTGATGTTTATGCACATATTATTATTAATAATATGGAATATTAACACTGTAAATAACAACATTCAGTAGAACATACTCACTGCACTGAATGAATCTCTCATATACTCTCACAGGACATCAAAATCAATTACCTTCTGCACAAACTGAGGGTTCACAGTGATCTCTTGATCCATGGCTTTCAGTCGTTCATCAAGCTCTATACATTTCAGCATCTTAAAAATATACATTAAGTTGATTACTTTGTCCAGTCTGGATATGATCTTCAAGACATTTTATGGCTGTACCATGTAGAACCAGTAACTTCTGCCATTGCTAAAGTTCCACATCAAAATATTCTCATCCCTCATCTCCCAAACAAAAGTGTCAGACCATTTTTAATCCCTTAATTTGATCCATGACTTCATCCTTTTTAAGGCCACTGATAGACAGTCCCTTGAGGGTCACCCACAGGCAGGTTATTGACAGCCAGTGGAAGGGATGCTTGAAGTCTAAAACTCTAAAAAAAAAAAAAATCTTTCTAATCCATTCAATTCAAGGATCTTCACATCACCAACAGCAAGCAGCCAGTCTCCTGAAACAGCTCAAGCTGTGCAGGACACAAGAGAGAACATACTGACAGTAACTATGAATGTAAAACCTTTAAATACTGGTACTGTGAAATAGTCAAATAACGATTCACAGTCCTCAGTCTCTACATCTATAGTTACCTACACTGGCTTCTCTGTTTATAGACTAAGGCTCTTTGGTCAGTATTCCAAAAGCAGTTAAAGATTTACCTCCTGATCAATGTTATGAAGCATAGCTGGATTGTTATATTTTTCAGGATTATCATGGAAACAGACCATACCATCTTTCTGATTAATACTTGCAAAGATTTCACCATCTTCTATCTGAAATGAGAGAGGATTTAATGTAAGTTATCACCAAGAACCGAATTTCAGGTAACTATAACACACACATTCCTTGTGGAATAATCTTTAACTTGGTTGCTTTTACTTTTTAACAGCTTCCCAGAGACACATAATTCACACATTAGGTGGACATCAGCTTTTTAGATATTTTGAGAACAGTCTGAACACCATAGCAGACTGACAGCATTTCCTCCACTCTGAAAAAGAACAACTCAGACCATGTACTGCCAACCCAAACACTAAGTTTAGCACAGTTTAGCCAAGTCATAGGTCTTACCATGTGGAGGACGTATTTTTCTGCTTCTTGGGGCCCCGACAGCTGCACTCGACTTGCCATGTCTTGTAATGACAATGTTAAAAACGTCTGAAATTCACAAAGTATCAAATTGTTACAACCAGATGTTAAGAATTTCCCCTGTCAATCCTCTGTAGCCTAAGTAATCTTATTTTGAAAGTCTGATGGGAAGAAACAAGTGTAACACGTAGTTATTACTTATTAAGGGACCATGAGTCAGCTCTTCCTCCGAAGACATGAATTTGTTACACTGTGCACTTCTGGGGTCATTATCCATTTCTGCAATTCCTTTTTACCCCGCACAGTCCTGACCACATCCCTCTCCTTTTTACATGAAAAAGGTGACTGTCCATCCCTTGAATTTCCTTCAAGACATGCCTATACTGCTTTCCTTCTGAGGTTTGGATTAATCCAATCTCTCAGGTGAAGGAGCACATCACTCCACTGCTTCTGTTTTCTCCTTTTATTTCAGACACTTCCAAAATCTGTCCTATTCGCTTACTCTTCCCTAATGAAGTAGCCTGTAAAGTCCAGCCTTACCATTCTGTGAATAGAGATGAAGGTCACTGGGTTACACTGCTCACTTTTTTGGTTATGTATGAAAACCTCGTGGGCAAACGCCTCTGACAGATAGACTGAATCACCTTTTAAATAATGCATAAGTAGCCAACTGAATTGCTTTTCTATGTAAAGCATTTTAGTCTCATTTGCTTCAGACACAAACCTCAGTTTTAGTCATTTCTCTGCCACGTTACAACGTCATCATTTTGCTCTAAATGGAATATATTTCAGAGATACACTCTTAGAGGAAAACCACTCACAATTTCTCTTACCTTGGTTAGCCTCTGAATATTCTTTTTGTAGAGAGATGACAAGCATTGCTTAACCAGCCCCATATTGTTATCCCTTGTGAAGGTTTCACTGTGTTTGTTCACCAGATTTCGAAGCTCCGAGGGTTTATTGGTTGAATAAACTTGCGCTAATTCGTGGTAAGCATTGCTAAGAGGCTGCAATTAAAAAAATGAGAACCCTTCTTAAAGAACACAGTGTTCACCCAGCACCACAAAACCTGTTCAGAGCTTTAACATTAGAAGCCATGCAGGCAGAGAAGTAAATTTAAGTAGCTCGAGCATTTCTCATAAAACATACATGATGCCCATACGTGGCTTTATGGCAATGACAGATCCTCATACACTAAATCTTTATTACTGCAGTATAAGATTTAATAAACGTCATTCAAGGACTCTGTGTGACAGTTTTACTTTCAGCAGTCTGAAAAAAACCAAACCCTTAGCTGACCAGCACAAGAAGAAAGCTGAGTCTGAGGTAAGTAGGATATTGCACAGTCACTGCCCACCCATTAGATTTGCTTTGCCCTCTAAGACACTCATCCTTGACCACGGTGTGTCACAGCATGGAAAACAGACACTCAGGGTCAAACTAGTTCATTTAAATCACCTTAAAATGGTTTGAGCTTGTTTATTAGTATCTGAAGTTAGAAGATTTGTGGAACTCTCCAGACGTTTGGTCACAAATCAGCAAACTCAGTGTTAAATACGAACTAATTAACTGTGTGTTATTTACATAGGATAAGAATTCTCTCACTAGCAATTTTGTCTCCCACCCTACACCTCCTTCTCTAAATGCCTACAGACTCCAAACTTGCAGCTTTTTCAGAAGCTTTTATTCTCTAAAAAGCTAGAGTTTGGGAATAAACTGTTTAGCATTTTGTACTTCAATTAGATGAAGTACAGGTTGAATATTTTCCCAAGGACACTGCATCTTGAAAGCCAGGTGAAATCTGAGTATTTTTAAAATTCTAACATAAAAAGCTATAAAGGGATGTGCAGTAGCAGTGAAGAGAATATTGGTGAGTACTACTCAGCCCTGAAGTTTTTCCAAATTTAAATTTAAAAACCTGTATCACCAATATCACAGAATCATGGAATGGTTTGGGTTGGAAGGGACCTCAAAGGTCATTGAGTTCCAACCCCTGCCATGGGCAGGGACACCTTCCACTAGCCCGGGTTGCTCCAAGCCCCATCTAACCTGGCCTTGGACAATTCCAGGGATGGGGCAGCCACAGCTTCCCTGGGCAACTTGTTCCAGTGCCAGAACAACACAGTTTGCTTGTAACAGATGCAGAAATTGCCAAACAATCTTTACCTACTGCATGCTGGAAAGGCAGCATGGGGTTGTACTCTGGCACACTGTGAATTATTTCTCATGATCTCCAATGTTAAACAGCACCATCAAATGAGGGTAGAAAAAAAAAATCATTTACAAATTCAGATTTGTTGTTCTACTATTTAGCTGTATTCACAAGACTTACCTTAATGAATCTACCAACTATCTGGGAAGTGTATTTTGGTAGCTGCTGAACTTTGCCAAGTAGTATCAAAGAAACTAGGATATACTTTTTATATGATTCCAACATAATATGACTGACTGCCATGGCTGGAGTAGTTATTGCCTAAGCAAGAAAGAAAGAAACAGAACAGAAATTAAGTATACTCACTGGTAGATCCTGCTAGCTACTGCATTAATAAAAATCTCAGTTTCAACCTGCATGCAGAAAGGACACAATGACATATGAAATTCTCTTTCGAGCACTGAAGCTTAACTAACTTCTGTCAAAATTAATTATCCAAAAATACCCAAAAAAAAGACGGAGACTGTATACAAGCTACTCAAAACATATCACATTATAGTGATGCCTACCTTAAAATAATCCTGTTCAGATTGAATCAAAACTTCTTTCCTTGCCATATATCTAAAGTTGTACCAGAAATCACCTGTAGCTACTTGTTAACCAGGAACGATTAAACAGTTCCCGTGGAACCTCGATTTACACCAATCCCTAAAGAGGTTTTATAAAGCTATTACATCATCAGATCTCATATTTAGGTATGAAAGAGGTCTGCAGAATAGGGAAAGGGGATTTTAGTTTGCTATGATACTGAAACTTCTCAAGAGCTGACCCTTGTTTACAGAAAAGAAAAATGCTGCACCAGCTTATTTTGCACATTTACAGGACTTTCCCTATACACAGAGTTTTCCCAGTTTTGCTATTTTCTTTTCTTTCCCTGAGAAAATAAAATCAGAAAATACTGTAGTAGCCTGGAAGAAGTGTAAAAATCAAATAAAATTAGCAAAGGCCTTAGCCAAACCTGGACTAATTTTTAAGCAAACACAAAATTGTGTGTCAGCCTGTGACCTGTTTCTGTGCTGCAGTTCTAAGCACGCAGCTGAAAAATATTTATAGTGAGATAAATTTAACATCACCCTTTGAGCTGCACAGCTTCATGGTGCAATAAGGCTGTAAGAGGCCTTCTTAAAGGAAAACACCTCTAAAGGCAGTTTGTGACAATTCAGAGGTGCTGTGTTCTCTCAGCACTATTACACGTCTACTTTTGCCTTTCCACTGATCAGACTCCAGACTTACCACACTTCATTTAGAGTTACCTGTTCATAAAAGTAGAGTGCTCTTTCAAAGTTCTTTAGCCCAGTGTATATCATCCCACCATAGTAGTAGTAGCATAAAAAGTGCTTCGCATCATATGCCCCATTCTCTTTACAAATATCCATCATGTCCACATCTAGATACGGGAGGGCAGGTTTAAAGCATTTTGCTAACAAACAGAGCTACAAGAAAATAAATCAAGTTTTCATAAATTAGCCATTTCCATTCAAATTTCCATGAGGAAGAGAAGTTGAAACTAAATTAATCAGTACTATTTACTAAATATCACTTCTCCACAGGTGAAAAAACAGAGCGTGTCAGTAGTGCTGTAACACAGTTTATTCATTGTATCAGGGCTGAAACCCCTTAACACAGATTATGAACTGTTATAAATTATCTGACTCTTAAAGAAATTAAACTTTGACAAAGCTGCTTGAAACTCCAGGCCTGCCAAACTACTGTGCTGGCAGCACTAAATATTGCTCTAAACATTCCTGTCCAACCCCAACTCCCAGGAGGCAAGAACGAGACAGGAGTGCAAATCCAGGCCAAAGACACTGAGACAAACATGTCTTCTGTCAGAGCTGAGCAGACAGTAGCTGGATATTAGTGATACTCCTAAAATAAGCTGTGGGTGACTTTTGGCCCACAAAGAAGGGATGTCAAAGCACTTTCAGAAGTCATCAACAAAACCAAAGATCTGGGGATATGCACTGAACGTTTAAAATTAATAATTATTCTGTATATCAGATTTGGACTTTATTTCAGTATATCATATTATTTACTATTGGAAAAAAAAACCCAAAACAGTTGAAAAGCCATTTTTACATTGCAATATGTGAGCATGCATTTCCTCGAAGGGTTATAGGTATTTTATAAGCTTTTACTGCCACAAAAAGCCCTTAAGCTCCCCTTACCTGGCAGAGATCTGCGTGTATTGAGGTCAGCTGGTTTGTGTTCATCTGCATCTTGTCTATGGCTTGTCTGAGAATGCTAATTCCTCGCAGGGGCTGTCAGAAATTACATCTCTTTCAGATAATTTCTCATAGATGGCAGCACATTGGATCTTATGTTGACACTTACAAATGAAAAATAACACTAATTGACAGGTTCCATTAGGTAGTAGTTTATTTGAGGTTCCCTTTTCGTAGGATACTGCAGTCTCTCAATAAATAGAATTCTTGATCTCTGCTTCTACCTCTGGCCAGATTTCACTAAAGTGGCCTGAAAAAGTCAGTATCTTAGCAACAAAACCACTGGTCAAATATTTCTTAATCAAGTTTCCTGTACATTTTAAGGCATCTCATTAAGACCATTACATAACACCAGTGAGAATAACACCAAACCTAGTATCACTGGCTCACCAGTGCTAATAATTTTTGCAGCTCTCTCCTACTCACGCACACATCACCTGAAGAACACTCTTGGTACTATAGATTTAATAGTTTGTGTGACAGAGCATGCTTTTAAGTGACTCTCCTCCCAAAATATTTATCTTCCTTCTGTTTTCCTTAAAGAAATCTTAAAATCTTGGGTTTGTTCATTACCTCTCAGTAGACTGAACAACTAAGAAATACTTAATGTGAAGTTAGTGGCAAGTCTTTATGGAGTAAGAGACTGGTAACATCCCCTTTAAGCCTTGGATATGTAGTAGCTTCTTTGTAGTAGATGATACTTGCTCACCTGTTTTCTCTCCACAAGGGCATTTGTTAACTGGTGGCACAGGCCAGCAACTAAATACAGTAAAAAACAAACAAAAAAACACCACAGTGAAAAGTCAATAACACCAAACTATCAAAAAAAAAATACATAAAGTCTGAAATTAAACTTAACTTACAAGTGTCTGTTGCATATCTAATGTGTTCTCCATTACAAGTGCTGATAAAAAGCTGCACCTGTGAGAATAATGTTTCGAAGTCAGGGATGCTGGGCATAGAAAACTTCACAAACCTGAAACACAGAAACAAAAGGTTTAGCACTTAATGTCTAGAGGTTAATGAAAAAGCTACATCTTCATTGCTAAGTCTCTGCACGTAGGTGCTTGCAAACAAATCTGAACTGTTTATGACAGCTGGTGTAAGATTTCCCCAGGAGCTGCACAACATTTGAAAACACTTTTCCAGGCACACCCCAATTCTCAATTTAGTGCAAACTACAATTTAGAACAAACTATGGCAAACAAAAATCATTCCACCTGGTGCAATGGTTAAATCATAACAGAAACACTGATGAATTTTAATACTCAGCCACACAACTTCTCTGGACACTTCTGCCTATCCTGCAGCCACCTCCTGCTTGAAGGTGCTCAGGAGTTCTCAACTATTAAATTATTGGATGTTTCTCTCTTGCTAGGAGCCCTTTCCCTTCAGTTCCAGTTTCTCTCCATCTCTGGTGGTTCCTGAGCACCTGTGGGCTGTAGCCTTGCAAAATGCATTTTTACAAGGTGCTTGTGAATTGTAACATCAAGTGCATTATCTCCATGTGTTACAGTATTGTGTTTCAAAAGGGTAATAGAACAAATACTAGAATTCTGATCTTTCCCTTAAAAAGCAGTTTTAAAATAATAGTGGAACCTGCAGATACTTCACTTGCAGTCAGGTACAGCCAGTTTGAAGTTCAGGGCCTCACCTCAGCACCCCCAGGGCAATTCAAGCATTATCTTGAACTACAGACAGCAGCAAGAGCCTCAGTGCTGTCCAGAGACAAACCCCCAGGAACTATGATAAACCCCACATTTCACTGGAATAAAACGTCTCGCTCCGTGTTTACAGTTCAACACACTAATGCCCTGAAAATCAAGTTTTAAAAGCTAATTTTATAACTTTTTGCTGAACACATATGGAAAACACTTATAATAATCAAAGAATGGTTTGAGCAGGAAGGGACCTTAAAGATTGTCCAGTTCCACCCTCCTGCCATGGGCAGGGACACCTTCCACTAGACCAGGCTGCTCCAAGCCCTGTCCAACCACAGCAGCAGAAAATATATATGTTTTATGTTTTATAAAAACATACACAGGAGAAAGAAATACAGCCTGAAGGAAAATGACCCCCCACATCTTACCATTTTACAGTAATGGCATTTGCATGCTTCAAAGGTTTTTTTCCTTTGAAAATACAAATTTGCCTTGGTATTTTCATTACTAAAACGTGTGCCACCGAAGGAAACCAACCCACTGTAAAAAATGCAGATTGAAAACACTTGTGTCCAAAAGAAAAACATTTGGCTGACAATTCAGCACGTTGCCTGGAGTTTTAATATTAAGATATTTAATTAAAAGCAAGCAACACTTACAAGACAGCAAGAACCCCTAATGAGTGTTCCTGCACATCCAGGGCACCGAGCACTGTATCCAGATGGGAAAGATTTTTTGCTAGCAGCTCTCCACTTTTATTGATCAGTTCACAAAGCTGGGTCATTTGCCCTGAAATACAAAGAGCATCGTTGTCAAACTCTAATTAGAGAACGCTCACATATTCCCATCCCTCATTACAACCCTATGTAACCTCAGGAAATAGTAGGATCACCTCAAGATTTAATTTCCTTTGATACAATAGGCATTAGTTTTCAACCCACCACATGTTGTTTTTTTTAATAAAACATACACCAGAGCTTGTTCCTTGCTGCTCCTCAAGCCCTACCCACTATTCAGGTCTGCTCATAAGCATTTTTTTGAACATTAAAGATACAACTAAATACCTACAACAAAAGGATGTAAAAACCTGTCCTTAAATTTACTTTGTATAATTAAACCCACAACATTTTCTATTTGCACGAAACATATCTATTTTAATCAGGAGGGTCTGGTAAACCCAAAAGTCCCTATGAAGAAAGCAGATCCATTCTCATGAACTGCTTTCAAACTCTTCCTCCCCACCTATTAATTGAATAAATTAAAACTACACCCTTTTGAAGCAGAGTATTGTTTCAATGGTCAATCCTTGGAGATTAGAGAGAAAAAACAAATGTTCTCTCACCCTTACAAAAGTGTTCATAAAATGAGGAATAGTGCCTCCACCCAGAAAGATTTACACTATCCTCAGTTCTATGGCCTTTTCCTTTGAAAAAGGAAAATCAGGGAAGACCCAGCAATGAAGTGACAGAGGGATCGAGAAGTTCCCAATGAGGGACCAGAGCCCAAGAATGCCGGAAATCCACCCCCAAAACTGCTCCCTCTATACAGAATTAAATACTCAGGCATATGCATGGGAAGAAGGAACAGGGCTTGTAAAACTCTCTGTGGCTTGATAATGGTATTCAGGCACTGCAAAACCTTACTTCTGGTAGAGCAATCCATCTACTCTACAGTTCTATCATTCCTCCAAAAAACAACACAAAGAACCTCCTCAAAACAGGCTCTGAGCAACAGTCTAGTGGAAGGTGTCCCTGCCCTTGGCACAGGGTGGGACGAGATGAACTTTAACATCCCTTCTAACCCAAACCACTCTGGGATTCTGTGATCCATCCCTGTACACACACACTGAACAACTTAGTCTAAGTAGAAATTCCCACACCAGGCCCAACTAAATGTCCCTTTATGTCACCTCTCAGGCAGCCAAATGCTGACAGCCAGAAACAACCACAAGTACAGTTCTGTGTTCTGTGTGCTCTCATGTCCTCCAGATGCCTGTCTGGGTCTGGATTTACTTTCACAGAATCACAGGATGGTGATTCTGTGAAAGGAAGGGACATTAAAGATCACCTCATTCCAACCCCCTGCCATGGGCAGGGACACTTTCCACTAGACCAAGTTGCTCCAAACCCCATCCAACCCGGCCTTGGACATTTCCAGGGATGGGGCAGCCACAGCTTCTCTGGGCAACCTGTGCCAGGGCCTCCCCACCCTCCCAGGGAAAGATTTCTTACCGATATCCCATCTAACCCTGCCCTCCGTCAGTGTGAAGCCATTCCCCCTTGTCCTGTCACTCCAGGCCCTTGGAAATAAGTCCCAGTCCATCTTTCTTGTCAGGCCTCTTCAAGTACTGGAAGGCCACAATTAGGTCACCCTGGACCCTTCTCTTTTCCAGGCTGAACAATCCCAACTCTCCCAGCCTTTCCTCACAGCAGAGCTGCTCCATCCCTCTGATCATCTTGGTGGTCTCCTCTGGACTCTCTCCAAGAGGTTGATGTCCTTCCTGTGCTGAGGACTTTCTCACAGAGAATGCCTACCTGGCTCATCCCTAATGGGAGAACTTCCATAAAGCCAAACAGTCTCTTCTTGAGCCTTTCGCATCCCCAAAACCTTGTGACAGAAAATTCTCCAGCTCAACTACAGGTGTACGAAGAACCATCTTCCACTGGGTTTGTACCCGCACCTTGTAGGTATAATTTATCTCTTATACGTGATATCCCCAGTAAAAATACTCTATATTTAACATGTTAAACCAAAGTCAGAAAAAGCTGGAACTCCACCCAAGAACTGCCAGAGATAAAACTTGGGACCACAGAGGAAAGCACCAATTTTTGATCAATTCTGGAGATCAAACATTCCAGGCAGAGGAACACTCAAGACCCATCAACATAGAGGGAAAGTTCAAGAACCAGGAAAATTAGGAGTTTGGCACATAGGAAAATTAGGAGTTTGGCAGTGAAACTAAGGAATTCTAATCGTGGTTATTTAAACACTTTCTGAACACGTGGTTACGGTCTCAGACCTGTCATACTGTTCCGTAGTGGGTCAGGACTCTCTGTCCATGCTCTGCTTGAAAATGTAGAGCATGGACGCTTGGACTCTTCAGAACCGTATTTTAAACCACTCACTTATCACAACCTGCCCGCTCGTCAGGGAGGTGACAGGCTGGGCTACAAAATCCCAGTTAAAGACCCCGCGGTGCCCGCTCCTCCCCCTGTTTTAAAGGCTCAGATTCGGGTACGACCGCTGGCGCTAAAACCATCCCCTGGGAGAACCGGGAGGGCACCGCCGGCCCCTCGTGGCGTGTCACACCCCCGGGACCCCTCCGGGGCCGCCCCGGATTCACCCGCGCACGGTCGCCGCAGCCCCTGCGGGTGTAGAGCCCGAAAGAACCCCGGGTCGGGCCCGGGGGATGCGGCGCCGCGGCCCCGCGCCTGAGGGAGCGCCGTGCGAGCGGGCAGGCCCCGGCCCGCCCCCTCCCGCCCCGCCGCCACCCGCGCGCGGCCCGGCGGGCTCCCCCGGCCGCCGCCGCCCTCCCGCGGCCCCGCGGGCTCCCGCGGTGCCCCCGGTGTCCCCCCGTGCCCCTCACCCTGGGCCGAGAGCTGCCGGACGCTGTTGACGAACTGCTCCAGGGCCGACGCCATCTTGGCGGCTCGCGCCGCGGCCGCGCGCGCGGGAGGGAGGGAGGGGCGGGGCCCGGGGTGTGTGAGGGGAGGGGGTGTGGGGGGGGAAAGCGGCGCGCGCCGGGAGCCGCCGCCGCCGCCGGCCAATGAGGGGCCGCCGCGGGCGCCGCGCACCGCCCGCCGCCGCGCGCCGGTCGCGCCGCCTCTCGCGAGAGGTGCGGTCGCCGTGGCAACCGCCGGCCCCGCGTCAGGAGGCGCGGGAGGGGCCGTGACTCAGCAGGGCCGGAGGGGGGAGAGGTGGTGACGTCATCGGCGTCACCTCCGCGCGACTCGGGGACCCCCCGCGACACCGCGACCGTGGCGACATGGGGACCATCGCGACAGGGGGACCCTCGCCATACGGTCAAGCCCTCCCGAGTGCTGGCACTGCACGAGCAGTGCAGATTTAATCCCTCTTGTCCCCTGGGAACGCGGTGGTTGTCCTCTGATTCCGTGTAATGTTCGCCCGGATATCGGGGAACGGGGTTTGTATCCCGCTGGTTGACTCGGTTTATATACGTGGGAGTGTGTTTTCCATCCCTCGGGAGCTTCTGCAGGCAGAGAATGTGTCAGTGCTTCAGTATCCATGGAGATGATGGAAGCCTGTGTGGAGATCACGGAATTATAGACCATCCTGAGCTGGAAGTGCTGAAAATGATACAACCTTTCTAATATTTCCAGTGGCTTTAATGAAACCCTTTAATTAGTTGTTTTAGCTTATGTGTTAGGCCTTAAATCACTTTTAGCCAGCATACAGCAAAAAGTTGTCATAAGGCAACTTTTGTGAGACGACAGCTTGGGAAAAGTACTAAAACTGTACATTTTGTTAAAAGTTAACCTTTTAACAAAAAGTGCTTCAATGAACACAGCCCGTGAGAGAGAAATGTGTTGTTGAAACTGGACATCTGGAAACAAGGGCCTTTTGCAGAAACCAGCAGATGAGGAAGAAGACTAACAAAGGCTTGATATTTGTGTTAGAAAATCCCTACCAGGGGAAAAAGATACTAGAAAGATGAACTAATTAGCATAAGCAATGAGAGATTAATAACCAATAGTGGATGGAATACTAATTAATGAAAGGGAATTATGTAATTTAGAACCAATGAACATTAATTAATTTGTTAAAAATGTATAAATATGTGAAAAAGGAATGAATTGGTGTTTATTCTTCGCAATGATTTTGGAGGTATTTGGCAACAGAAGGGACTCACAAGGATCATCCAGTCCAACTCCTGGCAATGCCCAGGACACCCTAACAAACCCACCATGTGCCTGGCAGCATTGTCCAAACACTCCTTGAGCTCTGTCAGCCCTGGGGCTGTGACCACTGCCCTGGGGAGCCATAAACTTCTATGTATTCCCTCCCTGCTTAGTCAGGAACATCCAGCTGTGTTGAAATCCCATTCCTCGCAGGGAGCAAAATGCCTCCAAGTGGGAGTGAAAGCACAACACAGACTTGAACTTCCCCCGTTTGCCCTCCCAGCCTCACTGCTGGGTTCACCACCCAGCCAGTTCTCCTTCCCTCACTGTGACCTTCCCCAGGTCACCTGATTCCTACAGTGCATTTTCATGCCCTTTCTATGATCGAAGGATAATATATTCCACTGGAAAACATTCTGGACTTGAAAAATTAAATATAGTGGAACTGTATTATTGCTGTCAAGTAAAATCTTTCCCAGCTCAGCGATTGCCTAATCCTGTCAGTGCCACTTGGAGAGCTGCCCCTTCTCCATCAGTTTTAACCCTCACAGCACTTTTTGACCAGATCTTTGGTCCCGTGTCAGAACATTCGTGGTGCTGTCGGTGCTTCTTTGGGGTCACGGAACCGGCTTTTTGGGCTCCGGCTTTTAAGGGTTCCCGACACCCTGGCCACAGCGTGTCCCCTCCGCGTGAACTGGCAGAAAAGGGTGTATTTTATGCAAAGATCACGTTACTGTGCCCCTACACATCTGCGCCCCCAAAACCCACCATCTCTGCAGGCAGGGACGGGCATGGGGGCAGAGGGCGGGATCAGGGACAGGGTCCGCAGCAAGCGAGGGGAAATGGAGAATCCCCAAGACTGAAAGAGAGGGAAACTGAGGCCGGGAGGAAGGGAAAGGGGAAGGAGAAGGGGAAGGGAAGGGGAAGGGGAGGGCGCGGGGCCCGGGCAGCCTTAAAGCGGGCGGGCGGCGTGGAGCAGCCGCGCTGTCACAGGCGCTTGTGCCGCTTTAAGGCGGTGCCGGCGCTCCGGGCTCGGCCCAGCACCGGGAAGAGGAACTGGGCTTTGCACTGCCGGGTCGGGGCGAGCTCAGCGCCGGGCACCTCCGGGCACCGGCACCGGTACCGGTCCCCCCCCGCCGCCCGCTCCGCGCTCGCTGCCAGGGAGGGATGGGACGGGGAGGGGGAGGACGCGCTGGGCGCCAGGACGGGCCTTTGCATCCCCCCCGCAGCCCCCCGCAGCCTCTCTGGTCCCCCTCGCATCCGCCCCTCCGCTCCTTGCTTCTGCTGCAAAGGGATGCGCTTGCCACGGCTGCCTGCTGGCGGGGTGCCTGCTTGAAATAAAGGCCCCTCTTTTAGCTGGAGAGCCCCCCATCTCCTTCCTCGAGCCCCTCATCCCCAGTCCTGAGACCCTTATCCCCTTCCCCAAGCACCCCATTCCCTGCCCTGATCCCCATCCACTGTCCTGAGCCCTCCATCCCTGAGCACCTGTTCCCTTTCCCGAGCCTCCCATCCTCTGCTCCAGGCCCCTCATCCCCTGCCCCAAGCCTCCCATCCCCTTCCTTGAGACCCCCATCCCCTGCCCTGAGCCCCTCATCCCCTTCTCCAAGTCCCTCTTCCCCAAACCCCCTCCCATCTCCTTCCCGAAGCCCCTCATCCCCTTCCCCCAGCCCCCTCCACCATGATTTTGCTGAGCTGCTTCTTGCACCTGCGGCCCCGGCACTGCAGCCCCTTGGCAGGGCTGGGCAGGGGGCTCGGCCCCGCCGGGGGGTCCCGCAGGGCCCTGCGGGTGCTGGTGGACATGGATGGGGTGCTGGCCGACTTTGAGGGAGGCTTCCTCAAGAAGTTCAGGGCCAGGTACCCCGACAAGCCCTACATTGCCCTGGAGGACCGGAGGGGCTTCTGGGTGTCGGAGCAGTACGGGCGCCTGGGACCTGAGCTGAGTGTGAGTTGTGCATCCCCCGGCTCTGCGTGTGCTCTGGCTGGGGCTGGAGCTCGGCCCCGCGGGACCCCCTGACCCCCAGGTCGTGGGTGCAGTGCTGGGGAGGGCTGTGGGTGCTGGCCAGAGCTCCCACCAAAGCACAGGTACAGGTCTGCACACAGGAGAGCTTCCAGTGTTGCCTTTTTCCCCAGAAATCCAGTGTCTCTTTCATAGAAGCATGGGATGGTTTGGGTTGAAAGGGACCTTAAAGCTCATCTCGTTCCAACCCCCTGCTGTGGGCAGACACCTTCCACTAGACCAGGTTACTCAAGTGGTCTAGTGGTCTTTTTCCCTGCATTCATGGATGGAGATACATGCAAGGAAAGGAGATGTTTCAGAATATCTGTCTTAAAATACCTCAAATTGCATAGGTGGCTTTTTCTAGCTCTGATTTGGACACATGGATTGATACTGTTCCTAGATGGATTATTTAGCTCCTCAACAGCAAAGTGAGGGGTGGGATGCAGCACAAAAGTTGAGAGCAAATCATGCAATTAATGCTTCATGTAAGGGCTTACTTAAAATTAAAACAACCCCAGACCCTCCATGCCTGAAAATTACTGTATTCATTTTAATGATTAAAGCCTAAAAGCAGAAACTCTCTTTATGTTGTACTTTATCGTTTAACAATGGGCTGACCATAGCAGAGAGTAGGTTTCTGCCTCTTCAAGTTTCTCATCTCATCCATGGATTGCAGTTGCACTGGTTGAAAGGTGTTACAGCAAATAAAAGTGCTCCTGTTTTTAGTAGGATGATGGCTACAAGGAAAGGAGCAGGAATAAGGTCCGGAGCTCTCCCATGGGCAAAGTCCTAAACATCTTGATGAGCTAAAGAAATAACATGTCCTCTCTGGGTGGGATTGACGAAAGGGAAATGGAGAACGTCATTCATGCAGTAAAGCAGATGTTAAAAGTTTGGCAGGGGTAATGCATGATAATGAATTTTTCTTCCTTGATCTTAACTACGTTGGATGTGTTAAATGAAGTGAGCTCATCTTGTGTCTGCTGTGATCATGTAAAACCACTGAAACCTTGGGCTGAACAAGGAACAAAATTTCCACAAATCGACCTCAGAGCAGTCCTGGTTTCACCCATGGTTTCAGAACAGGGATGAAGAGAACAGGATCTGCTTTGTGGATGTGTGCACATGGGCCATTCCAGTCCCCCTCCTCAGAGAGAACCATTGACCTGATGTAGGGGACTAGAAAATAGAAGCTGAAGAGTCCAATGAGCTGCAGGTCACAGCTCTGAAAGAGAGAACAGCTCAGCAATGCACTGAGCACACAGACCTGGAAGGATGGGAAGCCCTGGACAGGCGGGGAAACTCCTCATGGGGAGACATAAGAAGAAGGAATTTGAGGGTGTGTCCTTCTGACACTTGGTGGGATTCCCAGCCCAGGGGATTTTTCCATCTACTGGGCCAGCATGATGGTTGTGCCACAGAGAGTTATTCTGTCTCTGGGAGCTGAATGGGTCTTTTCCTCAAGATGAGCTTAGTTCTTCCCTCCTCAAGCTTGATCGCAAAATGCTTTTTAACATAATTGGAAGCGGGATAACTGCGGAAGTCCTTGCTGAAAGAAAACACTTCAATGCAGTTTGAAGTGCTCTGCTGCATCAGGCTGTGTTTTTCAGGTGTCTCTTGTGCAACTGCAGTCAGTGTCTTAAAAATAGAACATCATTGCTCACTAATTTGAAGCAGAGCAACTCTAGTTTGAATATGTACCTGACCCCATGGCAAACTTTTAGGGCAGCTGTTCTTGCCATGGAGCCAGGAGGCATTTCTGCTGGCTCTCTGCACAAATCAATGTGTTTCATTTTGGACAGCCACGAAGAAGGCTTTTATTCCCTCCTCTGATCCACCGATGTTTTCTGCTGCTTGGGCAAAAGGAAAGAGTGCAACAGAGTCTCTCCTTTTTAAATTGGGTGTCTGGTCTTGTCACGTTACTTAGGATTTTTGAGAAATACAGGGTTTGATTCTGGCATGTCATGTTAAAAGCTCAATGCCCAAATATGTGATGGGTTGATGCATTTACCTTCCTGAGAGGAGGCGAGGTGTGCAGCCCGTGTCCTGGCACTGGCTAAAGCAGGATGGGACTCCTTAAGCGATCCTGTGTTTGCTCTGGGGTGTTGCTGCCCTGAGCTTTGTAGTTCCCAGTAAAGCCCCAGTTGCTCATGGTTGCCTGCTTTATTCCCCCAGTACAGGCATAGTAAAGGCAAAATGTGGTGGTTACTCACTAGATTCCCACTCATCAGGCAGGAGGGAACTGCCAAGTGCCAGATTGCGAGAAGGCTGGGATGGGCTTGAAGTTCCTTTTGTCCCTGTTCCTCTCCCTCAAATTTAGAAACAGAAGTGTTCAAAATGAAAATCAGTCCTTCAGGGCAGAGCTCCCTTCAAAACTTCTCCCAGCTGCATCTGCAGCTCCTCAGCTGCATCACAACACCAGGACAGGGCTGCTTCTGCTTCTTCCCAGCTCTCCTCCCCAAGGACCTGGTGTTTGTGCAAAATAATTGCTTTCCTTGGCGCCTGACAAGCTGTTACCTGTTTGAGGCAGTGCAGGGGATGCTGTTCTTTAGAGCTGTGCTGGATCCATAGCAGGCAGCCCCTGGACTCTGCCCTCATCCCAAGGTTTTGTTCCCTGTGGTCTCATCTCTGTTCTCCCTGTGCTATACCATTGCATCCTGGCTGCTGACCTGGATGTTAAGTGTTTCAAATCCTTGCCTGGAGATGCTCTATTTGCTTGGTAGACCTTGCCCAGGCATCCCTGAGGAAGAGCATCTGCATTCATCCTGACATGTGGTTCATCCTGTAATATACTTGCTCCTGGGAGAGCAGCCCGGCTGCTATTTTAAGTGATCTCATGGAGACAAATAGGCCAGACAGCATCTGTGCCTGAGCAGCATCACATTACAGCAGGGCTACCAGGCCACGTCAGCTGGATCCTCGTGGGTCCATCCCTCTGGACCCACACCCAGGGTTTGGGTCAGATCTGGATAATCTCTTGTGTTTTGCCTTGAAGGAACGTGCTGCTCCCTCTCTATCTGGGGCTGCAGAGGCAAAACCAAGTCTGTTGCAGAGCATCTCCAATCTAAATTGAATGGAATGGGTGCAGATTGGCAGGTGGGGACCAGAGGCATCCACAGAGGCAGGGGGAGTTAGCAGGAGGGGACTGGAGCTGGTGCTCCCACCTTTCTCACTGTCACCATCCTCTATCCTCACAAAAGGTGAGGAAGACTTGCATGCCAGAAGAGTAGCAAGAAGCCCTGTGCAGTAACTGCTCTCTTTCCACTCACAGGAGAAAGCCATCAGCATCTGGGAATCCAAGAACTTCTTCATTGAGCTGGACCCGCTCCCTGGGGCTGTGGAAGCTGTGAAGGAAATGGCAAATTTGGCAGAGTGAGTAGGAACCTGCCCCGTGGTGTGGGGATGGACGGGGGAGTAGCTGTGGCTTTGCAGGCTCATCCACCTCCTGGCAGAAGAGCTGATACAACATCAGCATTAAAAATAAATTGCCCCCAGCCACCAGGGATGGGAGGAGAGAGAGGGCTTTGATTCCTGGAGCAGTCACCAAGAACATCAGCCATGTGCAGCCCCTTCCCGTCAGCTCTGCTCTTGTGCTGGGGGTGTGGGTGAGATCCTATGAGATGGGGGATTAAATCACCCTGGTTTGGTCTGTGTGTGGTGGGGGGTCACCTTCGGGGTCCTGCCTGCTCTGGCACAGAGTGACACTCTGCCCCTGTTTTTCTCCTCGTGGCAGCACCGACGTGTTCATCTGCACAAGCCCCATCAAGAAGTACCGCTACTGCCCTTACGAGAAGGTGAGCAGGTCCAAATCTCAGCTCCCCCTCCTGTCCAGGCTGCCCAGCAAAGCCAGCTGACCCCTATATGCCTCCAGCTGTAAAATGGCAACAACATTTCCCTGTGCCATCAGTTTTGTCCCTAAGCATCTTCACAGAGCAGCAGCTCCGCCATCAGCTGAGCTCTACCATTTGCACACACTGAGGTTCTTGGTCTTAGGATTTCATCACGACATCAAAAGCTGCTGGGCTTTAAAAGAACTTATGCTCCAGCAGCATCCAAATCTATCCCACTAAACAACTTATTAAGAGAGAGATTATCCCTGTGTAGGGGCCAGGGCTGATTCTACTCCATCAAGCAGCCCCTGCCCCATCCATCAGCCTTCCCTGAGCTCACCTCCTGCCTCTTGCCTTCCAGTATGCCTGGGTGGAGAAGCACTTTGGCCCTGAGTTTCTTGAGCAGATCGTTCTGACGCGGGATAAGACAGTGGTTTCTGCTGACCTGCTTATAGATGACAGACCTGATATAACAGGTAAGAGGTGAGGGCTGAGGGAGTGCCTGGATGCAGCCAGTGATGGGTGTTGGTCCCTCCATGATTTATTAGGCTCTTATCAGGGTTTTGTATCTTCAGGCTCTTCACGTTGGAGCAAAGTCAACCTCAGTGTCTCGCAGGGGAGTTGTCCAGAGCACTGAACTCTCTCCTTGCTTTGCAGGGGCCGAGCTGAACCCCACCTGGGAGCACGTGCTCTTCACTGCCTGCCACAACAAGCACCTGCAGCTGAAGCCCCCCAGCCGCCGGCTGCACTCCTGGTCCGATGACTGGAAGGCCATTCTGGACAGCAAACGCCTCCCACCCGGCCAGGCCACCTAAACACTGGCCTCCCACGGCCACCTGGGGCTGCAGCCACCCCCTCGTGTCCCTGTGGAGTCCTGCTGAAGGCCAAAAGCATGGATGGACAGACAGACAGATGCTGTCCCTGCTGTGGAGAAGAAGAGGAGGGTGAGCTGAAGCACCACAGCCACCTGGACCTGGAAAACAGACCCCAGCCCAGCTGTGCCACAAGAGACCAGCAGCAGGATTGGCCCTGTGGACCTGACAGCCTGGCCAGGGGGCATTTCCCACTGGCTCCTGGGGTCTCTGTGCTGCATCTGCACCCCCCACGAGGCCAGCCTGGCATTTCTGATGGACAAGGTCCCCCTCAGCGTGTCACTTCCCTTGTCTGGTGCACTGCAGGGCACAGACCAGCTCTCTACCCTCCCCTCTGCGTTACAGTCGGGGATCACGTGGGTGATTTGTTTTGTCCACAGGCTTTCATCACAAGGGGCTGCCTCGGGGGTGTTTTCCCTCCCAGTGCCTGGATCTGCAGAGAGGGGTGGCTGGAAGGGCTGGGGGAGCAGGTGGATGCTGCCCAGGCTCCCTGCACTGGCTCAGCTGGGCTGTTTCTTGCAGCTGATGCAATGGGATGGCTAAGTGCTTCCCTGCTGGAAGAGTCCCTGCAGGGGGATATGGGGACAGTACCATTCCTTCCATGGATCAGGCTGTGCAGAGAGAGCCCTTGAGGCACTGTCACACCTGAGATGTAGCCATCCTCCAGCTGGTGGAAGGGATCCCCACTTCTCCTCCTCCCCAAGAAGCTGCCACAGCTTCAGAGCTGGGGCTTTAGAGCTGATTTGGGATGAAGAGTGGGGCTCTTCTCCCAGCTGCTCATCGCCCATGAATCACTCAGAGCATTTCTGGAGCAGCAAACATCCCAAAGCCTTTGGTGTGGAGCTGCCTGGGAAGATGCCACTGGTGGGGGGAAGCTGGACTGGTGGAGGAACTACAGCATAGCTGAGAAGGGGGTGAAGCAGAGGCCTCATGGATGTCCAGAGGACAGCTTTGGGGTTGTGATTGTGGAGGATTGTCACAACCACTTCCATGGATGCTGTTTGCAGTTCTCACATGCTGCAAGGGAAGATGTTTGGGTAGATGTTGCTGTTAAAGGCCGGGGAGCTGGTTTCTGCTGGGGTAGAGTTAATTTTCTTCGCAGAAAACAGCCCCATAGCAGCTGCTGTGAAGAAATTTAACTCTATGCCAGCCAAAACCAGCACAGGAGCCCATCAGTGGTGCCCAGCAGGCTGTGTCACAGAGTCAGTTTGTTCTGCAGCTCCACCACTGTCCTGGCTCTGTACGTCCAGGGTCAGAGCATGTGCCAGCCACCACTGCCAGGTGACTGTGCTGGGCCTGATGAGCTCTGGGAACAGCCAACGCTGCTGGGAAGCTAGAGGTGAGCACCAAAAAGGGAGTGTTTGGACCAAGGGACAGCTCCAAGAGGGATGCTTTTGGCATAGCTGTGCCCACATCTTCTTCCTTCCCTGTCTGGTTCATTCCTGCCTCTCTGAGCCCACAGCAGTCTGGCCTTGAACTGCAGCAACCTGTCTGGCACCAGAAAGCAGCCACTGCTGCTGCTCCTCTGCCCAGCCCCAAGAGAAAGGACATCCCAGCAGCTGGGAGAGCCTGGCATCCCCTCCCTGCCTACGGCACTGCCATAGGACAGCCACGACCTGGCTGTCCCGAGTGGGAGCTGGCACTGGACTGCCCCAGGCAAAGCCCCAGGGATGCACCAAGTGCATCCCTGCTGACCCCACAGAGGCCATCAGCCCTCAGTGCTGTGTGTCTCCACGCTGTCTGGGATCCCACCGTGTGCTCTTGGCCCAAGGACTTGCTGGCTGCAGGGGTAAAATTCCCCACTGGGACACATAGCCCCATGGGCAGAGGTGGTAGCCACGGCTTGGCTGAGATTAGCCACCCTGTGCTCCTTGCTCACACCTTTGGCTTGGCTCTCCCCTCTCCTTTTGGCTGTCCCCAAAAGGACATGAGCTTAAAGCTACATAACCAACAAATAACCCAATTCAGCAGTGGCAGCCAGACCTCCCCATCTGGGACCTGGAGAGGCTCTGGAAGTGGTGCTTTGGAACCTGTGCCTTCCCTGGCTGCTGCAGGAACAGGGACAGAGCCTACATTGACTTGAGGCTTTCTGAAAGCAGTTCTTTGGGGGGGGGTGCACAAAGTTGACATGGTTGGCCCATGGTTGGCCCAAGGTAATGGGAGTTACATACCACAAGCAATTTTTTTTTTTTTTTTCACTGTTTAAACCACTGTGTGCTTCTCTGGGTGGTGAGTTTGCTTTGGGGAGGTATACTTGGGATGTGCAGCCCCCTGAAATGCAGCTCCCTGGCCAAGAGCTGCTTTGGATGCAGGGTTTGCAGGCTGGGAGCTGGGACAATGTGGGAGCACCATGGGCAGCCCCCACAGCTGCTGAGCATCACAAACCCTTCGGCTCCACCAGACCCCCACTGGCTGTCGGCCCCTCTCTGCAGCCGGGGTGGCTTCATGGGATCCAACCTGTTTTTTTCCCAATGGTACCATGTGAACACGAACTGCCCAAGCGCTCCAGAGCCTTCTCACTGCCCATCCTCGAGCCAA
The DNA here is from genome assembly GCF_003945595.2 of Pipra filicauda. Classification (NCBI taxonomy): domain Eukaryota; kingdom Metazoa; phylum Chordata; class Aves; order Passeriformes; family Pipridae; genus Pipra; species Pipra filicauda. The sequence goes on along the minus strand of NW_024104339.1, from coordinate 492,877 downwards.
AACAAGCTGGCACATCATTACAGCAGCTGCTCAAACCTGTCTTCTTCCCCCAAGACAGGGGCAGACCCAAGGGATGTAGCTCTCTAGGGCCAGCAGGTCTTTTCCCTGTGCTGGGATATGATGCCAGAGACACCACACGGGTTCACACCAAATACACTTGAAAGGAGAGCTGGAGTTGTTTGTGCTTGAGGCTCTGACTCGATGCACAGAGATCCTGAGCAGGTAACTGGCCTGTTTGCTCCCACCACACTCGGGACCAGGAGGTGACTCTCCTTCACCGACGGATCAGCCTGTTCATCATTCAAGCCCAAATGTGTCCAGCTGGGATACACAGAGCTGTTATTTTTGAATGTACATTTATAGACCTGAGGCAAATGAGGAGCATTGCAATAAACACTGGGCTTGATTGTCATCCAGCTGCCTAGAAATGGAGTTTGGGTTTGCAGTTTCCAAGGCATAGATCTATAAGGGAATGAGGGGGTCACCTCCAGGCTTGGGAATGTCCCCCTTGTCTAAAAAACCTGGAACCAGCCCTGCTGCCCTGGCAGTGCCAGCACCCCATTAGACACAGTCCCTGTGGGTAGAAATAAAGCTGAGGGGTGGTTTTGGGAAGAGATCATCTTCTTAAAGGTCTTTTATAATAAATAAAGCCATGAAGTGTGTCCGCTGTTGGGCCACAGAGCAGAAGCTATTAAAGGGGCTGGCTCTCCCTGGGGTTTTGTGCCTTGTTGATCACTGCTGGCTGCTCCACATCCACACATAGAGGCTGTGAGGTGTCTGTGGGCTTCCCTTGCCCACCGTGGGGCCATGACACAAGGATCCCTGTGTTTGACCAGCACCTGCATGCTGTGAGCAATGCCATAGCCCAGCTGGACACAGGGGACCAAAGGCAGGGAGGAAGGACTTTAGGATCATACTAGCAGGGCTGGGAAAATCATAGGATCATGGTCAGTGCCACAGCTCATGCCTGAGATGTGTGTTTCTGGGCCTGAACCCTGCTCGGCTGTGGCTGGACAGCCTGAGGCCTGGCTCTGCTCCCCATGGCACCAGGTTCAGGAATGTCCCATAGTAGTGAGACAGCGGGGAGGATTGGATATTGGCAGCAGGGTGTGTGGTCCTTGCACTAGTGTGACTCCAGGACATGACACAAGGTGTGAGCAGGATCACATCCTTGAGCTGGAGGTACAGTCCTGCTGAAGCCAGGACACCAAGGGTTTCCCAGCCTTCAAGGGACAAGGTGATTTGGCTGCCAGCTTGGGCAGCACGGCCTGCACTGGGTATATATCTCCCCAGGGTGCTGCTGTGGGGACCATAAAGCTGCCCCAGGGCTGGTTTGGGTAACAACCACCTCTTTGCCCTTCCAGCTGCTTCCTGGGGCTTCCTGGTACCAAGTGTTGGACCCCAGTTGCTTCTCCATCCCTACTACCTTCACCCTGTACTGGAGGCTCTGGAGAGGACACTGTCCTTTCCTGGCACAGGGACGAAGGCAGCGGGTTTGACACCAGCTCTGCTCTGAACTGAGACTGCTGAGGGGGGGCACTGGGGCCAGGATTACATGTTTCCCAGCAAAAGATGGAGCAAGGTGGAGGACCGCAGCATGATGGAACATCACGAACCGTGGTCTGCAGATGTGTCCGTTCCTCCACGCTCTCCTGAGTGCCTTTTTGTCCCTTGAAAAGCCTCAGGTTGTAGATATCACGTATCTTCCAGGTGACAAGCACAGTTTCCAAGGCAGGGAGAGGCGGAGAGAGGGGGAACGAGGTGGTGGTGACCTGGCCCTGAGCACAGAGCATTGCTCCAGGCCAGTGCCAGTGGGAGCCTTCCCACCCTTCCTATGGGCAGGAGCTGCTGGACAAAGGTGCACGCATCCACCTCCCTTAGGGGATTCACCCTGAGAGCATCCCACTTTGTCCCAGTCCTAGCTGGACTAAGATTGCAGGGTCTGGCAGGGCAGGGGCAAGCGATGCTCACACCTGGATCTCTTGGAAGAAGTTGCCACGAGGGTGTTCATGAGCTCTTCCTCCTGTTGGCTGATGCCCAAATAACTCCAAGTGGTGTGGAATCCCGGTGGAGAGGGAGAGTAAGGAATGCAGGGGCCAGCTGGGGCCAGCCCTGACGCAAGGGCAGCGGGTGGTGTGGGACAAAGCCAGGGCAGGGGATGGAGGGAGGATGAGTCACCCAAATACGCAGGAGGGGAAGGAGTGAAGGCAGCGATGGCTCAGCTGGCGGCAGCTGGATGGGGCTTTGATCCTGCCACCATGCCCAATTTTGGGAGAGGAGTGTGATGGTACCCCAGGGCCACTGCTGGAGTCAAAGTTTGGAGCCCTGTGGTGCCCACACAGTGTGGGCAGGACATCCATGTCGATGGAGTAGGAATATCCACTAGAGGGGACTGTGGGATCACTTGTAGGAGCACACTGCTGCCAGCCTGTGCAAAGCAGGATGTGGCCAGTCCTCCTCCTAGCCCTCAGCCTTCCCAGTTATTCCAATGCCCTCTGCATCCCTCCCGCTGGACACTGCAGGCCAGGGGGTCACAACTTACTGGGACCAACTGGAGCACAGTGGGGTACCGAGAGGCAGCTGCAGGCACTGGGAAAATCATAGGATCATGGAAGGGTTTGGGTTGGAAGGGACCTTAAAGACCATCTAGTTCCAACAAGGGTACCTTCTACTGGCCCAGGTTGCTCAGAGCCCCATCCAGCCTGGCTTTGAACACTTCCAGGGATGAAGGATTGTGAAATGTGGAACTGGGGAAATGTGGGAATTGGGAAATGTGCTGGGCTGGCCCCTGCCAGCTGCTGAGCCCCCTCCTGGACACTCATTTGCTTCCTCCTCAGTGCGATGGGGCAGAGAATGAGATGGGCAAAAGCATGAACAACTTGTGGGTTAGAAGATGAACGAGGAGTCTTTAGGGTCCATATAGAAAACCACAGCCTGCAGACCCTTGACCACCCAGGACTTCCCTCTTCCTCCTCCGTGCCTCCCTGCTCAGCTCTGCCCCTGCTTCCCTTTGGGCTCCCACAACTCTCCCAGGGCTGAGCTGCTTGTCCTGTCCCTGAAAGCCTGAAAGTCCCCCCCCAGGGACCTGGGAGATTACTTTGCCTTTTCCTCTCACTCACCCTGAAGCCAGAGCCTGTTGAGGGGAGAAGAGTGGGGGCAAAACTGCCAGTGGGGAGGACAGGCAGAACCTGGCAGTTTCCACTTGCCCTTCTCTTCTACTTCGATACCACAATATTGTTTCCATCCTGGTTGGATTAATGGGATTTGCTTCTCTATTGGTACACAGGGACTTAAGTAATGCACTCCCCTGAGAGGAATCAATTTCCCTCACCCCAGCAGTTCTAGGGAGGCCAGAGCAGTGCCCACAGTGATAGGCTGCATCAGCTTTCTCCTGTCCCTCAAGGCTCCACACACATTAAGCCCATTCTCCTGGCAAAAATCTTGCAAAATGTTTATTTGTGACTATGTTAACAAACATGCTTGGGGAACATGTTGTATTTAGATGTGAGCATGCCACCTTCTCCCTGCCTCCCTGGGGCCAGGACTGTGGGCAATGTGGGGCCAGGGCTCACAGCTGCCAAAAACTGGCTGACGCTGCACTGGGAGCACCGCCGGGACCGGCAACCCCGAACACGAGGCCCCCTCGCCTCCTGCTCCCACCAACCACCAAACCTGCCAGCAACATCCCACCGGCACATTTTTCCTGGAGGTTCCCAGCTAATGGCTTTTTCCTAGAGGTCCCCAGCTCGTGGATGCAGCTGGGGAAAGAGTCTGACCAGGACCTCGTAGAACCCTGGTGTCCTGCAGCTGATGGCACATGGACACAAGGGCTCCAGGGATCCCGTCCAGCTCTGTAAACATCCGTCATAGGGGAGGGCACTGGTGTCAGGCCACCCTGTGGGCAGAGACTAGTGGAGCTGAGCTTGCACACCCCACTTCCATGAGCACCCTTGACAGGCCTGAGCTCGTCCCCATCCCTCACCCACCTGCTTCTCCTCATCTGACGGGTGTCAGAAATGTGTCCTGGGAGAAATGGTGCTGCTCCTTTCCCAGATCAGACTCATCCTGAATACACACTATTTTAAACTCTAACTTGCCAGATTTGTGGGAACTTGCCTCAGCTGTGTCTGGGTCCGATCCCCCATATCTCGGAGTCTGCATTCAGCATCCATAGGTAGCTGGGGCTGGAGCTGGGTCTGGTTTCCCGAGGTCCAGGGGAGGGAGATAAAGAGCAACAACTGAAGGGCTGTGAGTGAGATACCAGATGAGAGCACTTGAGATTCTATGGATATATAACTGGCTGTTCCCAAGCCCCACAGGTCCCCTGTGACCTGCTGGGTGCCCATGGCATGTTTCCATCGTGTCATCCCAGTGGGAGTCCCAGTCGGGCAGCACCTGCTCTTCCTTCACTGCTTACATATCCGTGCAGTGAGTCATCCAGTGGCTCTTGGGGATGGCTTCAAAACACCAGAAGACTCAGAAAAAGTCCCAAAGGTGCTGAGAGATGCAGCAGGAGCAGCTGTGAATGCTGGGAATTGGTTTCTGTTTAGTAAAAGTGAGTCGGGGGGCCCCATTGCTTGTGCCAGGGGATGTGTGAGGATGAGGAGCAGTTCGTGCTGCACGAGGTGAGCCCTTTCCAGGAGAAGGGATGGGAAAGGCAGGGACCTGCTGCACAGCAAAGCTCAGTGCTGTCACCAGGGTTGGAACTGGATGGTCTTTAAGGCCCCTTCCAACCCAAAGCATTCCATGTTATTGCTGCTGAGGGCACCGGCTGAGAGCAGGCAGCAGCCAGCCCCAGTTCTCAGCCAGCTCCCCATCCCAGTGGGACTGGGATCACTGGTGCCCATGTTACCCTTTGTGGTCCTGTGCCCACCTACACGGGGCTTTTGGCCGGGCACCAGCCGGGAAGTTGCTGGATCATCACCTCACCCCAGCAGGTCTGCAGGGGCAGGGGTGAGCTGTGCCCCATCCCCCTGTGGGCCCTGCTTGCTCCCCCTGCCAGTCACAGCCACGCCAGCTGATGACTCCATCCGCCCTGAGGAAGCATCCCTGAAGCTTTCCAGGTGTTACTACCCCTCCTCCTGCAGTCATTGTCTTTGGTCTCAATCCCAGACCCTCAGGCTCCCCACAGCCTCTGGAAAAGCAAACTCTTGCTTTGGATGCCTGTTTTACAACAGATTTTCTTTTTCCAGTCTAGCAGCGCAGTCCCACAGCTGTGCTTCCTGCTCATGTACCTCATACACATCCTTTCTTATCCCAGGGAAAGTGCTCCTGGGCTGGCTTCTGGGAGCAGACACTGGTGCCCGTGGCAGCTGCAGCCACCCAGGCACATCCCCTCGCTGCATCTCAGAGCACAGATGATGTGTGTTGGGACTGCTTCATTCCTGAGCTGGAGCCAGTTCATTCTCTGCAGGACATACCAGTCTTCAAGGAGACACGTCTGACTATATAAACGTCACTGGTCTGGCATCTCCTTGGTCCAAAATTGACCTCTAGGTTACACATGACTTTTCAGATTAGGAAAGTGGAGGCACAGAAAGTGATCTCGTTCCTTCCCATGTAGTGGGGCTGGGACTGCCACACCTATGCGAGACAGGAAAGGGAGGCAACTGTCCCACCTTGACTGGCACGAGTCAGAGCCTGGCCCTGTGATGGGACTTATAAACAGAGACCACTAAAATGTCCACAAAAAAAGGGCAAAGCTTCATTTCTGCTCCTCGTGGCGTTGCCTCAGGGCACGATGACACACTCCAGCATCCCCCTCTCATCAGACCCCCCTGCACAGGGCTTCTGCAGCAGTGAATGTTGGCTAAAAGGGTTTCAGAAGCGCCCAGACCTTTAGGGCTGCATGTTCCCAAGAAACCACAAACCCTCCTGCACCTCTCCCCCCAATTTTGCAACACTGCAGCTCCAGCCCTGAGTCAGTACCCATCCAGCCCTAGAGATCCCACTTTGCCACATGTCTGTGAACACGTTGAACGTGCCCACAGGAGTGTTTCAGGTCCAGCACCTGCTTTCACCACACAGTATTGTTTCCCCAAAGCCTGGGAGAACAGCAGCAGCTCCACATAGTCTGACCCCTGTCAGACCCAACCGGCTCTGTCCTGCTCTGAGGTGGTTGTTTCATCCCAAACTAGCTAATTCTTGCTGCTTTTTTTATTCTTGCTTTTGAAGGAGGGAGGGGAGAACAAAACAGCCCTTGGGGTGAAGTTACCTTCTTAATTAACAAGGCTGAGAGCTTTGCAGATATTGTGTAGAAGGAGAGAAAAATAAGGAAAACTGGGCAAAACCGGAAAGGATTGGGTTCAGTTGTCAGACCAATTAACCTAGATCTGCGCTCTCCCTCTGGATGAATAGCTCGTTACTATGTAATTGCTCGGGCCCAGCTCCTGATTGAGAGAAATTAAAATCAGACACTTAACAAGGCAACCTGGTGTGGAGATGGGATGTGGGAGCTGCCTGGGGATGCCATGCACAAGGCAAAACTGAGCAAGAGCCCAAGCTTAGAGGATCTTGCTGAAATCAGCATTATCTGCACCATTTGCACCATTCTGGACTTAAAGCATGGCTGGGCTGGGGGTAATTTGGAAAGGCCCCGGAGATGGTGAGAGGTGGAAGACCCTGATTTAGCCAAGCACTTCTGCATCTGCATAATTACGATGTAGCTGCAGGTCCAGCTCAGCTCAGCATGGGATTTGAGTGAGACATGTGGTGTGCTCAGTCAGGAACAAAGTGATTTGGGAGCTCTTTTGTCTGCAGAAGAAATAAAATTCATTGTAAGCCCTTCTTGACTCTGCGTTAGGACCCATCTGCCCAGAGAGGAGGAAAAATTCCATTATTTTAGATTTTTAAATCTATACCTATTAAAAGAAGCCACTAATCCTAATAAATCAGCCTGGGAAAACCAGCCTGTGCCATAGCTGAGCACACTCTTCCATGTGTAGGGCTCACGTGCAGTGGGAAATTCGAGCGCAGTGTTTGGGAAAGGACGGTGGTTTCAATATTAGCTTAAGAGTAGGCAAACATGTTTTCCTGCTGCTGAAGGAGAAGGGGATCTCCTTGCAGAAGCATTGGCCTTTCCCACCCCCCCCTCTGGTTTCATCCACCTCTTTTCCTGCCTACGAACTACCCCTGGAGTGAGGGAGCCCTGCAGAAAGCCCCACGCCTGGCTGCACCCTGGCACCGCTGGCCCGAGGTGCGATAGCAGCTCTGCTTCCAGCCGAGCCCCGCCAGCACCGTCCGGCTGCTGCAGCAGCTGCTCACCCTCCTGAATCACCCTCAGGAATTCCCCCAGGAATTTTTAGGGTGCTGCTCCTGTGTCTGGTTCGTGTTGGTGGCCAACTTGTTTTCAGCCATGTGGTCAGGCCACCAGCACTGACCCCCACCCTTAGCCAGACCACGCTGCGGTGTGTGCTTGCTGTGCAACACAAAGCTGGTATGATTAAAGAAAAAAAAAGCCCTGGATACCTTAAATTAAGCAGTTTTAGCTTATCCTGGTAGCATCCTCAGCTGCTGTGTCCAGTGCCTGCTGTGTCAGTCACCACATCCCTCAGTTCACACCCCAGGTACAGCTTCAGCCCACCTGACTCGCCCCAATCATTCTTGGCATCTGCTTGAATTTTTCCTAATGAACTGGGTGTCCCAACAGCTCATAAAAACTGCCACAGGTAGACCAGGAAAGGGTGAGAAGATCCCAAGCCAGCACTCTATCTCCAGCCAGAAAACCCCAAAGACTCCGGCAACACGTGCCTTTAGGAAAACCACCAGTGCTCTGGCTATGGCTACACCACGTGTATTTATTGACATAGAAAACAGTTGCCGCGTGTTTTCCAGCTCCAGGCACAACCCACAGCCACCAACACCCTTCAAACATGTCTCTCCCAAGATGCTTGACACCTGCTGTGATCCAGGAGAGTCTGAAGGGTCCATCCACGCTTGGGTGGTTTCATCCGACGGTGAACTGGGCTCAGGATTTTCCTGCGAACGCCCCAGGATTAAATTAAAGAGGATTTAAGCAGATGGTCGGTTCTCTGCTCGTCGTAGTTTGCGAAATGGGAACCATATCACTGAATTGTCTGCCTGCACTAATTAATGTTTGTACAGAGCTCTGCGCTGCAAACCGCTGCCGACGTGCTAACTGCTGTCATTAGTATTATTACTAAGCTGTTTATGCCTGTTCCAGTGCTTTCTCTCCTTGTCCCAAAGGGCTTTGCCTCTTTCCTGTACAGATGTAGTGGGCTAGGAAGAGGGATCAGCCCTCCCAGGCTCTGGATGGTTCTACTCTAGGCTCAGACCCCCTGTTTGCTGGCAAAGCCCTCTGGCTGTGCCAGCAGCACTGGCTCCATGGTGAGGGCAGGAGCAGCAAGGACCAGGGGGTTCTGCCCAGAGATGGGGTTTGGTATGATCCTGCCCAGCCTGGGTGAGGTGGTTGTCTCACTCTCTCTCTCTCTCTCTCTCTCTCTGCCCCTCCTGACTGCAAAATGGACAGGATGTTGCTTCCCTGCCTCCATGTTCCCTCAGGGAAAGCTTTTTTGTGCTCGTAGGGGCTATTCGCATCCTTCCCTCTGTCACTGCACAGCAAAGGGTTTTGTAAGGGAAGGGAGGGATCACTCATCCTTCCTAATGACCTAAGAGGGGACTGAGGTGCAGAGGAGCTCAGTGATGGATGAGCTCAGCCCTGCTCTGTGACAGGCCCCTGTCCCTGTGCAGTAACCTGGCAGTAACGTCTGCTGCCACTGGCAAGAAGGGATTTGCATTCCCTACAAATAACCATCCTGCAAGACAGTGTTCTGAAAAGCTGCAGGATGGCTTTTCCCTTCCCTGCTCAGTGAAGTCTTCAGCAGAGAAGCAGCTCACAAAAAGTCATGGATGCTGCCTCTGGAAAGCAGTGAAAGGGCAACGATCTGCTTGTGGGTGCACAGAGCAGCCAACACTCCCCAAAGCCATGCTGAAACATCAAAGCACAAGATTGTAGAATCATGGAATGGTTTGGATTGGAGGGGACCTTAAAGGTCATTGAGTTCCAACCCCCTGCCATGGGCAGGGACACATTCCACTAGACCAGGTTGTTCCAAGCCTTGTCCAACCTGGCCTTGAACACTTCCAGGGATGGGGCAGCCACAATTTCTCTGGGAAGTTCCAGTCTCTTACCATCCCAGGCACAGATCTTTATCCCAGTCAGTGTTTCCAAGATGCTGCCCTGAAATCCTTTGCTCAATTAACCTGACCAGGCAGGATGTTCCTGAGCATCCCCACTGGAATCTTTTGGACAGCAGAGTGACTTTCATGACTCAGTAGTGAAAGAAACTGCCCAAAACACAAAACTGGGGCATCATCTGAGAGGGACCAACTGAAATACAGAATGTGCTGAGCCAGGTACCCAACCTGCTACAGGGACACAGCAGGCAGCATCCCCACCCCTGCTCTCTCAGGGTGAGAAGGGCACCCTCACTGCTGTCACCTGCCCAAGCAGGGAGAGGTTTGGGGCGAGGACTGATGCGATGCTTCCAATGAGAAGTTTAGGGTGTGAATCATCCTTATTTTCCCCCCATAGCAAGTGCGTGAGATGAAATGAGACTCAGGAAGCTGGATGTGGGATGCAGGCAGAGCAGGCAACTCCCAGAGTGGGAACAGGGATCACTCCAGCCTGTCCTGGCCCCACTCTTGCCCTGGGCCAAGCTGCATTCAATTCACAGAGGTTGTTTAGCCCAAACAAAGAATAGCAGGGAAAACAGCCCCAGCAAGCAGGCGATCAACATTTTCTGCGTGGTTTGAATTATCCATGACTTTTGACCCAAGATTAAATCTAGTGTGTAACTGGTGGTTATATATTGAGTCATATGAGCAGGCTAATCGCAGGAACCCCGCGTTCTCCAAACAGCCTGCACCCCGCCAGGGCCGACTGCGAGCCGCTCACGTTTTCCAGCCGGAGCACCCTGCAGCTTTTGCATCATCCTTTTAATTCAACACTTACAAAGCATTTCTTTTCGTCCCACGGTATCTAGAGCCCGGAACAAAACAAACCCAGCGACGCCTTGAGTGGCCAGCCCAAGGAAGCCAGATTTCCCAGGAAGTTTTGCCTCTGGGTGGCTGCTCCAGTGTCTAGCAGAGGGCTGGGCTCACGCCGCAGCGTTTTTCTCAGCAGGAGCTGTCTCTCCATCCACAATTCTCCCGATGCGCATAGAAATTGCCTTTTGACTTCTACCTCCAGTGCAATTTGGGTGAAAATGAGCACAGGAGTTGGCAAGTATTAGTGGGGGGTATGTGGCAGGAAAATGGGCTCTCCTGGGGTGCAATGTCTGCTTTGATACCCACTGAGAAGGCAACAGGGCCTGGCACAGCATGGCCCCGGCTCTCCCCAAACTAATTTTTAGTTGTTTGCATGTCCCTTCCCTCTCCTTAGGGCTATGGGTGGCTGAACCCATTCACCTCTCCCCGAGAGCCTGGCTAAGAGCCGAGAAAGGCCATTATCAGCCAGAGTGATCAGGTAATACTCCAGTGAGTACAGTCCTGCCGGATCACAGGGTATTTCCCAGCACCAATGACCGGGAAGGGACTGGCAGAGCCCGTGTGTGCTGGAACTCTTTGCCATCCCTCTTCCCAGGCAGGTTGGTCAGCTAGGCCAGCCTGGGGACCTGTGGAGGACCCAAAACAGGGATGATCCAGGGTCTGCCCAAACTCTGGTGAGTGGGAAGTGTGTTGGAATAAACCTGTATTGTGCAGAGGCTTGCACACCCAGGGTTGGTAGCAGGGACCTTGCAGGAACAGGGCAGGGAGGGATGCACAGGGAGCATGGAAGGAGCAGGATGAGGGTCCCACTGCCCCAGATCCATGCAGGTTCAGAGGTAGGGGAGAGACACCTGGCTTTTTGCAGCAAGGATGAATTAAGGCTAAATCCTCCACTTCCTCCTGCAATAACTCACTGGCTGGTAGAAACCCAGCTGGAAGAGCATGACCTTGGCATGGGCTGGTTGTGTATCTGGTATGGAGCTGCTCAAGAGGCATTTCATTACCAAAGGCTCTTTGTCTGGAAGGCCAGCCACCGTCCCCAGCTGTCCCAAGAGGGATGCTGGTGATGTGGGAGATAGGGAAGGTTTCAGCCCCAGGTTCAGGAGAGGGACAGCTCCATCCCCATGGCCCCGAACCCACCTGAGGTGCCCGGGGGATGGTGATCCCCACCAGTCCCCCAGGCAGTGCTGGCTTCAGTGTGACCCCACATGCCCCAGCACTACCAGTGTCTCCCAGTTCATGGCAGCCCCAAAATCTGCACACCCCATCCCATCTCAGGGACCCCTCCACGTCCCCTTGTGTTCCATCCCACCCCCCAGGAGACTGATCAGTTCCTTGCTGGTCTGAACCGGTGCAGGCATCAGCACTGGGCTTTCATCTGCTCTCAGTCAAGGTGGTTCTGCATCACTTTGCAGTGAAAATAAAGAAACAGCTGGAGGGGAAAAATTCCTGCTTAGTAAACAGAGCTGAGCAACCACAGACCTCTCACCCAGGAGAGGAGGAGGAGGGCAGGGACAGTGGAGCTGCCTGGGAGCCCTCAGGGTTGGATTTCGACACCCTGCATAAGATGGGATGCTTGTGCTGAATGTATTTAATTGTCTGGGTCCCAGCCCCATGTGCAGCGGGGGGCGACTGTTTGGTCTGGCCACAGAGCCCTGCACTGATAAGAAGAATCCAGGCAGGAAGGGAGCAGTGGTGGCTGAGGGATGAGGGGAAGTGGTTGGGATCTGTGGTCAGCGCTCAAGGCTGGCCTTGTCCTCTCCCTTCTCTGCTTTTTTTCAGTGGAGGGCAATGGTGCAAGGAGAAGCTGTGCCTGGAGGGGGATCCCCAGGCCCCCTTTGCTTGGGAGCCCCGCATTAACAGCCCCTCTGCTTTGTGTTTTTGCTCAGCGATTTCCCTGAGTCCAACACCATATCTGCTGCCACTCACCCCAATTTGTGTTGCCTTTGGGTCACCTGGTGTCCCTGCTGGCAGTGCCAGCTCCCATCATGGGATCTCATCTGCATGGGGCAGATGAGCAAAGTCCTGAACTAGAGGCAAAATGCTGTGTTATAAAATCTCACATCTGGTTTTTTCCACAAGGGGAACGGATGACTGAACACATGCACCCTGTCACCCATCCCGTGGATGCCATCGCTGTCCTCAGGGTATACTTCTTTGACCCCTGAGCTTTGTCCCACATGGCCAGGTAAGGTCATGTTGGGACAGTCCTGATGTCGGGGTTCCTTCAGCGCTGGCTGTGACGGCTCCGTCCCACTCCACCTCCACCATAAATCACAGCAGGCCATAAATCCCTGCCAGCACTCATGGACCTGTCCCCAGGGAGGGCAACGGTTCAGCCCTGAGGCAGCAAAAACACGTATCATGTTTTTCATAGAGACAGTATCACTCAAAGTCACAAACAAGAGCCTGGAGCAGGGGGTGTTGGCACCGCAGACCTCGGGGCGGCACCGATCCAACCGGGCCCGTGCAAGGACAACTCGGGGCACAAACCTTTGGCAGGGCAGATACTCCCAGCTGAATCCAGCCCCTGACTCGGCTTCTACGTGAATCCTCATGGCAGCACAAGGAAAAGGGACTGAGCAGGGCAATGGGGGCACAGGGTAGCAATGCATCGTGTTAGAGGGGTTCACGGAAATGCCGGGTGTTCCTGCCCTGCAGGGGGGCTGAGGCCAAAGGGAACAGGGATGGAGCTGCCCTGGCTGTCCCTACTCCTTCCCTAGCCCCATCCCCAGCCCCATGATTCACCCCCCCCCCCCCCCCCCATTCCCAGCCCCATAGCAGCTCCTGGCCAAGAGGGGACCTGTCCCCCCGCCCCAGCTCTGGCTGAGCATTGCCAGGAGAAGGATTTGGGGAGATTTGAGGAGATTTTGGATCAAACACCACAGGACACACAAAGGGTCTCCCACTGGCTTTCCATGGCACAGGTGGTTGAGATCAGTCTTTTATTTTCCTAGTGAACTCCTCAGTCCCCACTGCAGAGATTGCATGGAAATCTTGAATTTCTTCCAGAAAAACCCTGCCCAGGTCTGCAAAAGGTGCTATGAATTTGTCACTCAAAAGGTTAAATGGGGTCTCAGCACACAAAAGGAGCAGGAGATCACGGAGGTGAGCACAGGAGTGGCTCGAAGGAGTTATCGGGCTCATCCCAGGGATTTGCCAGGAAGCACTGAAGGAGCCTCCGTGCCAGCAGCGCAGGCACGTGAACCAACGTGGCAGGACCCGTGTCATTTCTCATCGCTGGCCACTGCACAATCTCTTCCACAGGAACCAGGCAGATTATTTCTCCATTTGTGGGTGTGGGAGGTTGATAAGGAGTGCGGGGCGGGAAGCAGAGACAATTGAGTTTTTTGTCCTTGGGGTTGCCCCAGGGCAGGCAGTGGGTGACAGCGAGGTGCCAGGTCCCCACCGGCCATCCGGGTTGTGGTCATTTGCCTTTTCTTATGGAAATATCCCTTTCCTCACTGGAGGAACAAAATACCCCCATCATCTTCTGCCTGCCCACCTCATGGTTGATATATCAAGCTAACTGCTGCCAGCCCTGTGCAGGGAGAGGCTGCCTAGAGGTATCTTCCTAATTCTGGTGCACATTGTCCCTAATTTCCTTGGGTAAGGACCAGCTGACCCTGCTCATGGTTGGATATGGGGTTCAACCCCGTTTTTCCCCATTTTGTGGGCATAAGCATGGCCTTGCTGCAAGCCCTAGCTGCTCCCTGCCCTCCTGACCCCAGCTGTGTCCCCACAGCACAGTCCAGGATCACTGCCAGTGGCTCCTTGGTGGCCAGGAGCTGGGTTTTAGTGGTGAGACAAGGTGTGGACACTTGCATTCCTCGTACGCTGGTTTTCTAGTTCAGTGCCTGTGCCACCCAGGGCAACAGTCACGTTTTGCGTGGAGCAGCAGCACAAACTCCCTGACCTCCCCGGGGCTCCCAGGCACGTGAGTCATGAGTCGTGGTGAGAGCCAGCAGGGCTTCCAGCTGAAGGCTGAGTGAAAGCCACTCGTCCCCAGTGGTGGCCCCAGGGGAGCATCCTCAGCCAGCCTGGCTGCAGGACAGGACATGGGGAGCTTTGGGATCTGCCACCGAAGGACAGAATGGGAAGAGTACAAGGGTGCAAAGAGACTGCCCAGGGTGTCAGAGCCTGGTCCCCACCCCCACCACAGCCAGGATGCCATAACATCCCAGGAACAGCCTGAAGGTCCCGTTCCAGCTCCCGGACTGAAAACAAAAGTGCATCTTGTTCCCATCCTGTTTTCAAAGCCAGAAAGGTCGGGGCTGCGAGAGCCCTGCCAGGCTGGGCAGCACTGCCAGCTCCATCCGCCTGCTCCAACCTCATCTCACATGGGAATGGGTGCATCCCCCTGCTCCTCCCGGACACACAGCCCCTTGCTGGCAGTGCCAGGCTGGGGACAGCTGGGGCCCTCCCCGAAAGCCTGAGTTTGGAGAATCTTGCACCTAAGTTCATGTTTTCATTCCTGCTCCCTGCACTGCGTGGTGAGAGGGAAGGGAAGAAAAATGTGGATCTGTTGGAGCGGGTTCAGAGGAGGCCACAAAGAAGCTTCCAGGGCTGAAGCACCTCTGCTCTGGAGACAGGCTGGGAGAGGTGGGGTAGTTCAGCCTGGAGAAGGTTCCAGGGACACCTTAGATCTCTGACAATGCCTAAAGGGGCTCCAAGACAGCTGGAGAGGGACTTGGGACAAGGACATGGAGTGACAGGACAAGGGAGGAATAGCTTCCCACTAACAGAGGGCAGGGTTAGATTGAATATTGGGAAGAAATTCTTGGCTGTGAGGGTGGAGAGGCCCTGGCACAGGTTGCCCAGGGAAGCTGTGGCTGCCCCATCCCTGGCAGTGTTCAAGGCCAGGTTGGACAGGGTTTGGAGCAACCTGGAGTAGTGGAAGGTGTCCCTGCCCATGGCAGGCGGATGGAACGGAATGACCTCTAAAGTCCGTTCCAACCCAAACCTTTCTATAACTCTGTGTGTGGGAATGCTGTGTCCAGGAGGACCACACCATGGAACCCCCATGCCCAGCACAGCCCCAAAACCTCCAAAGCCCCGCTGCAAATCACTGTCAGCTCCTGGGATCTGCCCTGCCATCATGAAGGGATACCTCCAAATCCCCCAAGCCCCAAGAATGCTTTGTTCTTGTTAGATGGGACCATTGTTAGAGAGGCTGGTGCTGCTGGCACTGAGGGCTCCATGGGCAGCCTTCCTGCTGGGATGGGTTGGGGAGGAATGGAAAGGGTCCATATGTCAGGAACAGCGGCATGGACCTGCCATTGCCGTGTCAGGCTCTGAATGATCCCCCTGGTCCCCGTGCCCCGTGCCTGCATGTGCTGCTGCCTGCTCAGTGGATATTATTAGCAGAGAAAATCGTTATGCACAAGGCTGGGAGCTCAAGGGACACGCGAGTGCCTCTGTCACTTGGAAATCAATGCCAGCCATCCGCCCAAGCCGGGCTTCCTCCAACCCAGCTTGACATGACAGCAGTTTCTCTCCATCTGGGAAGAGGAGGAGGGGTGGTTGCCCCAGACTTACCACCAGCAAACATCTGCATTTTGCCCGTGGACCTGGACCAGCATCCATAGCTGAGCCCTGGGAGGAAAATTCTACACTGGAGCCCTGGGGAGGAGGCAGAGCTGGGCTTCAGAGCCAGAAACTGGAGGAGGCTGGAAGAATATTGTGGAGGGGCGTCACAACCTGCTCACCCCCTCGCTATCCAGGAGTGGAAAGGGGATACAGGGACCTCCAGACTGAGCAAGAAAAGCTGTTTGCACACCATGGAATTATTCTTAGGGAGAGTTGCCCTGCTTGACCCTACAGCAAGCAGAGTGTTTTCGGGCACCCCGAAAACATGGTTGTGCAGGGAGCAGCACACCCGAGAGCCGGGTCCCTCTGAGCACCCTGTGTCCCCAAGGCAGCTTTGGCATTCTTGCTGACAGTGTACTGACATTCATTTTGACCTTTTGAATCACAAGGATGTTCTGTCCTTCCCAGCCAAGTACAGCGTGGATACCCTGTGGGTGGATTATACTGTATATACAGTGGCTGTAAATAGGGAACTGGAAGAGAAGCGTGTTTGTGTGCTCGCAGGGGTGCGGCGGTGCTGGGATGAGGACAAGGAGTTGCTGCCAGTGCCTGATTTTCCTCCCAGGATGCCCAAACGGATGTGGCACCAAGGGAGGAAGACGGTGATGGTGGCAGGAGAAATGCCAGCAGCTGGTTTGGAGGGGGGGAGAAGGGATCCTGCAAAAGCAGGAGCCGCCCCCTCTCCACCAGCTCCCGACTGCTCCCGGATCCCCACGTTTCCTGTCCTCCAGATAATTACTCCTTTTGCTTTGAGAGAACATGAAGAACTGCAATTAGGAGACAACATGCAAAATCAGCCACAAGGGCCCAGCTGGCTCCCGAGGACGGTGCTTTGGGTGGTCATGGCCAACCAAATCCCCCTTCTGGGCAGCAGCAGAGGCTGTTTCAGCACAAAACCTACCCCAGCCCAAAAAACTTGAGCTGATAAGACAGGCAGGATGTTCCCAAAGGTGAAACATTAGCATCTTCCCCCTCTGGTGTGGCCCATGCCCTGGCACATACCAAATGCTGTGCCTTGTGATGGCAGCCCTGGCAGGGAGCAGGGCAGAGAGTGGGGTGCAGGAGCATAAGGTTGGGGGGAACATCCCCATCACTCCTTTCCTGCACAGCCCTTGGGAGTTGGAGCAGGTTCCTGGCTGGGGCTGCCTCCTCCCTGCCCTCTGCAGTTTTGGCAGAGGGCTGCCAAGCCTGGCCAGCAGGCAGGCTTTGCCACAGGGCAGGCTCCATCCAAGGCTGTCACGGCCCCGATCCAGCCACCCTGCAGCCCCATGGCGCCAGGAAGGCTGTTGGCTTTGTGCTCTGAGCCCAGATGCGTCACTTATCTCTCCCCTCTCTTGCCCTGATGCATTTCTTCCTCTCTCTCCTTTCACAGCCACCTCATGGGACTCTTATCTCAAGCCCCAAATCACCCTTTCCAAGGCAAACTCAGCAGCATCCTTCACAATCCTGTTTCCAGGGGCTTGTGCACAACAGGAGGGGCACAAACGATAACCTGGCAGCCAAACCCTTTCGCCTGACATCTTTGTGCCACATGGATGTCCTCAAACTCCTTCCAGCCACCAAGGTGGGAGGGTTAATTCCGGGGGTGCTGCTCTGGGAACAGAGGTTGCACTTGACAGCTACAAGTGGGTTTGTGAAGGATAAGGAAAAAGTAAGTGAGGTGCAGAGCCCAGGGCTGGGCTGGGAGCTGTGGGCTGGGGTGGGATGGGATGGGATGCACAGCCTCTGCTAGTGCTGCCCCAAACCCACATATTTGTGAGCATGAGCAGAGTGGGAATAACACAGCTGGCTACTCAATTAATCCTGCAGCACCAAGCAGTTCCCGGTAGCTATTCCAGGTGCCAGATGAGGTGCAGGGAGCAAAGCACTGCACTCCCTGCTTGCTCAAATGCTGTCCCCACTGCCAAGCGAGCCTCGTGCATCCAAGCAGCCTTGGCCAGAGGTGGTGGATCCCCAGGTCTTGCAGAGCACTTGTTGGTGGAGGAGAAATCAATGCCCACTCGGGTTCCTGCCGCGTGGCTTCTCCATCCACCCTGTCCCGCAGCAGGAGTGACGTGCACTGCGGTCCCGGCCGCGTGTCTCGGCAGCATGGAGCAGGTCTGCCTGATGGAACAGCGTGGGGAGGCTGTGACAAACCCTGCTGTCTGCAATGGCATTGCCCCAAACGAGGGGCTCTACCGGACCGAGAGCGGCGTGGTGTGTTTGAGAACACACACAGCTCATCGCGCCAAGGAGTGACTGTGCAGGGTAACAGCGATTCCTTGGGTTCCGAGGGGAGGGGGTTCTGTCTGCTCATCTGCCCCCGTGCCCAGTTTATGAGCCTGTTAGCGAGTTTTAAACAAAAAAATTTGCAAAAGGAATAAAAAAGGACCTCGGAGATCCCCCATCCTCTGGAGCACGTGGACAGCAGTGCCTCTGCAAAAGAAAGGTTCAAAGCCCCCTCAGTGGGGCAAAGCTGGAGCAGGAGCTCAGCAGGTCAGCAGGGAAACAGGCCCACAGATTTCCAGTGTTCCCATAGCTCTGTGTGCACACACACACACACGTGTTCATGTGGATGTGCATGCCAGCATGCGTGTATTCTTGTGTGCATCCATGTCCACGAACATCCATGCATGTGCACACACGTTTCCAGCCCTCTGCATCCACAGGGATAATGTTGTGTCCAGATGGAAGAAGCCCATTTGGAGACATGACTCCCTGGGAATTTGCCTGTTTCAACAGCAGACTGAAAATCCCATGTTTTCCTGTCTTCATATCCAGTCTGCCTCTTGGGAACAGTCCCTGTCCCACACCTTGTCCCAAAGCACACTCACAAACCGGCACTGTGGTCAGTGGGGGCTCAGCACCTGGGGTGCCCAGATCCAGCCTGGTTCAGCCTTTCCTGGCTCAGAGGAGCTGCTTTCTGCCCCTGAAATAGCAACTGGGATGATGCTCTCAGCAGCTGGGGATGATGATGCAAAATACTCGTTATCCAGCAGGAACAATTAGACTTATGGCAATTATCTCTGCACTTGCTGGGAGATGCCGGAACGGGCCGGCTGGCAGCCAGATCCCAGTGTAATCCCTTGGTGGGAGATACACAGTGCCCAGCATTGCCAGGAGCTGCCTTTGCCATGCACGGTAGTGGGAGGATCCCAAGAGCTTCCTGCAGTGCCAGGAGGGTCAGTTTTGAAGGGGAGTGAAGGCAAGGAGAGGTGAGTGTTTACCTGAAAGCCAAATGTCCCTCTCTAATGATATTTTTTTGCATTTGGATCAGTGGTGAATGGGCTGAGCCATGATGGGGTTAGAGTATGGTCTCAGGAACTGAATTGCTTTTTGTGATTGATTCTCCAGCCTCCCTCTCTGCCAGATGCCCTCGTGGCAGAAGCCAGGATAGGTTCAGCTTATCTGCAAGGTAGAAATGGGCAAAAGATGGCTCCAGGCTGGGTCAAGCCATGGGCACCCGATGGTCACTGAGCTGGGCAGTGGCTGCTGAGCTGAGCTTTAGGGCATATTCATTTGGGGGAAAACGTCAGGCTTCTGGCTTAGAAATGCCTGTGGGGTAAAGGCAGGAAGGACAAGCTCACTCATTTGTCAAGTCAGAACAACGAGGAGGATTTTGCTTTTCCCCCTTGACATTGTTTGAAAACTTTATTTTGATTCCTCTGCAGCTGCTCGGGGCCAAAACCCCAAACCAGTCCCATCCCAATAAACAACAACTCCTTGGATAAATTAGTGTGGAGCCAGGATGGGGAGAAAGCTTTTAGGCAGGATGGGACATGGCTGAGCATGAGATCGTTAGCCCAAGGAGTGCCCAGAAGGAAGGGAGTGGAGCTGGAGCAATTCGGGAAGCCTGCTCTAGGAAACCTTAGGCATTTTTCCAATGAAAACTTTATCTGAGGCAAGAATGTCACCACATCCTGGCCTTGTTTGTGCTGCAAGAGCCAGCAAAATTCCCGGGAAAGTTTAGCTACCTGGCCATCAAAACCTCTCTGATATGCTTTGTTTATTAGCAGCTAAACATTAAGCCCTGGGCAAACAGGGATCCTTGGCGCCAGGGACACGTGACCATGACAAGCCACCCGCGGATGCCACCCCTAAAAAACAGTGGGAGCTGCTGGGGTGGCTGAGGAGAGGGACAGGCTGCTCCAGGTGGAGGGATGGCAGCATCCTGGGGGTGCCCAGGGCCCAGGGAGCCCAGGTCAGGAGGAGGAAGGCTCACCAAAACACTGCTCTCTCCATGGCCCTGCAGAGATGCACCATGCCCAGGTCAGGAGAAGGATTAAATGGCTTCTCACTGGAGCTGGATGGAGACTTGTCCATCTCCCAGATTTGCAGGAGAGATATGTCTTCCACGGCACCAGCGCTGTCCCAGAAACCCACTGCTCTGCATGTAAAACTATTCTTCAAGGACACCTGACTGATCTTGCAAAGCCCATGTATAATTTGTCTATTTTCAGTAATTAGGCCAATTATAGAGAAATGGTGTTTGCAATTCAAGTGAAGGACAGCCTAAAATCTTAACCCGATTCTTTTTCAGTGATGCCAAAACAAAGTCCAAACAAAGCTGTTTTCCTCTCCCCCTGTGTTAACTAACCCGAGAGAAACATTTTGAAGTGCTCCAACATCAGGTAATGCCTTTTCCTGCCGCACTTGAAGGGACTCTGACAAACACACAAACAAAGCCTGACCCACTTTAGGGTCAGAATAAGAACAACTCCAGGAAAGGGCCTGGGATTTCATTAATGTCCTTACTGCAACCCCATTAGTATTTGCTACGTGCATCCAGGTAAATTTATCTTGACAAGTCTGTCCTCTGTGACACCCACACTGTGTCCATGTGTGGGGCAGTGCTGCCTTGGAACCCATGGACATATGAGCACAGGGGTGCACGAGCTCAGGGATGCACCCAGGGATGCACAAACACAGGGATGCACACACACACAAGGATGCTCTCAGGGATGCATACTCATGCAGGAATGCACACAGACACAGGGATGAATGTGCACAGGCATGCACACATATGTGCTGTCCCACCCCATCACCTTCCCAACAGGCTGTCTGTGCATTCAGAAAGTCAGGAGAGAAATCCTTGCCTGGGCTGAGCCCTGGGCGCTGGTGCAGGCACTTGCAGCTTTGCTTCAAGGCCACAACTGCATACTGAGAGTGAAACTCCTGCTGCCTCATGTGTTTGGCTGCACGTGTTCGGTGCCTCGCTCATTATTTGTAAATAATGGCAGGGACGTTGCTGACTCACCACATCGCAGACAGAGCCAGCAGGGATCCAGGGCTGCTTTTGCCCAGTAGTAACAAGGGCACTTCCCTCTGCAGGCTTAGGTTTCCTCAGGGACACCCCAAATTCACACTCCAAGTTCCTGTCTTGCTCCTGCGAGGTGACTTTTGCCCCTTTGCACTGGGTGGAAAACAGCTTGGAGTGTTCAAGCCTGACTGTGGGACGATCTGGTGGGACCCTGCAGGGACTGGTGGCTCCCAGGACCCACCACCCTGGGATGTTCCATGGGCACAGCGCTGCCCAAAGGAGACGGTGAGCTCCAGAGCCACCTGCACCTGGAGGTGGGCCAGGCTGTGGCTGATCCATCTGCGTGTTTTCCTGGATCCAGGATTCTGCGTAGCTGACCTTGCGCAAGAAGCCCTTGGTGCTCCCTTCGCCCACGCCGTGGCTGGGGTGCCTCCCTCGGGGTGGCACAGGGACAACCTCTGTGTTTGCTAAGCTGTGGGATGGGGTCACTGACCATCATGAGATCACTGAACACTCACCTCCCGAGGCTCGGAGCACTGAAGCACTGCCCTTACTGGCCAGGCCAATGCCCTGCAGTGACACTCAACCTGGTGCTACAGGCAGCCTGGCCAAGCCTCATGTGACACCTCTTGCCCCAGGCTCTGTCCTGTATGCCGGGCTCTCCTCGAGGATGGCACCTCCTGGGCCATGGGATGATGGCCCTCCTCCGATGGCACCTCCTGGGCCATGGGATGATGGCCCTCCTCCGACGGCAGTCCAGTTTCCCCAGTAGCCAGTGGCTTTGCCAAAGCCTGATGAGCTCCAGGAGGCACTGGGGTGCTGTAGATGTGCTTGGTGCTGCTTGTTCACACCAACTGAATCTTAAACCCTGCTGGCACCAGGGGCACCAGCAGCTCTGGGAGGACGTGGCAGTGCAAGGCTGCGTGTCTGGGGCAGCCAGACCTTCAGGGCCTAAATCTCTCTAGCTAAAACATGGTGTCAAAGGATGAAACTTGGCTTATGGCCCCCCATTCTCATTAGCGCCTCCCTGAGAATCCTGGGACACTAGGGCCATGAAATGGTCCCTGAATGACACCAGGAGCAAAGACAAGGTAGAGCCCAAGACTGAATTCCCAACTTGTCAAAATTAGGGGAACTTGGCCAGGAACCTGAGAAGGTTCCTGCAGGATCACAGCCACGGCCTAACAAAAGTCCAATGCTTCTGTGCCTTGACTGCAGCCAAGGGCTGCAGCTGTAACTCCTCTTCCCTATCACCCCATCCCAGGTGGTCACAACACAGACGACACCTCCTCAGCTGAGCAATACAGACTTATCCCACCACAGCAGCTTAGCAAGACTTAAATAGAAAATTCAGGCTGATGATGCAGGGCAGGAGCAGGAGGAAGAGATAAAGTTCAACTGGTGATAGCCACATAGTAAAAAATGATAACAGAGCTGGTGGCAACAGCACAACAAGCTCCAGATGGTCCGGCATTGAGAAGCGGAGCCCAGTGAAATGCCAGACCATCAATATAAAAACATCAAGTCATTGTAAGGAAATAGTGAAAGGCACAGAATCACCTGGTGGTAAATCCCTCAAAAGTTCCCTCTGGAAGCAAACAAGAGGTACAATCTGTACAGAAATTTAAAAAAAAAAAAAAAAAAAAAGATTAACATTGGTATCGTAAAGAAACGGGAAAAAACAAAAGAGGCTCTGGATACGGATTATTTGATCAGCTGTTTTTTAGGATAATGGGTTAATGAAATGTCTGGGCAAGCAATGAGTGTACACAGGAGATCAGATGGTTTGGAAACATTCGCACATTTCAGAAACTGCCTGTCCAGAAAGTGAATTGTACAGAGAGCCACAATTAAATCGAGGAACAGGTCGATCATTTGCACTTCAGGTTTATTACCAAATCCAGGGGGAAATTATTCTTTTCATTCACCACTAAGCATCTTTGTTCGTGCTTTAGCGGCCTCACAGGGAGTTTTCACAGGTTGCTCATTCAAACCCTTATGCTGAGGAACTGACAGCGGGTGAAAAAATCCAGAATGAAAATTAGGGAGAACTGCAGCCCACCACCAGCTCCTCCTGAGAACAGGGGATAGGCAGACACAGCCCTCCTGTGGAGACCCTGACAGGACTGCAAAGGGGTGTGGAAGACCATATTGGTGGTGATATCTATCAGGAATTGCATTACAAGGACATAACCCAGGTCATTGAAATCACCCCTGAGGGACAAGGGTCTCATAGCTTGGAGCTCCACAAGGACAGGTGAAAATTTAGGCACAGCAACACTGCTGCTCACCTGAGGTCAACACTGTCTGCACAATCAGACCACCAAAATTCTTCTCTTCCCTGCCAGCTGGGTCTCACCTTTTCCAAAGCTGTCACTGGGGATATGGACACCATCACCATATAGACCACAGTTCTACTGTCCCCTTGTACAGGTTGACACTCAAATGGTGACAACAGTCTCACCTGATCAATTAACCAGCAGCTCCAGCGATGGAGGAGTCTGTCAAACCAAAACACACCTGCAAAACACTTTTGCTCTCCCCTGGACTTGCCATGAGACATCACAAGCCCCAAAGGACCGAGGCGGGTCACCAAGGGGAGCTGGAGGAGCTGTTCCCACAATAAAGGGAAGGCGAGAGGCAGGGACAGGGAGAAATGCCAGCTAGATAAAGCTGTGTGTTCCAGCTGCTGTGGGAACATAAGACCCAAAATGAGAAAGGAATGGCACAAAGAAATACTGACTGACAGCGCTTTAGGTACGGCTGAATGGTATCTGCATGTTGTCACCTGCTCCAAAGACTGCCTGACTCACCCATCAGAGGCAGGCATCCAGCAGCCCAGCAATTATTGCTGCCCTCCTCCAGAAAGCCAAGGGGAAAATTAAAACCAGCACAGTGCCGAGGGAACTGTCCCCCACGGAGCCTGAATCAAATCTTGCTTTAGAAACAGCCCTTAAAAAGAGACAGAAATGAACCTCTGGGCTCAGCCCCATGTGAAGGACACAGCATCCTGTGCCTCCTGCTTGGCTCAGTCAAGGGCCATAAATACCACCAGCCTTCCCGCAGGGATCTGCTCAGCGGAACCTGGGCTCCCCCAGGCTCCTTCACACATTCCAGCATCCGCTCCCAAAACAGGATCTATTCCTGACAGCAGGAACAAAGTGAGCGATTGCATCTGCTATATTTAGAGCAAACAGTCAACACTCCGTGTTTAAATGGTTACTAGCATTCTCATTAGATGTATAAATAGCCTCTGTTTGCTTTTCAAAAGAAATTGGTTTAAAAGATAAAATTGCCTTGCCAGACCTCCTCAGCCTATAACTGTTGAGCAGGGGGGCCTATTTCAAATGAAAAATTAAATTATGCGTTTTCTCTAAACCAAACCAGGAATAAAAGCTCACGACTGGGGCTGGTATTATCAGTGCTGCCATGTTTTATGTAGATACAGGGGTTTAAACAGTGGCAGCACTTTAAACTGCAGCAAACTCAGGCTGTTTGGTGCAGAGGGGCATCACCCTCCCTCTGCCAGCCTTGACCACTCAGCATCCCGACCTCCCTCTTCCACCCACACATCAGTCTTGCCAGAGCCCCACTTCTTCATAGAATCGCATAATGGTTTGGGTTGGAAGGACCTTAAAGTCCATCTCGTTCCAACACCCTGCCATGGGCAGGGACACCTTCCACTAGACCAGGTTGCTCTGCTTTGTCCCTCGGGCAGGAAGCCTGGTCCCAAGTAAGCATCCATCCTTAAGGCATCACAAGGACCACATCCCTGTCATCCAGCCCCCATTGCATTAAAATCAAACTAAGGACACCGACTAATGAAAAATCATGACAGAAATGTGGGCTGTAAGAGACCAAAATGCTGCTGTGGGTATTAACACAGAATAATGTAATTTTCCCCTAGGATTTGGTTCCAAAGGCAGGGAAGTATACAGGCTTGGGACACCTATCCGAGTGTGCTGAGGGGCTGTTAGTCATGGCCAGGGCGGCACTGGATGGTTTGTGGGCCCCCTGGATGGTTCCTGTGATCCCTGGATTGTTGCTGGGACACCTCGATAGTTCCTGGGATCCCTAGGTAGTTCCTAGGACCCCTCCTCCTTGCCCTGCCCTCGGGGTGCGAGACCCCCGTGCTCTCTCCCTCCTCCCATCTCCTACTCCTGTGTGAGGTTTGGATGGGAGGTGGGATGACTGGGGGGGGCACAGGGAGGATCACTGGGGGGGGCACAGGAGGGGATTGCTGGGAAGAATGCAGGGGGGGATCAGTGGGAGGATGCAGGGGGGTTCACTTCGGAGCACAGGAGGGGATCACTGGGTGGGTGCAGGAGGGATCCTTGGGGGTGCACAGGGGCGATGGTTGGGGGAGCACAAGAGGGAATAACTGTGGCTGTATGGGGGAGATCCTTGGAGGTCGCAAGGGGTGATCACTTGGGGGGGCACAGGCGGGAATTGCTGGGGGGGTGTGGGGGAGATCCTTGGCGGCCGCATGGTGGATCACTGTGGGGTGCAGGGGGGACCACTTGGGGTGCAGGGGGGACCACTTGGGGTGCAGGGGGGATCACTTGGGATGCAGGGGAGATCACAGTGGGGTGCAGCAGGGATCACTTGGGGTGCAGCGGGGATCACTTGGGGTGCAGAGGATATCACAGTGGGGTGCAGGGGGGATCACTTGGGGGCCGCACGGTGGATCATTGTGGGGTGCAGCGGGGATCACTTGGGGTGCAGGGGATATCACAGTGGGGTGCAGGGGAGATCCTTGGGGGCCGCACGGTGGATCACTGTGGGGTGCAGAGGGGATCACTGTGAGGTGCAGAGGGCAATCACTGTGGGGTGCAGAGGGGGGAACCACTGGAGCGGGGCGCACAGCCACGACCCCCATGCCCACCCCCGGGCCCTGCTCAGCCGCGGCCCGTGAGGGCCGTGAGGGCGGAGCCGCGCCCGCCCCGCCCCGCTCCGTCACTGCCGGTCGGCCCGGCGGGGCCGCCATGGCGTCGGGGGGTCCCGCCCGCGCCGCCGAGGAGCCGCCGCCGCCCGAGCCCCCCGCCGAGCAGAAGCCGCCGCCGCTGCCGCCCGCGCAGGAGGAGTTCTCCTTCCTGCCCCTCGTCCACGACATCATCAAATGGTAACGGCGGGCACGGCCACCGGGACCCCCTCCCGCGCCGCCGGGACCGGCCCCCGCCCCGCCGGGCACCGCGTGCTGGCACCGCAGCCCTGCCCCGGCCACCCCCCTCCGACGGTGCTGCTGACACCAGAGCCCTCGGGGAGACTGGGGGGAACAGGGCTAAGGGCCTGCCCCCATCAGTGATGCTCTCCCAGCCACAGCATCCTTAGTGATGCACCGGGCAGGGAACAGGGTTATGGGGTTTCCCCTTTAATGATGCTTTTCATCCTTAGTATCCTCAGGGACGCCCCGAACAGGGAGCAGGGCAATGGGGTCCCCCCTGCAATGATGCTATCCAAGCCCCGGTATACCCAGGATGCTCTGTATGAGGAGCAGGGTTAAGGGATTCCCCTTCAAATGATGCTTTCCTACCTCTAGCATCCTCAGGCTGCCCTGGATGGGGAGCGAGGCAGCGAGAGACCCCTTTTAATGATGTTTTTCCACCCTCAGCATCCTCACGGTGCCCCAGACAGGGAGTTGGGCAATGGGATCCCCCTCAAATGATATTCTCCAGCCCTCAGCATCTCTGCAGTGCCTTGGATAAGGAGCAGGACAGCGAGATCCTCCTTTTAATTATGTTCTCCAACATCCTCATGATTCCCTGGATGGGTAGCAGGGCAGCATGGTCACTCCTCTAGTGATGCTTTCCAACCTCCCAGAATCAACTTTGCCCTTTTTCTTCCGTCTGGATTTCCTGGGAAGAGTATCTGAAGGAGCTGGCACAGCCCCAAGTGCATTTCTGCTCAGAGTTGTGCCAGTACCTGGGTGGTGTCAGGGTCACCTGGGCAGTTCAGGTGCTCCCATGGCCCAGGTACTGCCCCACCACCAACACCCCGGGGCAGGAGCGTTGTATGACCACGGGGTCATTGCTCCAGAGAACTGAACCGTTTGGCTGATAACAGGCTCAGAAAGTACAGGCAGTGCGTCAGGAACGCAGCCCATTTCTGGGGAGTTGTAAAAAGGAGGATGTCTTCTGCAGCAAGACAGGTTATGTTGTTCTCTTCCCAGCTCAAGATAAGCACCTTTCAGGTACAAGGGTATTGAGAACTGACGTGTTTCTGGCCCAGGATAACTCCTCCAGAGATGCTTGCCTGAGTTCCCAGGAAGGGAATGGCTCTGTCATGGAAATCCATCCAGGCCAGCTCCGTGCCCTCACCTGGGCACACTGCAGGGTGAGGCAGTGGGCGTGGGTAGTATGAGTTCCCTTGTTTCTGGCTATGGGCCTGGCTGCCCTTTCCCTGTGCACATACTGGGGAGCCGAGGCTGGTTTGTGTCCTGCTGATGTTTCACTTGAATCAAGCATATCTGAAAGGTGAGAGACGTTCACCCTTAATGGCTCCGCAGCCTGAGCCATGGGAAGGAAAGAAGGAAGGAAAGACTGACACCCCTGACACACTGGTCCAGAACAGGCACAAAAACACAAACCCTCTGATTTCCCTCAGTTTTCCCGTTGTGCTTGGGGTGGGCAATCAAGTTGCCCCTGACCTTGATTCTCCCTGATCTGTGCCAGAAGTGAGGCTAAATCCACTGCCAGGTGTTTGTACCTCAGCAAAGCGGGCAGTAGCCGTGGGCTGAGGCCTCCCAGATTCTGATATGTCACCGAGCAGGTCATAGTGACTCATAGATCACAGTCCCAGGGATATCTTGTGCCCTATCCCACCGAGCCACCCACTCCCGTTACCCAGTTTCCTCGCCCGGCCTCGCACGCGGCACTTCCCGGGCGGCTCGGGCAGACGTAGGTTCTGAACTGGTGCCGCAGATGGGCAGGACCACAGAGGCAAGTGGTGGGATGTTTTGCCTCATGTCCCTGACAGATGGCAAACGTATTGTCCTCTAACACTGCCGCGAGTCGCAGAGCCCAGCCCTGCTGTTCTGACACTGACTCAGCCGTGAAGACACATCTCCAAGGTGACTCTGTGCTCGGGAGCGAGGATGTGTCGCGTAAATTTGCTTACATTCAAGGACGTGCTCTTTCCTGTTGGTTGGGCCCGGAGAAAGTTTTCCTAAACAGGGCTTGCTGGTATTTTCAGCCTTGTACAGTCCAATGGCATCACTGCTGAGGTCCCAGTGTGTGGCTCCACCGGTGGTGGGTTGTGCTGGTGTAGTGAAGAACACTTGTGCCCTGAGGCAGGTCTTATGCCCAGTCAGTCAGCACAGGCTGTCGTTGGATGTTGCATTGGATCCTATATTAGTGCAGGCAGCTCAGTCTCTTCCCACACCTCCTTGCTCCCACCTTGCTCCCATGTCCCCAAACAGGGAGTCGCTTCAGTAGCTTGATCCAACAGAAAAACCACCCATGAGGAGAAAAAGCCACCAAGCCTGAAATATTTATCCCCTTGGATCTGCCAGCCAACAGACAGCTGTCAGTTCTCTCTGCGTGGGGAAGGGAATGAGACCTGGGGAGCCCTGAAGCAGGGAGGACATCTCTGTCAAAGCCAGACTGCAGCTCTGTTGGATTAAAGGCAGTGTCACCCCATCCTTCTCCAGATGTGCCATGGGGTTGGTTGTGTGTGTGCCTGTATTTTTCCACTGCTGACCTGACCGTGAGTGCCTGTATAATGGGGAGACATTATAGTACCAGCTGCAGTTTTATTTAGAAGGGAATAATGAATATTTTGTTCCAATAGGCCTTTGAAACAAGCAGCGGCCATCTGGTTAAAAGTTTTGCTTTCAGCCATGTCACGATTCCCCAAAGTTATAATCGAGTACCTCTCTGCTCTGGTCATGCCAAACAGATTTATTTTTAGGTCTGTCTATTGAACAGGCTCCCAGTTTTTCAAAGACCATTAGAATCCCGCTCTCCCTATTAACAGGCGCCCTGGAAGCAGAGACTGGCTTTTGCCTGGAATTGGTAAAGCTTCTCGCTGGTGCTAACAAAGCTGAGTCAGATACTAATGAGGGTTCAAGGGCAGACACTGCCTCAGACAACACTGAGCCTTGAAAAGCACAGAGCTGGCTGCAGAACCAATTCTGCTGCTCTTAAAAAAAATAAAAAACACAACCCAAAAAACCCCCACCGCTTCTCTTTTATTAGTTATACATCCCCAGAGAGTCCTTTTAAAGCTCCAAAGTACAATTTTCTCTGCCTTCGGACACTCTCTGATGCTTTGGGGAACAGTTTCTATTTTCTGCTGTCAAGCATTGATTTTTTTTTGTATTACAGCCGCAACAGGTCACGGGTGAGACCGAGATCGTTTTTCCAGGTGCCTACACAGAACACACATACAGTCTTACCTTCCCCAAAGAGAGGTACTGGAGTTCAGAGGGAGAATTTAGCCTGCCCCAGGGTAGTGTTTGAAATCTGCAGACCAGCCCCTAACCCGGCTGATGCATCCTGAGGTGACTGGATTGTGTGCTGGAAATTAGCAGGAAAACAGTTTGCCCCTAAGTTACCCAGTCTGTATATCTGTGTCCATTTTATTGGGATAGGTGGATCAGGTGTGTGTAGCTAGATACCAAGAGCAAGTTTCCCAGTGAAATCCAGTTTAAACCCTGGTTGTGTGGGAAATTAGTGTTTCCAGTAGGAGAATTCAACAATGTCTCAATTTTCTCTCCTGCAGCATGGACAAGGACAGCCAGGATGTTCACCAGGTACTGAATGAACTCAAGAACAAGTTCCAGGAGATGAGGAAGCTGATCAGCTCCATGCCTGGCATTGGTGTGAGCCCAGAGCAGCAGCAGCAGCAGCTGCAGAACCTGCGGGAGCAGGTCCGGACCAAAAACGAGCTGCTACAGAAGTACAAGAGCCTTTGCATGTTCGAAATCCCCAAGGAGTAGGATGGGCACAGCTCCAGTCCTGGGGCCTGAGATACCTCCTCTCCAGGCTGAACAGGGTGGCAGGAGTTTACTTTTCTTTCCTTGTGGTTTTCTGGTTACGTTGCTGTGGAATTGTGCCTGTGTGGGCCATTGAACCACAGGTGAGTGACACTGAACAGAACACCGAGTGCCTCACCTGGGGTGATTGCAGCGGCTCGTTCCCTTTGATCTGCTGCAGGACTGTGCATTTATGTATCCATCTCCTGTTTTCTCTCGGGGTGGGGTTCTTCTTTTTTATGTTCAAACCAGAAGGAGACATTATGTTTTCTCCTCGCTAAGGGTCAAAGTACCTGCTGGTTAATTTCAAGAAGAGAATGGAGGCATTTTCTGCACTGTTTTTTACTTAAAAATGGCCAAACAGCAAAAGGGAACATAAGAAGGAAACGTGAGCTGCTTGGCCCTGCTCCTGGAAAGTGACTCTGGAACACTTTCCATTTTCTGTTTGTTGAAAGAGGAGTGATTACTTTCAATTACTTCTGTATCTCTCTTTCTAAACAATTGATGGTTGTCTTTGAGATGAGTCAAGTAAAGATTTATGAATTCCAAGCTGCCCCTCTTGTGTGTTCACTGGGTGGATGTGGGCTGAGCAGGGGCAGGATGTTGGCAGCACAGAGGGCGTGTGTAGCCTGGGCCCAGCTCCAATGTCTTTTCCTGTGAAAACAGAGGAAGGACAGGAGTCAAAACAAAGGACATAAATGATAAGAGCTTTTGGTTATTCCATACTAAAGTCAGGCCTCACAGGACAGGTCTGTTCCACACCCAAAGTGCTCCAGGGGCTTCCCACAACCACAAGCATTTGATCAGCTTGAACAGATAGTTCTGGTTGTTGGGAGCTGGGATTGTTGCACCCCACCTGTAGTTCAGAGATTTACTCTGTCCCCACTGGAATACTGTACTAGTACTTTCCTTGGGAAGGTGCCAATGTGTAAACTCTGAGTAAAGCAGAACACCACGATAAACAAAGCACAATGTACACGTTATTTATTGCTGAAATTGCCTTTCCACCAACCAATAGCCTGTCCCAGCTCAATAAATTCCTGTGTATCATGCTTGGACGATGTTTTCCATTCTTCTGCCAGTCGCTGTTCCTGTGAAATCAGGCATTCACAGAGCTGGAAGAAACAACCTGTTGCCAAAGAACTGTCTGGCACTCGGTGCAGGAACAAGTTAACTCTGTCAACCTGAATCCAAGTTTCAAGCGAAACTGAGGCGGTTTGCTTTGCAGTCTCACTCCCCCACCTTAGTTTTATGACTTCAGTATGATTTTCCTGCCATTAATATGTATTAAACACAGATTTGTGCTGCTGTGTGAGGGGGGAACGGGGCCTGAAAATGAACTGGAACAGAAACTGGAGCCGGGAAGAGCTCTTCCCCTTTCCCTTTCACTTCTAGCAATGATTACTGCGACTTGTTATTGGGAAGAGATTAAAAACCATCAGATTCAGAGGTGACCTTTTGAGCAAAGTGCTTCCTTTACTCATATTGCAAAATAAAAACAATATCCCAGCCGGGGTGCCAATGAATCACTCTGTGTTGACATCATTAAATGTGGTTAGTTCATCGGGAAAGAGCACGAAGCACAATCAGCTCTTTGTAACGAGGTGATGTCAGTTTGCTGGGTGACTGCTGGGAATGACATGCCAGTGCCCGGCATGTCGTGGGGCTGGCAGGATCCTCACTGGTGAAGTGAGGAAAGAGTCCTGGCTCAGTGACCCGTTGGAGTGAGTAACTCCCTGCATGGCCCCTCGTTACCCCGTGTGGCAAGAAACCGGCGGCTTGCAGAGGCGGGAACCTTTGCACTGGGAGTCTGGAGAAAATGGGGCAATAAAGGGATTGAGTGAGAGGCCGGTTTTGGTACCTCAGGTCTTTTGTTTGACATGTTTTGCTATGGGACAGAGTGAGGAAGCAAAGGCAAAACCCACAAGTGTCGTTTTTAAAAAGATTTTATTAATTTGTAGAAAAAATAAAACATCAAGTTTCACCCACGTAGAAACACTTGAAGATTTTTTTTTTTGTTCATGTCAGTTACATACAATACCTACATAAAGTGCCTATTTTATTTTGAAAAACCCTTCCCGCTCCCCCCCACCCTCCCCAAATCTTGCAAATCAAACAAGACAAATGTAAACAAGAGTCAGTTTTTTGGTCCATTGGGGCTGTAACTCTGCAATGTCTTTGCAACACCTTAGGAGTGTCTTCTGCATGTGGTTTGCAGACACAGATGAACACACAACACAGAGCCAGAGTCCGTGCACAGCTTCTCAAGTTGAAAAAAAAAACAACAAAACCCAACCCCAAAGCCCCAGGCAGGTGCTGGCAGGCCCTGCCCTCCCTTCTGAGTGCAGTGCCCGAGGCTGGGTGGTTTGGGAGGGAAAGAAACATCAAGGTCTGTGCCCTCCACATGCATCCTTCCACCTGGCCAACAGCAGTTCACCCTTTCCCTGTCTCTCTGCCCAGAGGAGGAGGCTGTTCCCAGTGACAGCCCCCTCCTGCCCTCCAAAGCCTCCCCCTTTGCATCCCTCGCTCCCAAAATGCACCCCCAGGGGAGAGAGGTGATGAAAGCGGGAGGAGGGAGGCTGGGGGAGAGGCAACCTCCTCTCTGCCCGGGTGGGCGCCTGCCCACCCTCCTGCCTGCCCAAAGTCAATTCGGAAACGAGCATCTTTCCCCTCTCCTTTCCTTCTTTCCTTCCTTCCTTCCTGTCAGGAGCAGAGGTTCCTAGCTGATCACACAACGATCCTTCTCCTTGCTGTGCCCGCCGCCGATGGCTTTCTCCCGGATGTACATGAGGTCGCTGTGGACGCTGGGTCGCCGGGCGAAGGGGGCCACGATGCCGTACGCCTCCTCTGTGCCTCCCCGGCCCCCCTCTTTCAGCAGCTTTTTGCCTTTCAGAGCCTTCTTATGCAGGATGTCACAGTACTGGACCGAGACCTTGCGGTGCAGGTCGGGGCTCATCTCGCTGGGCAGCTTGGCCATGGCGAAGAGCGCCTGGAACATCTGGTCCAGGCTGCTGTTCCTCTTGGCTGAGATCTCGAAGTAGGCGCATTTTTTGGGGTCCCCGCCCACCAGCTGCTCGATCTCCCGGGGTTGCACCTCCCGGTAAAAGTCCCGGTCGCCTTTGTTGCCGCAGATGACCAGAGGCACCTCTATGTTCTCCTTGGTTTTGTTCTTCAGGCACGACTTGGTCTCCAGGATTTGCTGCTTCAGGCGCTGAACCTCCTCGAAGGAGTCACGGTTGTCCAGGCTGAACACGAGGATGAACACGTCTCCTGGGGACAAAGAGGGAACGTGAGATGGTTGCAGGGATGGGGACACACAGAGACCCACTGCCTAAGCCATATAGAGACTCTGGGAAGGAAGGACAGGGCAGCATGTGGGTCCTCCCATCCATCAAGAAGAGCTGCCCATCCACTGAACACACAAAATCCCATCTCCCTTTTCCCAGGACTAGAAACACCTTCTGAAACTAGGCGAGAACACCTGGAATCAGGCAGAGGGACCCCCTGACAAGTACCTGTGAGGATGGAGAGGCGGCGCATGGCTGGGAAGGGGTGGTTGCCTGATGTGTCGAGGATGTCGAGCTGGTAGACCTCTCCACGGATGCTGTAGAACTTGCGGTGGAAGTCCTCGATGGTGGGGGTGTACTGCTCCTCGAAGCGGCCGGTGAGGAAGCGCGAGACGATGGCTGTCTTGCCCACCTTGGAGGAGCCCAGGATGACCATGCGGTAGCAGTTCTTGGCGGGGATGCTCAGCTCGGCCTCGCTGGGACACATCTTCTTGATCATCGCTGCCAGTTTCATTGAAGCCGGCGGAAAGTGCAGCTTGCGCCGAGAAGGAGAAAGAGGAAGAGGAGGAGGAAGGTGCTGCCTGCCTGGCTGCTCAGCCCCTCTCCCCTCGCAGGAAAGGTCGGTGTGAGCTCTGCGCGGCCGCCGCCGCGTTATATGGAGGAGGCAGCGCCCGCCCCTCGGCGCGTCACGGCCCGGGGCGGCGGCAGCTGAGTCAGCGCCCGGCCCGCGCCCGCCGCCCCCCGCCGCTGCCCGGCCGCGCTCCGGGGCTGCGCACACCGGTCCCGTTCGCACCCCCGGGGCTTGGCTGCCTGATCCCGTTCGCAGCCCCGTTGGGACTCTCGGTGCTGCACAGCCCGGCCCCATTCGCGTCCCGCTCGGGGCTCCCGGTGCTTGGCAGCCCGGTCCCGTTCGCACTCCCGGTGCTTGGCAGCCCCACTCGCACTCTTGGTGCTTCACAGCCCGGTCCCACTCGGAGCCCGGCTGGGACTCCCGGCGCTGCTCAGCCCGGCCCCGTTCGCATCCCGGTTCGCGCTCCCGGTGTTTGGCAGCCCCGTTTGCACTCCTGGTGTTGCGCAGCCCGGTCTGGGCTCCCGGTCCCGTTTGCAAACCAACTTCTTTGCATCTCAGGCGGGCCCCCGGTGCTTTGTATCCGTCCCGTTCGCAGCCCGGTGCGGGCTCCCGGCGCCCCGCAGCCGGCTCGGGGCTCCCGGGGCTCCGGGAGTGGAGTGACCGCGAGACGCACGGACCCGGGACAGGGGGTGCGGGAGGTCCCACCCTATTTCCCGCAGTGGTTTTGCTCTGGTTTACACTTGCCCGGTGCAAGCGCCCGTGAGACCGGAGAAAAGACCCCCCGTTCGGTGCTAGCTCCGGTGCGCGGGACCGGGAGCAGAGGGAAGTCTCGGTCCGGGCGCTGCAGCGCGGGCGGGGGGCTGCGCGGTGCCCCCTTGGCGGAGGTTCTTGGCACGGCGACTTTCCCTTAATCCCGATCCCGATCCCGGTCCCGATCCCGGTCCCGGGGCGCCGAGCGGTGCCGCTGCAGCGCCGGTTCCCCCCGCTAGGGGGAAGGAGAGAGCCCGGCCGGCGGCGCGTGCAGGGCAGGTACGGGGGGAGTGGGAATGGGAATGGGAATGTTCCAGTACTGGGAGAGCTGGGAATGGTCAGCCCGGAGGGGAGAAGGCTCCAGGGAGACCTTAGAGCCCCTTCCAGTGCCTAAAGAGGCTCTGAGAGAGCTGGAGAGGGTCTTTGGGACGTGGAGTGACAGGAAAAGGGGGAATGGCTTCGCACTGACAGGGCAGGGGTAGATGGGATACTGGGAAGAAATTCTCTGGAAGGGTAGTGAGGCCCTGGCACAGGTTGCTTAGAGGAGCTGTGGCAGCATCAAAGCCCAGTGTTTAAGGTCAGGTTGGATGAGTCTTGGAGCAACCTGGTCTAGTGAAAGGTGTCCCTGCCCATTGCAGGGGGGTGGAACAAGATGAGCTTTCAGATCCCTTCCAATCCAGACTATTATGTGACTCCATGATCTATTAGAAGAAACCCCAAAACTTAGCAAAAGGTGATGCTTTAATAAGGTTTGGGGTAGCAGAATTCTCACCTCCAGCACTGAAAGGGACCTCAGTGACAGCTACAACACACAAACTGGTGCAGAGTGGTGCATTTCATCAGCTCCACTTGGGATGTGGCTGGTGCTGAACTTTTCACCTCCCTCCCCTTCCACCCCGAGTGTGGTGTCACACTTGGATATTAATTTAAACACTGCTCAAAGACTTATGTAGGAATTGTGCTGGTCTGTGGGTTGGAAGAGAGCAGCAGCTTAAACATCCCTTTTCAGCCTCATCCCTGCCTGCAGGGAAACATCCTGCCTGGAGGCACAAGGGCACTTGGAGGAGAGAAAGTGGGACAGTCTCCCATGTTTAGTAATCTGTGTGTGAGACAGCAACGTAGTTTAATAGCTGAATACAAAGCCCAAATGTATCACCCCCAAATAACAAAAAGATCATTTAATTGAAGCGGTTGATGGAAAACAACGGGGGGAATAGGAAGTGCCAACCTCTGGGGGACAGACAAATCGAATCTCTTGATCAGCGTTTACTGTTGACCATACAACTATTAATAGTGTCAGGAACAGGTAAAAATAGCCTGCTCAAAGCCTGCTCCTTGGCTAACAGGAAAAAAATCCATTTATTCCTTCTAAGCAGCTCTTTGGGCAGAGCACACCACAAGGCAGATGTGCCCTGGGATCCTGTGGGCTCGGTGGGGTGGGACTGGAGCCAGGGACCCCCTGAGAGCAAGGACAGGGTGTCAGGGACCCTGGATGGGTGGAGGAGAGACGATAGCAGCCAGAATTCCCAGGGAAGAGGACGTGGGCACTGCCTGTGCCATCCCAGGGTCCAGCTCCTCACGGAGTCACGCAGAGCCCAAGCAGAGGAGCATTATATGGCATTAGGCTGAGTCCTCCCAGGCTCATCTAGAAACTCATCTCCTGGTAGGAGCAGAGCACATTTTCTTCCAGTGATTGATGATAAAGGATCCACTTTGCTGCAAGGCAAAGCCTTCCCACGGTTATGACTCTCTTAAAAATCACCACCTATTTCTGGCCTGACTGCAAATAGTCCAAGCCTTAAGAAGAGGCAGGTAAAAGAGCATTTCCCTCACGGCTGCCAGAGTTTTCCCCTGCCATTTGTGGGATGTTTTGCTCCCTGTTTGGTTTGGGAGTATACAGGCTCTTTCAGGGAGCAGTGTGGTACAGCCAGGGCCGCAGACAGGATGCTCTGTATGAACCCCAGCGGCACCCTTAAAGGAATCACCCTACAGCATTGATCAATCCCTGTTTTCTTGCTATTTCCTTCCCTATTTGCATCCTCATGGATTTACCAGCCACCTGCCAAACACCCTGTGTCCGAGAGCAAGTGGCTGAGGAAGGGAAATTCCACGAAAGTCACACAAACATCCCAGCGACAGAACATGCGGGTCCCCAGGGCCTGGCTTGGACGAACTGTGCAGAAGCAAAACAGAGCTCACGGCACCAGCCACGGCTAAAATATAGGAAGCAAAATGTTCCAGGAGGCAGGAGCAGCACCAGGGTGCCCAGCACAGGGACAGGCGAGTGGAGGATACTCGGAAAAGGACAATTACATCGGAACATGAGTTTGGTTTCCGAGTGTGCTGCAGAGCCAGGAAGGATTGTCCCCCCGGGGCCGGGCTGGCCTCAGTTCACGGACGGGTCCTGCGGGTCCAAGCGGTGAAACAGCCAAGACTGGAAGGGCTGTTTGTGCCGTTCCCACCCAGCTCACGTGGACCCTGCAACTCTCTGGGGCCACGGAGAGGAGCAAATCCCACATGAGTTCCTTATCATCACCGTTAAGGTGCTTCATGTCCCAGCAAGGGCTCATTCCTGACGCAGCAGCGTGCGGCATTCCCTGGCTCCTGAGAAAGTACACACATGGAACCAAGTCCACTCCTCAGCCCAGCTCCCCAATTCCTGCTTTTCTTCCCCAGCACGGGGACCTGTTCTTCAGACAGGGACCCTCTCCCTGGTGGGTGTGCAGCAGGCTGGCATCTGTCTCCTTATCCTGCTCCCAAAGAACCAGCGTGGGCTGTGTTTCCCAGCAGCTGCTGGTGGACAGCGGGGTCTTGTGGGACCCCAAATCCTACCCTTGCTGTTCTCCTGGGATAGGAGAAGGAGTGGATAGCCAGTGAAAGAGGGGAGCAGCTGGGTAGGGAAGGGAAGGGAGGCTTTAGCCATAGCTTTTGCCTGTCCCCCTGGGGAAAAGCATCTGATTAAATCAAGATGCAGCATCCAGGGTTGCTATTAATTCCCTATATTATTAGCTTGTCTCATTTTATTAAATCTCCTTTAAGGCTTTTCAGAAGAAGCACGTAATTCCCAACATATAATTTTTCCCAGATGAGATATGATGCAGAAGTGGGCTGCTCTGTCACTGGGGACCAGGGGGGTGGCTTTATTTGTTTCCTTCCCCCACTCCCTGCTTCTTAAGCAACACTTTTCATGTCTCTTGATTACTTTTAGCTTTTGGGATTTGATTAACAGAGAATTTGAAAAGCCTGAGACATGTCTCAAATCCCCAGCTCCTTGAGTCATTCAGACAAGGGGTGGCAAGAGCTCCCTCAGAGACGCCATCCCTGTGTCCAGCACGATGCAGCTCCGAGCCAGGAGCACCCTGGAAATCCCCTGCTCCCAGTTTCCATCCTCCATGCCATCCTCATGCCCACAGTTCACTTGGATGCAGCAGCATCCTGCCAGCATCCTGCATGGACAAAGGTGTCTGCGTGTCCTGGATGTGTTCCCAAACTCTGGCACTTTCTGCTCCTTTCCAAAGAGCAGCAGCTTCCCTGGGATTAGAGAGAAATGTCACCTGTAACTGGAGATGGGCAGAAACTGGGCTTGGAATATAAGGCACAGGGGAGAGGGAGGCTCAGTGACCCCAGCGGACACATTGCTGGATTTCAGGAAGGTTCCCATGGAAATAGTGATGGCTGCCAGGGTTGTAGGACAAAAACTAAAGCCCAAGAGGAGGCAGGGAGCCAGGCAGGCATCACTGGGCTGGAGCTGGCAGAGGGATGGGTAGTGGTAGGGAGGGCTTGGAGCCTGGAGGTGTTTTCTGTTCAGGTCCCACGTCTGCTCCTGCTGCTCCGTCTGTGGGTCCAGAGGGGCTGCGGGCACAGGGGTGGAGGTGTTGGGGGGATTGGGCTGGGCGAGGGTTGAGCTGGTGCCCAAATAGAGGACCCTCGAGGCTCCCAGCCCTGGTGCAGCAGCACAGAACCGCAGGCAGAGCCTGGCCTCGACATCTTCCCGGGGCTCTGGCAGCCCTGCGACCTCCTGCGACCCTGACTGGGAAAGGAGCCTCGCTCCGTAAACAGCTCCTCTCCGAAGACAACGCAACATGGAAAAAGCAGCACATTCCTACCATTTTTTCCTTTGAAATAGGATCCAAGGAGGATGCAGCACAGCGTGTCCAGCTCACCGGGCTGTCCCAGGGCCGCTGTTGAGCGTGAAGATTAAGGAAAACAGCCTCGTAACTTGTCCTCTGGCTCATGGCGGGAGCTCCGTGCGTAACAGCCCCCGGGGTGAGGGTGGAGGTGGGCTGGGATGGGCTGGATGGTGTCTTCTCCACACTGTCCCTGGCAGGGTGATGCCACGGGCAGGGGGACAGTGGGAATGGGGTGCTGCTGCTCTCCTGGCACTGTGGGGAATTTCAAAGCATCTCCTGGGCACCCATGAGTTGGGAACTGGCTGTATCCCAGATCCCTGGGCAGAAGCCTGCCAGCACTGCCTATGCAACTCTGCCCCGGGATCCTGGTTCTGCCCCAGACATTTGTTTGGGCTCCAGCTCTGGATGTTTCCCACTCAGAAACAGATTCCCACCTGGGAATAGTTTCCTACCAGGCTGTTCTTCCCATTGCATTTCTTTGTGACCATTTAAAGCCTATATTGTTTTCCCTATAAGCGGGGATAGAAGAGGCTGAATATTCCCCTGTAAATCTAAGTCCCATTGTGTCCCCTGTCCATCTTCTCTGGATTAAGGGATTAAGTGCCCAAACTGTTCCTGTACCACCTGTACTCCAAGCTCATCTTTGCTTTTACATCAAATCCCAACTGTGGGCACAAGAGCCGAGGTTGAGCCTCAGCACTTGGATGGGTGTGAGAGCCACCACCAGAGCCCTGAGACCCCCATTTCCTTCCCTTCCATCTTCCCAAATAGCAAAAGTGCAGCCTCAGCAAGCAGGAGCCCTGTGGGGATGGCAAACTCCCCATCCTGCCACACGTGCTGCCCCGATTGCGCCACGTGTTTATTCCTGTGGTTGTTTGCCACCACGTAAGGGCCCCTGGCTGTCCCTCCCCCGGGGCAAGGCAGCACAGCTTCACTGGGCAAAAGCAAACACAGGGTTATGGGCGGTCACAACAGAGGGAGGGGCCTTTGGGAACGTGTCCTTGGTCCTGGATGTCACCACCATCAGGGAAAGGACCACAGGATGCAGACTCCATCTCCCAAAGTGTTTCTGGATGAAGCATCCTGTGAGTTTGGAGCTGGCCCTTCATTGCTGGGATGTTTGGGTTTGTACAGGTGATCTCCTCATCCCCAAAAAATTGTTTCGTGGAAGGGAGATGCGTGTGGAGGAGCCACACAAGTGACCCTGGGGAGGAAACCTCCACGAGGGTGGGCACAGCTGCTGTGGGGGCTGTGCAGTGACACAGAGTGACCTGAGGCAGTGAAGAGCAATGACCTTGGTGATGCAGCTGTCCCTGCCAGGTAGTTGTGATTTAACTAGTTTCTCCTTTTCTGGTGTTTGCTCTGCAGAAATATCCCAAACTTCAATGGAAGCGTTATCTGTGGCGTCAGCACACAATCTCATGTGAAGCAATTCCCAAGGCTGCAAACAACCCGCCTGCCAACCTCCAGTGGGCCCAGCAAGCCCCACACTGTATTTTGAAGGCATGAAGTTATGAAAATAGCTCCATGACCCCCTTTCCAGAGACCTCATTTGGTCCTCGATGCTTCTGCAAGAGCTGGAGGGATGCACCTGCCTGTGCCAGCACAGAGCTGAGGCTGCAACCAGCTGGTCCTGGGGGTCCCACAGTGCAGGTCTCTCCTTTGGAAGCAGCAGGACTCATATTCTGACCTGGAGGCCCCAAGGTCCATCCCTGCATCAATGCAGAATATGCCCCAGCTGCAGCTGGGAAGTGGGGAAACGTCTGCGACAATACCAATGCTTCATGCTCAGCCTGAAGGTTTCATCCCCTCCTTCTGGAATCTCAAATTCTTAGAAATATTAGGTAATTGGAATCACAATTTTTTCCCTGTAACCAGCATAAACGATGGTCTGTGTTTCCCTCCTTGCAGCCCTGGGGACCAGCACGGCACCACCCAGGACTGGTCCTGGCCAGGGCCATTCCCTGCCCAAGGGAGAAAGGTGGGCTTGGGCCCCATGATATGGGCTAGAACATCACCTTCCAGCTCCTCAGATTGCTTTAGGGAAGAGAGCAGATGCCTCTAAAATATCAGACTCCAGCTTTGTGGCAGCCAGAACCAGTTCTACAAAGGCAGCGACACATTAATCCGTGCTGGCTGCTGCAGGAAGAGCTACTAAAAGCAGGGATGCATCTGGCATAACCCCAGAAAAACACTTGTGCAATGCAAAGCCAACACAGAACAGCTGGGAAGTGGGAAGGGTTGGAAATGGCAGATCAATGGGAAAGGAGTCTGTGAAGCTGGTCCCTGTGCAGCACCAAACCCCCGTGTTTTTGGGATGCTGTGGGCACAGGATGGGAAGCAGCTCCATCACTGGGATTTATGGTGACAGACGCACATTTTAAGAGGGTGATGCTGGCTGGGGAAGGGAATGGTACAACTGGGGTCCCCCCTTGGCCTTGGAGTGGGGACAGGAAAGGGCGCACAAGGTCCCCAGACGGGGAATGAGACGGCACAAATACGGCCCTCGCTGTCTTCTCATGAAGGATAATTCTTCCCGACCCAGCACGTGTCTCTCTGGTAAATACTGATTACACTTATCAACAAATCCAAGTTTATTGACATCAGAGACTTTGAGCCAGGACTGGCAACTCTGACATAAACTGTCTGAATAATGCAATGTATCCTCTCCTCACTGGTTGCTATGGGTACTGGGCTGGTTTAGCCTCTGTCTATAAACATTAACTGTGAAGGGGATGTGGAAACTTATCTAAAAATAAAATACTATGCCCAAATCTTTAAGAGGAAGGTTGTTGAGGTGGCAATAAAAAAATAAATCTATGTGTAATGGCCCTAAAATGATGAAACACAAACAAGGCGTCCGTGAGCCTGTCCAGAGGAAATGGGAGGCCGGATTGAAAAGAGACCAACACTTTTAATTCCTGCTGAGCAATGCCTGGAGGGTGAATTACAACATGCAAAAGCAAAAGGAAATGGAACCGTTTGGTGGAGGTGGCACTGGGAAGAGGAAGGACCCTCCATGGAGAGGACTTTGTGATGCTGAGATGTGGCACCACATCCCGGTGCCCGTGCGGGAGCAGCTCCTTCTCCAACGCCATTGCTGCTTGTTTGGTCATTTACAGTTTATTTCTCAAACTGTTCTGGGAATCTGTAAACACAGAGCCTGGCTCTGGAGCATCGTCTTTCTGTTCAAGGCAGGATCCAGCACTGGGCAGTTCTGGGACTTGTTGAGGCTGGTGGCAGGGGCGGAGGGGCAGATCTGTACCTGGCTGCTGCATGGTGTGGAAGGCAGAAGCAGCCCTTTCTCTCCCTCCCACCCACTGTCCCTGCAAGGCAGTGAAAAACAGCTGGAAGGCACTGGGTGCTGGGGAAAGCAGAAGGACCCTCATGTGGCCCCTAAGGAAAAAGGAGGGACCAGGTGAGTGTGGAGGATCAACAGGGGCATCAACAGGGCCAGGGGTGAGACATCTGCAGGGTGCAGACAGGGATTGACTCTTCCCCTGGGTCTTCTCCATGCTAGGGTTTCCCCACGGGACAGCTGCCATCCCTCCGCCCCCCTTGGGCAGTGGGTTGGGTCATACATTCACATCTCTGTGCTTTTCAGTCACCTTTCTCTGAGTCTTTGCAATTGTGCAGAGACACTGCAGGGCTCTCCGTGGCAGGAGACCTCTGCAAAGTGGAAACTGCAGTTCTGGATGGGGAGGTTCCCTCTTCCAAAAAAGAGAGGGTTTGTTGTTGGGTTTGCAGCATGTTTTGCTGTTGTTGAGTTTGCAGCAGTTTCCCCTCTTCCTTCCCCAGCTCTGTTTGAATCCTCAGGGGCTCCTGAACCCTCTCTGTTGCTTCATCTGAGCTTTTGTCTGCTTCCCATGGCTCTTTGGCAGCATCTTCAGATGATCTTCAGGAACAGCTGGAGCCGGTGCTTCCCCATGCTCAGAGCTCACTTGTGAAATGCCCCTCCAGTCCAGAGGGAATTGCTTTTTCCCCTGAAGATCTCCAACAATCGCTGGGGGAGTAGAGGTCAGGAGGTCCCACACTGTGTAATTCCTGTGAGAGCATCAGGAGCTGCAGTGACCCGGAGTTGGGGACAGAGACCTGGGGACAGGGACCTCCATCTCCCGTGGGCTGTGGTGAAGAGATGCCACCACGCTCGGGCTGTTCCTCTGATCACTTCCAGTGCTGCAGGGAGCTCGGTCGGCTCATTAAAGGTTTGCTGGGCTAATTAGTAGGATACATCTCAGTAGGAAAACAGGGAAATCTGACAGCGCGGGGACCAGAGAGGCACAAGGTACCTGAGACAGTGCTCTGCAAAAGGCAAAGGGACAGGAGTCCATTAGGGACCTCAGTGGTGCCACAGCATTTCCATCAGAGCGGCAGTTACGGGGCTGCCGAAACCTGAGCAGTGGTGTGAGATTGTCCCAACTCTCCAACCACCAGTGGGCAGATGCACTGGGGGTTCCAGGGTGCCACTGAACCCCAGGGAAAGGAGCCTGGCCAGGAACTTGCGCTTTTGCAGAAGCCTTTGGCCCCCAAAACAAGCCTGGGCTGAGTTTTTAGGGTGAGCCCATGGGCAGAAGTGCTCCCGGCTCAGACAAGGAGCAGTTGGAGCAGGGATGCCTGATTTCCCTAAGGGAACACGTGCCCTCTCACACCATCCCTGCCGCTCACTGGAGCACCTGCCATGGCCAATAGCTGCTTTTTTCTGCCTGATTCAGACTAAGCCTGGAGCTTCAAAGCTTCCCCGCAATTTTGCCTCGCACTGATTCTCAAGTGTATAATCAAAACAATTTGGGGGCTGCTGGTCGGGTGCCAGGAGGCGGACAAAACTGCTGCTGTGAAAAGCCTTCCTGCCTGGGTTTTTGCAGAGGTTTGAAGCTCAAAAGCCTTCAGGAGTGTGGGAAGGGCTCTGGAGGAGCCAGGGAAGGCAGGGCTGGGCAGGGGTGCTCGTAGGTGGGGGAGCCTGGCAAAGCAGCTGAAACTGCCGATCAGCAAACGTACCTGTGGCTACTTGTTCTTCGCTCCCTTCTGTTTCTGCCGGTAGATTTCCTCTGTGAAAGGCCTGTAGTTAGGAAGATGGGAATTTGGGGAGAGAGGGGACAGAGACAAAAGAGAGGGGCAAAACAAGGGAGGAAGAATTAAAATCAAGATTACTGTGCACCCAGAAACTCTGTCCTTCACTGGTTGGCACAGCCTGACTATTCCTGTGCCATGGCAATCCTCATCTCAGTCTCTCTGGATTGTGGAGCAGCTACAAGCTGCTTCCACCAAGGACCATCCCTGTGCTGCATGGGACAAGGCTCAGCACACACTCAGACTCCCCTGCGTGCAGACCTTGCCACTCTGCATCTTCTCCTCCCTTGCAAACACAACAGACCTTTCACTGCTGCAGTACAACTGCTACTTCTGGGAATTATTCCAGTCTGTTCCATTCTCTGCTGCCAGGCTATTGTGGTGCAAAATATCAGAGAAGCCCATCCAAAGAACTACAAAAGGCAAGCACTTCTTGTAGGGACTCTTCAGAGGACACAATGAGTCCTCTCACTGCCTTCCTTATTGTTCTTCTACAGACAAAATCAGGCATCCGAAAGGAAAAAAGATCTCATTTTGATAAAAACAAACAAATGCACAAATGTTCCTAGAACTCAGCAAATAGTTCCAGAGTGGAATCTGCCCATTATCAAAACAATTGAAAAACAATCCTCTGTTTTCTTTCTTCCCCTGCTGAATTAATTGGAAAAAATCATCTCTACTTGTGCAGTTCTCCGAAACCTCGGGAGTTAAAGCTGGTAGAAATAATTAGAAGCTCTCCAGTTCTGCACAGCTACTCACCCCTCATACAGCATGGCGATTGTGTAGGAAATTGCCACTACAGCTGTCAGCAAAAGGCCAGCTGGGCTGGCGTGCCTGTTTTGAAAGAGAAGGAAAAGATCAGGTAAGTACATGGGCTTATGCAAGACCTGGCTGAGAAAGTGAAATGAGACACTGGGCTCCATGAGAGCTCTCGCTCATTAAACAGAAGCAAACAAAAGGGCTGGTTTTTTTTTTTTTTGTGCTCAATGTTAACTGTCTCAGACAGATGTTACTTGGCAAAGACTCTTCCCCAGCCTATTTCGGTGACTTATTTTAAGTCTGATCCCTGCACGTCTCTGCTAGAAGAGCTTCTGCTTTGATGCTAAATCCTGAGATTATAGGGATGTTTAAGGGCTGAGCAGCTGCTGAAGTATGGCTGTGGCTCCCAGCCCGTGCTCTAAGGGAAGTGCCTGATGTCCCAGAAAGATGGGCCACCCAGGGTGCAGGGGACTCTTGGCAGAGAGAGCAGTGTATGACACCCTATAGATCAAAGTGGAGGCTGAGCCATCACAGGGA
This sequence comes from Pipra filicauda, assembly GCF_003945595.2. Taxonomy (NCBI): domain Eukaryota; kingdom Metazoa; phylum Chordata; class Aves; order Passeriformes; family Pipridae; genus Pipra; species Pipra filicauda. The sequence goes on along the minus strand of NW_024104339.1, from coordinate 447,966 downwards.
TAGGGATGGAAAGGGATGGGAAGGTCCATGTCTACCCTTTGAAAGGTGCTGGGGTGGGTGCTGCATCTGGGCTGGGTGCTGGGGGCTTGGTTCACCTCTAAACCCATTTCAAGATGTTTTAGAAACATGTTCTGTCACCTCCCAAGGCCCAGTGGAATGGTGTCCTCCAGCAAGATGTCACCAGGCACAGCACAGTGGACCGATGCCATCCACTGCTCTGCACTGTCTGGTTGTGGGCAAAGGTGATCAAGAACTGTGGATGCAATGGAGATGGCTGTGCCTTTTAGCACCGAGGCCAAAGATTTGGGACCAAAAATCCCCATCACCTTCTGCTCTAAAGACAGGTATCACAGAAACATAGATGAGCTGTGAGAATGAGATGAGGTTTAAAGTTCCTTCCAACCCAAACCATTCTGTGACTCGTGCTGCTGGGAAAACTTGCCTACAGAAGAGGGACTGAGCTACCTAAACCTCATACTGGAGCCCTGCTCAGGTACCACTTGGCCTCATCACTTCCTGGAGAGGCACCCACAAATCTTCACCTTTTCACTGTTTTCATTTTGCAATAACTTTTCTCTCATTAGGAAGCTTCGGGCAACTTCTTCTTCTCCCAACCCCCTGCTATTACATGCTTAGTCATGTCTCCTCCTTGATTCCTATCAGAGAGAACAAATTTACATGATTGTTTGTTGACAGCAAGACCTCTAATTGCATCATTTGGCTGCAGCTCCGGCTCTGATTTATGCAGCCTGTTGCTGTGAGTTAGAACACTTCTCTACCAGAGACACACAAAGCTGTCCCTAAACAGTGAATGCTCCATTTGTCTTGCAGAAGAAATGAGGCTGCTGGATGCAGGTGATGAGCAGCATTTGGGTGAACTGTTTCTCTCCTCTTACAAGCTCAACCTACATACTGGGCGAGGACTCATCGTAGCAGCATCAATGATGAATCAGCCAGGAAGGTTTTGTGGTCCTGGCAGGGCTTTTTTTTGGGTAGGGAGTCTGTCCATCCCCAGCCTTGCTGCAGCTCCCCATGGCAAGTGGGTTGTTGCCCCACCTGATGCTTTTAAGGCTGGAATGAAGTCAGAGGGCACTCTGGTTTATGTGATGTGTTTATATGACCTTATGGATGAAAATAATCAATCCTTTGGGCTCTGACACCATGATGTGGAGTGTGATACATCACCAAGGGAGAACAAACATGCTCTGTGTTTTAGGTCTGACCAGAACCAGATGGCAAACACATTCCTCCCACTACCACAGAGCTGAGACTTCAGCTCTGGCTTCCAAGGGCAGACACCAACAACTTCTGCAAAGCCCTGGGACCTAAGGAGAGAGCTGTGACTCCCCCAAAAAACCTCAGCAACTGGAGGGTGTCCAGAGAAGGAAAATGGAGCTGGGGAAGGGTCTGGAGCACCAGGAGCAGCTGAGGGAGCTGGGGGGGCTCAGCCTGGAGAAAAGAAGGCTCAGGGGGGACCTTCTTGCTCTCTGCAACTCCCTGGTAGGAGGGGGGAGCCAGGTGGGGGTTGGTCTTTGCTCCCACGGAAGAAGTGACAAGGGGAAATGGCCTCAAGTTGTGCCAGGGGAGGTTTAGATTGGATGTTAGGAAAAATTTCTTCCCCAAAAGGGCTGGCTAGCCCTGGCACAGGCTGTCCAGGGCAGTGATGGAGTTATCATCCCTGAAGGGATTTAAAAGCTGTGTAGATGTGGCACTTGGGGACATGGTTTAGTGGTGAACATGCCAGTGCTGGCTTAATGGTTGGACTCAATGATCTTAGAATGCTTTTCCAACCTAAATGATTCCATGATTCTGTGAAGTGAGATCACAGGGAAGAGAAACAGCCAAAACCACTGTGAGAAGGGTTGTGCTGAGCTTCCCCTGGGCAGGCAGGCGGTGTCCTGGTGCCACTTTGCACAGCTCCAGCAATTTGTTAACAGCAATTATTTGTCATGCCTCACTGGCCTTAATGGTGGCAGCCTTTAACGAGAAAAAGAAGGCAATCACTGCTGTCTCGAGCTGCTTAGAGCTGCTTTTGCCCAGAATTGTGGTGGAAGACCAAACAATGTGCACCTGGTGAGAGGGGTGAGAAGGGATTCTGCGACAGAAACAGCTCAGGAGGGTTCTGTGGATTCTGCAAAGGTTCTAGGAAGTAGTTGATGGTTGCTGATCTTAAAACAAATAAAACTCTCCTTGTAATTCCTCCTGGTCTAATTCCTCCTTCTGCTTTGCTGTGGGGGTCATGGTGTGGTATGGGGTGGGTCATCCTGCCCCAGCTCTGTCCCACTCTCCCCAGCAATATCCATGCTCCCATTGTGCTGCTGCCAGCCCTGTGGCCAACTATCCTGCCCAGGGCTGTCAGCAGTGAGCTCGCTCTGGCCCTTGTGCACCATTTCCCAGGATTTAGACCCCATCCAGTGCCGTGGCTCTGCCAGGAAGGGAAACAGCCTCATGCGACCAGCCCTGATGGCACCGGGGGTGATTTCAAGTGCAGAACGAACTGCAACAAGCTCAGTGGAGACAGGAGAAAAACCATCAGCTTTACTTATTACCAAGGGCTGCACACATGGCTGAAAAAATGACTAGAGAGTGGCAAAGCACTTCATTTTTTCCACCCGAGTAGAAGAGAGGTGGTCACAGTCAGGAGCACCAGTGCAAAATATCTAGTGATAACAGCCCACAACACTCCACAGGCTCCTGAAGTAACACAGCCGGGTGTTTTTCTCCTGGGCAAATAAATAAAATGTGATATTAAATGAAAACCACATCAAACTTGTTACACTGAATAGAGTATATTGCTCATTTGTTGCTAAATTACAGCCTATTCATTTCCTCCTAAGCAGGCTATTAAGCTGTGTTGTATCACATGAGAAGTGTTTCGGAAGTGTTATCACCGTGCAGTGGGGGAAAAGGGTGGCTTGGCTTGTTTTGCTTTTTTCAGAGTAATTACAGGGTCACACTGCTCCCCGTATCAATGCCCTGCCCCTGCCGAGTGACACCCTGCACGAATTTGGCCCTGACTGTTGATTTTTCCACGTGCAGAGCCTGCCAAGGAACTCGTTCAGCTGCAGAGCATTTGCTGATGCCTCCTCTCCCCAGCACTTGCCCGCTATTTATTTTTCAACAACTAAAGCTGCAAGTCTTTTATGACAGCACAAGATTTTCCATGCACAAAAATAGCCAGGAGGCCAGAAGTCAGGGCATGTTGCACTTTCCCTGCCATTTAATTGCTGACTGCCATCATCAAGTGCCCCTTCGGCCCCCGGTGCAGCCTGGCACCTCATGCCCTGCCAAACACAGACCCCACACTCACCCTACAACGGGAGGTGTTTGTAAGGGCATGTACTCACATGAGGGACCAGCCCAGGTAGATGGCTGTGCTGCCCCAGTACATGGGGTTATCCAGGACGTTGAAGGGGAAGCTGGTCACTTTTGCCTCCATCAGGATGCCAAAGTAATCACCTAAGAGCAAACAGAGAGTTTTTGGTTGGTCTCCATGAAACTGGGAGTCACGGCAGGCTTTGGAACACTGGTACCCTCCCTGTGCCACGGGGCATCCCTGCCAGGGATGCAGAGCAAAGGGGTTTCACTGCTGACTTCCAGGCTGAGAAAACAGCAACAAATAAGTCGCCTGCTTACTCTGTGCCTATCAGGTTTTCCGGGAATGGCTCTTTGCCTGTGAGGAAGGTTCCTGCATTGAAGGAGGTTATGGCAGCCACATCCCTCATCAGGAGGCAGCTCTCGAGGTCCCAAATGGTTAATTCTGGTTTTCTCATTTGAAAACTGCCCGTTGGATGCCACTCGACGAGGAAGTAAGTGCATAGGATCAAATCCATTTAATGGGAAAATAAGCCCAGCGCCCTGTAATGGTGTTTGGAGATGTTATAATCACGACAACCACCACCAAATGCCCTCATCCAGTGCCACCCTCATCTCGCAGTTCAGAGAATTTCTCAGAATTTCAGAAAATAGCACCTCTGCCTACAAAACACTCAATTATTGGCACGATGATGATGATGATAATAGGTGATTGTCATCTGTAATGAGGAAAGCTTTCAGAACTGTCAGAATCCAACCAGCTTCCCATCTACCTCAGAGCGATCCTTCCACCCTCCCGAAAGGAGCTTGGAAAAGGAATGACAGCAAGGAGATGTGCAGCTCGTGAGCAGCATTTCGGGTGGTGTGGGGGGTAAAGGGCCAGGATGCAGATCTTTGGTTGTGTTGGTCTTACAAGTGAGACCACAAAGCACCACATCTACAAGTGCTTTAAATCCCTCCGAGGATGATGATTCCACCACTGCCCTTGGGCAGCCTGTGCCAGGGCTGGACAGCCCTTTCAGTCCATGTTCCATATCCACTGTAACAACTCCCATGTTCCTCGTCCCCTGTACAAGACAAGCATTGATCCGTGAGGAGCAGTGCCGGTCCATCAGCCCAGGGCACTGCCACCACCCTGGGCTGTGTTCCCAGCTTTGCTGCCAGCCTGTTCCCTGACCTTGGGCAAGTCTCCTCCGTCCCTCCCGGTGCTATTGTGCACCGATCATAATATCAGTGCTTTCTTAGAGCACAGAGGGTGGTGAGGATTAATGTATGGTGAGAAAGTGCTCGCAAATCTAGATGAAAGGCATTACAGGAGAGCAAACTATTCAAGGTTATTATTATTACCTGGATCGCAGTGTAATTTCTTTGACCTCACATGGTGCTAAAACATTTATTTCTAAGGATAAACAGCCCCTGCCCAATTACACAATGCTTTTGGGCTTTAACTACAGGCCACTAAGTGAGATAATTGCCTTGTATTCATACTATATGTTCTCACAGTTACTTGGCAATACATCTCTGAGATTGTTCTGGTAGAAAGAACACATCACCCCCTGCCACAGCCCATTTCTGTGTTTTTTTATGTGTCAAAATGCTTCATTATCCTCTGCCCGCCCTTGCCTTTGGGCTGAACACCTCGCTCCCCAAATGGCACTGGCACTGGGGAGGTTCACACAAAGCCCTGGGTCCATGGGACTGCAGGGGCTTCTCTGTGCCCCGCACTGGTGGGGCTGTGGGACCCTCCTGGCAGGCTCCCCACAAGCAGGAGCACACTGGCAGTTTTTCCAATGTAATCTCTGCCTCTAAACCTGCACAGTTCAATGAGCATGACCACCAGAGAGGTGGTTTATATGTTTTTATGTTCACAGGAAAGGACTGTGTGTTGTTTTGCGCAGCATCAGCCTCAGCATCTCCTGAGCCTCCATTAAGCCCCAAAATCAGGAATCAGCTTCTTGTAAAGCTGAGGGACCTTGGCAGCTAATTGGAGGGTTTTTTCCTGCCAGACACCTGTATAACCATCTCACTGCACTTGGGATCACAGCAGCAAAAAGCCATTTGGTGCATTCTACAAGGTGCCCCATGGTCCCTAGAGCCTGACTTAGGCTGAAAACCCACCTCCACTTCACTCTGGAGATCCATCAGCTTCTCCAAGACCAGTAACAGACTTTGGTCAAGTCAGATTGACTTGAACTCTTGGTCAGTGCTGGAAGGAATAGAACTGGGATACAAAACAGATGGGCTCAGGCAGGCAGAGCCGACTCTCTGTGCCCTTGGCCTCAGGATTTCCAAGTCTTTGTCACTGTTTTTTTTGGGAAACGGGGCAAACAGCGAGGTGGAGGGTGCTGAAGTGATGCCCAAATCCCAGCATGGGCATGGCACAGACACAGGGCACCGGGAGATGGATCTGCCAGGTAGACCTGCATCCAGCTGTTGCGAACAGAGGCTGAGGCTGGTGCTGCTGTTTGGGAGATGGGGTGGCACAGCAAGGCTTGCTGGAGAAGGGTGACTCACACGGCTCCCACTGCACCGTTTAGCACACACTTCAGAGACAAAGTGTTCTGCAGCTGCTCCAAAGCTCAAATGTGCTGTAAAGAGGGAATCTAACAGGTAGTCCTGATGTGGTCCCTGTGCCCTCCCTGGTTCAGCCTTCGGTGGTGTAGGAAAAGTGAAAAAGTAAGGGTCAAATCCTGTTCTGGTAATTCTTGAAGTGTTCGTGTGTCAGAGGTTCTCTCAAAACTTCTCTTGAGCTCAGCTATCAATAGTGAGAAGCAGCTGGATGCCCCTTCTTGCCAAAGCAGTGCAGCCCTTTGCTACCTGCAGTCCTTGCTCCTCCCGCAGCGCCAGCGCAGCACTAAAATCCTGCATGCAGGAGGATGTTGGAAATACAGTCCCAAGTGAGTCCTGAGCAAGAGAATATCCCATGTGAGATCCTCAGAGACCTGTAAACTCCTTGTCTTCCCCATGGCTGGTTAAGAAACCACGCTGAGGGGCATTCTCCATTAAGAGTTTGCTGACTTGGACTCATAGACTCAACAAGGAAGCTGTTACTGGTCCAAGGACGGATGTTCCATGGGGCTCCAGCTGGGCCCATGCCCACTGCAGAGGTCCCAAAACAGCCTGGCTGCACTAGCATGTGGTCTTGTGAAGTCCCCACCCCGACTCAGCTCTGCCCTGTTACCTGCCATGCACTGCTGGTAGAGGGAGCTGGTCCCTGCTGCCTCATGTGAGGCTTGGAGCCGGGCAGCCTCAGCCTGGGACACTCCAGGGAGAGCCCTCCCGGCAGAGTGGGTGGAGCAGAAATGCCCCATATGGACGACTAACACCCATCCCTTCCCTGCCCCGGGGGACACAGAGGCAGGGGACAGGGCCCCTCTCACGGCTTACGCTGAGCCTGACTCACTTGTTTGCTTTCTCCCAGCAGTTCAAGTCCACTGGATCCTCCTGGTCGGATGAATCAGGCTTTACGTAAACAACTCCAGACCTGGCTGAACTTCAGGAGCATTCAAGCAGCTCTTGCTGGCGGGTGCTCCTGTGCCCAGCCTCTCTGGACATGTCTCCACAGGCACAGCATCACTGCGGGAGGCTGCAGGTGATTTTGGAGGATGCTGGTGCCCGGTAGCTGAGGGACAGGGGTGTGATACAGGGCTGCACATGAAGGGTGAGGGGACGCATTCAGGAGTGCTGAGCTCTATTTCTGGCAGCAGGATTTTGGCCAACTCAACACATTTCTTTGCAACTCCACTTGAAACCAGGAAGGCTTATTACGTCCCTCTCTTCTTCCTAGCGACGCCACAGGAGCTAATTGAATTTGGTTTGTAAAGCACTTGCAAAAGCACAGCCTAAATGCGGTGTCAGAGCTGGGGCTGTGATTATTTCAGCCAGCGGGAGCTGCCCCTTTCCTTGGATATTTATTGTTCCTGTCTCTACTTTATTTTTATGAATTCCACACATACTGGCATGTTTTTAAAGCCAACAACGCTAACAGAATTACTCTCTAAATGTGAAAGCAGGCGCAGTGGAAAATGCCTTCTGCCATAAAGTGGCAGATAAAAGGATCTGTCAACGAACATTCAGGTTTATTGCAGAGGGAAGAGCAAATCAGATCCTGCCTTGGCACGTGTGACAAGCAGGTGGGTGCTCAGAGCAAGGCTGCTGGACAGTTCACACCCACTGTGCCAGTGCTGCTCATGGGGTCTTGCCCTTGCACCTTTTCTGGAGGGTGTTTGGACTGGTGGACGATCAGCTCTGCTCCAAACTTTCAAGCTTAACACTGAAGGTGATGGGACTTGCTGTATAAAACCACTGCACCGTGTGAGGTAACAGCATGGTTAGATCATGCTTTGCATCATAAAGCCCTGAAGGCAAGGACAAGGGAATTCCTACAGGACTCTGCCCTAGCAAGAGATCCCTGCAAGGATTAAATGCACTTTCTGGCTAAGCTGTTGGATTTTTAGTGCTTACCTAGGAATGTCCCGGTGAATCCCAGTGCTAAGAAGCTGGAGATGACAAACAAGGTCCCCACAGCCGAGATGGCCACGCCTGAGTAATAGGTCCAGTGGCAGTCCCAGCCTTCCAGCTTTGGCTGGCTCTTCATGGCTTCTGTAAAGCTGTTGGAGAGACAACAAGGGCCGTTAAAAACATGACCCACCTCTCCCTGAGAGATGGAGCTTTGGGAGAGAATGCTGCTGAGGAGGTCCCTTCTCTGGATCCCTTTTCCCACCTGGACCTACTCAGCCTTCCAACAGCAGAAGCAAGGAGCCAAAGCCTATGAGCAGCCAGGGTTTGACCTGGGGCAGCTATTTCTACTCACAACCCTTGCTCACTCCTGGAAATACCAACCCCCCTGACTTGTGATATCAACACCTTTGTCTCGTTCACCAAATCCCAGCTTTCATCGTGACTGGGAGCTCTGGGACAGACGCCTTTGCGAATGCCAGAGGCTGCGATGGCTCGGCACAGGACTCGAAGGGTTGGAACAATCGGCTGGATTATCTCGTGCTCCCACCCCCGTTCCCCTCCATCAAAATATTTTGCAGTGTTCATGGGTTAGCCACGTGCCCAGGAGTGATTCACGGCTGCAGCCTGACAGTCAGGGGGAGGATTGGAACGGCGAAAGGAAAATACGAGAGACAAGGCGTTTTCAAGTGCGAACACGGCTCCTCCGTTCCAGGCTGGCTCAGGCATTTCGGGTCTGACCTTCCAAACACTCCTTTGTGATTGGAATAACGGTGACCCCTCCCTTCAGCCCCTTGAACTCTGCCCAGAGCCGGGCTTGGCAGGCTCAGCATCGCACATGGCTCCGACACAAACGCACGGTGACAAAGGAGACAATGCTGTGATTAAAAAAACACCATTAATAACAGCGAGAGGAGATAACAGACCCGCAGAGCTCTACACGGTGTTTCTCCACATGTTGTTGACACATGAGGTAGGAAACTTTGAGCCTTTTTTTAATGAGCACCCTGGAGGCTGAAATTCAAGCGGAATAACAGCTATCCCATGCCTCTGGCCACTGCTGCCTGTGAGTGGCGGGCCAGTAGTGCTGCTCCTGCCTGCGGACCCGGGCTCCTCGGCTGGAAAGTGCTTCCATGGTGCTATCTGCAGGGCTTGGGATAGTTTTTTTTCCCTGATGTCCCTCTTCTCTAAGCACTGCAAATCCCTGGATTTTTTTCTCTGTTGCCCAAATAAAAACTGAGAGAGACAGCCAGTCCTGCCTTCATGGCTGATGGAAAGGCAGCTGGAAATCTTTTGAAGGCTCAAATGATGGTAAGTTCAAAGCACCAAGAAAGTCCAGGATAATATTTAAACTCTGTGGTTTAGGGACCTGATGATATTTTTTGTTCTCTTTGGGGCTTGTTCCTACCAGACTTTCCATTGTTGAGAGGTTTTTAGGACTCCAGAGCAAGACATTTAATCTTCGGTTTGGACTGAAGCAAGGAAACAAAACACGGAATAAATGTAACATGCCTGGGAGTGAGCAAGAACACATCTTGGTGATTTACACTCTGGAAATTACAGAGAAATTCCCTTTTCCACGGAGCCAAGCACAGGCAGAGGACGACAACGTGGCCCCAGGTGATGTAATGGTGTCTCCAGGCTGGCCCTCCTCCAGCACCCAGCACAGCTCCTTGCAATCACCAGGCTCACACTGGCTTAGCTTAAAATCATTTTTGATGGGAAGACACAAATCTGGCTGCACTGTGAAGCAGCAGCTGCACACCCCTTTGCATCATTTCCCCAGTGTTTATTTTTAAATGACACAAGTCTCCTCTAAGAAGAAGCCAAAAAAATCCACGTCCCTGATACCAGCACTGCCTGGGTTTGGGAGGAAAGCAATCCCCCTGCAGGGATGTGTCTGTCTGCCTGAGGAATCCTGGCCTGCCTGTGCACTCACAGCACACCGTGACATCCCTGGGGATGCTCTGGAGCTCTTTGGTCACACAGAGGAGGATGCTAATGCCTTTCACAGCAGTGGGGTTTGGCTCCACATCTGGCCAGGACCTCTCCAGAGGGTAGCAGCACTGGGAAGTATCTCAGAGCAATCAAAAGTCACTGCTGCTGATCCCTGGGGAGGCAGGTGCCGAGCTGGAATCTGCCTGGATCCCAGGCCCTGGCGAAGAGATGCCAGAGTACAGAGAGACACAGTGAGAACACAGCCCTTGGAGGCTTCTTGCTCTGGATAAGCTGGACTCACACTGTCTCACATCCTTGAGGCTCCTCTATCTGATGCTGGTGACTCGACTCTGTCTTGGAACACGGAACAAAAGTGGCTTCAAGAGCATGAACTGGTTGACTGAGAATCAGCACTGGAAGTTTTGTAACCAGCACATGGTATGGTTTGTTTTGGCAAAGCTGTCTCTCCTGCTCCAGATGATCACATCCTTCCTTTCCATGGTCGGATAGGCCTGCATTAGTTATTCTCATCAGCATGTCTCACTCGGTTCCCTGCTGTTTGGCTTACAGCTAGAGAAGGAGGTGTTTGCACGGAGATAATGGACTGCCTTTCCCTCTAGGAATGGTTTATATCTTCCTAAACACACTCTCTATTTGCATTAAACATGATGCGCTCAGGAGTTTTCAGAATTGGTAAATAAACCTTTTAAGCATTTAGGGTGCTGGGCCATGACAAGCAGCACAGAGTTGTCAATTATTCCAGCATCTACAACTGCTCCTTGATGGTGAGGGAGCCTCCCTGGCTATGTTTCTCCCTCCCTGGTAGGGACAGACAAGGTTTGGGGCATTTCCCTTGTTAGAGCGCCAGTTGTGCTGCCAGTCCCTTCCTTCATGTGCCTCTAAGTCACGTTTGTTACAGCATTTATTTCTGGCTGCACAACAAGGCAGTGGCGCAGCTCAGCACCCAAGAGGACATCAATTAAATCCATGCTTTGTCCCAGTACCTGGAATTGCTTTATGTGCTGAGCAGAGCGATTGCCATGGTGAGGAGCATCCATCCCTCGTACCAGCACAGGGGAGGGGCGGGGGGGCTGCGACCTACTTTGATCACAGACCTGGCTGCTGTCGTGAGGATGGCTGCCACCAGGGAGGGGCCTGGAATGTGCCCACAGCTTTGGAAGAGAGAAACTGGGGAAATGGGGCATCCCCTGACATCTTCCCATGCTTGTCAGTGTGAAGCATGACACCAGAGCCACACACTCTCCACCAGCTGGGAGAAGCTCAAATCCATCAACTCTGCTCTGGCCAAACTGGCAGATATGGCCAATTCCTGGCAGGATGGGAGCAGCCAGGGAAGCGGGCATTGTTCTGCCCACACTTCCCAAAACAGAGAGGCACTTGCTCAGGCACAGCCACTACATTGCTGCTCCATGGGAATCATAGACTGGTTTGGGTTGGAAGGGACCTTAAAGATCATCCAGTTGCACCCCCCTGCCATGGGCAGGGACACCTTCCACTAGACCAGATTGCTCCAAGCCCTGTCCAACCTGGCCTTGGACACTTCCAGGGATGGGGCAGCCACAGTGGCTCTGGGCAACCTGTGTTTCCCCATAAAACACTTCCTCATAAAAGACTTCTTCCTTATATCTAGTCTGTATCTCTTGTCTTCCCGTTTACCACATAATAAACCCCATGAACTGGAAAACCACTCAAAATGGTTCTGAAATGTGGGGATGGGCAAGTTATGCTGGTGGGATCCCAGGAAGACAGTGGGGAGCGAAGGAAATCGGCAGCAGATCCTCTGGCTGGGACACTGACAGGACCCGCAGCCAGGTTTGCATACACAGGCACTGATTTATTCAACCAGAAAACTGAACAAACCAAGCCCAAAACACATCCCCAAAGGCCACATGAAGAAGAAAGCCTGGAAATACTGTACTAAGAAAGAAGCTGAGCTTTTTAGGTCTTGCTGGGGGCCTCTCTCGGTGGCCCCCAGCAAATGTATTTTGTCATCCCTCTCCTGCAAAGGAGGACAAAGACCTCATCCAGCAAACTGGGTCGCTGCGGGGAGCAGCCCAGCAGTGCTTCCTTGCATGATCCCAAAAATCAGCCTGGAAACTGGGGCTAGCAAGAGCAATTGGGGCAGAATTGGGCCAGGGGCCAGCAGGCAGCAAGGAAGCAGCGGTGGTGCAGGCGACCAGGATTTCAGTGACAACAGCCACCACTGCAAGGTGCCACAGTCACCGTGCGGGATTTCGGTTCATCCCCACACCTGAGGTTTTGTTCCTCTCAGCTAAAGGAGGCAATGGGGATAAAAACCACCCGGTAGTGCCCAGCAGCACACGCTGCAACAAAAGATCTTGTTCATTTGAAAACAGCAACCTCGACAACACTGAAATCGTCCTGCCGATACCACCGGCAATTGTCAGCCCAGCCATCATCTTCACAGCTTCTTTTGCCAATAATGACTTTGCTTTTCTGACAGCACTGGTGTGTGTGTGTTATTTCGGTCAGTTGGGGGCTGTGGCAGCTTCTCCCCCCGCCTCACATCTCAGCTGCCTGGTTTCCTCATGCGGATGCCGTGGGCAGGAGGTGCCGTCGGCCGCCCGGGGCTTTTCCCAAACAGCCATCAGAGATTGCCAGCAGCGTGGCTCGGAGGGGCATCAGCTCCAGCTCGATTCCCATCATCAAATTTGGTCATTTCTGCACACAGGGCCACATGGTTCTGGGATTGATGCCGTTTACGGCACGCTCATTCATGAGAGGCACTACCTGGCAATGACAAACAGTCCCTTTCCTGGACAAAACCCCATCCCAAGGTGGATTTATTTTCCTGGAAGTGTCACCTTCAAGTGAGAAATCCACACAGGAGGCAATATGTACTGCCAACAAGCAGTGTGGTACCACTGAACATGTTGCCAGTGGCACTGCCTCTTTGGGATTTACTCCCACTGAGACATCACAGCCCTGGGTACCCCAACCCCCTGCAGCCCCCTGTCAGGGTGTGCACATGGGTGCTGCCTTTAAGCTCAAGGAAACATCCCAAGACCTGAAGCTCAGAAGTTCCCATGTACCTGCCCTGAGGTGGGCAGTGTGCCAATGTGTGCCAAAAGCAGCACTGAAGGGCTCAGAGGCAGCACCAGCAACTAATTATAGAGCTGATGCAGGGAAAGATATCAACAAGGTGGTGAGGGAAGAGAGACCGAGACTGGATGCAAGTCTGGAGGACAGTGAAGGTTGTCACGTCCCATGTCACACAGATAACAGTCACAAACCGCCGGGCCAGCGCACGTGGTGCAGATGGTTCAGAAGTTCAGGAATTGTTTTCACAGATAAGAGTCTCAGCGATGGAAGTTCCCTGCTTCTTGCAGAAAGAAAAGGCTGTAATGAAAATAATCATTGCACCAACGCAATTAGGGATGCTTGTCTTGTGCACTTGACTAGGCAGGTCCCACCTGGTCACAGGTCACTCCAAATTGCAAGCCAAGATTGCAAGCTGATAATGAAGCTCAGAGCTGGGAAGCACCTAATTGCTTAACTGAGCACAAAGATATCCCTCTTCTTACACGCAAGGCATCCCTTTGGAGCCAAATTGGCATGAGAGCATCATGTCCAGCTGTGGACAGGACCATGGCACAGACCCCGCGTGGGGTGGGCGGTGAAGCAGCCACACAGCCCAGCTCCCGGGTGCTGTCAGTCGAAATTCCAACCCACTCCCGAAGTTTCTGTCTGCTCTGCCCTCCCCTCCTCCGCCCCCAGCCTGGAGCCTTTCAAAAATTCAGTTGCGAAAAGGAAGCAGGTTTTTAAAACCAAAAGAGACATCCCCTGGGCTCCTCATCACTCCCTGGCAGCCTCCACCCACGTAACAAGTCCCCAGAGGAGGCAGAGAGGAGTTTTAAAGGCTGGATTACAGCACTGGGGGTGGAGGGACCCCCGAGGCTGCCTTTTTGCTCTCTATCAGCAGCCCGCATGCTCTGCACGAGCAATCCCGACCATTATGTGAAGCACAGCTTCCATGGGGCTGAGGAGCAGCAAACCTGCTCCCACCAGCACGCCCAGTACAAGTGACTCAGAGAATAAAATGAAGGGAAAAACAAAAGAGCAAGAGCGGGTGAGACGTGTCCCTTCCAGTGTCCCTGGGCACTGAGATGACGGTGCCTGTGTGGTGCAAAACCCCTCTGGTCAGCTGAACCCCACTTGGCACCTGGCTGGTATCTTCATGCAAGTGCCTTAAGGGACAGGACGAATCTTCCCAGGAAGCAAAAGCTCTCCAGGCTTGAGCAGTAAGCCTTGGAGGGCTCGCTGGGCTGGGAATGAAGGCAGCAGGTCTCCCAGGTGTGTTTTGGGATAACTCCAGAAGTTGCTGCTCTGATGACCCCCCTGAAACTGTCCCATTACTCCCACAGTTAAGAGCTTGCCTTGCTTGAACAGCCTCCAAAGCCTGCTAGCCGTCACTCAGGCCAACTTCAGTGCCAAGAAAAGGCGAGAGAATAACCCAAATATGTCGAAACATCTGGGCAAAATCAACTTCCCATTGCAGTGATCTGAAAGGCTTTGGCCCATTGTGGTGGGCTGGCATCTCATCTGTGTTCTGCTAGGGGTGAGCTGCCCCATCTTTTCTCCTCCAAAACTAAGGTCCAGACGGGGCTTTTCCAGCCCCCTGAATTGATCTTGTTGTTTCTTCAGGGCCCGACTGCTGTGCTGTGCAGGCAGAGCCAAACTCAGTGAGTCTACAGGCTCATGACAGAGCAGAGCCAGTGATGCCAGCCCTGGTGGGGCTCTGAGGGCTCTACGGGGGGAATGTGGGACACAGTGATGGGACAGACGACGCCCCTTTGGCTCTCCCAGCAGTTCCCAGTCAGTGTCTTGTCAGTGACCCAGCGAGCCTCACTGACCCAGGAGCCAGCAGGAATGGAGACTGTCCTTCCATCACCCATGTTTTTAATTAAAGGCAGGGACAAGGCTTTGCATTGCTTCCCAGACAACAAATGACTATGTAATTTGTGCAAGAGACTGTTGAGACATTCCCCAGCGAAATCCAAGCTCTCTGTGTCACTGAGACATCAGCAGCACACACACATGCCCTCTGAATTGCCTGCATTCGATTACAGACCTGTTCACTGCAAGCTTTCTTACAGTTTCTGCAATCAGCAGTAGCTGGGACAAACACAGAAGGGCAAGGGCAGGTCCTGGTGTCATTTCCAGGAAGGCATAGCTCTTAAATACATGTGCAAATTCCAACCAGAGATCTCTGCGCCTGGGAAATTACCCAGAGTACTAAACAACCCATTAGCTCTGACCCTGGTATAATTGAATCTGGGAATTTAGTGAGTCTGTCTCGACTAACAGCAGTGAAGATAAAGCCTACCAGATCACAGATAAATTGCTGGCATTGAGGAAATCTTCTGCAGTAAAACCTCTCTGCTGCACTGGGAACGCTAAAGGACGTATTCCCACGGTGTACGGTGTATCAGCCATACAATACTATTAGCAAGCCCAGGTAGTGTTTAGAGATGGCAGATAAGAGTTTCAAGAGACTGTTTGCTAAGTGCACAGGTAATCCTGCTCTTCTGCACAGGAAACTGCGGCTTCTTAAAAGCAGCTTTAATTTTGTTTATGATTTTTATGAGAAAATTAAAAAAATCCTGCTGTTACATATGATCCATCCTGTGCAAACAGCCCTCCTGTCAGCTGGGCTGCTCAGAGGGGAGAGGAAACATCCCCAGGGAGCAGAGCAAGGAAACCTGTGACACTCAATGGCTGGTGAAACTGATGGGTTTGGCCATCCTGCCACATCCCTTGTCTTTATTACAAACCCTGGAATAAATCTGCTGCTGGCTGGAGTTATCCAACCATGGAAAAGCAATGCACTGGGGCTGGATTCGGCACTGCAGAGCCGAATATCCCTCATCTCCCCCACTCTATCGGGGCATTTCTTTCCATGGTACAGGCCAGCAGGGTGAGTTCCTTACCAGTGGCTCCGCACACAGTTCAGCAGCAGGATCACGGCACCCAGGCAGTAACAGGCAGCATGTGCAGAGCCGAAGACTCGGCTGAACACTCGTGTTTTGTGCTCCAATCTGGCCACCTGGAGAGACAACAGAAAACAAAGTGGGTGGTTGGGGATGCCTGGCACATGCTGCCCCAGGAGCCCGAATCCCACAGCCTTGGCCTCACATGTTCGGGACACTTTGTCTGTGTGGCTTTGTGCAAGAAGCAAGTGGAGGCCACCGATGGGACATGCCTTGAACCAAGCCTGGGGATGAAAGCTCCTTCTCCTACCCATGCCAGACCCTGCTTGCATTGCATATGCCCTTGTACACCAGGTCAGCCAGCAGCATCAAGGCATGGGCTGATGGAAAAAAATTAGTTTTGGGGAATATGACGCATTCAACAAGGCTGAGAGCATTGCTAAGAAGGAAAACGGATCCCTGAGGGGATGCACCACAGGGAGACCCAGCTCTCATTTTCTGGGATGTATCACCTCCTATGTCCAGTCTCGGTCTCAGGGATCACACCTGACCCTGGGAAGAACCCTTCGCTCTGCACATCCAGAAAATTTGCAAGCGCTCCCTCAAGCTTGCCCAAGACAAGATCTGCCAGCCTTGCCCAGAGAACTGCTTCCATTTGTACCAGCTGAACCAGCCTGGCCTTCATTAGCACTCAGCAATTGTAGCCATTAGGGCTCATCTGCCCTCCTCACCCATCCCAGTGCAGCAGTGACAGCCTGGGACCCACATGTACACAGGCAGCATCCCCGAGGAGGCATTAACATCCCTTACAGCACACTCTTCCCTGGCTGCAAGGTTCAACTCTGTGTTCTGCAGATGCTGATGGGCCCCTGCCCAAACCGCCCCACAGATGAGGAAGTGCCCTCTAACCCCAGGAGGCTGCTGCACGCAGGTGGCTGGAGCTGCTCCCAAAATCCGCAGGACCAGATCCACCCCAGCCACCAAATCCAGGCCCTGCACTCCCAGCTGATAAAAATCCTTACAAATACTTTGCTCTCTGCCTTTCCTGTACCCCTTGGAAAGCTGTCACTATATTTATCGCCCCTCTTAGGCTCCATTTTCAGGTGCCAAGCCGGAGGTTTGGATCAGACATCAGACCCAAAATTCCAGCCAAGGAGAGCACACCTGGGCAACGAAGCAGGAAGTGGGAGTCAGCAGAACATCTCAGCACCAATTTGCTTCTCAGACACGGCTGGCACTTGATTAGTTTCAAATGTACTTCACTCCCTCGCATGGAGCCTGGGCAGCTTTTGGGGGCACCTGCAACCCAGCTCTTCATCTACTCTGAACGTATTTGGTAATTTATTGGCTCAATTTGAGCAGAAAAAGGCAGCTTTGCAGGTCTCGCTTTCTTCCCAGGCTGCTGCAGAAGCACAAAGTGCTGCTGGTGGAGGGGGACTGATGGCTTCAGGAGGGGGGAACGATGAAAACCTCTGATAAGCAGGGCACTGATTTCACATGCTGAGAGCTGATTCAATTAGTTATGCAATGATTGCTCCGAAATTACAAATCCACTCATGACAGAGAGAGCTGCTTCACTGCCTTTTTCTGGCTGGTATAAATAGTTTGTATTCTAAATTGAATTTAAAACACCGTGCGTCATGCTGCTGCTAAAATCGGAGCTGCTGTTTGAGCGCTGAGAGAGTAGGAAAAAGAAATATAGGGTGAGTTACCACCTTTGGAAAGTAAAAAGAAGTGACCA
Organism: Pipra filicauda; assembly: GCF_003945595.2. NCBI lineage: Eukaryota > Metazoa > Chordata > Aves > Passeriformes > Pipridae > Pipra > Pipra filicauda. Next base: position 430,542 of record NW_024104339.1, on the reverse strand, counting down.
TACAGGTGACGGAGTCACAGATGGAAAAATGCAGCCACGTGCCAGTTATCTGTACCAACTTCCTAATTCCCTGGAAATTATTCTGGCAGCGTTTGCATGGATGGCAGCTCCTGGCTCACTCAAGAGAGCTTTGCAGAGCACCACAGTGGCGGCAGAGCTGGAGCTGAAGGAGAAGGCAGAGCTGCTGGGATCAGAGAGAAGAGCTTGTGTGCTGCTGGGAGCCCTCAAGGTGGTCACTGTAATTGCCCTCACCTTTAGAAAGGCACATCTGGGCAGCCAGGGCGAGGGGACGCTTTTCCGAGCCCTTCCGGCAGCAGCTGCCTCGGCTGCGATGGGATTGCTCCCAGCACAGCCCAGTCTGTGCTGCACCACACAGCTGGGACTGAGCCGCCAACTCTTATTTAGCTGTCACAGCCTTCAGATGGGACTCTGGGCTCCTTTCCGAGCCCACACAGGAGTCATCCCAAGCAAAGCTGGTGCGGAGCTGGAAGCGGCGGCACCCACTGCGCCCCGCGGCGATATTTCAGTGGCAATTAATTAGTTCCGGTTCTGGTTCTATTCCCTGAACAACTAATTAGTTCTGGCTTGGTTCTAATTTTCTAATTTTAGTCATTTCGAGCTAATATTAGCTCCCGATCGACCCACGGCTACGCAGCTGCCTTAATGGTTTTATAAAATCATGAGCCGACATGTTATTATTTACTGCGTGACGGATGCAAAATGCTTCCAGCAGCTTCCATGGCTGTTGTGTGGGACAGAGCAGGGCTGAGACCATTCCCGCTGTGCTCTTTGCCCTCCCAGCCAAGGCTGGCACTGTGCTGCCCATGGGTAAGCACAGCATTGGGGAGAAAAGTCCCACACCATAGCTGTGTGTCCTGGCGAGGTAGGGAAAGAAGCCTTTTCATTTTTCTTCCAAGTTTGGAAAGGGAGTTAATACAAGGTTTCCTGACTCACCCAAGGGTCAAAGCAATAGAAAAAAATTTCTTTTCCAAAGCTCCCAGCCCTCTGCTTTCACTTTAGGATACTTGGTGAGTGCTGTAAGTCATTTTTTTAATGTTTCCCCCAATGCTCATTATTGAAATAAATCAGCAAGCGGATGTGGCTGCAAAGCTGGGGATGCTCTTGGGTCCCATGTTCTGCCTTTGGCAGGCCGTTCCGGGGGCAGGCTCAGCTGGCTGATGTTCCCAGGGAATTGCTTCCTTCTAGACGCAAATTCGGGGCTGATTTCTACGTAACCAATCCCAGCCATCTCCCCAACCACCCGGGCAAGTGCGTAAACAAAAATGAAAGCTCCAGCACGCATTCCCAGCGCCTGCCTGGATGGAAAATGGAAATGCTCTGAGTTTCCTTTTCTTTTTTTTCAGGCTGGCAAACCATCCTGAGGCACCTTGGGAAAGGCCACAAATAACCACTCGAAAAGCAATTTCATCCCATGAACCTGCCTCTGCAGTGATCAACAGGAAATGCTCTTTCCAGCTCCGTGTGCATGGCAGACCACGGCCTCTCATTAATATTTAGTATTTGTTTGAAGGAAATTGATTCTTTTTGTCTGCCATCCAGGGAACCTGGCTTTGGAACACACTACATTTTAATTGCTCAGTCCCAGCTCTGAATTAGAGCCTTTGTGCTCTTCCATGTGATTCCACTGCTAAATCTGGCTCGCCCCAGAAATGGGCAACGAAACCAGATAACCCAAAGGCTCAGGACAAAGGGACATTTTGCATCTCGATGCAAATCAGTCATTTTATGTCCTCACACTGCCCTATTGCCATGGCATCCGAAGAAAACCGAGCAGGAGCTAGTGAATTTAGCCTTGCTGGGAGGCTGGGATGGATTAGCATCTCCCTTCAACCAAGGAAAACTGAGGCACTGAAGGGTTAAGGTCAGTGCCTGCTTCCCAGCTCTCCCAGGAGCAGGGTAGAGGGGATGTGCAAAATCCTGGGTCTATCTGGGGAGATGCTCTGCGCACTTCTAGGGATGCTCCAGCCCTGGTCAAATTGTTGGCATAAAAATATTCATTGTCCAAGTATGGGTCAAAGAGCACCTCCCCCGGTGGAAGATGTGCCCCAGTTGGCTCACAACATGCTGAATGGGCAGGAAACTTGATATTACCCTGATTTCACCTACGAGGACCAGAGGCACCGACCTGTTCCTGTCATTAAAAATCCATTTTTGCTTTCTGATTCGCTGTAATCCCTCATTAAAGCATAGCAACATTCTCTTCTCTCTGCTATCTAAAAGATAGACCTGAGCATCCAGACTGTGGCTCTGGTGCTCCCAGGAGCAGGCAGGGAAGCAGAGCGAGCTGGAATGGAAATGCAAGCACCAGGGCTGGCTGACCTTTGCCAAATGCCAGAGGAGCCAGCTCTTCTTGCTGTCCCAAGTGACCATGAAGGAAATGAGTGTGGCCTGACCTTACCCCTCCTAACGAAGTGTGCTCAAGCCCTGCTGCAGCCAGCAGCGCTCAGTGCAGGCAATCCACTGCCAAAGTGATGTAGGGAAGCACCTACCACACCTACAGTTGAACACCATGACTGAAAGCTCCAGCCTGGGCTCCTGTGGCCACTGAAGGCCAATGTCTGAGTGCTTGTGCCCCTCCCAGGTGAGAAAAACTCTATATTTCCAGGAGGTTGCAAACCTTAGGAGAGACGGGGGGGGGGGAACTGCAGGACTGGTCCTGGGGAGGACAGCGCATGGCAACCCTGAGGGGTGTGGGGGGGCTGCTCCTGCAGCTCCCCTGCACAGCAGTGAGCCCCTAGCACAGGAAAAACACCAGCCAAGGCTGGCATGTGCCCATGTGCAGGCTCATCCGAAACATCGGCACACTCCGGCACCAGGCACCGGCACGGGCTTTCCGAAGGCATGTGCAGAAAATGCCCGGGGGACTGGCGTGCCACTGGCAGCAGGAACATGATTAGTAGAAGCTCTGGGCAGCGAAGGCAGGAGAAAAAGAACAGAACAAACCACGGTTTTAATTTGTACAAGCTGGTAATTATAGTTGCTATCTGTCTGAAATCTCTATTGAGTTTATTTAAATATGTTCTCCGTGAAGGCCATTCAGACAGGAATTATCAAGGTGTTGCAGCAGAGGAGATAATGCCATGCAGTTTTCAACAGATCAAGGGCTGATTAGGAGGAATTAATTAGCTGCTTAAACAGTCCTTGACTCGCTGCAGCAATTAGCCGTCACCTCCCTGCAGTCACGTTCCCGGTGCAGCAGTGCTGGCGATACAAAGCACAGGACTGCCTTCCCCGTGCTGCCCATGAGCACCAGGCCAGCCCCAGATGGAAACATGGCCCTGGGAAGGGGTCCTAAACCCACAAGGGCTTTAAACCCAGCCCATGGGCAGGGCCTGGCAGACAGGTAATGGTGTGCTGGGCTGTGGTGACCACCACGCACCCACATTGCTGGTCAGTGACTACCAACACAGGGCACACTATGGTGTCTTCCCTCCTCCAGCCTTTAGCAGGCCAGTCCCTCCAGCATTCCTCATCCACCACCTCTTCTATACTATGAATCACCAGTTCTCAGCTGTGCTTCTCCACTTGGGCCAGCAGATTATTCAGCAGTCTTTAACCCACATGCCATCGCTTGCAATCCCTTTGGCAGGATGGCAGCATCACCTCTGCCCATGTGAGCCATTCCCCAGCCTCCCCAAAGCCCTCATCCCACCCATCCCTCTGTCCTGCCACAGCACTGCTTGCAGTCCCTTGCTGCTCACCCCCATTATTCCCAGCACAGCCCGTGGCACAGGATGCATCCACAAGGCACAAGTGAGGCGGGCACTGGCTCCAGGCCTGGCTGGGAGTGGGTGCCACAGGGCAAGCACTAAATCATGGAAAACCAACATTGCAGAGCTGCAGGCTGAGCTCTCCCAACTGCACTTTCCAGGAGGAGAGGTTGGCACTTGGGGTGACCATGAGACCACCATGAGACTACAAGTCCCTCCTGCCAGCACAGCGCCCAGAGGGAGGTGGTCACAGGCTGTCAGCTCCTGTCAGTACCCCAGTGGGCTCCACTTTGTTTAGCTGCTTCCTGCCTGCACCAGGAAAAACTGCAGCAGCTCTGGACTACCTGATCCAGAGACTGAGTTATTTCTCTGAAGGTTCCTCAGGGCACAGACTCTCCATTACAGAGAGCCATGAGATGGTAATGCAGCCTGAAAGCTTTTTAGCAAGTGATTAAAGCTCTGCGAAGTTCCCCCACCAAGTACTGGAGCAGCAGCTTCCAGTTCATGCAATTAAAACACTAAAGTGATATGAGAAGAGACAGGCACCGTCTTACCACAGTTTCACGTGGACTGTGAGGCAAAGCAGGTCAGAGACTGTGCCCACGCAGCTTGTAAAGGCTTTTTCATCATAATGCCCAAGGAAAAGATGCACCCAGAGATGGTTTGATGATGAGCAACAGGTGCTGGGGACAACAGGTGACAGCCTGTGCCCATGCATGAGGAGCCAGAGCAGGGCAGGGACTCCTGGCAGAGACTGGAGGCTCTGGGCAGAGGCTTTGAGGGCAGAGACCTCACAGGTTGTCCCAAGAGATAGGGATGGGCCAGCTCAGCCACAAAAGGTCTCCCCAGGATACAATACCAGCTCGTTTTTCCCCTCTCCCATTTCCCCACTGGTGCATGGCAGTAACAGCTGCCGAGCAGCAAGGCTTAGCTCATCCGTGTCTGCCAAGGGTTTTCAGTTTGGAAAGGAAAGCGTCGATTTGACGCAAGGAAGATTTTTCCATTGCCTTTCACGGGCTCTGGATGGGGCGTTTGTTGTTCATTCCAGCCAAAAGAAACAGGAGCAGGGTTTTGGAGAGACAAGGCAGTGTGTGGACTGGCTGTGCAAGGACACTGCGGTGTGGAACAGCCAGCTGGAACGGTGGGGCTGCACACCCAGGTGACAAAGAGGGAAAAGCCACACACGTTTGCAGGCTCTCACCGTGGAACAGTTGGTTTGGAACGCACAAAGTACTTCAAAAAAATGGAGAACATCCTAGGGGCTGAAGAAGAGAACTAGCTACGAGCAGAAAGCAGGGCAAGCTCCTCTCCAAAACCAAGGGACTGGCTGTGGAGCTGCAGTGCTGAGACAAACCAGCGTGACAAACCTCACTGCCTTTAAAGCCCATCACGCAAACCAGCAAGTTAAGGGGATGAAACACAAGCTGGAGTGCCTCTTCTAGTGACTCTTTTCCAATGAATGCTGCTGCCGAGGGGGTCAACAGGGTCCAGTCTGAGCACTTTGACACAGGGAGAAGGGTAAAGTGACTCCACTTCTTTAAAAGTGGAAAGATATTACAGAAACCCAGCCTGCCTCCACTAGGTTTAGCCTAAAAAAATACCCCCCCCCGCATCCATCTCCAGTGAAAGTAATTGGACTGAAACGGCACAGGTCACCCCAGCTAACAACAGCCTTGAGTTGGGGAAACAAAACAAGCTGGCAGGTAAACAGATAAGGGTTTCATAAGGACTAGGTACGCTTTACCTCAAAGTTATCCCTTGAGATTACCTCCATATGAGCCTTTACCTTGAATCCACTCATGATAAACAGTTAGATAAAAAATTTCATTTCTCTAATAGTGTTTATGTGATTTGTCAAAGTAGGATCTCATCAGCAGGCTGCAACGAAAACAAGCCCCTGCTTAGCGTATGCCAAGGCAGCCCAGGTCCATGGATGTTCCATGAGCCACATCCTCTCCTCTTCAATAAAAACAAAAATGACACAGAATATGGGATGCATTTGCTAGCAATTTCCAACACAAAATCTGAACAGTTTCTCCTCAAAGCAAAGAGCTCATGATTTATGTCCAAAGTGCTGGAAGCTGAAGGCAGGTGATTTCAATAAGCCAGAATGAGCTGTGTTAATTAATTTTGAGAGTGGGCATGGGGAGCCCTTATGAGCAGCTCCCCGAGAGTGAAGGGAAAGGGTGATGAGCTCCAGCCACAGGGAATCAGGCCCAAACCAACTCTCCCGGCCAAAAAATCCCATGGAAAAAATATTTGTGAAATAATGATTTCTCCAGAGCGCAGCACGGGATAGGGAAGGATCTTTCCAGTCCCGGCCTGGGATGTGGTGGGGATGGCCAAGCAGTGGGAGGGACTCATGGGCTGCATGAGGGAATGGGGAGCAGCTGGGACACACCCAGCTCCTCTAAACCATGAATACAACCAAATAAAATAATCTCCTGAGATTAGGGAAAGGCAGAGGCTGCCCCTACATAAGTATCTGGGGCTCTGCCGGAGCCCAGAGGGAAGGTAAGTGCTGCCAGATGAGCATCTCATGAGCAGGACGGTGAAGCATTTTGCCGGATTTCTTTTCATCTTCCATGCCCAGATGACTTGGCCCACGCTCAGCTTCCCATTGCACACAGTTCCCATCCAGAAAACCACAAACCTCGTATTTTCATACATTTTTCTGAAGCTGGGAGCATTTTCCCTGGGTGAAACAGATCGGATTTTGCTCAGGCAGTCTGTAGCAGGCACCTTCCCAAACCAACCAGAAGCCAAGGTGTGTGTTGGTCTCGAGTGACTGAGAACATTCAGATCCATCTCACATCCTGTATTTGCTTATTTTTTTCCCTTGTTGCTCATACTCATGCAACCCTAAAAAAAGCAAAGCTGGGGAAGTGTCTGAAGTTTTCTACACAGCTGCTTCACCAAAACAGGCTGTCTACCCAACAGACCCACTTCCAAACAAAGCGATCTGACAATAGCACTGACGATGTTTGAACTGGCATTGATTTAGGAAGACAAGCTCTTTGCTGCACCACACTGTCAGCAAGCACTCAGTACAAACGCCACATTACAAGACAAACGTCTCTCCTTTTTTTAAGACTCCCCTTTTATTTTCTCGCCTCCGTTCCATTGCGTTATTTCCAAATTAGGCCCCGGATCCCAATGGATCACAGTGCTGAGGTCAAGTCCCTCTGAATTCTCCTCAGTGCCTTGGATTTGGTTTTAAATGTGGGGATAAAGCTTTATCTGTGTCACGAGGCATCTATTCTGCTCTTCAAAGCTTTCCAACGTTGCTGCAAACCTCTAGTTCAAATCACTATTGCTGTTGCAAATAAGGTCAGCCTGATTAAAAACCAGTTATTCTAGCTGGAATGAAAATGGTCAATCTTCAGCAAGTGTATCCTATGTAAGAATACCCTGTTCCCGAACTGAGACAAGCCTTCACAGGTTCCAGGTAAAAGGAGATTGAGGTCATCTAACGACTCTGACATTTCTTTCAGCCTCTGATTCATTGCAAAGAGACCGTATAAAGCTATACTGCAGATGTCAGCTAAATCAGGTGCTTTTTCCTCTCCTGTATGGCCTGTATTTAGTTGCAGATACATGCCTGGGTACCAGTGTGAGCACTCAGCTCTGTCACCGTGACCCCAATCAGCTGGACCTGCAGATGTGCCACTGCCTGCAACTGAAAACTGGGGCTGAACCGCAATGTTTCAACTCGGGCAATTATTCAAGCAGCTGTGGCCCATGGGAGTGCAAATACTTTGGCTCTGTCGTCTTAAAGATTAAATCAGGAGCTCCAATTCACCCAGTGTATGAGTAAGAAGGAGCTGGCAGGAGAGAAGGGGAAGGAGAAAGGCTGAGGGGGGGTGACAGCGAACAGCAGCCTCTCGAGACACAAACACAACAGCAACCACCCGGACCTATGCAGAGGAAGATAAAGCAGCCAAGCCATCCCAGACACTGCTTGGATCTCGTGTTGGATTTGAGGGTTTTCAGGTCTGGGCATCATCTTTGCAGTTTGCTCGCGTTAATAGGTTTGCTTGGATTCCAGCTCAGCCCAGCTCATTAGCCACACCACTGAATCCCACACTAATTCTGCATCACTTCTACTGCTACAGATAAATAATAAAATTTCCTCCACGCAGGGGTTGTTTTCTTCCTCTCTCCCCCTAATGCAGGTCTGGTAGCATCTCATGTATCTGTTAATGAAGTCCATTATATCCAGAGTTTCTCAGCAAGTAAAAATTACAATCATTAGCCAGTGACTGATGAGAGACAGAAATACCATTTCTGCCCAGGCTGGCAATAACAGTACGGCAAGTACATGTCCCACATCCCAGCGAGTCGAGCCTTGCTCTCCCATAATGTGGTACCCAATGTTCTTCATTAGCATCTCTCTTTTTGACAGAGCAAGACAGCATCCTGTGGCAGGTCACAATTACACACAACTATTAATTCAGGGAGAAACAATGACAGGTGTCGCAGAGGCACACTTTGCAGCAGGGTTGTAAAAAGATGAAGTGGAAGAGGATTAGGAACATTTTAAAGCCCTGAGACCGAAAACAAGTGGAGGCACAAGCGACAGCACAGCAGAGGAGGCACGGCCGGTTTCCTTGTACACCACTTTGTAATTTTTTTTTAAGAAGTAAAGAAACACAATCTTTTGGTCACAATACCCCAGTGACCAGGACCAGCAGGCTCAGACCAGGACTTCTTGTGCCATTTGCAAACAACACACAAAGCTCAGCTTCTCCCAGAGCTGCAGGCGCTCTCTTGCTGCCCTTTTGTGAAATTAGGGTTTAATTCTCTGGAATAAGTCTGCTAATAAGGACTCCCAACACACCCATCCTCTGGACAGAGTGTACCTGCTCATGGCTCCCGCAGGAGCTGTGACAGGAGGGGGACAGGGAAGGGGGGGGAGAGAAGAAAATAAATATGCCTCACAGAGCACAAAATGCAAGAGAAATCTAATACCCCTTCACAGAGTAGTGACAGTTCACTGGAAAAGAGGTATTGGTTGCACTGGCTGCGCTCGGCAAGCACTGATTTCGGCTGGAGGGCCTCCTGTCCTCTCCCTGCTCGTCATATCACGTTCCACACTCTGTGTTAAGCCACCCCTGGGAACATTTCCCACGGCACTGAGGACACGCATGTTTGCGATGCTGCTGCCGTCTGGGCGGCCAACAATAGAGAGGGACAATGTGATCTTTATGTAACGCGGCAGCCGCGCGCTGTTCCCCTCTGCTCGGGGATGAGATGTTCAACCCGTGAGGCACAACAAGTAACAACAACCTGAAGGGTTAAATACAACCACCGAACCCCTCGGCCTTGCTGGGGTTGGTGCTGGGGTTCCTCCGGGTGTGGGTGGGTGTAACCACGTGCCCTGTTGTAGCTGCTCAGTGCAAGAAACGTAACCCAAAAGCCAGGTGAACAGTCATCTTCAGACCCTGTGATCTACGGCCCAGGGGAGCTCCTTCTCCCTTCTGCAGCCTCAAAGCCCAATCGAGGGATGCAGACACAAGCCCTGCATCCAGTGCTCAAACCCTCTCACGGTCCTTTGCTCCACAAATTTCTACTAGAGTCCTTACACAGAGGTGGATGAAGGAGGCTGAGCAAGTCCTTTCAGCTATGATCCTCTCGCATCTGCAGCAGGTACCAAAGCTTAATGGCTACAGGAAGAAAAGCAATGTTCCCGGTTTGGGCAATGCACTCGCTTTGGCTTCTGAGAACATCAATCTCTGGAAAATGATTGTACAACAAAATCTCGAAATGAAACGAATTCATTGCTGCTCTCCAGCCTTGGGAATGAAATGAGTAAGTCTGCAGTCATTACAACAATGTCCTGGTAAAAATAAACAGGAAAAGGCACTTAGTAGGAATGCTTCATAGTTAAAAATACTGTATCTCGTCTGAGGTCATTCTGGTTTTTTTATAGGAACAAGCATGCATGCCTCAAGGTGATCTGATTTGGTATTACTTTAGTCCTGTTAACGGGTGTACACTGCAGTCACAGACAGATGGAAAGGTTCTTTTCCCCAGTTCAAAGTCCTCCCTGAGATTTTGCAGATTGAGCATCTGCTGTTGGGCTCACAGTTCTGAGGAAAGAGGCAGGAACTGGAACACCTGGCTACGTGGGGGCATTTGGGAGTCTGTCTTCTCTTAACCCAAGAAGTCTGATGAGGAGGGTGCTTTCTATCTTAGAGGGGCATTTCTATAGCAAAGAAGAGGTTTGAACCAGAGGGGGTCGTGCTGAACAGCAGGCAGGCACAGAGATGATGCTGGACAAAGGGCAGGAGGCGAGAAAAGTGGGCAGAAGGAGTACTGTAAAGGATCATAAAAGCTGCACGCACACTTTCCTTCCCTGAAAATGTCTTTGTGCTTTTATGGCAAGGAGCTGCTACAATTACAGCTTCTTTTATAAGCGAAGCAGAAGCCAGATAACGAGCAAACCTCCCACCGCACAAAGGAGGTGACGAAGGTGTTCCGGGAGCCCTGACGGCCAGGCTTCCCCACAACAGCCAAAAGCACAGAAAATTGCTAAAACCCATCTCTATTTCACCCTCTTCAGGGGTGTGAGCTGTTCATAGCCTTTTTCTTCTCCAAAGCACACCAAAAATGAATGTGCCTACACAGACAGCGAGTGAAAACCCTTCAGCCAGACAAAGCAGCAGCTTGCACATCCCAACCCGCAGAACAAGCCCACAGCTGCATCAGCCTTGCTCTGGGGGAGTAAAGAGAGGGAACAAAAAAGGTTCTACAAGAAAAAAAAGCCAAACAAGATATTGTCCAATCCAGATGAGTAGATACTGTACCACGGTGGGTCACAATTTCCATGATGTACGGGAAAATCAAGAGCTCCCACCAGCCTTCCTCTCCCTGACACTAACATCTGCTGGGAGATCAGGGGAGTTTGATGAAGCCACGTGCAGATGCACAGACAGGCCTGGGGTTTCCAGCTTTTCTGGCAACCAAATTTTTAATTTCCTAAGAAAGTCACCCCTCATTCCTGCATGGGAGCAAGCACAGAAGTTCAGATGGCTTGGCAGGAAAAAGGAAAATCAGGCAGTGACTCCACAGCCCTTCCCTTGGTTTGGGATACAGGGGTTTTAAAGCCTTAGAAAGGGCAATATAAGGCAGCCCAGGGGGCTGCACATACTTATTTGCTTTAACAGAGATGAGGCTCCCAATACTTACCAAGAACAAGCCTCCAACAAGCGCTGCTGTGATCAGAGTGCTGAACTATCTTGTTTCACACTCAGGAGAGCAGGGATGTGGGATGCTCCTGCCAAGAACCATTTCCAGCTGCTCTTGTCATTGGGGACATCATATAGGTGGAAAAGAGAAGGAGGGTTCTGCTTTACTGATTTACTAATCTACCTTTCTACCCATTTGCTGCTGCCATGTAAGCAACTGGAGAAGAGTGTCACCTCAGAGTTCATCAGTGGGGGGGAAATAGAGAAAACGAGGTGGCATTTTCTTTGGGGTGCCAAACCTGTGTGCCACCACCCTGCCACAAGCTGGATCCATGAAACCCCAATGTCTCCCTCCACATGAGTCTCCAGACGTGCAGGAAATCCAACTGCATTGTGACGGGAGCGCGGCAGCGGGGCTTACAGGAATAACCTCCCAGGAGCACCCAGCAGACTGCATGTCTCTGCATTTCTTCGTCAAGACAGCCTATTTTGGGAGATCCCATCCTTCTGGGAACTGGGTAGGCTTCTGCAAAACAGTCTGTGCCATGGCACAGCTGGAGAACAGCCGGCTCACGTCTGTGACTGTGGCAGGCACAAAACACGGGAAGTCCCTGTCCAGCCCCCGGATTGCTGATGTCCCAGGGATGGCAGTGGGCTTCTCCCCTCAGGGATCCAGCAGCTCCCAGTCCCCAGGCTACGCACAAACACTGCCAAAGCCCAGGATCATGTGGGAGGACCCAATATCTTCCATGCCTCCCGGTCTGGGTAGATCATATCACTTTCTTTTTTGCCTCCAGCTGCATTTTTTGCCTTGTCCCGTGAGAAGCAGGTGGTCACAGACTTACCATTTCATAGACTAATATCTCTGATCAGCACCTCATCAGCAGGTGAAAGGGTTTAGCAGCAGGATAGCAGGATAGGAATAGCATGGGATAGAGAAGAAAGGGCCTCTTCCAGCTTCCAGGGTCTACAGGTAATCCTCTGATGCATATGGAAACAAGACTCTTGGCTTAAATAAATTTTTTTCATCTTTTGTGTATGTGTGCTGAGCTACTCCAGCAGGGCTGCCAGCAACCTGCAGTTTATTTTTAAAACACTAAACAAGAGAAGTCCAGTACATACAACAAAGACCCTGGGTTTTCAGAGAAGCATTCTGCAGATGCTAAAAAAAGGAGGTTGTTTTTCGGGTCAGCTGTGAGGTGAGAGACAGATTCTGACCTTGGTTTTGAGAAACGCTGAGCAGGCACGTCGCACACCAGCTGGATCCCAAATTCATGCTAGGAATAGGCACAGAAACAGCTCAGCTGACCAAGCACAGCCTGTCTTGGCAGGTACCTGTGCATAGTGGGTGGGCAGCTGTTGGAATGATTGCCACCACCTTGCCTGGAGTCCCAAGGGCCGAGACCGTGCCTGGCTCAACACACAGATGAAGCATCTCAGCTCACAGCTGCCTGGCCAGGCTGGGCTCCACGATTTCCCCCACCTCAGGCAGCTCAGCCTGCAAGGACATCATAAAAATATATTGCACAGCTTCTTCAAGAGGATTTAGATGAAAACATCACCATCTCCAGATGGGAGGCTGCGGGAAGCAGTGCTGGGACGAAGGATGTGGCTCTCCCTCAAGGTGCCAGTGCTCCTAATTGTGCCACTCCAGCCGGCACACTGGAGGGTGCGACCCAGTTTTGGTGCTTGTTATGTGGCTCACAGCAGTGTCAACACACTGGAAAAGCTAAATTTAGGAGACAAACAGGGCTGGTGGTGTTACACACCCAGCCAGGACTTGCTCTGTTATAAGACAGCTGGAGAATCGATGCCATCCGCGAACCACACGCGAAGCCCTCGCTGCCTGAGTGAAAGCGTTACCAAGTCACTTGGAATAAAATTGCCACTAAATGCTGTTTGGGAGACAGAAAAAAAAAAAAAAAGGCTAATCCTCACTCTTCCTCAGCCATTGTAGGAAATAAAAACGGCTATTGCTGCCTGGTAGAGAGTCCAATTATGAATAATGTGCGTTCTCTCCCTGCACAAAGGATGAAAGGCATCAGAGCTGGTGGTGACATTTTAAGACCGGAGATGTAAGAGCGAATCTGAGCCTCGTTGCAAGCCCAGCTTTACCCCAATAAAGAAACACTTTCTGCAGTCAATTGCCTTGCAGCATAGCTTGAAGCCCCGCTATTGATCTAGCATCTGTTATAAGCAGATAATCATCGCCACTGTGCCGCGGCTTCTATGATGGGGTCTAAAAGCACTTTCCAGAAGCTGGTTGAGGGCTGTTTTCTGCTCTCCCCCACGGCTGCAGGCAGGCAGAGGTTTGCGGGGGAGTCCACAAAAATCTCGCAGGCTTACAGAATTTGAAGGCCAGAAAAAAACATTAAACTACCCCCAACTCATTCATCTCCCAGCGCTGTAAACTTCAGCTAACTGAGGTGTACTCCCTGCTGCCATCTCAGCCCTCATGCAGCTATTCCATACCCTGCAATTTCCTTTCCCCAGCGAGGTGCTGACACACCACCATCAAACCACTGCTCAATCCTTCCCTTCTGTAAGACAGGCAGTGAGAGTTGCTGAAATCCCCCAGCATCAGGCTTTTTTCTCCTGTCCTAAAAAGGTTACTCAGAGTTTCAGTTCTCAGTTCTCACTGAGGTCTGAATCCCAGCAACTTCCGAGCTTTCATTTGCTTCCCAGCAGCGTGGGGAGGTTTGGGGCCAGGCACCTTCCTCCGAGTTTAGCAAGAAGTGGTCAGAGGTAGGTGAAATCAGGCTGCCAGTGTCTGCAATCTCTCCCCTCCCCACCAGCACAAGCACTTCTTACCCACTTGGCAGATTCCTCCAATCTCCAAAGAAGGAGAAAAGGATGGGAAATTAAAAATAAATGAACCAAGAGGTACACATCCATCAGGAGCCAGGCGTTGTCAGCCCAGGTCCCTGTGCAGCTACTACTTCTTTAATCAAAACCTCATGCAGCTTAAACGCTTGACAGAGGTCTAGAACAGAGATCTTGCTACCCTGAAAGAGGAAAAGCTGCAACCTTGAAGAATAAAATCACTGTCTGACGGGGTCTGTGTTCTTTAAAATCATGCTAAATTACACCAAACCTGTTCCTAACTGTGACATTTGGGGTTTCACCCTGCAGATTCCTGTGAGACACACGGGTGCCTCGAGGGGGTGACCGGAGGTGACGGGAGGAGCGAGCTCTGGGGCGGCAGCTGAAGATGAGCCATTTCTAAATCGGTCCCTGACGCCAGACCTAAATTTTTAAGAGGCTCAAATCAGGAAAAGATTGCTGATGGATGCACTTCCCACTTAAAACTCACTTGCGTGGTGATGGACGTCAGACTAGTGGCCTCATGGCTATGCCTGGTTGCTATTGAGAGTGACAGAAACCTTCCAGCTTTCTGGAAAGTCCCCTTGTGAAAAGGCTCAGCCAGCTCTTTAAAGCCTCCTGCATGCAGGTTATCTGCCTCTCCTGACTTGAAAATATTTGTCCCTGAGGAGCTGTTATTTAATACCTTCCTTAGTTACCAAGGGATGGGAAGCTTCTCCCATGGTTCTGTGGCTTTCCAAACACAGATGGGATTTATTGAAGTTCCTGCTGCTCTGGCCTCATTAACGTTTTATGGCACAGCTCCAGAGATGTGCCTGCTCCTTGCCGGGTGCCCCTCTACAGCCCCACAGTACCTCAAGTCTCCCAGCTGCACGGAACATCCTTGGGGAGTTTGAAGTGATTTCATTCCCAAAACAGCTCCACTGCTGCCTTTTGGGACCTCACCTGTGTTCCTGCCTCATGCAGGACCACGGCTCCCAGCAGCTCCTTTCATAACAGCCACGGTGGGTGGGAAAGCAGAGACAGCATGAGGAGGAGAGGGGGAAAAAAAAAGGGAAAAACCAGAGAATAGTGCAGGAACACATCCAAGCTGTGCTGTGGCAAACATAACCTGGGGGCTGCCCAGGCAAGGATGGGATTTTAACATATACAGAGGACATGGAAGCAGAAGAAGGGGTGCAAGCCCTGAGTTTGGTGGGGAAATGCAGTGGGCAGCCCTGGGGAGACACTCGTGGTAGCCTCCTACACATGCCCACAGGGAGGAGGGTGGGAACTGGGAGTCCCGAGGCCTTTTTGGAATAGCTTTTCTCCCCTGTGGAGAACAGGAGGGAGCATCAGCACAATCCAGCTGGAGTCTGCAAATTGCCCCACTTAGGCTCTGGTCCTTGAAATTGCTCTCTTAGCCAAAGTATATCCATTGACCTGACAAGCATCAGGTTTTTCTCTGGAGCCACGTTCCTCCACAGCCTCCAGAGTTCATGCTTCATCCCCAAACTCTGCAGGTTTAGTCCCAGAGAAACATGCCTGGTGCTTACTAGCCCACCCTGCTGTGCTGGAGGCCTTGATATGCACCTCTCCATGGAGCCAGGGTTTCCCCACCACATATTTATTCAGACGCACTGCATAGCAAGGACAACCCGGCGCCAAACTTTGGAAGAGGCAGACCTGGCTGGAGTTCAGCAGAAACAGGGAATTAAGACACTGAACTAAATCAATCCATCCCCACCCAGTTTCTATCCAAATCAGGAATTTCATGCACAGGAGGGATTTTGAGCATGGTCCCACATTACTTATTGAGCAGAGAGAGCAGAGAGTGCTTGGCGCTGTGCAGAAATCCAGTCTTTGCACTTAAGCTCTTGGAAACCCAGAGTAATTCAGATGCAGAAGAAATCTCAGCTGCTGGGAAGGAACCCAAATAGCCAGGGACAGAGGGAGCCTGTGCAGGGATGTAGGGAAAGAAAGAGCTGCTGGCTGGGTGCAGGCAGGGGACACTGATCACATGGAAAAAAGGACGAGGAGGAGGTAAAGGAAGCGGGTCAGAGAAAATCAGGGATGTCTGGGGCCACTCTTGCTGAAATGTACCCAACACTGGGGGCTTGTTTAGGGCTGCAGTACCCACAGATCCCCTGCAAGAGCCTTCCAGAAGTGCCTGATGTGAGCCACACACTGTGACTGAAAACTCGAGGGAGATGCTCCGGTGCTCGGGCAGAGCACAGAGGTGTGGAGGCCCAGGGACTGTGAGATCCACCCGGCCTGGTACAGCAGGGGACACACGGAACGCCACGCTCACCTCCCCAGAGCTTCCCCCAACACCCAGCTCGGGCTGCTCACTCAAACCCACGCCGAGATGCCTCCTGCTCCCAGACCCAGCCTTGCACGTCTGGCTTGGAGTGCCACCTGCTGCCAACGGCACCGCTCTCCAGTCACCGGGAGGGGACAACAGCAACGCGGAGCAACGAACTTCCTGCTGTTACATCAGCTTTCCCTGTCCTTTAACAGCAGCCAAACTCCTGAGCCAAAAAGCAACGCTATTTCCCAAGCTGCAGGCGTCCCACGAGTCGCAGGCGTAGCAGCAGATGCTAATAAAGTACTTTTTTCTTTCTCTTTCATGTAGTTTTTTTGCCAGAGCCAGTTTCTCCCCCCAGAGACCACATCCTGAATCTTCTTGTTCATTGATTCTTTATGCTAAATGATGACTCCACAGTCGAAATAATGTGGCATATTCCAGCTCGCATTTCAGACACCGTGAGACTTTTTAATAACGAGTTGCATGAAAAATTAGGGAGGCTGCAACAAAGAGCTCCGACAGAGGTTTCCAAAGTGACTCACAGCCAGGAGAGCCTCGCTTTTCCAAAGCCCAGCGTGAGACAACCTCAAGAGCCCCCACGCTCAGAGAGAGATGAGTCCTCCCCCTCTGGAAAAATAAGGCCTCTTTAAGGAGAATTCTCCAGGGAGAGAATCCCTGTCAGGAGGTTTGGTGGGCAGATTTTGGAATCGTGGTTGAAAAGACATCCCATTCCCACGAGTGCTGGCAGGGACATTTCACCCCATACTTCAGCTGTGCAGCTGAGGGTACTGTGGGGTGAGAGTCCCCTCATCCTGCAGCCAACCTGCCCAAAGCTTCTCCCTGCTTGGCACATTGGTTCTGCAATGCTCAGAAACAGGGCCAGCAATGACTCCTCCTGCTCTTGCAGGGAGGCAGCAAACCACAGTGGTACAGGGCAGTGGACACTCTTCCAGCCATGGTTCCCAGAGCACTGTGGCCTCCACAGACACAGCGAACACAACCCGAGCACAGGTACCCTGCTCCCGTTGGGGCTGGCTTGCTGCCAACCCTGCAGCTCTTTGCCAGGCTTTGCAGCCTGGTGGAGGAGGAATTTTTTTTCAGGTTAACTTTTGGCTGAGTGTTTTTCCTTCCTTCCATCCACACAAACAGCTGCCAACATATTTCAAGGGGAAGCAGCGGGCAACGTACGCAGTGCAGCCCCCCTGATGGGGGTCAATGCTGTTTATGCTCAGTCCCAGTGGTGACCAGCGCGTGAAGGACGGGTTTGATTGCTCTCCCCCCTGTGCTGGCTCCCACCTTCACCTCCTCTGTGACATCCCTCATGGTCACCTCCAGCCCCAGGAGCTCACTCTGCAGCACAGCTCCTTGCTCACCCACCTCTAATGTCTAATTGAGAACCAATCCCCCCACTTAGCCCATCAGACTTCCCCAAAAGAGGTTTCTCCTCCAAAAGTGCATCCCAAAGGAAGCTGGGAAAGGAAGGCTGAGAGTGAAGAAGCAGCTGGAGTGCAGGCAGCTCTTACCACATTCCAGAAGAGTGGGTTGAAGACGATGGAGAGCACAGCCACAATGAAGCCAGTGTCAGTCACATCCACGTAGCCAAAGAGCCGTGCCATGGCTGCCACATCCACCTGGGGAAGGAGAGATGGTTACTGGAGTGCAGGTTCCCATGGGACACTGGCCATTACACCTAGAAGGACATGGGCACTGCAATGACACTGCTGCTCTCGTTTTGCTGCTCACAAAGTCTCACAAGTCTCACAGGGCAGCTACCAACCCAAATATGTTTCAGGAAAGGGAGCACTGTCCACAGCACCTCGGTGTCCCTGCGGACAGAGAACTGCCCCAGGGATGCTGGTCTGCATGGAAACTCCAAGCAATGAACTGTGTCAGCCTTAAACTTGTCTTCCATGAAAGAATAGTGATGTAAACCCCTTCCACAGCGAGGGGGATGCATTTGCATTGTAAGAAGCTGCAAAAGAATTTCCTGTCTTAATGACAACAAAAAACCCTTAAAACTCACTGTTCTCCTTATAAGAAAGAGCTTTTTTTCCCAGGATGGCTCCTGACATTGTCAGCATTTTTTACATGCAGTAAGCCATGCTGCTTCTCCCTCCTCACTCCCTCTCCCTGTGCTGCTATTTGATGAAAGTCAGCCAGGGCCTTTTTTTTTGCCAAAAACTTTGAAAACAAAAGACAAAACAGCCCAGCCCAAGCCCTTTCCTTGCTTGAAACAAAATCAAAGACAACACTGAGACATGGAAGGTTTTTGCTTCCCCAACACAGCTGTGTTTGCAAGTCCTTTGGATGCCAGGGGACAGAATGGCTCGAAAAGGCATCGGCTCCACCTCGCCCATCCGGGAGAGAAATTCCCACTGGCCCCTCAAAGGTTCTTGGAAAGAACCAGAGCCACAGTACGATTCACGGAGAGGGGCTGGTAAGCACAGCACCGCTCCTAGCCCGAAGAAAAGGCTGTGGGAATAGCTCCCGTGCTGGCCCAGGGCACATCCAGTCACTCCAAGTGCCTCCTGCCCAGCCATGACCACCCACAGTGCAAAGTGCAGGAGAAAAGGCTGTACAGCCACGGGAAAGGGGGGATCTTTATGGAGGTCCACAGCCTCCTTCAAACCACTACCAGCCCAGCTCCCCCGGGCTTCTTCATCTGAGCCCTGGGGACAAGGGTGCTGGTGAGAAACAATGGGAACAGCCCCCAGAGCCTGATCCTGACCCGTCTCCCCCTGTTCCCACACTTGCCAGCCTCTCCTCCCCTCCCTTCAGCCCCGAGCAGCCCTTTCCCACCAGACCCTGTCCCTTCAAACTGTCAAGCCGTAACCCAAGCACCCAGACAGCTGCTGGCACCGGGGCCGAACTGTCTAATCCTGCTTCAATTGCAATCCTGCAGGACCAGGACAGCTTCTTTCCTCTCGTTTTGTACGGTGCCGAGCACACCGCCAGCACGGGTTGAACAAAAGCTTCTTGACCTACTAACTCCCAGCTGGCAACATCGTTAACATTGCACTCACCTTCTTTTCTGCTCCTCAACAACCAAATTCGTGGCTGCTGCCAGCGGGAGGCAGATTGGCCTGTGCCTGGTGTGTGCTTTTCGGGATAAAAGGGGAGCCCTAATGGGATGAGCTGTCTCTGCGAGCTGCCGGGACAGCCACGTAACAGGCACAGAACATTCAACTTTGCCCCCTCCTCCCCGACGAGAATCAATGACCGTGGCAGGCACTGCCCGCTTGTCCACAGCCTCAAAGTCAGGGAGGGTGGGAGCAGCACGGGCACCTTGGTGAGAGATATATGGGCACCTGAGAGATATATGGGTGTCTGGGTGAGAGATAAATGGGCACCTAGGTGAGAGATACATAGGCACCTGAGTGAGAGATATATGGGTACCTGGGTGGGAGCTGCACAGGCACTCATGTGAGAGCTGCATGGGCACCTGGGTGAGAGATAAACGGGCAGCTGGGTAAGAGATAAATGGGAACCTGGGTGAGAGATAAATGGGCACCTGGGTGAGAGCTGCACAGGCATTCAAACAAGAACTGCAGGGGCATATATGGGTGATAGCTGCACAGGCACCCAAGGTAAGAGCTGCACAGGCATCCAAACGAGTTTCACAGGCACCTGGGTGAGAGCAGCACAAGCACCTGGGCAAGAGCTGCATGGACACCCAGGTGAGACCTGCATGGGAACCCAAACGAAAGCTGCACGGGCACCTGGCTGAGAGCAGCACAGACACCCAAACAAGAGCTGCACGGGCACCTGCGTAAGCCACCACGGGCCTCCTGCGCGGTGCCGCGGCTGTCCTTGCTGCGCGGCCGGAGCGTGGCTTGGGCGGAACCGGGCTGGGGAGGGCAGCGGGTGCACGTGGGGCACCGGGCACCGAGCGCCCCGGGCCTGCAGCGCCTGCGGGCACAACCCGCGGGTTATTCCCAGCGGATCCGCCGAGCCCCGCGGTGGCACCGGCGGGGGGAGGAGGGGAGGGGGGCAGGACCCACCCCCGGGCTCCCTCCCCGGGGCCGCCCTCTCGCCCGCCCGCGGCCCGCCGGTACCTGGCTGTAATCCAGGCCGCCCAGCCCCTCGCAGCACTCCAGCGGGAAGCGCCGGGCCCCGCCCGCCGCCGCCTCCTCCCGCCGCCCCGCGCCCGGCCCGGGCCGCCCCGCCATGGCCGCGGCCGAGCGCGGGGCCCGCCGAGGCGCTGCCGGAGCCGCGGTCCCGCCTCCCCGGGAGGAGCCGCGCCGGGCCCGGGGCCTGCGGGACGGGCACGGCGCTGACCTCGCCTCCGCCGCGGGTGCGGGAGCGCGTCCGGCCGCCGGGCCTGGACTTCGACCCCCCGGGCAGCTGGAGTGGGGCTGGGAGTGGGAGTGAAGTGGGAATGGGAGTGGGAGTGGGACAGCCCCGGGGAGAGAGTGGGAGAGAACAGAGGGGCCACCGCTGCTGCGGGGGCAGAGACAGGCACTGCCAACCCCTACCCGTCCCTGCCCTGTCTCCTGCTGACCTCTGCTCGACCCCTTTTCCATTCCCTTTCGCCCAGAGAAGCTGTGGCTACCCCATCCCTGGAGGTGTTCAAGGTGAGGTTGGAGTTACCTGGTCTAGTGGAAAGTGTCCCTGCCCATGGCAGGGGGTTGGAACTAAGTGATCTCTAAGGTCCCTTTCAACTCAAATCATTCTGAGATTCTATGATTCCATGACCTTTGCCCATTCCCTGCCCGACCCTTGCCCAACCCCTTTCCATCCCCTGCCCTGCCTCTGTTCAGCACTCCCACCAGAGCCAGGAGCTGGGAAACAACTCCAGTGGCTCCCTGGCACTGGAAATTAAATGTTGCTTGACTGATACTTGTCATTTCAGGGAAAAATGTAAAACCATCCAGTCTGGATGTATTTTAAGGACAGTTCATTGCAGCCTTCTCCCTTCAGGCAGTGTGGTATATTTTTAATTGCTGTTATTATTATTACTGCTCATTATTTCTCTTCTTTGCTCCTCTCTGGGATGTTTGTGGTTGATGCACCTAGTGGGCTGCAGTCCTGGACCTGCTTGTGCTTGGGAAATCAGGTAGTATCATCCCTGCAGACCTCTGAGGGTCTCTGCTTTTGCAGACGCTGCTTTGCAAGGAAATAAATTTTCTTCAAAAAAGAATTTGGTGTGAATGAGCTGCAAGTGTCCTTCCCAAGGACTCCTGGGAGTGGGGAAGGGACGGGATGTCCCAGTGCTCATGCCCTGACAGGTACTGAAAGCATGTGTGAGTGATGGCTCCCAAGAAGCCCTCCCCAGGAAAATGGCATCCTTGGAGGATATGCCTCAGCAGAGCCAGGGGATCCCAGCTCAGCTCCACAGGAAACTGGCTTTCCTTAGTTCTGCTGCTCCAAACACCTCACTGCACCAGCACACCCCCACCTCCCCAGGGTGCTCACACAGGGCCTTGTCAAGCACATTCACAGTATAAACTCGGCTGGTTTGGGGTGAGGCACACACCGAGGCACTCTGGGTGGGTGCAGTGTTCCCCATGGATGACCTCTGGCTGCTTCCGGCCTCCTCTCACTCGCTCTGGATGATTCTGCTGTGCCAAGTGTGTAATTATTGCCTCTGCCATCTCCCGGGCTCGGCCTCAGGAGCAGGTGGGAGGATGTTTGTTCTGTGAGTCCCACCAGCTGGGTGCTGGGAGCAGCAGGAAGGGCGATGGGGATGCCATGGGGAAAGCAATGAATGTCCCCTCCGGGAGGGAATTAGCAGGGAGAAACCTCCAAACTGTCCTCCCGACTGCAAGGGGAAGATGTCCTGGTGATGCCAGTGCTGCCAGCTGGGAAAGGACAAGGATGTTGTGGCACAGTGGGAGGAGGAATGGGTCTGGCTAAGGGATGGAGGACAGTGAGGAGGTGCAGAGGGATGAGCTGTCTCACTGGCTCCTTGTTTGAGGCCAGCAGAGCTGGGCTGTCATGGACACGTCTGTCCTGTCACCCCAGTGGAGGTATGTGCTGCAGGACCAGTGTCCTACCACCATCTCAGCAGCATTTAGGGCAAGAAATGACACTTGAGCTCTCACGCCATTCCCACTGCCAAATCCCCTGTCTGGTGAAGATGTTCCATGTAAGAGGGAAAGGGGATGTTTGTGGCAGCAGGGCCTCTCCATACTAGCCTTCATCCCACCTTAGATAGATCCCTGCAGCTGTGAAGGAGACAAAGAGGGCTTTCTGCATGGACTGGATTTTTCTTTATGTTCCCATCCCTCCTCTTCTCCCCATGGCATGCCTTTTATCCAGTTCTTCATTTCCAAGCACTTGGCTCAGGAAGAGGGCATGCCTCAGCTGTTCCAAATCTTTTCTCAGCTTGAACTCCCCAGTGCCCTTTGAAATCCCACCATGGTCCCAAGAGGTCACTGGTGAATATGGAGTTGCATCAGTCCAGTCAAGGATGCTACATGTGTGTTAGTAGGACACACTGGCTTGGTGAGATTGCAGTTTGCTCAGGAGCATTTCAAACACAGCCCAGGGAATTCCCAACATGTGGAAATCCAGGGCAGGGAGTGCTCTTGGGTGGGTTTCCCTTAGAAATAGGACATTGGTCAGGAAACTGCATCCAGGTAACTTCAGCACAGAGGGTCATCTCTCCTTACAAGCTCAGGAGAAAGTTTCCAGGCCAAAGGATTGATTTCCTTGCTGAAAAAAAAAAAAAAGGAAAATGAGGGATATAAAGGACATACAGCTTCCACTCTCCTCAGGTGACTCTTGCTGCCATCCTCTGATGCAGGACATGCTGATGAACTCCCCTGTTTGCCTGTGGCTCCTGTGGCTGCCCTCTCACCCCCTGCTCCAGCCAAGTGAGCCAGTCTTTCTGGCTATCTCCAGTGACCTTGGAAGGGCCACTTTTCGCTGGCAGTCTTGGTTTCTTGTATCCAAGCTTGCAATCTGCCTGGTCCCACCCCAGCTTTGTGCCTTGCTGACAGAAGTCCTATGGGTACAGCATGGGTCTGGGCCCTTTTCCCATTCCTTTGTGCCACCTTTCCTGTGTCGTGGTCCCAGTGTTCAAATGTGCCCTGAAATAAAGCTGATCCCTATGGGTTTAACCCTTGCAAACCTGCAAGGGCCTGGACTGGTGGGTCATGGATATCAAGGACGGAGCATTGAAACACACGGTGAAGGATGACAAATGGTGCTGGAGCACAGAGATGAGACCTTGAGGAGAAGCAGCAAAACTGCAGCTACTCTTGTGTCCTCCATCAGATAACGTGCTGGCACCAGCGGTGCGATGCTGCAATCCAGACCTGCAATCCTGGTGGAAATCCTCTAGTGTTTGTGCTGGAGGTTAGCTCTATTTATTTTCTGATGAATGATTTACTCGAGTAATTGGCACACAGCTCCCCTATTACAGATCAT
Source organism: Pipra filicauda (assembly GCF_003945595.2). Classification (NCBI taxonomy): domain Eukaryota; kingdom Metazoa; phylum Chordata; class Aves; order Passeriformes; family Pipridae; genus Pipra; species Pipra filicauda. The sequence goes on along the minus strand of NW_024104339.1, from coordinate 407,137 downwards.
AAAGAATTAATCACGAGATTTTCAATGTTCCCCTATCAATTTTATTAGGCTTGATTGAACGTGGTAGATTGGGAGCATATGGTATGTGAGGCAGACTCTGCTCCCAGTTACACCCTGGTTATGCTGAGGACTCGCTCAGTTGCTGATCCCTGTAAATTGAGAGAGGCATCTGCTCCTTTCCTTGTTCCCATGCCCTCGCTGTTCCTTGAGTTCCCTTAAATATCAAGGGATGCAGAGAACAACCAACACCACCTCCATGTACCTAAATTCTCCAAAAGCCTGAGATGCTCCCAAACTGGCAGCCAAGCTGGGAAGAGGATGCTTTGCTTCCAGCTTGTCCATGGATCAGCATGAGCCAAAAACCAGAGCCAAATGCTTGGGAGCTCAGGATCTGCCCCTGCAAAGGGGACGTGTCACGGCGTGGGAGGCTTGTCAAAGCTGAGGATGCCTGTGTTGGCGTTGGGGCATCCTGCCAGGCAGGTTTGCCCACGGGAAATGCTTTCTTGGAAGAACTGGCAAAAAGAAGTCCTAACACCTGCAGGAACAGAATGACACATCCCTGCCCCGAACCAGCAGCACAGTGTGATTCCCTGGAGCAAAACCTCTTTAAAAGCCACATCCCCTGAGTGGTTCCCCTCATGCAGAGAACCAGGAAAACCTTCAAAATTTCCATGTGGAAGGCTCACAGTCCTTCCCTTGCTTTTCGCCTGTGGGTGTTGTTATCGTGCAGAGTCGTGATTCAGGGAAGGGGACGGTGCAGGGCCCTGCTCCAGCCCGTGGGCAGCACTCACCTCAGTGAAGCTGCTCCTGGTGTGCTCCCAGTTACTACACCAGTATCTCAGTAGGAATTTACAAGAGGGAATGGGAACTTTGGGAGCTACTTGAATAAGCCCAGCTTATCCTGAACCAGGCTCACAGAGCAGCCAGTCTGGCACAGCTACAGCCCCTCTCCCCATCTGCTGCCTCGAGCAGCTGCACTGAAGGGCACTGAGAAGTTATTGCCAGTAACTCTTGGCAGGAGCCAGCAAGGCAATGTCCATCCGTGAGAGCCAGCCTGGGGAGGGAAAATCAGGAATGCAGCAGAGGACAGAGCAGGATCTGGCTGTTACAGCCAGAACGTTTTGTGTACACATGGTCCTGGTTTGAGAGCACAGCAGGCAGGACCTTGCACTGGGGTCTTGCCCGGCATCAGTGTGCCCGATTGCCCAGGGCTGCCTGTTCTCTGCCCTGCCTGTGCTGCCTGCACCTCAACCAGCTCTGCAAGGTATTGCCATGTCCATGCTCATGGGTGAACATCTCTTGCCAACCCCCTGACTCTGGGGATCCCCTGCTGACTCCAGGTACACCTTACGTCGAAGCTCTGGAGCACCCCATGGGTCTCACCCAGGTGCTCTGCCCTGGCACAGCCACAGCTTGCATTGCTTTAACCCAGGGCATCCTGCCCTCATCACACATCAGTGGGGAAACCACGGAAAGGGTCGGGACAGACACAGAGGCACAAGGTGCATTTTTCCAGCCTCAGCATTTCCAGCGAGCTCCGATGCCCCTTGGAGCCGCACGTGTGATGGGCTCAGTGGGAAGGAGCAGGCTCCCTCCTAAAGAAGCTGTGCTGTCGGAGGAGCTTCCCGACATCTGCACTCTGAGCCTTGTGGAGATAACATTTAGGGAAGGATTCACACAGCTTCCCTGCTCCCTAAGGCCACGTTCATCACCAGCATGTCTCTAATGAAGCGGAGGCTTTGCTTTCTGGGATCAATGAATCCACTGATCGTGACCTGTCTGCTAAGTGGGAAATCAGGTCTCTCCCTCCCCAAACTCATCTGAGCTGGGCTCAAACAGCAGGTTCTGTCCCCAGGGTACTCTGTGTCGCTTAATTGCAAACCCTGTGTCTGATTAGAGAGCAGCAGCGAGGGTGTGCAGAGGTACTGCAGCCCGTCAGAGCAGCGGCTGCTCCCCGAGCCTGGGAGATGGCTGCAAGAAGGGAGGACATTTTGGGACTCCAGGAGGGTGGAAATCCCTCAGCTTTCCCTTCTCGAAAAGGTCCTGACTCTGCACAGCTGGCTGGAGGGTTTAGTGCCAATCTGTTCTCCCCCAAAGCCCTAAATCCCCCAAACCTTTTAAATCCCTCCAAAGTACCTTTCACGGGGACAGATGCTATAAGAGAAGCTGGGACTTTCCAAAGCAGGAAGCAGCTGTAAAGGTCACTGTTACCATATCCCCTGGCCCCTGGGGGGTCATGTCCCATGCTGGGGGTGGGAACAACCCTGCATCCATCCAAACAGACTGAGCAGCTTTCCCTATCACTTCCTGCATCTCCAGGTCCTCTGTGCGCCTACAAACCACCCTGTGCACCCCCGGTGCCTTTGCCTGTAGGGTGCAAGCTGCAGAGGGCTGAACCAGCCTCCAGAAACATTTCTGCACATCATCAGCCCAGGGATATGGTGCATTGCTCCAGAGACATCTAATTAGGGTGTCCCCATTATCTGAGCAGCCAGATTTTGGATGCCGAGCCATCCAGATGCCTAATGCTCGGCACAGCAGGGATGATAGAGGGAGCTGAGTCACCGCACCCAGCATCCCCTCCACGGCCATCTCTCATCCCTCACTCCACTGGCGACCAGCTTTTCCCAGGCAATCAGCCTTGCTCTCAGATGTGACACGCAGGAGGCCTCTGGGGAGAAAAAAAACCCTCATCGAGGACTTGGAGGGGGGAAAAGCCTGGAAGTGGAGGCTGCTTCGTGCCCCACGTGACAGCTCCCACAGCAGGTACCTGATCCCAGTGCTCAGTGCCGCAGAGGGCTGGGCTCAGAGCCTATACGGGGCATCAGCCTTTCCTGAGTGGTCTCTAAAAGCTGTGGGGATGTGTTCTGCCCCTGAATCCACACGAAAAAAACCTGGGCAAGGGTTGACGTGCTTTTCTGGGACACAAACACACAGTTGAGGGGGCCAGGGAAGAGGCTTCCATGGGGGGCACGCAGGTCTGTCCTGAGGAACCACAGAGTTGGCTATAAATACCTCCTCAGAGCATCACTCTCCCTCCTCTTTGATGTTTTCCTGTTATTTACTTCAAACCCACTCCCGCAGCAGTTATTTTTATCTTATCTCTTCTTTCCCCTCTGCTTTTGTCTCTGTTTACGAGCTGCATCACAGAAGCATTTCAAAAGGAAGATGGGAAGATGGTTGGGGACCCTGAGAAGAGGGTCAGAGACCCCAGGAAGGAGGTTGAGGACCTGGAAAGAAGGCTGGGGATGCCAGGAGCACAGGATGAGCAAGAGCTCTGCTCTTGCATTCTACCAGTGGGGGACACAGCAGCACCTGGAGCAGGGAGCTTCCCCACTCTGGGCATTGTGCTTGCCCCAGGCTGGATTGATATTAAAAGAGAAGGAGTGTAGAAGCTCAGCAGAGCCTTTCCCACTTTCTCCTTGCTGCATCCTGGGGGCTTTCTGCTCCACTTCCACCCAACCTTTGGCCAGACACTTTCCTCTGTCGGGATGAACCGGTCCCGCTCGGCTGCAGCCCAGGACCAAGCACTGTCAGCTGCTGGCACAGCGAATTCCCCATGCCATTCCTGAACCAGTGGCTGGTCATGAGGCAGAATGTCCTAATGGAGCTGATGTGGTGAGGAACCAAAAGTACCCCCACTGTGCAGATGGGGCAAATGAGATCTCCTGCTGCTCTCCAGATTCAACATTTGTTGAATTTGCAGGAAATTGGTCTCCCTGCGATGCCAAACCCCTGCCAGAGCCAGAGGAATCCAAGCAAGCAGCTCAGAAATTAATGAAAGTGGAGGTGATGTGAGCAGTCAGACACAGATGAGCTTAATTCCCTTAAACAAATTAAAAATACATCACTTCTCACCACTGTGAGTCCTGAGCTGCAGTGGCAGGAGGGGAGGGTGAGCCATGAGTGCCAGATGCCCCACCAACCCGGCCAAAGGACAGGGAGGGCTCCTGCCTTGGCCCTTGCCCCTACCCCCTCTTGCCCCCCCAAATTGAGTAACCAGTTTTTGCTGCCATAATCTTCCCTGTAGGCAGACTGGGAGCTGGGTGCCTTTGCTGGGTGCCACTGCTGGGTGTCAAGTGGCTTCAGCAAAAAGAAACTGCCGAAGCCAACTTTTTACCTCTCTTCCTTCACCTTTTCAGCCCAAACTGATCTTTGATTGTAGAAAACAGGGCCAGAAGCAAAAGTTCTGGGGTTTCCCCACCTAAGCCAAAGCACCTTGCTTAAGGTTTAAGGTGTTTAATCCCTCTATTGCTAAAGATGCTGTCTCCATGCCCTCTTCCATGCATCCCTCCTTCCCACACCGGCTGGAGGCAGCTTACCCCAGACGTCCCATTTGCCAGGATGTCTGCCTGCAGAATCCCCCACTCACCAAGAACTGGGATATTTTTGCAGATCCTTATAAAAAAGGGAAGCAGCTGGGCTCTGGGTCACTGCCTGGGCAGGGGTGTGGGGGCTCTGTCTGTCTGTCTGTCTGTGCCAGCCCTGTCTGTCGGGATGGATGTTTTCTGCTGTGGTTTGTTGCTGCTGGTGGGGAGCCCCTGGGACCCTGTTTGGACATCGTCTGCCAGGGAGAAATTAAATCCAAAGGGCAGAGGGGGGAGGAGAAGCTGGAGCAGGGCTGGGAGTATGGGGTGGATCCAGCATCCACCAGGCCCATGGCAAGGTGTGGGATGTGGGCACAACAGGGGTGGGAGGAGGACAGCCCAGCTGGAAGTGTGGCTGGAGCAGGAATGAGGAAGCTTTACCACCAGATGGGTTTAGTGGGATCTGCCATGATTTCTGCAACATGGGGAAAACTTTAAATCTCAACAGGCTGCTCTTCTCCAAGGTCTGCTCCAGCCCAGATGGGCTGGCATCCCGGAGAGCCTCCTGGCCTGGATTGCACAGAGGGTCATGTCTGTCCCTGCGGGATCTGCAAGCTGGAACCAGGCAAAGATGGAAGCTGGGTGATGGGAAACCTCACTCAGGGGCTGCCAGTGGATCCATGCCAGGGCACAGGGACCCTCCGTGGGAGCTCCCTGCCCACTACCAAGGATGCTCCAATGGGAAGCAGCTGCCCTGGGCTGGGACAGCCCTGGATCACCCTATGGATTGGCTGCCTCTGTGCCACCAGAGACCCCGCTGCTGGCAACAGGGGTTGGCAACTGGTATCCAGTTTCCTCTCCTCCTCCCTTGGTGCCGGATGATGTCTGGCCTCGCTCTGGCTGCTGGGGATTGGTGTTGGGCTGAAAACAAACCTTGGCTGCACGGAGAGCAGTCGTGTCCTGCAGCTGGTAGGGACACGCAGGACAACCCTAACTGGGGAAAGAAATTTCCTCCATCTCCTTGTACTCTCCTTAAAGCCAAGCCTGGCAGCATGTGCTTTTTCTTCCAGACGGGTGCTCCATGGGGATGGGTGCTCCTGGCCAGGGGGGGACAGGGGTGCATGTGGGGACAGAGGCAGGATCCAGCCACTTTGCAGCACATCAGTGCAGGACCCAAGGGTGCAGTGGGTGCAGGGGTGGGGCTCGGGGTTGCAGCAGCTGCCAAGGAGCATCTCAGGGTTCCACGATCAGCCCCAAAACTGTCCCTGCTGAGTGCTGGTGGAGGGAAGCTGCCTGCAATCCATCATCTCTCATGGAGAGGAAAATAGGCTTGGGGGCATGCAGTATGGGCCCAGGGCACGCTCTCTCTGCTTGGCTAAAATGACACTAATTAAGCCCCTCGCAGTGTGTAAAAGCTATTCCTACAGGGCAGACAATTAACCTTGAAACTTGGCTTTTAGTGCTTGGAGGGGAGCGAATTTTTCATCCTGTTATTTCCCTGTGCTATTAAGCTAATCCTGGAGACCGTGAGGGAGAAACGGTGTGACACGTCTGCGGCTCCCAGTCTTGCCAGGAGCACAGTGTGTGGCCAGCAGCCTCCTGCTCCATCCCTCCATCATGCTTATATTTTCACCCACGGTCTCCAACAGCATCATCAGCGCTGGGGAACATCGGGAACAAGGGGTATGACCAAGGGCACATGGCAAGGCTGTGGCATTACATGATTATTATGGTCAGAAGTAAATCCAGCCTCCTCTGAGCATGCCAGACACAGTGCCAGCCTGGCCTTGAATTTTCAGGGAATTCCCTTGGAGGGACAGCGTGTCCCTGGCTCTCCAAGGCTGTGGCTGCTGGCACAGCATCGCCCCAGCCCAACCTCTGTGTGAGACAAACCACTGAAGTTTTGTTTTCTTGGAGAAATGGAAGGAGGAGGGAGGTGGAAAAAGAGAGAAGATTTGGCCCATGAAGGTCAAACCTTGCCATGGGGCTGGGGATGTCCCTGGGATGCCCTGTGTCCTCCCAGAACTCGCAGCTCCTCTCCCCCCCAGCTCCCCTCTCGCCCTCCAAACACAGTCAGTGACAGCACTGAGCTTGGGGACAACTGTGGAGAGGAGCTGGTGGCTCAGCCTGATCCTGCCATCAGCAGAAAGGAGAGAAAAGGGAGGATGGATAACCCGCAAAACCCCACCATGGGCTGCCACCCAGGCACACCGGCAAATATATAACACGTTTAAGCACTAAAAAACCAACCTGGGGACATTTGTCACAACGAGCTGCAAAAAGGTACTGAAACATCACTAAATTGTCCCAGGAAGAGAGTGCTGGGAGGGCCCTGCAAGGTGAGTGGTGGTAGGGACAGTGTGTCCCTCTGGGTCTCCCACCTCCAGGGATAAAGATGGAGCATCCTGGTGATGGTGCTGACAAGAAGGAAAGATGTGCAAGATGCACAGCTCCCAGCAGCAATGCTGCCATGAATGAGTAAACCAGCCTTTGGGGTGCCCAGAAAAGATGGGAGAGGCATCCTCCAGAGAGGTTTTCCTCATTTCCAGCAACCTCTTCCCACCAGTGGGACCTGCAGACCCCACACCAAGCTGAGCACTGGCTGCTCCAAGCCTCGGCACCCCAAAAGAGCAGCAAACCTCCTACCTGAGCACTCCCATGAGTGCTTTCCCAGCTCCAATTGGCCTTTCCATAGGAGCATGGGGGGCTGCAGCACCCCTGGAGGAGCCATTTTCCATGTGGGAGCCATTTCTCTGCAATAGCCTGGTTTTGAACTGCTTTCCTCTTTTTTCTTGAGGGGGTGGTACATTATGAAGGCTGGATAAAGCAACGGAAGGGAGAGCTGTGCTGTAAAAGCCAGTCTGCTGCTAAAGCTGGTGAAAAAAAATGATGCTGCAAAGTGCCTTTGTAGTTGTTTAGTCATTTGTTAGCCAGGCCAAGGGGTGATTTATGTGGCTGAGCACCAGCTGCCGAGCATCACATAGGGCAAAATGCCCTGAGTGTGTGTGGAGACCAGAGGAAGGATCAGGAAAGGAGGATGAGAGAGCAGAGAGGAGATTTTTTTTTTCTGAGTGATGTTTTTGGCTTGTCTGCCTCATTCTCCCTTTTACAAAATGATTCTCATCTTCTTCAGGGCTCCCGTGGAGGTAAATTCAGCTCCCACTGCCTTGCAGCTCTTCCCTCCCCAAGAACCGTGCCCACAGAAGACACTTTTCCTGCATCTCTGTTGTTTCTCACATTAGCTTTCATACTTTAATAAAAAAGAGAGTAGAGCCTGGGGTAGCAGATGGGACTGGCAACTCCTGCCTGCTGTAAATCACAGAGGAGGTTTTACCTTCCTGGGATGAAGCTGTGCTCTCGGAGCACTGATCCTGCTGGAGTCATCCAGGGAGCAGCAGCACAGCCAGCTGCCAGTGCCATCACTGCTCATCACTGCATCCCTCTCTCCATGAGGAGACAAACTGACCTGCTGCACCTCTTCTGCAGAAGTGGCCAGGTCCTAATGGGAATGCTAAATCACAGCCGTGCTTCGGAGTGTCCTTCTGCCGGCATAAATCAGCTCAGCCTGGCTGGAATCGCCGGTGCTGTGCTGATTTACTCTGGGGGGGTGTGTGGGGGAGATGCTGGATGGTTCATCTGAGCATCTCTGTCCTCTGAGCGGTGGCAGGAGGCCACAAATCGTCTGGCAGCCATGGAAATAGTGCAGCAGCCTGAGCTCGGGCATAGGGAGGAGGGAGATATGTGAAGAGGAAGGGGGTTCAAGGTGGCAGTGGGAATGAGTTTTGAAATATGGAATAGGATAGGATAGGATAGGATAGGATAGGATAGGATAGGATAGGATAGCATTTCAGCTGGAAAGGGCCTACAATGATCATCTGGTCCCACTGCCTGACCGCTTCAGGGCTGACCAAAAGCTAAAGCATGTTATTGAATGAGTTTTCCAAGTGCTGAATGAATTTTCCAAGTGCTTTTTGATCACTGACAGGCTTGGGGCATTGATCACCATTGTAGGAAGCCTGTTCCAGGGTTTGACCACCCTCTCCAGAGAGAAATGCTTCCAAATGTCCGGTCTAAACATCTCTAACACACCTTTGAACCATTCAAAGGTGGGACTTGGGGATTCTATGATTCATTCCCACTCATCCCATCGCTGTATCCCAGGGAGAAGAGAACTCCCCGGAGACCTCCCAGGCCTGCTGGAGGCTGGATTTTGACGTGTTCTAGCATGTATCCCGTTTGTCCTGCAGGACACGGATCCTTGCAGAGCGTGGGCGGTGCAGGACGGGGTGAGCAGGCACCGAGCTCAGCCCCGGGCTGTTTGCAGTCGGGCGAACGGTTCCGAGCGGCTGGTTGCTCCAAAATTGGAAGGGATAAATGTGGAGGGGAGCGTGTGCCAGCCGACTCAGCTGTGACAAACCCGGCGTGAGCGCTTAGCTGTGACAAAGCACCGGCACCGAGGGGCTCACACGCGCTGAGCTGGCGGCCGGAGAGCCGGGACGTGCTTTATCGGGATTCGCAGCTGCGGAGCGGCCGCGCCAGCTCCAGGGAGCAGGGGCTGGATAGGACCCTCTGTGCTGCCAAAAGCCGCGGTGTCCCTGAGTGAACAACAGCTGTACCTGTCCACAGCCCAGGGGAAAAAAACACCTGCAGCCCTGTGGGTTGCACGTACCCCTCTAGATGACTGCAGAGTTGAAGTGCATATACATGCAGCCTGCTGTGTGAGAGAGTGGTGATTTAGGCTAGATATAAGGAAGGTATTTTCGCAGTGAGGGTGGTAAAACACTGGCACAGGTTGCCCTGAGAAGCTGTGGGTGCCCCATCCCTGGAAACATTCATGGTCAGGTTGGACGAGGCTCTGAGAAACCTGATCTAGTTAGAGGTGTCCTTGGTCATTGAAAGGGGGTTGGGCTACATGACCTTTTAAGGTCCCTTCCAACCCAAAGCAGTCTATGATTCTCTTTTTTAAGGTCCATGCAGGATTGTATTACCTGCATGTGCTGAGGTGGATCAGGACTGGGGGAAGATCCTGACCTCCCACACAGCATTTTGTGCCCTGATGGTGCAGGACAGGCTGTGGGACCAACAGCAGCTTGGTGTGGGAGCAAGGGCTTCTGCTCTGCACAGGGATATCTTGGCAAGCTGGGTGCAATTCCCAAGGATAAAATTTGTCATTGTGCCAAGGACAATGCCTGGGAGGGAGCCAGGGCTGCCCTGTGTCACGCTGCCCATCTCTTTGATCACCCATGCTGGGCTGAACTGCTGCCTTCCACCAAAACCCCCATGACCTATTTTTATTTCACTTTCCCCCCATTCTATGCTACAGAAAATCCAGAGCAGCCTCTCCCTGAAGTGTCAGCACTTTATACAGCACAAGCCCCAGTGTGCTTCCATAATCACGGACACACTGACAGGCACAGGCAGGATGCAGCTCCCAGGACTCATTTCTATCCCTGTGCTTCTTGATAACACCGCAAATCCCCGTGGTGGGTTCCCAGGTCACAGCAATACCTGCAGCAGAAATACCTCCTTGCCTTAAGCAGCACGTTTTTATCCCAAGACAGTGTTTGTTTAGTGGATTGTGATTCTAATTCAGCAGATGGTACCAACAGCTGCCAACTCTGCATCTTGTCTCCCTCCTAGCAGGCGGCATTGACCCGATCTGACCCCGCGCAGGGCTCAGCCTGGCACCCGAGGCTGTGTGGGTGAAGATGTCCCCTGGCAGGACCCCCGGTGTGGTCTGCACCCAGGCAGCTCTCAGTCAGGCTGAGAGTCCTGGGAGCCAGAGGATGCTGTAGCCCACCCAGAGGATGCTGCAGCCCCCCTGGAGGATGCTGCTGTCCAGACTCCGCTGCCCCGGTGCTGCCAGGGGCTGCCCCAAAGCTGGGCAGAGGCTGCCACTTAGTGTTGGAAGGGAGCACGGCTGCTGCAGAGACCTGGCAGAGCGCCTGCAGCTGGGCCAGGCCACTCCTATGCTCCTTGGGGTGTTCCCAGGCTCCTGCTCACAGCCCGGGGTGCCTGAGCATCTCTGGGTGCAGGTGGTCCCATCTAACAATGACTCTGCAATGGTGCTAATGAGGCTCGTGCTCCTCCATCCCCTGCCCTATCCCTTGGGGTGCTGGCAGAGCTCACCTTCACCAGCCCTGCACCCCCAGACAGCTGATGAAGGTCCTCACCCCTCCCTGGGCACTGCCAAAATCAGCTGGCATCGCATTGTCCAACACAGAATCACAGAATTGGATTGGACTATCAAAACTATCTAGTTCCAATCCATGGGGAGGAATACCTTCCACTGGCCCAGGTTGCTCCAAGCCCTGTCCAACCTGGCCTTGAACACTTCCAGGGATGGGGCAGCCACAGCTTCTTTGGGCAACCTGTGCCAGAGCCTCACCTCCCTCACAGGGAAGAATTTCTTCCCAATATCCCATCTAACCCTGCTCTCTGTCAGTGGGAAGCCATTCCTCCTCGTCCTGTCACTCCATGCCCTTGTCCAAAGTCCCTCTCCAGCTTTCTTGTAGCCCCTTTGGGTACTGGAAGGTGTTCTAAGCTCTCCCTGGAGCCTCTTGCTCCAACTGGCCTCCTGGACATGTTTCTATTTAAATGATGTGCCTTGTACCCCTTTTTCTTAGACAATGTGGCACTGAGGTATCCAGGGGATGCAGGATTTGGCTACTGTTCTTGGTCTCCTGTGTGACTCTGGCAAGCTCTCCCCTGCCTCAGTTTCCCCAAACTGTGCAGTGGGTCCATGGGAAACAAGCCCTTCCACCAGCTCCCAGGAGCTTCCAGCAGCTCCTGGCTGCTGGAGCAGAGCTCAGTGCCCCTTGGCCACCTGGAGAAACTGAGGCAGGGCACAGCAAAGCAGGGCTGGGTGGTCCTGAGCAGCTCCCACTGCCCCAAGCATGCTGGCTGCTGTCATCTCCTGCTCCTTCCCCTCATTACAGCCCGATTCCCTGGAGACCTCGGCGGCAGAACGTCCTTCCCCGGTGATGTTATATTAGCTTAATAGCATTTTTCCACTCCATTTGAGAGGGGAATTTACAATGATCTTCGATTAGGACTGCCTTAGGAATGCCTCCGATTAACACCATCCGTCCTCATTCACACCCCCCTGCCACGGGCAGGGACACCTTCCACTAGCCCAGGTTGCTCCAAGCCCCGTCCAACCTGGCCTTGGACACTCCCAGGGATGGGACAGCCAAAGCTTCTCTGGGCAACCTGTGCCAGGGCCTCACCACCCTCACAGCCAAGAATTTCTTCCTAATATCCCATCTAACCGTGCCCTCTGTCTGCGTGAGCCATTCCCCCTTGTCCTGTCACCCCATGGCCTTGTCCCAAGTCCCTCTCCAGCTCTCTTGGAGCCTCTTTAGGCACTGGAAGGGGCTCTAAGGTCTCCCCAAAGCCTTCTCTTCTCCAGGTTGAACACTCCCAGCTCTTCCAGCCTGTCTCCATAGCAGAGGGTCTCCAGCCCTGGGAGCATCTCCATGGCCTCCTCTGGACTCTCTCCAGCAGGTCCATGTCCTTCTGATGCTGGGTGTGCCAGAGCTGCGCCCAGCTACCTACTCCAGAGCAGAGCAGAGGTGCAGAATCCCCTCCCTCCCTCTACCTGCTGGCCACGCTGCTGCTGCTGCATCCCAGGATACAGCTGAGCTCCAAGGAACAGATCCAGCAATGCCTCTCACGGTCCTGCTTGCAGACCCTCAGGCAGCACCCCGTGGGGGCAGGCAGAGCCTTGGTTGTTGGCATTCCCAGCCCCGGCAGCCCCTGCCCTCTGGAGCGCCGCGGGCTGCACAGCCCCGACCCCCTCCTCGCCCGGAGCTGCCACTGCTCTTCCTTCGCCTCTGCCACAGACGGCTCTGGGATCACTTACCAATTAGTGTGGCCTGCTCATTAAAGCTCATTATCTGCCAGTGTGAACTTGGATGGGATTGTGCGGGCTTGGCAGGGGATCAAAATCTTCCTTTTTTCCAATTGCATCCCTCTCAGCCCCCACGCTCCGGGAACAGCCCCGCGGCTGCACCAGAAGGCTGGGGGATGCGGTGCTGCCTTTTAGAAGGAAAAAAAAGTGCCCAACAAATTAAGCCGACTCCTCCTCACAGCAGAGACCGGTCGATGCTCCCCACCGGTGCTGCGATGGAGCACAGTGATGCCTGGATCTCTGTCTTCCATGGTGTTCCAGGAATGTAGGGATGCATAGGGGGTAAATGTCAGGACTTTCTGACCACTGTGGGATAGTGAGCTCAGCCTGGTTCCAGGACACAGAGCTGGCAGCCATGGGAAATATCAGCTGCCAGCTACAGAAATCAGGTTTCTTCTCCATGTGGTACATTGTCGAGAGGGGCTGGTCTCAGAAGTTTCGTGACTATTTTCTGCTTCTCATTGCAAGGATAGAGGGGAAAACAAACAACTGACAAAAACAGTCTTCTCCCACCGCACCCATGGGTGTTTGAGTTAAACAGGTGCCAGAAAACCCAACAGATTACAAGGCTGGGATGGAAACATCCCTACTCATGGAAGGAGACTTCACTGTGTGGGGAATCCCAGTTCTAACCTGAGCTGTAGGGCAAAGCCCTGTGCCCCCATTCTGCCCTCCTGCCCCCCAAGCCATCAGACTGGCTCTGCTGTCACCACACACATCTCAGCCTTTGCCTGACTCTGTGACACCGGTGCCTGGGGGGTGACATGGACCCAGATCCTTAGGCAGGGATGGGGACGTTGCTTTGTGGCCACAGAGGCCAGTCCTGGACATCCTGCAGCTGCAAGGCAAACAAGCCAAAGTCTTTCTGTGCTGGGAAAATCAATCCCAAATGCAGCCTGGTTTCATAAGAACCAGGAGCATGGGAGTGGGAGCCGTGTCTTTCCCAGTGCCTCCTTCCCCTCTTTCCCAAAGCCGTCCTTCCCCTGGGAGACACCAGGTCTGGCTTTCATTAGCGAATGAGCCTGTTTTGGTGAATGGCTCTTGTCAATATTGATTAAATTCCATCTTCCCATGTGCAGACAAATCCTCTTGCAGTCCCTTCAGTGCTACTATCCTAAAATAACTCAGTAACAAGACACGGTTTAACCCTTCCTTCCTCCTCCAAAAGAAGAAACCCCAAGGTGAAATCACCCACTAACTTCTCCTTTGTTCATCTCCCGCATGGAACCACCCAGTAACAAGACAAAAATCCACCAGCCAGTGGAAAGCAGCTGGTCTAAGTTCAAGCCAAAGAGCCTCAGCTTGTGTGAGCCAGGGCTTTAGCACAGGCCAAGCTGGGAAGGCTGCGCCTACATCATTAACAAAATCCCCAGCAAATGCTCCCTGTGGCATCCAACCAGCTCTCCAGGGCTGTAAATTGTGCCCAGGAGCATATTCCTCCTCAGCCCCTCCTTTCCAGGGTGCCTTTCACCGCAGACATCCCTGTGCCTGCATCCCACGCTGCCCTGGATTAACCGCCTCTTTTATTGCTGCCAATTACTGGCAGCAAAGCTGCCGCAGGGATGAAGGATGTGAGATGGGTTACACCTTCCCAGCCCTAATGACGTGAGGATTTGCAGGCTGGAGCAGCAGCCTCGGCTCCCCACGGAGCAGGGGATCAGCACACAGCCCCCCACCCTGCTTCCCTGCATGTCCTTTGCACCCCACTGCTGGATGCTGCACATGGTATTGTGGGGACAGCTGTATCCCCGAGCCCTTGCATGGATCAGGGGATGGGAAGGGGTGTGGATCAGGGGTTTTGGAAGGTGCATGGATCAGGGGATGGGAAAGTGAAGCCCATCTTTAGTGACCCAGAGAGCTTCCCTTGTGGGTGGGAGCAGAGGCAGCACCAGCCTGCAGGCAGCAGACCACACTCGACTGCTGCTGAATGCTCTGAGGCTTCACACTGCGAGAAGAATGAGCAGATAATAGGATTTTCCATCTCTTCAAAGGGCGCTCGAGCCAGGCCCCGGTGCTGTGTGGCGCCCTGGGAAGAGCTGCCGGGAAGATCCCACACCTCCCAGCCGGCGCCACAGCCACAGGGATGCTCCCAGCTGCAGAGCAGCCACCAGTGTGCAAACAGGGACTGGGGATCTGGGCTCTGGGAGGGCAGAGGGCTGGAAGGCACCACGGGGATTATCACAGTGACACCAACCAAAGGGGGGCAAGGGGCAACTGTGGTGCTGCCACAACGGGAGCCAGGGGAAGGCTCATCTCCCCTGATGTTTTTCATAGAATTGTTTGGGAATGGTTTGGGTTGGAAGGGACCTTTGAGACCATCTCATTCCACCCCCCTGCCATGGGCAGGGACACCTTCCACTAACCCAGGTTGCCCCAAGCCCCATCCAACCTGGCCTTGGACACTTCCAGGGATGGGGCAGCCACAGCTTCTCTGGGTAACCTGTGCCAGAGCCTCACCACCCTCACGGGGAAGAATTTCTTCCTAATATCCAATCTGAACCTCTCCTCTTTCAAATTAAAGCCAGGAACAGCTGCTCTGCTGCAGAAGCAAGCGGGAAAGCAGACAGTGGGCTTTACACTTTGTGTTCACAGCAGCCAGGGCACGCTCACATCGCCACACCAAAGGCATGGCACACTCACACCTCTCTGCTGCACACACTGGCACCAGCTTGGGGCAGAGCAGCTGCCCCTGGCCAGCCCAAGGTCCCTCAGTCCCCGACCGCTGCACAGGGGCAGCCGAGGGACCATCTGGAGGCTCATTTGAAGAGCTCCCACGTCCCCACATCCCTGCTCCATTTCTCCTCGGATGGCTTATCAGCAGTGACTTTCCCGACAGCAATCGATAGAAAACATTTTATCACCTTCCCAGGCGGCAGGATCCGTGGAGTGGGTCTGATTTCTGTTTCTATGGTGACATCTTCCGGGCTTGTGAAAGATTTTGCCTTTCTTGGTTGTTGTTGGGTGGTGGAGATAAGGGGGTGTTGGGGGGGGGGGAGCGAGGGGGGTTGGTGCTATATTTTTTGTTGTTGTAGGTTTTGCTTTTTTTTCCTTTTCTTTTTTTAATACCATTTTCAGCGTACCAAGGAAGCCGCCAGCCAGCCAAACACGATGCCCGCAGCGTACCCACAGCACTGCTGCTCGCTGGGAGGGGCCCCAGGGCAGCTTTCATCCCCGAAATGCCTCTGAAACCTATTGAGGCTCAAACTGGAGCCGTCTCCCTCCTCCCCTCACCCACATCCCCCTTTCCACCTCTCTGGGCTTCTCTTGTCAGGCCTGGAAAAAGCCACTTGGCCACACAGCAGGGATGGCCTCAAGCACAAGTGACTGCTCAGGGCGTTTTGTAGTGCAGCTGATTTTGCTCCTCAGTTCTGCTCCCTCCTCCTTCTTCCCCTTCCTTTTTATCTCCTTCCACCTGCTTTGGTGGAAGAGGAGGGGGTTTTCACACAGCCCCCCACTGCCAGCCCCTGCCCTGCCAGCTGCAGTGACCCTGGAACCCAACCAAAGGGGCAAGGAGGGACAGCGGGGGGGTCACTTCTTGTTTCTGGGACATGATCACTTGTCATCCCCTGCACGCAAATGGCCCAGTGCTTCTGCTGAGTTATTGGCACCTGAGGATCTCACTGACTGCCTAATTAATGTCTGCACAGTTCCCTCTCATCAGGGCTCCCTTTACCCCATGAAACCCATCAGTCCTGCCACGTGCCCCTGCCAAAACAGTCTGTATGCCCAGCTGGGAGCCACCCTCCTGGAGACACCCTCCTCTGAGAGCTGGAGGGACTGATAGATGGAAGGAGGGATGGATGGAGGGAGGGGTGACCTCTAATGTCTGGAGTTGCCCTATGCTGATGCATTTAGTAAAGTTGTCCCCAGCTCCTTGGCCCTTGTTTCTTGGGGACCCAAAGGGAAGCTTCTCTCCTCCACCCCCAAGTCCCCAAGAGGGCTGAACCCTTGTCCTTACCGCCAAGGAAACAGCTGCCCAGCTGAGGTGAACACCAGGCTCCAGCCTCCTGAAATCCTGACTGCATTCAGCACGCAGCAGCCCAGAGAGGCTGAGCAACACAGGGAAGCCAACAGTCCTGTGCACATCCTGAGATGTGCCATAAGAGCTGGTCCAAGGACAAGGACAGGGAAGGACAAGACTCTTCCAACAGCATCAGTCCAGGTTGCCAGAGGTGGGTTTGAAAGGCACCACCAGCTTGGGAACACTCTGCCTGTACCTTTCCCGTAATGATAAAGCCACCCTGTTCTATTTAATTAATGTTTCTCAGTGGCACAGCCTTCAGCTACTAAAATAAGTAAATAAAATAGAACAGAGGTTTCTTCTTCTTTTTTCTTTTTATAATGGGAAACTCCAAAGCTCATAAAGTTGGAACCATGTCCTGGCATTAAGTGACAGTGGGGGGTTTGCTCCTTGCATCGGGCACAGACCCAAAGCACTTAAAAGCAAGGGCAGGAATGGGTAATGTGGGTCTGCCATCTCCTTACCCAGCCAAGAGAAATGCAGTGCCCGTGACACAGATCAGCACCCCTGCATATTTCATCTCAACGCAATGCCCTTATCTTTGACCCAAAATAAAAATTATTCCTTGCTCAGCGCTCTCAAAATACAAAATTATCTATGCGTGCGCTAATGCCACGTATCAATCAACTTCAAATGCAAATCCCCCCAGCATTTAGCCCTAATTTTACCATAAAAGGATGGGTCCACGCCAAGCACCTCGCTCAACATTATTCTAGGGAACAGCAGCTACCATCAGCAAATCTCCTGGTCATTGACAAATACTTGGATCCTCAGCTTTTCCTAATGGAAACAATCTGGCCGCTTCCTGAGAAAGGGCGAAGCACGGAAGGAGAGCAGCACATTCTCTTCTCTCCCCCTTTTTCCTCCCTCCTAAAAAACCTCCGGAAGCTGGTGTGGGACGGGTGCTGGGGGAAGGAGAGCAGAGCTGGGTGGGAGCTCGGTGGGAGCAGCCAGACAAACCCCTCAGGGCTCTCCCTGTGAGGGGGGAGGACCAGCATCATCAGCCACAGTGGGGAGAGCCTGCACCCCATCCCTGCTGACAGAAACGCTGCTCAAAGGGAAGCCGGTTTGCCAGGATGTGTGGTGGGTAATTAGGGATTTGCAAGGCTGGGCACACTCTGCAAGTCTTTTTCTTCCTTTTCACAGAAATGAGGGAGCGTTGGTGGGAAAAGGCACTGTGCAAGCGACAGGAAAACACCAGGGAGCACTTGAAGGAATGTCAAAGTGTGGATCAAACCCAGCCCGTATTAAATGTCTTTCCAGGTTACTGCAAGGCTGACAGGGTGCGGATGGACAGACAGACAGCAGAGCTACTGCTGGACCATGACAAATACCAGTAAGAGCTCTGGAAAGGCTAAAAGTCCTTGAGCACATGCCATGCTCCAACTGCACAGAGTAGGAGAGCCCTCTCGAGTGGGTTGTCCCACCAGGACTGTCCCAGCACCACCATCAGTGATGCCACTACCAGACACAAGGTTTAATGAATTCCCACCCTGATCCACTTCATCGGATCCTGGGTCCCACTCACAGCCCTGGCAGTGCTGTGAGGGCGGCACACCACAGGTCCATCCAAATTTCCGCCCCGCATCCTCAAGGAACAATGGCCTGTGTGTCCCTCGGAGGCCCCTCCTGCCGCACGCGGCCGCAGCCGCCCTCGGAACACTCTCCCTCTTGTTCGCTTTGGCCGGGAAGCAGCGGAGCAGCAGGTATTTCCTGCCATCGGCTGCCATCCCTGCCTGGCCGGCCCCACAGGGGACACGCTGCTCCAGCTCTAGTCCCTGGGACCCCCAAGGGACCTGCCACCCCTCAGGGACAAAGCAGGAACCCGCAGCGGTTGCTGTCCTTCAGCAGGCAGGTGGCCCTGCTCCAAAGGGACACCAGCAGCTCCACACACCCCCCCGCTGTGCACATCCTGCTGGAAAAGATTTCCCTTCTGCTGTTCCAAGTCACAGCTAAAATGAGGCTCAAAAACGTGCAAAACGCTGGTTTTGCCTCGTTTCCTTTGTGTGTTTCAGTGTGTTCTGCAAACAGGGCACTTCCTCAGAGCTCCGCTTTGGCTCTCACGTTCGGGAATAAGAGAGAGGCTTTTATTTTAATAGGAAAACAGGATTATAAATTAGCAGTCAAGCTGCGAGAGCACAGAATCTTCCTCTTAAAATATCTGCACACGTCGCCGTGGCCAAAGCCGGGTGTCAGCACCGGGGACACACGCACAGAGGGGTCCCAGGTGCCACCTCTCTTGGTGCAAAGCAGGTCTGGTGGCCACTGGCACGTGTGAGATGCACACGGGTAATCAGCTGCAACCTCCCAACAGCAAGGGCTTACACCAGATACCTGATGGAGAGGAAAATCCCAGGCAAGCATCAGGCAGCGCTGCTGGCTGCAGCCAATTTTCCTCACTTAATATGTTTCCTGCACTCGTCCCCCTCCCTGACCTCGGCTCCTCCTTGGAGCACGTTCAGCCCCAGACACACCGCTGAGCACAGCCAAGGCCAGCGGGACTGCTGCCATTTCATCCCACCCCTTGGCTCCCAGACCAGGGCTCCCGCCACGCTGCTGCACATCCCAGCTTCCCCCTGGGGCTTCCCACTCTGCCTGGGGCAGGATAAGTGGGCAGCCCCAAACACCTCGTGGGGTGATTGTGCTCTCTGCACCCATGGAAGGCTTGGAGAGAAGGGGGTGGGCAGGCCACCTCCACCTTTTGTGAAGGGTGTGTGATCCAGACTCAGATGAATACCTAAATCCAGCTCCGAATGCAAGTCCAGATGTGGATCCAAATCCAGCTCCAAATGCAAATCCAGATGTGGATCAGAATCCAGATCCAAATACTCATCTAAATACAGACCCACACCTAAGTGCAGACCCATACATGGTCCAGCCCTAATCCAAATGTGGATCAAAGCCCAGAAGCAGCCCCAGCTCCAAATCCAGACCTGAGCCCTGACCCAGCGTCCTCATCCTGCCCACTGCCAGCAGCTGGTGGATACTGTCCAATGGACTACCCTGCACCCAGCACCAGTGCCCAGTACCAGCACCTGGCAGGTGGTGCCCGGGAGGGTTCCCTGTACCCAGCACCGCTGCCACCCTCCCATGCCTGCTCCATAACACTCAGCCCGTGCTGCCCAGAAGCTGCCATACGGTTCTTGCTGCTGGCACCCAGGACTCACCGCACCGTGTGGAGCAGCCCAGTGCCGGGTATGCCATGCCCAGTGCCCATCCCAGTGCCCAGTACCTGATCTGCCATGCCCAGTGCTCGCCCCGTTGCCCGGTATGCCATGCCCCGGCGCCCGTGTGCCGCGCCTCGGTGCCCCGTGTGTCGTACCCCGGTGCCCGGCGTGCCGTGCCCCGGTGCCCGTTCTGCCATTCCCAGCGCCCACCCCGGCGTGCCGTGCCCGGTATGCCCTGCCCAGCGCCCATCCCGGTGCCCGGCGTACCATGCTCGCCCCCGCCCCGCGGTGCCCGGTATGCCCTGCCCAGCGCCTGTCCCGGTGCCCGCGGTGCCCGGTATGCCGTGCCCGCCCCCTGCCCCGGTGCCCGCGGTGCCCGGCGTGCCGTGCCCGCCCCCTGCCCCGGTGCCCGCGGTGCCCGGTATGCCGTGCCCGCCCCCTGCCCCGGTGCCCGCCGTGCCCCGCGGCTCGCGGTGCGCGCCGCCCCCGCCGGGTGCGTGCCCGGTGCCACCGGCGGCGCTGCCGGCAGGTGTCGCCGCGGTCGCGGGCAGGCGGCGGGCGCGCGTGCACTTCCGACGGCGCTCGGTCATGCCCCCGCCGTCCCTCCCCTCGCTCCCGGCGCCGCGCGGGGCTCCCGCCCGCTGACACCGCCGAGGCGGCTCGCACGGCGCGGGAGAGCGGCGCGGCCGCCCGGGCATGGCCGCCGGGGCCGCCCCCGCCCAGCGCCGCCGCTGAGAGGCAGCGGGGCTCGGCCCGCCAGGTAAGGAGGGCTCCGGCTACGCGGCTCCCGGGGAGGGGGGAGAACCGGGCGGGCCGCTGAGCCCGGGGAGGGCCCGGGGAGGGCGGGGGGTGGTAGGGGCCGGCGGGAGGAGCGGAGGGGCCGAGCGAGCGGGCGCTGCCGGCGGCCGGGGGAGCCCTGCCCGCCGCCCCGTTACCCCCCCGGGGCTTCGCTTCGCAGCGGCGGCTGCAGCCGCTGGAGCGGCGGTGGCACCGCCGCCACATCCCCTTTTCCCTTCCCTTCCCTTCCCTTCCCTTCCCTTCCCTTCCCTTCCCTTCCCTTCCCTTCCCTTCCCTTCCCTTCCCTTCCCTTCCCCCCGCGCTCCCACCGCACCGCACTCGCATTTCCAACCGCAGCCCGTTTCGGTCCCCCCCCAACCCTCCGAAACCCGCCTCGACCCCCCCAAAACGCGAGCCTGGCGCCGGGCTCGATGACGTCACGGAGGGGCTCCCCGGCCCCCCCGGTCCCGCGGGTGCGGGTGGCCGCGGTGCTCCCAGCTGGTGGTGCCGAAACGCCGAGGGGGGACATGGTGCATCTCTGATAGCCCCGAGCCCCCCCTGAGCCCTTCTGCTGCAGCTGTGAAATTCCATTTAAATTCCTCTGTGTGTGTGTGTGCGCGTGTGTGTGTGTATTCCCACCCCCGCTGGAAATGTGCAGCTGGAGTAGCACCCTGAGCATGGTGGTGGGATTCCAATGCAGATGCTGAGCTGCCCGGGGTCGGCATCCCGAGGGCTCTCCGGCCGGTGGAAGCGTCGGGCTGACGTCGCAGACCTGCTGGAGGTTCTCGCTGACGTCAGAGCAGGATGTTGCTGGGGTGCGTGTTTGTCCCCCACTGCCTTAGACAGAGCGCGATGCCATCCATTAGATGTGAGCAGGTTTTGGCTTTGGTGAAAGCTCTTGTGCCCACTGGCCCCTGCCAGCAATCCCCTTGGCTGTGAGCGGTGACCGGGTTGGCTGCCCTCAGGTGACCTCCCAAAGTGATGGTTTGGAAGAACAAACCCAACAGTTGGGGTTTTGCATGGGAGAGTGCTCCTAGGGCCCTGTGCCAGTGGAGGGAGGGCATTGCCGGTGGTGCCAGCACCTTCCAAGAGCTCTTCCAGCTCAGCTCCAGCTGCCCCAGCTCCTGGGCATCTCTGGAGCCTCCTTGGTGGTCCAGAAATGGTTTCCTGCTGAGTGACGGGACTTTGTGGAGTGCTCCTACCCCACAGCTGCCTCCCCCGGGGTGGCAGCGTGTGTTCCCCAGGTGGGTGAGCAGCGCCGTGGTGGCTCTGTGAATGTGGGTGCTGTCACCTGTGTGTTGGTGGCAGAGGGTTGGGGGACCCACGGGGGGTGAGGCAGAGGTTGGCTGTGCGTGGTGCCTGCTGGTGCTGAGACTGTGTCTCCTGGTGTCTGTCACTGCCTGATGAAAATGGACCTCGAGCTGCTGGGGGATGGAGTGGAGAAGGATAGGAAGAAGCCAAGTGAGATGGAGGAAAGGACATGTTCCCCCTGGGTGCTCTTCCCTCCCTGTTTCCCATGGGATCGATGGCGAGAGCGATGATGGTGGGGGGTTCAGTGGGGGTCTGTGCACAAGGCTGGGGGCACTGCATCCTGAGCAGCAGCTCTGCAGCCTGGGGCCGGGAGCTGTGTGAAGTTCAAGGCAGGAAGTGAGAAATAAAAAATAAAAATAAAAAAAAAAAACCATAACCGGTAGAAACCGCTGTGGAGATTTAGGGAAGCGGCACGGCTGTGCCGTGGAGCCCAGAAAAAGTGTGCATCCTTGTCTGATGAGGAGCTGCCCGTGCCAGGGACCGCAGACCCACCTCTCCTCTCCCGGCTCTGTCTCCGCTGCAAGCCCCAGGGAACAATTGCATACAGAGTGCTTCGTTTCAGAGCCGCCACAGTCATTTCAGAGACCTTTTAGGCAGGAAAAGTGCTCTGTAGCGTGTAATTTGAAGGCTCTGCTCTGAACCTTCACTGTCGCTCTGCTAAATGATCCTCTGCTCTTCCAAACCTTTGCTGCCTGGAAACCAGTGGCAGTGACCTGGTTCCTGGCCTCACTCAGTCCGAGGTCTCCCTTCAGCTCTGTGCTAAGGTGAGGGGAGTTGCAGGTTGCAAGGAGCAGCCTGAGGTGGTTCTCTGTCTTGCATGGGGCCTCTCACATGTCAGAGTCCTGGGAGATTTCAGCCAGTCTTAATCATCTCTCGCCTATGCCTGAGCTGCAGAGGTTGTCACAGCTCGCTAAGGATTTTCCAGCCTGGAGGGTCGAACCTTGTGAGGGCTCTGCAGGAAAATCTAGGGACTCCAACTGATTTCCCTCTGAAATGGGGCAGCTGCAGAATTCTTTTCTATAACATCCCTCAGGCTTGGCAGCTCACGGCAGGGAAGGACGGTTTGTTCTGACATCAGAGAAAATGGCACAACTTTGGTTTAACTGACGGAGCCACTCCACAGCCTCACTGGCAGCACCAGAGCTGAGCCCAGAGGTGCCGGACCATCAGTCATCCAGGGAGCGTGGTATTGCTGGGAGTTTCCTCATCTTTCCTCTCCTGCCCATCCTTGTTAGCTGCCCTAAAACTTTTGTGGGTTGCAGGCACACCTGCAGGAGCAGAGCAAGCTGTGGGTTTCCTCTCGCCGTGGGCGCTGCCTCCCCTGCCAGGTGCAGGCAGGGCTCTGAGTTGCTGGCAGCCAGGGCATGCAGGCAGCTTGGCAGTGAGGTGCAGGAAAAGGGAAAGGATGGGGAGAAGGAAAAACATTTGAATATGAAGGGTTTGGCTGTCACCCGTCAGCCTGGTCCGGTCCCGTGCTGGGTTGGCACCGTGCAGGCACCTGCGTGTCTCCTCTCGCCTCACATGGCTTCGCTCTGCTTTGGATTCGCTCCTGGTTCCTGCTGAGACAGGAGAGTCCCAGTGATGGTGGATTTCTGCACGTCACCAAATCAGACACATGGCCAGGGCAGGGGGAACCGTCTTGAGTCCATCCTAGTGGGCTGAATCAGCCCTGCCAGGTTCGTATCTGCTCTTAAATCCAGCTGGTGCTGGGGACCCCACCCTCTCCCCAGGCAATTGCTGCCACTCACTAATGACAGGGCTTCTACTTGGCTTCTGCTCGCATCCTATCCCCCGCAGCGGGGCACGAGACACAGAAAAGGCATTTCCCTTTCCCTTCTTCACGTCTCAGAGGGATGCTCCGCAGCTACAGCCCTTCTGAAGAGTAGGCAGGATGCATCCCAGCTGGGGTGGAACAGGCAGACCTGTGTATCGTCCTGCCACCATCCTGTCCCGTTACCTGCTTGGAAACATGCTCAAAATCCACGTGCTCAGCATCGCGTGGATTTGGGATTTCAACATTGCGTGGATTTGGGGTTTTCCCCAGGAGGGCTGGTATACAGCTGCTTGAGGCCGGCGGCAAGGAAGCTTTCACCAGGTGTGGAGGGAGAGGAGGAAGAGGAGGAGGGAGGCAGGTGCAGGTGCTGGAGAACCAGTGTCACATCCAAGTGCAAAGAACCGTCTCTGAGCAGCGGTCACCACCTGTGCCCACCAGTTCCAGGCTGGAAAAAACAACACATTCCAGGCAGTCAAGGGCCATCACCAGCTCTGCAAGATGGAGAGTTGCTTCCTGGTGCTGGCAGTCACCCCCGGTCTTCAGCGGGAGGGTGGGATCGCTGTGGGAATGCCGCTTCACCGCGGGAAGGTGGCAGCTTGGTTTTTGCTTCGGTTGCACGGCCTAGTTTTGAGAGCTGGAATATGCTCAAAGCTGGGCTTTCTGAGTTGCTTTTTTTGGTTTTGTTTTGTTTTAAATGACAGCATTTCCCCTTTAAATTTACATCTCTAGCTGGGGAACACAGAGCCTGGTGAGAGAGGGAGTGTGAGACTTTTATAAAAAGAACGAGTCGGGTTTTATTATCCCTTTGAGACGAGCAGGGAAAATCTATACTGAAGGCATGAAATAGCAATAAAAATGGACTTTTTGCCAAAGCAAAATTAATTGAGTGAATCTCAGTCCTCAAGCCTGAGCTCTGAGAGGCTTATGAGTTGGATATGAACCACGCTGCCCCCTTCCAGGCTCTCATCCCCCAAGGAGGGGAGGCAAATCCTCCCTCCGGTCCTCGGTGTGTGATGTGATCAACGCACAGTAGCAGAGGACTCATGCTTGGGATACAGCAAGGCTGAGGTTGCCTCCAGCCCTGGTGATCCCTGGAGCAAGGACCTTCTCCAGGTCCATTGGCTTGGGGATGCTGATGATCATTGTTCCAGCATTTCCATCGCTGTGAATCATGGAATCCCCTCTGGACTGTGGATTTGGGGGAGTTCAACAAGAGAAAGGAGGAAGACTGGACAGAGGCTCCTTGAACCCACTCTGGAAGCCAGAAGAGAATCCTGCTGTCTTTCCCTGGCCTGGGCTTGCTCTTATTGACTGTTTTCCTCCCTCATCTGCATCCTGCTCATGACACACTCTGGGGTCTGGCTCTCCAAAGTGCTTTCTGGGCAAATCCTTCACAGAAAAGGAAACTCCCCTCCTGAGGTTTGTTCTAGATGTCATGTGCCGTGTCACCAGCTCAGATCTGCCATTTTTAGGTGGAAGGATGGCAGGAGGAGCTGCTGGACAGAGCAGCAGAGGAAAGACAGATTCTTTTCAGCAGATGGTGCAAAGAGGATGAAGCTGTGTAAACCTCCTGAGTCCACCGGAGAGACGGAGATTAAATAGTGAGAGGGCTGAGAGGCAGCTCCAGGCAGGAGAAGGAAGGAGAAAAAAAGGCAAATGGGGGTGGAAATAGGATTGGAGAGTGGAACTGGGGAGAGAAACTGTTGGTTTGAACAGGCATCCCTCACCCACATGATGTCTCCCCTCCAATTCAGAGGGCCTAGATTCAGTGCCATAAAAATATAGCCCTTTTCAATCCCTTATCTTGCAGGAGCAGAAACAATTGGCCTGCAAAGAAGGAGAAAACAATCTGTTTGACTGACAAACAAAACCACATTTCTGCACAAAAGGAGGAGGAGGAAGAGGCAGCTGTCTGGCTGCTGCTTCGGCTTTTTTCCTTTCCCCTCCCTCTCCTGTCCCCTCGCTGACGGTGTCGGAGCAGAGTCGCTACCCTTGCCAGCAAAACACCCGCCATTCTGACTGGCTGGGTTCAATGTCAGGCTCCTGCAGCAAATGTCATTGTCCTCCCTGCTGTCACCAGCCACGGTGGAGATGCACCAGCCCTGCTATGATGCCCTCCTGGGGATGGTGCAGGGAAAGGTGGTACCCTGGGGCAGAGCCCTGCTGTCAGGAGAGGTGCCTGCTGGGTGCCAGAGACAGAAAGTGATGCCCAGGAGAGAGGGACCAAGTCCAGCAGCTCATGGCAGCTGAGTGGGGACAGAGGGGACACAGGAGATTCCTCATCAGGGGACCTTGGGGAAGTTCAGCCAGGTTGTGGGCGATGCTGATATCGCAGCCCGTGGGCAGCATCCATGGAGCTCCCAAGTGCTGCAGCTGGAGATGCTGCTGGAGCCTTGTCCTTCTCCAGCTCTGTGCCTCGGTTTCCCTGTCTGCAAGGTCAGCAGGATAACACACAGATGCTGTAAGAGAGCTGGGGCATAGAAAGTTGTTAACTTGGCAAGTTGTTATCCCAACAAGTAGTTATTAATTACGGAAACCACCATACTAGCCAAATTGGTGCTGGGGGGAATCTGTCAGAGAGGAAGGAGCAGAGCCCATGGGATCTCAGCAGTTCTCCATCTCTCTGGAACAAACTCCTCACTTGGAGGCTCTTTTGAAAAAGAAGCTGATTTTTCCCATGTGATTCCCTGACCAGAAGCAGCAGCAGTTTCCTGCCTGGAACAGCTTTCCGAGGGGACTCTGCTCTATGGGGACACGTGAAGCAAACACCCACGCTCTGAAAACAGCCAAATGCAATACCCAGTGCCTGAACCTGGAAAAGCAGAGGCTGGAGCAAAACAATCTCTGCAGGGGCTGGTAGTGCACACAGAGGGAACTGAAGTAAATAAAGGGGCACAAGAAGCAAACCCTGAAGCCCCCAGGACACTCTTTTGATGCAGTTGCTGATGACCTACTAGAATCCACTGGAAAGATGATCCTGCAGTGGTGGGTGGTTCACTTTTTCCTCTTTTTATTTTTTAAGGAGCTGTTTCACTTCACAGCCAAGTAGCAAAATAACACATAAGAAATCAGAGATTCCAGGTGAGTTAATAACGAATAATGAGTCTCTCAGTTCCTGAGTGGTTCTCTTGTTGCCGCAGTCCAGGCATATAACAGCCTGGCTTTCCTGAGTATTCTCAACCAGGCTTGTTGAAATGCTGGTATGGATTGATAGAAACATCCTGAATTCAAGGGAATTCAAGAGATCCAGCCTCTGCTTTCTTAGATTGCCGTAACAGAAGCTTTGGGGAATATTTGACATGAAACATTGGAAGAATTTGGTTTCTTTTTAATTCCTGGACCTGAAATGAAGAATTTTGTGCACTTTTCTTTCCTCTTTTATTTCAAAGGAAGATGAGAGGAACTATCCCTGCACGTGTCAAACTGTGGGCAAGGGAAGATACGAAAGATGACTGGACTACTTTTACAACTTTGGCACTTGACTTTCCTCCCCAGAAGGGGAAGATGCACTGTCAGCCTGTCTTGTGATCAGGCTGTATCTTTTTGTTACCCTGATAAACGTCAGCTGACCAGGCTGGGATGTAAAACAGCTCCATCTTTACCAGACCATTGCTGCTCTGCCTTACACACAGTATTTGGGCAGGAAAGGGCCCAGCAGCTCCCCACGTGAGCACTGCTTGCAGACTTTGCCTGGCCCCCCAAGGTCTCCATCTCCTCCTTGCCCTGCCATGGCCCCTCAGGGTCCTCCAGCACCCTCTCTCCTTTACCTACTTCTGCCCCCCACATTCTCCCTGACTTCTCCCTTCAGCTCCGTTCTCCGAGCTGAGCTCCAAGGGCAGAGGTGAGGGTTTGGCCTCTATGCTCAGTGCTGGTAGGTGCAATGCACAGCTTGTGCTGTGATAAAGTAAATCTAACAAAGATGTGGAGTTTGGCTCCTGGGCAAGACAGAGCATTTAGTTTTTAGCAGATTCCTGCTTCTCTGGTCCCACACGTTCCGAGCATGGCCATGGGAGCAGCTCTCGGGGTGAAGCCAGAGTTTGGCTTAGCTCAGGGCTTGAGGATATGAGGCAGAGTGGGTTATGCTGAAGCCCTGTCTCTCACTTTCGGACTCTGGAGATGTCTGGATGCTCCCAGTCCCTGGCTGTTGGGACGGTATTTCCCATGGCAGAGCCAGCATTTGGTGAAGCAGCACACATCCATGTTTTTTTCCAGAACCTACCTGGAACCTCTCCTTTCCCTGGGCATCTCCCACCCCTTCCACCAGCTGCAATCACACAGTCCAGAAGCTCATCCTCGATGTTACTCTGCGCTCGTGTCTCCTGGGACTTGGCCAGCGTGTGTCAGGGCTACGCGCCTCTTCCTCTCCAGCTGCTCTGCGCTCGGCTGCGTCACCCGGAGCATCCCTTCCTCCTGCCAGGGGTGGCTTTGCACATCCTGTTTCCCGAGTTGCCTTGCCCTGATTTATACTAGGTCACAGGCGTGTGGGTCCCTCACTTGGCCGTGGCAGCACAGCCTCTTTGATTAGGTGTATCTCCAAGCATGACTTCCATCTGCCCGTCAGTCGCTACAGCTAATTCCTGCAGCATTTACAGCCACGCAGGGGCCCCGGTCGTATGGAATAGCCACTGATGGTGGCAGGACTGTGCTAAATGATCTATTCCACACGTTTCACCTCTTTCCTGCTCGCAAATTGTTGGCGATTTTTTGTAGTTGCATTAAGTATTCCGAGTGGCTGCGATTTCCCCCATCGTATTCATTATTCAAAATTGTTCTCCAGATAATTTCTGCAAATAATTCGCAGTCTTCGCTCTTTTGTGAATACTCGGTCTCAAGAATGAGAGTCGTTTTAATTGGGATCTCACATCACATGATGGGTTTTGGCTTCCCGATTGGGCAGGCTTAATTTTTAGGCTTGAGGTTTGGGGAGGGAAACTGTTGCAATTAAGAATTTGAAATTCACTTTCTTCCAATATCTTTAGTTGACGCTTAACATTAACAGTCTGTCTTGCTTTTTTTTTTTTTCCCCCCCTTCCTGGCCAAAAATCCCTGTTGGTAACTTGTTGGCAAGAAACACTTGGAGAATATAAACAAAAAGGTGGCACCAAAACAGCTAAATTTAACATATCTGAAAACTGGAGTGATGATTCACAGTGGCTTGTTGTGTATTATTCACCTCACTCTGGTAAAAATAATGATGAAAATAATTTAGAAACATAAAAAGTCACATAGCAAGGGGACATTTATAGCACTTGGTTTCATAAAATCTTCCCGTCAGCGGTTCTCTGTGTGCCTGAGAAACATCCTGTGGGCTGGCTGGTGTGTTGTACCCTGGCCCTTGATGCTCCGGGCCTGGGCTGGGGCTGCTGCCGGCTCAGTGGAGGGAAGGAAGGTTCAACCATCCTGGCACCTCATTGTAGGAGCAGGTGTCACACCTCCTACTGCCTTGATCCACACCCTCAGCAGGAAAGACTCCAGTTGCCTCATGCAGAGCTCGACTCCAGGCAGAGGGTGACCGTAAGTGACTTGCCCAAGGTCACACTCCAGCTCCCTGGTTCAGCTGGAAATAGCTCCAAGGTCTCCTGATCCCCCCAGCAGCCCCCTCGCTGCCAGGCGAGACGGAAAGGTGCAGAGTTCACATGTCTTCTCTAACCGACAGCCTGGCTCCTGCCACCTCACCTAAAACCTCCTTGGCTCTATTTTCTGCCCCTCACCCTTGGGCTGAGTCAATACAGCTCCCTCTCAGCCCCCCCTTAATAACACGGGCTCCTGTGGCATATTTATGCCTCAAAGTGGAGCGCTGCGCCGGCGTTCCCGTTCGTGCGGCACCCGCACAGCCCGGCTGCTCGCTTCCACCAGCTGCTGCTGCCGATTTCCCTTAAAAATAAAACCCCTCTAAAGGTACAGCAGGGACACCTTAAATGCAGAGCTGTGGCGTGCAGTTAATCATATCCTCTTAACGGGTTTATTCGCTCATTAAATATTTAAGACTCGTTTCTCTTTATCAATAGTGTGGAGGCGTGCAGGCCCCGGTGCAAAGATTTATGCACACAATAGGATCGGTGCATTTAGATTTGTTTGAAGGGATCTGAGAGCCATTTAAAACTCGACCGAGGGGGACGGTTTCTGCTGCCGCTGTTTTCCTCTGGTGAGGTTTCTGCCTCCTCACTGTGGCTGGGAGGTGGCAGGAGGGGAGGTCGGGGGGTGTGGGCTGAGGGCTGCCTCTGGTACCCTCTTAGTTGCTTTTGAAATAGCTGTGCCCCCTTTTTGAGAGATGCTGAGGTCTTGGAGGGGATGTATCTGGCTTGAGCGTCTGCTAGTGATGAGGATGGTCTGTGTGTGGAGGCAGTACCTGGTGCTGGGAGCGTGTTTGTGGAAGTGGTATTTTGATCCCTGTTTCCCATTGCTGTCTGTGTGAAGAGCTTTGCTGTTGCGGCTCAGATCGTCTGGCGCCGTTCGGGAGCTGTCATGCAGGTGCAACATCTGTTGTTCTTCTGTTATTACCTGGGCTCTGCTCTTCATGCAGGTGTAAGAGCAGTGGTGGCCTTTTCAGTTCAGAGGATAGGGAGGGACAAAACCCACACCATCATCCTGGCTCTTCCTCCCCATCATCTGCCCCCCTGTCGACTGTGGCTTGCCAGCCTGGACCTCCATCCCGAGCATCTTCATCCAGCACCCACCATCTCCAACCTGCACCCATGCCTGGTCTGCAGTCCCTACGTGGGGCTCCATGGCTTCCAGCTGCTGCCAGATGTCACTCACCCTGGGTGCATGGAGGTGATTCCTCCTGCCTGTGTGCTCCCCACTGATGTGTGTGTGCCTGTTCCCCGAGCTCCAAGGGCTGTGGGTTGTGATGTGGGGTGTCAGACAGGGCCAGGGGCCTCACTGTGTGTCCGATGCAGTTGCACAGTGTGACCTGTACCCCTCCTTCCATGGAGCGCGTTGCTGGAGCTTGCAGGGACAGCAGGTCCTGGCATGCAGGACTCTATCTCCATCTCAGCAGCCTCTGCTTAGACTGGGAGGGAACATCTCATGCCAAGACCTGTCCTCCCCAGGCTGCAGCTCAGAGTCAGAGATGGCAGCAGCTGACGCCCATTTTTTTTTCGCCCCCCGTGGCATCCTGGCAGGTTCTTCCCGCAGCTTTGCATGCAGCCAGACATGCCTGTTCCAAAAACTCCTCTCCAGGAGGTGCCGGGGGTGGATAGGAAGGGTGAGTAGCTGCAGTGGCAATGGGCAGAGCTGGCAGCTCCCTCCCGAGGGTGTGAGAAATACCCCAGCTGGATTATTGACAGCCCAGAGCATGGGAAGTGCGTGCATGCGTCAGATATTTACCCAAACCTCTCCTGCTTTGCAATGTGCCCACGAAAAAAAGGATCTGACAGCAATAAAACTGTCGGGCGGCTGCTGCTGCTTTTTTTTTAAAGTTCTATGATAGCTTCTCCCCCCCCTTTTTTTAATAGCTAATGCATCTGTCACTACTTTCCTAATGAGCTTTCCGAAAAGGGCCTTGGGGACCTCTACCTCTCCATGTGGGCTTGGATCGGAGCATACTCAGGGGAGGCAGAGAGGATTCAGCTCCCTCTTTCACCCCCATCCCCTCCCCAAACTCCTCTCCGAGGGCAGGTTGTCCAGAGGGAGGGGAAGGCAGCAATATCTCAGCACTCTGTGAGCTGGCGTTCACCCCCTGCAATCACAGCCAATAATGACAAAAAGACGGGGCTGCTGCCAGAGATAGAGAGCTGAGCTCCAAGCGTTACAGCAATGTCACAGCCTTGGGACTGCTGCTGGCTGCTACTGGAAAGAAATTTCCTCACAACAGGCAGAGTTATAGGAAGGAGCCATTGATTGCATTAAAAAACACCCTCCCCACCTCTTTTTTTTGGCATGGATTTTCAAGGCTGCTTTTTTTTTTTTTTCCTCTCCCCCCCCTTTCTCTCTCCATTTGCCATTGAAGTTGCGTTCAATAAAACCCATCGCCCGAGAGCGTCTGTTCGCATGTTCTCAGCAGTACAATGGGCAGAGGACTGCAGTGTGCAGAGCCCCAGCCAGCCTCTGCAGACAATGAGGGGCTGGCAGCGGGGCAGGGGGGGGCTTCTAGTTTATTTTATTTCATTTTTTCCCCCACCTGCCAGCCCCCACTACTAATTGTAATCACAAAAGGCAAATGGGAAGGGACTGGGGGAGCAAGGCTGTGGTTCACTGGGGTCATGGTCTCCATCAGTCATTCTCCCAGCCTGTTGCTGGGTAAAAGCTCGGCTCCTTGGTTTATCAAAATGACTGTGAAGTAAAAGCCTCTTTGCCCAAACCTCCACCCCCCCCAAAAAGCTGTTTCAACTGACTCAAAAAGCCTGAATTTCCCATTATCATCCATGGGAGACTTTCTGTTGACTTCTCTATGCACAGAAGGGAAAACAGAGGGTTTCGTGATTCAGGCACAAACCTGGGATCTCTTCCTTTCACTGATGCTGTTGGCAAATCCTTTAGGATTTAGCCCAAATCATCCAGGGACCAAATGCTGCCATCTCTGTGCCACTGATAGGGCACAAGGGGATGCACCACTTGGCAGGAGTGAATCCCTAATTGTGCTGTGCCAGAGTGCCCCTCAGCTGTGAGATGTAACAGTTGCTCACCCTACCTTGTGTGATGGTGGAGAAGCTAATAGCTAATAATGCCAGGGAGATGCTTCCAGATCTCTAGATAAAAGGTGCTCAAGGAGGGAGAATTATTATCAACATGGGCCAAAGAGCTACAGGGGATTCGAAATCTGTTTGTGTTTGTAGGATGTAACCACTAAGGAGGGAGAGATTGGGACAATGGAGCATGCACAGCACTAATGGAATGAGCGTAGGAAAGAGGATATCTCTGGAGACCCTTAGAAACCATTTCCCAGTGGTAAGATCTACTTGGGTTGTTTGTTCTTCTTCCCAGATGAGAGCTGCAGTCGTGGACGCTTTTATCACTTATGAGCTGGACTAGATGGAGGCTGGAGAGTGTATTGTATGGGCAAACCCGCCTGGCTTTCCAGTGGGTGGGTACGGATTTGTCCAGTCTCAGCTTCCATTTCTGGCTTTCAGAGCTGTGTTTTATGAAAGAGGAACCTGGACTGGGCATTTCAGACCTGTTTTTCAAGCTTACGGGGTGCAGGTTTGGCCTCTGGTAGAGGTGCAAGGGCATGACTTGGGCACCTTGAGGGTGCAGTGGAAGGGTTGTTCAGGGTGAGCTCATCCTGTCCCAACTTGGGATGGAGCCTTGGGATATGGATTGGGCTGAGGTGTGGATTTAGAACAGCTCCACGGTAGCATCTGGTGGTTCCTTACAGCCATTTCACTCAGAGATTCCCTTCTTCCAGCTGATTCACTCGTTTCTTGATGAGGTGACAGTAAAGCTCACTCAGGCTCCACATACTAACACACCGAGATCCAGGCTGGAGACTCCTTACAAGCTCTGAGCCCGGTGGGGCCAGGGACTGTACAAACACAGGTTGTCCTGTGAGATTAAAACCAAGCTAGGCAAGCTGCTGTTTGTTGTCTGTGGTCTGGCAGTGCTGAGAGACCTGTACATTGCTGTGCAGAGCATTGGGCAGGCAGGTAAGACACAGTCAGCATCCATCCCGGCTCCCCTGGAGCGTACATCCTGCTTGCCCACAGATCCTCCCTTCCATCCTGCTCCAAAATCACGTCGCCTTTCCTTTGCGCCCTGAGACAGCCCCATTTTGTGCTCAGGGGAGCTGCAGCCTCTCTCACTGGAGACCTGCAACACACCATGCTCTTTTTTTTCCCCTCTCCTGTCCTTTTTTTTTTTTTTTTCCTCTCTCCTGGACACTTTACTTAGGTTCTTTCTTCCCTCTCATTTTCTCTACCATCAAATGAAAGCCATTCAGACCAAAACGGTTCAGTCTGCTCTTTGTGTCTGGAAAACAGAACACCAAAGACAGCTGGACCTACCCGAGATGGCCACGGCCGTGGCAACAGTGGCTCTTTGTTAGCGCTGTTGTCTCTGCCCCTATCTCCAGTGTCTGGGGCCCTGTCTCTTTAAAGCTTTAGTGTGCTGTGTCAAAGCCAACAGAGAGTTCAGCTTATTAATGGATTCGCTAGGTTAATATCCCAACAGTTTGGTGTGGTGGTTTTTTTTTTCCCTTTCCACCAGCATAATTTAGAAAGAGGGGGAGGGGGAGAGAAAGATAACCCAGTCCCATTTCTGGGGAGGAGGGCACGGCATGGCTCATTGCTTTGGAGAAATGGAGCTGGAATGGTTGGTCGGGGCCACGAGAAGGTGGTGGCCCAGCCCTTCGCCTTCCTGTCTGTATGTACATCTCTCTCTATCTCCTTCTCCTGCGGGGTTCCCTGCATCAAAGCTTCTTCCAGTTCTTATGCTAATGAGGTGCATTAATGCTTAATGACTGTGAACAGGCTTGTTTAATTGCACCTATCTGAGCAGGAGGCACGTTGCTGTATAAGAGGGAACGACCATGTAAGCAGCTGCATGCCCTCCTGGACAGTCTTAATTACATGTAAAACTGATGTGATCTAAACCACCAGGCTGGTGATTAGTTTAGTGAGGCAGGTGGTACTTTGCAATTCAGTGCCTCAGAAACTCTAGAGCAAGTGAGATCAGATTCTTTCGTAGGCTATGGAGGATAAGGCAAGCCCTGATCATCCTTGAATTTGATGTTGGGTGGGGACAAGCACGGCATAGTAGATTAATTTAATTAATTTATTGCAGTTAGTTTGCAAAGACATTATCCGCCAGCGTCTGTGCAGAATACTGAGCAGTCCCATTAATGCAATGCTATTTTGCCTGTAAATCCTCTCCCCCCGCCCCTTACAGGAGGAATGAGCTGCGATGGTCTCAGCTTTCTGCAGCGTTATCTCGCGCTGGTTGAATACGACTGATTGTCTGAACTACAAAGGGGCCCGGCTAATGCAAAGCCATCCCTATTGGCACCAGACCTAGATTAATGACTCTGCATGCATTGACTTGGCTCCAAACTGGATTTCCCTAAAGCAGCTCGCTGCTGTCTGCACTCCCGTATCCTCTAACCGGGCTGGGATTGTTGGGCTGGCGAGAGCCGTGGATCTGGGAGCACCTCCAAGTGGGAAGGCTGTGGATTAGGGGTGCGCAGGTATGAAGGTACCTGTTATCGCCAGCCATCTGCTGCTCATTACCCGGCCTCGCGGCTTGTGGTTGTTTGTTTTGCTTTTATTCACCGGAGGGGGGATGTTTTTTTAAAAACAAAACAACCTTTTTTCAGAAATGGCTTTGGGCAGGGGAGAAAACTGAATCCAGCAGGATTTTGGGGTCGGTTGTGCTCCCAGGATAGGTATCTCTTGACTGGGTGGATGCTCAGCCCTTCCCCATCCCCAATCCGGGCTCTTCCCCTCGGCTCCTCTCCCTTGGGCACTTCCTCCCTGTTGCTGTCCCATGAACTCTCTGATCTCCCCTCTCCCTGCCCACCCGGGCCCCAGCCAAAGCTCTTCCTGACGTTACTCCCACAACAACCACTTCCTTCCCGTCCCGGCAGCCCCCAGCTCCGCAACCGTCCCTGCCCGGCCCCCGCTATCTCCCTGAGACCCCTCTCCTGCTCCTGCACTTCCAACCACCGCTGTTTATTTTGTAAAAGGGCTCAGAGGCTCTTTCTCCTGGAGTGAATCCCATGGCCGCAGGGCTGCCCGCGTGGGGGGGTCACTCAGCATCTCACTTCCACCATGAGAGCCTTCTGCTGGTGTCCACAATACCCACAGGGTTTTGGGATCAGAAACCCACCACCTGGGACATATTTTAACCAACACACCAGGACCAGCTCCCCAAAGCAAAGCATCCCCCCAGGCCTGACGTGCTTCAGGCTCAGCAGGGAGGGATGGCCTGGCCATGGCAGCCGCCTGCGTGTGGTGGGAAGGTGGCAGGGCGGGAGCTGGGGAATAGGTAGAGGAGGTGTGTGGTGGGGGATGAAAGTGCTGTGGTGTTTTCCATGGTGTCTTCCTCGGTCTCTTCCTCCCAGTCAACATGTTTGCTGGGAGGAGAACGCACGTGGCCATGGTGGGGGCAGCAGCTGAGGACAGGGGCTGGCAGGAGGAGACACAGTGAGCCTGAGGGGAGAACAGGGACCTGCCTGGTTTTGACTGAGAGCTCTCCCTCCACGGGAGCAAGCCCCACTCTGAGGGGCTGGAGCTGCCTGTCTCCCTGTGGGGAAGAACAGCAGCTCCTCTGCCACCTGCCTTCCCCTCGCACACCCCACCATGGCTGTTCCCCTCCTCGTCCCACCAAGGCACATTTTGCTGCACCAACACTTGGCCTTGCAATGGCTCTGAGGCAGACTTCGGGTGGAAAAGCAGACTTTTCCTCTCAGAGAAGCCACCCTAAGTGCAACCCTGTGGTGGTGGCACCAAGACAGCCCCTGAGCATCGTGGCATTGCTGCTCCCAGGGACCACCCGAGACCTGGCTGCGGTGGCAGTGTCACGGCCACCCACAGTGCCACCACTTTAAGTGGGAGCACCCCGAGACACCCCACCACTGTGAAATCAGTTTTGCTCTCCTGAAGAGAGATGCTGTGAAACCAGTGCCGTGTCAGGGTGCATCCCCTGGGGGGGGCTCAGCCCTGCCCTGTGTGCGGGTGAAACACCCTCGCACTGAACCCCCAGCCTGAGCAAAACCTTTTTTTAGCAGTCCCCTATTTGCCAAGCGTACTTCCTTTCTTTTGATTCTTACCACCTACATACAGTCTGACTGCAACAGCAAAAAAAAAAGGGGGGGGGGAAGAATTGCAACATTCAGTTGAAGGCTTTTCTGTCTAATGACGTTAAATTTATTAACCAAAACTCCAGCTGCACCAGGCTGGGATCTAATAATATTCAGGCTATGGAGACATCAAGTAGAAAGGAGCTTAAAGCCCTTTTTATTTCACAGTAAAACTGTCAGTAAATAACTGGATTGTCTTGAGACTGAGAAAATGGGGATTTATCTTCCTGAACATGAAAAGTGTGCTTATTTTTTTTTATCAGCTTCAAAAAGCCCCAGCAACCTTGATTTTCCTTCCACACCGTTCTCAGCAGCTCTGCCAAGCCCCAAAACCACACAAATCAAGAGACAGGCTCTAAAGATATTTTTAATTAAATTAATTCCTTTTCCTTCCTTCCCCATTTCTCCCTTGTCCCCTCCTCCATCCTCTCTTTCTCTCTCCCTGTGTCCCCAGCTAATGACTTCTAAGCACTGTGACATTTCAGCACTGGCTGTCACTAACACCACACCTCCGTGCTGGTTATAAATTGGGCACAGAGACATAAAATTCCCTGCAGAAGGTCCCCGTTTGATGATATTCTCCGAGGTAAATCTCCAATAGCTCCCTGTTTTCTTTAATAACGCTAATAGGCATAGATTAATTAAACTGTTATATTACTTCCTTCTTTCTACCAGCACCAGTTAGAAATCTTATTACCTGCTCCTCTCTGCTTGCCTTTTCCCCAAGGTGGTTATATTCCAACCAGTTACCAAGGTTTCTCAGAGCCTGTAGCACAAGGTGAAACAGCAGACAGCGTCTCCATGAGGCTGGATCCTGCTCCCAGCCCTTGGCTCCCAAACCCCACCGACCTCGGCAGAGCCCGGGTGGGTGTAAGCGGGGTCAGGATTAAGCCCGGTTTGTCTGAAGAGGTTCTGTCTTGAAAGCAACAGCAGGGCTATTGTTGAGTCTGGATGCCCACTCTAAAAGGGACCACAGCTGTAGGAAAGGGAATTGTATACATCCATCAACTCCTCCAGGGCCTCAGGATGTATTAGTTAAGATTGCGGGATAGCATGTCTCGGCTCCACTGAAGGGCTCCTTTGAATGACATGTTGGATATACTGTTGCACATCTGGCCGCTGTATTATTGAATTGCTCCTACGGTTGCATTTTCCAGACCGCGGGAATGTGTTGGTTCAGGAGTTGGGGGGGAAAGGATGAAGGGGACAACATGTGGGAAAATTAGAGGGATGCATCCCGCGGGGTGGGGTGGGTTTGGATGGAGCCGCGTGGTGGAGGCGGGGAGGGAAGGGGGGGGAGCGAGGCAATGCTTTCACACAAAATGCCGTGTTGCCATTTGAAATCCACTCCAGAGCTTCCTGCTCTAATTAAATTTGTCACCATCGTTACTATAATGCCTGCCATTCCTCCGGTGCTTTTTGTTCTCAGGGATCCCAAAACATGACAGAGGCAAGGGCAGATCCTCTGCGTTTCCTCTGCGGGAGGTTTTTCAGAGCAAAACAGGGAAAATACAGTTGTAGGAGCTGCTTTGGGGCAGGAGCACAGCCACTCCTGCTCGGGGGACACTGAGGCTGGGGAAATCTGCACAGCTCTTGATGGTCTTTTCCAACCTTAATGATCCTATGCCTCCTGGGACTGCTAATTTGCAGGCACTTGGGTGAGCACCCTGAGAAGACCTTTTGAAGCAAAGAGCCCTTCTTGGGCTTTCACTTGGCTCATCCCACTCTCGGCCCCTCTGGACCTGCAGAGAGCCCAATGTCCCTGAGCCACCTCTGCTCTTGGCACTGCATATGCCCGCTGGCCACTGCCAACCTGCCAAGAGATGCCCCGTATGGCTGCTCTGTGCCGCTCTGGGGCAGGAGGAATTCACTAATTACTCACAGCTCTTAATATGGCCCCTGAACGCTGCCAGAGTGGCGTGAAGGGCTCAGAGCAGGAGACACAACCTGCTCCATCGTGTCTTCTGTGTCAGCTTGCAGCGAACTGAATGCAAAAAGGCTGTCTGAGCTGCAAACAGCAGAGCCCTTGGAAATTTAAAGGTGCAGAGCACAGAAAACAAAGGCGTTTGTGCTGCTGAATATTCATCCTGGCGTCTGATCCTGCCAGGAGCGAAGCCCGCACAGCTCCCCTGAAAGCTGATGGGAGGGAACCTTGGTCTCAACCTCATCTTGGGCTCCAGCCCAAATCTGAGGGGGGAGAGCAAATTAGTCCTTAATGCACATATATCTTAGACTAAAACCTGATAAGGGAACTCTCCTATGTTAATTTACCTGAGTTATTTACTATACTGATTGCTGAAGGTACTCTGATTAGCGCATGAAATATTTCTATACCTTCGGTCTGATTAACCCATATCTGCAAAATAAATATTTGTCTCATTATAGTTATGCGATCGTGCAATCAAAGACCCCATCATAATGGGAAAAGGAGAAGTATCCATGTGGAAAAGGCAGGGAATGGCGACACAGAACAGCAGGTTGGAGAGCGGGGAGATGAAAAGCAGGGGCATGCCTGGAGGGGGAGGCTCAGTGGTCCCAGCCTCTGGCTGGAGGGGAGTTGAAATGCCGGGGAGGGCACGGGGAGGGCACGATTCTCCTCCGGTTTCACCGGTGCTAATTGGGACTAATTCCGTTTGACTCAGCAGCGTTGCGCCAGTCCCAGGGAGAGGAGGGTCAGACCTTGGGAATCACAGGGGTGAGTCCCAGCAGGCTCCCAGCCTCCGGCTTTTTTGAAACAGAAGCAGGGAGTTCCCGGCAGCGCGGTGCGTGTGCCAGTCTCCCAGACGAGCTCTTAAAATAGCCCAGCGCACCAGGCTGTGGCACCGGGGGAGAGCGCGGAGGATGAAGTGTTCAGTCTTCCTGGCCCAGATCCGGGGAGAGGGGGGTTGGCAGCTCCCTGCCCAAGGCGAAGGTGGCTTAAAGTGTGATTTGGGGACATGGGCAGCTGTCACCCCACACCCAGGTGGCAGGGAGCAGAGGAGTCATCAGCTGGCGATGCCGGCACCACCGAGCATGCTGGACATCCTCCCTCAGCAAGGGGAGCTGTAAGTCATCTGGAGGAGAGGATCCCCCCTCTGCTGTTACAGGGCTGTTTTGCATATGCTCCGTGAGGAAAAGAGAGGAGTTTTATTGTGGCTGTACAGAAGAGCTAAGTCAAGAGGCTGCTTTATGGCTGGCGGATCCCAGCGTGGAGAGCCAGGCATCCCAGATGCAGCATATAGCAAAGCCTGGCAGCGTCGTGGAGCACTGCTGCAGCACTGCTCAGAGAAAGAGCTGAAGTCATTTTTCTTCTAAGGGCAGGGGGTAGTGGGGAGGAAATATGAAGGCAGCCCTGTTGCTAAGGAAATCTGCTCTTTGTACGGTTGTACATTTAGGTAATGCTAATGAAAGGCCATATAGTAGCGAGGTGCGGATGTCAGCACTGTGCACTCCTGGATATTTGATTAGCATTTCTTTGACTTTGCCTCCTCTAACAGAAATACCTGAGTACATGGACATTAGGAAAACAAAATCCCCCCCTTCTCCTCTGCCAACAGCCCAACGTTACGCAG
This sequence comes from Pipra filicauda, assembly GCF_003945595.2. Taxonomy (NCBI): domain Eukaryota; kingdom Metazoa; phylum Chordata; class Aves; order Passeriformes; family Pipridae; genus Pipra; species Pipra filicauda. Next base: position 367,584 of record NW_024104339.1, on the reverse strand, counting down.
AGAAAGGAAAAACCAAAATAAGACACTCCATAATGAGTATGTGTTTTTTTCCCCCCGCGCACACCCTGGAGAGGATGAGAGCAAACATGTGATGAGAACAGAAATAGTCACATCACTTAATGCATTGCTGGACGGGACCCAGCCAGCACAGCGATGAACCTGGCGTGAGACCCGAGAGCAGCAAACCATCATAGCATCCCATTTAATGGCTGATGGCCCACAGATGTTTTAAACCTCGAGACTGCATCTCTCAGAGGTTTCCCTTTCGACTCAAGCATCAGCAGGCAGCTTTTGGAAGCAGAGGCTGTGGATGCTCTATCCAGGGACCCAGCACATCTGCGGATTAGCTGGTGCGTGTGTATGTGTGTGGCATCTGAGCCCGGATCCGGTGATGTGGCTTAGGAAGCGGGAGAGGACCCACACTGCTGCTGCAGAGCACCATGTCCTGCTCTTGAGCATCACTGGAAGAATGAGTCAGCCTTTTTCCTTCACACGGGGGTCGAGTGGCTGCCCCTGTCTGAGTGTCACTAATAAAAGCACCCAGAAATGGAAGGGCTCTGTGCTTGCATGGCGTGCTTGTGACAGTCTTAAAGACCAGCTGCTCTGCGTGAGACTTCCAGAGAGCGAGAGCGTTTGAATGAAGCCCTTATATCTCTCTCTTTTTCTTTTTCCCTTTTTTTTCTTGCCACACAGTGCAGCGTGGGCTCTGTTCCTCCTCGCCTTTTGCTCTTGCTCCCTGGGGCAGCCCGCTGTGTCTCAGAGGCATGAGGAGTGAGTCCTCCCGGGAGTCCTCCAGCTCGTGTGAGGAATGGCCCCTTGGGGGCTGAATCCAGCAGTGGGGCCCCGAGGTGGCAGTGGCGTCTGTGAGTGTCTCTCCTCAATGACAGCAGCGCCTGGGACAGAGATTTTGGAGGTTTGCACGCCTTCACTCCCTCCCTGCCAGCACCTGCCCCTCCCTCTTGCCGTTGTGCAACATCCCAAGGGCAATTACAGCAATGCTTACGTGGAGGAGTGATATTGGGAAAGTATTTAGTCATTTTAACTGTTCTGCTGGCGGCTCCCCTCCCTTAAGGTGGTTCCTATTTCTTCTTCTCCCTCTCCCAGCATTTCATGGCAACTCCGTGGCCCAGTGACCCTTCTTGGTGCGTCCTTGGCTACAGAGGGCTCCTCTTGGCGAGGGGGAGCACACATTCCCACGGAAGAGCCACATTCCTGTCAGATAACACTTTTCCTTTCCTTTCCTTTCCCCATCCCTCACGTGCTTATTACAGTGATTTTAAAGCTTCCGCCCCTGTACAGCAATGGAGGGGGGGGATGTTTTTGAAAGCAAAAGTAAGAGGCAGGAGGAGGCAGAGCTTCTCCTGCTCTCAGAGGCTTCTGGACGCTTCTCTGTCTCCATCCCTGGAGTGATTTTCCCCGGGCCCAGTGTAAACAAGGCAATCCGTTACGGCAGTTTGAGCGTTACTCCACAAACACGCCGCTGGTCCCTGCCCCCACCGCAGGCTCCCTCTGCTCCTGCTCTTCCTGCTGCTGTGCCGTGAGCCTTGGCTTGGCACAGGGGTTATCAGATGCTCGACCACATGTGGGAGTGACCTCCGAGCATTGGAGGGTGAGGAAAACTCCCGCGGGAACCGGAGTTGAGCCTTCACAGCCCCATCACTCACTGCACTCAGCCCGGCTTGGAGGGTCAGTTGCAAAACTGGGGAGCGTTCAGGGAAGTTTCAGAACACTGATGCACTCCCAAGGAAACACATGGAAGAGTCCTGGGTACTGTTTATCCTAAAAAGATGGTGAAAAGAAGAGGCCGCAGTGAAAGAAGATAAGCTCACGTGTGCACAAGAGCAACACTAGAAAATACATGATTAAGGTTACAAAGTCAGGCATGGAGCGTGTAAGAAATCCTGGAATTAAGGACACCTGAGCGGCTTATGGCCGCGGAATGCCGTGCATTCATTAGGGCACAGTCTTAATTCTGTGGTCGCAAGGTGTTCCTTCCTGTACAGGGGCTTTTCCTCAGGAAGTATGGGATGGATGGAATTTGGTTGAAAGCAGCTCAGTGTCCAGTTTGTGACACTATTCTGTCTGCAACCCCAGTGCCTCGTTCGCTGTGCATCGTGCAACTCCTGCTTGGAGGGAGAAATTTTTCCTCCTGGACTATCCCAAAATGCTAAGCCTGCTCTTGCCTCTGGCTTTCCCTTCCTTCCCTCTGTCCCACCTCCATACTACTCAGTGGCTGGCAGGGGGGAATAGCAGGACCCTCCCCAGCAATAACCCTTTTGGGGAGGGCTGGCTTTGCCCTGGGACCCCGGAGCAGGAGGGAATACACTCTGCAGCTCCAGGAGGGCTGATGCAAGTGCAGCCCACGTGCTTCACACTGCCAGCATTTGATTTTCCATCTGTTTTTTGTTTTGGTTCAGTTAAAGCAGAGAGGAGAGGTGGGTTTTGGTGTGAACCTCCTGTCTGTCTGCATGGGGTGTGTGGGACAAAGGCAGCTTAGCGCGGAAAGCCCCAGAAGCACCCCAAGGAGTGGGCTGGGGGACTTAGAAGACATCGTTTCTCCAGAAGCTGTGGGAAAAGTGTATATTTAGGAGAAGCAACCTTGCAGCCTGCTGTATGTATTCACTGTCTGAGAGTTGAGCCAGCCAGAGCCTGGAGGGGACAGATGGAGGAATTAAGGACATCTCAGCTGGGCAGCAGGACCAAGGGATGCTTGCAGGGAAGCTGGCTCCCACACCTGAACCACTTTGGAGACAAGGCTGGGAGTTACCCAAGCTTTTCTTAGCAAGAGAGCCCTCCACCGGAATAATGTGTTGTGGACATAAAAGGAGATCTGGAGAGGGAATATTTTCACCCTGGAAGCTGCTAAGGAACTTGCATTTAGCTGCTAGCAATCTGTTTCAAACTGGGTTCCTGTCCCAGGAAAGAGAAAGCAGAGCAGTCTCGCTGTGCAGACCGACTATAAATTCTTTCCTGGCTTTGCTGGGGAAAAACAATGTGCTCTCAGTGAAAACCTCCCAGAAATCCAGGACGTGGGTATTTTATATGTCAGCTCTCAGCCACTTTGGAGAGAGCAGCTAAGGAGACCAGTCAAGTAGATCCCCTGACTTTTATTTACAGGCAAGTCAGTGGAGTGTCTGGCGAAGGACGGAGATGCTGCTGCCCTTGCTGAGCTGGGCAGGTCACGGTGACACACGCGTGACCATGGGAGAGAGGCTGGGAAACCGTTCCTGAGAGAAGAGATTTGAGAGGGATATGTATAGCAGAGCACAAAACTCAAAAGCCACGGTGAAACTTTGCATTTAGATGCCTGCAGCAGCAGCCTGGGGAGCTTTCCGTGAGGACCGATACATTTCCCGCCTCACGGCATTTGCTTAGAAAGTATTCATAAATATACCCGCCACTACTAACCATCCTTTTCTGCTGGGAATTGCCATTAGCAGCTAAATTCAGTGTTTTACATATAAAAAGCATTGAGACTTAATTCTGTGCGATGCTTTCTTCTGAGTCCTTGTAGAAGACAGAACTCCAGGCTGGATTTCGGCTGAGTTACAGTGAGGTGTTGGGAAGCAGGGGTTGCATTGCTGCACCCAGGAGGTGCATGTGGTGTGGTCAAGAGAAGATGCCACGAAGGATGGGGTGTACTCCCCAAAGGTGGAACCGTTAGACTTGTGAGTTGCTGCACATGGAAGCAGCTTCCATGAAATGTACACAAACAACTCACTGGGAGACCAAAAATGGACAGGGCTTTTTGGATGCAGCAAGACTCCTAAAATCACAGAATGGTTTGATTTGGAAGGGATCTTAAGGCTCATCTCATACCAATCCCTGCCATGGGCAGGGACACCTTCTACAGGTTGCTCCAAGTGCCATCCTGCCTGGCCTTGAACACTTCCAGGGATGGGGCAGCCACAGCTTCTCTGGGCAACCTGTGCCAGGGACTTACCACCCTCACAGGGAAGGATTTCTTCCTAATGTCTAATCTAAAGCTGCCCTCTCTCAGTGAAGCACATCCCTGACTCTCATTATCTCATCATGTTGCAAATTCCTGCTGCAGCACAGGGGGTCATGTGAGATGTTCAGCCTTTGGGATAGGGAGGGAGATTCCTGTTCCCTCAGCCACTTTCTCAGCAGTACCTGGACTTGTCCAGCCGAAGTTGTCCTCGTGCCAAAAGGAGCACAGAGCGAAAGGCCCCATGGAGTTGCTGGTTTGGAAGGAGATGCAGTCTCATGCTCCAGTCTGCGGAGGAGTTTCCAAACACGAGGTATTAGGATGGGATTTCAGTGGAAGCGGATTATCCCATTTCTCTCTTCTCTGAGCACATTTCTCCCACTGAAGCAGCACATGACAGGCAGGGCAGCCGAGGCAGCCAGCAGGGCAGCTCTTATGCCGTGCCTGCCAGAGGGGACTGAGCCCAGAGCTCTGGAGGGTTCTCTGTGTTCCCAGTGTGGCTGGAGCAGGAGCAGGGATGGCAGGAGAGGGATGGAGGGGGAGCAGACGGCGGGCATGGAGCTGTGGTGCTGGATGGGCGGCACAAAGCGCTGTCAGAACAGCAGGGACTCCGCTGGCAACGGCTGCAAATGGAGATGGAAAGGGCTGGAGAGGAAAGGACACGACACAGCTGGTCCCCTTCGGCTTTGATCTTGAAAGCAAAGGGGTGTTGGCCACAGAGCAGAAGCGGGAAAGAAGGGGGGTGACTCATAAAAATAGTGGTGTTTCCATGAAGATGCTGTTACCTGAGGACAGGAAGGAGGAGGGACCTCGCCTGCAAATGTGGGGGGAGCTGGAAGAAAAGATCCCCCTTATGCAGAAATATCCAGCCTGCTTAGGAACATGGAGCTGTTTGCTCTGGAGCCAGAGGGTTGGTTGTTTGCTGGGAGTTGCTGGTTTTGTGCAGAGCAGAAGGTGGTTTGTATGCTTGTTGCTTCAGGGCAAAAAAAGGGAGAAAAATAAAGGAAGAGCTGGTTTTCTTGGAGGCCTGGGTGGAGATGCCTTCGGAAGAGAAAAGAGGGATCTCCTTTGTAACAACCCATCCTGGGCCTCTACATCCTTCCTGCTGCTGGATGAGGGAGTGTGTCAAGGGGGATGATCCAACCCTGGGTAGCTGGGGAGGAGTCAAACACACCCCAGGATCTTCAGTCAGAGACTCTGGCCATGGGAGGGCTAAGGTTTGGTCTTTCTGACCACCACGGGGTTTGTGCTGGGGAGAGGGTTGTGGTTTACTCACGGGCACGTAGATTTGTTCCGCATACCTGTCCCTTCCTCTCACAAGTGATAGATGTGCCCTGTCCTGCACAGGAGGATACGAGAAGGATGGGTGATCACGGCTGAAGCCTGCCCCGCACCAAAACAAGCTCAAACTTTCTCTCTCTGCCCCCTCCATGAGCCCTTGGGGGATTCCAGCTCACAGAAGCCTTATTTGCAGCGTCGGACCAGCTCTAATTTTTATCCTGGAGGCAAAAATCACTGGAAATAACGCTTCATCACTCTGAAGGTCCTGACACCACCCTTAACCACCACATCACGAACCTCCCGTCGCAATTGTGATCTGCGTATGTGTCAAATCTTGCCTCGCAGATAAAAGCTGCTCCACAGGCACCTTTTGTACTAAAATACGGAGCCTTTAAAATGTGAAAGAAACAACAAAATGTAGGACGCCACACAAAGCTGACCCACTGGGGACTGGGAGGGGGGGAAAAACCCGCAAGAAGGAGGGCTTGACACACAAAAATTGTTTTGTTAACAAAGCATCATTGTTCCACTCTGAATCGGTTTGACTGGAGTGGTAGAAACACCCCATCTGGAGACAGATGGAGAGTTTTCTGGCTAAAGAGACGGCGGGAGGAGGGCCGGCTGACAACCCAGCAGATAGCATTGTCTGCTGCTACCTTGGCAATGGAGAGGAGAAAGGGCGGGTGGAAGATTAGGCGTCCCCCGTGCAACCTGCCCGTCGCGCCGGATCCCTCCGGAGGAAGGTGTGTGCCCAGGTTGGCAGCTCACACCTCGGGATAAATCCTCCCTCTTTTCTTTTGGGGCTGGTTGGGTGCTCACAGGGACCAGCGAGGTGTCTGGGGAGGCTGCAGGTCACCCTCCAAGGTGCTCTTGGTGACACGGTACCATACCACTTGTGTGCTGTGCCACGGCTTTGTGTGGTGTGGGTTTAGCAGCACTGGGGGACCAAAGTGGAAGCGGCTTCCCAAGGTGAGCGCAGAAGGCTCTTGGATGGGTCTTGCCACTAACTTCCAGGAGAGCGGGATTTGGCCTGCTGGGAGGATGCTGAGTGGAAACCAGCACAGTCAGAGCTGCTGGGAGTGAAACTGGTGGCAGCAGCAAGAACTGATGCAATGCCAGAACGCCCGGGGATGGGACATGCACGGGGTGCCCTGGTGACCCAGCAGGCCTGCAGGATGCCTGAGGACCAGCTCTTGGAATTGTCCTGGCCACCTTGCTGAGGCTGGGAATGAGTGAAGAGAAATCTGTGTTGAATGCCTGGGGCCTCTGAGCTACAGCACAGGCTAAACGTGAGTGAAGTGGTTTATGGCGCCAGGCTCTGCTGGTACATGGTGTCCCTCTGCTCGTGAGAGCTCACCAACAGCCCCTGCTCCCTCTGCTGCCTTCCATGCCTGATCGGAAACTCTGGGGTGGGTTCTGCTCCTGCCACAGCTTTGAGGGATCGTATTCTGCCCACCCTATCTGAATTCCTGATGACTTGCTAATTGTTTGACACACTCTACTTGCAATGCAAGAGACAGGCTCACGTCATCCTCTGTGGTTTGCCAGGGGAGAGTGTGAACCTCTTTTTGACTTGCCTTGAAATAGATGAAAAAGAATAGAGCTCGATATGATTAATGTGAAAACTTCAGCTTGGTTTCCTGCCTTGGCATCAGAGCTTTGGTCTTCTTAGCATCACCGTGCCTTGTTTTTTGAGGATTGGGTGCACGTGGGACCATCTGAGGGCTGATGGTGCTGGCTGTGGTGGTCCTGTGGGGGCTCCTGTGCAAGGCCTGTCCATAATCCCCAGCTGCTGGAGACATTCCAGGTTTGTGCAGCAGTCACAGAAGGATTCAGGTGGTTGCCTTGAGGCACTTCTGAGATAATACCTCAAGGGCTCATATTCAAACCCATTGGGCCTTTACAGTTGCATGGTGGAAATCTATTCAGATGAACCATGGCTTTTCAGGGAGCCACATGGGCAGCCCAGCTTGCCCACTGGCTGCAGGCAGGCAGTCACCCTTGCACAGGGGATCAGGGGACTGGCACAACTTCCATACATCCAGCAAAAAAAACCTTAGAAGTAATAAAGTACAAGGTGGGTTTGACTTTTGAGCCTCAGGGCTGCACATGCAGCAGCGTGGTAGTGGCAAGGGGTGTCCTGTTGCCCTGGTGTCCCCAGACCCATCCAGTGTGTGCCCATGAGGTTGGGAAACCGAATGCAATATTGGCTTCCCAGCCTGGTCCACTGGGTTTACCCCCTGCATCACCTGCCCTGGGACAGATCCGGCCTGGTCTGAGCAGTGCTGAGCTGGTCCAGAGGGACACGGCATGGGGTGGAGTGTGAGGGTGACAAGGAAGGTCTGTGTCACATCATGCTGTTCAATGCATGAGATCCCAAGGTGTTTGCATCCGTTGTGGCACCACAGGTGCCTTTGGGATGAAGTGTGGCCTCAGGGAGGAGAAGTGAAGGTGGTCACTGAATGCAGGATGGAGTAGTACAGGTTGGATCTATTCACCTGAGCTCTCCTACAATGTGTCATGGTTGTCCCAGCAGGAAGGGACCTGAGAGAAGCAAGATGCTTGGACAGCCATCTCCTGCTTTTGAAGCCATTTGCTTGCCCTGGGCTGCTGGGGACATTGTCCCCACTGCCTGCCCTGAAAAAACATCCTTTTGCTGTTTCGGATTTCAGCCCTGCTGCTGCACCAGCTGCACCGTGCTGGCAAGGGAGGAGAGGGGAGGTGAGGCAGGGCAGGCAGGCTCGGCTTGTGCCCACTGCTGTCACGGTGCAGAATCCTTGGCATTGCTGTGGATGCCAGGAGCCAGCCGGGGCACGGGCCCTGCCTCTGGGCGCTGGCTGCCCTAGGAGGAGGAAACAGGGTCTGGATTGCTGGTGATGCATCAAAGCATCCACGAGTAAGGTCTGACACATGCCTGGCAGCAGGTCAAGGTGCCGTTCGCTTTGCCCTTACCACTTGGAAAGCAAAGTATTTCCCTGGGGAAGTGGCATCCACCCCACCTCCGCCCCCGTCCCGCTATCCCGGCGTGAAATCTTTCACCTTGCTTTCCCCCTGTGCGGAAAGGGGAGAGAAATTCGCATGCAAGCTCTCCCGGGAAGCACAGGGGATGGATTCACCTTGCTGAGAGGCGAGGGAATCGCCGGGAAAGAGGTGCTGGAATAATCGCCGAGCGGATTAATCTGCAGCGACTCGGTTGTCGCCAGTCACCGGTGTAAAGGCGCCCGGGGAGGTCGGGCGCGTTCGGGCGGTGCTGTGCTGCTCTCTCTGCCTCCCAAACGCCTCCTGCGCCGGGCTCTGTGAATCAGCATTTCTGCAGTCGGAATGAGACAGCGGGGAAAGGCAGGAAGATGTCAGGGCACGGGGAGCCTGGCGGGGAGGAGGATGGGGGGGGACCTCGTTAAAAAGGGGCAGCCTGTGAGTTGGGGGTGGTCTCATGCCGCGGATCTGCAATCTGCTCCCACCAGGTTTTTGCTCATTACCGCCGTACTCCCCTCGTGCGCAGTGGCGAGGTAAACAAGCGCTGGGAGCGATGCCTCCCCTTTCCCGCTCGTCCCCTCCCCGCCGCCGGCGACGGGGGAATGTGACAAGCTGGCACTGGGAGAAGGCATGAAAGCGATGTGATCCGCTGCGGCTCCTGAGCCGAGAACCCGGGGAGATCCAGTTACAGCGGCGGGGTTAGAACAAAAGAGATTTGCCTCCGGGGTCAGTTCCCCTCCGTTTTCCGGGCTGTGCACATGCCAGTGTGTGCACGCGTGGGGCAGCCCCGGGCTCCGGTGGGGAGCGGAGCACCGGCAGCCCCGGGGCCCGGCTGAGCACCGGGGCTCCAATGCTCCGAAATGCTGCTTTTTCCCAAAGCAGGGAGAGAGCAGGGTGATCCCCCTGGGACAGGCCTAGAAATAGCAAGGCCAGGCCAGGCTTTGCAGTGCTTGGAAATCAGGAGCCAAGCTGGGCAGTCGGCGGTTGCCGGAGCTCCAGATTTTCCTCTGCCGAGGGCTGAGCTCTGGGGTTGGGGTGTGAGACTACCCCCTGGTCCCCATGGTTTGCTCCTGCACCCAAGGCATTTCCAGGTGACACCTCCTCCCCTCCATCACAAGGCTGGCCAGCGAGCAAAACCCCAATCCCTAAAAAGCCTTTTCTGCCCCATAACAGCTGTGCCAACACCGTGTTATCCAAGATGCCTTTAACCCGCAGCCGTGGCAGGGCCAGGGGCACCCGTGAGCCTTTCACATGTGCTGCAGGACTGGCTCCCGGAATCAGCAGGATCCTGCACCCTGGGATGCTTGTCGCTCATTTTGAGGGGGATTTGGCTTATTTGGGGGTGGGGTTTTTTTGGCATATTGCCTTCTCCCAAATGCCGCTGGGGATGAGCCGTGGAGAGCACAGATGTGCATCCCGAGCATACCACAACGAGGTTCCTGATTTAAGGACTGTGATTAACCTCTTTCCGACAGTTGCTAACCAGGTGCAGGATTGTAATGGGAAGAGGAGAAAGCTCAGTGAAAACAGCCAGTTTTCCTCCATCACCTGGAAATGCACACGGATGCCATTTTCTGCCTGGAAATCAGGCAGGGTTTAGGATTTATAAAGGGCTCAGGGACACCCTGTTTGTATCAGCACTGCTCTGTGGCTGCTCTTCAGAGCCAATCTTCTCCTTTCCTACTTGGGATCCCACAAACAAGGCATCAATGCAATATGAATCCGGCACAGGGTGTGCTGGTGTGTGGGATCGTGGGCTGTGGACTCGGGGCTCTGCATGCAGGGGTGCTAATGGGAAACAGGGCAGAAAATCACTCCAGATTTGCCTGGTCCAGGTTTCCCTGGGACCTTGTTCTTTGGAAAGCCGGGTATTGGGAGGAGAAGTGGTATTCCACAGTCAGGCATGAAAAGGGGAACCATTGCAGCTTGTGTTTTGCAGTCAAGAGTTAAACTAGGAGCTGCCAAAATTGCTCATTTTCAGGAAATCTGGTATCTGTGGGATTCAGGGCTCCTCTGGCCAGGACTACAAAAGAGCTGGAGAGGGACTTTTTCCAAGGGCATGGAGTGACAGGACAAGGGGGAATGGCTTCACACCGACAGAGGGCAGGGATAGATTGGATATTAAGAAGAAATTCCTCCCTGGAGGGTGATAAGGCACTGGCACAGAGAAGCTGTGGCTGCCCCATTCCTGGAAGTGTTCAGGGCCAGGTTGGACGGGGCTTGGAGCAACCTGGGATAGTGGAAGGTATCCCTGCCCATGGCAGGAGAGTGGGATGAGATGGTCTTTAAGGTCCCTTCCAACCCAAACCATTCTGGGATTCCGTGACTGTCTCTGGCCTCCCAGGTCAGGTTTTCACGTGTGACACAAATGCTGTATCTCACCCCAAATGCCCCTCTGGCGTCATGGTGGGGTTTAGATTGACTTCAAAGTCGCCTGTGGGTGTTTTTCAGAAGGTCACAGTCTTAACTCCTGTTCCAGCCCCTGGCTGGGTGGTTTCAGGACCCCCTCATTGTACCTCTTCCCCTTTCCATCTCCCCATCTCTTAGCTGCAGACAAATCCCTGTATTTCCCTCCAAAGAGGCTGCAGGCTGTGTTTCACACTGAGGCTCCAAATACCTTGCAGAGTCAAGAACTGTTCCTTGGGGGAGCGGCAGGGAGAGAGAGGGATGGGGGAGTGGGCAAGAGGAGACCCCCCAAAGGGGGTGAGTAGAGAATAGGTTTGGGAAATGTAAAGAGGCAGAAAAATTTATTAAAAACAATTAATAACTGCTCCAACCAAGGATTTAAACTGAAACCAAAGCCTTAGGGAGGGAGGAAATGAAGTGGCATATGATTGTTATTTTATTGCTTAATATTTTTTTTTTAAATATGATATGCTAAATGCAAATAAGCATTTGTACCGAGGAGGAGAGGGAGGGGATGGAAGACATGCCGGGAAAAGTGAGTGGGATCTAGGTTTTGCATCGTTCACTGAATTACTGGCAGGTCTTTTGTAACATCTGTTAAAAATAAAACAAACATTCATTTCCATTTCTCGCTGCCTGAGATGGCTCCTGCAAAAAAATTTCAACCTGTCCAGGAATTTGTCTTGAAAGTTGCCCTCCCTCTCCTCACGCCCCCTCTTCTCCAGGGGAGATTTCCTTCCTGGACTTCCCAGGGGCTCCATTAGCCCCACATTAAAGCCTTTTTACTTTGCTCTAAAACTCTCCATCGAAGTAAAAGGAATTCTAATAAACCGCTGGGAAGACTCTGCTATTCACTCTTTCCATGGAAACACGGCGCTGCCTCAGAGTAGAGCTCCTCTCGACGGAGCCTGGGTCACGGCAGGAGGAGACCAAGGAGGGATGCAGAGATGGTTTCCATTATAAGAGACCTTTTGAGAGAAATAATCACTGCTCTCCCACCAAGGAAAGCCTTCGAGACATCAGGGGCCTCAGCGTGGCCTGGGAGCAGGGCCAGCCTTGGAGGGGGGGGGGGTGGTGGGAAGTGGGGATGTGCTGGGCGCTGAGAAAGTCATTAAAACATCTGATTAGTGGAAATTAAGGCGCCCAGGATCAATTCCTCTTTCCTGATGGGAGGGAGGAGTCTGGAAGGGTGGATGGGCCCGGTGCTTCAGGCAGAGGCTACACGGGGGACTCGGGGCTGGGGATGTGGGTTGTGGTGAGGGGACAGAGTCATGGGAGGACATGGGTGGCTCCGTGCCCAGGGCTGTGCTGCATGGCCCAAACATCACACCAGGAAAATAGATTTTTCAAGGCCAGAAAAGGCCTGTTTGCTCTGGGAGGGGGGTTCTGGCTGTTCCCTGGGTCCCAGGCTGAGGAGGTCAGTGGATGGATCCCTACCTAAAGCCACTGTGATATAATTAATTTCCAGCCTCCTCGCAGGCACAGTCATCCCGAGTGTTGCTGTTCCAACACCGTGCTGCAAGATGAAGGATTTTATTTTTTTTTTTTTTTTTTAAGTGTGAGGAAGCTCGTTAGAAATAGCCCGAAGGGCAAAGTTAGGAAATGAAAATCCATCGGATCCGCTCAGAGCCGATGCAAGGAGCTTGATGAGAGCTGGGGCAGGGCTGCTGCTCCCTGCCTGCGAGGAGCCATCATGTGTGTGGGGTGTGTGGCACCTGGTTAGAGGTGTCACCCAGGCCAGGGGATGAGAGTGATCCATTGGGATCGTTGGGAGTGGGGCCGGGGGAGAATCAGCCAGGAAGAGGGATGAGAGGAAGATGAATGAGTAGGATCATCCCATGTGGGTGTTGGGGAGGTCCTAGGGATCTCAGGTTGGCAGAGCATGGTAGGGCCGGATGGAGGAGGAGGCTGGTGGGGAAAAGCTCATTTTCTTCGGGATGCTTTATCGTTTAGGTTGCAGTGGTGAGACACTGAGGGACCCAGAGCGCCTTTGTTTTAGCAGCTCCAGAAATGGCATTGCAATGAGTCATTATTTTTTAGCCTCTCCAGGGCAGGAGGTGCAGGATTACATCCAGAGAAGCCTCCAACTTTCATCAGCAAGGTGAGCCCTGCTCAGAGAAGGTAGGAAGAGGCTTTTGGATGGTGGTTGTGCTGGTATGTGGTAGCTCAGGATGACATCTTTGGATGCTCTGGAGCCAGACTCTATCAAGGGATTGAAACCTTCCCATCCACACCACTGTGCAGCAGCATCCTCTATGAGCTTGGAGGCTTTAATGAGTAAAGTTAATTGCTGTGATAGGTGGTGGTCTCCCACCCAGCCAGTGGTTGGGCTGAGACAGACACAGCCGTGTCACACAAACAGAGGTGATGTGGGTGTTGACACCTCGGAAATGCTGAGAAGTCATGAAATCAGCCTTTGTGAACCCGTAAATTGTAGGCGCAGAACTGTAAAGGTGCCGGAAAAATCACAGCGTTTAATAACCAGTGTTTGGTGGTGATTTAATTTGCATATGGGCCTCTCGGGGGCTTGTGATTTCAACCTTTCTCCTCACCACAGTGAGGGTTTCAGCAGAGCAGAGCTGAGGTTCTCCTGAAATCACAGGGCTCCTGGAGCCAGGAAATGACATGGATGGACCAGACTGTTGAATTTATGGGATTTTAGTGTAAAAATAACACATCCTTTAGTTGTCTCTCAGTCCCAGAGGAGAAGCTGGGGGTGTTGTCCATTGGGTCTGTCTCACCTTGGCTTTACTAGGGTGGCAGTCCCAGCCCATGGTGCCAAGTGGTGCCAAGCTCTTCCCTCTGAAGGGCAGGGTGGTTGGTGTTTAGGGGGGATAACACTGAGTCCTGGGAGAGCTGTGAGGTCCCAGCTTAGTTTACCATCCTGCAGAGAGGCGTGTGTGAAGTCAGAGGTGACTGGGAGTGTGCTGTGGTGTATTAGATACAAACAGCCAGGCTGGGTCTGGGATGGGGATGAGGGTAAGGATGAGGATGAGGAGGAAAAGGACAGGGAAGACAAGAACAAGCAGTCTGTTTTGGCAGGTGCTGGATCCCCTTATGAGGTATGGTCTGGTTTGCAGCTTGATACCTCCTATCTCAAGTAATTAACAGGGAAAAGAGAGGGCCTGGTTATCCATCCTTCAAGAGCAAGGGGTTGAATTGAAAGGCAGCGCCTTGGAAGTGGATCAAATAGCTCTCCAGCCCCCCGCGTACGGCTCGGAAACTTGCTGCCGTGCTGCGTTATCAAGGTGAACAGCTTTAGTTCAATTAACGAGAGGCTCAGAGCGGAGTCGTGGGAGGAGGCAGGGCTGGGCGTTTGCACCCTTGGGGAAGGAGCCGGGGAGCACGGAGCTGCACGGCAGCGACCCCGGCACCGCCGGCGGCGCGACACGGTTGTCCCGGTGTATCAGGGCCACCAAAGCTCTGCGTCCCCTGGCGAGGGGACCAGCTCCCCTCCTCGCCCCTGCAGCGGGTTTTATTTACCCCTTGGAAAAATCAGTGTGTGTGGAAGGATTTGCTCTTTGTTACCGTCTTCTTTTCCCCTCCTGCTAATAATAAACCTCCCCCAAAATCAATCGCTCCCAGCGATGAGCTGCCGTCAGCTCGCTGTGCACCTAAATCCCCGCAGATGATGTTGCTGGGAGCCTGCGAGCCTGGATTTTTCCTGCCGGTCGCTGCCTGGGCTGCAGCTGGCTCCGGCACGCAGAAAGCTGCAGGTGTGATTTGTTCATTTGCCTCCACCACCACCACCCCCCCGCGCTGCCTCCCTCCTGCTCTCCTTCCCTGCTGCCACCGAGCCCACCTAGCTCATCCCACCCAGACCCGCATCCCACCCTGCGCCGACTCCGGCATCTCCCCAGCGCAGCGCTGGTGTAGGGTTGGGATCTCTGGGGCTGGAGAGTGTGTGTGTGTGTGTGTGTGTGTGCGCGCTTGGAGGGGAAGGGGGGTTAATCTGATCCTACGAGGTTGGAAGAGGGAAAAAATCAAAACTATAAAGAAGGCAGCAGCCTCCTCCTTTTCCCTCTCCCCCGCTCCAGAGGATTAAGCCTACAAAAAAAAAAAAAAAAAAAGAGAGAGAGAGAAAAAAAAATGTCTGCAGCTTTCTGTTGACCCTGCATGATGGCATTTTTGCGCTCTGTGTGCTGCCTCTGCTGATTGCTATTCCTGGCACAAACACACACGCACACACACACACACACACACACACACAGCCCCAGCACGGCTCACACGGGCACGGCGAGCCCACTCCAAAATACAAAAAAAATCCCCCCAAAATCCCAAACCATTCCCAAATCCAACCCAAACCGGTGCCGCTTGGTGTCCCTGGCCACCCTGGTCTCTGCTGGGAGAGCCGCCAGCACCCGCTGCCTCTCGCCCTCTCCTCCACCCCACTTCTCACCTCGGTCCCCAGCTCCAGCGAGCACTTTCTGCCGGAGCCGCCCGCAGCCAGAGCCCTCCACCACTCCTACCGCTGGCATTACATTTTCAGGCTGGATGCTATAGGGCCGTTTCTAATTACCTTATATCCCCTAGTGGTCTATGAATAATGGTTAGTGAAGGAGCTCAGAAGGGCTGCTGAGAAGGGAAGCAAAAAAAAAAAAAAAAAAAGGGAGAATTGTGCTATTTCTCACATTTTTTTTTCTAAGGATCTAATCTGGCTACTGTGCTCTGGAAGAGGAGGAGAGCGAGCCAGCAGGAGAGAGAGGAGAGAGCGAGGACCATCGCAGGTATTGTTGCAAGCTACATCTTTGTGCTTTTTTTTTTTTTCCTCCTTTTTTTCCTGCCCTTTTTTTTTTTTTTTTTTCCTCCTGAAGGCGCAGCAGAATTGGAGGTGGTGTGGGGGGTGTGCGCGGACAGAGCTTTTTCCGGATTTATTTTTCTCTTGTGCAACTCGTGTGCCGCTGCGATTGAATGGATGCACGGCGCCGGCACCGCGGAGTTTGGGGAGGGAGGGGGATTATACGTGTGTGTGTGTGTGTGTGTGTGTGTGTGTGTGTGTGTGTGTGTGTCCGTGTCCGTGTGTCCTATTTGCAGCAGCAGCTGAGGAGCCGGGGGGTGCGTGTGGGGTGGGGTGTGTGTGGGGGGGGGGGGGTTGTTTTGCTTTTCTGGAAGTAATAAAGAAATTTGCAACCGGTCCAAAACCCCTCCTGACTTGCCGATTGATGGGTGTCTGAACAAAGATACAGCTGAGACTTGGAATATTTGTGTGTGGAAGGGATGGATTCAGTTGGCTTGCCCTGACTCCTACTTTTGCAAAGTTAAAATAATAACGGGCGCGGGGCTGCGAAAGCCTCTGCAGAGGGAAATCTTCCCAGGGAGGCTTATTTAATTGAGGAGTTATGGATGTGCATGGTTTTATACTTCCAAAAGTTGCGGCGGTGCCGCGGGCGGGCGCCTGGCTCTCCTTGCCGTTGTCTGCACGTGAGAACGCTGACTTGATGGATTTTCTTTCTTTTATTTCGGTGGCTGGCGGGGCAGGAAAAAATGGATCTAGCAGATAACCCAAGGAATCGTGGGGTTTGCACATCTGGCTGTGCCTTTGGAAAGCCCCTCGGTGGGACTTTCACCTCCCGCTCCCTTTCTCCCACGGCAAATTTTGCCTCCAAATCCTCCGTTGACATTAATAAACAAACAAACCAGGGAATAACCGTGGAGCCCGGTGAGGGGGCTTGGAGTGCTGCCGGGGGTGGGGGGGAACCGTGTGCTTTTGTTTTAAATAACGAAACGGCGATGATTGAAAACATATGAATAGGATGCAATGCAGAGCGGGTGTGTTGGGAGGGGGGGGGAAGAGCTGGAAAACTGCTTATACGACAGAAGCAGAGCTTGAATGAGTGTGGTGAGATGAAAGGCGAGGGGTCTGTCCCTCGCCTGGCTGTGAGGCTGCGGGGAGGGGGGGTGGTGGTGATTCCCAAAGGCTGAGGAATGGTCTTGGGGTGGGGAAGCTCACTGGGGGGGGGAAAAAAACCCCAAACCTGAAGTATGTGATTATATCCCATCCAACTTTGCCGGTTGCAGCGTTAATGGAGCTAATTGTGCTGGCAAATAATAAAATCAGAGGAAAATATGCCTGTGCGTGGAGGGGGGAGATGTGTGGGGAGCAGAAGCAGGTCCCAAAACCCCTCCGGCCCCCCAAAAGCGCCGGCGAGGTGGGTGATACCGAGGCGGTGTCCAAACGTGGCCGGATTGTGTTTATTTGGGCGGAAATAAAGATGGAGCAACTGCCCTGGGGAAGGCTGTAATCCCCCAGGGAACGGCTCCGAAACCACGCCGGTGTTGCCCTTCGCTGCCTGCCCTTCGCTGCCTGCCCTGCCTGGCCTTGCTTTTGTGTTTGTTTGCTTCCAAGGGGGGGGAGAAGGGAGCTGGAGGGGGCGCGAAGGCGGGGAGAAGCCGTGAGGGCGGAGAGCCGATTTAAATTGGACTTAATGGATTCCCAGGGCAGCTCTTTTAGATGAAAGTCAAAATAAGAGCCAAAGTGAATCTCAGCAGACCTGTCTGTTGCATTAGAGATGCAGCCTTCCTCTCCCTCCCTCCCTTTATTCTTTAAAAGAGAGGGGGAAAAAAGTGTTATCCGTACGGAAGACGGCGTGGAGTTTCTCATTCCTATAATGTGAGCTCTAATTGAAGAACTTGCAGCCTCTTGGGAGAGTCTTTACTGATCGCTGCTTTTGTTATTCATGCCGTGCTCTGTTTTCTTGGGGGGTTTTTTGGGGGGGGTTGGCGGCAAGTCTGGCTGTGTCAGGGTTGGGTCGGGGTGTGATGCTGTGTCCCCCAAGGGTGGCTTCGTGGGCTGACATCAGTAGGACCCCCTGGTCCCCTCCTCAGGGGGTCACACTGGGCTCCCCCGGGTAGGTTGTTCCATGCTGGAGGAGGAGATGTACAGCTGGGACCCCTCGGGAGCTGTCGGGGTGAGACACTGCAGTCTGGCTGCGGGTGGCTCTCGTCCTCACAGGACCCCCTGGGATGGGGGATGGAT
This sequence comes from Pipra filicauda, assembly GCF_003945595.2. Lineage (NCBI taxonomy): Eukaryota > Metazoa > Chordata > Aves > Passeriformes > Pipridae > Pipra > Pipra filicauda. The sequence continues at coordinate 349,996 of NW_024104339.1, read as the reverse complement.
CCTGCCCAGCGTGGTGGCACATGGGAATAGCAGCAGTGAGGGTGCAAAGGGTTCATACCTCCTGCCTGGGCTCAGTGCAGTGACTTTGGGGTGCCGTGGGGTATCACAAGCCTGCTTGGTGCAGAGGGCACAATGCAACCCACCTTCACAGCTCTCCTGCCCCAGAGGGGTCTGGGGTGTCACATGGAGGGGACAGGTGTTGTGCCAAAGCCACATGGATCCTCTGCCCACCCAGGGTGCAGAGTGGGACACAGCCACTGACTGGCAGGACCTGTGCTGGGCAGGAGAGGTGAGTTTCCCCCCTCTCCTGCCTTTTCCATTGCCCAGCAGTTCAAAATGGGGGCAGACAGAGGGACTGGCAGATGGGGCTCCCCCCTGTGGGGGTATCATCACCCCCACTTCACCTCCCAACCCCTTTGGGTGGCCAGAGGAGGTGGTGGCTGTCCCCAAGCCCCATGTCCCTGTGTGGTCCCTTGGCAATGCTGCCCATGGCAATGGGCTGGTTTGGTGTGGCCAAAGGCTCCTGGGGGTCACGTCCCTGTTCCCATGTCCCTTTCCCAGCCCTGGGCACTTTTTGGAGCTGCACTTGAGCTCTCCATGGGTGAAAACAAGAGCCACAAGCCCTGGGGCTGCTCTTGGTGGCATTTGGTGGCTGTGGAATGAGTGTGGCCAGGGAAGAGGATGTGTGAGCAGGATGGGGCTCCGCCAGCCCATCGGCTTAGCATGGAGGCAAAGCAGTTAACCTGGACATCTGATCTCCCCGGGAATTGTGTATTGACCCTGACAGCGATGCATCAGGAGCGACAGACTCTCCATCATCGATCCCTGTCCTCCCATCACCAGGTGTCGACACCGACAGTCGTGGAGCTTTAATTTCAGGCCTCTGGCTCCAGCACGTAACACTTAGCTGTGGTCCCAAGGTGCCGCCGAGCTTTGCAAACAAACACCTCCGCAGGCAGGTGGCCGTCCCCATTTTGTGGCAGGGATGGCACTTGCTGTGAGGAGCTGGCTGAGATGGGGACAGGGCTGGCAGGGGACCCAGGAGCCCTGGGTCCCAGGGCCATTGGGCAGAGTGGCATCACAGCCTTTAGTGGGGGACCCAGGAGTCACCTGGAGCTCTTGCTTAGACAGTCTTTTCTAGGAAAACCCTCTGATTTGGCCCCTCCATGCCGTTGCTGCTGTGCAGCACAGGATGTACCCGAGCTGGGGAGTCCCAGTCCTTTTGCAGCCTTTGCTGGGTGACCTCGTCTGGCCTGGATGTGTCTTGCCTTTCCCACCTCCAAAATGGCCACTGCCAGATGTCATGGGCAGTCAGGTGTGTGTGCCATTCCACGGAGACCTGCTGGGGAGGATGGTGGTTTTTTTGGGTGCCTTGATTTTGGGCAGGGCGCAGGCGCTGGCGGGGGCCGGCTGGCACGCCGCCTCTCCTTCCCAGCATCTTGAGATTTCCAAGACACACGCAGCCAAGCTGAGGCTGAAAAAGCTGCTTGTGGTTCAAGAGCATCTCCTCGACGGAGGAGAGAGGAAGGTTTTTCATTCGTCCCTTTCTTTTGGAGCTATCCAAGCTCCCCTCACCTGTGTAGGGGCTCTTCCCGCTCCCCCCCCTTGCAAGGGGACGTTAAAAGCCAGGGGCAGCAGATATCTTGACACCCCGTCAATCCAAGCCTTTTACAGCAGCAGTCTCTGAAGGCTGGCACTGCTGCACAGAAGAAAACAAGTGAGAAGAGGGGGGGGAGGCGAGAGCAAGCCTTTGCAGCTGGCAATCGATAATTGTGGTGTCACTCACTGCCTTGGAAGTTCCCGCATCCCCACGGTCGCTGGTGGGGGGGAGAAGGGGAGGGCGAGAGCTGAGCTCTGCCCCGCACAGCACCGGGCACAGGGCAGGGAGCGATGGCGGAGGGCGAGAGCCCGGCCCCGAGCGGGAGCCTCCTGCTGCATTACTCACCACTTGATGTAGCTTGAACCTTTCAACTCCCTCCCCTTGGGGATGGAGCGGGCTGGGCAGAAGGTGTTGACGGAAAACGCTCTGCTTTCTTAGCTTTGAGGGCTTTTATTCCCCTTTCCTTCTGTTTTTTTTTCCTTCCCCGCCCCTCTCTGTGTGCATTTTGGGCTTTAATATTCCCCCCAAAATATAAAAGAAACCAAAAAAAAAAAAAACAAAACAAAACACACAAATCCAACCCAGCTCCCTCTCATATGTGTCTCCGTCTTAGCAAAAGCCGAGGCAAAAGATCAAGGAATTCTTCCTTTTGTGCAGCTTTCAAGACCAAAGATGCGCCGGTGAAAAGGGGAGGCTCAGAGTACCAGGCACACACAAGTGTTAAAGGAGAGGCTTCCCTTTTGTCTCCAAGGCAATCAACCGGCGAAGGGATCCACAAATTAATTAAAAATTGCTCTGTCTTGATTGAGTTATTCCTGCTCGCATCCCACCTGCCTATCAAAAGAATGGGAATGGCAGGAGGAAATTCCTATTTCTTTCCCAAACAGCTCAGACACGTACCATGGTCCGTCTCGCTTGCCTTTTATCCAGGCAGCAAAGGAAATAAAAAAAAAAGGAAGGGCTGGCGCGGTATCCAAAGAGATCTCTCCCAGAGGATGCGTCCCTCTCCTGCGCTAACAAATGCTGCCGTATTTGGACGATTCAGAAGAAAAATGAGCAGATTTGCATGTCATGCATGGGCCAAATTGTGGTTGTAACTCCCATGAAGTTGATGGAGATCCATCGGAGATTAATTTGGCCCAAGGTCTGGCGCTTGCTCCGCGGGGAATAGGCTGGATCTCTGCCTTGGTTGAAACAAGAGGTATTCAAATGGGTTTGTTGTGGCTGCGCTATGCCCAAGTGGTAGAGCCGAGCAAAAATCCCAACTGGTTGTATCCCTGGTGCCAAAGCACCATAAATACTCCTCGAGCTGTCAAGTCCTGCACAGTCTCTACCACATTTACCACTGAGAATGTTTTAAGGGGGTGGATTTATCTGTAGGGGCTGCACACAAGTCTCCCTGTGTGCTTTGCTAAGAGGCTTGAACTCCATCCCAGCATCGTGATGGGGGAAGCCTTTCTCCCCTCCTGTTTATGGGATTTCCACCCAAACTGAACCTGCACCAGGGCCAAGCTCAGCCCAAGCCCCAGAGAGCCCAGCTCCCCATCACCAGGCTCAGGCTCTGGTTTGGGGGAGCATCATCAGTCAGTGCCTCTGAGCTGGATTCGGGGGGGTTGGTTTGCTGCTTTGCAGTCAGACCTTGCTTCCTCCTCTTTATTGTCATCTCCGCTCTTAGTCACTGCTCGATGCCTCACCAGGGGACACTGCTCCTGCTGCATTTATGGCAGCCACTAAAATTGGCTGCTCTGACGGGGAGGGACACTGAGCATCAGGGAGGCTCTGCCCAGCTCCCTTACGGTCCTTAACATCGTGTGGGGCGTGTAGGGGAGCTGCAGGGCAGGTTGGTCACCAAATGGGTCCCCTGTGCTGGGAATGGACCATCAGCTCTGCTGGGTCCCATTCGGCTCATGCGTGAGGGGATATGGGAGCAGTGCTGGAAAAGAGCATCACTGGCCACGTTCTCAGGTGGAGATGGCGTGTAAATGAAAATGAGATGCTCGATAAAGTAGGAAAGCATAATTAAAAACGTTCACGGCTGCTGGCTCGCAAAGCGTGGGCACTCAGTGATCCAGCGAGGCACAGCCGTCCCCCCCTCCCCAAACACCACGGCTTCCAGCCCTCCTCGTCCTGTAATAGTGTGTCCTTCACATACCTGTCACTACTTGATCTATAGAACAGGACTGGCCTCTCATACCACTGCCTTCCACCAGGCCAGAGACTGGATTCTCCGGAGGAGACTCTAGTCCTATCATAGCATGTCCTTCACCGTGACTGCTGCTGCACGGAGACACAGCAGCACGGGGCTCTAATACCTTGTAATTCACTGTGACTGCTGTGGCAGGACCTGCACCATGCTGTGCTGCTGCAGCCCTTCAGACCCCTTGCCTTTTGCGTCTGCTCTTGGGCTTTGCAGCAAGGGCTGGGTGGGAGGGGACGCGTGGTGAGGGACCTTGGAGGTGCCCCAGGCTCAGAGCCTGCTCCCTGGCTCCCACTGGGCACGGGGAAGGTGCTGAGAATCCCTGGGGCATGGTCCCATCCTGCCTCTTGGATGGTTTAAAGGAGGGAGTGCAGGGGGCCAGCCCCTGCCTGAGCAGGGGAGAAATTCCTGTGAGTGTGCCAGAGTGAGAAATGACCCTTGGATGCAAGGAAAGCATCCTTCCTCTGGGTGGTTTGGACATCATAATAAATGTCAATATCTCCACGCACACAAAGGAGAAGGGGACATTTGGCTACCGAGCGCGTTTGTTCCAGGAGCTGATTTACTTTGAAGACTTAAAGGGTTCTCTGATGCTTCCCTCTTTGCTGCTTAACCCTGTTCCTTTGCCAGTTAAATAGAAATGCAGCCGCCGTCAATAAAGCCCTTCTGGAGGCTCCTCCGTGAACACAGCCACGCTGTTCTCTTCCTGGTGCTGTGCTGGACATTGCTCCCTCTTCCACTAATCTGGTTTAACTCTCCCATGGGCAGAAGGCAGCGGCACCCCTGAGCTTTTGCTGCCATGGTGAAGCGAGGATTGCCATGAGGGACGGGGGTTTTCCAGCCAAGTGATGGAGATCCCAGTGCTCATGGCATCCCCTTGGAGCTATGGTGCCGTGGCTGTGCATGGAACAGGGTGCAGGTGACTATGGCTGAGCCAGGAACCGGATCTGGGGTGGTTGCTTTGTGTTGCTGGATTTTATTTGGAGAGGAGGCATTGGAGAGCCATGCCTGGAAGCTGGAACCTGTAGGAACAGCGAGAATGAAGGAGAATGTCTTGGTGGCAGGACTCCTGGGGTGGGATAAGGACATGTTTGATGGTGAGATCTGTGAGGGAGTAGTTTTTGGGAGCCAGTGCTTCCCTGGAGCACAGTGCTCAGCTTGTTTTCAAAAAGATGGGAGTTGGCATCTCCCATTTTGCTCTCGTGCAAATCATCAGTGTTGCTGCTGCTCCTGCTTGGACTGGGGAAGGAGGAATTTGGCCCAGTGGCATTTTTTCCTTTTGCTTCCCCCAGCAGCCTGGGCTACAGATCTGCAAACAGCTGTAAGGAGAGCAGAGATCATTAGCTGGAAGGATCAGATGAGATAGTTTCTTAAAAGGATTGTCTGATTTCTCTATTGATCAGCTTGATTTAAAAGGGGGAGTTGGGTCAGAGGGCATAAATTATCATTGAAGGAGGGGTGAAGGCCTCAAAGGCTGTGCTGCACTTAGCTGCAGTGCTGAGGAATGTGTCTCTCAGCAGGGACGTGCAGAGCTGAGCGCTGTGGCTGCTGGCCAAGCTGGGTCTCCTCTACGCTGAACTGGGAACTGAGTCAAGGGAAGTGCATTTAAACTTGGTTAAAGAGCCTCCCTCTCCTCGCCAAACTGGTTTCTGCAGCCCCTGCCGGTTGCAGGAGTGGGTGTTTGAGGTCAGAGGGGGAAGAGGTGCAGCGTGTGGCCCCATGTGAGGTTTGGGGTGTGGCAAAGGGTTGGGGGAGCTGTGGGGTCCCGCTGGCTCTGAGCGAGCCCCCTCCTTCCCTCCCTCCCCCGAGGGAGGATGCTCTCACCCCACTGAGACCTGCGACCTCTCCCTGGCTTTCCCCAGGCTCCCTGTGTGGTCTCCGGCGAGATGTTGAACCACGGGAGGTTTCTGCCGCCCTGGCTATAAAACAAAGCTAATCTGCAACCTGAGGTTACTGCTTTCCCCATTCTTGTGATCGCTGCCCAGGGCTCCCACATCTCCTGCCCCCGGAGTCATGGGACTCACAGCCTTTGCAGCAGCCCCCCCAGCTCTCTGGATTATGGGAAAAGGAATAGGAAAACACCCACGGAAAACCATCCCCATTGATGGCAGAGGGTCTGGTGTTGGGGACGTGGCACATCTTCCACAGCAGCTTTTTCTGCAGCAGTGTGGATCTGCTCCTTCCCTCATCTTCATCCTCATCCTCAGCTATCTTCATGATGGAGGAGCCTTTTGTGCACAGATCAGCGTCCTGTCTCTGCCTTGTCCCAGGGTTTGCATCTCACTGCTGTCCAGGGAAGGACCATGGGGGTCTGCAATGGGGTTGTGACAAGAGTTGTGTCACCCCAACAGGGCATGAGCTGGAGCCTGGAAGGGCTGGCTGGCCAGGAAAAGCTGCAGAAGCACTTTTGGAATGCCACAGGGTTTGCGCCCTTTCCCACCCTGATGGGGTTTCTTCCTCTTTTATTTCTGGCTGTGCTAACATGAAACAGTGCAAGAAGTGTGATTTCTGGAGCTGTGGGCAGGTCTGAGGTGCCCTGGCGAGTGCTGAGCTGGGGCATCTGCGTGGAGTAGCACCATGGGGAAGCTGACACAGCCACACTGCTGGTGCCCCCAGGCTGGGCACATGTCCCAAAAACGGGTCCATCTGCCCTTTCCCGGTGCTGCTCCACATACCAGCGGTGCGGCCGAAGCTGCTGCCCGCCCCAGTGCACCCATCCTCTTGCTTCTGTTCTCCTGCACAGAATAATTGAATCACAGAATCATGAAGGTTGGGAAAGCCCTCTAAGATCATCAAGTCCAACCAGTAATCCAACACTGCTAAGCCCACCACTAAACCATGTCCCCAGGTGCCACATCCATGCATTTTTTGAACACTTCCAGGGATGGTGACTCCACCACTGCCCTGGGCAGACTGTTCCAATGCCTGACCACTCTTTAGGTGAAGAAATTTTTCCTAAACCTCCCCAGCACAACTTGAGGCCGTTTCCTCTTGTCCTGTCCCTTGTTACCTGGGAGCAGAACCTGACCCCCACTTGGCTGCACCCTCCTGAGGGAGTTGTAGAGGGCGAGAAGTTCCCCCTGAGCCTCCTTTTCTCCCCTCAGCTTCCTCAGCTGCTTCTCATAGGACTTGTGCTCCTGACCCTTCCCCAGCTCCATTGCCCTTCTCTGGATGTACTCCAGCACCTCAATGTCTTCCTTGGAGTGAGGGGAACATCCCCGTGTGCCCCATCCTTGTGCACGGGGACTGCCAGGGATGGCAGTGTGGCAGTTCCCTGTGACGTGCGGCTCGGAAGGAGGCGAGCCAAGTCATTATCACAGATCACCTCTGCCAGGTGGAGAGCAGGGGACCGGTGTCCCAGCCCAGGGCACGACTGGGAGCGGGCAGCGTCAGGCAGAGGGCTCAGACCCGGCATGAGGCTGAGCCAGGGCAGCGGGGGCTTGTGGCAGCCCCACTCCCACCAAGGAGTCGAGCATCTCTTCCAAGCATCCTCTGGCATTGGCCTCCCAGCATGGCTGTGGGAGCAGCCACCAGCACGGCGGCTGGACCGGCATTATCCTGGAAATGTCATCCGAATGCCAGCCTGCCGGTGAGCGCCAGGACGCGGTGGGAGGCAGTGACTCGGCTTGCCGGCATTGGCTACCATTTTAGAGGAAATGTGGAGCGGCGGGTAATTATTTCTCGTTCTTAATTGAAATTTCAGCCTCAGTGGTTCGCGAGAGCGGGCGGGAGAAGGAGCACAGGCGAGCGTGACACGAACGTGGGGCGCGTCGCGGGATGAGGGGGAACACGAGCACACCGAGCCCGTGGGGTGGCAAAGCATCTCCCAGCTCACGCGGGGTCCGGCACCGCCAGAAAGGAATTCCCACAGCCCACAGCATGGCCTGCTCGTGGTTGCAAAATAAAACCAACCTCCGGAACGCTGAGATTTCAATTTTATTTTTTTTTTTTTTAGCGGGGGAGGATGCTTTATTGTTTCTTTATTCCTCTATTTCTGTTTTGCTTCGGATGAAGGGCCAATTAACTGGAATTAGGCGCTGCAGCCTGGCACCCCGCGTCGGCTCGGAGCAATCAGGTGTAGCGCAGCATGGCTGATGAGAGCCAATCAAGATGTATAAATGAGGTGTTGACATTCAAACAGCAGGTACCCGCGCCGCCCGGCCGCAGCCGCGCTTGCGCGCTGCCGAGCCCACGACACGGATCCAGGCGTGGAGAAGGGCCGGTGCCCGATGGGGCAGCGGGCTGTGCTTCACTTCCAAAGCTTTTTGTATTAAGCATGATGTTGGGGACATGCTGAGCAGCCCGTGTGTGAGGGTTGGTGGTGGACATCCCTGAGGGGGTCTGTTTGCTGGCACCTGCCGTGCCCGGTGCTGATGCATCCTGTGGTCAAGTAGATGCAGCAACTACCACCAAGCTCTTAGTGCGGCTCCAGGGTGGGCAGCAAAGTGAAATACTGTTCCTTTGGGGAAACTGAGGCGTGGGGCAAGTTGGTGGACAAGGTCCGCAATGCTGGGAACTGGTTGACCCTCCAGGTTCTGTATTTCCATAGCCAGGGTTAGTTTTGTCTCCAGCTCACCAGTGCCAAGCAGCAGCAGGACACATCCATCCCCACACAGAAATTGCCACAGCCCAGGGACCATGGATGGGGACCTTGCTGTGACCACCGTGCTGGCAGGTGCAGGGCCAGCACCCTCCAGCAGTTTGTCACTTTCCAATCATTTGTCACCCTTGGCTGTCGGGCTTGCCATAGCTGCCACCGTGGGACACAGGCCCCTCACAAGGAGGTGGGGACCAGGGGGGCCTGTGGCATGGCAGCACCGTGCAGACCAGAGGAGCTCGGAGGCCATCCAGGGAGGAGAAAGCAGCTCCGTGGCGAACAATCTCATCGGCGTTTCCTGTCTCACGATGGAGAAATCGCATGTGGTGAGAGGCTCTAAAAATAGGCTCTGCAAACTTTTAACCACATTTGCAGATGTTAAAGGTAAAGCCAGAGCAGCCCCGGGGAAGAAAACATCCCTGGCCGTGCCTGCCCGACGTTAACCCTCAGCTCTGCTGGTTACTGGGAGCCGGATCTGAGGGTGGGAACCCCCGGATGGGCAGCGGGGCCGAGCCTCCGCCTCGTCGCGTCGCTCTCCTGCCGTCCCCATTAAGTGTGTGCTGGGAGGACATTAGGAGCAGGAGCACGTACCGGCAGGCTCTGTCTAACAGCACTGCCGCCTGACCCTGATTTGTAGCAGGGCTGAGCAGGGAGGTTTGCTGTAGTGTTACAGCTCTTCCTGTGGTAATAGCCGGCTGGGCATCACTCGAACAGCACTGCCAGTGGCACAGGGAGCCCCCGCAGCACGGGGAGCCCGAGGCTGCCGGGGCAGATGATGTGGGAAGGAGAAGATGCTATAGCTGGGTCACGGTGCGCTTGCTTGCAAGGGGAGAGAGGGGGCAAGCGGGAATGCAGTCCCTTGGCACAAGCGGTGTTGCCACTGGGGTTATGTCTCCCTGTGGCAGAGGTGCTGGTGCCTGGCACGGTGGCAGGGAGACAGCTGGATGCTACCTGTCCCTGTCCCCACCAGCCCAATGACTCTACATGCTGCAGCGGGTGCATGTTGGTGGTGCTGCTATCCCCTCGCCACCTGCCCCTGTGTCACATGGCCGGGGCTGGAGTTATTTGGGAACAGTGGCCAGGACTGCCAGGTTCTCTCCCAGCCAAGGCATCAGCTCCTTGATGGCACCCAGGGGATGTTGTTTCAACTCCCCTATCTCTGCCGTGCCAAGGGTGACAAACCATCAGAGGGTGTTCTGCCCTCAAAAGATGGAAGAGGCAGCCCTGCCTGCCAGCATCACCCCGTGGTGGGGTGGTCCCTTCACCTGTGCCGGCCCCACAGCCCCGAGTGGGCGATAGCAAGAACCTTTAACCTCAACAACATGAAAGGTTGACTTGGACTGTTGGAAAGATGAAAGAGGCAGGGAGAGGGAAGGATGAAAGGGAAGAAGTGGAGATTCCGTGGGTTACCTCAGCTGCCCGCTGCCGGCAACTCGCAGGCCCTCGACACCTCTCGCACGCAGCTCGGTGCCGGCGCACGGGAGGGCACATGACTTTCTCCTCGGGAGGGAGCTTCCCAGGAGGATTTTAATAGTTGCTGTTTGTGTGATGTCTGGGGGAATCCATCGCTTTCTGTCTGCCATTGCCTGGCTTCACCTCTCCTCCTGCCGGCAACTGCTGCATCCTCACGGCTGCGTTGGGGGTGATAGTTTGGATTTTTGTCAGCCTTCACCTGCAATCCTGGAGGGGAAAAAACTGTCTCTCAGAGGTTTATTTAGCTAAAAAACCCAACTGAAACCCAACTTCAAACAGATGCAGGCTGTGAGGTGCCTCGTGGCCAGATGACTGGGGTGCTGGGGACCAATGCTGGTCCCCAAGGGTCCCTGTAGCTGAGAGCTGGCCATGTCAGAATCGGTGTTTTGGCAAAAGGCATCACCTTGCCCGTAGGAATAATAGCCAGGAGGGGGAGGGGTCCGGGGCAGGCAGACAAGCAAATCCGTTTTATCAGACGCCGCATATTTTATGAAAGCACATTTCAGCTCTTCAGCCTTGGAAAGCTTTTCATACCCTTTAATTTTCTAATAAAAAGGAATTACGTTTGCTGAAAAGCCAGTAACAAGATTCACTGTCATTGTCTTTTGTACAGACCATAATTCCTGGCTCGGGCTCCTGCAGCCCCGTTGTGTGGTCCCAGGTGTGGGTCCAGAGTACTGGCAGGGGGGCATGAGGGTCACGGCCATGCTGGCAGCGGGCAGGGAAGAGCTTTGCCATTGGGAGCTTGTGGCAGGCGTCCAGGAATGACGGGTGCGAAGGTGAGCACCGTGATCGTTTTTATCCACAGTGATGCCTCTTGGTGCTGAACACAGATCCCTGAGAAAGAGGCATCTGGTTTTGAGGTGGTTCCCGCCGTCTGTGTGTGCCAGTGAGCGTGGCCAGGATGGCTTTTGAACCAAAAATCAGGGAGTCTAATTACCTGGTTGTTGGCCTTGTAACCACAAGCTTGAGAGTGGTGCAAGGTCCTGGCAAGGCTGGTGGCCAGAGAACAGTTCTCCTGGTCTTTGATGTGGCTGGGACAGGTCATGGTTACACACATGTTGGAGCAATTGGGTGTCTTTGCCGAGGACAAAGCTGGTGTCCCCCAGCTCTGCACCGGCACTACAGACCCGGCTGGTGAAGAGGTTTGGCTGGGCAGCTGGTGATTCCCAGTTATTCTCTGCCATCCCAGGTATTCCTCCTGCAGGCTGCATCATCCAACATGCAAACAGCAGCCACGGCACGTGAGAGCTCGGCAAGACCAGGGCACTCCCAAAACCCAACCAACCGCAGGCTGTGCCAGTGGGCAAAGCGTGTCTGGGTGCCAGCCACCATCTCCTCCCAGCTTCCCCCCACATCCTGCTGGCATTTGCGGCATGGGGGGCCCTTCTCAGGCTCACTCACTCCCCACTTTCTTCCAGGGGTGCATCTCCCTTCGAGCACTCGAGCCGCAGCTCTGCCTGTGCCGCACGGGCTCCCGGCCGGCTGCCACGTGGCGCCGAAGCCACGATGCCGCAGCCGCCGGCGCTCCATCTCCCTCCGAGTTGCTCATTTGAAGTTTCAGCTCACTGGCTGTTTTCATGCAGGGGGGATGCAAAACCAGCCCACAAACACCAGTAAATATCTTCTATATTCTCCCCCCCACTCCCAGTTCTCGTTTTCATTCTTACTTCCCAGCTGGTTTTGAGGGGGAAACGGGTTTTCAAAGCTTTCCGTAAACGTGTGTAACAATAGGAAGCGTTGCCTTTTAGCCTGCGGCCGGCACAGTTTTAAATGAGGTCCCAGGTAGTCATGGTTACCTCTCCTCTTCAGTAAGAGATGACTTTTATTTCCTGCCTTTTGTATTTGCACATCTCAGATATACATTCTCCTAAACCATAATTGGTATTCACGGATAGACGGGAACGCAGGAGTGAGCCGCCACAAGAGGGGAAGAACCAGATGGACGCAGGGGGTGTCAAGGTCTCCAAGCCCCTAAACATCAGGAAATCTTAATTTCAAGTCATTTTTCCTCCCCTGGCAAGGGCGGGGAGACAGACCTGCCTCTCCGCAGCCTCAGGGCTTGTCCTGATCCCACCTCCCTCACAGCATGCTGGTTAGTCTAGATGCTGCGCCAGGATTCGGGATTCACCCTTTCCAGAATCCCTCATCCCTCCCAAGCATCCCTTGATCCTGCCAAGCTGGGAGGATGGAATAAGGACTGCCCTGTGCCCCCCATCCCCAAGCAGGGTCCTGACCCCACGGGCATTTGGGGGGCCAGCCCTGCACCCCCTGATTTTTTGGAGGGGTGGAGGGAAAGTGGAGCCGTGGGGCCGTGCACTCACAGCGGGCACAGCCCAGGGAGCGGGCGCGGGAGGGAGAAGCGCTCGGCAATGATTGATGAAAGATCATAGCCTCATTCTACGGGATCATTGCTCAGAGTGTGGGCAAAGCTGCGTGTCCCAAGGGGACCATCGCCTGGATGCATGCGAGCCTGCAATTCAGGGCAGAGGGGATGGAAAGCCACATATTTTATGCCTTTTTTATTTTTTTTCTCTCTCTCTTTCTCTCTCTCTCTCTCTAAAGCACCAGGAAAACAAAAACCCAAGCTGTCTAATCAGAGACAAGCAGATTCCACCCACTTCCTTGGAAAAACTTGCATTTGCTAGGAAATCATCTCGCTGCATTTACAGCAAGCAGAGTGCCCCAGCGGTAGCTCGTGCCTTTCTGGCAGGATGATAACCAGCGCTGAACAATTATTGCGCTGGAGCGGGAGCAGCAGACATATTGGCTTTTCTCAGCCAGCAGGAAAGAATTTGCAAAACTAAGCAGGCGACTGGAGCAGCTCGGATTTGCAGCGTTGGATGCGCGGTGCCGGGGATTCACAGCTCACCAGATTTGCTGGTGGCAGCATATCAGGGACTCACACACCGCATGCACCTGGGCTCCTATTTACATGATTTTTTAATTTTTTTTTTCTTTTTTTTTTTTTTTTTTGCAAGGGAAGGGCCTGGTTTTGCTGCCTGGAAAATGCTTCTTGATTCCCAGCTTCCCCCACAGACACTCAGCCCCCCTCAGGTGTACGCTAGGGAAAGGGGGAGAAGTTGTTTACTGCTGTGTTTTTTCCCTTTTAATGAGAAAAATGTGTTCTTGTGATAAAATTATCAAGTCTTAGAATGGTTTGGGTTGGAAGGGACCTTGAAGATCATCCAGTTCCACCCCTTTTCCATAGTCAGGGACACCTTCCACTAGACCAGGTTGCTCCAGGCTATGTCCAATCTGGCCTTGAATACTTCCAGGGAAGGGGCAGCCACAGCTTCTCTGGGCATCTGTGACTCACCACCCTCACAGGAGGGTCTTCTTAAAAGAAATTCTCACAAAATACTGTCAAAATTGTTGTCAAGGAGGTTGTCCTTAAAAACCAGAGCACTAGGAAGGAAGGCAGCAGCTCCATGGCATTTACCCCTGTGGGGCCATAATGGACGTGCAGCACCAGGAACCTGCCCTGTGCCAGCCTGGCTGCCAACAGCATCACTGGAGGAGCAGGGTCAGTCCTGGGAGACCCAGGGGAACCCTCCTGGGGCACAGCCCCAAATCCGCACTCAGGGCAAAGCTCCTTTACTCAGTTTAACCCCAGGCAGGGAAGTATGGGATTGCTGGAGCAACTCCCATCCCACCGGGGTTTTTGCTCCTTCCACAGGCAAATTTCCCCCTGACTGCAGATCCCACATCCACCCTTAACTGCTCCGTGGTCTGGGCATGGGGGAAGCAAAGAAATCACTTCTCTACAGCCTTGTGGAGTTGGGAGCCGGGTTTGGCCCCATTTCTCTCTACCCACTCACAGCAATTCCTGTCCCAGCTGGAGCATTTCTGAACGGGATGCTCCAGTGTGGAAAAGCGGCATGGCAGGGTTTCGGTGTGGATTTGAACTGTGTTCCCACTGTGGGTGAAGCCTGGCAAGGGCAGCAGGGCAGTGCCTGGCCTGGGATATGCTTCCCAGCCCCGTTCGGGATGCAAACGGTGCATCAGTTGCACCAGCAGCTGATGGAGACTCCAGTATATTAGCAGCATTAATTAAGTTACAAAAATTATGCATGTTATCAGTTATGAGGCGACCTTTCATAAACTCAGTTATTAAAGCAATAAAGCATGACCCGCTGGTCCTAACCAGTCTAATGGCTGGCTAAGAGCGCGGTTTTTCACATAATACTTTTAGCAGGTCATTAGCTGAGCAATAAGATAACATGGAGAGCCAAAGTGATGCACGGGAATGGCAGCGGAGGCGCTTGATGAGGGGACACAGGGCTGGGGGTCACCCGTCCTCCCACACTGCTTGTATGGGTGTGCAAGGCTCTCGTGGTGGCTGCAGCAGGTGATGGTGCTGTGGTGGGTGATGTCAGGGTGCTCTCAGCCTGTGCCATGCTGAAATCCCGGTGGCATGAGGCAAACACATCCCTGGGGCAGATGTGGGGCCAGTGTTGGTTGCACTGCAGCCCCGGTATCACCATACAGAGGAGAGACAGGTTGTTGTGATGCGGCCACCTGGGGTCATGGTGGGCTGTAGGATGAGGATGGAGACCCTGACCTTCCATGAAGCCAGGGGTGGGTTGGAGGGGCCTGGGTTCCCCCCTCTTGCCTGGTCTTGGTGCATGGACAGTGCTGGTCTCAGCATATGGTTGGTGTTGGTCTCTCTGGGCTGAGACCCCAATTTGGGGGTGTGCAGGTTGGTCCCCCTCCCCACCGTGCCCACCAAAGCACTCATAGGGGCATGCCAGGCATCCAGGGCCACCCAGAGGAAGCCACTGATCCCTGGCTGCCAGATGCTGCTCCCTCCACATGCCATTGCCATTACCAGGTGCATCCCAACTGGGTGTGTGATACCCTCCCCATCTGTGGCTATGCCACAATACCCGGACATGCCGAGAGCTGCACGGCACCACCGGCACCCTCAGCACCCCCAAAGCGCCTTTCCCGGTCCCCGCCAGCCATTTCCAAGCACTGACCCTCTCCATAAACAAAGGAGAGGGAGAGGGAGGGTGGCTGGCATGTTAATATACTCTCCCCCCCTCTTTTCCTCCCTTCATCCCTCTGGGAAAGGCCTTTGCAGATATAAGCAAACCTTGATTAAAAGCTGCCTGACAGGCAACGGCAGCAGCAAGCAGCAGGCAAGGAAGCTCTCCAAGTCCAAAGGGAGCTGCTTCTGCTGCTGCCGCTGCTGCCTCCATTCTCAGATGTCCCTGATCCTTTAATCAATCACAGCCGCGGAAGAGAAGAGCAAACACCCGTGCCGGGGCAGAGGTATGTGCACGCATTCGTTCCAGCCGCAGCCGAGGCAGCAGGGCGGCCACACGCCTTCGGCTGGAGGCACGGAGCCGTCCCTGTGCTTGGAGCTGCTCTTTCATCTCACGGAGACAAGCAGGGGCTGTGCCCCCGCTGGTGCCTCAAACAGCCCCAAGAGATCCAGCATGGAGGATGGTACCCCACAGGGTGCAGGCCCAGCGGGATGGGTAAGGGCGGCCTCTTGCCCTCTCCCCAGGTGCTCCCAAGATGCAGTCCTGCGGAGAGGATGCTCCCAGCTCCCATCCTGTGGGCTGTGCTTGTGTGCCTGGGTAGCAGCCTGTGGGTAAAATGGGGTGTTTGCAGATGGGTGCCCTGTTGGAGAGCTGTGGGAATGGGGATGGCTGCAGGGAGCCAGCCTGGGCATTGTATCTAACACCGGGCTGGCCAAAACCCAGCCATCATTTGATGGCATGCCATGGAGCAGCACCCACAGCTCCTAGGGGTGTCCCCGTCGGGGAGCAGAGCCCCATCCTGGGCTGCATGGAGTGGGCGAGGGTCCACTCCAGCTGTGAGGGGACGCGCAGGGCCTCACACCAGCCATGGCCATGCCCTGAACCACCAGCGTGCAGAGAAACCGCCCACCCCCGGGATGATTTGTCACCAAGTCCCATGTGTCACTGCAGGGCTCGCTCCTCGGAGAGGCTGGAGGTGGGGGCGGAGGGAAGGGAAAAACACGTCGTTTTAATAAAACCCAGCCAAATCCCCTCGTTCCTGACGTGCCTCCCCAACTCGCGTGCAGCGGCGGGGGCTCCGCCGGCGCGAGGCCGGCAGGGGCAGGCAGGGACCGCGATTTTCCTGCTTATTTTTGCCGTTGCTTATTTTTAGCACAGTGTCTTAATATATTGTGACAGTGCCCTGGGACGTACCGTGCCTCCAGTCGCAGGAGAAGGTGTCTGGGGCAGAGCCGCTTGACGCCGCAAACGAGTTCCAGCCAATCGCTGGCACGAGGCTGCCTAACGAGGCACCCGCCGCTAACGGGGGTCCCTGGGGGAGACCGAGGGGGAGTGGCAGGGATGTACCCGTGCACTGAGTTTGTCAGGGCTCTGTGGGGAGGGACATGCTCTTGGGGGAGTCCCAGGTTTTAATATGTTTTTTAATAAGGTGGTTCTGGTAACGATGGGCTGATCGGTGGCAGAGCTGCTGCCTGGGCAGGAGTGGTGTCTTCAGAGAGCGGGTGCCCATGGACATGGGGACATCAAGGGTTTGATGTTTCGGGGACCTCAGGTGTACTGGGGGATGCTGGAGCCATGCTGGCCTCAATCTCCCTCTCTCAAGCTGCTTTTTGGGAAGGGTTGAATGGTTTCCATGCCAAGACAAACGTCATGGTTGCAGTTTTGGACCTCCAAGTGGGTTTTGATGCAAGGCAGAGAGGCGGCTGGCAGAGGCGCAGGGACACTGGGACCTTGCTGGGATTGGGGTGGGATCCCACCAAGCCAGAGGTTACCAGCAGTAGCTCAGCTATGGCTGTAATTCCAGTGGGGACACTGTGTCCGTGGGAGCTCGAGGCGTGTCGTGGTGCTGGGTTTGGCAGCAGGCATCTGCATGCGGGCACTGCCTGCCCCAAGCCCATTAGTAATGGATCTTTGTGGAAAAACCCTCCTCATTAGGACGAGCTACCCCGTGTGTCAAAGCCGCTGTATAAGGAAATTATTCTCGGCTCCAGACGGTCTGTGCATATGTAAATGGGGCAATGCACAGCCCTGATTGAGACATCATGGGGCTGCTCAGCCTGGGACCCCTGGGAATCTCCAGCCGGGGGGGAGCAGGGGCTTTGGAGGGGCCGGAGGGTGCTGGCGGTGGGAGATGTGCCTCAGCCACCTCCCAGGGTCTGGCAGGCCGTGTGTGCATCCAAGGCCTTGGCAGAAGCCATGGAGCTGGTTAGGGCTGGGATGTTTCCAGATGATGGAGGCTCCAGCCCTGTTCTCCCAACAGCATTGTGATGATCCTGCTCTCTGTATTGTGGCACCTCTCTTGGTTTGGGGGAGCAGAGGGCAACCCCCTCTCATCCATCCCACACCCCAATTTTGTTAAGATGTCACTGAGTGACCAGTGCTGGTAGCAGAGGTGTGGGGTCCTCCTTTGCTCTCCGTATCATGACCTAAAGCCCTACTGAGCTTGGATTAAGTCCTCCTGACCACACACACCTATGGCTTCGGGATGCTCCACACATACATTTGGGATGTTGAGGTGCTCCGAGGTTTCGGACAAGCAGGAAGAAGGTGCCAGAACTGAAGCCATCACACATGAGGTGGCTTTGGAGCCAACCAAGGGACATTGAGGGACACCAAGGGACCCTGAAGGACATGGAGGAACACTGAGGTCCTTCATACAGCACCTGTGCTTGCTGCTCCTATCCAGGAAGGAGCGGACACAGCAGCGCCAGCCCCCCGGGATCCAGCTGGAGCATCCCCGCATGCCGGGGTATCGTCACCTCTTTGTGCAAACACAGCGACAGCTCGGCAGGGAAGTAAGACCCTTCTTTTTTTTGGCAGCGCGTTGCTAATCAGCGGGACCCGGCGCGCTCCGCCGCGGGCACGCCGCGCGCTGCTATTTACGGAGCTACTTGAAATACACCTGCAAGAGGGGAGAGGAGAGAGGAGCGCCAGCAAGTAAATAACCCAGCAACCCGCCGGAATGAAAACGGGGAGAAGAGGAGAAGAGATGCAGCGGTTGAAGCAGAAAAAAAAGAACAAAAATGAAGTGTGATGGTGGAACTGAGGGGCTCCATCCAAGTTGTGGCCTTGTTTCCCGCGGGGATGCTCCCCAGTGCTGGGGTTTGGTGGGGACACCCCATCACAGTGGCTGTGGGGGATCTCACCGTATCATTGGAGTAGGCAGGGATGGATGGAACCCCTTGCCCACCTCCCCACTCACCGTGTTTACCTCGTGCTGCTGTTCAACTCCTGCCTCCCCCCACCCTTCTCTGAAACATTATAAATCAAACAGCTTAAAATGTAAAGCATCAAAAATTCTAAAACCTTCATCTATTATTAACTGTGACAGTAAATTCCACCTCTGAATGTTTCTCATAGCAACTGTTACCAGGACTTGGCATCCAAAGCTGATGTTCCAGCAACTTTCCATCCTGCAGCCGCCGCTCTGGTGATGCCAATACTGGCCCAGTGAGACTGGCTGCCACTCCTGATACCTTTCCATGGGATTGGGATGCCAACAGAGAAGGCAAGCTCAGATTTAGTGAGCACAGGCCAAGATAAGACAGAATCTCAGTGCCTGCATGTTGAGCTGTGGGAGCTGGTGGTGGGATCCCCCATCATGGTCCCACCTCTGTGTCAGTCATGCAACCCCCCAGACTTCATTACTTTCACCTGGAGCACCATAAATAACGAGGCTGGGAATGGAAAGGTTAAAACAAATGGATAGGGAGGGGTTTTTGGAGAGGTTGGTATTTTATTTTTTATCAACACTTCACGCAATGTACTGGTGGTTGTTGTGCCCCCCAGGTGGTGACCCCTACCCTGGCATGGGGGTCTCGCTGCTCTGAGCATTGGGTTGTGGTGAGTTTGTGGTGTGCTGGGTGCCAATGGGGACCAGGAGACAGGTGTTCACCACTGGGATTTGTCCACCTTCTGGTGTTTGTGCACCCTCCCCATGTGCCATTGTGGCTCCATTCTGTGTTGTGTCCCCTGCGTGGAGGTTGGGCTGGGGTAGTTTGGGTTGGATTTGGCTGCATGGCAGCACCATGGGCCTGGTTGGAGGTAGGGAGAGCCCCAGCTCTGCAGCCCCATGGAATGCTGAGCCTGGTCTGGTGAGAGCCCCATCAATGCACCGGCATCCTCAGTGCTGAGCCATGGCCACAGTGAGGCTCACACCGGCACCCCAAGCACCCAAACCCACCCAAATTCTCTCAGCAATTCCCACTAGGCCATGCCTAGTGCCTCCATGCCCCAGCATGGGCATCATCCTGCTGCCTTCCTGCAAATCCTGGTGGCTGCCCACTGGGATCTTGTGTCGTGCCATGCTGTGCTGTGCCGGCTGCAGGGCCAGGCAGCAGCGGCTGCTCTGCTGTCTCCCCAGGGGCAGGCAGCAATTTTCCTGCTCTGAAGAAGCTTGTGAAGGTTTGAGTGAATCTGGGAAGCAAATCTAATTGGCAACCTGGTAATTCCTCGGGGGGACATGTTCTTTGGTCATATCTAAGTACATTCCAGCCAGTGTTTAAGACACGCTGAATCCAAACTTGGACAGTCAAATACCAGCAGCTCTAAGCTCCTTATCTATTTCAGGCAGATTAACTCCTTAATCATCTCTTTTGGAAGTTCCCTGCCCCAAATTCCTCTCCCCTCCTCTTTCCCCCTCCATGGTTTTTCAGCAGGAACAAAAGAAGCCGATTTTGCAGAGTGCCAAAGGTGGGGACGGCGCCCACTGTGATTGACAGAGTCAATAACTGGGAGCAGGGAGAAGGCCTTTGGAAATCTGCTTCCCACTTCACCTGCCCCAGTATTTGTCTTCGGGATTTGAAGCCAGGGAATGTATAATTCCGAAATAATTTACCACACAGCATCAAACGTCGATTTATTATTTTCGACCTCCTTTTATTCAATTTTTTTTTTACTTGATTTATTTCCTTCAACCCCATTTTATTCTTATTTTTCCTTTTTCCCGGTGGGTTCCTGCTCAGCATACCCTAGCAGGGACCCAACCAGGGGACCACTCTGCAGCCCCTCCAGCCCTGCTGGTGGCAGGGGGATGCTCATCCCCTCCCTGCCAGGCAGAGGAGGCCGTGCTGAGCCGTGGGGATGCAGCCGGTGTTGGCCACTGTCACTCAGGGGAGTGTCAGAGCATTACGCTTCATTACCGAGCTGTCTGCTGCCGGCAGGGATGGCTTGGGGCAGAGCCTGGCAGAGGCACAGCCGGATTCGGCTCCGGCGGGTGGACCTTTCTGTGGGCAGGTGCTGAAACATGGCATCCGTGGGGTGCCCGTATCCAAGGGGGTTTGTTGAGGTGCTGGTGGGGAGCTGGTGGTTGCTGGGTCATGTGATTCAGCAGGGTGGAGTGGCTGCCCCAAAAGGGGAGGCAGGAGGTGCTGTGAAATTAGGGGGATGGGACAGTGCCCCTGTAACCAGGGGGTCTCAGTGGGACTGGGACCATTTGGACTGAGACTGGGACTGGGACTGGGGGTCTCTCTGGGACCGCTGGTAACATTCAATAACACTCCTCTGAAACACGGGCATAAATGTCCCCATATGCTGGATGTGGTGGGGACATGGGGGCACCAGTGGCAAAGCCCCACCACCTCCCAGAGGGGGAGATGGAGTGTGGGATGGGGAGGGGGGTGGGATGGTGCCAGGGTCTGTCCTTTGCCGTCAGTGGCCATCTCACAGCAGCCAAGGCCTCCTGGTTTTGGATGCTGCAGCATGAATTTGCTGCAAGTTTTCCCAGTAGAAACCCTGGCTGTGACCAGGGAAGAGCCAGAGGGGATGGACCCAGTGGCACCTTCAGGAGAGCTGGAAATGTCCTGAGGGTGATGGCCACCTATCATCCTTTGGGGTCTCCAGTCCTGTTGGGGATGGAGAGACCCACTGGGGAGGAAGTCCAGAACTCCAGCACAGGGCTGGGACACGAGTCAGTTCCTGGGCTGGCACTTCCCATCACCAATGCTGTGAACAACACAAATCCAGACCACCTCATGAGTGGGAAAACTGAGGCACAGCTAGAGAGGTTTTCCAGCTCTGAGCTGCCGGGTGGGTGCCAGGTCCTGCCATCAAGTTTGGTGTGGCTTTGCCAGGCCAGAGGGCTCGGTGGTGCCAGGGGACCATGAGCCATCCCTGTCACATTCCCCAGGGAGTGCAGCCTCACACATCTGACCTCATCCATGAGCAACCAGCTCACAAGACAGATCTGTGCAGAACAGATCTCTCCCATTCTATTCTCTCTCTCCCATCCTTGGGAGAGGTTTTGTTTGCTTTTATTTATGCAGCATGAACCCCTCGGGACCTCAGCATCCCCAAGGAGGGTGCCAAGGACATGGCATTGGTCCAGCTGCTCTGCTCCCCATCTTTCCTTGCAGGGATGCAGCTCCTGCCCTGCTTCAAGGGGAAACTGAGGCAGGGAACAAACAGGATGTGGGAGAGGAAGGGGGTGAATATTAGTGGTCACAGTAATGACTGGAATGGTTAATTATTAGTGGAATTGAAGTGAGTCAGGCCAAGAGCAGGAGGGGAGGGAGGAAGGAAGGGAGGAAGGAAGAAAGAACCCAACCTGTCAGGTAGAAAATGAGTAAAGAAGAAAAACAGGAGCATGTGGAGAACCAGCCAGGCTGTCGCTCCACGCCAGCACCACGCTGCTCAGGGGGGGTGAGGCTGGAGGGGTGGCTGAAGGTCACTGTGGGGGTGACAGTGGCCCTGTGGCCGAGGTTGTGCCCCAGCACAGGCTCGTTGTGTTGGTGGCTGCAGGCAGGTCTGCACCAGGATTTAGGTTTGGAGGCTGGGATTGCTGGATTCCTCCTAATCTCGGCTGTATTTCCAGCCTCCTGATGGGCTGTTTTTCCTTTCCTGCCAGCACACTATGGTCGATGTTTCACCGCTGGCTGGGAGCGGGAGCATGTGGAGCCTCATTCTGTGGTACATCCGGCCATGAATTTTGCTCCGGAGTGGAACGCAATTCCCCTCTGGAGAGGGAATTTGCCCAGGAATACTCAGGCTGAGCATCTGCTTTGCTGTGAGCCTCTAGCCTTTTCTTTTCTTTTTTTTTCTCCCTCCTTTTTTTTCCCCCTTTTTTTTTCTTTCTCTCTTTCTTCTGAGTTTTTCTTTTCTTTTTCTTTCTTTTTTTTTATTTTGTTTTTCTTTTCTTTTTCTTTTCCTTTTTCTTTTTTCTTTTTTTATTTTGCCTTATTTTCATTTTTTCTTTTTCCCCTTCTCCCCCCCCTTCCCCCTTTCTTTTTCCTGTTTTTCCTTTTTTCTTCCTTTTTTCCCCCCTTTTTTCCCCTCCCTTCTTTTTCAAATCGTTCCTTACCAACTGACATTTTCCACCAGAAAGAAAAAAAAAAACCAGCAACTTGCTCCCAGAGCCTCCCACCATCCTCCCCAGCCCAAACCTCTGCAAACTTCCCATCCCTGACATAAAGGACCCAAATTCCCCCTCCAGAATAAAGGAGGAAAAACCAAAGGGAGAGCGGCTGGAGCTGGCAGCTGAGCCGGATTTCCATGTGAGGGGATGAGGTTGGGGCGGCCACGGGCTTCCCCTGGCAAGCGACGGAGGAACCGGGGCCAGCAGAAACGTTGAGTCATGAGTGCGGTTCGCAGGCAATGGATTTTTTCCCAAGTAAAATTCCTCACTGGGGAGGAGCAGAGCTGGAGGGGGGGGGGCAGAGCTGAAGGACTGTGCCCCCCAAATGGGGCATTTATGTGTGGATGGGGATGCACCCCATTGCGATGGGAATTCCCTGGGCAGGTTCCAACCCCCAGGAGGGGGGTTTAGGTGGGGGGCGGAGGGGACCTACCCAGGGAATTCCCCAGCAGCTGGATGGGAGGAGCAGCACTATCTGGGGGGGTTGCAGGAGATGGGGACCCTATCCCTCCTCCTCCTTCTCCCTACCCACATCCGCCCACCCCCACGCAATGGGCGGTGCAGCCCCAGCTCCATTTATCATCATCTGCGGGCAAGTGAAGTGTGCAGGGAACAGCTGCTCCGGTCGGCTGAGCGCCGAATTGGGGCGGGACGCGGGGCTGGGGGGAGCGGGGGGGGCTGCAGGCTGCCCTGGGGGTACCATAACCCCCCAGGCACTGCACTGGGACAGAGCACTGGTGTGGCAGGAGGTGGTGGTGGTAATGGGGGGCACTGGGGAGAGGGGGTGTTAATGGGGTGTGTTGCGGGGAGAGCACATAATTAGGGCACACTGGGGCAAGGGTGCACTAATGAGAGTGCATGGAAGGGGTGCACTGGAGAGAGGATGTATTAAAGGGGTTCACTGGGGAGGGAGAGCATTATTGTGCTCTGGACAGAGGATGCAGTAAAGGGGTTTACTGGGGGACAGTGCAGTAAGTAGGTGCATTGAGGGGGTGCATTAAAGGGATTCACTGGAAGGAGGGGGCATTAGTGGGGGGCATTAGAGGGGGCATTTAACGGGGGTGCATTGACAGTGGGGCAGGGACAGACGGATGGTGGCATCTCCACAACTGCCTGGAGGGGTGGCCCCTCCCTTTGCACTGCCGGGGAGGGGGGGGTCTGTCTGTATTCCATCCCCCCAGTTCCTCTCACTCCCAGCTCCTGGGGCAGGATGTCCTTTCCTGGTCTGTCCCACACACCCTGGCTCCCCCCCTCCCTGCAGCCTTCCCTTTTCTCTCCTCCCTTAATAATCAAATTCTCCGGAGCACTTTGTGGTGTGGCAGCCAGCCAGAAAGGGTTTCTTTAAACTCCACCAGCTCACAATTAAACAAATCCGGGGCTGACGCTACTCGATAGGCGCTTATTCCCCTCCCTGAGAGCCGCTGGGGGATCCGGGGGGGTCCTATCCCTTCCTTTCCCACTCCAGTGCCACCTCACCGTGTGGGGCTGCACCCCTGGGTGGGAGGTGAGGGCTGGGAGGGGTTTTTTGCGGGGGTTTTGGGGTGGAGAACAGGGGTCCGCGGTGCCAGCGCGGCTCTGATGGTGGAGCATCCCCCTGTGAGAGCACGCTGCTATTTTTAGTCCCTGAGTCCTTGTTGATGGCGCAGCAGCAAAGGCGAGGGAGCAGCCAGAGGAGCAGCAGGGCTGGATCAGGCCCCGCGGGATGAGCAGCAGCTGGGAAGCGAGGCTGGAGCACAGGGAAATGGGGGACATCCTCTGCCCTCCGGGTCTGAGGTGCTGGGGGTCTTGGGGTGCTTACCGAGGGTCCCTGCCATGGGAAGTCCTGAGCTGCCTTCAGAGGGCTCCGGATCCAGCCATGCCATGTCCCTGCCAGGCGAGGGAAAGGGGGAGGAAAGGGGAAAAGGCAGAGAAGGAAGGAGGGGTTGGGGAAGGAAAATAACACCGAATCCAGCCAGGCAGCACAAATCCTTTGGAGCAGCAGGCAGGCTGTGGGCCACCCTGATCAGGCAGCTGTGCTGGGCTGGCAAGCCCCAGCTCCGGCATCAGCCCCGTGTGCCACGTCAGCCCCCGACACCGTGTCAGCTCCATGTACTGTGTCAGCCCTTGTGCACCATCATGGCCCTGGGTCCTGCACTGGAGCTGGGAGGTTTTGTATCCCCCATGGGTGACACAGGGGCTGTGCTGGGCTGTCCACATTCCCAGGGGACAGAGGGGACAAGATGCTCCTGGATGGCCATAGCCAGCAGTGAGCGCAGCTCCTTGTGTTGCAGGGACAGGGTCACACTGGTGCTGGGCACCACAATGGCCCCAGGTCCTTTTCTCTCTGATGGATACCCTGGGGACCCTTCCCAGGCACCCACACCATGAGCCTTGGCTGTAGCACAGTGGCTTTGCCAAGGGCAGGTGTCCAGTGGCAGCTGTGCACCAAAAGCCTCGTATCAATTCCCATCGTGGGGGTGGCAGCTGGAAACTTCTTTGGAAGTGCCGGGAGAGCACGTCCAGCAGGGATGTGGCGGGGGCAGTGAGTGTACAGGGCCCCCGGGACCAGCCATAGTCGCCTTCCCCTCCCGAGAAGGGCCGTAACCTCGCTGCTGTCGACAGCTTGATTTGATGCCATTAAAGCGTTTGCTGGGAAACAGCTACATCAGGAGCAACATCTGGCGCGGCCCTTCCCTGGCAAAGCCGCGGTGGATCCGAGGGCAGAGCTGGCCTCCGGGTCAGCTGATGGTCCGGGTGCTGCTGGTGATGAGCGTGTCCCCTCTCAGGCAGAGCCGGGTGCCTGGGTGGTCCACAGGGAGATGGGGCCATGGCCTTTGGGCTCATGGGATTTCGGCTGGAACACACATTCCCTCTGTGCGTTCCCACCTCTGCATGCTGGTGACTGATCTGTCCCCTCACACCACATGCTTTTGCTTATCCAGGCATTGTCTCAGCGGTTTGGAAAATTAACCATTAATTAATAACAATAATTAATTGCGATAATTAATAATAAAGGAGAAAGGAGGGAAAAGCTCCCCCTAAAGCTCCAGTCTAGGGTCTTCTCAAACCAATTTCATTTTTCAAACCCACTCCCATACAAAGAATGTGGGAATTGCTCCCATTAGTTCTCCCACCACCACCCAGGGCTGCCCCACAACCTTGGCTTTGATTTTCCTGGCACAGGGCTGGCACAGGACAGCACCACTCCATGCCATGGTTAGGGTTTCTCACTGGCCTTTCCAGAATTTTTTGACCCACCTTTTCCCCAGAATTTGGGCTTTAACTGCATCCAGTTACCCACACAGCCTGTAAGATGCAACTGCAATGAGGGGAAGTGACGTGGAAAACATCCCAAAAGGGGATGGAAAAGAGGGAGGGACAAGGTTCTGTGGGTGGCACCCACTGGTGGTGGCTCCAGTGGTGCCACAGGGCACCATGTGATTGGTGCATCCCTGAGCTTCCAGTGGTTATGAAAATAGAACTAAATAAAGCCCTGTGTGTGTACCTAGACCCCAAAAAGGTGCTGAGGTGTTACCAGTGGGTGCTGTGAGGAAACAAGGCTGAGCTGGGACCCATCAAACCAGCTGTGCAGTTTGTGCAGCTGTGGCAGAGCTGCCAGCAAAGGGACTGTCTGGAGCCACGCATGGTGGTGGCATGAGGGTGGTGATGAGACACATGGGGACACACGTGGATCCATGTCCCAGCTCTAGGCTGCCTGGCACCACAGGGAAGTGTGGGATGGTCTTGGCACGCACACCAGCAGCACCCCGTCCCCTCCCCTCATAACACTCATTGCCTTAATGGAGGCTGAGGGGACAGCACTGGTGTCACCACTGCGTCACGGTGCCAAGGGAGCAACGCCATGTCCCCAGGGACCTGCAAACCCTTGGGGCTACCCTAACCCAGGCTCCGACATCTCAATCCATGTCTGAAACAGGCTCTGTCCACCCCAGCGCCCCGGACCCACCAGTGCTGGGGATGGGCAGGATGCATCCCCCCACCACCGAGCCCTTCATTAGCCCTCCACAAGCCACTCAGCTGCCTCAAGAGATCAAACCAGTGACCCAGGTGTGTCCCTGCACCCAGCACAAGCAGAGTGAGGAAACAGGGAGCTCTAATGATGATGGTGGCGAGGCGCTCGGAAATGACGGCTGCCGGCGGGAGCAGACAGCTTCCAGATGGCATCGCGCCGGGGCAGGGGGATCACTGGGGCAGGGGGGCTGTGGGAGGCAGCAGCCGGCAGAGATGGGCAGAGCCAGCAAGTTGAAATGACTTTTTTTGCAGCAGAGCCTGCGGTTCTGGCCCTCCGCGCTGCTGCTTCCAGTAATTAGCCCAATAATTAAAAAGAATGGTGATAAGCGGGGTGTGCAGAGGGGCTCGCAGGATCCAGGAGTCCCTGGAGAGGGTGTGCAAGGAGAGGGGGAGTGATTTGCAGAGCTGAGGGCTGATGGGTGTGTGAAACACGGAGCATGAGGCTGGGGGACCCCGACATGGCATGGGGGGTCACTGTACCACATGGGGCAGGCAGGGAGGGTTGGGTAGCAGGGATGGGGCAGCTCCCAGCAGCAGGGGCAGAAGGGTGGCTGGGCCTGCTGCTGGCAGGGAGGGTGCAGCTGGACCCAGCACCCCTGTGCCCGTGGGCACCATGCTGCAGTGTGGGGTGATGAAAGGAGATGGGATAGTGGAGGATGCAGGACGCTGCAAGGTGAGGATGCAGCACCAGGCGATGTGATGTGGGGTGACACGGCGCAATGCAGAGCGACGCGAGGTGACACAAAGCCAGCTGCTGTGATCCAGGACAATCCAGGGCAATGGAGCCCACGGGGATGGGATGCAGGACGATGGGGTGGGATGCAGTGCAGGGTGCAATGCAAGCCAATGCAATGCAGGACACCGTGATGCAGGGAGATGAGATGCAGGGAGATGAAATGCAGGGAGATGTGATGCAGGGCGATGGGAGGTGATGCAGGAGGATGCGATGCAGGGCAGTGCAATTCAGGGCGATGCAATGCAAGGCAACACGATGCAGGGAGATGAAATGGAAGGTGATGCGATGCAGGAGGATGCAAAGCAATGTGATGCAGGGCAATGCAATTCAGGGTGATGAAATGCAAGGCAACATGAAGCAAGGCAATGAAATGGAAGGTGATGCGATGCAAGGGTAGTGTCAGGCAATGCAATACCGGGCAGTGCAACAGGGTGATGTGATGCAAAGTAGCACAATGCAGGGAGGTGAAACACAAAGTGAGGTGTGATGGAGAGCGATGCAAGGCGATGTGGGGCAGTGCAGGGCAGACAACACAGGGCGATGGGAGGTGATGCAGCAGCAGGTGCTGCATTCCAGGGTGGCAGCGAGGCAATGCCCATCAGGGTGATGCCCAGCAGGCGAGGTGAGGTGAGGCGATGATGCCCCCGTGGCACAGGAGACATGGCCCTCTCGGTCCCCGGCCTGCCATGGTGGCAATGCTTCATTTGAATTCTTGCCTCTCTCTCTTCGCAGATAACGAGCCCGCGCCATGCAGTCCTTTCGAGAAAGGTGTGGTTTCCATGGCAACCAGCAGAGCTACCAGCCGACTTCACAAGATACATCACGCCTGGAGAATTACAGGCATCAAAGTCAGGCAGGGCCGAACTGCGAGCGGCAGAGGCTGGTGGCAAAGGAGTACTACAGTCAGCAGCAGCTGCCGTACGTGGGCTACGAGAACAGCGCCGTGGAGAAATACCACCGGGGAAACAAGCAATTAGCGGGGCAGCAGCTGCAGGGCAGGCCGGCCTTTTCCAATTACACCGTGCAGGAGAACAGCCCTTATCCGGCCCGGTATTCCGGGGATGAGAGCCTGCAGACGTGGGGTGGCCAGCCACAGGCGCTGCCCGGTGGCGTGGCCAAGTATGAGGACAGCCTGATGAAGAAGACAGCGGCGTTGGCAGGTGGGCGGCCGTACCACGAGCCGGCA
Organism: Pipra filicauda; assembly: GCF_003945595.2. Classification (NCBI taxonomy): domain Eukaryota; kingdom Metazoa; phylum Chordata; class Aves; order Passeriformes; family Pipridae; genus Pipra; species Pipra filicauda. The sequence goes on along the minus strand of NW_024104339.1, from coordinate 321,854 downwards.
GCCGCCTCACTGCCCTTCCGGACTCACTTCCAGCAGCAGCCACAGCAGCAGCAGCAGCAGCAGCAGCAGCAGCAGCAGCCGCCCGCGCTCCCCTACCCCAAACTGCAGCGGCAGAAGCTGCCCAACGACGTCTCCTCACCCATGCCCTTCTCACAGAGCCCTCACTTTGGGCAGCACTCGCAGTCCTTCCCTGCCTCCTCCACCTACTCCTCGGTGCCGGGGGGCAGCCAGCCGGCACACTCCTACAAGAGCTGCACGGCGCCCTCAGGGCAGCCGCCGCTGGAGCGGCCCCTGGGCAGCGCCGCCAGCCTGGCCCCCGGCCCCCGTGTGCCCAACCTGCACGGCTACCAGCCCAACCGCATTGGCTACGAGCAGCCCCCACAGCCGCCGCCACAGCCCCCACAGCCACCGCCGCCGCAACCTCCTCAGCCACCACAGCCCCCGCAGCCACCACAGCCCTTGCAGGGGCGGCATCACACCCCGGAGTCCCTCCACTACCAAAACCTGGCCAAGTACCAACATTACAACCAGTCTGGCCAGACCTACTGCCAGAGTGACGCGCCGCCCGTCCGGACACCCGAGCAGTACTACCAGACCTTCAGCCCCAGCGCCAGCCACTCTCCAGCTCGCTCGGTCGGCAGATCCCCATCCTACAGCTCCACTCCCTCCCCGCTGATGCCCAACCTGGAGAACTTCCAATACAGCCAGCAGCCGCTGAGCACCGGCGCCTTCCAGGCCGGCATTGCCGACCACAGCCATTTCATGCCGCTGCTGAACCCTTCTCCCACCGATGGGACGAGCCCTGACGCTCAATCCGGGAACTGTAAAAACTTGCAGAAGGAGAAGCTACCAGAAAACCTGCTGTCGGACCTGAGCCTGCAGAGCCTCACGGCTCTCACCTCCCAAGTGGAGAACATCTCCAACACTGTCCAGCAGCTGCTGCTCTCCAAAGCATCCGTGCCCCAGAAAAAGGGCATCAAGACCCCAGCAAGGACCCCCGAGCAGCTCAAGGGGCAGCACTGCAGCCCCGAGAGCAGCACCTACTCAGCAGAGCAGGTGGGGACTCCCCTGTCTGACCCACTGAGCACCCCCCAGTCAGTCCATGCTGAGACACAGGACACTGACTATCTCAGTGGGTCAGAGGATCAGCTGGAGAGGAGTTTCCTGTACTGCAACCAGAACCGCAGCCCTGCCCGTGTCAACAGCAACTCCAAGGCAAAGCCCGAGTCAGTGTCCACCTGCTCCGTGACCTCCCCGGATGACATGTCCACCAAATCGGATGACTCTTTCCAGAGCATCCACGCCACTCTGCCCCTGGAGACCTTCACCAAGTATGTGACCAACGAACGGGACTGTCCCCGGCTGCTCCTCAGCGCCCTGTCCCAGGAGGAGCTGGCTTCTGAGATCATCGTCCTGCAGGATGCCATCAGCGAGAAGGCGGACAAAGCCTGGGCCAACTTGCCCATGCTGAGCAAGGAGGCCAACAAGTCCCCCTTCCAGCTGGAGAACCACCGGCCCAGCCTGGACTCCATGGTGAAGGGCACCTGGCCCAGTCAGGGTGACTCCAGCACACTCACTGAGCCCCTCAAGCTGGACAAAGCTTCAGGGGCCAGCGCAGAGAAGGACTTTGGCGAGGAGGTGTATGAGGGTCCCCAGGTGGAGTTCACGGCCACTGAAACCAAGGATGTGCTGAAGGACACTGCCCCACTGGCCTTCAACTCCAAGCCCAGCATCCCAGCAGCCACATCGAGTGCAGGAGCCACTGACTACAGCTGCTACTCAAACACCACTGCCAATTCGGTGGGATCTGAGAATGCCATGGAGCACTTTGACTGGCCGGAGGAGAGCCTGGGAGAGGCATGTCTGCGGTGGAAGGAGCTTCAGGCTACTGACCTCCCCAAGGGCTTGTTCCCCAGCAAATTGGTGAGCTCCTGCAAGGAGAAAAAAAACGCCTGTGGCTTGGATCTGTGTGATGGAGAGCAGCCAGCCAAGAGTGAGCCAGCCCAGGACTTTGGGGAGCAGGCGATGGAGGAGGAGGAGGAGGCACTGACCTATGATGAAGCAACAAAGGCAGACAGTGAGAGGTGGCTTCAGGACACCCGGCACTGCTGCTCAGCCGGGGACTTCAGCGAGATCCCCATCATCTCCTCACCGGATCTGAAGGAGTCAGACCTGGAGGCAGAGGAGTACTCCTCGCTCTGTGAGCTGGCTGGCTCGGAGCAGAAGTCGGTGACATATGACACCTCGCCACCCAAGCCCCCGGAGATGCCAGCCGTGCTGTCCTCCAGCGAGGTGCCCGTGTCCGCCGAGGAGACTGTCAGCACAGTGGAGAAGGAGGGCTCAGCTCCCACCCCGCGCCTCTCTGGCCAGTCTGTTATCCTGCTGGGCCCTGCCGTGGGCACGGAGACCAAGGTGAAGAGTTGGTTCAAGTCCTCCCTTCCCAACATCCAGTCCGAGGAGGAGAGCGGTGGAGGGGAAACATCCCATCTGGAGGCTGCTGATGCCGAATCTGCCTCATCAGTCACGGTGAAGCAGCAACTCACACCCGAAAACGTGCTCGGGAAGATGGAGCCTGTCTCACGGGGCAAGAGCCTCCGCAACAAGAGGGTGCACTGCCGGCTGCCGGAGGGGGACAACCCCGGCAGCGCTGTGTTGACCCCATTCGATGAGCTGCCAGTGGCCGGCGGTGTGGCCAGTGCCTGCCTGGGGCCAGATGGACAGACGGAGGTACCGAGCAAGAGCGCCCAGAGCCAAACGCCCCGGTTTCCAGCTGAGGGTCTCCCGGCGCGCATGTGCACCCGCTCCTTCACCGCCCTCGCCGAGCCCCGCGCCCCGGCCCCGCTGGAGGGGCTGAAGGCTCCCACACACCAGGAGAAGCTGGGGAAGAAGCCCGGCTGCGGAGTGAAGCAGCGGGTTGCTTTCAAAGCCAGGAAACGCAGCAGCCGGCCAACCCCCAGGGTGGTCCAAAACAGCAGCGATGCCACCCTCCTGGTGCCTGGCTTGGTGGCGGCAGAGGAGGCGGCAGGGCCGACACCGCTGGAGGGGGATGCAGTGGAGGCGGGGGAGAGGGACCAGCGGTCGATGATCCTGCGCTCCCGGACGAAGACGCAAGAGGTTTTCTACACCAAGCGGCAGCGGGGCAAGCGGGCGGCCGATGTCCGGTTGAAGAACTGCAAGGCACCCAAAAAGCTCATATCCAACAACCACCTCCCACCTGCCTTCAAGCTGGCAGCGCCAGGCAGCCCCCACAAGGAGGGCAAGGTGGGTGCCCGGATGAAGCTGCCCAAAGCAGGACCGGGTGTGGGGGGCAAGATGTCAGAGCGGCCACTGCACTCGCTGAAGAGGAAGTCCACCTTCATCTCCCCCATCCCCACCAAGAAGAGGAACCTCGTCCTGCGGAGCAACAGTGGCGGCGTGAAGGAGGAGAAGCCAGAGGGCCCCCCCAGCCTCTTCAAGAAGATGCCAGTGGCCAAGAAGGTGAAAGCCAAGCTGCCTCCCAAGAGCTCTGGTGAAGCTGTCCCGAAACCCCCCCTGCCAAAGGAGGCCCCTGATGTCTGCATCAAGATCACCTCCCGGGCAGCCTTCCAGGAGGCCACCAAGACCAAAGTGCTGCCTCCCCGCAAGGGCCGTGGCCTCAAGCTGGAGGCCATCGTCCAGAAGATCACCTCGCCCAACCTGAAGAAGTTCACCTGCAAACCGGCAGCCACGGCGGCAGTGGCCACTGTGACTGCCTATGGCTCCTCCCTGAGCCCAGCCGGGGCGGAGCGGGAGCGGGTGGTGAAGCACAGTGGGGTGGCTGCAGCAGTGGGTGACGTGAGGCTGCCCAAGCCGGTGGCAGCACAGAAGGTGCCCACCATGCCGTTGACTGAGCCGCTGTGCCGGAACCCCAATGGCCGATCACCGAAGGGGAAGCCAGGCAGCGGGAAGAAGCTCTCTCCCGACAGCTGCCAGGGCAATGCCTGCGGGCCAACGCCAGGGGCCCAGTCCAGCCCCACCATGGGGGCCAAGAACCTCGGGCTCCTGCCCAAGAAGAGGAACCGCAAGGGCAAAGCGGCAGCGCTGGGCATGGCCAAGGCACCGCTGGGCCCTGCGCCACCGCTGCTGCCCCGGGAGCGTGTGGCCAACCCAGGTGGTGGGGAGGAGGCACCGCGGGAGAAGAAACCAAAGACTGAGGAGAAGGAGGTGGGGGGCAGCGATGGCCCCCCTGAGGGACGCTCTGCTGCTGGGCCAGCGCGGGGGCCAAAGCCACGGGCCAACCACTCCAACTACAACGGCTACTCCAAGCGGCAGCGGAAGCGTCTGGGCCACGGCAAGGCCAAGGCAGTGCCAGCGCGGTGCAAGAGCCGTGGGAAGCGGCGGCGGCAGCCCCAGCAGGCCCCGCTGGTGCATCCCGCCGAGCCTGAGATCCGGCTGAAGTACATCTCCTGCAAGCGGCTGCGGGCGGACAGCCGCGCCCCCCCCTTCGCTCCCTACGTCCGCGTGGAACGGCGCGGGGAGTTCACCACCACCTGCACCATCATCAACTCGCCTGGCGACGAGGCGCGGCTGCAGCGGGGACCGGCCGGGCCGGCACCGCGCCCGCGGGCAGCCCTGCCCGCCTCCTCCACCATGCACATGGGGCCAGTGGTGTCGAAGGCGCTGAGCGCCGCGTGCCTGGTCTGCTGCCTCTGCCGCAACCCCGCCAACTACAAGGACTTAGGGGACCTCTGCGGGCCCTACTACCCTGAGGACTGCCTGCCCAAGAAAAAGTCCCGGCTGAAGGAGAAGGCACGGGTGGAGGGGCCGGGCGAGGACACCATCGCACCCGCCGTGGCCGAGCGGGTGCCCCGCGGGATGGAGGGCAGCTGCGGTGCCAGTGGGAAGGCGGCGAGGCCGGAGGGTGCTGCCGAGGCGGCCAAGCAGAGTGCGCTGCGCTCCAGCCCACGGGGCATGTTCCGTAGGCTGCAGAGCTGCTACTGCTGTGACGAGAGGACAGAGGGCGAGGAGGCGGCCGAAAAGCCCCGGCGGCACGAATGTCACAAGGCTGAGTCCCCGCCACAGGAGCCGGCGGGTGACACGCAGGAGCACTGGCTGCACGAGGCCTGTGCTGTATGGACCGCTGGGGTTTTCCTGGTGGCGGGGAAGCTCTACGGGCTGCAGGAGGCTGTCAAGGCGGCTGCCGACCTGGTAAGAGCTCGGCCGCACGCCCGGCGCCACATCCTGAGGCAGCATCTCCCGCTGGCCTCCTTCAGCCAATGTCATTCCCCTGGCCGTGCCTCCGGTCGGGATGAAAAATTAATAGTTTTACCTCGGGAAAGCAGGGCAGGTGCTCAGTGCCATGAACCACGCTGGGTCCCTGTGAGATTTGCACTGCCGCATCTCTGACAGCAGCTAAAACCCCCCTTTTAGGTGCAGAAATGTATTTATGGGGTTATGTTTTGGGAAGGTGGCTGGGCTCCCTGGGACTGTCACATCCCCTGGCTCAGCCATGCGTCACATGGGGTGGCTCAGAGTGGGACAGATGCAGCAGGAATGAAAGATGAATGTAGGTTCCACATGGCCTGGTGCTGTGGTGACGAGCAGCAGGGGAAGGGGAGCTGGAGGGATGGGACGACCCTGCCCTGCCCCTCTCCCAGACCCATTGGAACATGGGCACATGGAGCAAGCACAATAGCGAGGTCACTGATGGGGACCACCAAAGGGGGATGAGAAGTTGTGTGTACCCCATCCATGGAAGTGTTCAAGGCCAGGTTGGACGGGGCTTGGAGCAACCTGGTCTAGTGGAAGGTGTCCCTGCCTATGACAGGGGCTTGGAACTAGATGAGCATTAAGGTCCCTTCCAAACCATTCTGGCATTCTGTGACATGGGCTTTTTGTGCTGGGGAGAGGGAGGGGACAGCCCCCCAGCAGAGGCTGAGCAGAGGGTCTCCAGCAAGTCCCTCAGTGCCAGGTTTGGGATTGGCTGTATTCCTAAGCCTGAGTGCTCATGTCATGGCTCTCTGGAGGCTGCTGCCCTCACCACAGGCTGGGTACTCCCATCCCTGCAGTACCCGTTGGGCATGGGGCAGGAGATGGGGACCACCGTGGTCTGCTACCACCTCTGCCACCAAGCCATGGCACAGTCCAGGTCATGTCCCTTCTCCTCTGCACCCCTGCCCCATGGAGCATGGCTGCAGGCTCAGTGCCATCCACGGGAGGGGTATGGCAGGTAGAAACCTTGTGCATGGCTGCAGACGGCCAAGTGAGAGGTGCAGTGTGGTCCATGGTGTGCTGGCACAGGAGGAAGGATATTGCCTGGAATAGGCAACAAGGGCCTGGAGAGGAGCGGGGGCACCCACCTTGCCCTCACTTCTGGGGCCGTCAGGGTTCTCCGCTCCTGTGCTGGGCTCTGATGGAGTTTCTCTGTCTCTCCACATTTCTTCCCTGCTCCAAATTCCCGGGTGCGTTCACAGAAGTGCTCGAGCTGCCAGCAAGTGGGAGCCACTGTGGGCTGCTGCCAGAAGGGGTGTCCCCACACCTACCACTACGCGTGTGCTGTCGACACAGGTGAGCCCAGCTGTGGGAACAGGGGCATGGGGTCCCTGGGCACCCTCTGGACATGGGGTCTGTTGCTCCAAGGTCAGGGTGAGCCTGTGGCTCCCCACCTGCTGGGATGGTGATGCCCACTGCACCAGCAGCACTGGCATGTCTTTATCTGGCCTCAGATGAGCCCTTCATACAAACGCTGTGGCTGGTCTAGGAGGTAGTGGGTGGCTGTGGACCAGGGGGCCACTGTGTCCACCTGCCCAGGGACAACTCTCTTGCAGTGCGAGGTCTCCCCTGACACATCCTTCTCTCCTCTCAGGTTGCTTATTAACCGAGGAAAGCTTCTCTCTGAGATGTCCCAAACATAAGGTAAGCCCAGAAGCCCAGAGGCCCTGTGCACCCCCCAAAGCTCCACAGCTCCCTGGGGCAGAAGGACCTGCCTTCCGACCCCAAATTCCTGGGGCCACCCATCCTGGGCACTTAGCCCCGCATGGGCATTGCGGGGGGTGTCGCATCCCTGGCGATACTGGGGGGTGGCCAGTGAGTGGGTGCTGGGTCTGGGGTGGGGGTCTCACCCCCCTTCTCTGAGCACCAATGAGGTGGTGGGTGATGGTTGAATCCCTGCACTAAGCACCGCGTCCCAGATGGGTGCCCGGTTATTGGTGGGGGTGCTGATGGGGACAACCCAGGGCTATCCCCCCGCCTCCATCGGGACCCCCGGGCTGACACCCCCTTTCTCCCCGCAGAGGCAGCCGGTGTAGCGCCCGCGGGCACCCGCCCCGCCGCCAACGAGGGACCGGCGGAGGAGGCAGCGGCCGGAGCGGAGCGGGGCCGGGCCGGGCCGTACCGGGGACCCCCCGCTGCCCGTGAGCGCCCCGGAAACCCCCGAGCCCGCTCCGCGCGGGCGGAGCCAGCGCCGGGTTTTCTCCCGCGCCGGGCCCCCGGTAAAACCTGGTCTGGATACGCGGGGGACGGACGGGATCCCCCACCCGCGATGGCTGCACAGGGGGGCGGGGGGTGATCCGCGTACAAGGGGGGGGTCCCGACGACGTTGTCTTACTGTGGGGCCGCCGGACTCCCCGTGGGTCCCGGCTCTCCATATCACACTGATCTGATCTGAGATGTTGCCTTCAGCAAACCTCACGGTGTTTGTATATAGTTCAGCGGAGAAAAGGATTAAAAAAAGACAAAAAAAAAAAGACCAAAAAAAAGTAGAAAAAAGAGAAAAATGAGGAAAAAAACCCAAGACAAACAACGGCCTGCTGTTTGAAACACCACTCTGCTTTTTCCATTTTGTTCTTCTGTCTCCTGTCTGTCCCCACCCACACTCAGGGTGCCGGGGGGGGGGGCGAGGGGTGCTTGGCCAGGCCAGTGGGGCACCCACCGGGCTGGCTCGGCCCCCCCGCTCCTGAACCCCAAACCCTGACTCATTGCACCCACCACCCTCACACTCCATGGGGTGCTGGCACTGCTGGGCTGGGGACACCTGGTCCTGCTTGTGAGGACCCCCAGAACCCACCCTCCTGCCTCTGCTTGGCCTCGCCAGCACCCCTCTGCGGCTCCTCGTGCGGGGGGCTTTGCTCCCCGTGCTTGTGCTGAACCCCATGATTTTGGGTACAAACCCCACGGCTCTGGGTGCTGAACCCCACAGCTTTGGGTGCAAACCCCAGGATCTGGGTGCAAATCCCATGGCTCTGGGTTCTGAACCGGAGGAGGAGGAGGAGGAAGCATTTGCCTCCTCCCTCCACATGGCCCTGGCTCACCCCTCACTGCCCTGGGTTTGCTCGGCTCCCTTGGCTTTTGCTTCCCTTCCTGGCTGCCTTGGTGGATCTGGGGGGCTGCCCAGTACTGGGGTGACCCCCTGCCCTTGTCCCCAGGCTGCACACTCCAGCCTTTTGTCACCCGCACACTGACACAGGCAGCAAATAACCAACCCAGGGCAAACCCACCCCAAATCCCATCTTAAAAACAGCCACCAGCCACCCCTCAACTCCAGAGCATCCTACAAAGGGGAGCACAATGCTGGCCCCATCTGTGTCCCCTGCAGAGCCAGCGCCTCGTGTCCCCACCACCTCTCGTGTTCCCTCCATCCCACCCATCTCTCACCCCAAGGTTTGCTGGCCACACAATGTCTGTCATTTCAGCAGCTGCCTTGGACACAGGAGTGAAAAATACAAAAAAGGAGGTGAGAAAAAAAAAAAAAAAAGGGAGAAATAATAATAAAAAATAATTAATTTAAAGATAAAAAAAAAAATTAAAAATCCCGGTGTCCTTGGCAGTGTTGCCTGAAATCTGGCTATTTTTAGTGACATCTTGTACATATGACTGTAAAATGGTAAACCGTGTGTATTATATATTGCCTCATTATATAGTGTATATATATGTATACATATACATATATATAATATATATGAAGACTGTAAATGTTAAGACTAGTGTTCTTATTAGTATATTGCTTCACACTGAAGATTGTGTGTAACAAGCTGTTTCTAAAAGATGTTTATTTTCCTTAAGAGTAAAAAACAGGTCATTGCATTCAGAGCGTCAATAAAGATACAACGATTGTTTTGGAAGTACGTGGCGCCCTGCTCGTGGCCTCTCTTTATCTCTGGGGGGCTGGTGGGGTCCCCCCTGGGCTGTGCCAGCCCCTGGCTGGTCCTTCATCCCCGAGGGTCCCACTGGTGTGGGGGGGTATGGAGGTGGAGGGGGCAGCACCCCCCAGGACATCAGGGGTTAAGGAGGGGATGTTTGGGGTCCCTTCGCACCCAGTGTCCCCATCCCTGCCACGCATGCCCCCCCCATCCCATCAGCCCTGTGGGAACAAGGCAACCCCAGCTGTAGGGGGTCCCTTGCCCTCTAATTTTAGTGTCAGCCTCCCCCAAATCCAGCACACACCGGTATAAATAATCAGCTTTAATTGTCTGTACAAAACTCTCCAACTATGAAAATACCGTTTAAAAAGGGAAAAGGGGAGCGGGGGGAGCCAAGGGAAGGGGGGGTCTATATACAAGAGGGATGAAGCAAGGGCACAGGGGCACCCACCAGCCCCCCAGGAGCCCCATGCCACCCTGCCATCCCTTCTCCAAAAGCCTGTCCATGCTCAGGGGTGGTGGCAGCTGCTAATGGGGCGACTAGTCAGTGCTAGGGGTGGGGACAGGGTGGGTGGTGGGGGTCCCCTCTTGCCTACCATTGGTGTGGTTGGGGAGAGGTCGCTTTGCTGCTGCCATGGGGCCAAACCTACCCCTCACAGCGGGGGCAAAGACCCAAAAACAAGGGGTGCTGCAGCAGTGGGATCCATGGTGGGCCGGGCAGGGTCCCCATCCTGCACGTTGGGAGGTACAGGGGACACGGGGGTACAGGTGGCACTGGGGGGTACAGGTGACACTGGGGGGTACAGGTGACACCGGGGGCAGCTGCCGAGCGTCCCGTGCCCTGCAATACTGTGACAGTGTCACTAGAGGTCTCCACGCCCCGTCCCCCACGCGGGCTGGGGACACAGACACGGCCGTGGGGTGGGGAGCCCACCCGGGGTACCCCACGCGTGGCTGCCCCACGCTGGGACACACCCCCCAACCCTCGCACCCTCATCGGGTACCACCCTGCCCCTCCCCACCCACCCCTTCACCTCAAAATCCGCTCCCCAACACCGTGTCCTGCGGGGAAACTGAGGCACGCCCCCCCTGCCACCCCACATCCCGCACCCGGGGGGGTGGCGGGGGGCTGGCAGCTCCCCACCTATCCCGACGTGACGGTGGTGCCGCTGCCCAGCTTGATGATCATCTGCTGGCAGTCGTGCAGTGTCCGGCGGTCTCCCAGCTTCTCCAGCGTGCGGGCAGCCTCGGCCAGCATTCCCACGCGCTGCCCCGGGCCCGCCAGGAAGCTGGGCGGGAGGTAGCAGTAGGCCAGCAGCAGTGCCTCGGCATGTTCCCGGGGCGTGGGGTGGCTCTCCGGCTCCCCAGCTGCGAGGGGACAGAGCAGGGGTCAGCACCAAGGGGGATGGAAGCCACCGAGTAGACCTTGGGGGCTCTGGCACAGGGATGGGGTTATTCACCCACCCTGGAGCAGGTGACACCACCAAAGGATGGGCTGGGAGGCCATGTGTCCCACTAGGGTACTGCCAGTGGGGTGTTCCACCCCACATCCCACCACCTAAGGCTGCTGGAGAGTGCTGCAGGTGGGGAGCAGGGTGTCCCACCACCCAAGGTTCTGGGGTGCTCTGAATGTGGAGCGGGGCGTCCCACTCCATGTCCCACCACCCAAGGTGTTGGGGTGCTGCATGTAGGAAATGAGGTATCCCACCCTGTATCCCACCAACCAAGGTGCTGGGGTGCTGCAGGTATGAAGTGGGATGTCCCATCCTGTACCCCACTGCCCACGATGACTGGGTGCAGAGTGGGATATCCCACCCTGTGTCTCTCCCCGTCTCCCACCATCCAAGGCTTCTGGGGTGCTGGGGGTGAGGAGTGGGGTGTCCCACCCCTTCTCCCACCCTGTGCCCACCTGTTTTGCTGCCCTGCACCCCTCTCCTGCGCAGGCTGCGGTCCAGCAGCTGGTGGGTGCGCGTGGGGCTGGCCCGGGCCATCAGCCTGGCAGTGGCTTCATGCAGGAACACCTGGATGGGGGGGAACAGTGAGCACGGCCAGGTGCAGGGTACGAGGGGACCCACCAGGTGACAGGTTGGGGGCTCACCCGGCGCATGGCGGGGCGGAGGGTCTGCGCCAGGCGCCGCAGGCTGCTGAGATCCTGCTGGAAGCCGCGCAGCTCCAGGGCAGACGCCTGGTAGAGGCAGCTGCGCTGCTGGCTGGCCCCCATCTGCTGCTGCCACAGGTTGGTGCGGGTGACCAGGAGCAGGTCACAGAGCAGGAGCTGGACTGCCTGGAGGGACGAGAGGAGCTGGGTGAGCAGAGGGACAGACAGAGGGATGGGGGGGTGCTGAGAAGGTCCCTGCGGGCAGGCGCTGCTGCGCGGGACCCCCGCCGGGCTGCATGGCAGGGGCATTGCACTCCCAGTCTGACACATGCAATGCAACTACAATGCACCCCTGCGAGGGTCGGGGGCACCTCCCGCCAGGGCTGGGGGCTCGTGGCCACCTTGTGCCCCAAACCCCAGCTCACCTTGTCAATGGTGCCCTTGGGGGGGCTGCCCAGCTCCAGGCTCTCCCGTAGGCAGCTACTGGCCTTCTCACAGTGGCTCAGGGTGGCCTGGTTCCCGTCCTGCTTGCTCAGCAAGGCGCGGACGGCTCGGAATGAGTGCAGGGCAGCACGGGGAAGGGGTTTCCTGCGAGGGGGAGGGGACATGGTAACTGCAGACCCCTTGCCAGGCGTGGCTGTGCCCCTCTCCAACACACACTGAGTGCTCCAAGTGCATTCAGAGGGGCTGCGCCAACTCAAAGGGGACAGGAGGCACAGCCATTCCCATGGCCCCAGCACTCACTCAGAGCTCTGCAGTGCCCGGGGCATGGTCTCCACCAGTGGGTAGAGGCGCTCGGCCCCCTCCTCATCTCCCTGCAGCCAGTGGATAACGATGCCAATGAAGGATGCCCACCACTTGGACACGGGGTCAGTGCCTGCAGAGTGGGAAGGACACAGGAGTGGGGTGTCCTTACTCTCATGCCCCCCCATATGAAGTGTCCCCAGTGGGAGACACATCAGCCTCACCTGTGACAGCCGCCAAGCCAGAGGTGATGGAAGGTGTGGGGCCAGGTGTGCCACTGACATCTGAGCAGCCATTGAGCAGCTGGAGGTACTCGAGGGCATCGGAGAACCGCCTGCAGGAGAGGGGCTGTGAGGGGCTGGCCCTGTGCCAGGCTGGAGGTGCAGGGTGCCCACCCTGGCACTCACCCCTCTCCCTGGGCAGTGGGGCGGCCGGGCTCGGGAACGGCCACGCAGCACAGTGCCTTCTCCAAGAGGTGCTCACGGAAGAGTTGGGTCACCTGTGCCAGTGGATCCACTGCGGCACAGAGACGGGGTCAGTGGGTATGTCAACCCCCCAAAATGGGTAGTGTGGGGCTTTGGGGGTTTGAGATCACCTGGGTTGCCAGCAGAGCTGTAGATGGTCTCCCTGGGGACACCCTTGACTGCCCAGTCCCCGTCAACAAAGAAGCGGTGACCCAAAGGGTGGCAGAGCCACTGCATGGCAGGGGGCACGGCCCCGCCGTGGGACAGGGCCACGCGCCGGGCACTGCAGAGGAAGGGGCGCTGTGGGGAGATCAGGAGGTCAAGGGGGGACCTGAGACCCCAATCCCAGGGAACACAGGGGACCCCCCTGCCCTGCACTCACTGCCAAGAAGTGGAAGCAGCGGTGCAGGCTGGCCTTGATCCGCAGGGCGGCTGCCACGTAGATCTCAGCCAGTGCTGCCACGGAGATGGCATCGCCGGCACACTCGGCCAGGTTGACAGCGCTCAGCGCCAGGTTGATGGCCAGCAGGTGCCCCCCAGCCTGCTTCCCTGTGGGAATGGGGACAGGAGGCTCAAGGATGGGGCTGGGGAGCTCAGGGGAGATGTGGGGTGCAGGGGTCCCATCCCTCAGCCCGCCCCGTGGCGCGGGGCCGTACCGGCGAGGTGGAGCTGGTGCAGGCGGTGGTAAGCCATGGCGGCATCGCGGGCACTCTGGCGGACGTGGGCAGGGGGTGGGGGGTCTGGGCGCAGCCCCCCGGCGCGGGCGGCCAGCCAGCGGCCCACCCAGAGGCGCTGGAGCAGGTGGCGCAGGAGGGTCCAGAGCAGGCTGCAGGCCAGGTCCCCATGGGACGCTGGCAGCGGCCGCCCCAGCGCGCCGAGCGCCGTCCGTAGGTGCTGGGCCCCCTGCGCGAAGTCCCCCTGTGGCCCCAGAGACAGCGTCAGCGTGGGCAGGGCTGAGGGGACAGGGTGGGTGGGACAGGGGACATCACGCGAGGTGGGACTCACACGGTCGAGGTCAAGGTCGGCCTGCCGGCGGTGCCGCCAGAAGAGGATGGAGGGCTCGGAGTGGGGGCGGGTGACGGGCTCCCCGCAGACGAAGAGCCGCACCACCGCCCCCAGCACCAGCGCCGTGTTCAGTGCCCAGAAGGCCAGCGTGGGCCACAGCCACTGTGACCACCCCCATGGCTCCTCTGTGCAGAAAGGGGGTCAGCACCACCCTGCAAATGCTGCCCTGTGCCCACCCCAGAGTCTCCATCTCAGTGGCTTTCACCCTGTGCCCATCCAAAGAGCCCCCATCCAATGGTGTCCAACCCAACAGACTCCACCCAATGGCCCCACACCCACCCCAGGTTCTCCATTCTGGTGGCCTTCGCCCCGTGACCACCCCAACAGCCTCCACCCAGTGGCCTCTGCCTCGTGTCTACCCAGCATCCTCCACTCCAAACATCATCCCATCTCAGACCTATCCCAGCCCCTACCACACATGCACCCCAACATCCTGCACCCCAATGGTCTTTACCTCAACAGCCTCTAGTCCATACCCACCCTGACAGTCCCCAACCCACACCCATCCCAACAATCTCCATTCCAATGGCCTCCAACCTGTGCCCCTCCCAACAGCCTGCACCCCTATGTGCCCCACACCAAGAGCCCCCACCCCACACCAGAGCTTACCCACAGTGCCAGACTCAGCCATGATGCTCCTGCTGGGGCCGGCAGTGTCCGGGCTCCCCAGAGGGCCCGGGGAGCTGGAGCCCCGGAGGAGGGAGGCCAGGGGGTTGAAGGAGAGGCAGAGGAAGACGAAGGTGCAGAGAGCCATGCGAGAACGGTCCAGCATTCCCTGGCTGCTGGGCGAGGGTGGCGGGTGCTCCTGCTTCACCTGAGTGGGCAGAGCTGCTGTGAGCCCCAGGCATGGGCACGGATGTGAGGGGATGGGGCACAGGCATGGGATAAGGAAATAGGCATGGATTTTTGTGTATGGGCAGGGGGCATAGAATAGATTTTGGGGTACAGAGCATGAGGTACCGCCTCAGAATTACCCCAAAAACCCCAAATCGGGGGAGGAGCAGCCTCAGAGAGCAAGACAGGGCTCTCAGTTCCTCTCCTCATCTGGCACACTTTGCCCTCGGCACCCCTGGTGTGAAGGAGCTCTCCCTCACCTTGCCACGGTTGCAGAGGGGGCTGTCAGGCTCCGAGTCGCTGCTGCTGTTGCTGCTGCCCCCACTGAGAGAGAGGGGGCTGCTGTGGGACGGTGAGCCCGCGTCCGAGGGTGGCGGCGTCAGCGTCTCCATCACCTCTGCCTTCACCACCTCCATGGGGGCCTCTGCCTTGACCCCCCCGCTGCAGCAGGTCCCCAGGTCCTTCAGGGGCTCTGCGGCAAGCACAGCAAGCTAAAGGGTGCTGAGTGGCACAGAGCATAGCCCCCCACCCCAAGACCTGCCCTTCCACTCACGGTTCTTCTGCACGGCCATCTTCAGGGCGAGGTTCTCCTGCTTCAGCTTCTGGTTGCTCTGCTGCAGGAAGCGGATGTACTCGATGGCCTTCCTCAGGATCGCCGACTTGTTGAGCTGCCGGTGGGCATGGATGGCTCAGGCCAAATGCCGGGCGAAGAACCCCCACAACCTGCCCCTGCCCCACCGCTCCCCGGCTCTCACCTTGGCCTCAGTGCCCACCACCAGGTCCTTGAGCTCCACGATCTTGTCGTTGATGGAGGAGCGGTAGCGCTTCTCGATGGCGTTGTGGGCCGTGCGCTTCTCCCCCCGGCTCTGCACCAGTGCCGGCTTCCCGCTGGGCGCCAGCCGGTTGATGGGCAGTTTATCCGCGTCCACCACCAGCGGGACCGTGGCCAGGATGGTCCCTCCGCTCACCAGTGCCTGCAGGGATGCGGGGTGGGGTCAGTGAGAGTCCTGGAGCATCCCCCCACCTCGGGGCTCCCGGCAATGGGGACCTACCGGCACCTGGAGCGGGGCGGCAGAGCCGCTGGCACTGGTGGCCAGGGAGGCGATGGTGGAGGTCTTGGCACTGCCAGCATCCGTCTTGACAGCCGTCAGCACCAGGGAGTCAGCCTTGATGAAGTGGGGCTGCAGGAGAACCTGAGGGGCAGGGCGGATCAGCAGGGCTGAGGGGGTCACTGGGATACCCCACCCCTGGCCCGGGGCTTACCGGCACCGGCTGGATCTGGGGAGAGATCGATTGGGTGGTGGGGGCAGCAGGGGCGAGGAGCTGCTGGGGTGCCACACTCTGCACGGGGCCAGGCAGTGCCACGGGCTGACTGGGTTGTGGGGTGGGCAGGGGGCTGGACAGGGTCTGCCCTGCACCTCCGGGCTGCACAGCTGGAGCAGAGTATGGCATTAATAGACCCCCTGACACCAGCCCACCCCACTCAGCCCCATCACGCAGGGACATATCCCTCTTCCACCAAGACACCCCCCACCACAACCCCCCCCACCCAGGGAGCCCCAAACTCCCCCTGCATCCTCAAATCCTCACCAGAGAAGCTGTTCTGGTTCTGGTAGCCCACCAAGGGCTGGGGAGTGAACGGGCTGGGGGACGCAGGGACGAAGTTCGGGGTCAGCATCACACCGGGCTGGGGCTGGGGCTGGGGCTGGGGCTGAGGCTGGTTGCTGGGCATGGCCGACGGCTCGTCCTTGATACCCAGGGATGGCGCCGGCAGGAGCGGGGCCGGGGGCTGCGGGGGGAAGGCCGCCATCCCGGGGGGCCCCGCGAAGGAGCTGCCGGTGGGGGTGGCGGGGGGAGGCTTGCTGGGACCCAGGTAAGAGTTGAGGGTGCCCGGGGTGGAGGGGAGCCCTGCGGGCACGGCGCTGTCGGGGGCACCGAATGGCGAATCAAACAGCCCCGAGAAGTCATTGTCCGGCGTGTTGATCAGCTGCAGCATGTCTGCAAAACACACACAAACACCTCCGTGCTGTCAGAGACTGTCCTACACCTCCCACGGGGAGCCTATGCTGGCCCCGTACTGCCCACCCCACAGCTCAGCACTTCGGGGCTGGATCCCCCTAATCCAGGTGCAAAATTCCCTGAGAGCCAGGAATCCACTGTGCCCTGCTCCTCGCAGCCTCTCAGCCACCCTGCCAGTGGGGAAACTGAGGCACGGTGCTCACAAGGGGGGTGCTGCAGTCTGGCCAACAGCAATCAGGGCTTTCCAGTCCTGTCTAGGCGTGCCAGGGTGGATCTCAGCCTGTCTCTGAGGTTGAGCGGTGCTTGTGCCAGTTCATTCATTTATCCTGTACTGGGAATCCCTACAACCCCCAAATCAGCCCCTGTATCAAAGGGAGGGGATGCTCGGGCTGTGACAGGGGGTTACACCCCCTGGATGTGCCAGGAACCCCTGCTAGGCATGATTGATCACAACAACACTCAGGAGGGCAGCCGGGCAAGCACGGGGTTCAAACAGCCTCGGGGGGTTCTGTCCTGTTCATCAGGACCTGGGCACTCCAGGGTGTCTCTACAGACACGTCCTGACAGCCACACATTGCCCCGACACCCACACTTTGTCCCGACGTCCACACACTGGGGTCTCGATGGAAACCCCCACTGAGGTGTCCTGGGATGCTCCCACCAAAGCACTCAGGGATGCCCCCACCCTGGTACCCCCCGGCGCACCCCCTCGTGGGCACACAGACCCAGGATGCCCCCACTCCAACACGCCTCGGTGCAACCCCCAGGGCACACAGGCTCCCAGGATGCCCCCACCATGGTACCCCCAAGGCACCCCCACAGCACACAACCCCGGGATGCCCCCACCGAGCCATACAGCCCCCGAACACACCCCCCCCGTGGGGTGCAGCACCCCCAGAGGGGCCACGGCGGTGACCTCGCCGGGCGGGGAGGAGGCGGCTGGCGAGGAGCGGGTACCTTCAAAGGTGCACTCCATGCAGGTAGGGACACGGGGGTCCCCAGGAGGAGGCTGCGGCCCCCGCTCAGCCCCACGCCGGCTGGCGACCAGGCCCCGGGATTTTTTAAAGCCATGTTCTCGCCTCCTTCCCGGCGCCCTCCCCGCGCTGCCCGCGCCAGGGCTGGAGCGCGGCCGGCGATGGGGTGATGCGACTCCGCCAATCGCCGCCTGCGCGCCCGCCGGCCGCCCCCGGACAGCCCCCGGCGCCCAAGGTGAGCCCGGCACCGGGTTACTCCCGGGCACCCGCCGCAACCCGCCCGCGGTTACTCGGGGTCACACTCCGTTAACCCCTTCGCCCCGCGCCCCGTCGCCCCCCCATAACCCCCAGCCCGATGGGTCCCTCCTCACTCACTGCCCAGGAGTCGCCCCTCAACGACCGGGTGCTTTATTTCCCCCCAAAAAACATCCAGCTCTCGGCACCCCACTCTTCACAGGTGGGTGTCCTTCCAGGGGGTCTCCCAGCCTCACCCCTCCCCGCCCCCCCGCTCAAGGGGTGCCCAAAGCTCCCCCGTGGTCCAGAGCAAAGTCTGGGGCTGCAGAGAGGGGGTGGTTCCTCCTGGCCCCCCTTCCTGATGCCCAGCCCGGAGGTGGGCACGGCTGTCCCAGCCTCCTGGCTCCAACCAGGTATTTCTGTCCCGTGGCAACTGCTGCCACAGACGCCATCAGCATGACATGGGCACCCACCAGTGCCACCTCTACCCCCCGCCATGGGAGCCTGTGGGGCAGAGCCACACGTCTGTGGATCCTGGCAGGTCCCAGCAGGTGTACGGCACCCACATCCATGGGAACACATTACCCTGCAGTGGGCATGGGGATGAGGAACAACCACGGCCACCCAGGAACTGACAACAAACCAACTTTGGGGAACTATGGGGTCCAAGGTGGCCCAGCTGGCCATGATACAAAGGAGTGTGGCAAAACTCCACGGCTGGAAAACGTCATCTCATACAGCAGCACTCAGCCCTGGCACGGCGCCTGCTTCCCTGCCCACGCCAAAACCTTGCCGAGAGAAGCAGGTGGCACCTGGACCTGCTTTGATCCGCCCCGATTGCCACTGGAATGCCACCTCCATCCCATATCCCGGAGGAGAGATCCCCACGGATCATGCGGTGGGGCAGGTGTCGGAGGGTTTGGCCGGCCCTGTGCCCGCCTCACCGCGTGCTCCGCCGGCTGTGCCGGATGGCGCGGACCTGCAGGGCCGGTGGACCACGCGGCAAGGCAGGCGGGGGGGTTCGCCGAGGGCTGGGCTCCCAGACTTTTTGGGATCCCCAGTGTTTTGCTAAAGCCATGGAATCGCTGAACTCAGCGCACGTGAGCCCCCAGTGCCACTGGGGTGGGTGGAAGTGGGTCCCCTTGAGAAATGGGTCCCTTTGGGAAGTGGGTCCCCTCCGGGAATGGGTCCTGTTGGAGTTTTCCCATCCCACGGACCCCCAAAGCGCAGAGGAGGTGGGTGCTGGTGGATGCCAGCCCCAGGGCCAGAGCAGAGCCCCTACATGCCAGCCCATGCCGGTTGGATGGGTTGGAGGAACCCAGGCGTCCTGGAGGGAACGACCGAGAGTAACCCCGACGGTGACGTCACGGGGGGCGGGGCCACTGGAGACACGATGCTGTGACCGGGAACGGGGGGGGATCGTCGGGGCTGTCCCGGTATCGGCACCTCCAGCCCGGGGGTCCCGGTGTCCTGTGCCCCCCCACCCCGAGCCCCCCGCTATGGACCGGGCCCCGGTAACGGAGTCAGCCCGGTCCTGCACCGACTCCGCGCTCCAGCAGCTCGGTGTCCCCCCGCCCCACGCCGGGCCCGGCACCGAGACCGGTCCGCCGGCCGTGCACCGAGTCCCGGTGATGCACCGACCCCGCCGCCCCGGCCATGTCCCGGTATGAAGTTCCCTGGCCGTGCACCGAGCCTGGACTCCCCGGCCCCGGCCATGCACCGAGCGCGGTCCCGACCATGCACCCAGCCCCGGTTATACCCCCAGCGCGGTCCCGGCCACGCACCGAGACCTGACCGTGCACCAAGCCTGGTTATACCCCCAGCCTAGTCCTGGTTGTGCCCCAGCCCCAGTTGTACCCACAGCCATGTCGCGACCGCGCACCGAGCCCCGGTACTGCACCGTGCCCAGCCCCCGGCCATGCACGGAGCCTGGGTATCCCCCAGCCCGGTCCCGGTTGTTCCCCCAGCCCCGGCCATGCCCCATCCCGGCCCCGCCGGGACGCACCGTCGATGTCGCTGAGCAGGGCCGTGTCGATGTCGCTGGCCCCGGAGAGGCCGAGGGACGGTGCCAGCCCCTCCAGGCCCGCGTCGTCGAAGGCGAGAGCGCTCATCCCGGCGGCTCCGGTGGCTCCCGGCGGCTTCGGGGGGCTCGGGCGGCTCTAGGGGCGGCGGAGCCGCCCGCCCGCCACGGCCGCGCTGGCCCCGGCACAGGCACCACGGGGACGAGCCGCCAAGTTGCTCCCGCGAACCGTGCCCGGAGCTGCCACCGGGAGGGGAGGGCGGCGGGGATGGAGGGAGGCGGGTCCGCAGCCGCGTTCCGCCCCGCGCCGCCTCCCCGCACCGCCCCGCCGCACCGGGACCCCCACGGCATCGGGCAGGGAGCTGGTGCACCAGCACCGGAGCAGGGCAGGCGCTGCAGCCCCTGAGCAGGGCAGAGTTCCCTGTGGGGATGTCACCAACGCCTGGAGATGTCACCGACCTCCAGGCATGGGCACCAAGCCCTGGGAAAGTCACCGACCCCTGGGAATAGGCACCGAGCCCTGGGAGCAGACACTGAGCCCTGGAAAAGTCATTGACCCCTAGGGACATCACCAAGCTCTGGGGACATCATTCACCCCTGGGGACAGTCACCAAATCCCTGGGGACAGGCACCAAATCCCTGGGCTGGGTCCTAAACACCTGGGCTGGGCATTAAACCCCCCTCAGCCCCAGACAGGGCACAGAGAGAGCAAGCAGGGCAGCTGGCATGGGCAGGAGGGGATGGCCATGGCTGCAGAAGCCTCAGCACCTCATGGACGCTGTGTGTTGGAGTGAGTTTGGGCCATCGTGTCACCTCCTGAAGGTCCTGTGTTTCCCAGGCTGGGGGCACCTGCCTTCCCCATCTCAGGTCCAGGGTTTGGAGCATGTCCCAGCTCCACTGCCCATCCATGGCATGGCCCAGGGTGGGAGAAGCTCCCAAACACCCGATTAGGGACATATCGATGCTGCCCGGTGAGCCCCAGATGAGCCATGCACCCTTCCAGGTGCCACCAGTTGTGGGATCCAGGAAAAATGCTGGTGTCATTGGGATCAGCACTGTGGCTGGCCATGGTTGGTGGGTCTCAGTGTAGGAGACTCACAGCAGGGCAGTGCCAGGCCCTGTGTCCTGCTGCGCTCCATGGTTTGTCCTGCTGCCAGGATTCATTTAGGAAAAGAAAATGCACTGCAACATCGGCTCCCTGAAGTTTACCCTCTCCTCTTCCCTACCACCAAGCACCATCTGAGGCTACCTGGGAATTCATTAAACACGGCTGCACCTTAAAAACCTCCCCCCAGCCTCACTGGCTCCCACCTGGCAGCACAGCAGGCACCCCTCTGCAATATGGGGATCCCCTGCATGGCACAGGACACCCCAGTGCAACACGGGACTCATGAGGACCCCGCAGAGCACCCTGTGTGTGCATGTGGTGGCGGCAGAGCTGGAGGTGCACAGCCCTGCAGGTCCCCTCTGCACCCTCACCCCCACTCCAGCCTCCTCACTCCGGGGACATTGACCTGTGTCCGAACTGGGGCTGAGCCCAGGCAGTCCTGGTTCAGCTTTTTGCTGTTAGCTGGGGCAGTGTCACCCACATGCAGGGCACCAGCAGCCACTCGGACATCCCTCAGCACAGCAAACACTACTATGGAAAACCCTTTGGAGATCCAGGAGCTGCCACAGCGTGTGCAGGGGGGCCATGTGCTTCCCCCCCCATTTTTACTGGGGTCACCAGGGAGAAGCCAGTCTCTCTGGTGGTGGGTTTTCCCTTTCCTTGTAGCAGTCCATGTGCTGCAGGAGGAGAAGGAAGGTTTCCAGGGCTGGACATATGGATGTGCTGTCGCCCCCCTGAATTTAGAGGAGCCTCCTGTGAGCATAGGGGTCACAGACCTTTAATAACCCACACAAGATCTGGGGCACAGCCTTCCCCGCGGGATATGGAGGGGGGAAATCCCACCCATAAACACGGAGGAGGGAAATCACACGCATAAACTTGGAGGAGGGAAATAACATGCACAAACGCGGCTTTATTTTTGCATGAACTGCGTGAGAAGCCAGATTTTGCCAGGCCCCCTTCCCCGATCCAGATCCAGAGGGTCTGTGCATCCCAAGGACCCACACGGGATACTTCCCCCTGTTCCAGGGGGGACCACAGCAAAGAGCAGCATCCTGCCTGCACCGGCGAAGGATGAGGCAGCGCGGCGGCTCCGTGGGCCAGGTTTGGGGGTGATGGATGACACGCGGGGCGGGGCTCCCGGGGGTGCGCTGGGTTGCGGGATAGGGAAAACCCCGCCCGTAGGACCAGGGCCACGCAGCCAATAAGCGCAGCAGCCCGGAGTGGAGTGATTCTACATCACGGCTCAGGGCCCGCGATTACATCATGTCGGTCCTGGGGGGATGGCGGGCGGGCCACGTGCTCGCTCCGGAGTCACTGAGACATTTTCCTGAGCGCAAGGCTGGGAGGAAACCGCAGGGATGGATGAGACAGAAAACAAACTGGCCCCGGCATGGTTGGGCTCTGGCCACCGAGCCGGCCGGGCCGGCTCATGCGGCTCCATAGATCTCACCAGTGGAGCATCGCCCCGAGCTGCACCGGCGGCAGCGACAGCTCCGGGACGGGCTGTGCCTGAATGTGGCAGCCCCAGGCACCCTGCACGGAGCATCCCACATCCTGCTGCACCCTCGCTCAGCCAGGTGGGCCCCCTCGAAGTGAGTCCCCGGATGTTTCCCGCCTGCCAGCACACCTGAGCCCTGCGCTGAAGGCGGCAGGACGTGCTCCCAGCCTGTGGCATCCCTCCTGCTCCGGGGTTGTTTTGTTATGGGAGAGCGCGGCGTTAATCATTAATTTGTGTCGCAAACAGATTTAAAGCCTCTTCTTTCATTCACTGCCTGTAACTCTGCTTTGCCAACTGCCCCTTCCCAAGCCGTGGCTTGGGAAAACAACAGAAGCCAGGCTTAGTGTCACTCTAGTGCAGCCCCCGCTCCAGGTTTATTTACCCCAAGGTGAAATGTGAATAGGCAAATGCCCGTGTGGTCGTTTCCAATTCACACTGGGATCCAAACCTGCTCCCCAGTGCCAAAAAGCAATGACACTCACCCTGCCCAGGCCTCTGCCCATATGGAAGTTGGTGCCATGTGTGGAAGCTCCCAGCCCATGCACAGTCTTTGCAGGAGCAGGTTTGGAGAGGAGAAGCCCACCAGGGTTCACAAACCCGGGGAATCCATGCTCGGTTTAGGGAGCTGGATGACCAGTGGCTGGGGGGAGCACACATGGGAAAGCAAGTCCCCACATGCTTATCTTGCTCTTACAGTCTTCCCTTTGCACCCACTTTGGCCCCTGTTGAAGGCAGAATTTGGGGTTAGAGGGATCTTTACCTCATGCATGTGACTGTGGGGCTGCAGAGGACAGTGTGATGCAGCCCTTTGCTCCAGCAGCCCCCCCCCTTCCACAGCCCCCCAGCACAGCACTGGACATTTCTGACCCAGTGCTTTTTGTGCGATTTCTGCCCTCTCAGGGCAGCAGCAGCTCCACACCTTTCCCAATTATCCAGGCCAAGAACCACCCTGAATGTATCCAACAGCAAACCAGGCACATGATCAGTGCGGGGTAAACAAGCTGGGGCAGGGCCGGTTTAATGCTAATAATGTGGCTACAGGGAGAGGAAACCCATCTTTCCAGCTGTTCCACAACCCCTTCCCCAGCTTTAAACCATCAGCTTGGATCTCCACGGGCAGGATGGAGGGCACCATTCTGACAAACTGGTTTGGTTTTGGCCAGTGTCACTTCTCCAGGGTTCCTAAGTTGATGCTCTCCCTTATCCTCTGCCCATCAAAACCACCATCATAATGGGGATGTTGGAAGAAATTCCTGACTGATGAGTCAGGAAAGTGGCCCTTGGATGGGCTGGGAACATCACCATGTGCAGTGCTCAACAGCTCCTGACCCGTCACTTTCTAGGTCACCAAGGCCGGTGATCCATAGTTGTGCCCCAAGGACCATCAGGCAAACCCTGCAGGGTGGGCAGCTGTCCCACCATGCACTCAGGTTGTCACCCATGTGCCTGCCTGTTGTCAGCCTCAAAAGATGTGCAAGAATTTAGTGGGGAACGAATTTACCAGCAGTGGCAACACAGCATCTCACACAGCATGACCCACAAAGAGCATCTGCAGGGGACAGCATTTCTTCCAAGGGGAATACCTGGGTTCTGTCATCTGGAGGAGACTGAGGATTCCCAATTTGGACATCTGATGGGCACCCAAGAGCCACACATGTCCCCTGTGCTCACTCATTCCCTATCCTCAGGCCAAGCAGTGGAACTGAGCGAGTCCCCAGCTGAGACAGACAATAGCACCCCCAGCTCACACTAATAGTGTATTTATTGGAATATCTCACATGCAGGAACCAAGGAGATGATTTCTGGAGCAAGTTAAACAATGGCAGATTAATACAGTTGTCTTGTCCTTAATGGAAACATTTTCTACATGAATACAGCAACGTTTTAGTGTTGGGTTTCTCTGCTTTTTGTGTATTTTGTTTCTCTTTACATAGTCGATTTCTTTAATCAGTTATGTCCCCGTTCTCCCCCTACCCCATTCCCAAACAAAAAAATATCCAGTATCTTCAGTAAATAAATATTATCCACTTTTATCTGGAAAGCCTACAGCTGTAATATACAGAGAAGCTATTACACAGGTTACGTTTGTAGGGTTAACGACAGCTCATAGGAACATGTACGGAATGAGGAGCTCGTACTCATAAAAACACGGAGCAGGGTGGGAAGTTTGGAGTGGGTTTGCTGTGGGCTAAAGAGGACCAGCACCGGAGCTCGGTGGTGCTCGAGGCCAGTTGGCTTTTGGTGATACACAGCCTCAGCTCTCTCCAGGTGAGGAGGAGGTGTGGGGAGCCTGGGGCTGGAGCAGACAGGCACAGCCCACTCCGGAGGCTGCGGTTTGGGAGGGACAGGTGGAAGGTGCCGTGAGGGCACCTGGCAAGAGGACTCCTGCCTCATCTCCTCGGCTGGTGGGAGCCCCCAGCAGTGGAAGGGTTACCTCCAAGATGGCTCTAAAGCCACTCACTGCTTCATTATTTCCATAAAAATAACTGTCCTGAGCTGTTTTTTTCCAGGGGAGGCTCCGCAAGCCTTGTGGTTAAACTTGAGGAGGTAAACAATGACGGAGCTGGACAGGGATGGACGGGGATGAAGATAGCACAAGCAGTTCCCACTCCAGGACTCCCTGCAGCCACAAGAGACTCGACAACTCATTGGACAAAACAGTGTTGGAAATGCAGCTGTGTTTGCTCTCCTGGGCTGCATGTCCTCTCCCTGTGGGTGACAGTAGGAGAGCAGGGACTAGGGGAGCAGGAACAGCCAGGGCTCCTTCAGCAGCTCATGGAGGGACCATCACCCTGCCCTGGGCCTGAAACCATGGCCCGGATCTGTTCTTCCACCACTGGAGGGAAACATCTCGCCACCACAGCCAGCTCCAAGTCCTCCATTTCAAAGTGGAAACAGCCAATGTATCCCATTAAAAAAAAGCCAAAGTCAAACAAACAGAAATCCCCACTGTACATCTTTCAGCTTGGAGGTGCAAAACCAGCCCTGGGAATGGCAGAGCTGGTTTGATCAGCACATCCCAGAGATGGAGGCTGTGATAATCGGAAGGGAAAAGGTATGTTGGAGGCTACGTGAGGGTCCCAGTATGGACTAGTGTCTGCATTTATGCTGTTCCCTTTAAGAGACACCGTGCTACGTTTTTATGAGCAGTTCTCCTATGAGCCTTACCTACATCCTAAACACCCTAAATGTCTGTAGAGCACATTGTTATCTATTACACCTGCCGAAGATGCAGCTGAAATCTACACAGAACAATTAAAAAACCCCAAAGAATATATTTAAATAGAAACCATTCATTTCTTACATCTCAGCACATGAAGGGTTAACAGAAGAGGTTAAAAAACACACTGGAAAGAAAATATATTGACAAAATAAATATTTTAACCTAGAACAGGACATGATTAGAACTTACAAAGGACCCCGAGAATAATTTAGTGTCATTGAGTGTCAAGCTGTGATTCCTAATATGCCTAGAAAGCGCTGGGATGTTACTTCTTATGGAAAGTGGATCAGGCTGCAGCTCCATCCCTGTTCTCGCAAGCATTGGAGCCACACGAGTCCTCTGCCCACTTGCACAGAGGAAGCACTTGGCGTGAAAGCAAAGGAAGAATAAATTGAGAAGTTGGTCTCCTGAAGTGAAAAACCCCTTTCCCTTTCCCTCAGACAGTTCCCACCGCTCCAGTTTTCTGCAGACCACAAGAGGACAGGGAAGATGAGAGATCCTGATACAGGACATTTGGGAAGCTCTAGCGTAACTCTTGTGTTTGTTAAAGAAGGTTTGGGCTAAACCACCCGTTCTGCCGCACGCTCTGTTATCTTCCTTCAGTGCTTCCAGCCCTGAGAGCCAGGTCTGGTGGATCTGGGCTCTAGACTCAGCCAGGGTCCTTCCAAAAGTATGTTTCCTCCCAAGGCAGGCATCTCCTGGGAGCTGCTCTACTTTCAGCAAAGCCACCACTTGTGCCGATGGCACTGCCACCCCCTGCAAGCAGTATCCTGGCTTTCCTGTGGATAACATGGGGTGTCAGTGGGGACCATGCAGTGCCTGAGGCTGCACGCACCAAAACAGCCCCTCAAGCTGAGCCAACACATGCACTGTATCTCCTCCAGCCCCACCCTTCTCATTCTATCTCTTTTCCTCCCAGCTGGAGGGAGCAGTCACCAATAGCTTTGCAGAATCTTCCAGAAAGGGACCAGATTGTCCCTAAAGCAACACCTTGGAGGTCCCAGGACAGGTTTAGTGTGACAGAAAGAAGCGTTGACAACACACTGCCCCCAGCACCTTCTGGCTTAGGGGTGGAGGATGAAAGGCCAGCAGTCCCGAAGCAGTGGGACGCTGCAGGGGCTCGGTGACAGCGCCGGTGACATCCGTGCCACTCTGCATCATCTGACAGTGTCCCCAGGCCTGAGCAATGCGATTATCTCCTCCAGCTTGGCAGGGAAGCTGGATTAACATGCTTAGAATCACCTGATGTGGCCATTTACAGGGTCAATGTGTTTCAAGGATTTAGAAGAGAAAATACACACTTAAAACACCCACAGAGCTTTTTGCATTGACGGGAATACCAGCAATTCATTCTGAGCTGGCGAGACTGCTCAGGCGATCACCAGACCATCTGAAATCAAATCAGCGCTGCTGCAGAAGGTTCCTCAGGTTTCTGGGAGCTGGTGGCCACATCTGACGTGTTGCAGCAAGGCAAGAGCTGGCAGTGCTAATCCCTGAGCGTTGGGCTCACCTTGTTGTTGAGAGCGAGGGCAGTGCGTGGGAGCAGCAGTGCACAGTGAAGCTGAGGCAGACTGTCCTGGCACGTTCCAGCAGCCACGGAGAAGATGGAATGGGAGAAACCCTCTGCAGACCCACACAGAAGGGCTTCAACTGGGGAGAGGGCCAGCAAGTGGGGAGGAAAGCTTGATCCCCAAGCAATCTCCATCCTTACACTGGTTTTCCCTGTCCTCTTGCAAGCCAGGTTGCAGGGAGCAGTGACCTACAGAGCAGCAATGAGGTGCCACATCAGTGCAGAGGGGTGGCAGGGCAACCTGGCCTGGGCCCAGCTACATATGGAGGGATCCTGGAAGAGGATGCAGGCAAGGCAGGACAGAGGAGACGATGAGCAGGGAGAGCACAGAGTGACACCTGACCTGGGACAGGCTGGAAATCCTGCACTAACACTTCCCATCAAAGATTAATGTGTCCGCTCTCACAGACCATCAGTGCTGCCCATCAGGCCATTTGGTAACAGGTTTTGTGTGTCCCAACCTCCCAAAGCGTGTGGTCCCCAGAGAGTGTGGTATGGGCTGAAATCACTATGCTGAGATAAAAGCTTCTATCACTTAGTCTAGAGCAACTTCCAAGAGAGCTCAACACACACCAGCATCCCGGGAAGCTCAGACATGTCAGGTCAGAAGGAAGGGGCTGGTTGCCTAAGCCAAGGAGCGTCCTGAGGAAGGGGGGGCTGGAGTCTCCTGCCTGCATGGGCGTTCAGCTGATAAAGTGCCTCTCTGTCAGGATGGGAGATTCTCCTGCCATGTGCTCAGCCCTCTGATCCTGCCATCCTGCACTACTGGCTTCCTCCCAAGGAACATGCTGGGGGATGCAGTGATGGCTGGAGCTGCCTGCTCCAGCTCTGCCTGTCAGCCCAGCAAGGCAGGCACACATGCTGGAATCCCTTCTGGCAGCTCCAGAGGAGCAGCACTCTGAGCCATGCCTCTGGCAAGCAAGGGAATATGCTTGTTTGCACAGAGACTGCAGCCCCGTAGGAGCTGGGCGTTAATAAAGGGCAGAGGGATCAAAGGACTCTCCAAAAACTAAAGATGGCACAGCCACAGTCATCCAACACTTTCTCAGGTGCAAATCTAGAAGGAAATGAGGAGTTTCACCTCCAGCACAGGCTGGGACAGCTAATCCCTCCATGGTAACCATCTCCCTCAGCGTTCCATACAAGCCTCTGGGGTTTGCCTCTCTTTCTCATCCCTACCCCCAAGAACCAGCATGTCTATCCTACCAGGCATGGCAGGGAATCCAGGAACCTCAGTTCACACCCCATCCATGAGCAAGTCCCATCCATCTGCATGGATGTTATTTACACCAAATGCAGAGCTCTACAGTCACCCAAGAAGGAATCTAAGGTAAAGAAAAAATAACTTGAGCTATTTTAAAAGGCAAACGCACCAGGAAAACTCCTCGTGTGAGAGTGCTCTCCCAAGGAACGAGGTGCTTCCTTGCATCAGCATTACAGCATCCATTTAGCCCAGCATTTCCCATTCTCATCAACTGCCAGAGCTACTGGACATGGCCAACAGACTGCTTCAAATTAGAGCAAGCCCAGATAAAACACAAGGCAAAAAATACCCTGTGAGATTTAGAAATGAAACGCCACAGAAAGTGGGGAAAAGCGGCCACCATATGGTACCGGGAGATGTGTGAGTGGGAGAGTAAAGGATTTTAACTTGTGAAGCACATGTTGAAAGGGGAACAGTTGTTCCTTGCTGTCGAATCCAACACGAAAGCCAATACATTAACATTTTATCTAAAAATAAAGACACACTCCTCCTGAACATTCCAGCTCAGTCAATTACATGCTGATTGACAGAGCCGTCTACTTGGCAGGACCTGCCTACAGAAGAGGATGATCCCTACATAAATTGAAGGGCAAGGCTGCTCTCTCCCCCCTGGGCTTTTGTTTCAGCCCAGTGTGACGTACTCGTGCATTCTGAAGGGGTTTTCAGCATCAAGAGCTGGTTTTGTGCAGCTGGGACAGGAAGGAGGGGATTAAGCGAGTGCTGGAGAATCGTGGTCTGGCAGGAATAGTGTTGGATTTAAATAGAAAGAGTCGGCTTGTGGGGGTGGACCGTTTGGGGAGGGGGGGAAGGAGAAGCAAACCATGAAATGGGGAGGAGGGGGGTCGTTGTTAGCCAAGGAGGACAAAGTGGCCTGACAGCGACACTGGCCCGCGGAGCACAGGGGTGGGAGGGCGGCTCCGAGCCACCTTCACAGTGCAAAGAGGGCGTCCTCCGAGCGCTCCTGCTTTTTCCTGCCGGAGGGATTTGTCGGAGGGGTGGGGGCTTCCACGGGAGGGGATGGCAGATTGGGAACCATCTCCGCCGCTTTGGCTCGCTCTTCTAAAAATTTGTCAAACTCTGCAATGCAAAAAAAAAAAAAAAAAAAAAAAGAAGGAAGACAGGTAAGACCTGGGGCTGTGGGGCCCCAGGGACAGAGGTTAGCGGGGGGTTGAAATTCCAGTGCCTAGTGTCCCGGAATTAAATTCCAGTGCCTGGAACGAGTTTGCAGGGCTGAGTTTGCAGGCACACATACTGGCACAGCCTGACTTCCTCGGGAAAGGGTACAGCCGTCCTTGGAGACACCCGAGCTCAGGCAGCAGCTGGAATCAAACCCACACAATGCCACCGGCTGTGACAGAACCAGGGAAACATCATTCCAAAGGGATGAGCAGCTTGGGGACACATTCCTGCTGGCACAAACACAGTGCTCAGCCAAGGAAGATGGCAGGGAAACACAGCCAGGAGGGCTCCCCACACCATAAACATGAACCTTTTGCTCTGAAATGCCTCTCCTCCCACCTTTCTGAGCACGGAAGCATTTGCTGGGGAACATCAGGCTGGGAGAAGGCAGCATCTCAGCAGGGATCAAAGCAAATTCCATCTGAGCACTAACCTGAGAAGGGCTCATAGCCACGGGCATCTCTGCTTACCTTCACTGGTCACTCCTTCTTCCAGTTCGTTGCCTTTCTGCAATGGGAACAAAAAGGCACGTGAGCACACAGGCAGCAATTCCCCTTCCCTGTCATCCCCTCCACCTTTAATACAACTGGACAGTTTCCACCACTCGTTTCCACATATTAACCATCGGAGCAGGGCGACCTGGGGAAATCACACAGCTCCCACATCAGGAGGCCAGTGAGGACTGACACTTCACTGCACTGCAGAGCAGGAGGACAAGCACTGAGATGTTTCTGAAGGTTGCTGGTGGATAGCTAAGCTTTCCCCATTGGATCTGAGTGTCAGTCCAGCAATGTTTCCCCTTCAGACTGTAATTCTGGCCCAAAACTGAGCTGTGTGAGTCACACACACTGTACCAGATGGCATCTTTCCTGTCACACAGTCCTTAAGAAAGTCAGGACTGTGGTTTGCATTGTCTCTTCAAATAAGATGCACTTTTAGCTGACAAAGGACACGCGCTACAAAATCATTTGGGGCCAACATTCCTCCTGTGGGAGTTAATTTTAAAATCCGTACAAAAATATAGCAGCTTTCCTGTATCCATGCTGTACAAAGACAAATCCAGGGTGGGCTGGATAAAGGATATGATGGCAGTTAGTGTCTGTCCATGAGAATCAAAGGCTGGGAATGCTGGGGGGGGGTGTCATTGCATTTCTACCAGCTGTGTGCATTTTAACATGTGAATTTCCAATAAAGAAATTAGAAGTCCAGTGATATGCATCCTTGTCAATCTATCAGGATACTAAAGATGGATAAAAATACTAGTTTAAAACCTGATGTTGAACCTGCTTTGAAAAAGAAAAGTATTTGTCTATATCTGGCTTCTCTGCCAGGAGAGTGGGGACATACTGACTGGAGTGCCTGAGCATCTCCTGGTTTCCTACTGCACTGAGGTTTCCAAAGGTTCACACAGCAGCCACTGCTTCACAGGGAGAGTTTGTTCCAGAGTATCCCAAAAAGGGCAAAGAAATAAATAACAATTGTCTAACCTAATCTGCAACTTCCTCAGCTGGGAAGCAGAGAACTGAAATGAACCATGAACAAAAAAAGGAGGGGGGACCCAGAGTGAAAAACAAAAATCCAGTCCAAATTTTCTCAGAGGCTTCTCTCTGCTGCACCCACATACAGTTGGGATGGGGACCCAGGGACACCCTCAGGCTTGCTCAGGCATTTACAGGACAATTCTTTGCTCCTTTTAGGCAGGACTGTCCAGGGCATGACAGATGCACAGAGCTACCTCCATCTCTCTCCATCAGATCTTCTCTCCCGCTAAATTAATTTAAATGCCAAAGACAGAGTGGACACGCTACATTTACTGTATTTCTTTAACAAAATGAGGCCAGTTTATAATTAAATTTGAAAGTGACTCCTGTACCGGGGCCTGACAAACCTACCTGCAGCTAGAACCCAGTGACATTTCAGAGACAGCCAAGCTCAAACGCTGAACCCAGAATCTGTTTAAGCACTTCAGGAACCTTTGGGCAGCTGGAGAATTTTCTCCCTTCCAGTCCAGCCAGCTCCTCCAGTGCTGGAGGGGAGGGCTGACTTGCCGGAGCCTGCTGGCAGCTCTGCTGCCAGAGCCAGAACCCCACAGCTCCCAGCTGGGAGCTGAGCAGGCAACAGCAAGGGGCTGGGAGAGACCCTAAGGAGTAGGGAGTGTTCTGTCTAAAGCTGGAAGAATGGAAGGAGATGATCCTTGGGGATATGGTGACCACAAGTTCAGTCCACTAAAACCATGTTTAAAAGAACACATGAACACAACCCACCACCTGCCCCCTCCCCCAAATGCACTTGGTTAATTTGAGCCAGATGCTTACATTAAAAAAAACCCAACAGAATAAATGGGTACTACTTGTACCCTGCTTAAACCAAATGTGTGTTGGGACAGCAAAAGAAAATCCAGAGCGTAGGAAAAGCTACTTTTAGTTCTGCTGTTTGTTTGTTTGTTTAATAATTACCAGACAATAATCATTTGGGAGAAACTGAAAGTTATAAACACTGAAGAGAGACTGTTATAAATTTTTATTATTACTATTATGAAACATGTCAAGATTGCCTACCAGTTTAACAAAGACATCTTGATTTGAAAGGAATCTAAGCCCTGATCCAGCATCTCTTAAAAGCATGCCTCAACATAAACATGAACTTAGATCCTGTCTAAATAATTCAGCTTTAAAACATGGGCTTTAAACCTGGTGGAGAAAACTTCAGCCCATATTTAATGCTTCCCTATTTGGGGACCAGAACCCCATGATTTCTGGAACACATGTTTTTCTGTGATGTTCACATGGAGAAGGGAAAATAAAACCGTTCAGAAAAAAGTGTTTTGATTGAGTTGCTGAACACAACCCTGTCTCCTCCTGCTTAGATATTCCCTTCAAAGGGAACCAAGCTCTCTGGTTGGGAAGTTTCACTGCTTCCTGCTACGAGAAGTACCAGGAACTCAGCAATGCATTGAAAGTTACCCATACAAGTGAAAAATGAAAATATAAAGAGTCTCACCAAGTCGGTACTGAGCCACTCCTCAATGTCATCCATGACAGAGGACTGTGCAACAGGGATCTAGGGAGTGCAGCGAGAGAACAGCAAGGCAGGCAAAAACCAAAACACATCCACAATCATGGCCACAGAGCGATGGAAAACGCCAGAAATAAGATTAAAAACAAACAAACAGAAGAAAAAAAAAACAAAGATGTAAGATGTGCTGGAAAAAAAAAAAAAAGGCAACAAAATATAAATGGCATTTCAAATAAAGAAACAACTTGGAAAGGAAATTATGAACAACAAGGCTAAAAAAAAACAAGAGAAAGATTATGGGGGATGACGTGACGATGCCAGCATAAGACGGGTAACTTCTCGACCATGTATTAAAACCATCAAGATGGACTGATGATTCTAATCCTGATCGTGAAAAGCTTTTAAGGGTAGAATACTGGATATCAGTTAGGTTTTGAAATGTTAAATTTACACCTTTTGTGGTTTTTTTTTTAAATGAGTATTAGCCCCAGTGAAGAGTTAGCAAAAAGAGGGGCTCAAAGTCTTCAGGCAACACTGCTATGAAAACAATCTGGTTTTTCCCCGCAGGTGGAGGAGTCAGAGCCCAGGGCACAGTCATGCTTCCTCCCAGATCCTCCTCCCACCACACCACCGGGACCTGGCAAGCCTTGACACAACGGTTTAAAGCAAACCTGTCCCAGCTCCCTATTCCTACACCTCGGCAGCAGAGGCAGGAGAACCCAAGGTTTGGCAGTGCAAACTCAGAGGTGAGGGTGAGGAGGAGGATGGGACAAAAGAGAGCACAGCACGCACTGCCCTCGGCTCCAGAGCTGCAGCAGGGCTCTCCAGAGCTTGCCTGTACGTCTCCAGGGGTAGTTTAACATCCAGGCATGGAAGGTTTGCCTCAGCCCCTGCAGTGGGGCTGGTGGGATTGCTACAGACAGAGCAGGGGCAGCTGAAGTGCAGTGATTTCCCACAGCGCTAGAGGCAACCGGGGCAGTGAAGGGAAATTACTGGGTATTAGGTGTAGAATTTCCTGACTTAGCTACACTGCTTAAATACAACAGAGGTCTGAAGAGGTAAACAGGAAAACACCACAATAGATCTCTTAAGGACAACCTGAAAAATACTTGGAAAACAATGTCAGACACGCAGGTTCCAGGCCAGAGGACGGCGGCCAAGCACTGGGGCTGGCAGGCAGGAGACCTGGCACTGCTGGAGAGGATTTCCTAGGCAGAAAAGGTGTCAGGGGTTCTCCACAGCTTTGCCAGAAACCCCTCAGAGGAATCACCCTCCCTGGAAGTGATCAAAAAACATGTAGATGTGGTGGGTGGGGACATGTTTAGTGGTGGGCTTGCCAGTGCTGGGTTAATGGCTGGACTTGATGATCTTAGAGGTCTTTTCCAACCTTAATGATTCTGTGATTCCATAAAAGAGCTGAAAAAGGCAGATAAATTTACTGGGAGATGCAGTTTTCTCAGGCACTTCTAGCAGAGGAAGACAGACGCTGGATCACAGAGGCAGTAGCACAGGCTGAGGCTGTTTAGCAAAGCTCCTCTGGAATTTTTTTATGGAATCAAATGGTCCTTTGTACTGAGGTCAGTTAAGCCCTTGCTTGAGGTGAGGTCTGCTAAGGTGGGTTAGTTGTGTCAAAGCACTGAAAATTCAGGGCTCAACCCAAAGCATCTCCCACCAAGAAAGGCACCGGGCTCTGACTCGGCAGGTTCCTGGACAAAGTGCACGTGACAGATCCAAGAAGGGTCAGAGGTACAAGGTGTCATTTTGCTTTCAGCCAATATACGAAGATCCCAAACAGAAAATAAGTTCCTATAGTTTCCTTTGGAATGGGCCAGTTTCAGGATAAATTTGCTGGATCATCTATTGCAGTGTGGTGGGGCTGCTGTGAGCTGGCCCAGACAGCCACTCACAAGAGGAGAGCTCTGTGGCATCTTCCAACACGCTCCTTCCCAAGGACAAGTTGCATCTTGTAGAATTGCCTTGTTAGTTTAAGAGCTTTCTAAAACACTGGTTTCAGAGATATAAAGTGTAATAAATTTATTCAGCCAGCAGCAACCTAAAACCCACTGCAGGGGCTGCACTGCTGTCTCTCTCCTGTGCTGCTTAACCTGAATGCAGTAGGTGAAGCTGTGGCTGCCCCATCCCTGGAAGTGTTCAAGGCCAGGTTGGACGGGGCTTGGAGCAACCTGGGCTAGTGGAAGGTGTCCCTGCCCATGGCAGGGGGTTGGAATGAGATGATCTTTTTTTCCAACACAAACCACTCCAGGATTCTATAATTCTATGAAAATAAGAGCAGCTGTTCTAAAAAGCGTGGCAGTCCTGTGGTCCCTGTATTAGAAGGAACAGCAGCCCAAATCTTGGTTATCCTGACAACATGAGAGATGACTGGATTCCCGAGAATCACGGGACTCTTGAGTTTGCAGGAGTCCTCGAAGAACAGCTCAACAGCACAGCAGTTTGTGCTGTGGTGCTTTTTAAGATTTAAAAAAAAAAAAAGAAAGAAAAAGAAAAAAAAAGAAAAAAAGGAATTCTACTTTCAGCTTGAGCTACTTATAACAAACAAACAAAGCCCTCAGAAGTGCAAGAACACTTCTTGCAGAGAAGCAGACAAAGCTGTAAGATAAACATTTGAGTGTGTCAGCCGTTTGCTATTCAGCACTGACCTTTTAAAAAGCTTCCCCTGTCTCCCAGCACACCCACAGAAGAGCTGAGGGTTTGTATCTATTGCTTAAACTTCCCATTTGCTCTCTTCAGACTCTGAGCCCCATTTTCCCCATAAAGCATGGGCTACACATGTCAGGTTTCATTTGTTCAAGAATAAAGAGGCGAGAGAACTCTCAAAAAGCAACTGGAAGTTTTAAATTCTTTTAACTACACATTGTACCATTTATATTTCATTTTAAACCAACCACACAGAGAAATTAATTTTTTGCCAGTCACTTGGATATTTGGCAAGTCTTCCCTTTCCAAAAGCCCTAAACTGAAAAATGTGGAGGGGAGTTTTGTTAACTAATCCCTAAATCCCAACAGGAGAGATGTAAAAATAAATTAACTAGTTTACACGTTAAAAAAAGACAACAGTTTCTGGGAACAAACAGCAGTGGCAGCCACAGACTACATGGAAAAGGCTCTGGAATGGGGTACTATCTTGTTAATACTTTGATTATGCAAACATCCATGGTCTAGTGAAGCTCTCAGTCTTGGCAAGACAGTTCCCCAGATAGTCAGTTCTGGCTGCAAGAGCTGTTTTTATAAAGATATTGTGAATTTTTTTTTTAAAAGTCTATACTCAAAGTAAATGGAAATTAAGTCACAACATATTTTTGGGTGCTTTAAGTAACTGGCTTTAATTAAAAGTTGGGTTGATTGTCCAAATTCCTTTTTTATTTAGTCTTCGGAAAATCCTACAAATGGGATCATCCCAACAGTCCTGAAAGGGAAATGGAAAAGGAGGGCTGGGAGAACAAAAGCGAGTGTTCAATCCCACAAAACCCACAGGAACCTGGAATTCAAGTTCCTACTTATCTCAGTTAGATTGTGTTGATGTTCTCACTAGCAATCAAAAGCCAAAGAGTATTGCCAATATATTTCCTCACAAGTCATAAGATCCAATATTCTACCCTTAAAAAGACAGTTTAAGGTTATTATTATCACATTTTATTTCTATTAAAAATGATCCCACTGGAAAAGAAGCAGGTATGAAATGACAATTCAGGTCTCTAGGTGAGCTCATTAATGTTCTTAAAATGTTTAACAAGGTTTATGCTAATTGTTGCTAGACTACTGCCTTGTAATAGCTTAGTTAATTCCACTTCTTTCTAGATGTTTAACAAAGCTGACACCAGTACTTGGTTAGTTGCTACTCACTCCTCGTTGGTTAGGAGTAGTAAGGAAAGGTCTGTCATTCCTTAGTGGCAGCACTAAGAGCACACTAGTAGGCTACTCCAGCTTACTACTACAGCCTTACCATCTATTTAAAGCTGTTGTGATCTTGAAATAGCTGCCTGCCCTCAATATTAGAACACGCTTGACTTCACATGTAAGGATTAAATTAACAACTTGATCACTTGTAGCTGTGTTTACACGTTGCACAGACAGGGAAGGCAGAGCTCGGGTGCAGCGTGTTCCCCAACAGAGCCTGTTGTGCCCGTACAACAACCAGCCCATCTGGATCTGACAGGCGTGCCCAGACAGTGACAGACCTCACTCACGTGGGGTGTGGGATCACCCTTGTCCAGCGCTCTGAAAAACGTCACAGCTGGACAGGGAAGGAGACCCACGTGGTCTTCAGCTAAAGGGAACACACCTGCTTGCCTTCAAAAGGGAGAGGGGTCCTACCACATGGAACAAATGAGGTCTTCTCATGTCTGTTTTTTGGTGTATCCACAATTCAAGCACTTCAGTCTCCAAGATGAGGACGTATTTCTACAGTCTGTTACCCAAGTGATTTCCACATCTCAGATCCCATCTCTCTCTTGAAGGCACATAGCGGAATCCCACTTGGTTACTAATTAACAGAGGTTTCATTTTATCTTTGCTCAGAGATCTTTACTACAGAGAGCGCTCTCCTCTCTAGCCAGGCTCGCTGCTGGTGGTCAGGATACAATGCTGAGAGTAGTTCATATCACTTTCTGGGAATTTTGGTTCAGTTTCATCCCTCCCTTGCCACTGTCCCAATTAATGTCTTGACATGGTGGCTTAAGCAACACCTGCTTCTCACTTTCATAACAAATAATCCACTTGGCATGTGAATGGGGTGACAGATTATTCCAACAA
The DNA here is from genome assembly GCF_003945595.2 of Pipra filicauda. Classification (NCBI taxonomy): domain Eukaryota; kingdom Metazoa; phylum Chordata; class Aves; order Passeriformes; family Pipridae; genus Pipra; species Pipra filicauda. The sequence continues at coordinate 284,674 of NW_024104339.1, read as the reverse complement.
GAATATATGCAATATTATTGCATATTAATGCAAATCTCAATAGCTGTCCAATCTCATGAGAAGGGAACTGGAACCACCTGCACTAACCTGTCTGTCCTAAAAGCTGCTGGTACAGACCCACGTGATACCTGCATGGCAAAACCCTGACCTCACACTGCAGACAGATCTGGCACTGGAACAGTTCATCTCCCATCCCTAAATCATGTTTGAACCAGAAACATTTTCTGGCTGATATCATTTTGCCTGTGTAAGTTTTGTAGGCAGAGCTGGAATGGATAAGGGTGTGGCTTGTGTCTGCATGGTCCTGGCATCACCTCACCAGCAGAACTGAGCTACAGGTTAAGCTGAAACAAGAACAACGCTGCCAAATTCACTGGGAGAGCAGAGCCAGAGATTGTCTCTGCAAAGGCGTGTGGTGAACTGGGATGCACAGAAATGGAGTGGGAAGGACTCAACCCTAAGCTGCAATGTATCACAGTTTGGACAGAACAACATGAGGTCATGAGGGATGTGAGAACCACTCTGGCAGGTGGAGAATTCCCTTTGAGTGGTCTCAGTGTTGTACAGGCACAGGGAACAGCAGTGTCAGCTCACCCCTCTTTCCCCCTCATTTCAGAAGTACAAAAGATTACCAGAGTGGGCACATCAAGTTCATACCTGGAATTCTAGTTATCCACTGGCATTGCGAATGCTACAGGTCATATTAATAAATACAGTTAAGAACTACAGCCAGTTAAGAGAGAAACGGAGTTAATGATTAGTTTAGTTTTATTTTAGGTATTTCTCTCTCATATTTAGCATACAAACAAGGTGACATGCTGGTTGGACAGCCAGACCCCCTTCCCTCCCCAAATCCATATGCCTCCATGAATGCTGCAGTATCCTTTTTCCAGACTGAATAACCACAAGCCAATGAAGGAATATGTTGTTTGGTTTTTTAATAAAGCAGTGGTGTGAGTGGTGTGAACAGCAGGGATGCCGATTTCATGCTTCCCTGCTCTTGTAAACAGTGGAAAGGCAAAGAAGAGGAACTAACTCAATCACTGGATTATTCATTATGGATGAACATCTAACAGTGGCACAGCACATCCCTGGCTGCAACAGAGCCACCGAACAGCGAGAGCCTCTGTGAGCCACAGTCAACACTATCACAGGCAAAGCTGATACTGCTGCTCACTTTACAGCTTTTCTCATTTTATGAGCTTTGGGTCTTGGACAGCACCAAAATGACACTCTGGCTCCCAAGGACAGGTAGCCACAGTAGGCTTATCCATGTGTGTGAGCAGGCATGGAACTGCTTTTGGGTGCTTGCAAGGGCAGGCAGATACAACACGTGTCCAATCACTGGGTGTGCACCAGCCATGCAAACTTGGGACAAATTGCCAAGCTGTCCCTGAGAAATAATCTGGATTAGCCCTAAATCCAGAAGAATAAATGCAAAGTGTTTCACAGAGTTGATACTGCACACTCTGGATTTTCTCAACATTATACTCTCTGGGCTGGTTCTCTTTGTAGCACTGGGCAGCTGAGTCTGGGACATTCAGGGATCTCTCTGGAGTGAGGCATTCCTGCTCCATGGGCCTCCTGACACCAGCCCCACACACTGCACTGCCAGCACACCACAGCCCAAAGGGAATTCTCCCTGCACCTTTCTGAACTCGTCTGCAGCCAGGACTGTCTCAGGAGGATTTTCTACAGTTAGGTCCCATTATTGGTACTAATCTCAAACACTTAAAAGTGATGGATTACATCGTCCAAAGGTATAAAACTGGTCTTAGAACTTGGCTTTAAGGCATAGCTGAGGCTATTTTTTCCCTTCCTCTGGCTTCTACACCTAAAGCAGGCTTTGAACTTCTCTCTGCAAGCATGTTGATGAAGGACAACTTCAAACAAGGTCAAAATGTGCACAGGTTCAGTGATCTTCAGAAGCCTGATTTTATCAGGGCACTGGCATCACTAGACACAGGAATTAAATCCTTAAAGCCAGAAACATTATTGTACCTTTTGGAGTCTGATTCCTAATGCCAGTGGAAGAGGTAAATCTGGGTAGGAGTTCTCCCATTCCCTTCCTTTCATAAAGAACTATCCCTACATTAATCAATTCAATTAGGTATGATCCCACAACTTCCCTATGCTTATTCCAGACCATGAAGTAAATCACTACCAGAAAAGGCTGCTTTAAAGACAAATAGCAAGTGTCCTCTTTATGAATAAGATCCATGAGACTTGTGTTTATCCCTCGAAAAGTGGATACTGCATAAATAAATCAAGACAGTAGAAGGAACCACTTGGATCCCCAGGCCTCTTCCAAAGGTGACATGGGATCCTACAAATGATTCAGTTGTTTACAGGTCTTTGTGCTGTATAAACCAGAAATTGGTGCAAATGTTTCCCTTTTCCCCAGGTAATGATGTAGGTGGGAAATGAACTCCTTGTACTGTCCGATTTCAAGCGGTTCAATAGGGCAGGACGAGAGGTGAACAGAGGGTGGTTATTCTAGGTCAGGGACTGGGGTGGGCAGTAGGAATCGCTTCACTGGTGAAGTCCTCACCATTCCTTGTGTAATTAGCCACTTGTCTATGGGCTCCATGTCTGAGTTCCCACCTTTACCTCTCCTCTGTGTTGAGAACAGAAAGGTCCATAAAGAGAGAAACCACAGCAACAACCCGTAATAAAGTAATATAACAATTTAAAACTTCACATACATGCACACGCACACACACACACACACACAAAGCCTATGGTAGCTTCTGGCAGCAGCTGTGTTCCCCTCTGCTGCCTGTCAGCTCTGTCCAGTGGGGGACAGACCTCACCCTCAAATCTGCACTTCCTGCAGACAGTTCACAGGGTCTTAGCACTTCTTTCATGCTGATATTAAAAATAAAAGTAATAATAAAACAATCACTGGCTAGAAGTGAGGCTGATGTTTGTCATCTTCTTAGAAGAAGGAAAAGTGAGGCTGTACAAGCTACTGAAATCAGTCAGAGTGCACTGGAAACTCTCGTGTCACGCTCTGTGGAGTTCCCCTTGTTTATGAAGCTGTGGGGTGCAGCACGCCCTGCTCACATCCTTGACCTCAGCAGACAGACTCTGCCCCACGCCAACAGCACAGCAGCTCTAGTGATGGTGCTGAGTGGAGGGTAAGGCAGGGCAGTTTGCTGCAGTGTCCTGGCAGCCTTTCAAACTGCCCCTCCTGAAGAGCACAGAGGTTAAAGGAGCGCTGATGCATCCAGTTCCCCTGAGCAGGCTGCAGACTGCATGGTACAGCACCACAAACACTCTAAGATGGCTTCTCGTCCTTCAGCATCTCCTCCCTGAGTCAGGGCAGGATGCAGAGTCATCTCTAGCTCTGGAGGGGCTTCCTTGGGACCGTCAGAGCACAGCGGTTCCAGCCCACCAGCCCTGCCAGAACTGGGCGAGCTCAACAGGGAGTGTTGTGGGCATCCACCCAGATACCTGCACACATGGGACACCCCTCCTGTCCCCATTACCACGGGTAATGGAGAATCAGCTGTAACCTTTTATGTCTCATTTCCTGAGGAAAAAAAATAAACAGGGGAAATCACTCCAATTTCATCTACTCTCCGTGTAACACCAGAGAATTGTTTCTTGGACACCTCTCCTCCCAGTTGTGATCACGCAACAACTCTGTGGCAACAAAAGCAATTCCCAACATGGAAAAGCAATATTAAGAAAACAGTGTATTTTTAGCTCATCTTGTTTCCAGCTGCTAAATCACATTAAAAGACAGCTAATGTCACGTGATCAGCCTCCTCTCTACAGACCGTTCCGAGAATGACTACATTAGAAATGTGGGATGTGCTGAATTCTACCACTGGACAACTGTGCTGGAACGAGACGTGTGTGAAGAATGTGTTGCAAAGCTTTTGGCTCCTCCCTAGAGCTGTTCTTAAATTAGCTCTACCCAAATTAAAACCTGTCTTTCATTTACAAAGCACTGCCAGTTTTTTGCTACACATGCTGGGGCTGGTAACTTTAGGAGAGTTTAATTTTTGTTTCCTTTAAGAAGAGACACCCACAAGCCTCACAACAGTTGAGAAAAAGTAGTGTTTACCAATTACTGAGCGAGTGCATTTCAAAACAAGCTCTTCGGATTACATGATACAGTCATCAGGACCTTTGAAAAGAGTCTGAAAGTCTCTACAACATCTCAGAGCCCCAAGTTCCACAACCCATAAAGCATTTGCCCCAAAAAACTTTGACCATCAGATGAGCTTATCCACAGCCCTTTGAACTGACAACACTTGGGGCAGAGCAGCAGCTCTGCTGGTGTGAATGACACGTTGCACTGGTGCCTCAAGCAGAACTGGCTGGGAACAAAAGTGTTAATAAATAAGGACATGACCCCGAGGCCACCAGGGGAATCCAGCCCCCTTGACCAGCAGCTAAATGCAAACCCCTTGTGTTTGGTTAGCCAGGAACAAAGAGCAGAATCTCAAATCCTTCCCCAGGTCCTGCCAGTAATAGCTCAGCCATGCTGGGGGCTTGGGATGTCTCTCTGGATCCAGGAATTCCTCTCTCACCGCTACCCTCAATGCACTTCTGCCCTTGCCTCCCTGTGCTTCCCTTTTTCCCTCAGTACTGCTGGCATGAGCTTTTGTGGGGCTGAGCTTGAAACCGGTCACGGGGCTGACCTGAGTTATAAATTACCCTTTTTTGCAGGAGAGCAGGGACAGGAAGGAGCAGGTTAGATTTGTGGGGTCGGGGGGATGCTCTGTAAGAAATCATGGCTGAGGCCCTGCTCCCACTAAAGGATGGCCCAGGCAGGCAGCTGTGATCTGACCCCAGCTGGCTCCCAACACAAATTCCCCCTGGCTCAGAGCACAAGCTGCCAGGCATGCCAGCTGCCCAGAGCACTCCCATTTCATCTCATGAAAGAACCGGGGCGGGATCAGCCAAGGCATGGGGAGGCAATTCACGCTGCACTGGCTCTCCCATGCTACGCTGGCTCTGCCGTGCTCCCTAGTGGTCAGCACAGCCCAAAATTGGACTGGGAAAGGGTCTGAACTTGCTCGGACCTCTAAAACCTTACACACAGCTGCGTACAAAAGAGCAGGACAGTTTTAGAAAGCAGGGTAGTAGAAAGGGGTTGAGGGACGATCTGAAAGCTCTTTCACTTCTGCCTTCACTGAGGGATGCAGACAAAACTGGCCAAGCTCTCTCAACCATGTTTTTAGTGCTGGCTGCTGCAGGGTGACAGCACATGGGCCTCCTCTGCCCACACAAGAGAGCAGGAGCCTGCCCTGGGCACACAGAACAGGCTGCATGGGAGGGCAGTTATGGCAAGGCATGTGAAGCATTAAAAGTCTGCATAATTTCTCTCCCTGTAACTTGCTCATGTATCCATGCACTTGGAGCAAAGTCTAGTAGATTAAGACTTTATCAACTTTCATAAGCAAAACCAAACAAAACCAATGCACACCAGTGTTCACAGGACATTCCCACTTATTCTTTCCAGCAGCGATTCCAGCCGAAGAGCTGGACCCCCTAGACAAGCTACGAGGACACAGGAGAATTTACCCACTATGATTCTGACGTCTTTTAGGCTAGAGTGCTAAGCAGCAGCTCTTTAGAGATCATTACTGAGCAAGTACTTGCTCCCAGATATCAATTTCAAAATAGCCAGCGCTAGCACGTTGCTGGAATACAGAATGAGAAGCTCGGTCAAAGCAGCTGCCTACAGCTCGGATTCCACATGGATAACAAAACACAGAGCTGTGACCTACCCCTCCCGTGTTCTGTTTCCGAACATCCAGGGCAGACGCCAGTCCTTTGACAGCCTGTGGATCCTCGTACGTCACACTGAAAGAAAGGAACAAACCACAGAACTAGAAGGAAGTCCAGCAGTCACCCATGCGGAATCATGGAATCATAGAAAGGCCTGGGTTGGAAGGGACCTTAAAGACCACCCAGTTCCGCCCTCCTGCCATGAGCAGGGACACCTTCCACTAGATCAGGTTGCTCCAAGCCCCGTCCAACCTTGCCTTGAACACATCCTGAGATCCACAAACTCTCTGGGCAACTTGTTCCAGTGCCTCAGCTTACTCACAGGGAAGAATTTCTTCCTACTATCTAATCTAACTCTACTCTCTGTCAGTGTGAAGCCATTCCCCCTTGTCCTGTCACTCCAGGCCCTTGTAAATAGTCCCTCTCCATCTTTCTTGTAGGCTCCCTTCAGGTACTGGAAAGCTGCAATTAGGTCACCCTGATGCCTTCTCTTTTCCAGGCTGAACAATTCCAATTCTCCCAGCCTTTTCTCATAGGAGAAGTGCCACTGGATACTCAGATTTACTCCCCTGGAAATCAGAAAGCACATTCTTTTTTTTTACAAGACCTAAGTGCATTGAGTGTACCCCCAAAAAGAGGAGTGTGCTCTGTACAAAGACCATCAGTTTCAGAAAGCACCTTGAAGCAAACAGAGTAGGATCAGCATTATGAAAGGAAGGCAAACAGGTTATGAGGCACTCTAAGCATGTCCAAGAGCAAGCAGGGGACTGTGAAAAGAGGTCTGATTCCAGATTACATTTAGCAAAGCTCCTGAGATGACATTTGGAAGCCTGACCTTGATGTGTGCAAGGGGGGAGGCGGAGGCAGGCTCAAAGACAGGTGGAATTATGCAACTGCAGTGAAGCAGACAAAGAAATGCACTGTTTACAGAGCTTTTAAAAGCTTCTTCAATTGCAATGCAAGAGGGACATGTAGCAGTCAGGTGACAGAGGCAACAGCATCATTTCTCAGAGCACAGTGGTGAACCACGAGCTGCAGCAGATGCCAACACATGCCCATAAATCAGTCCCTGGGAGGAGCTGCCTGAGCAGGAGGAGCCCTCTCTCCTCCAGCGTGTTGGCTTCTCCCAAGCTGTGAGCACAGCACCCAGAGTTCTCACCTACACACCACAGCAAGTCACACTCATGCCTTCACTCCTCCCTGCTGCTCTGTTTATACAGTGTACAATCCGAGGAAGATAGAGCAATCCTCCCTTGTGAAATCACGGACTGCTCCATGCTCCTTGTTCCATTAGGTACCGTGTGGGAAGACTAGTTTCGTGCTTCATTTAGCACAAGAGACAGAGGGACCTCGATTAAATCTCTCTGCAATGCATCTCCTTTCTGACTGTACATCAGGGCTCCCAGCCCAAAATCTCCAGTGGTAGCATATCCCTCTACATTAGAGCATATCTTCTCAGCACTGATACCACAGCTGAGGCAGTACCAATAGTTGCACTGATAACTGCAAATAAAAGATCCTAATAAATTTGCTGGCTCAAGTTTTCCAGAGCTGGTAAGTTTCTGATAAACTATTTAACAACATTCCTTAGCTTGAGACCAGATATCAATATTCTGACTCCTAGTACATCCTTTAAAATCTGAAATCAGAAGGAGGCAAGAAATAATATATGAAAGAAAAATACCTGAGTGTGTTTTTGATTGAATCTCCCTTGACAGGGATCAAAGGATTTCTTAATAAGTGCATATTTATTTCACATTAAAATAATTTGACCTGTTAAGTGCCCTTGAAAGTGCCACATTGGCAGCTCTAGGGATGCAAGCCCTATGCATATAAACAAATTAGGGGTAGCGTGGCAGCCAGGCAAGCTACACTGCATTGACAGCATGTGAGAGTCTGACTGGGGCCAAAGGGAGAGTTAACTGGATGGTAATTCTGTTTCCAAGCCCTTGATGACAGTAATTCAGTCACTGAAGTACATCCATGACCTTCAGGTGAAGGACCCTTTTGCTCCTGTATCTCAAGCATGGGTGGATGGGATGAGAAGCCTTTAGGAGAGGAGGCATCTGCAGAAACAAAGGCAAGTACACTTCCAAGTTTCCAGTGAGCTCATTAACTAAGTCATTACTCAGCCAGTCTGCTCTGTCCATCAGCAGGAACTTCTCCACTTGCTCATATTAATAATGACCAAAAGGATAGGGATTGTATTAAAAACACAAAGACATACAACAAAACTACTTTTTCAGACTGGACTGAAGTCAGGAAGTTCCAGATTTACGCCCTTAGAAAACAGCAATGCCATGACTCAGTGCTAGAGACAAACTCCAACTCACTTCTTTCGCTGCTCAGCCAAGGAACTGCCTCTTGTCTGTGCAAACATGTCGAAATCATCACGAGGGTTACTGTGCTGGAGAGAGCTGAGTGTGCCACTGACGCTGTTTGTGCCCAAGTCTGCAACCAGAGGCAAAAAAAAGTGAACCAGTGAAACAGCAAACCACATGCAAACACCATCATCCAGTTAACAGCTGCACCACTGAGCACAGTTCTGTCCAAAAAAAGGCTGGAGGTTGTTAATCATGTATTTCTTAAAAGTAAAATGTAGAGATTGTCTTATCTATCCTGGAAGTAGCACTCTGAAAGTGCTCCTTATTGAGAAGCCAGCATTTGGGGATTGGTGTTCACCTGCTGCCAGTCTCATCCTGAGATATTTACCAGTCACTAACATGGTCCAAAATTTTGGGCATGGACAGTAGTTTTCTCCACAATGTTTCCTCTCAGTTACTGACTGTGAAACCAAAAGTTTCAAACCAAGGGATATGGTATTGGTGCAGTGCTGAAAGAGGTGGAGAACCTTCAGTCAAATGCAGTGATCCTGTCAAGTAATCTCTGGCTTGACATAAACCTTCTAATAGTTTCATAAAACCCTTCACCCAAAGGTTGCAAATATTATTTGTAGAAGGAGAATCAAGAGCATTTACCAGACTGATTTCATATTTTAACTATATCTAAGGAGGAACAAAAGCAGTTCAAGTTTTAGCATGGACAAGAATCTTGACCCTTTCCTTCATTCTCTCCTTAGGTTAATAAATCCCTCTTTTTGTGCCAGGCTGGTTCCCAATTACAGATTGCCACAGTACAGGGGAGTAGGGAATGCCTTCCTAATGCTGTAAGCCATATTCCCAAACCTTTCAGAGGCTACATGGCAACATTAATCAGATAGTGGAGAGCACGATTTAGGTCAGGCACTCACCAAGCCCTGCAAGCTGTGAAGAAAGTGAGGACGGAGGTGCTGAGTTTCCAACCATTGGGCTCACTACAGCTGGAGAGCCAGGACCCAAATCTATTAAATTATCCTCTGTCACCTCATTCAGTACCTGTTGGGACACAAAACCCACAGAAGTTACACATGCCAGAAATTTCTAGTTGCAGTGCAGCATTAAACAGCATAAAATAACAGGCACTTCCTATAAAGATCTCTCTTCTCTTGCATGCTGCTAAATGGATGAGTTTCTTGGATACTACAGTGGTGAGTGCAGAATAAAAAGGGTCAGACACTGAAAAACCTCAGTTTGACTGCTCAGCACAGGAGGAAGCGCTACATCTCTTCAGTCAGCTAATGTGTTTAACACCAGACCAATATCAAGTCAAACTGACTTTGCTTCCATATTAGGTATAAACTGTTTTCAGAAACAAAACTTCTTTTGTTTTTGTGACTAAAGTGTCAATGCAGAGCCTGTGCTGAAGTTCGCATCACACTGCAGGAGAAGGGGTAAAGCAAAGTAAATAGAGGAAATGGTTATGAGAATGCAGAATAGAAAATGTAATAGAAGTACAATTCGTCATGAACTCAGACCTTGAACACTATAAAAAAACTACAAAAGTGTTTTCAGTGAAAGAATAATTAGAACTCTTCTGCTTGGAAGGGGGCTGCTTAAATAGGAGAGGAGAGTGGCTCCTAAAATTATGAGTGGCAGGAAGAAAATTAACCTGAACAGTGGTATTGTAAGACACAGTGAAGAAGAATTAGGTGGAGCAAACAAAAATCATTAAGTGACTTGATCAAATGTAAACAAAATATTTGTTATATATAAATGTAAAATAAATATGTAAAAATGTGTAGTGAAACTGTAAGGACACTGTGAACTCCTAAAGTCCACACAGACTCAAAAGCAATCAAAAAAAGTTAACAGAGGAACAAAATTCATCAAGGACTGTAAACACAGAGATGTTTTAGTGAAGCGACTTCCTGAGCTAAAAGTTGTCACCTGGGGTTTGTCACATCCTTATGCTCTTTTCCTGGTATCCACCATTAGCCACCACAGGTAGGGCACAGGGCTGGACAGGCAAAAGGTGTGATACTACTGGTATTACTACAGCTAGTATGGTGCAGCTGCTGACATAATAAATGGAGTGAGGTACTTACTCCGTTGCTGGCGTTTTGTGTTGAACGTCCCGATCTGTATCGTTCAAATCTGTTTGGAAAAAAAACCCAAAACCGACACGGATTATCAAAGCCACCAATAAAACAATGAAAACTATGAGTTTATGACCAAGCCATGACATGTTTGCCACTGACATTTAGTTTTCTCTGGTTCAAAGGGGAAGCCTGAAAGCTTTAACTCCAAGGCAGGACAAAGGGAGGATAGTTGAGAAGTTGCACTCTTGGCAAGTGTGGATTTTAAGTTGATTAATCTGATCTTGCAGGACAAACATGCCTGAAGAACACTGTAAGATTTGTCTTCTGGTTTTGGGGAGTTTTTAATCATTAAGTGTTTTATGATAGACTGTTGTGTTAGTTAAGGGATAGGAGGAGCTGCAGCAGGATTGATGCTCACAGCTCAAGGAGCCGAGCAGCAGCACATCTTACTCCCACTTGCCAGCTCCCTCTTGCTGCAATAATGTAAACGAGGAGCCATATGTGTGTGGCACAGCCTGACCCAGGCACATGAGGCAAGAGAGACAATGATCAGCATTGCTTAGAACTTTATGGGTCAACTCAAAAGATGCTCCGAGATTATGTTTAAATAGGTTGGTACTTTCCAAGAAGGAAAAGTAATGATGTTGGATAAAAACCTCTTCCTTCTTAGAGGAAGATGCCTGCCTAGTCAAGGTCTGGTCTCTACTCTGTGCATCAGGGGCCACAACCCTAAACCAGGTTTTCATGAAAGTCTTCAAGGTCAGGCTGAGCTCTGAGCAACCTGGGTTAGTGGAAGGTGTCCCTGCCCATGGCAGGGGGGTGGAACACTATGAGCTTTAAGGACCCTTCCAACCCAAAGCATTCTGTGATTCTATGAAGCCAAAACAGCAGGGGAACCACCTGCTCCCATGGCCTGACTGAAGCCAGTCCAGTCTCCTTCTTTACCAGGAAAAGCACCATGATTTCTTGGAGGTTTGAATTTTTCCTCATTCAAAATTAGTTTCAGATGTAACTTCTCTTTTCAGTAAAAAGCCCATAATATGCATATAATCCTCTGGGTTTTCTCCCAGATGGACAAAATAAAACAGGGAATCTCAAGCAAACTAAAATGTTTTCTTAATGTAACAGTGGAAAATGCAGACTTAAAAGGCAGCAAAACCAAATTCTGGCCCAAATTTCAATTTTAGGAAACCGTGGGTGTTTGCTATTACTGGAAATCCAACTCCCTTTGCTGGAAACCTAAGACACCTCCCACCTCATTTCTCACCAAAAGGCTTCTGTTCATTTACATCCCAAGGCTTTGCAGCGAAGGCCAGAGCTCCTGCTTGAGTCACTGACAGAGCCTGGTCGCCCTGCTAGAAATCAGCATGATGGATGTGGAGCTTTTGGAATAGCAGAGGAGGAACTGGAATTTATTGAACGCTCAGCCCACACCACAAACAGCTTGCTAACATCACTCAGCTCGCCTTCCCTGAATAATGACTACAAACACATCAGCCCCAGCCAGCAAAGTCGCAGATGGAGGAAAACAGAAAAACTATTAAGGGTGACCAGACTGAGCCTTACTGACAGTCACCCTCTCCCACTTGTGCAATCCTGCTCGTGCATGAAACACACAGCATTTCACACAAAAAGCCGGCGTTTGTTTCAAAGTTTGCCCCGATCTCCTCTGAACGACTAAATCAAAGGCGAAATCGAGGCCACCGAGTCGTGTTTCCAGCCTTTGCCGTGACAGCACAAATTCACAGATCTAGAGTCTAATTTATTTTTAAAGGCTTGAGAAACAAAGCCCTGTGCTAAGAGCAAGGAACAAAGGGTACTCTTTAGTGCCTCGCTCCCCAGGCCTGTCATTAAGGGGAAGATTAAACTTTCCCAAGACTGCTGCATCACATGTCACCTCCTGCAGCAGATGTGCCTGACAGCGCCTTTGTCTGACATGTCGAAAGTCCTGTGCCCCAAGTCCTGTCCCTGGGGATGATTCTTGCAGACTAGCTCTTCAAAACATCAGTTCTACGCAAGACAGGCTTTTATTTTTTCCCAAGATTTTAAGTGTTACTTAAAAACAAAACCCTTACATGCATTAAGCTCCCGCCCACCTCAGGCACCTCCCTTTGCACCAGCTCTGGAACTGGAGAGATCAGAGGACAGAGCCAGCTCACAGGAGCCTCCCTAAGCCAGGAAGCAGCACAGGCATTTGTGCAGAGCCCAGGCTGGCAAGGGGAACTAGAGACTGTGGCTGTGCTATTTTTGGTTCCAAGTCCCTACATCTGTACAGCCCTGCACAACGGGGACTTGCAGCTAGTTCAGAGAGTTTTGCACAAGGCTGCCCTGCATTTTATGGATGTGTCCCACAAAAATTCAATGGCAGAACCAAAAAAAAAAACCCAAATCACAGTATTAAAGGAATCAGCTGAAACAGGCATGGTACCATAAAAGACCACAAAAAGACTTTGTAAATGCTTCTCTGTGTTATGCTGGACCATTGGCCCCATCTTGCCAACTGACCTATTTTATATTTAAGTGAGAACCCAGAATGAATGTAAATAGTGGATGGGAAAGGTGCCCCACCTTTCGTATCGGAGGAAGACGTTATTTAAATCATCATTCACGTGCAGCAGCTCCTCTGTGACTTCTTCATTGGACACTCGTGAGATAAGCTCCACAATTCTCTGCTGCATGGCTCTACAGGTTCGGTTCAGTTCCTAGGAGGAATGCATTGTGCACACACACTCTGATAAGCAACAAGCAATAAGTAGATTTAGTTGAGCTTTGCTCACAGCCAAACATATCCCCCAGCTGAGAAACACTAAGACAAGTTTATCTTTGCATGATTAAATGTCACCCAAAAGCACATCTAATCAAACGCCCTTCAAGAGATGATGGCATAAAACCTTGAGAGCCTATTTACAATTCGACATCCTGATTCTTCTTTAACTCTGAGTACTTCAGAAAATAAATATCTGTGTTACAGTCATCTGTTTTAAGAATAAAACACGTTAATACAACAGCTTTCAAGGAAAATTCAGTCTTTTTGGCAATACCATCCTTAAAAACTAAATGCATGGTGGAAGAAGTGGGGAAAAAAGATTCATCAGGGCTACAAGTACTAAGTGGGTGCTAGAAAGAGAAGTGTTGAGGACAGAGAACTCACCAACTACAGAGAACATGAGAGTGAAGGCAAAACAAGAACCAGGAGCATAAAAAGTTGTGTGTTCCACACACTTGAACCACACACAGAGATGTTCCCTTCCACTGAGCAAGTGCACAGACAAGAGACTGCACAAAGGCAGTGGGGAGTTTCAGAAGAACATTTTAAAGAATACAGAGTGAGGGCATTTATTTTAGAAGTCTCTCATCAAGAAATCTAGATCTGAGTTTGCCTAGACCAAGACATCTCTTCCATCACCAATTACTTAGCAGAATTCTGTACTCCTGTAAAGGCCTCCAGAACAAAGGTCAGACTGGTCTGCTGAGGAGGACTGCAAGAAGAAACGTGACATATGGCAGGGTGCCTCTGATCAAGCCCACGGTTTTACTTCAGTGAGCACTGACATTCCAGCTAAAGCATGTCCCTCTGTCATCTTCCACCCCTCCCAGCTCCACTTCACAGCAAAAATTCAGCACTAAACAAGGACGACTTTTTGGTACACAACCTTCGGGATGAAAGCAAAAATGTGTTTGTTTTCCTTGCTTGGTATGACATCCTAAGCTCTGGATAAATTTCACCTAGTGCAATCCAGCTGCCTTAACAGCTTGAGGAATGTGTTCTCCAATGTCAGTTTTGATCCCATCACTTTCGAAGCAGATTGTGACATTTCAGAGGTTTGTTTGCTGCCTTTCCGAGAGGGCTGACAGTACCTATCTATTCTGCTCAGAGCTGGCTCTCTAGCAGGCTGTTTACATTTGATTGTTGGAGAAAATGTCAGGAATTATTTAAGGAGGAGGGCTATATAAACCTCAAAGCAGGGAGTCCTTGCATGCAGCACCCAGCTCACAGCTCTCAAAAGGCTAACCATCCTTTGTGATCAAAAACAGGTTCTCCCCAGCTCTGTGATTCAGATTTAGGCTGCATCAGTCAAAGAAGGGAACCAGTTGGGATAAAGAATCGTTGCTGTCACTCCATTTTATGATCAAATTCTTTCACCTTAAAGCTATGCTGTAAGGTTATGCTGTCAAGATGTTAGTGGTTGTTTCTGAATGTAAGCAAACTGCTCGACGCTGTTTCGGCCTGTCATGGTTTCCTGGAAGCTTCTTTTGTTTTGAGCAGTTCGACCCAAATGGGCAGTAACTGAAAGGCTCTTTATTGCAAAGCCTCTCATCAGCTGCCATGATGGCTCCGAGACAAACACACAATGCCACTGCATGGGAGAGACCAGTTTTTGGATGGATTTCAAACTCTGATGTATCACAGAGAGCAATTCCCTGCCTTCCTCCGAACGGACTGCTGCGGGAGCCCATCCTCCCTGCTGGAGGATCAAAACAGAAGGCTATTTCTGAAGCTCTGGAAAGGCAAATACCACGTTAAGGGCAGCAGCTGGAATGCCGGATCTCAGTGCTCCTCATCTGTGCTGCATGTGGGACTGCATGACCTTCCTCAGCCAAAAGGCCACCCCGTGACCACTGGCCTTGGGAAGCAGGTGTGAAGCCCAAGACATGAGCTGTGTTTATACTGTTTTCCCTCCTGAAATACTAAATGTCGCACTGGATTGAGATTTTCCAGCAAAGAAATCCCTTCTGATTACCCTCTGGACACTCTGAAACTTCACCTGAGCACCCGCCTTAAGACCCTGAGAACACAGCCTCTGGAAAGACATTTTGTTCATATATAAGATTTCAATTGGCAGAGAATCCACAGACCCTTGGCATTATTTAGTCCAGCTGGAAATATGGAGTGTTTTTTCCTGCACAGTGACTGGGAATGTTTTGACACTGTAAAAGTGATGATGGAGGATGTAAAAGAAACAGAGATGCTCAGGGCTTATAGAGCCCGTGGCAATTCTAAGCTGCTTTGTGGTAAAAGAGACCTGATATTCAACACTGGAAAAAAATTCTGGCTACATAAAGAGGAAAGAACAAGTTTCAAGGGAAGTCAGGAAATTCTTGTCACTGGAAGCTTTAACAAATGAAGAACATCACATGATGAGACTGGCCAGGGTCAAGCACAGCCCACATTCATTACGTAAACCAAGCAAACCCAGTTTGTGAAGTGAGTTACAACAAAACTCGCCCCTGGGAAACTCAAGCACAGAAAGGATCAGAATCATGTTTGGAAGCAACTGTTACCTGGAGTAACTCAAGGTCTGAGGAATCCTCCTGTCCAGGTACCATTTCTGTCAGCATTTCAGACATCACTTTTGTATTCCCACGAACAATATCCAGTTCACTGCGCAGCCGGGCAATCTGAATTTGGGTAAAAAGACAACAAAACACTGCATAATCTTTTGGTTTAAGCAGTTCATTTTCAAGAACTGACTTTGAGATATCTCTCGTTCTGTCTGACTTGATATCTGAGGCTCCAGACATTCTAGCGGGAAAAAACAAAAAGTAAAGATAAAAAGTTTACCCAGGAGAGAATTTTAGAAAAGGAACAGAAAAAGAAGAGAACTATCATCACTAGCCCAGATGTGCTGTGCCTGTATGGAAGGGAAGCAAATTAAAACAGCATCTAAAACCAGACCTTGGCTGTGGTACACCTTGCGTGCCTCACTCCAGTGTGGGGAAAGCTGTACACATTTTAAGTAGGATCTTTGGTTCTAAAGTTATTATTTTTTACAGGGAGAAAAGAAAATTCTGTTTTCTATATTAGGGTGTTTGTAAGGGCTTGACTGCCTGCATCTGCAAGACATTCTGGGCCTTTAAAGGAGAGGGGATAATGGGAATAACTGCTAAATTACTGCTGAGTGGACTGGTCACACAGACACATCCAAAGCCCAGATTTTACAGCATAATGGGAGGAAAGATTACTAAGTAGAGCCAGACCTACGAGGCAAAGTCCATAGAGTTAAAATTAAAGTTCCTCTGCAGATCAGTTTCTAATTTGACTTGCTGGAAGAGTCTCACTCGAAAGAATCATGATGCCAATACCTGTTCAGAATTAGCAGTGATGGGACCAGTCACATTCAAGGCTGGGGCCTGAGGAGCAGAATACGCCGTTGGGGAGGACGAAGAATAAGAGCTGCTGCTCATCCTTTGCTGAGACTGTGAATTGTGCATATTTGCTGCAGGATCAACTTCAGGAACACTCTGCCACATCAGAAAGACACGAGTTCAAAAGCTGAATTGGGACAGCACCTGCTTTATCAGCAACCTCGGGCCAAACAGGCTCAAATATAGAACATAATTGCACCTTGCGGGAAAGGTCAGTGCAGTTACGAGAACAGACTGGCAGGACAGCCCATAAACAGGCAGCTCCAGCAGTCCTCCACACCCATATCTTTTGACCCAACCCACATGCATTTAAGTCCATTTACCTTTACAAGAAAAATGATAAGTAAACTAAAAACAAGAGCCAAAGAGAACTAATTAAAAATTATTTTAAACTAGGAATTAAGTTGGAGGCCTACACAAAAAAATGATGTGATACAAAGGTACTGAATTTAATTAACCTTGACACAAGAATTGTAATCTCTCAGTCCTTGATCACTTGCATTTACCGCTTCAAAGATTCATTAACTTCAGTTTCCAGAGTGAACAATCAGAACACCTGTGATCATTAAGTTACTTCTTAGCAGCAGTTCTGTCAACTTTCCAGACTTAACTTTCCACAGGTGTAAAACCTCACGTTACCATGGGATGATCAGTGTGAGATTCAGACCCTGTGCACCCCTAAAGGACAGGCTCAGGGGTATCACCAACAGAAAACACCACACTTTTGAGCAAAAGAAGTAAATCTCAGCCATATATCCTGCTGGGTTCTCTTTGAACAAATTAGGTGCATTTGTCTGGTGGTTTTGTGGTATAAGATAAATGTTGCAAACTCTTTTCCCCTTCTCTGATGATTGACTCAAGGGAGGAGATACCATTAGCTTATCAGTCTGTATTATGCTTCTCCTACATGCCCTTTCACTATTAAAATGTCCTTCCAGGAGTGAGAAAATGAGCCAAATTCAGACAAACAGGAGGGGAAAAACAAGTAGTTATCCAACTACTTAGACATCCTGGGAAAATACCCCCGGAATGGCAATGCTGCAGCTTACCCTCTGCGGTGTGTGTATTGGAGACAGAGCATCAAGATCTGCCATGGGGAACTCGATGCCTTTCCTCTTGAGTTCTTCATAAATATGCACTACTCCAGTTAAATCAGGGCTACTTCGAAAGGCGTCAGCCCAAGCCTGGAAAACACGGGGGATTATCATCCATAAACCTTCCAAAGCTCCAGCTCCACCCTGACCTCAGATACTGACTATAAAAGCTTTCATGTATTTCAGCTTCAAAGGGAAGCTGTAATCATCAGACCTGGTCTAAAAGATCCTGCAAATATTATTAAGACAGTCACATACAGATTTTATTCAAATAAAAACCAGAAGTTAGTGCACAGCAGCTCTGCACAGTGCCTGACATCATCAAAATCTGTGAACGAAATTAAAGCCTCTTCCAATCTCCTCTCCTCAGCAGTGATTGATGCTGATCTTTCTGGCATATTCTATAGCCAATGATCCACCAGGAAAAGTCTGTGTGAAAGATTCAGTTGATCTAAGCAAAATTCATAGAGTCATACAATAATCTTCAGTAACCTCCATTCACTTTGTGAAGCATCCTCATTTGTTGCCAAAGAAAAAAACGCAGCTGTCACGTTCTCTTCAGTGTTTTATTTGGACCAAACTTCATAAAAATAGGTAGTTTCTGAGGTTCCTGTATTGTGAAACAGGCAGTCCCTGAGCAGCAGAACTAACGGCGCCCGGGTTCCTACAGAGCACATCCAACACTCAGACACCCCGGTGGGGCACAAAGAACAAGTTTAAAAGGGAGAATTTCCCACAGCCAGAACACTCATAATATCTCTCCTGCATGAATTCTCTGGCGTCTAAAAAGACTTCAATTCACATTTAAGCTTTTCCTTCAGTGGGAGTACTAAGTGCTTCTCTTGGCTAGCCAGGCTCCCGCACTCACAGAGCTGCTGTATCCTGAGCACAGTACCCTGAAAGCCTCAACCCCCTCTCCCTTGTGCTGGAAATCAGCCAAATATTAAAAATTTAGAGGAAAGAGAAACTGAAATATTATGACTCCATTAAAAAATGAAGCATTCCACAAACCCCCACATATGTGAGGCAGAGTATCAGCATGCTGGATCCAGAACTACTGCGAGACGGGTGTGTGGGCTCTGAACTTAATTCATTTAGTCATCACTTTTACACTAGTTCTTTGACTATTTTTACTTTAAAAGCTGTTTTTAATCACTTCTGATATTTGAGAGGACAGAAATCAAAGACAGCAAAGCAAGATAAGAAATAATATTAATATTTAACTTGCATTCCTCTTCTGTTCAATTCTGAGAAAGAGCATTTCCTACCCTCCATGTCAAGGAGACAATCCATTATCAGGTGCAAGCTGAAATCCTGGGTTTGCTTCTCAGCTTTGTTAAGAGTAAATTAACTGCATCAACTGTTCTGATGCAGTGCAAGCCCAGACAGCCCTGCCTGAGCCAGAGAAAACAGCTCTGACTGCACACAGCCATTGTTTCCTTGCAACTGACCTTCCAAACCATCCCCAGTTCTAAAAGAGATTTTGATGGCACAAGTAACTTCAACTTTGCTCTTTCACTGCATTTTCAATTTACATCACAAATCATCTTAATGATACTTCTACATAATGGTGTTCCCCACTTCAACTCTATTTGCAAGCAAGAGTGGAAAATGTTAGGCAAGGGATGCTCTATTTAATAATCATCACTCAAAAGAAAGTCAGAGGCCAAGATATGCTGCATTGCCACCCCTAACTTTTAACTTGGCTTGTTTGTCCAAGATGTACTAATGCACCCCCTCTTTCACTGGCTTCCTATAGATTTTGCAAACTGAACTCCCTTCATCTGTGCTCCACCTTTTTAATCTATTCTCTCTCTTCTGCAACTCTCTGTCCTGGAGAAAGGAGACACTTCCATTTGTATTCTTCCTCACCTGAGCTGGGAGCATTATCTGTATTAATGTCTCTCAGAGGTCACAAGCAGGACAGGACACTATTGTCCTAAGTGCTGTCTACACACATTGAAGACAATCCCTGTTCTAGACAGCTTACAGTCCAACTAGGCAACAGTAATATTAGCTTTGCTTTATGGATAAGGAGCTACACTAGAGCTTAGGAGACCTGCCCATTGTCCAAACAGGTGCAGGACAGAGGTGACACTCAATTCAGATCTTCCAAGACTCTAGACCAGGCTATCAAAGGTAGATACTTCAGGATGCTGCTGTATAAATCCCACTTGGATCCTCAGTGTGCCCAAACGGGTTAATTGAATACCATTGTAAATCCAGCCCCTAAATCAGGGACCATCCCAAGACAATTTTGCCAGTGTTGGACACTTTTTACTACATATATCCTCAAAAGAATTTGGCATGCCACTAAAAGTCTTCCTGTGCTTCACACCTTTGATGAGGGTGCTCAGCTACTTTGCAGTAAGTTGCAGGAGCTCTGAGGTGACAGGCAAGCTCTTACCAGGGGCACAGTGACAAGGGATATTTCCAAGGCCTTTTAGAAGGGTAAAGAAGGAAGGATAAGCACTATGTAACACATACTCATTCATGTACACTGAGAAATAGGTTCAGAAAGTGAGACACAAGATGCTCAACATCTCAAAACAGTCAAGTCTCTAGATAAGAAATTGGATGGCAGCTTTATCTACCCTTGCTATGGAAAGGCCCAGGAATACCAGAGCTGTGTGGCTGAAGACACACACTGTTTGTACAGCTCTTTTCCATGCTTCCAAGTCTGGGCTATTAATCCTCTCATTTCTGTTCTTATTAATTCCCCGATACCAAATTGTAAAAGGGACACAGAAAGGGATAAATGCAACGTTGCAGGAGCAGAGCTGAGAGATCAGCCCCTAAGAAGGGGGTTAACTCCAACCCCAGGGAGCTCCACAGAGCAAAGTCTAAGCTGAGTGAAGTGGTCACAACATACGAGGTATTTTGGGGGGTGAGTCCATAGGGCACCTGGGATGAGCTACTGCAATCAGTCTTTCCAGCTTGTCAGGCAGTCTGGAAAACAAAGTCCCCTACCACCTCCAGCTAAAGAGACACTAACAGAACCCACCCACAGGCAACCATCATAATTTTCAGGCTTTTTATATCAAAAGGCATTTAGTACCCAGAGTGAGGCTTTTAGCTCTACTGCACTAAGTCTCCTCAGATAAAGCTCTGTTTAATACACTGAGGCAATGACTGTGGCTTTCTGATTATGTTACAAACACTTACTTCTTAGCTGCACTGACGACTGGGAATCCATTTAAATCTAGGACCCAGCATAACCAGCATTCTCTAAAACAATATGGAAACACACCCAGTTTCTCTTTATGTGACAGTATTTAACCTCATCTCCTGGTCACTGCAAGCAGGCAGACACCGGAGGGCTCACTCAGATGCACAAGAATTGCTTTTAATAATTTTATTAATTTTGTGCTATTTAAAAAAAAAAAAAGCCTTAAAATCAGAGACCAGAAATAAAGGGGCCCCACAGACCCCTATGCAATGCCCACCTAATTCCATCGCCCTGCCTATTTTCTGTTTGAAAATCACTTATTTACACAGTCATGCTCTAACGATGCCCTATCCCTGTATCCTAATAACAAATAAACCAGCAGAAATCCAACTGCATGCTTTGCCATAAAAATCAGAAGTATATCTGGCAAATGATGCTCTGCATTTGTAAATACCTTCCCACAAGGAACACTGCAGCAGGTTTATATCATTTTAAATACACAGTGTCTTTTAGTCTCTGGTGTACGCAGTAGCCTGTGGAAGCTTAGTGATAAAGCTTCCTATAATTGTCAGATTTCCTCCAGGCAGGCACCAATGTTTCCTCATGTGTGGCTAATGGTTTGTGGAATTAACACGGCTGTTTATTGTTGTGCTGCACAGAAGGAGAAGTGGCAGACAGGCCCATGTCTGAACTTCCCCACTGCAGGCAAGGATCTGACAGCGTGCTTTTACTGCACAATAACCAGAGAAAAGACACCAAAACCATTTTAACTCCTATATGGTCATTTACTCTTCTATAACCGTCTTTGAAAGGAATGCAGAATGCTTTCTAATGGGAGGGAAACAGTTCCATTTTACAGTCAGGAAAACAGACAGAGAAAGGCAAGTGTTCTGCAGCTGACACCAAGAGCACGAGCCTCTGAAATCTCCTGGCCTCAGATGACAAGCCCACTGCAGCAGCAAGTCTCCAGCTTCTAACATACGACTGTTAAATTGCAAAGCCATCCATTTATCTTCTATTAAATCCTCCTGTTTTAGAGTAGAGTGGTATCTCTCTAACTCAAATCCAGACAGTTCTCCCTGGATAAAATATCTATGTGTGTGCATGTCTGCTCTTCCCTGCCAATCTGGATATATTGTTTGATTTTATATATAAAAACCTTGCCACGTTTTTAACGATGACAGCATGTTTAGCGATGCGTAGCATTGAAGCAGACAGTCCTTATTTCAGGCAGCAACATATGGAAGCAGAGACAAGCTGGGTACCTGAATCAGTGCTAGGACTTTATCCTGTACAATAGTGGGGGGATTGTTCTTGGGTGAGATGATTTTCACCAGAACACCATCGATGAAGTCACGGTTTGCCACTAAGACATGAAAGCGATGGCCACAGTTCTTCACACAGGTCTCCAACACCTACACACAAAAAAAACCCATTCATTGTTGGAGCAAAGCTTGATCACACACACAGCATCTGATTTTTTAATCCATTTAATTTTAAAGTTTTTGATGGGAGGGCAAGAAGATAGAGGAGAAATTACACTTATAGTCTTAATTCTTCCCTTCTTCCCCAGTTTTACCAAAAAGCTTCCTCTCAATACATACATTTAGCTGTACCTCACCCACCATTAATATATTGGGCAGTTCTGTGATGCACCTTTGCCTGTTTTCAAGGTAAAGAAAGTTTCTTCCTCTTCAGAGCAGAACTTTCCAGCCTGCTTAGCTGAACAGTCAAGTACACAGCAGCACATCAGGAGCAGGTAAGACAGAGGACACCCTGTCACAGTGAGATATTATTGTGCTGTGGCACTCCACCATTTTCTGTGTGCCTGGAACACAGCTGGACCCAGTTGCTCCGAGCTATAAGCCATGTTTTAGAGTTGGGAATTCAGGTGAATGATCTTCACTCATTCAAAACACTCCCCTGTGAATGCTCTGACAGGTTATACTTTGACACATTTTCCCCCTGCAACCTAGCTGGAGGCACCTTCCACTTGCCATTCAACTGCCATGGAAGAACAGCTGTTGATTTTTCTCTGAAGAACATGATTAGCATGGAGATAAATCCAAGGCGTCACTTCTCCTTACAGCCATGCCTAATAACCACTGTGACTCTGTATTGAGCAGTCTGTAATTACTCTCCTACTTCAGCTACTTTCATCAGCCATGATGACACGGGCTCATTCCTGATGAATTTCTCTCTTTCCTGCACAATGGATAATCTCATGGCTTGGACTTTGGTAATCTGTCAAAATGACAATCCAGGACAGGAAATGGCAAGAAGACAGAAAGTACGGTTACGCCTCGTCAGGGAGATGCAACAAGAGCTCCGTGAAAGAATCACACAGATCACCTTCCCACAGCAGGATAAATCCATCTAGTTCCTGCTGCTCATTCCTCAGGTCACTGTGGCACAGAGCACCACGCTCAGGGGTGCTGCACTTCCCAGGAAACCCCCAGCTAAAGTCATCAGCAGGAAAGGTCGCTGGCAAATTATCCCACACCTTTAGCAGCGCTGCCTAAATGCACAGAATATAATTTCCACTTTATTGAGTGAAATTAGATCAGCGCAAATTAATGCAAGTCTCCTACAGAGATTCATTCCCAAGGGAAATTGTGCATCAGCTACTGATGAAGCTGAAAATATGGCAAGTTCATCATCCTCACTTGCAAATATGCCCACAGCTGTTGTCTTGGAGTGGAGGAATGGTTGGACACAGGGAGACGAGAGTAGAAAGGAAAACCTCAGGAAGTAACAGACTCATTTGAGCTACTTTAACTTTCCTCAGACAGTACTCGGGAAGAATAAGAGCCATGAAAAAAAGCAGAAATCAATTGAGTCAGAAAACTGCTATGCAAAGCTTCCAGCAACACTCCCCGAGGAAGGAAGGAGGCAATTGGAGAGAAGTAAAGGGCAAAGCAGTGGCTGTTAAAGGAAATAGTGTGTACATTCAAGAGAGTGCCAGGAAAAGGGAAATGACAAAGGAGCAGGGTTCTGCCCTTTGGGGCATTCCAGCCTGCCCCCACTCACCGTCAGCGCCAGCATGACCTCTCTGTAATTCTTGTTTCCATTCAGCCTCTTCTTCAGCGCTCGAATGGCATCCTTGGGCCTGAAGGAGAAACACCATTTAACAGACAGCTTAGAAGGGCTTCTCACATCCCATAAACTGTGGGAAAGGGGATCCTTTACCATTTCTGTCTGGACATAAGCATGTGTGTTAACTTCAGATCACTTGACTACAACCAAGATCATTGAGAATTATGTGAGGAGACAAGGTATCACAGAAGTCAGGACTGCAGGAGTGCCTGAAGTCTCCAAAAATCCAGGCTGTTGATCAGGCAGGGAAGACTGACAGCCACTCAAAGGCCCAGGGCATAAGAGCAGTGGTCAGTTCTCCTGCAGACTGCCAAGCAGCACAGCTTTCTGGTGCTGAAGGAGGTGTGTCAGAGAAGCTGTCCATACAAACAGCCGAAATTAAAGGCATTGCCTCGCTGCACCTCCTCACATGCTGAGTAAGATCGTGTTCAGGGACCTTTCAAAGTCTGCTGAAGTAGCACATACCCTTCTTCTGTCTCGTTGATAATGTCACAGATCTCCATGTTAAGTGTCCAGTCTTCACTCTGCAAAGAGCCATCTGTGGCCTTTTCTGTAAAGTAAAGAAAAATAAATCTTTTCACATCTTCCTGATTAGGTCTGCACCTCAATCCATCTTCAGTTACTCCGAGCTGAAACTATCCAGTGAAAAAGCAGAAAAAAAACAAATCCCCACTGACAGTAAACAATGTCAATCCTTCCCTCCTGGTTTTAGGGATCAGCATAGAGATTTCCAGACAGAATCAATTATCCCTCAAGCTCACTACCTTCAGCCCACATAGATGGGCTGTTCTTCAAAGACTCCTGAATTCCTGGGAGAGTAGGAAAATGTCAGCTAATTCCAATTTAAACTCCTCAGATGCTGCATTGCTGGCAAGGTATGAGGTAGGAAAATATCCTCCAAAATCAGCATGACCTCTTCCCTGCTTTAGCAGATAATACCTCCATGTGAGTCGAGGGAGGAAAAAGAGCAACCTGGAGACAGAATTCAAGGAATTTCAGCATGAAAAGAACCACTACCACGTGAAAACATTTAGCACATAACAGTTCAGGTCATGATATCACTCATGGGCACCTCTTGTGCTGGGGGCTCCTGTACCACAGTCCCTCCATATCTGCTTGCCAGGGGGTCAGGCACTGCTTCCCTCTGTCCCACACTAGGTCCTCAGTCTCCTCTCCACACTGGGGCCACTTACACGCCTCCCAAGCACAGTCTGCCTTCCTCCCAACTCCCAGATCCTCCCTCAGTATTTCTGTGGCAGGTAAGTCACTCTGGCATCACTCAGTTCCCAGGGAAGGATGACCTATAGCACTGTGACAGTGGCAGATGCCAACTGTTGGCAGTTTAATTTATAGGCGTCTGCAAGAGTAGCATAACCGTAACTTGTAGTAATCAGTTGACAAGAACTATTTCCTCCTTGGGATTTCCTCCTAAATCAATATAGTTCTGTCTAGCAGTGCATAGAACATCCCTGGAATTTTTCACACTCCTCACTTGCAGCATTCAAATCCTATCAGCTACCCACAGTCTGGAATGATGATGAGTTGAAGGTAAAGCCTTGTCACCAGAGAGACCTAAAAAAAAGGGACCTTCGAGCCAAACATGACCTTCTCCTCTAAATTAGTCTGGGTTTTCTACAAATCCCTGGCATCCAATGCTAGAAGGCAAACAGGGTAAACAAAAGCATTTTTAAAATGTAAAGTAAACCAAGAAAAAAAACCCTTTTAAACATTTTAAAGCAGCAACCAAACCACAAGTACCATTTTCTCCAGCTATCCTTCTGTCTTTGCATCCAACCCCAATCTGTCCCCCGGAACAAGGCAGATTTTGTTTGGGAAGACCAGACTCCAAGGACTTCACATCTCTCTTTTTGTTTACCAACACTGTTTTTTTCTATTAACATTTCCATCACTGTGACTGAGGATACAGATGCCCACAGGCCATAATTATGGGACATTATTTGGAGAAAGACTGTGCCTGGGTAATTCAAGTTGCAGTGACTCCTCTACCCCAGAATCATGGTTAAAACAGCTCCACCAAGGACAGTAATTACAGAAGTCTGAGACAAAACTGGCAGCTATGCAAAATCCCAGCAGAGAGAGCTGAGCAGAAAGGAGAGGACACCATGGAAAAGGAGATTATGGAACAGGAGAATGTTCTTTTCAGACCTCACTTCCCATTTTGAGCAGCAGCACTGCAAGGCACCCACCAGGGAGGGAACAGAGGCTAAAAAACTCCCAGCTGGACCTTTTTCAGCCATACCACCTCGTGGTAAAGTTGACTTTGGTCAAGGAAAACTCTTTCTGTTTCAGAGATGCACAGTTTCCAAAATGTCCACTAAATACTGGACAGATTACTGAGTATTGTTAATATACAGGAGGCAGAGCTACTTAATGTATTCTGGGTTACAGGAATTTATCTTTGTGCAAAGCTACTTGTAACAATCACTTTTATTAGTTGCTTTTTGTTCCTATACTGTACATAAGGTTTTATTGCTACAGAATGTGATTTGCCTTCAGCTCCATATAGTTCTTGTTGCTTAGGAAAACATTTTATTTAACATTTGGAAAGAAAACCTTAATAGTCAGAGATATAAAGAAAAATATCACTACATCTAATCTGCTGGAGGTGGTGATCCCCAGAGCTGCAAAGGATGTTTAAGCCAAATGCTCCAAAATAAAAGATTATGCCTTAAAGAGAAGGTATTCCTGAAGCTGGGCACACAATTTGTTTCCTTAATCTTAAACTATATTAACAAACTTGTGTGTTCTCGACAGCATTTGGCATCAGTGTCTTAGAGATGTTCAGACTCTCTGGTCTGCTATAATCACTTTTTATATATGATTATGGAAAATGCTGATCCTGCACAAAGTTGTGCTGGCAGCCAATTCACTCTTCTAAAACCCATGTAGTTAAGGTTTATTTTGACAAAATGTGGATATGGCAGCACTCCACAGGTAAAAACTGTGGTGTTTTGGAGATGGCAGAGTGAAGAGATGCTGCTGCAGCACAGTATGGAGCTCAGCACTGGAACACTCATCTGGGGCCCCGAATAACCTCCTTCGTACTCCACCTTTTGAGATGCTCTAGGGAAAACAAAATCCCCTTTCTCCCAAAAACCTTGGTTATCGCTTTTTTGTTTTTGCATTTCTGTTCTTTAGTTGGGAGCAATACATGGCTGAGACTGTGTGGGTTTAAGACATAACAGTTGTCTTCTTGAGAATTAGTTCTTTTCCCCTTGGGTAATTTTTAATTCAAGTAAGAGTCGGAAGCTAATTTTAGTCTCTTTTTCAGCAACAGGGAGCACACGAGCACTTGTCATCTGGAGTCGTGTGTCCTTTGTAGGGTGTGTGACCCAGATTTGCTGTTGCAGTGCTCTCTCAGCTGTACAAAGGAGTTCACTGGCTGCAGAGAAGGTTTGGGTGGGATTTGTTTGAAGAGCAATATTACACTGCAATGAACTGAAAGCCTGTAGAGCTCTTCCAGAACCAAAACACAGCAGGTTTTAGTTCTGGATTTCTGGTGAAACAGCTCTGCCTGTACTCATCTGTTAGAGAACCCCTGCCCAACACAGACAAAATGTAGTAAATTAAAAATACTCAAAAACCTGTCCAGTATTTAATGGACATTTTGGAAGCCCTGCATTTCTCAGAGGCTCCTCCTCAAACAGCACATAGATATGACAGACAAGGTAAACAGATTTTATAACAGAAACTATCACAGAACAGCAAAGGAATGGCATGCAAATCATACAAATCCCCTTTAAAAGAGTGACCAGTTCCTCCACCTTTTTCACTCATTAAAAGGCACCTAAATGGCACTAGTTCACATGAGGACTCTGGAACGTGACCAGAATTCCAGGGTGCAATGAGAAATGTTAAATCAGACAAGCAAGAAGGTGATGTGGAGGAGTCCCCCCTGAACTGAAGAGTTTCTGGTATAGTTTAATCACATCACAGAAGGGCTGGCAGCTCCCAGCCTGGTGCCAAGGGCTCCTTGCACAGCTCCTGACTCCAGAGCCGCTCCCAGACTGCTGGGATACAGCTTGGCCTGGGAGTTTGTGTCTCACACAGAGACTTGATACCAGTGAGATTATCAGAAAGTCTCTCTCTGAAACAAGACGCTATCAGTTCCCACCACGTGTCCCAAATTAAAGCATAAATGTTCCGGTAGGGAGAAAGACAATCTGGCCCTGCACGCCTGACACGTGGCAGACCTCGGGCACTGCATATGCACAGGCAGCACCAGCTCATCTGTGGTCTGCAAGGAAAGGGAGAAAACACTGTGCTATTTTTTTCATTCACACCTTCCCTCTGAGATCCAACTCTTGTGGTCGCATTTCCACACTCTGCCAAATGGCAGTATCAGCATTTCCCTGCTCACGCTGAAATCCTGGGCATTTTATGGAATTCAGAAGGTTCAGTAGTGTAAACTTCCTGGTGTAAACAGTCTCGGGCACACACCCCCAGCCAAACCTCTTCCCAGGCAACCTGCTCTGACCTGAGATGTCACCACAAGGAAATCAGGTCAGAAATTCCTGTGTAATCACCCCGTAACAAACAGGTTGCACAGGGCAGGGCAGGAATTATCTTATAAATGCAGGAAAAACCAGGAGAACTTTTACCGCCCATCCTGAACCCGGCCCAAAAGTGACCTCACAGAGAAACACCAGCACTGGTTGTCCTCGAGAGGCTCCTCTCAGCCCTGTTCTGCCCGTACTACTTCTGCTCCAATGTTGATAAACTCTTAAAATTTGCCTGTATTCACGTATGGATGAGATAAAGCAGAACTCCTCACTCTTCCCTGCTTCCCCCTTCCAATCTCACCTCTGACCATTATATGGAACCTACTAATGGAGAGAGCCTGGAGATTTTTATCAGGATTGCACTGCACAAGCTGAAATCTTCATGTTACTTTAGTCACGTGCCATATGTTTAAGCAGCTGAGACTGAAAATCTGACTGCTGGAAGCAGAGAGCAGTTATTCCAGCTGAATGATGACAGGGCCAGGTGAAAATCTCCCCAAAAGGTCCACCGATAAGTCATTGTGGTGGTGCAGAATGGCACAGACAAAAGGGTGGCACTAGCTAGAAATTAACATTAAATGAAAACAGCAGAACTGCTGTTTTCTGTTTGGACACCAGAGAATCTCATGAATGAACAGATCTTTGTGTTTGGAGAAATCACAGTTTTCTCTCTTGGGTCTTCTCCAGATGTTTCAGATGTTTCAGAGGCTCTCAATTCATACATTTGGGATGAATTACACGCACAAAATCACCTCCTATTTATGCAAAGAAACATGCACACCAGTCCATCACGTTAGAGAGATCCAAAAGCAAGAAAGTTCTGATTCCAAACTTCTCCCCTTCCCTCCAACAGCATTTGGTGTTCAAGCAGCATAAAACATCTTGCTTTTTGTGGCTGCCTTTTTTTTTTTTTTTGCTTGGAAGTTCAGAAGATTGCAGATCTTAGATCTTTGTCTTGTCTCTTAACAGTCCACCTGCCTACCAGCTGTGCTCCACAAGTCAAATTAGTGAATCAAACAGTCAGATGTGTTATATTTCACTCTGCATAATATGTGACAGGGATCAGAAGAAGCCACACTATCAGCAGCTTTTCACTTCTATCCTGTTGGTTGCCCTCCCTTCAGTGCAGTGTTGCTCTCTCAGAAGTGAGGGCTATCAGCTGAAGGCAAAAGCAAAATGCTTTTAGAGACTGGACTTTGAGGAAAAAATCAAGAGTTTTGCAAGGCAATGAAAACCAGACAAGATTGCTCAACAATGACATCTCTGAGGTGTAGCTTATAGAATTGTTTTGCTTTAAAGCATCATTACATTTGTGACTGCAGTTGTCTCTCTTGGATTCAACAAATCATCAATGATCTGCACAGCACCATCAATAAGACCTGGGGAAAGACCATCCAGAGGCCATGGAAACATATTTCAGCTGTCCAAGCAAAATGAAGATAAGACTAAAGACCTTCAGCATTCACAGACCTGCTGAGTTCAAGACACATCACTTGGAAGACACATTCAAATAACACACTTGGACACTCCTGAACCCAACAGTCTATTCCTGTTTCTCTATATTTGCTTTTAGAAAGACAGTCACGGCCACTTAGGCATTATGGTAACCAACAGGAGGATTGTTCCTTTTTATCAAAACACTGCTATTAAAAAATAAATGCGACTCATTCGAAATTCAAGATCAAAACTCAACTGTGGAGCGACTTACTCATAAAAACCTGCCAGAGCTTCTTTGTTAGAGCGCACGGCTCCAAGAGCATTTTTCAATTAGCCACCTCACTGCTCCAAGTCCTTTTTCTACATTCCTTATTTCACACTGCTCTGAAAATGCTGAGCTTCACACTTCCAAGGAAAAAGCCAGTCAGCTAGAACAAACGGGCTCAATCTGAACGGCAGGGCATTACAGAAAGCGTGATTTGGGTGGGACTGCTGCAGCACTGGCCATCCCCTTTGACTGGTGGGATTTTTTCACTCAATTTTTAGCTATGCTCACGTTGAAACTCTTTGGGATCTAGTCATCTATCCTCCACTCATTGTTTTGCCCAAGTTTCTGCTGCTGAATAAATGAATAATCATAGCTGGTAATGGCTGTGGAGTCTAAGTTAAAATAAAATAACGAGACAGCATGGGCATGCACATGTGCAGTCCTAATGAGTATTTAGCTCGAGTGCTGTCGGAAGGCACAGCAGTAAACTGGGAACTGTCATTTTCTCCAATTAACTTTCAGGTTTTCTTCTTTTTGAAGGTGCCACCCAAATGCCAAACTTCCTCCAACCTGCTTTCCAAATCACATGTACCTGCAATCATGAATATGTAGTACGTAATTACTGTGCCTTTTTAAGGACCACATGGCAGCCACAGCCACGCTACAACATTCTTGTGATTTAGATATGCTGCAGGAAAGACATCACCCACCATCTCCCACAAATTCAGCCTCTCAGGAGCTTGAAACTCCAGGTGATTAACTGAGCATAGCTGTGCTGCAGTTTCAGAAACAGAGCAAGGTGAATGGATTAACACATATTAAACCAATATTAACAGCTGTACAACAAAGAAGATTTTTCTTTCATACTCAGATCAGAGCTTCACCTGAACTAAAAGAAAAACAAAACAGAAAGACTTATAGTAATATCAGAGCAGGCAAGGAAGCATATCACCCTGACTCATTTAGTTTGTCACATCTCAAAGTTCTTGATGCATTGGAGGGTGTAAAACCAGGTGGACTTTCCCATCCCCTCTTGTATTGCACAAAAACGGCCTGGCAGGGGAACCTGGTCCAGGCAGCTTCTGTACTCAGATGTTCATCTCAGGCACAAACAGTGGTTTAGTCACAGTCCTTAAAGGCATTTGGAAGCAGGATCCCAAGAAGAACGGTGTGTTTCTATACAATAAAGACTTTTGTTATGAATATTCTCCCTGAAGTTCCCCCATCAGCAGAAATTGTTGCTGCTGACAGCAAGCTCCACTGAATGACATGGGTATGTAAGTTGCTCTCTTCCAAAACAGATGGCAGAGAGAGACTACTGCTTCTTTAAAACCCGGTGAAATCCCTCTGACTTTTCCATTCTACATGGCTTTAGAAAGAAAGCACAGAAAACCTCCTTCCTCCCATGCCCTGACACTCATTAGAGCTCACATGTTGACCCGTGTACCGTAAATAGCCGTCCTTCAGCGCGAGGTCATACGGCAGCAGCTCCCAGCTCATGAAGCCATTTGCATGATTCAGAGGCACTCTCCCCCAAAATTCAGCCTGCACTGCACGTTTCTTCATCCCTTTCAGCAGTGACCTTGGCCAGATTCCCACCTCACTGCAAACCCTGTGACATTCAGATGATGGTGCTACTTGACGATTGACAAACAGCGACCCGCTCACGTCAGGAATCGATAACGCCAAAGCCTTCAATCAGAAATGTCAGAGCAGTTTTAAAATCTACGCCCTGTATTAATGGATTTTAATGGATTTGAATGGAGATGTTTGCTGTGTGATTTACTGCAGGGGAGCAACAAATCAATGTTCCTTTATGACACGTCACATCTCGTGACAGTGTCCCCTCGTCCTGCTGTGTCGGGGGGGATGATGATTTGCTGCTTGACAAACATCTGTGATCTATTAGGCGGCACTTCCAGCAGTTTAATATCATCCCACTCTGAGTGTCCATCTTTCTTCTCTGGATGAGAGGCACAAAACCATAAATTAAAGCCTCCCGGGTGACAAAACAGTCTCCCTCGGATTTGCCTTTTCTAAATTCCACTGCTGCGACGTGTCCGTGTGACTCCGTGGGGGAGAATTTATCAGCACAGCACTGTTTAAACAGGTCAGTGAATTGGGATGGTCACCCAAATCTCCTCCTCCTTTGGCCACTGTACAGCAGCCAGTGCTCTACAACAACTCGACATTTAGTCGTTTCCACAGGCAGAACTTGGATTTTAGCTCAGCACTTGCCAAAGAGTTTTTATACTGTTTTAATTTCTCCGTGGAATTCGGATGACCTTGTT
Source organism: Pipra filicauda (assembly GCF_003945595.2). Taxonomy (NCBI): domain Eukaryota; kingdom Metazoa; phylum Chordata; class Aves; order Passeriformes; family Pipridae; genus Pipra; species Pipra filicauda. Next base: position 252,484 of record NW_024104339.1, on the reverse strand, counting down.
CCTTAACTGGGGCTACCAGTTCCTTAACTGAGAATCTCAGGTGTTAAAACACTGACGTACTGGATGAGTAACATCGGTTGATCAACACTGGAAATACCAAATTTCTTAATAGCGGAGTCTTTGGTTCTCCCTCACTGCAAAAAAAAAATCCAGACAAAGAAACCAGGCAAAGAAGCTGAAAAATAGTAATTTTCAAAACACCTGATAGTAGCTGAGAAGCTTTTCTCACCACTGAGACAAGTCACACAACGAACTCAGATATTCCAAAAAAACCATCTAATACATGAATTTATCCTAATGCCAAAAATAAAAAAAAGAGCAGACTCCATTCATTTTATCAGCCTTAACTTATGAATCTGAGAGAAAGGAGCAGCTAAAAGTTGTGAAAGAGGGCAGAGAGGTATCACAATTCAATATCTCAGCTGCACAATATGCTGTAATCACCATCAAGAGCAAAGAGGTGTCCTGATCTGTGACTACCTGCCCCATTCAGGATTTCAACAGCATCCAGTAATTACAGGTGAGCCCAAAAAAATGTCTTTATGAAAAGTTATGGATGATCAGTGTGTCAGTGAGCTATATTTGAAATCTATCAGCTCTTGATGGCTAATTTTGTACTACATGAGTAAAGCAAGTTCTAATAACTCACTTGGGACTTCACTCCAGTACTTACAAGCTACGTGCTTTTCATATTCATAAAACAAAACTAATTGCCTTTCATGGATGAAATGTTCTAAGAATTTTTAATCCACATCAGCTGCAAACTCTAAAAATCCATCCCCATATATTTAAAACTCCCCCTCCCACCTGCTCACTTGTAACATGTTGTTTGCTGCAAACAAACTATAAAGCAGAGAGAATCATCAGGTTCCTACATTAGTATTATTTGTATTATTTTTTACAGGTTATGAGTCAATTGCCCACATTTTCACACGCTTAAAATAAACTTGAAACATTATTTAGTGAGGGGGAAAAAATAGGCAAAATCTCCCATTCCTACAAGGAAGCAGTTACAAGAACAAGTTTACTCCTTTGCTACAGCAGATTTTTAAGCAAACGTTCGTATGTGGTAATTAAAACGTGTTATGAATGAAATGAAACAACTCTTAAAGTAACTATTCCACGTTCCCACCCCCAGCTCTCCTACATATCTACAACTATGAAGCTGTGTCCTCTGGAAAACCACAATTATCCCACACCTGGAGTGAACTAGACAGAGGAGTCGGCAGCTTTGGAGGGCTCACAGCTCACGTTTTCTAGTGTGAAAGCTCCAGTTTGCTTTTCAGTTTTCCAGCCTTCCCTCACACTGCTCTGCAGGACCACAGCAGGCCTATGCAAGAGGCAGCCAGCTCCAACCCCCTTCCAGTTCTTCAAGATCTCCACAGCTTGAAGATCAGCGTCTGGAATACACTAAGTGTTTTCACCACGGGAAGAGGGGAGAGCTGGCTCCTCTTCCACTGGGTAACAGGAATTACTTTTGCCAACGCTGCGGTCACTGAAGGGCTCCATTGCCAGCTGCCCATTCCAAGAAGCCAGGCTTGCTATGCCGGCAGAAGCTTAGCAGATAAACACTCCCAAACAATCTTCTCAGGAAACCCGAGGCAAATCAGGCAACAGTAATAACAACATACATGTGTGCAATCCCATCTTGGAGGCTGAGAAATGCGGATTTCTTGGTCTCTAATAACCCTGCTAAAAATTCTGCTCCGTTTCTACAGCCCTGTTTCTCATGTGCCACTGCTGTAGATAAGCCTGAAAAAGACTGATAAATAGAAAATGTAAATACCAGAAGTTTAGGTCAAGTACGCAAATGCCTATTTCTGAGACTGTCATATTAATTTTCCCTTAAGTCCCCATTCAGCAACTTGTGTTATCTAGTCACACAACTTCATAAATTCTTCAGGTCAGGAGCTGTCCCAATCCATTTCACGTTCCACTGCAATCACCTCCATTACATCACACTATTAGTGTGGCAAAATTAATAAAAATGTAAATGTATCAGGGGACTACAGCATACTTTTGGAAAACAGCTCCACTGGTCCTTGGACAGTTAAAATTCTAACTAAAACACAGGTTTTGAGTAAGGCTTACAAACAGTTTGGCTTATTTAACACGTGCAGCAGGGAAGCAAACCCCAGCAATGAAATAGGCTGATCTGGTGCAGAATATGGATGGGAAGGTGACTTTCCCACTGTGAACACGTCCAGTCTTCCGGAATCTGCAGAGAACCAGCTCCTGCTTGGGAAGGCCATGAGGACCAGCAGCCTGCCCTGTCACTGGTGACCAGCCCAACAACTGAGCTTCACCAGCTCCGGCTCTCCTGGGCATTCTTGTACGTTTCTGGGTGAATCAAGACTTTCTGCCCTTCTTTTGGGTTTGATGTTCATGCACACTGTGCACGTCCTTCCTATGAGCCCAGCAGCAGCTTCCTAAGCAACCAACAACAGCATAATGATGCCTTTAATGAAAGAGAGCCTTTAGAGGTGCTCCGAGCCCTGAGCGAGGCTGCACCGTTTCAGCTCCCTCCTGGTGATCACCGACAGCCAGGAGATGATTCTGCAAACCAGCATCCAAACTGAGCTTTGCTTTAAGGAATGCTACACGTGAAATACCTCATTACCCACAGCAAGACTCCAGGTCAATACCTGTTAAAGAACCCGGTTGGAAAAGGGAATTTTCATTACTCACTGGCTATGCCAAGTCATTGGCACGGATGGGGATTTTAAAGGCAGTTTTAATCATAGTAGGTAAAACCCACAGATGATCAAGCTGCAGAGTCAGAAAACCATCAGAACTGAACACTGACCCATTTGGGTTGTTTGCTGAACTTTAATCACTTTCCAAGTCTGACAGCTGCTCAAACTTAATTGCTCATTACACTTGTAAATAAAAACTGATCTCACTCTCTGATTAGCCAACCATCTTATAGTTGCCATAACAACTTCTTGTCTAATAAGTGATTTCAGATTTACCATTATTTGTACTAGCAGAAAATTTCACAAAGGTCTGAGATCGCTCTTTTCAGCAAAATACCTTTCTAATTAAAACAACGAAAATCATCAGAGAAAGGGCAGCTCAAAGATAATGAAAAAACAAGCTATTTACTACAACAGCTTAAATGTGAAATAAGAGTACCCCAATCCCAAATATATGCTGCATCCAGCTTAACCTCTACCTCCCACTGTCAGTCATCTTATTATCATGCCTATATCCCATAACAACTGCTCAGGAAAATACCAGACAGCATCCAGGAAATAACTTGGGTCACAGTGTGGAGATGGATTTCCAGACTCAATCCAAATGAAATATTCCAATAAAGTTTGAATATTTTCTCTCCTGATCTTAAATTAGGAAGCAATTAACTGGTGAAATTCCTTAACACTCTGTTAACTGATTGGAGCAAACAGACATATTTATTAGTCTCAGAAGACAAAGTGATTGGGAGCTGTGAAACACTGCAAGCCTGTAGGCCCAGAATATCATAAAAACTTTCCAAAATTTGCTGGCAAAGCTGCTGAAGCTTGCAATTTATTTAATATGCTCAAGGTAGCTCTTTGTGTTTATGGGCAAGGAAAGACCCCCCTTCCGTCCAAAAGGAAAATAAATGCAGAAAGCTATAACTGAGACAAAATAAAAGTTAAAAAAAAAAAAAAGTCAGGAAATACCAGATTTTAAAAAGGGACTTTTCTGCATTTACTCAGCTAGGCAAGAAACATGCATTTTTGTTATTTGGGTCAAACACGAATCCAGTCACACTTCTTGCAGTAGATTTATCCCATGAAAATACAGAGGATGCAACATGCCCAAGTTAACAACATTCCTGATCACATTTGGGATGCAACAAAGTCTTTCTTGCCTTAAGAACAAGAAACCAATGCTCTGCAAAGTTCTTGGGATTCAAACACAGTTTATGACACCAATCTGTGCCTTCACTTTGTGTACGTTTTCTTTGATCTGAATTTGAACAAAGAATTTCTTCCCAAAGTAATTTAACCCAGAAGGTTTCCGAGGACCAGCTGGGGAACAGACTGCCTTACTCTCAAGGACTAAGCAGGCTTACAAGCTAACCAAATTATTCAACAGGTTTCTTCTGAATATCCTCTCTCTTTTTTTTTTTGAGTCTCCTGATGCTCTCTGAGACTATGCTGAGCTGCCAAATGCTGTGAACTGAGACATACAGCACCATGAGTAAATAGTCCACACACAGTTGTGCCAGGAATTGCTCAGACACAGGGCATGTACATACATGGACATTTTTTCTTCCCTATTTTTTGTTTTTGAAACGAGTTACTACATTATGGAGCACACCTTAAAATTCTGGCAGGTATGGGACAATCACAGAGCATATATTTCAATTTAAGGACAGTGCTGCCAGTAATAGACTGGCTGGATTTATTTGCATCTCCCCTTCTTGAGCAATGGGAAGAGTTACCTACAGACAGGAAGATCTGGCTCCATGGGCTGTGTAAAGACATGTTTACCTGGAGCAAAGGAGTTGCTCTTAAGAGAGGAGAGATCCAGCTCTAGCAAAGCCTTTAGACCAGTATCTTTTGTCCTGGAAAATCCTCAGTTTTAAATGAGCCTTTTGCCATTGGTGGTAACGGAAAAGACCGGGGAGAGTCATCAGCAGAATAAGCAAATACGGAAAACAAGGCTTATTTATTCTTGATAGGATTTTTATACTCAGCAATAAGTTTCTTTTATATAGAAAACTAGGAATTCTCCAGGCAGATGCAAACAAGAAAGTGGGAAAACTAGTTCTGGGTGATCTGTTCAGATTCATCACTGTGTTTACCCAGGCTGGGCTTTCGGGTCACTTCCTCGCTTCTCAGGGCTCCCACAACATCCTTTCTCCCTGTGCTCCCTATCAACTACACATTGCACAGATTTTGAAACCAAAACTCAAAGGGTGAAATGATTTTTAGTCAAGTATGAAACACCATACGAGGAAGGAGGTTGCCGGGCCAGCCCTGAAGAGCCCCAGCCCTGCAGGTGCCACGCAGCACCTTCCCCAGGAAGGATCATCTCACCAAAACTTCTGCCAGAGCTGCTGCTGTCCCTCCACTCACCATTATCACTGAGGATGTCACCAAATGGCTTCATCACCTTCAAAGAATCGTTAATTAAAAACTCACTGTAGCTTATTAAAACAAAGGAAAGTCTGACTAACTTAAAACTGTTCTTAACTAAGGAAAACACACAATGCTTTTTTTTTTTGTGAACATTGTTTTGGGTGAAATATTGGATCAGTTGGAAGGGTTTGTGGGGATTTTCTGTGGGTTTTAGTCAAGCATATTTTAAATATGCAGTTTAAAAAAAAAAATCTGCTGAGTCCATGAACAGAGCAGAAACAAACTGGGAACGAGCTGCCCTCACTCTCACATATAGATTTATATTAGAAGCATATGGAATACACATTTAAGCGTATCGTGCTGAAAGAGATAAAACTGCATTACCCAAAAATACATGTTATAATACCTTCATGAACTACAATCTGCTTTTGTGCCTATAAAATAAATCCAGTCTTAGAAACCCAGTATTAAATGGTATTATACTAATTACCCAGCTTCACACGTGTATGTAGTTTCTCTCCAAGTTGCCAGATTCATGACTCAGTATTTATTTGCTCCTTTAAAAGCAAAGATATCCATTTTTATATTTCATGGAGATTTTCCTTACAACATAATCCATTGTCGTGAAGTGAAAGCAGATCCAAATAATCTTATAAAACTAAAAGCACTTTACCAGACTCTCTTTTTGCATGACAAGCACAATTCTGAATGAGCAGTGGGGGGCTGGATTTCTAACAACTGACCAGCTACAGGAGTACCTAGAAAAAGTACTTAAACTCTGAGGAGAGAACTTCTTGTGCCCTTTTCACTGCTGGCAAAGACAAAACTCATCTTTTTGACACAGCAAGAAAAGTTTCTGCCACCTTGTACTGAGGAAAGCTTCCCTTAGAACAGGGCACAATGCTTCTGTGCTTATGGGTAAATGCAAATGACTTTTTATTATAATGCAATGAATGAAGAGAGAGACGATTCAGAGCCCAACAGCATGCTGCAAAAATGGAATTTTATTGGGAGCAGATCCTAAGATTATGGTGTGCACTTTAAACACTGACTTCTAGCATTGGGAAAAGGCTTGTCTTTAAAAAAATGTTCCACTTACGGCACAGCAAAGTAGTAAGTTTACTCTGAAGGGAACTTAGGGAAAATGTGGACAAGAAAGCCTGGATTAATGCCTCCCACAGGACTGCCATGGGCTGCTGCCTCTAATGCATTTCTCTGTTCCTGCATGTAGCCATCAACTCATTTATTTAGGAACCATTTTTATTTTAAGATTCATACGTGAAGAAAGAGCTCAAGTGCTTCTTATGGTAAGGAAAATAAAAAGGTGTTTTAAACCACCCAAGCTCAAGCATTTTCCCATTAAAAAGAAAAAAAAAAACAGGGGGGAACAAAACAGCAGCTCTGGAAACAGACACTATCCACCATATATATTATCAATTTAATAGCCTTGAATGGAAACTGCAAGTGCTTTGATAAAAATCAATTGAAAAGCTGTCTGCCTCACTGTTGCTTCAATAAAGTGCCTCTGTATCTTTTGCTGAAACCTTGTTTTTGTAGCCTCCTTAAACAATACTCTGTATAAAATCACTGCACTGTTCCTCCTCCGAAAACAGACTCCAAGGCACGTGCCCAGACCAGCACCCTGCTCTGAAACCTCCCTTCATCAACAGGGACCAGGGCTGTAAACCAGCAGCACCTGAGCCACCCCCCTCCGGTCACACAGAACAACTTAATTTCTACCATATCGTTAAAAATTAACTTTCAGGTCTCAGTGCACTTAACTGAGGTGCTGAATGTCTCTCCTGGCTCCGGGTCAAGCAGATTTCGGGCTGCAGGGAGAACAGCTGATTTCAGCAGCACTCACAGCCCAACCAAAAGGGACTTTGATGCCCCCATTCACCACCTCATTTCACACCTCACTGTCCCAGCTCAGCCCTCCTCACCTGAGGGAGCCAGGCAGGGGGGCAGCAGCAGAGCTTGGTTTGGATTCAAACAAATAAATACTTTCCTGAAGCCTTTGCGAAGTCTCCAGGGTAAAAAACCAAAACCACTAAACCAGGTTTTCCTGTGTTCTCATGTGTAAGCCATATGGCCAATATCAAATAAGCAGAATGACCAAAAAAAAAAAGTCACCAGCACTCCACGTTCCTGTAATTCAATCAGCTTTAATCATTGGAGATGTTTTCGCTAAACTGCAGGAAGGGTATTTGTTCTAATAACCTTGAATAGAGTGGTGACACTTTAAAGATGGCTCCGTTGAACAAAGAAAGATAAAAATGCAATTTATGGCAGGATGGTGAATCTCAAGGCAAATTCCCACTACTGTAAATTGCAGCTCTTTCCCCAGGCCAGCCCTTCTCCACACAGCGAGCACTCTGTCAGCGCTGCTTTCCTACACGTCTTCCTGCTCTTCTCTTCCTCAGCTTGTCAGGATATTTTTCAAAATAGACTTCCTCTAAGGATCCAGCATTTACAGTATTAATTGGAAAAAAATAAAGAGTTCAGTTGCAAGAACAGGGCCAGCACCCAGTGGCACAAAGGATCCTGTCAACCCCAACATACTCAGCAGCCTACAAAGCCACGGCACCCAGTTCCACCCTCTGGACTCTCACCAGCCTCCACGAGGATCTTCTGAAAAGCACCTCACAAAACCTTTGGGAAGTTTTGGATTCTACTACAAAATCTTGAATGGGATTTGTAGTTTATATATTTATATATTACCTCCCTTCTCAGCAACCTCCAGCCAAAATGTAATATGGAATGAAAATGATTTTGTGAGTTCGGGAATCTCTTAGGCACAGCTGCCTGCCTTCCACACAACATCCCACCAAAACCCTACCCCCTCTGCTCAGGAGAAGACCTTGCTGAAGATACAAGGACAGTTCAGTGTCCACAGGTCAATCAAAGTATTACAGCAAAATTAAGAGAGGGTTGTAATTAGCAGCCATGGTAATGGCTTATACAGTTTCTGCCATGACACCACTGGGAATTGAATAGAGGGCACCATATAAGCCAGCCCAAAATTCAGGTAGCTTTCAGCCATGAGGAACCTGGCTGCCATTTCAATTGGCACTTTAGATGCAGGAGACTCTATCCATCTCCATTACAAATCCTCTGAGCTCATCCCAGCATTACTTTCCCACATTAAGCAAAAGAGTTAACATAAAAAGCCTGCCTGGCTTCAGACATTATCCAGATAAAGAGCAGAAAAGAGAAAATCCCTTGTATTACCTCTCTAGGCTCTCCCCAAACCTTCTCTGACATCTTTGTTCTTTCAGACCTGGCATTTATCTGCAGACATTGTAGAGCCCTAATTAAATCTTCACGTGAACCTCTGCTGCTTCCTGGCAGAGAACACACATTCTTGGTGTGCCGATGGACCTACAGGATTTTCTGCACTTCTTCCTTATGGTGAGTGTTAGGCCTTGCTTGAAAACATCACAACTGTGTTCAACACAATATGTTTAAACAGAAATACAAAATTATTCAGTTTCTTTTAAAGAATGAAGAGAAACATAAGTGAAAATTACATTCCACAAGCTCACTGGGAAAACAAACTGTGGAAGCACTGGGCAAATAGCAGTGTCTGAGAACAAGGTATGCTTTTGTTTTACTGCTGTCTCAGAAAGGGATAACTGGCAGCGATAGGAGAAGCAGAAAAATTTGTCTTCCAAAATAAAATCTGCAGGTATCTCTTCCCCCTGGAGTGAAAAAAACCCATTCTTAAAGTGCAGCTGAATTTTGCATTAAGGGAAGCTGCACACCTGACCTTATCTGATGGAAGAAGCTCAGTGTTCAAAGCCCCAAAGTTGGCAGCGAGCAAAGGGATGTGAGAGCTGTGAAAACCTTTGCACTCCAGAGTTAAAGAGGCTAAAATAGCAGATTTTACCGCTCCCATCCTCCCTCCTACCAATTCTTAAGTCCCTTCAAACCACTGACTGATGCTTAAAAAAAGCTGTCAATAAAGAGATGAGGCAGAGGCCTGGCCCAGGAGCAGCTTGTCCTGGCAGGGGTGGTTCGATGGCCAAACACAACAAAGCAAATTCACTCTGAAATCATTTTTAACTTGTACTGTTCTCATTATTATCCTCTGACTCTCGGCACTTCTCTCCCTCAGCAGCAGAAATAGACACCCCAGATGGCTGAGGACAAACAGCAAGTTATACATATGCTCCATATATCCTGACAAAGAGTCCAGCCCTGCTCAAAGCACAGCATGAGACTCACCAGTTCAAGGGCCTTTTACCTTGACCAGGGGCTGCCCCTGCACGTGGGGGTGAGGAGACTACAATAAAAGAGGTTTGCTCTGCAAAATTTTTCCGTGACAATTTCCAAAGACTTCCATCATTCCATAAATTAACATAGAAAAGCTATAGGCTACACTATGCATAGCTGTACATTACAGAATTGTAGATTGCTTTGGGTTGGAAGGGACCTTAAAAGCCCATCCAGTTCCACCCCCTGCCATGAGCAGGGACACCTTCCACTAGCCCAAGTTGCTCCAAGCCCCATCCAACCTGGCCTTGGAGACTTCCAGGGATGGGGCAGCCACAGCTTCTCTGGGCAACCTGTGCCAGGGCCTCCCCACCCTCACAGGGAAGGATTCCTTCCCAATATTGCATTTAACCCTGCCTTCTGGCAGTGTGAAGCCATTCCCCCTTGTCCTGTCACTCCTTGCCCTTGTCCCAAGTCCCTGTCCAGCTCCCTTCAGGTACTGGAAGGCCACAATTAGGTCACCCTGATGCCTTCTCTTCTCCAGGCTGAACAATCCCAATTCTCCTAACCTTTCCTCCCAGAATAGCTGCTCAACTGAGCCTCACCTTGGCTTGGGGACTGCCCGGCACAGCCCCGCACTGCAGGAACCTGAGCCAGCCTGTTCCTTCCCAGCACAATGTCAGAGATCTTATATTTCTTCAGGGCCCAAGAGAGGAGTGCAGGAGGCACTGAGAGCCCACCTAGCCAAGGTGAGAACTCAGAGTTATCAAACTCTGCACAAGTGGTGCCCAGGCTTTCCCCGAGGGGCCCTCCGTGGCAACCCAGACTGAAACCTGGGTTGCCATGAATGAACGTGTCTGTGGGAGGCAGGAAATAGCTCCAGCAGCCCAGGGAGGCTTTGACTGGCCAGGCAGTGAAAGCTGGCTCAGAACCACCTGCTAATGGCACCAAAGTGTCACCAAAACCACAGTTCAAGCTCCAGGCTGAACACTGAGCCCATGTTTGTGTCTCTGAACCACGTCACGCCCCTGCACACACAAAGGTCCAGAGGGATTTCAGCGCTCTGGGAAAAGGTGGATCAACGACAGGGTGGTCTGGAACAAGGCACTCACAATGCAGGAGAAAGAGCTGGGGGATGCAACAACTTTCCTTCATCCATCTCGACGTGGAGTCGCTCCCTCCCCATGGACAACAGGCTGCCCAAGGCCCCTCTGCCCTCCAGCCTTTGGCTGCCCACCGAGCCCCCCACGACCCTCACTAACCCCACAGCCCCCCCCGAGGCCTCCAGCACCCCCCAACCCCAAAAACCTCCACCACCTCCGAGCCCCCACCAACCTCACAACCCCTGCTCCCCATAGACCCTCCCACACCTCCACAGCCCCCCGACAGCCCCACAGATGCCTCACCATCTCCAGACCTCCACCAACCCCCAGCGATCCCCACCAACCCCCAAACACCCCCACTAACCCTCACAGCCCCTCACCGACCCCCAGAGCCCCCCATGGGCCTTCAAAGACCCTCCCACAACCCCTCGCTAACCCCCTCGAGCCCCTACAGCCCCTCATCGACCCCCAGAGCCCCCCATGGGCCCTCACAGCGCCCCACCGCCCCCACAGCCCCTCACCGACACCCAGCCCCCCGCGCTGCCCGGGGCCCCCCGCACCCTCCAAAGGCCCCTCTTGCTCCCCGGGCTCGCCCGGCCGCCGCGGAGCCCCCCTGGCCGCCGTACCGAGGCTCTGCCCCACCGGGGTGCTGAACGGGTTCCCCAGCAGAAACTCCATCTTGGGATGACAACAAACAGCGGCCCGGCGCCCCCCCTCCCGCACCGCGCCCTGACTGACAGCCGCGCGCACCAATCGCAGCGCGCTCTGACCAGAGCGACCCGCCTCCCTCCGTTCCATTGGGCTCTGTCCGGACGCGCCGCAGTGTCATTGGTTAAGAGACGTGTCCATCACTGTCAAGCGAGGGCTCCGCCCTCACGGTAGTCCCGCCCATTTCCCCGCCCCCGGTTGATGGACAGCGGGGACACTGCGACTGCCGTTCGCCATTGGGCAAAGGCCAAACCTTCTTGTAACGTTACTGGGTAAGGAAAACGTCAATCACGCGAGCCCCTTTCCGCCCCTAGGGCACGGTCCCGGCGCTGATTGGCTGACACGGATTTCTTGCGCCCTGATTGGCAGCAGGCCTTCCCACCCACTCCGCGCCCATTGGCGCCTGAGGAGGTCATGTGGCCGCCCTTAGCAACGCGCCCGAGCTTCCTTAGCAACGGGCGCCGAGGCGCGGGTGGGAACCGAGGATCAGGAACCGGGAATAGGGGATCGGGGATAGGGGATCGGGGATAGGGAATCGGGGATAGGGGATCGGGGATAGGGGATCGGAAATAAGGAATTAGGAACGGGGCACAGAGCCGACTCGGAGCCCCGGGGACCTGCGGGTGAGAGGCCTGAGAGGCCGGGATCTCGGCCTCGGTGGGTCTCGCGGGGGGAACCGGTGGCCTCTTCCCACACACCGGGGAGGGGTGGTTAGAAGCGACGCTTCTAAAGGGACGCTTCTGAAGGGACGATGGACAAGTGCTCATCGCTGAGAGTGTCCAAGGCCAGACTGGACAGGGACTGGAGCAACCTGGTCTAGTGGAAGGTGTCCCTGCCCATGGGACGGGGTGGAACGAGATGAGCTTTAAGGTTCCTTCCAACCCAAACCATCCTGGGATTCTACAAGAAAGGTGGAAAGGAAGGGCAAGGATGGATAAACCCAGAACCTGCTGCCCTTTAGTCTTTACTGAGCACAGATTTGGTTTGTTAATAAAAAAGGAGGACAGAACTCCCTAAACTCAGACATTTATCCTTCCTGTCCTATGCAAAAAAAAAAAAAAATCAGAACAAATTCCATAATTACAGACATCTTACACAAGCAAAAGCTTGACGATTCCAGTCCTTCACACTGACTCATTAGCTGTGCACGTTTCTGGAAAGACAAATAGTCTCATGCCTCCAGGGCAACATTAGGGACACTTAAATTTCCATGAAGAATTTCATCACTGAAAGTGTTGTCAAGCATTGGCACAGGTTGCCCAGAGAAGCTGTGGCTGTCCCATCCCTGGAAATGTCCAAGGCCAGGTTGGACGGGGCTTGAAGCAACCTGGGATAGTGGAAGGTGTCCTGGCTCACGGCACGAGGTGGAACTGGATGAGCTTTAAGGTCCCTTCCCACCCAAACCATTCTGGAATTCTGTGATTCTGTGACTGCTGGAAATTGTAGCAGGGCAGTGATCTAATTTATTTTTCCTTTCTGTCCTTTAAGGCTGACACTTCTCACAATGAGTCAGTTTTACAATGACGTCGAGCCAAACATTATCGATGATGAAATGGTTCTGAAAGCCATTGAAAAGACGTGTCCAGAGGACCTTGGAGAACTTGCCCAAGGGGAAAATATTAACTTTAAGGATGTGACAGAGCTACAGCTTAGCTTTAAAAGTGAGTATCAGAATATATGCATTCTTTCCTTCTTCTTTTGTTAGAAGGTAATAGAGCAAAGCACAGGGCGGGCAATTAAACAATCACAATTAGCTTGGATTTTTTATGTGAAAAGTAACATCTGGACTTACATTTTTGGTCATCCCTGTGCAAAGTATGAGCGAGCTGATGGGTAACCTCAAAGCGCTTTGCTTCCCATTGTTATTGTCACTGCTGTTCTCATTTAACATTTATATTGTGGTGACACCTACAGGCCACGGGCCTATAGGGCCCCTCAGTGCATGGACAAATCCAACCCCGGGCAGGCTCTGCCATGGCTGGTGATTGTGTGAGAGCAGTTTTGGGGGTTATGGTGATTACAGTCCAATTTGGTGACGTCCTCTGGTCATCCATAGCTTTACCACAGCTTGCCTCTTACTGTCAAACCAGTCATAAACTTGCATTCAAAAAGTGAAAAGGAAGAACATTTGGCTCAATATTTGAGTACTGGGGGGAGGGCGTTGTAATTTGATGGGCAAAAATCTACTCTCGATTATTCATTGTGTGCTCCAGTAAAATAATGTGTGTATGAGTTGATTTCCTTAGAAAAGACTCCCTTGACCTGATCCTGCGTAGATTTGTTTGCACATACAAAATACAGACTGTGTGAATATTTTGTGCATGCAATTTCTTGCTTTAGTGTGCCCTCAGTAAATGAGGATAGCTGGAGAGCAACTGATGAGTTCTGAGAAGAGAAATGGGGATGAGAATGTTCTGTATTTCCTGTCACTTTGGTGCTGATGTTTTGATGTAGTGCCTAACAGCCTGCCCTTGTGATTCTGCTTTTTGGAGGAAGCTAAATGCAGGGATATTGATTAGTTCTAAACTGCAGCCTTCACTGAAAGAGTAGACTCTAACTTCCTCTCCTGTGATGAGAATGCTGGGAGCAGGAGAGTCATTTACAAAAGCAGGAGCTGGGAACTGCTAGACTGCAAATGCAGAGAAAAGCAGAGCTCATCCCAAATGTCCCTCTTGGAGCTGGAAGGGAAAATGAAGGTCAAGGCCTCCTACTGGTGGATTCATAAAGCCACTGGAGTGCAGGGCCATAGTCAGCAGCCCCTCCGCGCCTCGTTGGCCTCACTGATGAGCAGCGTGCACTGGTGCAGGACACTGAGGTTAACTGGGCTGTTTCATTGAAATCTCATCCAGCCAGTGCACCTCTGAGCTCTCCAGGGCACTCATCACACGCTGAAAGTCATTTTGGAGGTGGGACTGGACATGTTTCTCTTGTGCAAGACAGCGTGTCTGGTAAACTGAAAGCTGTCTCACATGAAAAGCAATTTTATTTTATTTTATTTTTTTTCCCCTGTGGCTTTAGGTATCCTGCAGATTGATAATCTGTGGCGGCTGGAGAATCTGACTAAACTGCAGCTGGACAACAATGTCATTGAGAAGATAGAAGCTCTGGAGAGTCTGGTTCACCTTGTATGGCTTGGTGAGATACAGGCATAGGAGGTTGGGTCCTTCACAGGTGCAGAGCAATCTGTGATAAACCAGGATGTCACCTTTCTTCTCAAACACGACTGATAGGAGCTTTCCCAGGGAAGGCTGTCAGCTGTCTGTGTGTTTCCTTATTTGACTGTCAAATGTCAAAATGCCTGAGTATCAGAGCTGCAAAACAATCCTTCATGTGTTTCAAAACTGGGTTTAATACATTTGGTGTGGCAGGAACAGGATGCTGAGGTTTCAAGGTTGTTTCCAGGGTTCGTATTGTATTTGGAGATGACTTTCAGGAATATTTATGGAAGCACCTCTGTGATTTAGAAGCATGTTTTCAAAGCTACTGCAGGCATTTCAGAGCCTGCAACCCACCATCTTTACCCTTGCATCCTTAAGGGCTTGGTGTCGTTGTCCCAAGAAGTGCCTGTCCTTGTAGCCTTATGTGACTCCTTTCAGCTGCACAGATGCACAGCTTGGAGCATTCCATGGAATTGCAGCCACGTTGCTGGCTGGAAGTCTAAATATATCCTCAGCACGCAGGGCTGCAGCTCGTAAGCACATCGTGAGATGTCTAATGGGCTCTTCCACCCAGTTGTCTGCTCTGTTCTGCTCCACAGATGACTGATGCACTTGTGAATCACCAACTGATCACCACACAGTGTAAGCAGAGTGTTTTGAAGCACATTCTCATGTTCTGTTTGCCCAAAGGCTGCAGTGGTTCAGCTGCTGCTGCTGCTGCACGAGTGTCTCAGCCACCCACGTAACCTCATCAACGGTCTTTGGACTCTTGAATTGCTCAGTACTGGCCAGAGAGCAAATACTGCCCTTAGTCGTGGTGTTAGGATAGATGTTCTGGCAGGAGAAGAGGATGTTTCAATGACTGAAATATCTAAAGTGGGTGTATGCCTTTGCAAACCTCCACTGATGTGGAACTGTGATATGTCTGTCCTATGGGAATGACCACAACAGTGGCATTGGTGTGGCAGGTCAAAGTCTGAAAGAAACAAGGCGAGGAGTGTCAAATTTGTCACAGAAATTCCCCTCTTAGGACATTTCCCCACCTCTTTTGTTTTGGGTTTCCCCATAAGGCAGAAGTCCCTTTCAGGCTGTGTATGTGGACTCTGCATGGAGTAACTTCAGCTGTTCCTCTCATTTAGAATTTGCATGGACAGTTGCAATGAGGAGATAGGAATGAAGAATGATTTAATGCCAAGCTTTTCCTGTGGGGACACTGACCACCGCTGAGGAAAATCTGTACATAAACTCCTAAATCCAGAGCCAGGCTAAATGCAAGGTCTGAATCAGGGCGTTCTGCTGGAAATAATTTACCTTTGATTTCTGAACTCTTCCCCAGACTTGTCCTTCAACAATATTGAAGTAATTGAGGGCCTGGATACCCTTGTCAAACTGCAAGACCTCAGTCTCTACAGTAACAGAATATCTAAAATTGAGAATATGGACACGTTGCAAGAGTTGCAGATTTTCTCCATAGGGAAGAATAACCTGACCAATCTGGAAAATGTGAGTGCTCCCTGCCTTTGAAAAGATTCCTTGTCAAAGGATCAGATTTTCTAAAACTGACATTTGCCACTGTGTGTCCAAGCCCCTCCTTAGGGGAGAAAATTCTCCTTAGGATTTCTAAGTAGTCTAATGTCCACTGTGGTTTGGATCCTCTGTCCTGGTGTTGAGTGCTTCCTGCAGCCACTTCTCCTTTAGATTATTGACTCCTGGGGGCCCAGTTCTGTCACTGCTGTCAGCCATGGCAAAATTCCTATTGGCTCCCACGAAAGCTAGAAAAGGGATAAGTGGTTACATATGAGAAAAGGAAGGAGACTAGGATTTATTGGGGGTTCTTTTCAGGGCATTTTACCAATCTAAGACCTGTGATTTGCCTACCCCATCTGCCTTCTCTCTCCACCCATTGTCTAGATACTCCCAATGTGAATTTAAGTATTTCCTTTCCCAAAAGCATTAGAAACTCATAATTGAGTGTCATATGAATTTTGCAGTGGAGCAGAAAACATATTCCAACCTAAATGTAAAAAGAGCAACGAATTTCAAGGCTGTGTTTCCCCAGCAGTTGGAAGTACAGGTCTCTTTCCCTTTGGCACAGGTTGTCTATCTCAGGAGGTTAAAAAGCTTACGGACACTGAACCTGTCTGGGAACCCCTTCTGTGATGACAAGCAGTACATGCTGTTTGTTGTTGCTCATCTTCCAAACCTGGTGTACTTGGACTTCAAGCTCGTGAGAGACACCACGGTAAGATTTCTGCAATTCCCTGCTTGGGAAATCAGGCAACAGCTTCTTACAGAGCCTTTCCTTTGTTGGTGTGCCAGCAATATTCCAGCACTGAGGGCAGGCTCCCTGCAGAAATCAGGCTCACAGAAGCACACAGTGTTTATTCTGCTTCCACCTAACAGCTGTGAACCTGTAGGCCAAATTCTATCAAATCTGACAGAGGGGTAAAGGTGTCAGAAGCACGATGTCTTCACAGATTTTGTGAAAATCAGCAGCTGTGTGTGGGAGAGGGGCCTGGTTCTTGCTGCCACGGAGAGGTTGCAGTGTGAGTGCAAGTCTTCTTAGAGAACTCAAAGAAATGAGTGTTGAGACAAGGATCCAGGGGGAAGGAAGCTTGGTGGTCCTGCTGCTCACAGAGACATTTATTTCAGTGGCAGACTGACAGACCATCCAGGCAAGGAGGTGCCTGGATGCACTTCCCACTCTTGATTTCTGATAGTTCATCCTCACCAGTAACCCGTGGGATGCTTTTTCATCCCACAGCTCAAAGGAACAAAGATGAGGGTTTTTTTGTTCAGGTGTTTTTTTAGTAACCAAGGAACATGATTAATTGTAAATTTGTTTGGCACAGAGCAGGAGCTGTACTTGGAAGATACATTGCTCTTAGCATAGGACTGGAAGGGCTTTCCAGGTCATGGAGTGCAGTCCCTGCTCATCAGACAGTACATCAGAGAATCGCATACTTAAATTTGTCAAGCTTCGGTTTGAAGCTAATGAGGTTCTTGCCCCTGGTACTACCTTGCCATCCACTCCTCCAAAGAGCCTTCTCCTCCCTAGAAAATGTATTAACCTCACTGGCTGATCAAATCAGAGCTCAAATTCTAGAAGTCAAAATAGTACTTCCTGCCAAGAGAGAAAAAAGCAACTCCAAAGATGAGAAAATGGAGAGAGAAAAGTTTCCTGGGACTGAATCAGCTCAGATGCACTGAATACAGAAGCCGAGTAATATGCCAACAGAAAATGGTATGAGGAATGGATTAGAAACTTCATAAGTCGTTTAATAAAAAGCCCACGAATAGATGGAGATGCAGATGTCACTCAGGTGCATTTTCTAGAAAGATCAATTACCTATGCCCAGATTTGTTGAGCACTGCTGGATAATCTAATACAAATGCTTTATCTGTATTTCTCAGAGAGAAGATGCAGTTTCAAAGTATCAAGATCTTACAAAGCCCTTGGAACAAGAGGAGGCTCAGGCCCTTGCTCTTCAGGAGATAAAACAGGCAAAGCAGGAAGAGCTGGAGTACCATGAGGTAGGTTTTCTTTGGCTGGTTGTGTGTTGTCTCAGGAGAAAGAAACACAAACACATATTGACTTGTCTTTTACATGCTTGGAGATTTAATGAGAGGTTAACATCGACTCTGCTAAAACTAAGGCTTGGATTAATCTCTGTGATCTCTGAATCTCATCTTTTGAATGAAAACAGGAACTGCTGTGGAATACACATGACGTGGGAGAACATAATTCTTTGGGCTGAACAATGGAACTACAGATATAGACCCTGCAAAGCTAAATAGTAAATCATACCCAAGGAATTTATCAGCCTGACATGAGATTGAGAAAATTACAGGTCAGAGGGAACTGTTAGAATTTTCATAGGGAAGTGACTTTTTTTCTCCTTCACACTAAGTTAATGGCTTTTCATTAGTTTTATGGTTAAACTCTTCAGGGTTTTGAGAGATCCCTGTAGTCCTGTGACCAGACTGAAAACAACACCAGGCAGAATGGTGCTTTCATTTGTGGCCTGGCTCTGTATTTCAGACCTCTGGAAGGTCACACGGGCTGAAGAGCAGGAGGTGGTTCAGTGACAGGGAGGATGTCTGCATGTTTTCCCTCCAACCCTCTCCAAAGTCCACTAACACTTTATCTGAAAGGCTTAAAAGTCTTGCAATATGTGTTTGTATGTGATAAGGTCATATATTGGCAACTGGCACAGGTTACCCAGAGAAGCTGTGGCTGCCCCATCCCTGGAAATGTCCAAGGCCAGGCTGGATGGGACTTGGAGCAGCCTGGTCTAGTGACAGGTGTCCTTGCTCGTGGCAGGAGGTTGTAACGAAATGCTCTTTAATGTCCCTTCCAACCCATTCTATGATTCTATGATATGAGATTAAACAGTGTTTTCTATCCTTAGGCTACAGAATTGTAGCAGCAAAGCCCCTGGGATGGGTTTCACTCCAGTTGCAAGGTGCTTTCCTGGCTCGGTTGGTGTGTCTGCTGTGTTGGTATAACTGTGTCTGCACTAGTGTTCAGCTGCTGGTGAGGTGCTTGTAAGAGAGACACATCCTGAGGACTGGCAGCAGGTTGGCATCTTTATTTTACTTATTTTCCTCTGTTTCTCTTCAAAGACAGCCTTTGTTGAGCACCTGAATGGATCATTCCTGTTTGACAGTCTGTATGAAGATGATACAGAAGCTGCCAAACTGGCTTCCCTCCCTGGAGTGGGGGACCTGCTGCAGGCATATCCTTCCTGGGTTTGGAATACCTACAGCTAAAAGGTAATGCCTGGAGTTAAGAAAGAGGTGTACCCACAGGGACTCTTCATCCTTTGCTTTTGTCCAGGGCTGAAAGCTACATTGATCTAAGATCTGAGACAGTCTGTGTTCAATTTTGGAATGGTACCAAAAATTACGCTGCAAGACTGTGAGACCACTGACAGCTTTAAGGCTTGATATCTTGTGAAATATGAGGGCTCCAAACAAATGGTTCATATTACTGGCAAGCTGGCCAGCCCAGCTTGAAACATCCCATTTGTAAAACCACTCGTTTCTATCCCCGACAGGTCATGAGATCCCAGCGTTTTAAATTCTCACTGTTGTAATTACCATATTCCTTTTCCTTCCCCTGAACCAAACACAATTTCGGCGGCCTCCTTTTGTGACCCCGCAAGAATCAAGGCTTTGTACTTTCTTTAAGTCTGCAATCCACTTAAAGTTTAAAATGAGCTGGAAGATAAATCTCTGTCAGTTAGATTGTGAGAGCGCAGCCGCTAAAATCATGTTGAAATTGAAGTGGTGGGAGATAGGAACAGACTAATCAGAACGATACGAGTCGCATATCTCACAACCTGCCAGAACTGGCAACGGGAAGTTTCCAGGCCAGCACATTTTTCTGATCATTGCTCCTACACGGGGGAGCAGAAAGCAGACGCTTTTTTTGCCTTTTTTCTTTTCTCATTCAGATTAATAGAGTATTGTCAAGGCCAGTAACTTGACCTTCCTTAAAATTGCATTACACTGTTGGGGAAAAATGCATCACGGCTTAACTACAGTAGACTCCAAAAACAATTCCGTTGCCAAGATAATAGCAGAAGAAAAATTGACGTTATTTTTGTGATGCTACCAAGTCAGTAGTTTATTCTGTGCTCTGGCTGTAGGCTCCAGAGCTGTATTTATTAACTACCCAGGCACTGTATTCACACTTGTGAAGATAGATAGGGTTGTACGCTTCCTTCTGCTGCTGTGTCAGAAGAGTCAGACAAGTGTATGTATTTCCTTCTCTTCCTCAAGGCTTTTTTGCCCCCTCAAATTGCCACAACTTTCTCCGTACCCTTAAGGCAGCAAAATCCTCTGCATAAAATGTGAAGGGGTGACCCAGTCCTTCCCCAGACAGAATATTTGGCAGCCTGCTCCCAGCAAGAACCACAGGGTTTACATAAAAGTAGCTTGTAGCTCTTGTTCCTCAGATTTGCAGAGGTAGAGGGAACATAACATGTTGCTCCACTGAACAAGCAAAGCCCTTGACTCTGCTGTCACATACAGGAAGGAGTTTGTCTCAGTTTGTGGGAAACTGTATAACTATGGACTGGAAGAGTATGAAAAACGAGAAGCTGAAGTCTCTGATTTCTACAAAAAACTTCATGAAATTCTATTAGCCAGCCAGGAAGAGAGCAAGAAAGCAATGTTTGACTTTGAAAATCGGAACAAACAGGTAATATACTTTTGTTTGTTTGATACATGATTTCCCTACATCATATGCCAGCTTTTAATGTCACTGAAAACGAGGGTGTACTCCACTAAAATTAGGAAAATTATTCTGGATTGACACTGCTGTAATGGGAATCAGTATCTGATGCCTAATGGCAGAATGACAGAGCGGTTGAAGGTGGAAGTGACCTGTGAAAGTCATCTGGTCCAATGCCCCTGGTCAAGCAGGACCACCCACAACAGGCTGCCCAGGACTGTGTTTGAATATTTCCAAGGATGGAGACTCCACAGCCCCTCTGGACAACCTCTTCCAGTGCTCACTCACTGATATTTTCTTACAAGTTTCTTACAGCATAGATTTGCGTGAAGAAAAAATGGGGTTTTTTTAGCTAATATGGCATCATACCATAATGTTAAAAGTTTTTTAGTAGTTTATGTTGGATAAAAATTTGGGAATTGAAATTTCCACCCTTTGGGCAAAGCACAGCCAGTTAATACAGCCTTTATCTATACTGGAAATTCAGCATAGAACAAAATGAACATGTCATAAAATTATCATCTCTAAAGGTAAAGGTCCTTCAAGGCTCTGCAGAAAAAAAGTGGCTAAACGGAGTGGAGTTTTTTAACTTGTTTTTTGCCATCCAGAAAAGTTACCAACATTTAAGAAAATGGATACGCTCAACCTTTCTTTTAGTTTAAATATTTTTATGAAGTTGATTTAAAATATAGATTTGTCAGATTTAATGCCATTTCCCTTCTCTTTGATGTCTCCGATAGCTCTCCCTTCATTGAAAAATGGGGAAGAAAAGGAAGGAAATTGCAGGGTATTCAGTTTATTTTCAAGTAATTTTCTGCTTCAGTTCATTTTGTCAACAACAGCTCAAAGAACTATAACAAAAAAAAAAAACTCAGATGAAGTTATTGTAATGTATTTCTAGTCTTTTTAAAGCAGAAACTCTCTCTTTTCATTCTGTTCAACTGCAGCCACCCATTGTGGCTGCTCAGGGCGTAGCTTCTAGCTGGATCCCTTTCTAACCATGCATAATAGATGGATCATGATTTTGTTTCCACAGGAAAAATAAAGGGGGGAGGTGGTTAAAGCCTGGTAACACTGTCAGCTGAGAGAGCAGGTCCCTGACAAGTGACACCAGCAGAGTCACGAGCGCTGGCTGCAAACCAGGTCACTTTTGTTCCAGTGCCTCGTCACACGCTGACAGCTGCTGAGTCACCCTGCTCCTGGGGCCTTGGACCTTGCTGACTCATGCTGGAAAACTGGCTCCAGCAGCTCTGGTTGGGACATGAGTTGGCAGCACTGCCAGAGTCACAGGATCGCAGGATAGTTTGGGTTGGAAGGGACTGAAGGATCCTCCAGTTCCAACCCAAAGTTTGATGTGCATGTTCAGTTAAACTTGCACTTTAATTCCCATTATACTTTCCATAAAAAAAACCCTAAAACCAACAAAAGAAAGCTAAAAAAGCACAAAAAGAAAGAAAGCCCAACAACAAAAAATCCAAAATCAAGCCCAAAGAAACACGACAAAGGCCAGATTTTGGCTCTTCATCTTTGATGACCTACAGGATCAGCTATGGACTGAGCTGCAAGGGCATGGAGGGACAGGACGAGAGAAAATGGCCCTAAGCTGAAGGAGGGGAGTTTTAGATTGGATATAAGAAGAAATTCTTCCCTGTGAGAGTGGTGAGGCCCTGGCACAGGTTGCCCAGGGAAGCTGTGGCTGCCTCATCCCTGGAAGTGTCCAAGGCCAGTGTTGGACAAGAGCAACCTGGTCTAGTGGAAGGTCTTCCTGCCCATGGCAGGGGGTAGAACAAGATGGACTTTAAGGTCCCTTCTAACCCAAACCATTCTGTGATTCTCTGAACAGGACACAGCATGACAGTTTTCATATAAATATTGGAGGAGTTGATATCAAAACTGAACACAGTGTTTTAACAGCATTTCCCCAGTCATTTAAAATTGCTGGAGGAGTTCAAAAGGCACAGAGGCCCCAGCAGACTCCAGTCTGTGAGCCATTCTTAGGGCTGCTTGTCTGGCTGTAATCCTTTCATGTAAACTTGGGTAACCTGTAAAATCACTGTGCTCTCTGAAGTTGGTTACGGAGCATTAAAGGCCTTGAACTTTGAAGTTATTGCTCCCAGAGGTGCAGCTTGAATGGTTCTGGAGCCTTTTGAGCCTCCTAACTTGTTTACATTGGAGAAGAAGATACCTTGCTCTCCCCTTCCCCCTTTTAACACTGCAAAATTTAGATAATTCGGTCCATTTCCTTTGGGAGTGGTTTTCATCAGAATTCTTTATTTTAGCCCGTTCCATTCCCACTCAGGAGAAGTAGATTAGATATAATAAAACATATATATTTTTCCTCCTTTTTTTAACAATTGTTAACTTATTTTAAACAGGTTTGAAAAGAATACATTGCTCAGCACAAGAGGATTTTTTTTTTTGATCCAAGAAAACATAAATCTTGCCTGATACAAAACTGACGTCAATATTTAATTCTGAAGGGCAATAAATCCTTGCTGTAAGGGGAAGGCAGGCAATGATAGGTATTCCATATTCAGAATACTAAATCCTGACCCTATGGAAGTCAGTCAAGATACTCCTTGGCGTGAAGTGGATCAGGATTTAGGCCTGCTTTCCTTTCTCCTGAGTAATTGTTAATCTCTTCTTCATGGCCAGCAATGTCAGGAATTTAATATTATTCCTCTTTTTTTTTTTTTTTTTTTTTTTTGCTTGAAATGTGTCAGAAGGCAAACCAAAGAAGGGCCAAAGTCTTCTGCTGAGTGGAGGATGAGGAAGCATTTTCCCAATCCCACTGCACTGCCCCTGGATCGGGATCATTAGTGCAGTAGCAAACCTCAGCACTGTTGACTACCCAGTATGTAAATGTGGAGACTTCCCTGAATCATCACATTTCATTTCAGCTAATCAGCAGCAGGAACTTTTCTCACATATGTAACAAGTTAATTAGATTGCAATGGAGTGCTGAACACAAACTGTAAGTAATTTATGTATCTCTGTGTTTAGAGGCTGGATGAGATTCATCATGCCAGGAGTTACGATGTTGCTGAGTCTAAACGAGCCGAGTGCCAGGAGGACATCCTTCAGCTGTCCGGTACACTCATGACCTTGGAAGCGCTGCTATCCAACGAGCTGGAGGTAAGGACCAAGGACACACCTGTGAGACCTCACAGCCAGAACATGGAGGGGGTCACTTTTCTATTGCTGCACCCCTGTTTAGCAGTTCATTCCACAAAGAGGGGAGCACGGGACTTCACTCAGGCTAAAGTTTTGTCTCCATCTTATTCTTCCTCTGCTCAAAGTTGATATGGGTGAAATCAGGCCCTGCACACCTTACAACAGATTTCTGTTTCTCAGAGCAGAACACTCTATGTCCTTCCCATCTCCCCAAGCTGATTTCCCACACTTCAGAGAAAGGGAGGTTGTGCAGTCATTTTATAGGTCTGCACAAGTCACTGCATAGCATGGGGTGTGCATTTGGGATTCTAGAGGTGTAATTCTTTGAAGCTGATCTTTGCTATGAATAAAATTACACACATTCCTGCTCAGCTTACTGCATTTGCTTGCATAATAGCTGCCTTTTGCTCCCCAGACTTTTCCTGAAAAACTAGGGCAGGGCTGCTAATGTGCATCTTCATTTAAGGAAGAAAACCCAAGTAATCTGTTTAAAAATGAACAGGCAGGAGCTGTGGCCTGTGTGCAAGCAGAGGCAGCAGTTTACTTTTGGGAGTGTGGATGGCAGAAATCAGCAGCTCAGAACGGATCCTCAGCGCATCAGGATTGTGCCTTTTAGTGTTTCCTGAGTTGGCCCTCACTATCTGTGGTCCCTGATGGGATGAGCAGAAGCACTTCCCCCTGTGTGTCTTCCTGGATGTGCAGGATTTGGGTATCAAGACACTTAAGTGCAACACTTCACAGATTCTCCATCAGCCATTTCCGAGGGAGGGAATAGGCAGCAGCAATTTTAATTTCTGAAGACTAACCCAAAAGCTGCAATAAGCCCAGGCAGTGGTTATGCTTCTGACAAGAGGCTCTTCACACAGACAAGGAGACATGGCAGGGGGTGGGAATACAGCCCTATCCAGGCATTCCTTAGGTGAGGGTAAGGAAGGATCAGCTGGCTTGCCCCAGACACTTGGTAAAGGCATCATTCAGTCAACTTCCCTCCAATAAACTGATTCTGATTTTCTGTCCCTGAAGGAGGAAAGAAAATCTTGCAGCACTTTGAAAGCACTTTAAATGCTTGAGGCAGTTTAGTTTCTGACTATGCTAATAACAGCAGTGAGTCCAAATTACAATAAATTGTAGATTCCTCCTAGACTCCCTGACTCCCTGTTATGTTTATGCAAGTTTTCATTGTGATATTTCCTCTTTTTCCCCTCTGTTAAGGAGCAGTTACAGGGTTTTAAAAGAACCATTGATGTCATAGTATCAACATTCATGGAAAATGTTAAAGAGATATATCCTTTTCACAGTATGTTGGCCTGGACCTCTCAGTGATGCACTACACCTCACCTCTAAATCCACAAATGAGCCATCAGGATAAAAACTTTATTTTTTAATTATTTTTTTTTTAATCAATAGCAAATATCTTTTCCCATCCTTGAGGAACAGTCATTTAAGGTGCCCAGCTTCTTCCTGTGGAGACTGTGGAGAGCACAAAAAGATCTAAATTCTCCTGTGCTGAAAGTTTGTGGGACTTAGGCAGCTTTCACCCTGTCGGGAATTTTCTTTTCTTCTCCACACAGAGAAGACAAAACCATGGGAAGATCTGGTTAGACTGTTTTCTACATACATTGCTGCCATAGCAGCCAATGAAATACCTACAATTCTTGTTGAAATTTCTTTAAATGGCCTTCATTTTTGTGTTTGTGATGTCTTCTGGAAAAAAAGGGAGATGAGAACACTGAAGTGCTTCAGTGACAGGTTACACTGCTTTAAATCTAGAAATCTATTGGCCTAGTGCAAATAATTGCACTGCATTCAGAGCTCAGCTTTTACCTGGAGGCCTCCTTTGATTTCCCTTGCAAAGTTGGGTCCTCTCTCAGTTCTGTGTCATTTTTAGCAGTGAGATGAGGCCCAATGTGTGATTAAGAGCTGAAAGTAGATACCCTCCACCACAGCAGCTTCTGGGGGCAGCCAGGCTCCTTCCTGCAAAAGCCACCGTGGACACTTAGTCCCAGTTACAGGAAGTTGTTAAATCTCCACTGGTGAGGGGTGTGGTGAACGTTTTCCTTGACATCTTCTGTACGATGGGCCAGTGCCGGGACCTGGAAAACCAGCACCATGAAAAGCTGATGGAGGTTGCCCTCACCACATTGGAGAAATCACTCAAGGGCAAGCTTGAGGAGGATTTGCCAGCTGATGTTCAAACGGTGAGGGCACCAAAAAAATCCATCTCTGGTAGGGAGTCAGCAAACAAAGGAGGCCACAGCCTCTTCTCTGAAGGGACAGGATTTCCAGGAGACTCAGTGCTGCCAGAGCCATCCCTGAACCAGAGCATAACCTCCTTCTTAGAGGCCCCACTTGGCTCTGGACATCTCCACTGACTAGGAGAGGGGATAACTGCACTGCACGTTTCCCTGGGTGCTGCCAGAGCTGGTGGCAGCAGCTCAGGAGGGATGCTGAAGAAGTATCTCTGCTGCCTCCAGCACAACTCAGTGCTCTGGCTGATTTCCAGGCACTCAGGCAGCATCTTTGCAGCATTCACTCGCAGCTGGTTTTGTTCAGACTCTCCCTGCTCCCACAGCAGAATCTCAACAGCGCTCTGAATTTCATGCACCGGGGCTCTGTTTGCCTCAGTGATTTCAAAAGCCCTTCTTGGAGATGCCCCAGCCCTCGAGCTGACCTGGAGGCAGGACGTGACATTTCAAATGGAGCCTTCCACCGGCCCCTGAGTCTTGCTGTGAGAGCAAAGATCCCAGGAGCCTTCCCAAAACCACGGGGATTGTTGCAGTGCTCCTGCTGCCCTTTTTGCCTTTGTTATTCCTTCGTTTAGTGTCTCAATTACTTGAGTTTGCATTAGCTGTGGTTTTGCTCTGTCCAGATTATCCCAGCCTTCCGTAACTCCAGGTAATCAAGAGCTGACAGACACAAACCAGAGCCCTGAGCCCGGGGGGAGCTCCCTGCTTTATTGGCCGTGCAGATGGTGGTGGTTCTGCTCCGCTGCCACGCACCCATTTTGCCTCACTGCCATCCATTTCCAGGGAGAAGCAATCTCCATTTGTCCAACAGCTGCACTTGGCTGCAGAAGAGTCATTACGGGTTAGCAAAGCCACCCTCTATTTAGAGCCATGGGGGAAGTCACTGCTTCCATTAGAAGCTGGGACTCTCCAAAAATGAAAATTTACAGCCAGTGCCACCAGTGCAGGAGACCCTTCCAAAAGTGATTTTCCATTTCCAGGGCTGCTGGAGCATATGCAGCCATGCTTCAGCACCAGCTGCACAGGAGCCCTGCCTGCACATAGCTCCCAGCACGTGAAACCAAGGTTGCTTCCTCAGTTTCCCCACCTGCACTAGGGATAAAGCTCCATTACACCGTAGTAAGGCCAAGGGTAAAACATTGGATTCATCCCCATGATTAGGGATATACCAGTTTGAACAGAGGGCTGATTTCTCCCCTGGAGCACTGCAGTTGCAGTTCTGCTCCCTCCGAGCTCTGCTGCTTTCATTGTGTGCCCACCCCTCCCCTCATCCGGTCACGTTACCTCCCAGCTCCTCGTGGACAAAAACACCATTGTCAACGCCGTCAACATGTCCCACAGCATCCGCCTGCGGAAGATCGATAAGCGGGAGAGCGACATGCTCTGCAACACCTACCACTGGCACATCTCCGTGACCGAGAAGGTAAGAGACCCTTGTGCTCAGGGGGACGGGGCACAGACAGCTCTGGCCCAGGTGGCAGGGCCACTGCGAGGAGAGACCCTCCCGGACCTTTGCTGGAGCTCTCTGTGCTCCAGGGACCCCGGGAAGGGACCCTGACACACCTGCAGATTCACTGCTCGGTTTCAATCTGTCCAGGCTTTCCAAACTGAGAGCGACAGAAACCGCGCCTGTATCGAAAGGATCATGTCCTACATCAACACTCTCCAGAAGGAGCTGGATAACACAAAGATCTAGGAGCCTGTGGAATAGGGCTGGGCAGCTGCCTCAGCTGGGGGCACACAGGACAGCCCCCAGCAGGAACAGCTGCCTCTATGCCCGAGCTGCCTGGGACGTTTCCAACCAAAAGCACGTTTCTTCCATCCCACCATAAACCGCAAATAAAAGCTACTTCTTGACTCTGGAAAAGCATCCGAAGCTCTCTCTCTTCCATCATGTTGGCACGAAGCCCGTGCAGGCAGCTCAGACCTGGTCACAGGGGGTTATGGATCAGCTGTGAGCTGATTGAACCAAATCATCGTAGCATATCATGCCTGAAAGCTTCGGTACCTGCAAGCACAGTGGCAGGAACCTGTGAGCCGCAGGCACGAGGCAGCAGCTCAGGAGAGGAACGCTCTCCATCAAACCACCCCCGAGATAACAGCAGGTTTCCAGCTCAGCAGGCACAAGGCTGGCGGGGGCTCCGCATGCCTGGGAGCCTCATCTTCCCACCGCCTCTCGCAAGCGGCTTTTCTGCAGCGTGAGCAGAGCAGCCCCCAGCCAGCAGGAAGGGAAATCAATGGTTCCACAGGAGCTCACGCGCCGCCGCTCACGACAGCCAAGCGAGGAGTCATTAATTCCCCTCCTTGCTCGGTGACAGCCGCTGCCACGCTCGCTTCTGGACAGCTTCTGAGGAACGGTGCTGGCCGGGGCGGCGCTGCTCCAGGCAGGCAGCAAGGAGAAGGTGGGAAGGTTAAACGAGAGGGTGGCTGCCTATGCACACCAGGGAGGGAGCGGGTCTCTCAGAAAACCCCGTGGCTGGTGCTGCCTGTCAAACACTGATTTATTTCATCTTGCTCCGTGCTTCTGAAAATGGCTGGAGCCCAGGTTGCCCTCCTCTTGCTCCAGGACTGCACAGTTGTTTCCTTGCTATCTCCTCAGCTGCATGGAGAGGCTGGCACAGTAGTTAAGTGTGTGCTCCCCTCCATGATTTTAAATGCCTGGAGCTATCCCAACACCTGCCCAGAGTCAGGCAGCTCAGGACCCACCCCATGGTTTGGTGATTTAAACAAAGAAACACACAGCTTTTGGTACCTCACAGGGGCGAGCCTTTAATGGAACACAGAGACCCTGGTGTTACAGGCAGGCACGCCGAGGGATGAACAACAGATGCAGTGGAGTCTGTTTTCAGATTTCCATAACAAGTGTGTGTCAGGAGCTGGCAGCTATGAAGACATGTGGCATATGCTGGGTATGTCTGTGCCGTGCCCTGCCCAGGAAGCTGTTTCTTCCACAGGAGCTCCTCAGATGAGTTACAGACGCCAGGAATGGATGGAGCTGCTGCCCTGGGGGAGCTCACCTTGACCTTTCCTCCTTGCGGGCTCAAACAGCTGGCACTGCACTGCAGCAGGCAGGCCGAGTGAGGAATTGCCCACAAAGTCATAGCACGTGAGGCTGATCCCAGGGAAAACAGGATGACAGGAGTGCTGGCCTACCATCCAGTGGGTCAGGCCAGCAATTCCCAGGTGGGAATTTTCCCCTGTGCCCAGCCCAGCTGCCTCAGTCCTGCAACAGCTTGTGTTTTACAGTCGAGCTCTCTGAACAGAGGTGAACAAAGAGAGTCCCAGCTGCCGTGCGGGCACGGAGCTCGCACAGGTCGTAGTCGTGGGCCCACTCCACCTTGCCCCAGCGCCGAATCTGAAGGAGAGGAGGAACATGGACTACACTCAGAGCTGCTCAGCAACTTTCAGCCTGTGTCAAGCACAGGTAACCCCCCAGACCCGTTCTGATCATAGACTGCTGGGTTAAGGACATCTCCAGATGAGGACATGCTCCAGCTGTACTGGGGTCTGAGGCAAAGCCCCTTAAAAGGACGATGAAAAGATTCCCAACTTCAGCCACTTTTGGGGAAGGGAAAGCTTCACACCAGGCTAATTTCCAGCAAGCCTGGTAGCTTGGCATCTACCAAGGCCTCCAGGCTGGATAACCCACAGCAAGAGAAGCCAGCCACAACTTTGCACTTCAGATTAGAGAGGGAGAAAAGCAGCCATCTGGGTTCTGTGAAAAGAAACTGGCAGCCCTGGGAGCACTCTGGGCTGTTGTGCCCATGGTGTTGCTCTGCAGCAGCACACTCCAAACGCTCTCAGACGTGGAGACTGGTGGAGTGGAACGTCTCCTGCTATAGCAGGCACTTCCCTTGGCAGTTATTTGTGGTGGGGGATGCATTTGTCATGCTGAGATTATTGCTATTTGAATTATAGGGCTGTTTTGTAACATAATTTACCTGGTATTCTTCCTCCAGGCGAGACAGAAGCACAGCTTTCTCTACTGTAATGTGCCTGTCAATCAGGCCCATGGACAGGATCAGCGATTTCAGCTGGGTGATTACAAATTCTATACCTGGAAGGGAATAACCCAAAACAAACAGGATTCATGGCTGTTTTCTACAGCTTTACAGCACCATCTTCATACACTCTGAAGAGGCAGGGAGGATGTGATAACCCCTCAGGGAGGGCCAGTGATCCTCCCACCTGCACCTGGACACTCAGATCTGTTGTTTAACAGCAGGCACAGAGCACTGTGCTGGCCCTGCCACCACAGTGACAAAGGCCATGCCCTGGACTCCACCTCCTTTTAGTCTGCCACAACCCCTCCCTGTGCAAAGGGAAGAGATATCCATCCAGGCCTGAGCATTCTGTGTCTTTTGTGGGTTTCACTGCCTGCTGCTCATTAAGGTCCTGAGTAGAGCAAACGTCACTTCATTTCTTTATCTTTTAGGTGCCATTCAGCAGGTTCAGGCAAGAACAAGCGAGTTATAAGGATAAAAAAGTGAGGACAGTGCACAGTGTGGGCACTTTGGAGTACTAAGCCCCATTTCTTTTCCTGGTAACAAAGCTGGGGATTAAATAATTAGAAGGTTTGGCATTAAAGAAGTTATTTGTGCTAAGGGAGCAACCAGCTTATGGGACAGCACGGTCAGACCCTGAACATCAGTGGCACTGGGGAGACTCCCTGCCCGTGACAAACACAGCTCAGGGCCTGGCCTGCAGATTTAAAACATAAACCTCAACACTCTAAGCAGGAGAAGAAAAACATTATGGACACTCCCTGCCCTGTGGAGAGAAACTACCTCCTCAGTGGCCCAGGCTGAGCCGACAGCTCCCGGCCCAGCCTCGCTCACCTTGCAGGGCCCACATGTTGTAGGATGCCAGATGGCTGATGAAGGTCTCCTTGGTGCTGGCTGGGATGTTGGGCCCCAGGATGCTGGTCGAGGAGCCAATTGTCACATTGTACCTGGAATGACACCCAAGCCCTTGGAAAAGCCCGGGGCTCGTGAAGCTGTGGCTCTGGCAGCCACAAGCACCAGAGCTCCTGGGCTCAGCAAGGCAGGGCATAATCAGACAAAAACACCTTTGAGCTCTTACCTTTTCTCAGCCCAGTCAACCACTGGATCCCATTCGTTCTTTTGCAGCTCTGCCAAGGCTGGAGGCTCCTCCACACGATAGCTGGGACAAAACCACACTGGATGGTCACTCCCAGGCTGGGACACACTTCTGGGAAGGACACTGACCCCACCAGACCACAGCAAGAGCAGTAAGGGCCTGCTGTCCCTCCAGGTAGCAGTGACTGGGAACAATCCCCCCACTCTTCCCTAAATTTGGAGCTTTTTATTGTTCCAGGAAGGACAATTCTATCTTACTACAAAACAGAGCAGTGAACTGGCCAAGTGAAAATTGCAGGTAGCCCCAAGCCACAAGATGCAGTGAGGTTTAGCAGTTAGAGGAGGAGACAAATCCCACTGGAACTCTGTGTGGGGCCACTTATGTCTCTCCTTGCCCAGCAGCTCAGTTCAGCATTCCCTGCTCCCAGTCTGACCGAAGCCATGGGGAAGGGCCAGAGGCCTGTTTCCCTCTCCCTCCAGGAGTTGTGCAGCTGCCAGTGGAGTCTGGGACTGTGAGACAGGAGCTTGGGCATGAACAGGCTTGGTTCTGCAGCCCACAAGGACTTCAAGGAATGAAGGGCCTTTTCCTACTGGTACAAGTAGTCTGAGGTGTCTGTACTGGCACAGGAGTACGTAGGACTGGTCTAAACTAATTCAAACCCTCGGGCCCAAACCAGCACAGATCAGAGCCCTGCCATGATCAGGTTGCAGCAGACATTTGCCTTCACTTTCCCCAACCACCTTCCCAAAATCCAACTGGGCCTCCACCTCGTACCAGAGAGTGTCTGTCTCCAGGAACTTCACAGCCGCTCGGATCAGCTGCGTTTTGTTTCGCTGCGTGGGATTGTCCAGCGCCGTGTTGCACAGAGTGGTCTGGGGATAAAGGCAGTTTAAACTGCTGTTATTCAAGGCTTGGAGAGGCAGCAGCTTCCATGGTACAATGTCAAGAAGAAGCAGAGGAATTCATGGCACATGGAGAACCGAGGGGTGCAGCTAAAAGGGAGTGCAGGGCCAGAACGTGGCTCGTGTAATAGGAATCTTCTCTGAATATTTCAGAACCCTTGGGAATAGCCCATTAAGCAGCAGGGAAGAGGGCTCATGGACTGCTCCAGAGCTCATCATTTCCTCCTGTCCCTCACTATTCCCAATAACACTGTCCAGCCCCTTCTCAAGGCCCCACAGTGGCAGAGATTCCCCCTAGACAAGCACCTAGCCATGATCTAATCACCCTCACAATTGCAGGGTGCCCAGAGAAAGTCCTGACCTCTTGTCCCTGTTTCCATGGGCATCAGGACAGAATCACAGAATCTCTTAGGTTGGAAAAGACCTCCAAGATCATCAAATCCAACCTTTGACCAATCACCACCTTGTCAACTACATCACAGCACTGAATGCCACATCCAGTCATTAGGAGCAGGACAACCTGCTCCCTCCACATCCTGCATCTGGAGACCGTTTGGAGGTCTCAGCATCCCACCCTGCTGTGCTCACCAGGTGCATTGTGTAGAACTTGATGGTGTCTTTCTGGGAATCCCACTCTGTTGCCACTGCAATGGCCAAGGCCTCGCTGGGGACAGTGAAGAGCTTGGCCTGGGGCGTTTTCAGCTTTCGGTGGTCCAGGTTTATTTCAAAGCCTCCTGGGGAATCAGAGTAGAAATCCTGGGGAATCAAAGAGGAGCAGGCACTAAGGAACAACAGATAACCCCACAGCAGGAGCAGAGTCAGAGCTGGAGCTGGGGGAATGAGGGACCAGGAATACTCAAGTTTCCCACCACCACTTGGAAGCTGTTTCCCACCACGCAGCTTCGCCATAGATGAGGAAGGGGCAGAGCAGCTGGTGACAAACACCCCCCTCCCACAGCCTGGACTGTGGGACCCACGCTGACATGGTGTGGGCTGATGACATCCCTCCCAGGGACCATCCTGTGGCCCTACTCACCTTCTCCTTGCGAGATGCTCACGTTCTGGTAGAACCTCTTCCTCTCTGGGGACAGAAATAGAGTCACTCAGGTGGCACTTAAAGGAGATTCAGCCCCTTCCCTTGCTCCCCATCACAGCCCAGAACAGACAGAGCCCCGGTGTTGTCGAGGTGGCCTGGCCACAAAAATCCAGCCCTTCATCCACAGCTTCCCAGCACTACACTCCAGTGAGCTCCACTGGGCTGGGAAGCACCGGGAAACCGGTGACAACCAGAGTGCACAGCTGGGAAGTGAATGGAACCAGCTGCACTGCTGCCAGGCTGGGGGCTCAGCTCCCTCTGCACTGGCCTCCAATGAGTTCCAGAGCATAGCAGGGGTGGTTTCCAAAGCAGACCTGTCCCAGCACTCCCAGTTTCACTTCGGGGTCAACCTTTCCAGATTCTCCCCCTACAATCACTTCTGACAAATTAATCCCTCAACTGCCTCATCCAGCTCTCTCCCTCCCTGCTTCACAGAATCACAGAATATGCCCACTTGGAAGGGATCCACAGGGATCATGGAGTCCAACCCTTAGCCCTGCACAGGACCATCCCCAAGAGTCCCACCCTGTGCCCCAGAGGATCATCCAAATGCTCCTGGAGCTCTGGCAGCCTTGGTGCTGTGCCCACTGCCCTGGGGAGCCTGTTCAGTGCCCAACCACCCTCTGGGGGAAGAACCTTTTCCTAATATCCAACCTGACCCTGCCCTGACACAACTCCAGGCCATTCCCTGGGGTCCTGTCCTTGGTCATCACAGAGCAGAGATCAGTGCCTGCCCCTTCTCTTCCTCTCCTGAGGAATTTGTAACTGCCATGAGGTCTCCCCTCAGTCTCCTCTTCTCCAGGCTACTCAGCTTGGGAATACACCTGCTCCACTCAAGGTGAGCCTGAGGGAACTGCAGGTCTCGTTTTAGGAGCAGCCTCCTTCCCTACCAGCACTGCTGCCCATACTCCCAACACCTGAGAGCAGGACTACATGTATTCCAAAGGCTCACATCGCTCCCACAAGGCAGGAAGAATCCACAACCCATTCCCTTGACAAGAGCAACCAGGTTGTTAATCCCAAACCCATAAATCTGCCTTGTGAAGGGCACAGCAAGCAGGTCAGGCTGCAGGTCTGTTATTCCTGGCTAAAAAAAGCACATTCCCGCTGGGGAAATGGAAGGATTTGCTCAGGCTCAGCGACCTGTGAGTTTTGGGGCCTCAGAAAGCGCCACAGGCACAGCTCTAAAAACAGACTGAAGTGTGGTGTCCCCCAGAGGAGCCCTGAGGCACATCAGTGGGCTCCCAAAACCCTGCCGTGAGTCACCGCGACTCTGCAGCCTCACCTCGGACAGAACGAGACTAATCTTACTGCCCTCAAACCCACGCGATTCCAGCAAAATCTGCGGAGGGGACACACGGCCCACAACACGCCTGAACAGCCCCCCCTCCGCGGCTGGGTCCCATCCCCCCAAAATCCCTAGAAAACAACAAAACACAAACCCACGAGTGAGACACTGGTGCACTGAGGACTCACTCGTGCTGCCAGCGAACCCCCCGGATCGGAACACCCCCTAAAGCCCGGAGTAGGGTGCGGGGGGAGCCCCGGCACGGGACCGCTCTCCGCCCGTGGGGAGCCCGGTCCACGCAGGGCCGTTCTCCTCCCGCCCTCAGGGCTCCGATCCCAGCCCTGCCCTGGCACAGAGTGACCTGGGGACCCAGGAGGACCCCTGGGCAGCTCCTCCCTTCCCCAAGGGCGGCTGGAGCCTCCCCGGCGCTCCCTCACCTCCCGGCGGGGCATAGGCCCGGCGCCCGCATGGCCCCGCCGGGCCGCTCCCGGCAGCGGTAGAAGGCAACCGGGGAAACCAGATGGGCAGGGAGCGATCCCACAGCAGTCGGCGACACCCGCGCCACATCGCGACAGCCGGACACACCACCCGCCCCCCCAACCGCGCTCAGCGCCGCTCCCTGGGCGCCGCCATCTTGCCGGCGGCCTCAACCAATCCCCGCCGCGAACTACATTTCCCACTAGCACCCCGCGGCCTCGCAACCAATCGGCGCCGCGGCGGCACCGCCCTCAACCAATCGGCGCCGCGGCGGCGCCGCCCGCGACCAATCGGCGCGCAGCGCGCGGGGGCCAATGGGAGCGCGCGGAGGCGCTGCCGGGAGGCCCCGACCCAGCGGCGGCCTCGGCGTGAGGGAGAGCGGAGCGGAGCCGAGCGGGCGGTGCTCCCCCCTCCCCGCCCCGGGCCGCGCCCCGGCCCCGGCCACGCTGGCGCCCGGGGACCCCCCCGAGATGCCTGTCCGGAGCGAGAGGCGTCGCGCCGGAGGGGCTGGAGGCGGCTCGTCGTCGTCGTCGTCGTCCTCCTCGTCCTCCTCCTCCTCCTCCTCGCCGGCCACCGGCGGGGGAGCGGCCGCCAGCAGCCTGGTGCCGCCGCCCCCCATCAACACGGCGCAGCCCGGGGTGGCCACCTCGCTGCTGTACAGCGGCGCCAAGTTCCGCGGGCAGCAGCGCAGCAAAGGCAACGCTTATGAGGTGGAGGTCGTCATGCAGGTGAGGGGGGGTGGCGTGGCGTGTGGCGACGAGCCCTGGCGGGGCGGGAACGGCCACCGCGGGCCTGAGGCGAGCGGGGGACCCGCTCGCCTCAGGCCCGCGGTGGCCGTTCCCGCCCCGCCGGCCCCTTGCGACAGCACCCGCATCACCCCCATCCTTTCGGTACCATCGCCAGTTTCTTCATTAAACATCGTTAAACATCATAAGGGGGTGCCCAGGGAGGTGGCGGAGTCGCCATCCCTGGCGGTGTTTTAAGGGAAGTCTGGCGGTTTGGGCTCGATCTCAGAGGGGTCTTTCCCGACCTAAATGCTTCCTTGATGCCCGCTGGGCCGCGTTTGTGTGTAATTCTCCCCCACGTTCCTGGTGGTGGTGTGGGGGGGGGTGTTTCGCTGTGCTGGGGGTATCCCGTGGCTGCTGGGCTCTGCTGCACGCACCCTGTGCTAGAAGCGCTGTGGGTTTTGTGCTGGAAAATCGCTGCTTTTTGTGCCGAAAATGCGGCTGGTTTTGCCAGTGTCAGCTGAGGAGAAGGGGGGCTGCCAGCTCTGCCCGTGCTGAGCACAGGGAAACGTCACCGGTCTTTGATCACAGGTGGGGGAGATCCATCTTCTCACAGCTGAGGCTTGCACTTCTCTGAATAACTCACTCCCTGAATAACTCACATCCCTGGAGATGCCAGGGAAAAGCTTGGAAAATCCCCTGGTTTTAGAGGTGCTTGGAGCAGGCAAGGCCTTGCCTGGCTTCTGTACAGAAAGAGCAGAGAGATGCAGCCTGATAACTCCTAAGACAGGTGGCATAAAAGCTTTAGATTTAGGAGAAGGGCCTCCTGCAAAGTGCTGTGGGCGTGTGGGTGATTCTGCCGGGGATGCTTTTGCTTGGAGAACACTGTGGGTTGGATTCCTTCCGGATGGAAAGTGGGGTTTGCTTCCTGCTGGAGACTTCTGGGCAGAGGGTGCTGCCTTGGAAACAGGCCTGGGATGTAGAGGCTGTCAGAGGTGAGCTGGGCACCTGTAAATGACCTTTCCAGGTGGTTTGCAGTGTGGGAAAGGGCTGGCAGCTGTACCAGCTGAAGCTGAAATTATCCTTGATAGGGTTAGAAGCCGCTTTGGATCAACCATGTACCTTCATGCCTATTTTTATGGTTGAACTTTGCACTCTTTTCTAGCATGTGGATATGGAAAACTCCTATCTCTGTGGATACTTGAAGATTAAAGGCCTTACAGAGGTGAGTGTTAACTGCAAAACACCACAAAAAAGTGCTATTTAAAGGCTCTCTTTTTTTTTTTTTTCCTGGTGGGGTAGGAGAAGCTGCTGCCAGAAGTGGGAAGTGGAGGGATTGAGCATGTTGTGGATTTGATCATGGGGTATCCACGGGGGAGTGGTGCTGGCTGTAAATGTCACTGGTGACTGTCCAGCTGGGAGCTTCAAAGGATCATTGAGGTTGGAAAAGCTCTCTAAGATCATCCAATCCAACTATTAATCCAGCACTGCCATGGTACCACCAAACCAGGTCCCCAGGTGCCACATCCACACGTTTTTTGAACACTTCCAGGGGTGGTGATTCCACCACTGCTCTGGGCAGCTCTGCCAATGCCTGACCATGCTGTCAGTGAAGAAATTTTTCCTAATATCCAACCTGAATCTCCCCTGGCACAACTTGAGGGCATTTCTTCTTGTCCTGTCCCGTGTTCCCCGGGAGCAGAGCCTGACCCCTACCTGGCTCCCCCCTCCTGTCAGGGAGTTGCAGAGAGTGAGAAGGTCCCCCCTGAGCCTCCTTTTCTCCAGGCTGAGTCCCCCCAGCTCTCTCAGCTGCTCCAGACTTTTCCCTGCTTTTCAGCTCTGACATGACTCCTTCTGGCCTTATGAAGCAAAGAGAGAGGCAGAGAAGGGCTGGAATAAGAGGTTGGAGGCTGTGGCTGTGGAGGAGTCAGCCTTGGAGAGGTGTGGGGCAGGAGGGACCTTGGATTTCCCAGAACTGTCACTGTGAGATGCTTTTTGCTGAGTGCATGGAGCTCTGTCTGCGTTTGGGTTTGTGTCTGTAGGTGACAGTTCTGACCCCTCCTGTGTCTCTCTTCTCTCCCAGGAGTACCCAACCCTCACCACGTTCTTTGAAGGCGAGATAATCAGTAAGAAACACCCGTTCCTAACGCGCAAGTGGGACGCTGATGAAGATGTGGATCGTAAACACTGGGTAAATAAATCTGGGATACGTGTGGGTCTGGGCAGCTGCTTTGGAGGAGAAGTGTGCCCGTGGAAGAGCTGTCAGAAATGCTTGGAAACCTCTCATTTTTGGGTGTTTCCCTCCTTCCCCGACTGGGAAGTCACTTCAGCAAGCTGTGATCTGTGATGAGGGAGGGGACATCTTGTTTTGCACTTGCTGGCCCTGGGGTTAGAAGGGAGCAGGAGCAATCCCCATCTCTTGACCCCCTAAGAGAACACACTCCTTATTTTGGAAGAAAAAATGGAATGGAGAAGGGGAGAGGGACCCCTCTGGCAGTTGGTACCTCTCTGTCTGCTCAGGGCAGGGTGTTGCTGCTGTTGTGCTCTGGGGCCACAGCAGCCATGACCTTGCTGTTGTTTGCCAGGCTTTGGTGTTTATTATGCTTCTGTCAAAATATTTTCCTCTGGAAGTGTAGGAGCTTCTCTAGCTAGCCTGGATATGGCTGTGGGTGTCAGTAGTTTTTCCCTCCTAAACAACAGCTGGCATTAGAGCTCTAGTCCTGGAATAAGCAGCCTGTTTTGTTTTGGTTTTTTCTTCATTTTTGTTTCAGGGAAAGTTCCAGGCTTTTTACCAGTATGCAAAAACATTTAACTCTGATGACTTTGATTATGAAGATCTGAAAAATGGAGACTATGTCTTCATGAGATGGAAGGTAAACTCTGCGTGTCTCCTTCTCTGATGAGCTGCTTGCAAGCCACTGGCAGAGGCTTGTGGTGCCTGAAAGCTTTTTCAGCTATGATGATTTAATGAAGGATCTCACCCTGCCAACCCCAAAACCCACTGTACTTGCAAGATGCAGTGTGACTCGTGTCTAGCCAGCTAATTGTGTCCTTAAGGGCTGCAGTCGTGGCTAAAAACACAACAGGAAAATCTTGCTTGGTGGTGGTTCAGAGGATGAGAGAATTGGTTTCTCCAGCCACGGTGTGGGGCCTGTGTGTGTTTGATGTAGAGTGGCCACTCTGCACCTCTGTTCGTCAGCTGGGATCATCAGAGAGTCACCACAGAATGGGTTGGGTTGGAAGGGACATAAAGCTCATCTGGTTCAACCCAGGGACACCTTCCATTAGACCAGGTTGCTCCAAGCCCTCTCCAACCTGGCCTTGGACAGTTCCAGGGATGGGGCAGCCCCAGCTTCTCTGGGCAACCTGTGCCAGGGCCTCACCACCCTCACAGGGAAGAATTTCTTCCTAGTATTTAATCTAAATTTCCCCTCTGTCGGTGTGAAGCCATTCCCCCTTGTCCTGTCCCTCCATGCCCTGGTAAATGTCTCTCTCCAGCTTTTTCACAAGCCCTCACAAGTTTTGAAAGGCTGCAGTAAGATCTCCCTGGAGCCTTCCCTTCTTTCTCAGGCTCTGATTCCTGATTTTGCAGTTGGCTTCTGGTTCACAAGGGGCAGGTGTTGAACTGAAACTGGTATCCTGTACTCTTAAAACTGGTTCTGCTCTCAGTTATCTACTTTCCTGTGAGATGCCTGTGGTGGCAGGTGGTGAAGGGACACTGGTCTCTGATCTGGGCTGTTGCAAGTGCAGGGAGTGCTCAGCCAGGAATGTCTTCATGTTAGTGGGTGCCAATATTTGGTTTGGGAGGGCAGATTGGGGTGGGGTGGGGCTATATTTGACCAACATTTTAAAATGCAGCCTGTATTTCGTGTGCAGGAGCAGTTCCTAGTCCCAGATCACACCATCAAGGACATCAGTGGTGCTTCCTTTGCTGGTTTCTATTACATCTGCTTCCAGAAGTCAGCAGCATCTATAGAGGGCTATTACTACCATAGGAGTTCAGAATGGTAAGGAAGCTTCCTGCCTCCTGAGGACTCAAACCAAGCTGTGAGTCCTGTCCTGCTCATCCACAGCCTTGGGAATGTCCAGGCAGGGGGTTCAGGCTGGACCTCAGGGCAGAAGGGAGGGGTGTGGGCTGTACTTGGCCTGAGCTTGGGGCAGCCCATTGGTGTGGTATGAAGTGCTGCCCTTTTGGCACAGGGGGGGAAATTTGGGCTGGCAGGGTGGAGGAGGGGGAGGTACAGAGGCTGGAGAGGATGTCAGGGGAGCTTTGAGAAGCAATTTGGTGCTTTCTCACATGTAACAGCTTGGCTGTTGTTCCCTTCAGGCAGAAATCCTGTCAGACCAGGGCTTTGTATTCCGAGGTCCTTGGGGTGTTGCTGTAAGACAAAGGAACAGTCAAGGCTAATTGGTGGGGGTTTTGTTGGAGAGCTTTTTTCCCTTGGATCGTTGTCCTGAGCAGCAAGTGAAGCTCTCAGGGGGAGGGAAGGAACCAGGAGACTTTGAGACACATCCCCTCGAGCTGAGCTTTGAAAGACTCAAGTGTAATTTGCACTTGTAGCAAACACTGTTTGAACATGAAAGTTGTTGAATTTCAAAGAGTGTCCAAAGAAACCCCACCACAGGCAGCCCACCTGGAACACTGCCTGGCTGCTGGTGGCTCAGAGGCACCAGTGTGGGAATCATGGAATCATTAAGGTTGGAAAATACCTCCAAAACTGAGTCCAACCTTTGACCAAATCCCCCCATTCCCACTAAACCCTAAGTGGCAAGTCTGCCTGTTTTCTGAACACTTCCAGGGATGGCGACTCCACCATGGTTAAGCCCATTCCAGGGCTTAACCACTCTTTCAGTGAAGTATTTTTTCCCTAATATCCAACCCAAACCTCTTCTGGCACAACTTGAAGCCATTTCTCTCCTTGTCCTATCAAGAGACCAACCCCCACTTGGCTCCAACCTCCTATCAGGGAGTTGTACAGAGTGATGAGGAGTCCTGATGGGATTTTGGCACTGTGGGAAGTGGGTGTTGGATGCCTGAACACCTCTGAGACTGTAAAGGGGAGAGAAGAGCCAGCAGGAGCTCCCTGTAATCCTCTCCTCGATGTTTTCCTTCTCTTCCAGGTATCAGTCATTGAATTTAACTCACGTTCCTGAGCACAGTGCTCCTATCTACGAATTCCGATGACAGTCCGGATCTGATACCACCCAGAAGCAAACCGGGCAGGAGAGCATGGCCTGCCAGGAGAACTGTGTCCCTGTGGGAGCACGGGAATGCACTCTTCTCTCCTGCCCCTTGGACTTGCCAGAGAGAGCCTGGATGTTAACTCACCCAGCCTGAGGAGCTGCTGGAGCTTGATTCTCCCTCCTGTCGAGTGGCCATTTGATCTTTACTCTGGTTTTAAGCTACTTTAATGCACTTTCTTGTTGCACAGCTCGTTTCTCTGTCACTGAAGTTCCTCCCAGCTCTCCTCTGGAAGCTGTTTCTCAATAGCTGGAATCAGTGCTCTGGCCGCTGAGTAATAAGGAAATGTAAGCTCAGGGCTTATATTTTCCTTGTTACATCCTGATGTGGATTGAAATTGCTGGGATTTGGGTGTTTTGCCCAGCTTTCCAGCTCTAATGCTCCCAGAGCCGGGTCCTGGGTGTGAGGCTCAGCTGTGGAGTCTGTTGGGGAGTGTTGGCTGAGGTAAGGCTGGAATGAGGCTTTGCTGGCTAACAAGGTTAGCCAGAGCTGCAGATCTGCCAGGAACACCGGCCCTTTGGAGCTGGGAGCTGTTCCCATGTCTGGATACGCCACTGGGAATTAAATTTGATGTACGGACTTCCAGGCTCTCAGTAAAGTGGATCTGAACTCTGCTTGTAGGTGTATATTTGCTCTTTACTTAAGTTAAGGGTAAAAAAAAAAAAAAAAGACAAAAAAAAAAAAAGGACAAAGAAAAAAAAGACTTTTATTAAAAAAAAATATATCTATTTTTATGGTTCCTTTTCCAAAGGACCCTATGGCAAATGCACAAGTACTCGATTCCATGTTACCGTTTTCACATTGAAAACCAGGAATGTCTGTGTTTTTATATCCGTGTATGTATCCAGCTAAGCTTTGGGAACGTAACCGGAGCGCAAGCGCTGAGCAGGGTCACCCTGGCACCGCTCAGCGTTTGTCCTCACCCTTCATGCTTCACCACCACTGCTTGACACCTTTTTACAAGGAAAAATAACAAAACAGGAAAAAAAAAAAAAGCCCCTCCCAGTAGCTCCCTCTGACTCTGAATGTTCCAAGTGACACAACTTCAGGCTCCGTGTGCCAAAGTGTGTGTGTGTGTGCGTGTGTGTGTGTGTACGGACGTGTGGGGTGGTTTTTTTTTCAAAGACACTTTAAAACTTGGCCTCAGTTGTGTTTTTACCGTGTCAGTCCCACCCGAGGGGCTTTTGTGAGAGTTCAGTTTGCCTTTTTCTGGCTGGTTTAAAACCCAAGCCCCGCCAGGCAGGCTCATGGCACGAGTGGGTGCCGAGGACGGATTTTCCGCCCGGGAGAGGGGAGCGAAGCCTCTGAGGTGCTTTGGGTTTGCTTCTTTTGAATTAACTTCCTTCTTTTTGGCAGCAGTTGAATCGCTTGTTTAAGCCTTAACGAGGAAGGATTCAGGGCTTGGTGAGCCCCTTTCCTCTATTCCACGTCGGGATCTTGCATGGTTGGGCTGGTCTCGGGAGATGATGCGGAATTCGGCCGCCTCGTGCGTGCTGTACTCCGTGGATTAGTCCTTCTCCCCACAGAGAGGTGCTTAGGGGAGAAGGGGGAGACCTGGCCCTTCCAGGGAGCGTGTGCTGGTGCCTTGGCCATTGCAGATGGACGTGTAGGGAAGCATGGAGATGATTTGGG
Organism: Pipra filicauda; assembly: GCF_003945595.2. Classification (NCBI taxonomy): domain Eukaryota; kingdom Metazoa; phylum Chordata; class Aves; order Passeriformes; family Pipridae; genus Pipra; species Pipra filicauda. The sequence continues at coordinate 210,105 of NW_024104339.1, read as the reverse complement.
GCTGCAGGCAAAGCAGTTGGGAAGTGCATTCCTGTTTTATTCTGCTTCTCTCGGAGGAACTCAGCCCCTTTTGGGAGAGGAGTTTCCTCACGGATGGTGCTGGGAGATGTCCTGGTTTTAGGGGTGAAAACCTGTGGTGCTGCTCCATGGTGGGGGTGAAGCCTCCTCCCAGGTGCTGTGTGGGTGCAGGGACCTGGCTCCAAGGGCTCTTCCCAGCCCTCTGGAGCTGTTTGTGCAATATTGGGGGTGGCACCAGTGTCCCTGTGCTCCCAGGGCTGTCAGTGCCAGCAGGACACTTGGATATCTGACATGGTTTAGGTGAATTGACCCTGGTCATTGGCAGGAGCTGAGTTAGGAGGGTCCTGGGAGTGTTTAATGTGTGTAACTATCCCAAAACCTCTGAGGTTTTTCCTTGAGACTTGATCTGTTGTGAGAAGGGTGTGGAAGGAGCATCCTGCTCTCTGCTTGTCTCCTTCCCACTGTCCTGAAGGGAATTTCAGCTGAATTCCAGAACTGTCTAGATTTGACACGTGGCAGGTGCAGAGCAGGTCGAGGAGCTGAGGGGTTCACAGGGGCTGTCAGGGTGTGGATTTTCCCTCCTTGAGAGCCTTGGCTTTGGTTTTCCTTTTCTTTGACTTGTTTGAGCTGTGGAGGAACGTTACGTATGTCCTGGTATGGTGAGAGAGAAGGGCCCAGGGGAGGATTTTGGGGGGGCAGAGGTGGTGTTTGGGGCTGGGAGAGGTGGTGGTGTCTCTTGGCCCACGCTGGCTGCAGCGTGGTGTCCGTGTGGGAGCGGAGGGGTGTCCGTGTGGGATGGATGGAGGGGGGGGCCGAGGAGGTGCTTTGTGGAGCGATCAACGTCCAAATTAAACATGAACTGTATTGAAAGGGTCCGTGTCCGTGTGTGTTTGTCCAACAAAGCACTTCCCGCTTCCAGGGCGTTGCTGTGCTTCATCTCCTCCCTCGAGGGCTTCTCCAGGAGTCCCATCAGCTGCTGGTGGCCTCAATTCACAAGATCACAGAATTATTTTCATTGGAAAAGAACTCCAACACCATCAAGTCAACCCTGTGCCCGATCCCCACCTTGTCCCCCATCCCAGAGCAATGAGTGCCAGGTCCAGTCCTTCCTTGGACACCTCCAGGGATGGGGACTCCACCACCTCCCTGGGCAGGGGATGGTGCCTTCCAATGCCTGACCACCCTTTCCATGGAGAAATTCCTGCTGATGTCCAACCTGAACCTCCCCTGGAGGCGGTTTCCTCTTGTCTCCTCGCTGGTTCCCTGGGAGCAGAGCCCGACCCTGCCCTGGCTCCAGCTCCTGTCCGGATCCACCTTAATTAGAGGAGCAGGAGTGGGGCAGCCCCGCGTAGGCCTCCCCTCGACACCCCCTGCTTCCTGCGACATTTCCTACGAGCAGCTCCCTCCGCAGCCCCATTTCCCGGCCGCTCTCGCTGCCACCCGTGTCCCCCCCACCCGTGTCCCCTCGCGGTGGCGGCGGGCGGAACGCGTGTTGCGGGGCGCGGGGCCGGCCCGGACGCGTGACGGGGACGGACGGGCCGGGCTGGCGGCGCTTCCGGCGGGCGCGGAGCGGGGCCCGCCATGGGAATCCTGGAAAAGATCTCGGAGATCGAGAAGGAGATCGCCCGCACGCAGAAGAACAAAGGTGAGGGGCGCGGGAGGGCGCCCGGGGACCGCGGGGACGGCGGGCGGGTACAGCCCGGGCGGGGGGGGCAGGTGGGGTGAGGGTGATGGGGGGATGGGATGTTAGGGGAGTGAGGGGTATTGGGGGCGCTGAGGGGGCTGGGAGGGGGTCCAGGGGAAGAGAGGGCTAAGGGTTATGGGAGGCTGGGGGTATGAGGGATTGGGGGAGCAGGTGGGGTTTGGGGGGCTGGGAGGGGAAAGGGGGTGGGGATGTGGGGGGCTGAAGGTTATGGGGGTCTGAGTATCCAGAAGAGGGTGCTGGGGGTGCGATGTGCTGGGGGCTATGGGGGGGCTGGGAAGGGGTACAATGGAAGAGAGGACTGAGAGTTATGGGGGTCTGGGAGGGGGTCCTGGGGAAAGCAGTGACCTGGGGCTGTGGGGAGACTGGAAGGGGGAGTGAGGGAAGATGGGGCTGTGTGCTATGGGGGGGCTGAAAGGGGGTCCATGTGAGGAGGTGTCAGTCAGGGCTGTGGCGGAGGCAGGATGGGGGTGGTTTGTGAAGCTTTGGGGGCACAGGATGGGGGGTATTGGGGGCTGGGTAAGGTTGAGGAGCAGAGTGAGCCCTGGGGATGGGAGGGAGGGTGGGTGGGACCCTCTCCTGCCCCATGCCCCACAATTGTTGCTGGGGGTCCCTGAGCTGGTGTTTGAATGTTTTAATTTCAAGAGGGGCCTGGAGAGCTGAACCCCCCACAGATTCTGCCAGAGCTGCTGTTGGAGGTTGGGGAGGGTACACTTTAGGCTGCAGTAAATAGTAGAAATAAAAATCAGTAAAACCTGTAAGCTCCTGGTTTGATGCCCTTCACTGTTACAGAGGGAAACAACTGCCTTCATTTTTTCTGGATCAGGTGTGAATTCAGGTGTTCTGCTAAGAATGAGGCAGTAAAGTACTGCAGTAAAGTACTCAGTGATCTCTGAGTTAAATGTGTCTCTAAAAGTTGTCAAGAGCAGGGGAAGATAATCTTGTGGTTTTGGAGTGCTGAATGTGACCATGTGTGAGGAGGGGCCTTTTCCCAGGAGTGGCTCTTCCCACTCTGGTCTCTCCCTCCTGAACTGGCTCCCTTCAGCCCTTCATTCCTGCACCTGCTCTCCCTTTGCCTTGCTCCTTTCACTTGGGGAAGTTTTTGGCTGTTTCCCTCAATTCTGACTTTGTGCAGTCCCTGGAAGGTTTCCTCTCCATGCCCAGTGTCCCAAAAGGTGACAGAACACCCTGGGGGCAGCGTTGTGCCCAAGATCCACAGCGTCTACTTTTAGGAAGGTTCTTACTTCCAGAAGTGAATTACCAGCAACTTTCTGCTGTGTTTGTGTCATTCCAGCCACTGAGTACCACCTGGGGCTGCTGAAGGCGAAGCTTGCCAAGTACAGAGCTCAGCTGCTGGAACCTTCCAAGTCCCCGGCGGCCAAGGGCGAGGGCTTCGATGTGATGAAATCGGGAGATGCCCGCGTGGCACTGATCGGGTTTCCTTCCGTGGGCAAGGTCAGTCAGGGTCTGTGTTTCCCGGCTCCTGTGGTTTGCAGCGGCTGCAAAGCAGATTTGGAATCACAGAACCAAGGAACGGTTTGGGTTGGAAGGATTTAAAAGCTCATCCCATGAGATCCCGGTTGGAATATTGCGTGCGGTCTGGTGCACCCAACCTAAGGAGGACATGGAGCTGTTGGAGCAAAGTCCAGAGGAGGCCACAAAGTTGATAACAGGACTAGAGCACCTCTGCTATGGAGACAGGCTGAGAGAGCTGGGGATGTTCAGCCTGAGGAGGGAAGGTTGTGTGGAGATCTGAAGGGACTCCAGGGAAGCTGGAGAGGGACTGTTCATCAGGAACTGTAGTGACAGGACAAGGGAATGGGTTCAGACTGAAAGAAGAGAAATTTAGGTTAGACATACAGAGGAAATTCTTCCCTGTGAGGGTGGGGAGGCCCTGGCACAGGTTGCCCAGGGAAGCTGTGGCTGCCCCATCCCTGGAACTGTCCAAGGCCAGGCTGGACAGGGCTTGGAGCAACCTGGGCTAGTGGAAGGTGTCCCTGCCCATGGAAAGGGGGTTGGAATGAGATGAGCTTTAAGGTCCCTTCCAACCCAAACTCTTCCATGATTCCATGGTCTTGTTCCATCCCCTGCCATGGGCAGGGATGCCTTCCACTCTCCCAGTTTACTCCAATTCCCTGGCCTTGGACACTTGCAGGGATGGGCCAGCCACAGCCTCTCTGGGCAACCTGATATCCGTGTTTTCTTCATCTTTGACCTTCTTGCCGTGAATTCAGAGGAGGTTTTTGTACTCTGGGAGCTGAAAGTTGGAGCTAGGGAAACATTCCTTAATCTGTGTGGAGAATCACAGGGTGGGATTCTTGGGGCAGGACAAGGAATTAGACTTTGATGATCCTGATGGGTCCCTTCCAACTCAGGATATTCTCTGATTCCATGCTCTGTGGTCTGTGGTAATGGCCTGAAACTTGTTCTTGCCCAGCCCCAGCACTGCTGAGGAGAGAGGGGAGAGTAAAGGATTTACCTCCATTCGGTGACAGTGTCACCACCTCACTCCCTTGGAACAGCCATAATTCCCACAGACTGAGGAGCCCTTTGGTGTCACTTGTTTTGCCTTTTCACTTGCCTGTCTCTAGTGGTGGTGATCTCTTGCCTTTCAGTCCACGTTTTTGAGTTTAATGACCTCAACCGCCAGCGAAGCCGCGTCGTACGAGTTCACCACACTGACCTGTATCCCAGGAGTCATAGAGGTAAGTGGGATTCTCCTCCCTTTGGCGTAGTAGTGTTTGGAAACCCAGCTATGTAAGTGTGTGTTTGCACCAGTTCTATGTGTGCCACTAAGGAGCAGAGACATCCAAAGGTCTGTGCTGAATTTCACTTTAAGCTTTGGGAGATCTTGAGTGCTTGGGGTTTCAGGGCTTCTGCAGCCTGCAGTGCTGACTTAGCTCTTCCCTAAACTCCATAACTCTTCAGGATTGACTGCCTGATCAAGATTTGTGTGCTGCTGTTTGACTGACCAGAGCAATACAACAGTGCTCAACTGAAGTTTGTATAACTGCTGTCGGTGCCAGTGACCAGATGGCTGCAAACCTTGACAGATTTGTTTTTAATGAAACTTTAAAAGAGGCAATCTGTACTGTGGTCAATTCTGAAACAAAATGCAGCTCCTCCTGTCCTTGAGGAGTTTTGTTAGTAGTGGCCTAAGCATCCATCAGTAAAGCAAATAATAAAGGATATCAAACTGAAAAGTGTCCAAGAGTAGCGAGGAAATCTGGGTCAGGATGGAAAGGGGAGTTAAATAATGAAAGTAGCTGTATTGGTGTGAAAAGGGACATAAATAGTGTAACACATCCAAGCACAGCTGTGAGCTGAAAGCCAGTGCCCTGCAGATCTGAGGAATGGGAACCTCCTGTGTTTCCCCTGGTATTGTAAGACCTGCAACACACCTGAATAGTTCTGAACCATCACAGTAGGAGATGTGGCACTTGCTCATTACTGACTTTTCTCATTAGACCAAGAAAGTAAGGGCTGTTTTTCCTTTCCTTTCCTCTTCACCAGCTCAGGATAACATGACTGCAATGCTCTTTTCCTGGTGCTTTGTCCAGCTGCAGTCACGGGAGGCTTTAGGGGGTCAGGACCTCACATACAGCTGTGTGCACTGAGCACAGCTGGGATAGTGGAGCAATGCTCTGGAAGTTGCCTCAGAACAGAGATATCAGCTTTGTGCAGAGTTCCCCTGCTCTGCCAGCTCCATCCAGTTCCACTCTCCACAGGATTCAGACCCCAGCACGTGCTTGGGGCTTTCAAGGCAGCTCAGGTGCCCTGCGAAAAGCTTTCAACTTCCCATCCTTCTGTTTCCTTTTCAGTACAAAGGAGCCAATATTCAGCTGCTGGATCTGCCTGGAATCATTGAAGGAGCAGCACAAGGTTGGCCCATCTCTGTGTTCATGGAAAGGAGGGCTTTGCCCTCAGCAGTGCCCCTGGGTGCCTCAGGCATTCGCAGATTTCCTGGGCCAAGAGTTCCCATATTGGCTTTCCAAATCTTAGAGTCCTTGATCCTATGTGAGGCACAATTCCTATCCCTGAGCTGACATAAGGGTCTATATGTAGCAGAAGGAGGTGGGAGCCAAAAGCCAGCCAGTCACTTCTCACCTCCTTGCCTGGGTGTTATCTGGCTCATCTGTTTTCTGGTACTGAGGAAATCTAAAGAAAGATGCTGGAGAGGTGGAGGGGGGAATTACAGCTAAACAGTAACCTCATTTGACTAATTCCCTGAATTCCTGCCAGTCCTCCCATGACTCCTGATTCTGGGAAGAGATATTGGCTTTGTCTCTCTGCATTGTCATTGTCCTAATTGCCTGGGCACGTCTGAAGACAGCTTAGGAAATCATAGAGTCATGGAATATCCTGAGTTGGGAGGGACCCACAAGGACCATCCAGTCCAGCTCCTGGCCCTGCACAGGACACCCCAACAATCCCACCCTGTCCCTGAGAGCATTGTCCAAACCCTCCTGGAGCTCTGTCACCCTTGGTGCTGTGCCCACTGCCCTGGGGAGCCTGGGCAGTGCCCAACCACCCTCTGGGGGAAGAACCTTTTCCTGAGATCCAACCTGACCCTGCCCTGACACAGGGGGAGCTGTTCCCTCGAGTCTGGTCACTGGTCACCAGAGAGAAGAGATCAGTACCAGAAGATGCCTTAGGAAACTTTAGAAGATCTCCTGATGGTTTCTTTTTGAAGGAGCATGGCCTGGTTAATAAGATCTCTTTCCTTTTTAACCAGAAAGTGTAACCCCTCTGCACAGGTGTCCCAGGCCCACACCCCTGTTGTGGGTGAGCTCTGTGCTGCCTGGGCCAGGGCCCCCAGCAATTGACTGCAGCCAGGGCAGCCCTGCAGGACCCTTTTCATTGCTTCCAAGCTGCTGCACAGGGCAGGAGTCCCCATCTGTCATGGAACTCATGGCTGTTTCCTCTTGCTGATACACATCCACCTGCTGTTTCCCCAGGGAAGGGCAGAGGTCGGCAGGTGATCGCTGTTGCCAGGACAGCAGATGTTGTTATCATGATGCTGGATGCCACCAAGGGGGAGGTGCAGAGGTGAGTGTGTGCTGGGCAAGGGGGGTGGGCTTAGGGCTTCCCATGTGCCCAGGAAATGTGCCACAGCTCCCTGAGGGGTTGTAGAGAGCACTTGGGGAATGAGTGCTTAAGCTATTAGATATGAGATGGAGGTTGTACTCTTATGAGAAGCATCATAGCTGACTGGCTTAGGTTCTCAGCTGAAGGATCATTCCCACAGGATGGCTGTCAGAGATGGGAATATCAACCAGGATCTCCACCACAGACTCTGGCCTGCATTAGGTGGGTTTTAGGTTGTAGTGAAAACTTTTGGCAGGGCTGTCTCAACACAGAAGTGAAAGAGGAAAGGTCTGGGTGTCACCTGGCCACGCTCAGCCTCACAGGTACTGACATGCAGTGTCCCTGCAGGGCCCTGCTGGAGAAAGAACTGGAATCTGTAGGAATCCGGCTGAACAAAAGCAAACCAAATATCTACTTCAAGGTGAGACTTCCTGAGCTCCTGCAGGTGTCTGGCTGCCTGCTCAAAGCCCAGCTCACTGTGTGCTGCCCCTCGTGTTGCACAGGCTGAGGGGGGCTGACGATTTTGCAAAATATTCTCATGTTGCTTCATTGCCTCCTGTAGCCCAAGAAGGGTGGAGGCATCTCCTTCAACTCCACTGTCACGTTGACTCAGTGCTCCGAGAAGCTGGTGCAGCTCATCCTCCATGAATACAGTATCCTTTCCTGAAGCAGGAGACCCTTCAGCCATCAGCAGGTCATGATTCCAGTGGTTCCTGCTGTGGGACAGCCTTGGTATCACGTTGGTGCTGGTTCTCCCGAGGGAGCTCAGCCTGGGGCTTGCAGTGGTTGCAGAATTGCGTTGGGATTTGGGCCTTGACAATGTTCACCTCAGAAATCTTCAATGCTGAGGTCCTGTTCAGAGAGGATTGTTCCCCTGATGAGTTCATTGATGTGATTGTAGGCAACAGGGTCTACATGCCTTGCCTCTATGTGAGTATCTTGGGCTTTTGTTACATCCAGCATCTCCTTTCTCTGCCAGAGGAAACATTGGATCTTCACAGAATCATGGCATGGTTTGGGTTGGAAGGGACCTTAAAGCTCATCCTGTTCCACCCCCCTGCCATGGGCAGGGACACCTTCCACTAGCCCAGGTTGCTCCAAGCCCCGTCCAACCTGGCCTTAAACACTTCCAGGGATCCAGGGGCAGCCACAGCTTCTCTGGGCAACCTATGCCAGGGCCTCACCACCCCCACAGGGAAGAATTTCTTCCTACTATTCCATCTAACCCTGCCCTCTCAGTGTAAAGCCATTCCCCTTAGTCCTATCACTCCATGCCCTTGTTCCTGGCTCCTAAAACAATAACAATTTGAGGTTTAAGAGGTGGAAAATGGCTCAACGGGGAGTTTTTTTATAAGCTTTGGATATGCAGCTATGCTGTGTGTGTTCCTTGGGCCCTCTTGTGGCTGATGCTGCCCTGGAGCAGCGGAGCTGCCAGTCCTGGTGCTGGGAGTTTGATCCCACGTGTGGAACTTCCAATTCCCCTGCTGCCAGCTCCGTGCTTGGCTTTCCACTGCTGGTCCCTTGTGTGCCAGAGTTCCCTTAACGGCTCTGTTTGTAGCCACTGGGTCTGTATGAAATAAAAACCACGGGAGAATGTGTTCTAAGTCATCCCAAAGGGAGAATTTTAAAAGGCCAAAAATTATATTCAGGCTTCTGAATTTTAACGGTTGGTTTTACTGAGAGCCGTGGCTTATCCTCTGATAGGATCTGCATTTCTGTTTCAGCTGCTGGAACTACCTTGTTATACCTACATGTGCATGTGTTATAGTGTTGCTGAACTGCCTTCCTAAGGGCTGTGTTGTTTTCCCTTTGGTTTAGGTTTATAACAAGATTGACCAGATATCCATGGAGGAAGTGGATCGTCTTGCTCGGAGGCCCCACAGTGTTGTCATCAGGTAGGAGCTGTCACACTGCCTTTTGTGCTGGTCTCATGGTGTGCTGGGTCATTTCACGCCCCTTCCTCCAGCTTCTCCCAGAAAGTGGCTTCTCCCAGGGCTGCTGGGGTGAGAAGCAGTGTTGCTGTGCAGATTTTTCCAGACTTTCTTCCCCTGGAGAGGCAGGCAGCTTGGCTTTTCCATGCTGTCTCCAGTCTAGCTTGTTTCTTTAGAAGTGCTGATATTTCTGATGGAGCTTTGCTGCTTCAAAGCTGCTCACCCTTCTGGAAGCCTGTTTTATTTCATAGAATCATGGAATGGTTTGGGTTAAAGCTCATCCAGTTCCACCCCCTGCCATGGGCAGGGACACCTCCCACTATCCCAGGTTGCCCCAAGCCCCGTCCAGCCTGGCCTTGGACACTTGCAGGGATGGGGCAGCCACAGCTTCTCTGGGCAACCTGTGCCAGGGCTCTCCACCCTCACAGTAAGGAATTTCTTCCTAATATCTACTCTAACCCTGCCCTCCTTCAGCTTAAGGCCATTTCACCTTGTGTTTTTCCTTTCCTGGCCTCATTAAAGACTCCTCCCTCATTCCCCAGCACTTTGATAAGACAGTTCACCTTGTTCTCCTGGATTTCTAAATCACAACAGATGTTCCTGGTGTTTTGCAGCTGTGGCATGAAACTGAACCTGGATTACTTGCTGGAAAAGCTCTGGGAATACCTGGCACTTACCTGCATCTATACCAAGAAACGAGGACGTAAGTGACCATGAGCTGAACAGAAAGTTTGAAAAGCACAAAGGCTGCTACTCATCAAAGAAAGACAGGCTGCCAGCAGGGCTTGTGCCTTGGAAATGCTGGAATTATGCTCTCCCTCACCAGCTTTCAGCTCCTGAGAAGAGCTTTCTGCTCCATCTAATCCTGCCATGTGTGGATCCCCCCACAGCCCTCCTATTCTGTCTTACAAGAGCTGAATTTAAATAAGTCTTTGCATGATGATACAAGGAAATAAGGTGTGCAAGTTCACAGCTTTCTTCCTTGTTATGCACGCTGTGATGAACAGTTCAGCCCATCACAACCCAGAAGAAGTTTCCTGATCCTACTGCAAGTAGTTTGATGATTCCCATGCCCTTGGCAGTGCCTTTGATCCTCCTTTTGCTTTATAACCTACTTGCAGCTTCTCCCAGTGATAAAGGCCCATCTATAACCTGTTCCAGGTTGGTTGTGAACAGCTGAACTTGGGTGGATATGGGGAGATGAAGGAACTTTCTCTGAGCTTGCTAAGCATTGAAATCTGGGGGAGTTTGGTTTTTTTTGAGGAGGTGTGTTTTGCTTTGAGTGGTTTTGTTTGTCATAAGTCAGGTGTCTGGGATGGAGTTGGATCAGGTGGGCTGTGAGGAAGCTGCTGGCTGTGGTGTGGGGAACTGCACTTGAGGGTAGTGGAGAACTGATTTGATGCTTTCAGCCACTGGATACCTGTTCAGTGTGGGAGCAGGGAGGAGGAATTTGGGAGTAGTAAGTGCGGGGTGATGTGAGATAGTCAGCATATTAGAACACACTTGATGAAAATCCCATGCTTTTTTCCCTCCCTTCTGCTTCTCCACAGAGAGACCAGACTTTACAGATGCCATTATTCTACGGAAAGGGGCCTCTGTGGAGCATGTGGTAATTTTTCTGCATGTTTTACATTTCCCTGTGTGCAGAAGGCACAGGTTCCTCTTGGACCTGCTGTGATTTGTGCTTCATAAAGCTCAGGACCTGTCAGCATTTAGTTGGGCTCCTCCTTTTGTTGCCTTGATTGATTTTTATCGGCCTCAGGTTTCTTTCACAGCTGCTGTGCAAGGTTTAAACAATAATTATTGAAAGCAGCCCAGTGAAAAGCACATGGAAGCAGTGGAAGGGGGATTTTTGTGGGCTAGTGATTCCTGTGTCTGTTCTGTATTGTTTCAAGTGCTGTTAACTGGCTCTTAAAGTCATTATTGTAATTTCTGACACAGACCTTCATGTCTTTTAGTTCCTGAATATTGAAAAAGTTGTTTGCAAAGAGATGCCACTAAATACTTCACCTTCTGCCTGTCTGTCTTGTAGTGCCATCGGATTCACAGATCATTAGCCAGCCAGTTCAAATATGCCTTGGTGTGGGTAAGTGTTTGACAGCTAATGGAATTCCTGTCCTCAGATGTCTCTGACTGGGCTTCTCCTAATCCTTTTCCCCACTTTTTGCTTTAAAGGGGACAAGCACAAAGTACAGCCCTCAAAGAGTGGGCTTAACCCATATGATGGAGCATGAGGATGTCATTCAGATCGTGAAGAAGTAACTCTGCTGGTGCCTGGCCTTGTCTTTAATCACTGCAATTGGAACTGACATAGAAACAAAACAAAACACACACACATAAAAAAAGAAAAAATAAAGAAAAAGGAAAAGGGAGACGTGTTCCACAGCCAAGAAAGCTTCTGTGAAGCTCCTTCTCTTGGAAGAAGGCAGAAAACAAGGCTACTGTGCTTGCAGGTGGGGATGGGGAAGAAGGGTTTCCATCTCACAGTGTTTCAGGCCAAGTAATGTTCCTTAAAAATTAAAAGGGAGCCAGTTCTTCTAGGACACAGTTCCCACATCCAGCAGTGTCTTTCCTCTTGTAGGGTTTGCACAGGGATCCACATGCTCACCTCCCTAGGAAAGTGTTTGGGTTGGTGTCAACCAATCTGGCCCTGTGCTTTGGGCTGAGAGAACATTGCTGATGCTTTGCTGCTCATCCATTCACTTAATTTAAGCATTGATCTGAAACAGAATTCAAGTTCTCCCTCCCCTGCTCCTTGGACACATCTGCAGCCGAGACATCCCCAATTTATAACGGTCCCACCTCAATTAACATTAAAACTTGGCACTCTGTGCCCCTCTTAGCCCTGCAGTGGGGTTTGTAGGACATCCTGGTCCAACTGGTACTGAGAGATGAGAAATTAAACTGTTAATGAACGATTATCTTGGCCAAACTGCAGCAGGGTACGATCCAAGAGCCACAGTCTGCAGTGAGGATTCACTTCTGGCATATCACTCGTCGAGGAGCTGCCCTGGGAGCTTCCTCCTCTGTTGGGCAGGAGTTGTCCTGCCTGTTAGTCCCCAAGCTGGAGTTCTTCTTAACCATGCCCCTGAATTCCAGTCACAGCTCTTTGGAGCTCAAGGTACCATCCCATGCCATGGGGTTTTACGCCAGCCCTGTTAAACATTGTTGCTTGTCTGGATATTGTTCATCAGAAGTCTGGAATTTTTCTAATCATGCTTTTCCATTGAATACCGTTGCTAAATAATTCAGAGTGCCTGATAGAGGACAGCTCTTGCCTTCAGGGATCAAGAGCTGCCAATAGCTTTTATTTTCTTTCGTTGGAAAAGGGTTTGGTCTGATGTGGATGAGCAACTGTGAGGACAGGTGTGACACCTGTCTCAGCAGGGCTCCTCCCTCCTCCCTGCTCCTCCCCACCCCTCACAACCTGATGGAGCAGAAATGGAAGGATTATTTTATTTGAGAAAATAAAAAGTTGCTATTTCATGTGAACGGTGGGTGGATGGTTCGGTGTGTTTCCTAACGCTCTGTTTTACCTCCAGCCACCCGAGGAATCCTGGATGCTGTCGCAGGAGGTTGTAGGGGGGAGTAGAAGGTCAAGTGCCTGCAAGAGGCTGGTGATGGGAGATAAATAGATGTTATACACACGAGCTAAGAAGGTGACTTTGAACTCTGTAAGTCCTCTTCCCTGTTCCTGGCTTTGTTCACAGCTGGAGCACAGAGCAAACCCTGAATGCAGAGGCAGCGAGTGGGGAACGAGCTCCAAATTATCCACATTATCCCTGAGCTGGCAGTGGAAAGCAGGCCCTTCCTGGTGTGAGCTGGGTGGGATGCTGTTCCAGCACATTAACTCACCCTTCCCATTTCCTGTGAAGGTCATACAGGCAGAATTGCCCTCACAAAGACTTTTGGTTTCATTTTGTCCCTGAGTTTGTGACTTCTCCCTCAAAATTCTGGAGGCTGCCAAGGCTCAGCATGGAGCTGGGCAACCAGAACTGCTGACAGGGCTTCATCCTCAGCCCAGGTAGTGCAGGGAGCTGGGGAGGTGCTTGGTGTGAGGCTGAATGCACAGTGTTACCTGCTAATTCCTATTCTTGGGTAGTTGGTGCTACCTCATTGTGTTTGGGTTCCAGATTGATTTTAGCATATTGTTAAAACCCCCTCTGCCTAATTAGCCTCATTTAGGAAAATGGGCATTTTTTCCTGTTCAAAATGAACTGATCCATGATTAAAATTGGAATGGGGATGAAGTAAAAATAGTGAAGCTAGAAGAAGCCAACTTCTTTTTTCAGTGAGAGTAGCTTTTCTGGCAGCGAGTTTATAGCTGCACTTGAAAATGCACCATTTAATTGCAGTATTCCTTCTTCCAGGCGCTTCCCTAATTGTTCTGCACTGATGTTAAAAAGCTGCAAACGTTGCAGTTCGTGCAGGGGTGGGTTGCCATGGACATCTCTGAATCCTGAGGAGGCAAGATCCAAGGGGCGAGGGGAGAATCTGCTCCAGCATTGGGGTTGTACTGGAGTCTCCTAGGGTTTATGGAATTTGCAGCATTTCAGTGTTTAAGGGGAGCTTATTAAAATGGTGGAGGGGGAATTTTTACATGAGCAGACAGTGATAGGACAAAGGGCTTGGTTTTAAATTGGCAGGGGAGATACAGATTAGATGTTAGGAGGACATTCCTCCCTGTGAGGGTGGTGAGGCCCTGGCACAGGTTGCCCAGAGAAGCTGTGGCTGCCCCATCCCTGGAAGTGTCTGAGGCCAGTTTGGACGTGACTTGGAGCAACCTGGGCTTGGATGGTGTCCCATGGCAGGGGCTTGGAACAGGATGAGCTTTAAGGTCCCTTCCAACCCAAACGGTTCTGTGGAGATTCTGTGATGTTTCTATGCATTGGCCTGACCCCCCTTAACTCCGTGGGGAAGCTGCCGAAGGGAGATGTGCTCAGAGACTCCTTGTTGTGTGTTTAGGGAAGGGCTGTTCTCTCTGGGAGGATGGGTAGAGGCAGAAGCTGTGGATTTGCTCCCAAAACAGCAGCACCCTGCATTTCTGTGCTGTAGGAGGGAAGCCTTGGCTGGGTGATGCTCGGAGAAAGCCGCCCTCAAACAGTCCAGCTCATGCTCTGTGCTGCAGCTCCTGCCCTTCCCCTGCTCTTCCAGCCGTCTCCAGGTTCATTCCTGCTCTTCCCCGAGGGCTGTGCTCATCCTGCCCCATCCCCGGGGCCGTTCTCCTGGCTGAGCACAGCGCTCCAGGTGCGGAGCAGGGCGGATCAGCTTCGCTGCAGCCCATCAGCCGCCCTCCATCTCTGGAACCAGCGGCAGCCCCAGGCGTGCTCTCTTTAAAATGCCTGTTCCAGGCAATCAAGCAGGTTTGATTGGCTGAACACCCTTCTTATAAATTAATTTAGTCAGGAATCGTTTGCAAGGTAATAAAAAGCGACTCTGCCTCCAAATACATTCATTTAATTCAATGAGAGACGGTTGCTGCGGCGGGCTCAGCTCAGCCAGCTCCCCTCACCCCATCACGGTGACATCCCCAAGTGCCGCTCGGGGCTGTATATAAGAGTCACGATCCGCAGTGACAGCTTAATTGTCTCAAATGCTGACAAGGGTCACCCCAACCAGCCATCGGGTGGCGCGGGGGCCGGCTCGGGAGGGCTGCGGGGAGGAGGATTTATGGCTGGCAAATAGTTTTGAATTCCTCTGGTTGCGCCTGCTAAATGATGAAGCTGCCCCGAGGGGATTGGGGCTATTGATTGTAATTTGCAGTTAAGCCCTCGCAGTTCTGAGGAATCAGCATAATAAATACCCACCGCATTACGGCGGGGACGTGCCTGCCTGGAGGAGAAGGAAGTGGGGAGGTTTTGCCGGCTCGGGTGCTGCAGCAGGATGTTTTTGCTGCCCTCGCATTTGGGAGAGCCACAGGCTCCATCACTGCAGGAAAATGGTCCCCAGTTTGGTGGGATGCGGGAACCCAGTGCTGGGATGGGGAGGAGGAAGCTTTGTGAAGGGAGGTGGAGATGCCCTGCTTGCCTGAGAAGGAGAGGGTGGTTCAGTATTGTTGGTATGAGGCTGCCAGAGCCTCAGGAGCTGGTTGCTCCCAGCTTTGAAAAAGGGTGTGAGGGGGTGCATTTGTCCCCAGCTCCCATGTCCCAGTGATTTCTTGTCCTAAACTCACATTGGTTTGGGGGCAGGAATGGGTCAGGACCATTTTCTGGGCTGCACTGGACTGTCCAGCTATATCACCAGGGAAGGGACAGGGACAGGGACCACGGGAGGACAGGACCCTCGCTGCCTCCCTGCCCCTCCCCAGCTCTGCCGAGGGAAGATCAGCTCCCATCCCTGCGCTCATGAGTGGAGATGAGAATAATAGCACTCATCAAATATGCATTGGGTCCTGCAGCTGCTGCTGCACCGATGGGGAGGGATGGTCCCCGGCGGGAGCGGAGCCAGGAGCACCGGGTCAGCCCCAGGCCGTGCAGGGGAGCTGGCTACCCCAGGTGAGTGGCTGCGGGTCCCCCAGCCGGGTGGCACTTCCCTTGGGCTCACGGGTGCCACGCTGCCTTGGCCGGACTGACCTTTGTGCGTGATGTTGGTCCTTAGGCAAGGGCTGCAGCTCAGATCCTCTGGGGCAGGGTGTGTGGTGTCCTCTTGCCTCTGCCTGTCCCTGCCTGTACCTGCCTGCCCCTACCTGTGTGCTCGCTGCCTTTATCCCCCCCATCTCATCTTCTGCCTGCTGCCTTCCCAACAGCCCCATGTTTCCACGGCCCTCCAGAGCAGAGCAGCCTCCCTTGAATGCCCCCTCCTTCCCCAGGACTCTCTGCCCCAGGTCTCCTACCACCCCTTCCCCACACTCCTTTTTCCATGTGGCTGTTTTGCCCTGGGAAGGCTCCTGGGCTTGGCTCTGGGACTGAGGTGATGGCCCAGGGCTGTGACCTGGCTCCGGGGCTGCCAGCCAGCACTCCTGGGTGCATGCCAGCATCATGCCCAGCTGGTCTGTGCTTCCAGCATCTGCTCCAGCCTCTCTCCTCTCATAACACCTCCCTCGTGGGCAGCAGGCAGCAGCTGGCAGGCAGGGATGTGCCGTGCATTGCCCATGTGCTGGGTCCCCATGCTCAGTTTGGAGGGAGGAACTGGAGGGGGTGGAAATTAGCCAGGTCAGGGGGGTGATGGGTGCTCGGAGGAGCATGGAGAGACCCCACATTGCCCCGGAGGCTTGGAGGTCTGTGC
Source organism: Pipra filicauda (assembly GCF_003945595.2). Classification (NCBI taxonomy): domain Eukaryota; kingdom Metazoa; phylum Chordata; class Aves; order Passeriformes; family Pipridae; genus Pipra; species Pipra filicauda. The sequence goes on along the minus strand of NW_024104339.1, from coordinate 194,142 downwards.
TGCTGTCACATTGCTGGCTTGGTCCAGTTTATCCCTGTGTTCTTGGCTGTGACTGGGGCTGTGACTGGAGTGACAAGAGCTGCAGCAGGGTGGCCCCACCTGCCCACAGGTGTTTGAAAGTGGATGTGCAGTGATGCAGAACTGATGACAGGGAAGGGGATATGGTGAGAGACAGAGACGCTGCTGCAGCCGGGAGGTGCCCGGGCCGACTCCCTGGGGCTGGAGCACAGAGCTCCCGGGAGGCACGGCAGCCATGGGGCCGCTGTGGTGTGGTGTGGTGTGGTGTGGTGGCACGGAGCCCTGCTCCGGCTGTAACTGGAAACAGGCTGTAAGCGGACCCGGGGCCGGCTGGTGACCGCAGACCTGCTTGGAGACACAGAGCTGCTGCCCCCAGAGCTCTGCCCTCCGATGGTACACTCCAAAGGAACACTCCAAAGGTACAGTGTCGGGCAGCCGCGGCGCGTCCTGCGGGGCTGGGGCGGGTGAACTGTCTCCATCCTCTCCCTGCATCCAGCCATGGCACAGCCCTGAGCTGTGGCAGTGGGACTGGGGCTGTGTCCCTGGGTGAGATGGCTTTCCACGTGGCTGGAGCCATTCAAGAGTGACATGGTCAGAGGATGCTCTGGGCATCTTCTCCTGTTGCCACCCCAGGGACCCACTGCCACCCCAGAGACCCCTCACTGCCAGATTTTGCACCCGCAGTCTCTGTCATGTCCTGCTGCTGGATGCAGCCATGCCCAGACACCCTGGAAACAGCCACCAAGTGTGGGTGCCCACAGTTTGGGGTTCATGGCCTTGGGTTTCCCCTCCAGCCTCCAACATCTGCCACCATTCCAGTAAGTCTGGGAATGAACGCCCTTCTCCCAGCTCTGCTGTGCCAAAGGCTGTGCCCAAGGATGAGGAACATGGGGAGGTGTGAGGGGGTCTGGTATGGGAGCTCAGACTGTGGAAGGCAGCGCCTGTGTGGGATGAAGCTCCCTCTCTTTCTCCCTTCCTCTCGGAAAGCCCTTGTCATGGGCAGGGAGGCACCGTGGGCACAGCTATGGAAACAGCACAGGGAGCTGTGCCAGCACCCAGGGCACCGAGAGCACTGCAGGGCCCGCTGCCCTGCCAGGGAGGGATGGAGGTAGGGACCGTAGGGGCAGTGGGATGGCAGCAGGGACTGCACGAGTGGTGGGATGCAGGTTGCAGCAGCTTCTTGCCAGTTGGGTACCCCCTTGCTCGCTGCCAGCAGAGAGGGAGGGGCTGTGTCTGTGTTGGAGGTGATTCCCTGCCACATCATGGTGCCCAGGCCCTGTGTGTCCATGCCGGAGCAGGGATGGGGCAGTGTGGGGAGGCACCTGTGCCCAGGGCAGGGCAGGGTCCATTGGCCCCACACGGCTCGGTGCCCATGGCAGACTTATGAGTGGACCATGCCTGTGCCAGGTGGGGCTCCTGCGGGGCAGTGCTTCTGTGTGTCTTGGGCTCTACTGATGCTCTTTTCCCACTGATTCTATGTTTCTGTTACCCCATAGACCCTCTCCCAATACCTGCCAGATGCCTCTCCTCCTGCTCCATCCCTCTGCTCTCCCTGCACTCCAGGGCAGCCACTGTCGGTGCAGACCCCACTGAGGTGTCTCCCTCCCAGAAATCAACGCACAGAGGAGGCAAAGCCATCGGATCATGGCTGACGCTTCTCTGCTGTAGATGTGGCAGGGAGGCACCAGGCTGGGGAGAAGAGAGTTCCAGGAGATGCCAGCTGTGGGGCTCTCCTGGTTCTGGGGGACACCAACGGGTTCAGTCCAGCAAGTGCTGCTTGTTCTTGGGTTCCACCAGCTGCTGCACAGCTCGATGCTGCTGCTCCCCCCTGTGTCTCCCCAAATACCCCCAGCAAGGGAGTGCAGCGGGTGCTGTCCCTGCCTGCAGGTGATCTGTGAAGGACAGTGAGTTCCCACTGCTGCTGCTTAAACTTTGATGAGCTGCAGCTGCAGGAATCCAGCCCCGGCATTAACATTTGATGTGGTCACCCCGCGCCTGGGCACCTGTGTGTGCCAACAGGCTGCTGGCACCGCCACGGGGCACACGTGTGGCACAGACAAACCCCCTCGCTGGCTGTGTGTGGGCACATGTGGCACCCTGCCCGTACCTGCCACCCTGCCTGGTGTGGCACTGGGGGTATCCCTGTGGGCTCCGGGCTCCTCGGTGCTTCTGTGGGGCTGTGGGATTTGGACCGGTGTCGGGTTCCTCCCCTGTGTTGCTCCTCTTGGCTGTGTCCCTGCTGCCTTGGGCTCTGCAAAATTGTCACCTCTCTCCTGGCACCGCCGTTTGGCTTCAGGGATCCCTGGGCTTCATCCGTCTCCGTGCTGACTGCAGGAAGAGACCAATTCCCCAGGGAAGGGCAGAGGAAGCCCCGAGAGGCCGGGAGGTGGCAGGGTCCAGTTTTTGGGTAGTGACAGCGCCATCCTCCGCAGTGTCCGTCTAGGGGGACGCTCCCAGCAGCGGGGGCCCTTCCCTGCTCCTTCGGAAAAGTCTCGGGGCCAGCGTGGTGCATCCCTTGCATTATTCATGTCGCCGTGAGCCCGGCGGTTGGGTTACAGCCGGAGCCCAGCCACCGACTCGCGGGGTGTGCGGGAGGCAGGAGGCAGCTCCCCGGGCTGCCCCGGGGCCCGTCCCGCCGCCCCAGCGCGATGCCAAGCGGGCGGCCGCCGGCGCCCGAGGGAGCCACGCACGGGCATGTGCCTCGCCAAATCCAGGCACAGGTAAATACCCTCCCGGGGCAGGCGGCGGGGTCGGGAGCTGGACGGTGTGCTGGGAGCCGGCTCATGCCGGCACAGGGCATCATCTTCCAGAGCCCCACCGGGGCCGGAGCATGAGCACCCGCCACTGCCGGGATGGCTGGCAAGAAGGGAGCTCCCAAAAAGGAGGCCAAAGGGAAGAGGGACAACGGGAAAGGGAAGGTTGGAAAGAAGGGCAAGAAGGAGGATCCCAGCGAGTCAGAGGATGCCTCAGATGCAGAGCTGCTGAAGGAAGAGGAGACAGAGGTGGTGGAGGAGGAGAAGCATGAGGAGGAAGCTGCAGAGGACCCCAAGAAGGGGAAGGGGAAAGAGAAGGAGAAGGGGAAGGAGAAGAAGGCATTGCCCAAGGTGGGGGTGGCAAAGAAGATAGGCCGGGGAAAGAAGGTGCAGCTGGAGTCACAGGAGGAGGAGGATGAAAGTGATGCCACGACGTCCAAGAAGAACCTGAAGGGCACCTCCAAGATGGTGATGGGGCTGGCGGCCGACAAGAAGAAGAAAGGGGCCAAGGGTGCAGAGGCCAAGGGCCAACCCAAAGAGTCCGCGGAACCCGGCCTGGCCGAGGAGGAGGAGGCAGCAGCGCCAAAGACCCGGGCAAAGCGGAGCCTCCGCAGCACTTCAAAGCTCTTCATGGGCTTCAAGAAGCTGGGGTTGCATCGGCCCAAGAAGGGGCAGTTCAAGAACACATCCCGCTTCTTCTGGGGGTTGCATAAGCAAAGCACCAAGAAGAGGAAGAAGAAGAAGAACAAGGCGGTGCTCAAGTCCACCTCCAACCTGATGATGCGCTTCAAGCACGTGGGCAAGAAGAGGAAGGAGGAGGAGGCCAAGAAGAAGAAGGAGGAGGAGGCCAAGAAGGAGGCGCCATCGAAGCCGTCGTTCCTGCTGCTGCGGCGGGGCGGGCAGGCCGCCGAGGACGGCGCGCTGCTCTTCCGCCGGTGCCCGGAAAGGAAATTCAAGCCGCGGGCACGGGTGCTGAGCAAGGCGGCCGCCGCCACGGGCTGGCTGGCCAGGAAGGTGCTCTCACGGCGCGGGCGGCTGACGGGGCTGACGGGGGGCAGCCGGGTGACCGACACGGCCTGGCTGTCCCGTATTGGTGCCAGGAAGCTGCCGTTCCCTGCGGAAGACGAGATCCTCAGGCACCGGGCCAACATGAAGCGGATCCCTGGCAGCAGCGGGCTGTTGGCCCCTGGCACTGTGCGGCAGGGCAGCATGGTGAGGCGTCCGTCCCGGCGGCGCTCCCAGCACGCGCCGGCGGAGCCGCCGGTGCCGCGCTATGGGTGGGCTGAGGAGGAGGACAGAGCCTTCAGCCGCCGGCGTGGCTATGGCAAGGAGGAGGACGCAGCCTACGGCTCCCGCCGTGGCTATGCCAAGAAGAAAGATGGAGCCTATGGGTCCTGGCGTGGCCACCCCAAGGAGGAAGGTGGAGCCTATGGCCCCCAGCATGGCTACACTGAGGAGGATGGAGCCTATGGCCCGTGGCACGGCTACACTGATGAGGAAGATGGAGCCTTCAGCCCCCAGCATGGCTACTCTGAGGAGGAAGAAGGCTACATGCAAAGCCCAGCCTACCCGGCTGGGTACAGGTTTGAGGATGCCGTGCCGACTCCCTATGCTGACTACCCTGGCTACGAGACGGAGGAGGAGGAGGAGTATGATGTCTACGGGGGGTTTTGGGAGGAGGGTGACCCACCGGGACATCCCTATGGCTACACAGAGCTCGAGGATGAGGGGCCGTTTGGTGGTGGGTCCCCCCTTGGCCTCTATGACCCCTATGGCAGTGATCCCGAGTATGGAGAGGAGGCAGAGGGGCCCTTCGGCTACAGGGGGGACCCCTACGAGGACTTTGAGGAGCCCTTTGCTGGGGGATACCCCGGGGGGGAGTACCCTGAGCATCGCATCCAGTACAGCGAGGGGGGGTGGGCACCGCACGCCCAGTCCTCCTGCAACCCCTATGCCCTGGGGCTGGAGGAGATCGCCGAGGGCGAGGAGCCCGAGGAGTGCGAGGAAGAGGAGGAGGAGGAGAAGGACTATCCCTTCTCCATCCTCAGCGCCTCCTCACTCCGGGGCATGCGGGAGACTCTCTCCTCCAAGCTCTCCCTCAACAGGAAATTCAGGCTCTTCCCCCGGCCCCAGGTCAAGCTTTTCGGCAGGGACCGCCTGGACGTCCCCCTCCCGCCGTCTCCCCACCTGCCCGCCGCCCGCGACGAGGACGACTACGACGAGTACGAGCCGCCGCGGCCCCCGGCAGCCCCCGGCCCCGCAGCATCCCCTGCACGCCGGGTTTCGGCAGCGCGGGCGTGCGGGAGCCCTCTGGGGCAGTTTCTCCAGCGCTCCCTCTCGCAGCCCCAGAGCCACCCGCCGCGGGGTGCGGGGGGATTGCGGGGCCCCCGCACCCCCCAGCCCTCCTACAGACGCTCCAGCCGCAGGCTGGCGGGGATGGAGAGCGCCGGTTTGGGGGGCCGGGACCCTCCACCGCGAGCATCTCCAGCCAGGGACCCTTCCCCGCCGGCGGGGCCCTGGGTGCAGCCCCCTCCCCGGGAGCCGGGGGCTGCGCGGCGGCCGTCGCTCCGCAACCCCTTCGCCAACCCCGGGCGCTCCCCATCGCCACCGCCAGCCCGTCCTCGACCCGGCAGCACACGGGGCAAGGGGTCGCTGCGATCCCTCCGTGCCAGCCTCCGGCGCTTCAACCCCGAGCCCCCCGCCCCGCCGCCGGCCGCCCCCCGCTCACCGGGGCCCGCGGGGGGGAGGCGTTTGGGGGGCCCCGCGGCAGGGTCGGGGAGACCCCTGTCAACGCGGCGGAGCAGCCCCCCCGGGCTGCCGCTCCCCCAGGCCTGGCCACGGCTTCCCGAGCCCCCCACCAAGGCGGTGAAGCCGCTGCAGAGGACCCCCTTCCTGGCACCGTCCTCCCGCCCCGGCAGCCGCCGCCTCGGCCGCCCCGGCCCCTCCTGGGATGAGGAGCTGCCCCCCTGGCAGGGAGCCCCGCGGAGTCTCGCCGGGGTGCCTCCCCCGCCCAGCCCCGCTCCCAGCACCCCCAAAAGCTTCATCCAACGCATCGGGCAGCCCCTTGCTGGGATGGCCCCCCACTCCCCGCCGGCCAGGCCGTCTGCGGAAGCAGGGGGGCACAGCCCCTCCTCGGGGCGCTCCGTGGGGCAGTCCCTCGCATCGCTGCTCGTCAGGAGCATGGCCTCCACCAAAGCCCCCCCATCCTCACCGCCCTCCCGCCACCCCTCCACCCGCTCGCCCTCCTTGCCCCGGCGCCCATCCCGGCGGGACGGGAGCACCCGCAGGTCACCGAGTCCACCGTCGGGGCGCCGGGGCTGGGCCGACGCCGGGCGCCCCGTCCCCCCCTCCAACCCGCGTGGCAACCGGAGCCCCTCACCGCAGCGTCGCGCCGCTTTCCCACCCCCACACGGGCGAGCCCCCGGCTCCCCTGTCGCCCCCCGCCATGGCGCTCGGCCCCCAGGGCCGGCAGAGCCCGTCGAGGGCGAAGGGGCGGCCGGGGAGGAGGGCGCGGGGCGCTACGCGGTGGTGACGCCGCAGGTGCAGAGGTTGGGCTCCTTCCGGCGCGCGTCCCGCATGTACAAGCAGCACTGGTCCACGCAGCACGTCGTGCGGGTGCGGGAGATGCCCGACGCCTGGACGGCCGAGCAGGGCCCCCCCCAGCAGCCCACCCAGCGCGGCCGGCGGTGGGCGAGCCAGCGGGGAGCCGACATCGCCCGATACCTGAGCCAGCGCTCGCCGGGGGGCGGCTGGCGGGACAGGCACCCCTGGGCGGACGGGTACCTGGGCACCAAGCAGCCCTGGCGCACCAAGGTAACGCCGGCGGGGAGCCCCCCACGGGGGGATGGAGCCTGGGGGCGAGCCGGCGGGACCAGGGATGGGGTGCCGTGCTGAGGTGGCTGCCGGCTCCCCGGGGAACAAAGCCACTGGTGCCAGAGGGTTAGCAGCGCTCGGGGTGGGGGGTACGTGGCTATGGGTGGTCTGGGTGCTGGCGGGGGTCCTGCCGTGGGGAGCAGGCTGGAGGGGGGGCTCATCGGCCGTTGCATGTCCCCCCACGGACGGCCCCTTTGGGGACACTTGACTCTGGTGTATGGAAATGTGGAGACGCGATCCGGCGGGGACGGGTGCGGGTGGCACGGTGACCCGGCGGGTGTCCGCTTTCCTGCCCACCGCCTGGCCGGCCGCCAGCACAGCCTCCTGGGTGACACCCGTCCTGTGTCGCCTCTGCCCGCGGCCATGGGGAGCAGCCTCAGCCCCGCGGCTCGGCCCCGTTCCATCACCTTCCCTGGAGGTGCCATCCTGCCCAGGAGCCTCCATCGCCCACCCCTTGCAGCCGTGGTGGGGGTGGCACAGCGAGCAAGACTGGGCTTCTCAGGACCAGTCTTTCCTGGAACCTTGGTGGCCCCGTGTCCCTGTATCCAGCTCTGCTGCTCTTCTGTGACACACGACACTCTCGCTGGGGGGTTGCAGGGCTGTGGGGTGTTTTCTTGGGGTTCCTGCCATTGCTGGCTGTGTGTCCCCTGGTTTGGGGTGACAGATGGTGGGTTTTGGGGTCTGGTGGTGACTGGGTGGGACAGCTGAGGGGTTTGGCACAGCCCTGCTGTGACAGAGCCGGGGTGGTTGCTCTGTGCAGATGCAGTCACTGTGCAGCCTGCCCATCGTGCGGTACCAGGAGCCGCAGGAGGAGGACGGGCTGGAGGACATGACCCAGCTGGAGTGAGTGTCCCCATCCCCTTTGTGACCCAGGGGGCTGATGGGGCTGCTCCCCCAACCATGTACCCTGGCTGCTCCCACCCCATCCCATTCCAACATGAGGGCCACTCCAGCCTCCCAGGGCTGGAGATGCTGGGGACACACTTGAGGACCCCTCCATCCCCCTGCCACCCCATAATGCAGCCTCTGCCCTGTGCCAGGGACCTCCAGGAGGCCGCAGTGCTGAACAACATCCGGACGCGGTTCGAGCGCCAGCTCATCTATGTAAGTTTAGGGGGGCACAGCATCCCCCAAAGACCCCTGGTGTGAGATCTGTGGAAGGCCATTGCCCTCCCAGACCTTGCAATCTCAAACCTTGCTCTCTGGCAGACCTACATCGGCAGCATCCTGGTGTCAGTGAACCCATACCGGCTCTACAACATCTACGGGACGGAGCAGGTGCTGCAGTACGAAGGCAGAGCCCTGGGGGAGAACCCACCGTGAGTACCAGGGCGGCCCCAAATATCCTGTAGGGATGGGGGCACTCCTACCTGCTGTCACCCACCTCTGGGTCCCACAGCAGCCCTGGGTGGTCCCAAGCCCCTGGGGACCCTTGGGTGCTGGACCATCTGTGTCCATGCGTGGGGGTGCTTGGGGTACATTTGGGGTCCTTGTGCTGGGGCACTGAGACCCACCACACCCCCTCCTTCTTCTGCTTCCCCCCGCCACAGGCACCTCTTTGCCATCGCGAACGTCGCCTACTCCAAAGTGATGGATGCCAAACACAACCAGTGTATCGTCATCAGGTGGGACGTGGCCTCTAATCAGCACCACCCTAAATGCTGAGGTGGTGCTGCTGGGGGTGGGGTGCTGGGGTTTTGGGGAGGGTTTAGGGTGGGTACTCCCTGCTTGGCTGGGGATGACCCCAACCATGCTCCCACTCCATATTTCAGTGGGGAGAGTGGGTCAGGGAAGACCGAAGCCACCAAGCTGATCCTGCGCTACCTGGCAGCCGTCAGCCAGAAACGCAGCACTGCCCCGCAGGTAGGCTGCTGCCCTGGGGACACCCCCATCCCTGTGTATCTGTGTCCCCATGTCCCTGCCCTCTTCTCCCTGTGCTCTCCTCCACCCCTGCTCATGGCTTGGCTGCTCTCTCCTTGTCCCCACGCTCCCACATGGACCACGGCAGATAGAGGTACCGGGGGGAACACGTGAACTGGGACAGTTCAAGGGGATGGAGATCGTGATGGCATCTTGGCCATGTCACCCCAGCTGCAGGGGGATGGTGGGACGGATAGGAGGAGCTTGGTGCATGAACGTGGATGGGGTCCTTGTGTTCTCCCACATCCTCATTTAACCTGGCTGTGGTGCACACCTCGAATTTGGGCACCCACGGGTGTCTGCATGGGGCAGGGGTGGCAGGGAGGGTGGCAAGGAGTGACAAGGGGGTTGCCCCCACCATGGGAACAGCCCGTGGTGTGTCAAGTGCCCAGGATGACCCCCCAGCTCTCCTCATCACCACAACAGATCCTGGAGGCGACCCCCTTGCTGGAATCCTTCGGCAACGCCAAAACCGTGAGGAATGACAATTCCAGCAGGTTTGGGAAATTTGTGGAAATCTTTCTGGAAGAGTAAGTAATGCTGAGCAACACCTGTGTGTGGCTGTTACCCCCCTGTGTCCCCCTGCCCTGGGAGTGCCCAGCTCAGCCCCTCACCCCACTGCCAGGCTGACCCTTGGCTCTGGGAGGACACATGGGGATGCTTTTGGGGACAAACCATGAGTTGGAAAGGTGATAACACCTGAGGACAGGTGACTGTCCCTAGGGTAGGGGTAGGGGCAGGGACGCTGTGCCCCGGGCTGGAACCCCGACCATTCCTAGTCCCCATCCCTGTCCCCACGTTCCACCCCTCACTGACCCCTGTGTGCTGGGGGGATCATCAGGGCATGGGTGGGTGCCTCGGGGGGGTCCCAGCCCCTGCCCATGCCGAGGCTGCAGCGGGTGCCCGCTCTCCCCCCTGCAGTGGCTTGATCTGCGGTGCCATAACCTCACAGTACCTGCTGGAGAAGTCCCGCGTGGTCTTCCAGGTGTGTGGCGAGGGGGTCCTGGGCTCCGCCCCACACTCTGCCCCCTCCGCCTCCCCCTCCCCAGCTCTGTCCTCTGCTCCCCAGGCCAAGAGCGAGCGCAACTACCACATCTTCTACGAGATGCTGGCGGGGCTGCCCGCCCAGCAGCGCCAGCGGTACTGCCTGCAGGGCGCCGAGACCTACTACTACCTGAACCAGGTAGTGTGCCCCTCCCCAGCCCCCCCACACTGCCTGATTTTTGGGGGACTGCCCAACCTCGGGGTGCTGGTGTGTCCCTGAGTCCTCAGTGTGTGGGTGGGGAGGGTGCTCAGGGTGGGGTGACCCCCCCACACTGGTTGCTGGCCCCTCTCCCCCCGCTGAGAGCCACTGATGGACCGAGGGGGTTGTGCCAGGGTGGGAACTGCGAGATTCCTGGCAAGGACGACGCGGAGGATTTCCGCCGGCTGCTCAACACCATGGAGGTGCTGAGCTTCAGCGTGGACGAGCAGAACAGCATCTTCCGCATCCTCTCCTCCGTCCTCCACCTGGGCAACGTCTACTTTGAGAAATACGAGGTACCCTGCAGGGAGCCAAGATGTGCTCTCCGGGCGTGGTTCGGGATGTGGCAGGTGTGGGGGGTCATCATGTCCCACCACGTCCCTGTGTCCCGCAGACTGACTGCCAGGAGGTGGCCACGGTGGTGAGTGCCACGGAGATCCGGACGGTGGCTGAGCTGCTGCAGGTGTCCCCCGAGGGCCTGCAGAAAGCCATCACCTTCAAGGTGACGGTGAGTGCAGGGGGGCACAGGCAGGGAGGGGGGTCTCTGGTCCCTGGGGACCATGGCTGGTGTTGCTAAAGCTCCATCATGCTGTTTCCCAACCAGGAAACGCTGCGGGAGAAGATTTTTACCCCTCTCACTGTTGAAAGCGCCGTGGATGCCAGGTAGAGGGAAGGGGGGCTGTGCTGCCGGGGGGACACAGGGGGATTGACCTTCAGGAATGGGGTGGGAGGTGAAACGCCAGCTGGGAAAAGAGGTGGTCAGGTCCCCCAGTGTGGATTAGGCTCTCCAGTGATTAAAACTCCAGCCCTAAGGGCTGCCCTGTGCTGTGATGGGTGCTGGCCACGGCAGTGGGGATGTACACAGTGCCATGCCATGCCATTCCAGAGCTCCATCGCTCTTCTCCTTCCCAGGGATGCCATTGCCAAGACCCTCTACTCCCTGCTCTTTGGCTGGCTCACAGACCGCATCAACAAGCTGGTGTACCCTCGGCAGGAGGCCCTCTCCATCGCCATCCTGGACATCTACGGCTTCGAGGTGAGCAGGATCCATCCCAGCTCCATCCTGGCTCAATCCCTGCTCCATCCTCCTGGAATCTCAGGCTCAACTGACCTTCCTTCTCGCAGGACCTCAACTTCAACAGCTTCGAGCAGCTGTGCATCAACTACGCCAACGAGTACCTGCAGTTCTTCTTCAACAAGATCGTCTTCCAGGAGGAGCAGGTGGGTCAGTGGGCAGTGCCAGGCTCTGCCCCTGGGCCAGGGGAGAGAGCTCATGTGTGACCTGGATCTGCTCCCATAGGAGGAGTACCTCCGGGAGCAGATTGAGTGGAAGGAGATCCCCTTCAGTGACAACCAGCCCTGCATCGACCTCATCTCCCAGAAGCCCTACGGCATCCTCCGGATCCTGGATGATCAGAGCTGCTTCCCCCAGGTAAGAGGTGCCTGGTAATGAGACAGCAGCACTGGGTGATCACCATGGTTATGGAATCACTGTGGCCCAGGGGTGCTCTTCTCCTGGGCTGTCCTGGACAACCTGGGAGATCCTCTGGGTTTCTCTGGACTGGATAAGCCCCAAGAATCATAGAATCATCATAGAATCCCAGAATGGTTTGGGTTGGAAGGCACCTTAAAGCTCACTTAGTTCCAACCTGCTGCTGAACTGCCCAAGCTGTGCCTCACCCCTGCATCCCTCCCCAGGCCACCGACCACACGTTCCTCCAGAAGTGTCACTACCACCATGGGACAAACCCGCTCTACACGAAGCCCAAGATGCCACTGCCCGAGTTCACCATCAAGCACTATGCAGGGAAGGTGACCTACCAGGTGTGTGGCAGCGGGATGCCCAGCTGGGGTGTTAAGCAGGAGGTTGATCCTGCACCAAGCAGGGAGGTGCAGCACAGGGGGGTCTGGCTGGGACCCCCCATCCCAGCCTGGAGCTCCTCACCTCACCCCATCATGCTGCCAGGCTCCTCACCATGAGATTTTGCTCTTTGCCAGGTTCACAAATTTTTGGATAAAAACTATGACCAGGTCCGTCAGGATGTGCTGGACCTGTTCATCAGCAGCAAGACCAAGGTAGGGCCCTGCCTGAGCCTGGTTTGGTGGTGACATGGGGTGCTGGTGGCCATACATCCCTTTTCATGTCCCCAGCTGTGTGTCCCCATGACCAGTGAAGCCAAGGGGGACCTGAAGCAGAAGATGCCTCTGGCTCCACCCTGTGCCCTCCTTTCATGGGGTCCTCTGGGTTTTGACCCTTCAAACATTTGACACAAATGGGCACATGGGCTGCTCTTACGCTTTGTGTCCTAATCCATATCCTCATCCCCATCCCTATCCAGGGAATCCAGCCACAAATAGGGGATGCAGCTTGCTTAGAGCTGGGCAAAAAGGCAGTGGCTGGGCTGGGAAGAGGAGCCAGGGGAGCTGCACCATTCCAGCCATCTTCCTCCTCACTAACCCTTTCCATCTCCCCAAGGTGGTGGCCAACCTCTTCTTTGGCCATGCCCAGGTGATGGCCCGGCAGAGGAGCCTCATCCGCAGGAGCAGCACCAGGACACGGCGGTACAAGGCTCCCACTGTGGCTGCCCGCTTCCAGCAGTCGCTCCTGGAGCTGGTGGAGAAGATGGAGAGGTCAGAGTGGGCGGAGTGGGCAAGCAGGCCATGCACTGGGCTGGTGGGGACAGGGTGACAGTGGAACTTGAGCCCAAGGTGGCTGGGCTGGCTTTGTCCTCTGTCCTCCATGGCTAATGGGGTCTCTCTGTTGCAGGTGCAACCCCTTCTTCGTGCGCTGCCTCAAACCCAACAACAAGAAGGTGACAGCCAGGGCTTTCCAGCCTGCAGTGATGCCAGTGCTGCCTGCCCCGCTGGCACTGGGAACATGGTGGGAACACACTGAGCAGGGGTTTGCCCAGGCAGCCACTGAGGTTTCTCCCCGTTCCCTCCCCAGGAGCCGGGGCTCTTCGAGGCTGACGTGGTCAGCAGCCAGCTGCGCTACTCGGGCATCCTGGAGACCATCCGCATCCGCAAGGAGGGCTTCCCCATCCGCATCCCCTTCCTCGTCTTCATCGACAGGTGCCCTGGGGCTGTGGGTGGGGTACTGCCATATGGTCCAGTGAGAGGAGACCACAGAGCTTGTGGGTGTTTTGGGGGGCAGTGTTTGGGCCGGGGTTCCCCCACAGTGGGAGCTGAGAGCCCCTTGCTCTGATGCACAGCTCCGGGAGAAGCTGCATCTCCAAGCATGGTGCTCGTCACTGCAAGGAGGGTCCATGGTGGGGTCCCGGTAGGGTCCTGCATGGTCACAGTGTCATGGGCTCACCCAGGTACCGCTGCCTCGTCGACATGTGGTCCAACATCATTCCCAATGGAGCCAACTGCGTGGAGATGCTGAGGAATCTCTGCACCGTTAACCCCGGCATGTACTACGTTGGCGTCACCAAGGTACTGCCCCAGGAGGGGTTTTGGCTCCAGTGGTGCCCTGGGGGTGGTGGCCAAGGCAGGGGGCTCATGGCATCATCCCTGCTCCCAGCTCTTCCTTAAGGAGCAGCTGTATCAGGCACTGGAGAGCAAGCGAGCCCGTGCCCATCACCTGGCCGCGCTCACACTCCAGCGCTACGCTCGCACCTTCTTCATCAAGCGGCGCTTCCGCTCCCTCCGCCGCAAGATCGTCCTCCTGCAGAGCCGGGCACGGGGATACCTGGCCAGGTGAGGGTCTGCAGGGGGCATCAGGGGGGCTCTGGTGGGTGGCAGAGGGTGATGGGTGGCAGAGGGTGACGGGTGCCCTCCCGCAGGCAGCGGTACCGGCGCATGCGGCACACGCTCATCAAGTTCAGGTCGCTGGTGCACATCTACGTGAACCGCCGGCGGTACCTCAAGGTGAGGTGGGGGCTGGCACATTCCAGGGGTGACCTGGGCACCTGCTCCCACCCTGCTGCGTGTTCAGTGGTGGGTCTGAAGAAAGCCCTCCCAAACCCTGAGCCCCTCCAGGCCCCATGCTACCACCTCCTCCACATCCCATGGGGCACTGATGGTACCTCCTTGGGATGAGAACCTGGTGACATTTGGGGAGGCAGTGGCACCCCCCAAGTTCCTGCTGCCTCTGGGTCTCCCTCCCTCCCGGTGGGACTCAGAATGGCTGCTCTGCTTGCAGAGGAAGGAGGATGCTCGCCGGCGGGCTGAGGAGGAGAAGGAGAGGATGAAGGAGGTAACAGGCGCTCATCACGCATGTGTTGCTGTGCCCTTGTCCCTGCCACGTGCTCGCCCGCCGAGGCACCCATGGGTGCTGGCACAGGGAGCAGTGTGGTGAGCGGGCACATCCCTGTGCTGCGGTGGCAGGAGCTGACACGGAGGGAGGTGGTGGATGTCACCCACCTGGAGATCCCAGCTGAGCTGATGGGGCTGCTGGAGGCTGCTGCAGGTGAGTGGGTCCTGCAGTGCCATCGCTCCCAGCCCCTTTTCCCCATCCCTCCAGCTGTGCCATAGCTGCCCGCTGTGCCACAGCCGCCCAGGAGGTGAATGCCGGCTGCGTGGTCCTGGTGCCACCGCCGGCGCTGCAGCCCGACTCCAAGCTCACCCTCCCGCTCGACATCAACGACTACCCCATGGCCAAGTACGTGCGGGGCCACTTCCAGGTAAGGTGGATGCCGCAGCCCAGCAGTGGGGAGTCTGTCCAGACAGCTTTTGGGGGGTCCCCGGCACCCCGGTTGTGGCTGAGCGTTTAGAATCAGGGTCCCTGCGGCGGTTCCCCCCACCATCCCACCGGGCTCTGCCCCAGCTTTGGCCCCAGGGACGCCACGGGGAGCAAGAGAGGCTGGATCTGGGGTGGTTGTGGTACTGTGGTGAGCTGGCTGCCACCTCCCTCCCTCCCCGTGGGTTCCTGTCGTCTCCAGAGGCCGGGGGGACCATGCTGAGGCTATCGGAGAGAGACCCGCTGAGCCCTCCTGGACGCCCGACGCGGGGCGGATCCGGAACGCTGGGGCGGGAGACCAGGTCGCTTGCTCCCAGGACCCCGGCCCCATCCCCGGCCACTTTGCCCCATTCCTCCTCTTCGCCCTCTATTTTTGCCCTGTGTTTCCCTGTCCCTGGCATCCTGAGTGGTAGCACCAGGGCTGGATCCTGCTCTCAGCCTCGCCAAAATGCTGGCATAGAATCATAGACTGGTTTGGATTGGAAGGGATGTTAAAGCCCATCTCATTCCAACCTCCTGCCATGGGCAGGGACACCTTCCACCAGACCAGGTTACTCCAAGCCCTGTCCAACCTGGCCTTGAACATTTCCAGGGGTGGGGCAGCCACAGCTTCTCTGGGCAGTCTCTGCCAGGACCTCATCACCCCATCTCTGGTGCTGCCAGCACAGCTTGAGCCCATCCCTTCCCCGTTCCTGACAGGCTGCCAGCCCCATCCTGTGCCCCAGCCCTTT
Source organism: Pipra filicauda (assembly GCF_003945595.2). NCBI lineage: Eukaryota > Metazoa > Chordata > Aves > Passeriformes > Pipridae > Pipra > Pipra filicauda. The sequence continues at coordinate 178,920 of NW_024104339.1, read as the reverse complement.
GGCCGCCCCATAGTCCCCATCCAGCATCAGCACCACGCTCAGCACCCTGGGGCCGGCCCCTCGTGGCCTGAGGCTGTCCCCAGGTAGCCACGGGTGCGGGTGTCGCCGCAGGAACCAGCGTTCGGGATGCTGACGGCCCCGCTGAAGGCCCCCCTCACCCGGCTGGATGAGGAGCTGTGCCACGAGGCACTGAGCATCTTCCAACTGGTAGGTGGGATGGCACAGGATCCACCACCGCGATCCCCTGCCTGCTCCCTGCCTGGGGCCGGAGGGAGGACCTGGCTGTCCCCGTGGCAGATCCTGCGGTTCATGGGGGACCCGGGGCTGGGCGGCCTGCAGGAGACCCTCTTCGGCAACTACATCGTGCAGAAGGGGCTGTCGGTGCCAGGGCTGCGGGATGAGCTCCTGGCACAAGCTGCCAACCAGGTCTGGCGGAACACCAACGTCAACAACGAGGAGCGGGGCTGGCTGCTGTTGGCCACCTGCCTCAGCGCCTTCCCCCCGTCTGCCGCCTTCGACAAGTACCTGCTCAAGTGAGCCAGGGATGGGCATGGGGATGGGGAGCAAGGATGGCTGGGACCCTCTGGGGCAGACTGGCATTCATGCCTGGGGACATTGCTGTGGCTCTTCGGGGCACTCTCCGGGTACCTGTGCCTGAGGACACTGCCTAGGTCCAACCAGGACCTGTGGTCCTGTGCCAACCTGGCACATGTGCCTGGGGTGCCACCCAGGTCCCTCCTGCAGCACCGTCCCTTCCCCACAGGTTCGTCTCCGACTACGCCTTCGCTGGCTACAAGCCGGTGTGCCAGCGCAAGCTGATGCACGCCATGGCCCGGTCCCAGCTGGGCACGGCGGCCGCCCGCACCTTCCCGCCCTCACTGCTGGAGTGGACGGCGAACCGGCAGCAGGCCAGCATGGCCCTCGACCTGCACTGCTTCAACGGTGCGGCTGGCGCGGCACCGGGCACGGCGGTGGCGAGGGGCGGTCACAGGGTGACCACCCTCACGGGCAGGAGGGGACTGATGGGACCAGCTCACTGCCCATCCCTCCCCAGGTGACCAGTTCTCCTGCCCCATCCACTCCTGGAGCACGGGCGAGGACCTGGCAGGGGATGTCCTGAAGCACAGGTAGGCACTGGCTTGGCACCCACGGTGTCACCCCAGGGCTGTTTTGGGTGTCGCCAGGATCGGGGAGTCGGGATGCCCAGCTTGTGGGCAGGGCGTCCCCAAAAAGCTGGGGCACTGCTGGTAGCCCGTGCCCATCCCCATCCCCAGCATCTGGCTCTTGGCAGGGGGCTGGCAGAGGGCTGGCGTGGCTGGTCTGTGGCCATGAAGGTGGGTGCCCAGTGGGCCGAGCTGGCTGGCCATGACTATGTCCTGGACCTCATCTCCGACCTCGAGCTGCTCCGGGGCTTCCCCAGACAGAAATCCTGCTTCCTCATCGCATGGGATGGGACTGAGAGCCTCGGCAGGGACAGCCGGGTGTAGGTACCTGGGCAGGGATGGGTCGCCCGCTGTGGGGCTGGTGGGATGAACCCTGGCACCAGGCTGGATGGGTGCTGGATAGGGGTGGGTGGGCTCCTGGAGGAGGGGATCTGGCACCTAGTGGGTGCTCAGTGAGCGCATCCTCCCTCTCTACAGGGTGCTGGGACATGGGTTGGATTTGGATGAGGTGCCTCCTCCCCCAGCTGTGAAAGCCCCCACGCTGCCCTCCACAGAGATGTATCACCCCCATGGTAGGACATCCTCCCCCTGGCCCCGGTGCTGCAGTGAAGGTCTGCTGTGCTGGTGGAGCCCTGCTGCTGGCAGCTCATCCTTCCTTGTCCCCCTGCAGACGGGGAATTTGGGGAGCCACGCAGCCAAAAGGGTCTGGACCGGTACCTGGACAGCCTCTTCGATCCAGTGCTCTCCTACGGCAATGGGGTGAGAGGAGCATCCCCCTGCCCAAGGCATTTTGGGGTGCAGGTGGCTTGGCCGCCTTACCCTGATTCCTGCCCCCCCAGGAGCTGGAGAAGCCAGCCATCCTCTCACAGAGGATGAAGGGAGGAGGTGGCGTGGGAGGGGGGGACAGTGGCAGTGATGCCAATCGGAGTGGACCCCCTGTGCCTGCGGAGATGCGTCAGCCGAGGGGTGAGCGCCCCAAGCACTCCCACATCCCACCCCAGCTCCCTGCCTGAGTTTCCCGGCCTGGTCCCTGGTGGGGGGGACATGCCTGCACCCAGGACCTCACAGCTGATCTCTCCTCTTTGTCATCGCAGGCACAGAGCCAGCCCTATCCCCGCAGAGCAGGCCAGATGCCAACCAGCCACCCGGACTCCTGGTCAGTGCCAGGGGGCTGGGAGGGGTCAAGCCCCTCCTCTGCTTCAGGGCAGCTCCCTTGGGCAGCCCCTGGGGATGGGTGCAGCTGGGGGTGCTGGGTGCTGATGGCACAGTGTCCCTTGCAGGGCAGAGCAGTGGAGGGGACGCCACCCCGCACCCCCCAGCCCCGGCCCTACTCGCAGAAAGCCGGTAAGGAGTCCTGGTGCAGTGGGGTGGTCACGGAGGCCCGTGGCACCGAGCCAGGGCCCAGGTGTGGAGGCAGTGTCCAGCCCCTCCTGAGCCATTCTTGACCCCACAGCAGCCGTGGGGCGGCGGTGGCCAGGAGAGCTGGTGCGGCATTCCCGGCTCAACTCGGAGCATTTCCCACGGCCCACACACGACATCCGGAACATCATCCGGCAGTGCCAGCCAGCCCTGCGCAGCTCCCAGGCCCCCAGGTACCCACCCGGGTCCCCAGCCAAGCCATGGGCACATGGGCGGGTCCATGTGCTGGCCCTGATGCCAGGGTGTAGGGAATGGTGGGGTGCAGGGAATGATGGGGTTGGAGGTGATGCCAGGTACAGGTGATGCTGGGGTACAGTTAATGCTGGGGTACAGGTAATTCCGGCATGCAGGTGATGCCAGGTACAGGTGATGCCAGGATGCAGGTGATTTCAGGTATAGGCAGTGTAGGATGCTGTCTCTGCAGCAAGCTTTTTGGGAAGAAGGTGGACCCCCACGAGGAAGCCATGCAGATCCTGAAGGAACAGCTCTCGGCAGCCCGGGTGCCAGCGGCTGTGGTAGGGATGTGGCTGCCCCCATGTCCCCCCTACTAGGCTGGGGGTGTCACTGGCCCTGACCACAGCCCCTCTGTGCCTCACAGGGGCCCAAGGAGGTGGTGGCCACAGTGAAGCCGGTGCCCAGTGCCAGGTACCAGCTGCGAGCACCTACGGGGCGTCCAGCAGCCACCCGGCCCCCAGGTATTGCTGGGCAGAGCTGTGGCCCTGGGGGGGCCAGGGTGGAGTGGGGCACCTCATCCTCCCAGTGGCACTGGGTGATGCCTTATGCAGCCTGGTGCTAGTCTAGCTCCACAGCACCCTCATGGAATAGCCACTGTGTCCGGCTCGACCTGACAACTGCTCCTCGTGCCTCAGTTTCCCTGGGTGGAGGGGCCTTCCTGCAGGGCTTTCTGTCCCTTCACAGTCTCTGTCTCTCGGGAGCTCCCATCTGAGGCACAGCAGGTCCAGACCCAGCTGCACCGGAGCTGCAGTGAGGACTTCTACACCTACCACAACGTGCCCTGGAAAATATTCATCCGGAAGGAGGTACAGATTTATGGGGACACTCAGGGGCAGGCTGGTGCTGAGGTCCTAGAGGGATAAAGGGGGCTTTTCACCAAGCCCTGTTCTCTCTCCTGACAGGTTTTCTACCCTAAGGACAGCATCAACAACCCACTGCTGCTCGACCTCATCTTCAGGCAGGTGAGGCACCAAGCTGGCCCCTAAGCTCCCCCGGGGGTCCCCTGGAAGCTGAGGTATTCCCCAGTGGGGTGATGGCTCACTCATCCCACCGCATATGTCCCATCTTCCCCTGCTGAGCTGCCATGTAGGAGCTGCCCCAAGCCAGGGGGAGCGGGCAGGGCAGAGGGGCTGGGGTCCCACCACGCTCCCTTGCATGACCTCACTGCTCCTCACCCCCTTCCCCAGATCTTCAACGACGTGCTGTCTGACACCTGCATCCGGATCAGCCAGGAGGAGCGGCTCCGCTTGAAATCCCTCTTTGGTAACCCTCGACCACATCCCTGTGTCCCGCTGCTCCCTGCCTGGGGGGGTTCACACACCTGGGGGGCTCAAACCCAGCCTCTCTGGTGCCTAGCCTCATCTCCTGGGGTCACGACTGGCTCTGCTTAAAGCTGGGGTAGTTCTGCCTCCAAATGCAATGACCCCCTGGTAACTTAGTGCTCTGTAATGTCATGAGTTCTGTCAGGTCTCAGCCAGTTGCCGGGGGGACATGGGTCTCTCCATCATGTTCCTGCCAGGTGTGGGAAGGCTATGATCATCCCTGCTCCTGCTGGGAACCATGCGTGGATCCTTCCCAGAGAGGGAGGATGCTCACCAAGAGGTATTTCCCTCTCCCCACAGCGGAAAACAAGCTGGACTCCTTCAGCCCTGTGGCCACCGAGAGTGTCAAGAGGGAGATCATCGCTGCAGCCCGGGATGGCTGTGAGGTGTATTTCTCCCGCCTCTTCCCTGCCACGGTGAGGGTCTGCCTGTGGGGCAGGTCAGCATGGGGGCCACCACGGCCCCGTGCCCTCAGCTGAGGCACTGTCCTGGCCCACAGGGCAGTGTGGGGACGGGTGTGCAGATCCTGGCCGTGTCCCACACCGGCATCAAGCTGCTGCGGCTGGTGAAGGGCACCAACGTCCCCGGGGAGCAGCTGCGGGTGCTGCGGGCGTACAGGTGGGGGTGAGGAGCGTGGGAGGCCGGGGTGGGATGGGTGCCATGGGTGCTGGGTGTTTCAGCCTCCCCTCGCCCTGCCCCAGCTACGCCGACGTGCTCTTCGTGACCACCCCATCCAGGAACATGCTGGAGTTCAACCTGCGCAGCGAGAAGCTCATCCTCTTCTCCCCCAAAGCCCCCCAGGTCAAGGTCATGGTCGACCACTTCATCACGGAGCTCAGGAAGGTGGGGGGTGCCCTGGGTTCGGGGTGAGGGGGGGCATGTCCTGGGGGTCAGACCCTGCCTGTGTCCCTGCACTCGGGGGGCTGGGGTGGGCAGCGGAGGGCACCCTGTGAATAGGACCATGTATGGAATTGGGGGGGACACCCTGGGGTGGTCCTGGGGCTGCGGGTGCTCGAAGCCCCTGCGCTGGGTGGGATGTGGGTGTCCCTGTGTGCAATGGCTGTGCCAGCCCCTGCTGTGCCCAGGACTCCCAGTATGTGGTGGCTGTCAGGAACTACAGCCCAGAGGATGGGGGACAGCTCAGCTTCCACAAAGGGGACATCATCCACCTCCAGTCGCTGGAGCATCCTGAGAGAGGTGAGAGGCCTCCACACTGCCCCCCACAGCAAAACACTCATAGGGGTGGCAGGACTGATGGCTTCACCCGCCCCAGAGGTGGTCATGTACTTGTCTTGCACCCTGTGACACCCTCTGTCCCCATGGTGTCAGACTACTACTATGGCTGCGTGGTCCGCAAAAAGGTGATGTACCTGGAGGAGTTGAAGACAGGCACCCAGGACTTTGGTGAGTGCCACGCTGCCCCATGTTTGTCCCTGGTGTGCCCTGAGCTGTGTCCCTTCCTGGGGCTGGGGGATAGGGCAGGATCCTCAGCAGGATGGTTTGGGATCTTTTCAGCACCGACCCAATGCAGGGGGATGCTCCCCTGTGGGTCCCACCCTGGGTGGCACCAGGTGCTGCCCATGTCCCTGCAGGTGATGGGCTTTGTGGCCCCTCTTCCCTGCCTTTACCTCAAATGCTGCTGAACTGCAGCTGCTTCCAGCCAAAATCTGTGGCCAGACCCCTGCAAAAGGCTGGGAATGCAAAGGCAGGAGGAAGCAAACAGAGACTTTTTGGGGGTGTCCACCTGGGCTGCCAGCCCGGGGCCATCCCCACCATCTGCCCGCTGCAGGGTGGAAGTTTGGGGCCATCCATGGCAGGCCAGGGCTCTTCCCTGCCGAGTACGTCCAGCCCGTCGCGGCGCCCGACTTCGTCCATTTGCCTGCGGAGAGGAAGGAGGAGCCCAGGGACAAGCAGGGCAGGGTGGCAGCTTCGGCGGCCGTGGCTGTGGCCGTGGCCTCCACTGCTGCTGCCCAGGAGCTGGACCGGAAAACCGAGGTGGGTTCTGGGCTGGGGCTGCCACCCGCTGCTGGCTGTGCCTGGTGCCCACTGCCCTGCTCCGCAGGTGTCCCCGGCCAGTGCCACCTTTGCGGAGGGTCTGGAGGGAGACGGTGTCGAGCAGCTCAGGGATGTCACAGGGACCTGCCCCATGCTGGCCTTTGCCCAGCGGCATTTCCGTGCGGCACGACATGGGACCATGTGAGTGTCCAGCGGTGGGACAGGGACACGCCGTGGTGGGGACACCTGTGCCCACCTGCTCCCTTGAACTTCTGTCCCAGGGATTCCTGTGGGACAAAGGCCAGGACGGATGTGCCCAGTGTGCTGGAGATGCTGACATTCACCAAGGTACAGGGAAGCGGGGAGCCTGGGGTGCCCCTGCCCTGCTGTCACCTGCAGATCCCACCAAGATCCCAGGGGGAGCTCCCTGAATGGCACTCCAGCATCCCTCTGGCTGCTCCCGGGAGCTGACCCTCTCCCCCCACTCCAGATCCCCATTCAGGAGTCACTTATCGAATTTGTGGATGGTGGCATCAACAAACAGGCTGCTGAGGCTTTCCAAGGTAGGCAGGGACATGAGCATCGTGTCCCCCTGTCCCCTGGCCATTCCCAGCTCATCCTTTGAGGGCTGTGGGGGCAGGACCAGGATGGGCAGATGGAGTGGCCTGTGGGACTTAGGTCCTCAGGTCCTACTGCCCCATGTGCTTGGAACGTGCCCACCCAAGGCAGTGTGTCCCTGGGAAGGGGATGCACTGAGCTGTGTCACTGTGTGGCTTTGTTATCCCCAGCTGTGATGAAGTTCATGGGTGACCACCCTCTGCGGGGGCAGACGGAGCTGGACGCTGTCTGCACCATCCTCAAGGTAAATCCACCACCGGGGCAGTGAGTCCTAGGGGTGGCCTGGGCAGGGGGTGGCAGCTATGCCTGTCCCCAGCTCTGCGCGGAGCACGAGGTCCTGCGGGACGAGGTGTATTGCCAGATCATCAAGCAGATCACCAACAACACCAGCTCCAAGACGTGAGTCCCTACACCCAGCTGGGACAGCAGAGGCTGGAACTGGGGACACTTGTGTCCCTGGCTGGGCTGAGCTGCCACAGCGTGGGGGGAGACCCAGGGACCCCATCCCCAGTGTGATGGGTGCCACCGTCGGCACCCTCGCCCTGCTCAGTGGTTTAGCCCTGGCTCTTCCCACAGGGACAGCTGCCAGAAGGGCTGGAGGCTGCTCTACATCCTCGCTGCCTACTACAAGTGCTCTGAGGTGCTCCGGCCCTTTCTCCTGGCCTTCCTGCAGGACGCTAGCAGGCACCCGGAGCTGCCCTTCCACGGTAGGGGCTGTGCACACCCCAGGGTGCTGGTCCGTGGTGGGGAAGGACACCCTGGGATGTCACAGGGCTCAGGAGTGGTGGCTCAGCCCCATCCTTCATCCCAGTCCCTGTTCCTGCCAGGCATCGCCAAAGCCTGTGAGCAGAACCTGCGGAAAACCCTGCAGTTCGGCGGCCGCAGCCTCTTCCCCAGCAGCATGGAGCTCAAGGCCATGGTGGTGAGGCTGGGGGCTTGTGGGTGCCCGTGGAATGTGGGGCAGGGCTGATATCAACCTGAGGTGCCCCCTAGAAGTTCTGGATACCTGCATGGTCTCGGGATCCCTCCGTGGGCTTGGGATCTTGCCCAGACACTGCTCTGGAACTGAGCTGATCCTTTTTTGGGATCTTCCCAAAAGAGCACAGTCCTTTTTGGGGTCTGCTCTTCACTGCTTTGGGGGTGCCCTGAGCTTGCAGGGGTCCCCAGTGGGGATGCAGCTCTGTGGACGTGGAGCTGGAGGTGTGATGGCTCACACAGGCAGGATGGGCAAGAGATAGGATGATCCCAATGGGATGGTCCTGTGGGATAGCTGGAGTGTCCTCTGGGGTCCTGCTGTGCAAAGGGCCCCCATGCACCCCAACGAGTCCTCCCGTGCAGGCCGGACGCAGCGCCAAGCGCCAGCTCTTCCTCCTGCCCGGTGGCATCGAGAGGCACCTCAAGATCAAGACGTGCTCGGTGAGTCAGAGGGGCAGGAGGCTCTGTGCACCCCAGGACTGTGGTGACCCCCTCAGAGGGTGCAGATGTGAGGGGGCTGCGCTCCTCGCCTGTTCCCGCTGTGGCACTTTGTTCACTGGGAAAGGCGGACCCCTTCCCTGGGCAGCCGCATGGGATGAGCCTCAATGCAGGACATGTTGGTGGCCTGGAGCACAACAGGGGGATGTGGCAGCACCCCAGCCACCTGTCCCTGTGCCCAGGTGGCTCTGGATGTGATCGAGGAGCTGTGCTGCGAGATGGGGCTGCAGCATCCAGAGGCTTTGGAGGAGTACATCCTCTTCGTGGTGACCGACAGAGGTGAGGGACTGGCAGGAACAGGATGGCACGGGATGGGATGGCTGTGCTCGTGGTGTGGTGGCCACACTCAGGCTCCCGGGTGGCACAGGGCAGAGCGTGCGGCCACTGACCCGCCGGGAATATGTCCTGGATGTGGCTGCCGAGACGGAGTGCCGGGACACCAGCTACACCTTCTGGTGCCGCCGCGTGGTCTGGAGCCAGCCCCTCAAGTTCGAGAACGAGCTCTATGTCACTGTCCACTACAACCAGGTCAGGCCACCCCATCAGCCTCCCCCAGGGCCACCTCCCTGTCCCCCCCAGAGCGTGCCCTGTCCCTAAGCCGTGTCCCTGTGCCCTGTTTCTCCCCACCAGGTGCTCCCTGACTACCTCAAGGGGCTGTTCACCGTCCTGCCACCCGCGAGGCCGGGAGAGCAGCACTTCCCACACGTGGCCAAGCTGGCTGCCCTCCAGCACCGAGCCAAGGACCACCACCACCTCCCCACTGCGTACGGCCAGGGATGGGGCATCCTGGGGGGAAAAACACACATCCCGTGGGGTTTGGGACCCACTGGCCAGCGCTGGCCCTGACCTCGGGCTCCCCGCAGGCGGGAGATGCAGGACTACGTCCCCCCACAGCTCTTCCGCCTGCTGAAGCCCCAGTCCTGGCTGCAGATGGTGACCCAGCACGTCCAGCAAGCCAAGGCCCTCAGCGCCCACCAGGCCAGGGCACAGTTCTTGGGTGAGGGGACAGGGAGGTGACACGGATAGGGAGAGGATGCTGAGGGGATGCAATGCTAATGAGGACACAGTGCTAATGAGGATGCAGTGCTTCTTGAGACACAGTCCTGCTGGAGATACAAGGCTGTTGGGGATGGGAGTTGCCCAGGAGGTGATGGGTATGGGAAGCATCATCCTGCCTGGAGGGTGATGATGATGGGGATGGAATTCTGCTGGGTGGCTCCTCTGCAGGGACTCTGGGACAGGGAGCTCCCTGTGTGGAGCCTGAGGTGCTGCACATGGAGGGCAGGATGCATTGGCAGAACAGGACAGGCTGCTCCCAGGCCCCAGTTTCCCTTAGCTGCTCCGGGGCCCAGAGCCTGAAGCAGTGCAAGGCTCCGGGAACCAAATCAGCTCCCGTCAGGCATGGAGCTGGCTGAGCCCTTGGCAGAGCCCCTGTGGGTGCAGTCCACCCTGGGGACCTGGCAGGAGTGGGTGGCAGTGGGCACTGAGACCCCATCCTCCACCCCGCAGGGCTGCTGAGTGCCTACCCCATGTTTGGCTCATCCTTCTTCTACATCCAGAGCTGCAGCAACAACGCCATCGTCTCGCCCTGCATCCTGGCCGTCAACCAGAACGGCCTCAACTTCCTCAGCAAGGAGACCCACGTAGGTGGGGGGCTGTGTGGGACACATGGGATCATGGAATGGTTTGGTTTGGAAGGAACCTTAAAGCTCATCCAGTTCCAGGGGCATCTCCTACTAGACCAGGTTGCTCCAAGTCCTGTCCAACCTGAGGTCCCCGCTCCCCTTGGTGGGGTTCACAGGGCCACTCCCCCTGTTCCCACCAGGAACCCATCGCCAAGTTCTCGCTGAACGAGATCCAGTCCACGCGGACGCAGCGGCCGACGGCCGGATCCAGCTATCCCTACGTGGAGATCACGCTGGGAGACCTCCTGGCCCAGGGCATCACCCAGCTGCAGCTGGAGCAGGTTGGGGACACCCGAGGGGGGGGCCCGCTGGGGGTCCCACGGCAGTGGCACAGCCACTGACCGCCGGCGTGTCCCCCTGGCAGGGCCTGGAGCTGTGCCGGGTGGTGGCCGTGCACATGGAGAGGCTGCTGGGCGCCCGGGAGAAGCGGCTGACGCTGCCGCCCAGCGAGATCACCCTGCTCTGAGCCCGCCGCGGCACCCCGGACCCCGCCGCGGGGCACAGCGGGTGCGGTGCCCCCGGGGCGTCCCCAGGCCGGCCGGTGCCGCCGTCCCCGCTCGCAGCTCCTGTTGTTACGGGGTTTATACAAGCCCGGGAGCCCGGCACGACTCGCTGTCCGTGGTTTTGTGCCGCACATGTTGCCGCGGGGGGGAATGCTGACCCCCGTGCCTCAGTTTCCCTCTCCCAAGAAGTGCCTTAATTTTCCCGTCCATCCCAGTGCCTGTTTCCCATCCGGTGCCTCATTTTCCTCATCCGTTCCCCTATCCCAGTGCCTCACTTCTCTCTCCATCCCTGTGCCTGCTTTCCATTCCCACGCCTCATTTTCCCCATCCATTCCCATGCGTTTCCCCATCCCCGTGCCTCCTTTTCCCCGTCCATCCCCGTGCCTGTTTCCCCATCCCGGTGCCCCAGTTCCCTCTCTATCCCGCCCTATATCCTCACTTTCCCGGTGCCCGTTCCCCCTCACCCGCACCCGTTCCCGGTCACGCCCCCGCTCGCCCCTTGCTCTCCCCGCGCCCGGCAGGGGGCGCTCGCGCCGCGCACCCGCCGCCACCTCCGCGCTCTCCGACCCTCCGCCGCCGCCGCGCGCGCGCGCCCCGTCCAATCAGTAGCCGGCCCTCTGCGCTCGCGCCCGCCTCCCGACCAATCAGCGCGGCGCGGGGCGGGGCGGGGGCGGTGCCGCCGGTGCCGGTAACGGCGGCGGGCGGGGCGGGGCGGGTCGCGCGCGCCGGTCGGTGCGCGCGTGCGAAGGGGCGGGGCCCGGGGGGCGGTGGCGGGCGCGCGCGTGCGCGGGGGGGGGGGGCGCGGGGCGGCCCCGCGGCGATCCGGGATGTCGGGCCGGCTCCTGGTGACGTAGCGGGAAGGGCCGCGCCAGACCCCCCTTTCCCACCCCCCCGCCCGCCGCCGCCGCCGCTGCTCCCCCGGCACGGCACGGGATACCCTCCCTTACACACACGCCGACCTCCTCCGGTTTCCCCGCCATGAGCAGCGCCGCTGCGGCCGGAGCGGGCGGGGCGCCCGGGGCCGCCGCTGGGCATGTGCCAGGCCCGGCCGCCGCGTGAGCACCGACACCGCCGGCAGCGTTGTCTGCGCCCGCCCCGGGCCGAGCCGTGAGTGTGCCCCGGCAGGGAGGGAGGGGACGGCAGCGGTGCGGGGAGGGGTCCCATCTCCCCGGGGGTGGGGGGGAGTGGTTGGCGCGGTCCCGGCGGCCCCGTGCTCACCCCCCGGTGCCCCGGGGCTCTCTCTCCCGGCAGGGCGGCGGGTGCCATGAGCAGCAGCCGCGCGTCCCCCGCCGCCGCCCGCCGCCGCCTGCAGCGCGGGGATCGATAGAGGCGGGGGCTGCGGACCAGCCATGGCCGGCAGCGGCTACACGGACCTGCGGGAGAAGCTCAAGTCCATGATGCCCTACCGGGACGGCCACAAAGGCGGCGGCGGGGGGGGCCTCCCGCGGGAACCCCCCGAGCCCCCCTACGACCGCAAGCGGCGGCACCAGGAGGACTCCGGCTCCGAGCCCAGCGACTACGAGGAGCAGAAGGAGGAGGAGGAAGCCCGGAAAGTGAAGAGCGGCATCCGCCAGCTTCGCCTGTTCAGCGCCGAGGAGTGCGCCAAGATCGAGGCGCGCATCGAGGACGTGGTGTCCCGGGCCGAGAAGGGGCTCTACAAGGAGCACACGGTGGACCGGGCGCCGCTGCGGAACAAGTATTTTTTCGGGGAAGGCTACACCTACGGGTCCCAGCTGCAAAGGAGAGGGCCCGGCCAGGAGCGGCTGTACCCGCGGGGGGAGGTGGACGCCATCCCCGAGTGGGTGCACGACCTCGTGATCAGGAAGCTGGTGGAGCACCGGGTGATCCCCGAGGGCTTTGTGAACAGTGCCGTCATCAACGACTACCAGCCGGGGGGCTGCATTGTCTCCCACGTTGACCCCATCCATATCTTTGAGAGGCCCATCGTGTCCGTCTCCTTCTTCAGCGACTCGGCGCTCTGCTTCGGGTGTAAATTCCAGTTCAAGCCCATCAGGGTCTCGGAGCCCGTTCTCTTCCTGCCCGTGAAGAGGGGAAGCGTCACGGTGCTCAGGTAACTCGCCCGCGTTGCCGGGGCTCGGTTGTGTAACGCGGATCACGAGGCTCATGGATGCGCCCCGACGGCGCCTCGGGCTCCATCTCCCTCGCCTGTAGACACGCACAGGGTTTCACTGTGGTGGAAGGGGTAAGGCAGGGATTTGGGGGCGGTCCTGCTGCTGTGGTGGGTGAGGATTTGGGAGGGTGCCCTCTCCATGGGGCTTGAGGCGAGTCCTGGTGGGAGTGTGGCCACTCGCCGAGCTGAGCTTAGCTGTAGTTTCCCGTAAATGGTTAAAATAACACGTCGAAATACAAAATGGATCCTGTGCCCAAGAGTGGTCAGACGTGTTATTTTAACTGTTAACTGAGCAGCTGGTTGGGACTGGACTCCTGGGACTATTCTTAGCTCGGCCAGTGCCTCCCTGACCTGACCTTAAACGTGTAGAGGAGGTGTGAATGGCCTTGTCTTCCCAATCTGTAAACTGGGAATACTGAACCCTTCCCTGCCCGGTGACGATGGGGAGACCAAGACCCGAGTGCAGAGCCCTGTGGGATTGTCACTTGGAAGCACAGCAGGTCACAGGCAGGAAAGGACTTTACGTGTGATGAGGAAGAGCTGTGGAGGTGGAATGACCTGCCCAAGGTCATGCAGCTGGTCGGCAGTAAAGCTGGGATTGGCACTGGGAAACGCCTGCTTCCTAATCCCGCTGCCTTTCTGGCACGGGCTGGGAGGGAGAGCAGGCAGGTGAGGGGACAAGAAGGTAAGAGGACAGGCAGGACTGGAGCGTACGAACCCACCAGTGTCCAGCTCCTGGGGAGGGCAGCTCGAAGCCTGGCACCAGGGCTGCCAGTTCCTTGTATCCCTGAAGGTCAGAGTGCTCCTTGCCAGGAGCAGGGATCACCGGGACCCTGCCAGCAGTGCTCTGAGCTACCAACTTATCCTCGTTTGAGTGGCTATTTTTTGGGCTGGTGAAGGTCCAGGCCGGTTTTCTGGGCTCCCAGGCTGTAACACAATCCCTTGCTTTGGCTTGTAAAGTGATCGCCGCAGGGTTCGGGAAGGAATTTTTCCCCCCACATACACACGGCCTCCTTGACTGGTGCATCAATAATAAATGCTGAGATCTCGCGTAGCTTTTATCTCGGAAAAGCTGCACAAACATTAACTAATCCTCGCCATACCCCGGCGTTAGGTAACTTCTGTGGATTAGCCAGGGATGAGGGAGGCTGCGGAGGGAATCGGGAACAGCACTGGGGACGTTTTCTCTCTCTCTAGTGGGTTGACCAGGGCGGAGGGGGCAGAGGTCAGGGTGATTTTGTGAAATAGGACCCGAGGGGACTCGTCCTGCCCCATGTCCTTTTACTGCAGAGCAAGTTCCATCCACCCTAGGGATGGAGACTGCCGGGTGTAAGGCAGCCACTCCGCTCCCTCACTTCCCCAAGACATCAGGAAGGAAACTTTCTACCCTAATTTTCCTGCTGGTGGTGAGAATCTCTCTGCTGTCTTTCCCCGTTGGGTCTGGATAAATAGTTATTCTTTCTTTCACAGCCAGAGGCATTTTTTTTTTATTTTTTATAACCTAACAGAGGTCAGCCTCGAGTCTTGCAGTCAAAGCCACTCGGAAAACTCATGGCCTTATGTCTGCGGGAGGACTGGGACTCTGCAGTGGAGGATGGTGGGAGGAAGAAGAGGTGCTTTCTCTGCTGCAGGACCAGAGAATGATGTTTTCTTATCCCAGACCTTGCTCTTCCCTCAGAACTGCTGGGAAAAGGCACTGGCTCAGGGCTCCCAGGATTGACATGTTGTGTCTCCCGGGGTCTCTGGGTTGTTGACCAGCATCACCCAGCTGCTGAAACCAGTTTATTAACGTGGCTGAAGCAACTGCACAAACCAAATGAAGTATCTTTTCCCTCCAGTGTCTTTTCCCTGCAAATTGAAGGGCTGCTTTCTCCTTTACCCGCTGCCGCTTCATCACGGTCAGATGTTCTGCTTTCCAACAAATAATAGACTTTAGGATGGATTATTTCAATTTTGGTACAGCAATTAGCAGATACTTAGCACTCACTTAAGATGAGATTCTGCCAAAGTGATTGTTCTGCGTTGATATGATCCTGGCTGGAATCGAATTCTTTGCCTCACAGCAGATCTCCTTACCTCCCCTCTAGCCCCAACAGTTTAGGAGGAGCAGGAGAAGTGCAGATTGTTGGTAGGCTCTCAGGGGTGTATCACCAAATCCATCCCTTGGTTATGATTAAGTCAACTCCCCAAACTTGGTGTTTTCTGCTGTGGATAAACAGTTGCTGGAGGCAGTTGCCCTGGAGATGGGGAACGGGTGCAGATAGAAGTGGCATGCCTGTAATGTCTGGGATTCAAATCCTGCTGGGTCAGTGGCTGCTCCTGGCCTGCTGCCTTTTGGGGAAGCCAGGGTAGCCTGTGGAAGTCAGGAGGATTTAAGGGAAAGCTGTTGGATCCCTCTCTTTGACCTCACAGCATTCTCAGGCTGTCCCCAGATCACACCTGTCCTGTTCTTGCTCTCAGCAGCCTGTTCCCAGTTCTCCTCCTGATTTCAGAGCCGCCTACCCAGCAGGGATTTTGCATTGAGGCTTTCCCCATATCCCTCCCTTGACTTTGCCTGCCCTGAAGCAGGATGTGGTGTTTGCCAACAATGAACCTGCTGGAAAGGGTTCAGACCTCAAACTACAGGTGAGGTGGAACAGATTCACCTGCCTGGGCTGTGCCCCTCTGCCAGAAACCAAAGGCCGAGCCAACCCATGACCTGCTAATGAGCCCTTCCCTCTTCCAGCGAGGCCCTTTTTCCTCTCCTTTCTCATCTGCAGGGAAGATTTGCCTTTGTAGGTTTTGAGATTTAGAAGACAACCTCCTCCAATCTCCTCTTCTGCAGCCCTGGGAAGCAGGTGCTCCTGCAGGTTTGTCCCACTGCCAGCCAGTCCAAGAGGAAGCATCACCTCAGTGTGTGCTGCTGGATCCCAGTCCTGTGGCCCATCAGCTCTCGGGGGGAGGGGGGCTACTGGCTGCACCACATTTGTGGGTTTTCTTTTTTTAGCAATAATTTGATAAGCATCAATCGATTGAACCAGTGGGGAGGAGATGGAGGAATTTGCCTGTTCATCTGGGGAACGTGTGCTTTGACAATGCTTAGGCTGGGAAAAAGGGAGGGAGCTGGGGGATGCAGATCCAGCTGGGATGGGGGGTTCCATCTGGATCCCTGCCCTGCAGCTGCTGTCAGAGGTAGCAAATCTCAGCACTGAAACTGCCAGGAATGTTTTCTCAGCGCCGTGGTTGGAAATAGTGCAGCTGCAGTTGGAGGAATGAATGGCACAGGTAACATTTCCCAAGTTCTGGGAGCTGGTGTGCCATGTGGGCTTCCCTCCCGCAGCTGGAGAGTGCTCCAGGTCATCTCCTGGCTGTTTGTGATGGCAGGGAAACACTGTGATGTGTGTCCCTCCTGTTGTCTCCAGGCATGCCTGGTGGCGCATAATCAGAGCTGCTTGGAGTCGCTGGAGGATGAACCTGCTTCCTTCCCAGCTGGAGGAATCTCTCTGCAGCTGCCTGCATTAGATGCTTTTCCAAAAAAGCCTGATCCCTCTGAACAAGCCGTTGGTGCAGAGGAAGTTCTGCGTGTGCCAGTGGTGATGAGGCAGAGATTTGTTCGAGCTCTGCTCAGACTGGTCGGTGTCACATCCATGGTTTGTGGCAGGAGCTCTCCTGAGCCACAAGTAAAGCCTTGAGTTGCCCAAACCCTGCAGTGGGCCAGGTCCCTGTGCCTCTGAGCTGGCCTGGCTGTCATCGGGACGTGTCGTCATAGAAATGTTTCTTGTTAGAGACTCTGCAGAATTTCAGGGCCTCCTTTCTGGTGATGTCTGCACAGAAAAATTCCACTTTCATCTCCATGTGAATCAGTTCTGTAGTGGCTCTTCTGGATTGAGAAGGAGACTCAGGGAGGAGTTGGCTGTGTAAGGTCTGACAGTTTGGAGTTGGGGTGGGTTGAGGGGGGCGTGTGGGTAACATCAGCACCTCCCTGTGTTCTTCTGAAAAACACTCTGGGATAGAGATATCCTATTCAGGTGTTCTCCTGGGCAGGAATTTAGGGTTTTCCTTAGCAAATTGCTTTGGGTTTGTTCTCTGGGCAAGAAATCTGCGGGTAGACCCATTATGGGTATTTTTCCCCAGTGTCTGCCCCTTCACCCGTCATCGGGGTGTGCAAGGCTGGGCAGTGTGAGAAGTTTTTGCTGGCACAAGGCAGCATAAGTATGACACAACCAAATAATCTTTTTCTTCCATTTTTCTGCCTGTGCAGAGAGACACCGTCACTGTATGGGATATGGTGCAAGCAGAGTTTTCTCACACCAGTAAGGCACTGGGGCAGACTGGTGCCCTTTAGGACCTCAGACTGGAGTACTGGGGCTATTGCTTTGGTGCTGCCCATGTGCATCTGGGGCCACAAACACTTCCTGGGGCCACTCTGGGACTGATCTGGGAAGGGGATTCCTGCCTGGGGAGTGAGAAGGAGTGTCCAGGCTGACATCTCGTGATGGAGAGCACATGTCTGGAAACAGACCTTTTCCTGATGTTCAGGGTGTTGCCGAGGATGCGCCAAGTTGAATGTTAACGTGGGTGATATTCATGAATTCGCTGGAGCCTGACGCAGAGATTCCTGGAACATAAAAGAGCATCACCGTAAGCCCCTTGGCATAACACTGTCGTGTTCTGCGGTGCCTGGAAGGCGGGGGGCATGGACATCACCCCTGTTTTAACTGATCAGGACTTATGCTTTTTAACTCTCCTCCTAAAGCAGTAGATCTGTCTTTGAGGAGAGGTGCGTGTTTCTGGGTGAGTGGGTGGGTTATCTAACCAGATCAAGGAAACCCGGTCCCGTCCCCGGAGAAGACTTGCGTGTGTAAGATGTGTTCTGTGCTCTGAGTGTCCTGAATAACCTGCCAGCCCCTGACCCTGGCCGTGCTTCTGAGGGCTGCCTGGCAGCTGGTGTGCCAGGAAAAGCCTCGTGGGGACCACGGGCCTGGTCATTTCTGCTTCAGGTTAAACAGCGCGGGGGTGTGCCAGCGTTGTGTGGCTTCGGCAGCCTTTGCCCAAATCCCTTTCAAGGTGCTCCTGCCCTTGTCAGGTGTTCCAGGAGGCTCTGAAGGTGTTTAGCTTCTCTCTTTCCCATGCTGGAGTCTAGAAGGCTCTGTGTGAGCTGACACTCTCCAAACGGCAGGTAGAGGGCAGGCCCCACTCTCGGACCTGCTGGCTGGAACCATGGGAGTGACGGGATGTGCTCCCGCAGGGTGGTTTGTGTGTCCGAGCAGGGGTGGTGGCTGCTCTCCATGGACCCACTGTGATTTCACCTGCTCGACAACAGAAGTAGCCACGAGAAAAATGCTCCAGTGTTTTGTAGGAAGCTGAGGTCGTCCTTGGCCTTGGCTTTTTTCCAGCCTGCTGGAAACATGGAGTATCCAAAGTCACCTCACACAGTGAAACACTCCTGCCCAGAGCGGCTACTGCTTGAGCCTGGGGTCGTTTTCCTCAGCCCAGGGAGCTGTTTCTCCCTGTAACAGGGAGGTTTTGGGAGTGCAGCTTGGTTTGCAGGTCTGAGTTTGAAGGTTATAACCCAAGTGCATTGGGTTGGGGTTGGTGATGTTCGTATCGTGGCTGAGGATGTGCCACATGATGGGGAGCAGGGAGGATGAGGGTGCTGAGAGAATCTGTGCCCAGGTGAGGGGGGTGAGAGGCTCAACTCTTGCCATCACTGCACCCCTCCATGACTAACAAATCTCACTGACTCTGGTACGTGTTCATGTCTGGGTGTGCTGCACATCTCAGCATGAGAGATGGCTTTTCTCAGGGATGTGTGTGAGGAGATTCTTCGGAGGAACGTGCTGATTTTTCCCCTGTTGCTTTCTAATTTCTTTGTAAATGAATTGTCTGAATTTACAATCCATACACGCATTTCCACGTCTTATTTCACAGCGCTGTAGCAGGTGGCAGTTTCCTCTGATGTATGCTAAAAAATTGAGTCCTAAAGCCCCCCCCCCCCAAAAAAAAACCCCTGGCTGTCCACATTCTTTCCCAATGTTTGTTCCTTCCTACAAGTCTATCTCCAGTGTGTCTGGGGAATGGTGTTTGGAGGAGGAATTCCTGGTGGAAGTTTGGAAATACTGGCCAAAATGAGTTGTGGAGGCTGGAAACCACTTTCTGCCTCTGCCTGGCATGTCTCTCACAGTGGCTTTTTGTTTCTGTTGTCAGTGGGTATGCGGCCGACGAAATCACACACTGTATTCGACCACAGGACATCAAGGAGAGAAGAGCTGTCATCATCCTGAGGAAGTAAGTGTGGAAGCCCTCCAGACAGTAAGATAAACGTGGATGTGGTGTCGTGATGTTTAAACACTTAAAAACTGCCTTGCTTGTTAATTTGCTGGCTTGATCTTACACCTTGATTAGATGTCACTTTGACACTCTTGCCGTACCCGGCAGTGGAAGTAGCTGGAACCAGTTCCTGCAGAGTTAATCACTTCTTGGCTCTGTGAGCAGCACTTCATTGAAAGGGCTGGGGTTGCAAGCCCTGTTAGTGTCCAAACACCTGTCTTTCCTTGGCTGCCCAGCTCCAAACAGCTCAGATTTCAAACTGTCTTGTTTTGGGTTGTGTATTCAGGTGTCTGGTCATATGATACCTCCCTGTGTGAGTTACCTGGACAGTCCTTTGAAGCTGATGCTTGTGATGAAGAATCTCATATAAAAGCAGATTAAGTTTACGTGGTAGCATGGCCTTTGTTTCCTGGGGAGAGGGAGGAAGACACTGACTTGGGAGGGAAACAAAGTGAATTCAGTGCTCACTTTACAGGGCTTGTCCTTCAGTCTGTGTTGGGAAGCCAAGCTCTGTAAGCTGTTTTAGAAACATGCTTCCTGTTCTAGTATTTACACTGTCTTGATGGCATTTCATCAAGCATTGCTTGTTCCTAAAACTCTTAAGAAAATGGAGAAAAAATAGGCCAACCCCACCCCAAACTCCCTCAAGTATTACCTTTTTTTGTGCCCAGAAATGTCCTCTCTCATCAGTTCCTTCTACTAGGAGACCAAAAAAATGTGACTGTCACACATTGACCCATGGTGACTGTGACTTAGAAGGTGTTAGCAGTAATTCTGCTGTCAAGAAATCTTTCTGTAAGTGAAAACACAATGATTTTGGGTCCTGTAAACCCAACCAAAAGCGTGGGCATTGGTGGCAGGGCTTGTGGTTCTGGCCCAGGCTGGCACAAGGCTATCAGGCAAGTAGTGTGGATTCAGACTGGATGAGCTTTTGGATGGCTTAGTTGGTTTCAAAACAAGCCTGGCAACGTTGTGAAGATATGGCACAAAGCCAGTGGAGTGGAGTTGGACATCTGGTTAGAGAGGCCCATGAAATGAAGGCAGAAAAAACAGCAGCCCCGAGGCATTAGCCAGGCAAAATCAGCCCAGACCCAGGGAGGCAGGATGACATGTGGCAGGAGATAGAGTGGGATGAAAGACAGGATGTAGCCAAACCACCCCACAGCTGGTTACGGCCACATGAGGTTTGGGGTGAGGGGGCTGTGATAAGAACTTAAAGCTGTTGTGTTCATGGTGTTGGTGCAACCAACGAAAAGCAGCACGAGTGCTGACGAGGAGGCATCTCCAAGTCGTGTAGCTGCTTTGGTTGGGATTTAGGATAGAGAAGCTGCCTGTTCTCGGTTGTGGAGCAGTTCCCTGGAAAAGACAGACTCGGATAAATAAGCTAAAGCTGCCCAATATCTGTTGCAGATATTGAAAATACCTGTTTAAACTGGCTCTGCCTCTTGCTTTCTCCAGCCTCTGTAAGCTGAGAATGTTGGGTTATTTCAGTCTAACCTGGCTGCCATCAAAGTGCAACTGAACAAAAAAGGGACCTTGAAGCTCATCTATTCCAATGCCCTGCCATGGGCAGGGACACCTTCCACTAGACCAGGTTGCTCCAAGCCCTGTCCAACCTGGCCTTGGACACTTTCAAACATGGGAAGTCCTCAACCTCTCTGGGCAAACCCGTGCCAGTGCCTCACTACCCTCTGAGTAAAGGATTTCTTTCTAATATCTAATCTAAATCTATCTGCCCATGTAAGAAGTAGCTCTCCCTGTTCTTTATAAGCCTCCTTTAAATCCTGGAAGGAGCAGTGGTGTAGCCAGCTGACCTGGTGCATCACTGCTGAGGAGACAAAGCCTGCAGCTCCTACCAGAGCCATACCAGCTGTGTTTGCTCAGCCATCCCTCTCCAGCAGTGTGTCCTTCTGCCTTCCCCTCATTTTTGGAATCTGATTTGCTTAACATTAGAGCAGAAGTGTCTCTGCCCAGTCACACAGCCGTGGGCTGACCTGACTGACAGGCCAGACACAACCACACGGAGGTTTTTCTCTTGAGCAAAGCGGAAACCCCCCTGGTGATTCTTTCCGTGTAACCTCTGCAGAGCTTAGCAGCCCTGGTGAATCCATGGCAATTCCCTGTTTGCCACAGGCCGTGCTCCAGCTGCTGCCAAATAGAGCTTATTAATTGCTGTTTATCCCTGGTGAGGGCGGCCATCTCCCGGTGTTCCGTGTGTGTCCGTGTGCGCGCGGCGGGGCCGCGGTGACCCCTGTCTGTGCTGTGTCCCCACGCCCTGGATCACTGCACAAATGCCACTCCCGATTCCCGGATCACACGACTTTTCTCTGAAACAGTGTGTTATGCAATCGGGAAAGCAGCTACTTCCGCTGGTGGCCTGCTAGCACGGCAGGGTTGGGAGCAGCCCGCGGCCTCATAAAACTCCTCTTCCTCGTTTTCGTGGTAAGGATCAGCCCTGAGCTTCCCAGCGGGATCAGATCAGCTGGGTCACCCCAGTTGGAGCTGGGATGTTCAGCTCTGAATGTGAGAGCCTGCTGGGTCCCAGACACGTTTGCATTTGGCTCTGCTCTTGCCTCTGCTCCGAACGTGTTTTCGCTGAGAGCGGCAGGAGAACAAAGCTGTGGGAGCTGGAGGAGCAGCAGGATTTTGCAGGATGCTCCAGAGCAGCGTGGTTACCAAGTAGGTCATAAACACCTCAGTGCTGTAGTGTGATGATATTGAGTGTTTTCCTGCGTGTCAGAGCACAGGGCTGCTGGGTTTGGAGGTTTGGAAGCGCTTTGAGCGAGAGTGGAGGAACCTGCTCTCAATTTCGTGAGGTGCTGGAAGAGGTAACGTGGGAGGGGGGGATAGAAATGAGACCTATTGAAGTGGGTCTTGAAAGTAATTTTAGAGGGTTTCTGCTGCCATTCTGCTTCATAAATAGGAGTTACTCTGTTTAACTTGAATCTGCTCCTGCCTTGCTCTGTGGCCAGAGGGAGCATGGCTGGTATTCCCTTGCCCTTCCAGTGTATTTGAGGGTTGGTTGGTTTGAATTGCAGCCCTCCAGTTGCTGTTGTATTTGAGAGATATTTAAACCACCTTGTCTGGGGCAGGATCAGCAATGCCTTTGGTGTTCTGACTGGACTGGGTCCAGTCCTGGAGCTGAGAACAGCTCAGGACAACAGCGTGAACTATCACAGGCTCCAGCCTGGCAGCTGCCTGTGGAAGTGTTCCTTGTTTCTGGCATGCTGGGCAAACTCAGGCTGCCATGCCCAGCATCACCTGTGCCAGCCTGGCATCGCCCTGCTTAACTGAAGAGGCTCTCCCCAGTGGGAGAGTGTACCTTGGCAGCTGGATGTGCTTCCTAACGGGAGTTTAGGTTGGGATTCTCCTGTGGAAACCTCCCTCAGGAGCTGAAGTTCAGCACAGGAGAACAAGTAGTGATTTTCCCCTTTCTTTTACCCAGACCCCTTCTGTAGTCCCTCCTTATCCTAAGGAGGGAGACAGACTGCAACAACAGCATCAGGGTGCCTTTCCTTCTGGGAAGTAGCTTGGATCCTCCTGAAATCAGCAGCTCTGGAGCACCAGCACCTTTTAGTGTATTTTGCCCATTCTTAGGCTTCAGTCTGTGTTTTGAAATAGACTTTAGCAGAGTTTATAACTTGAGCCTGGTGACTGTGCTGTGCTTGGAGATGGTCACAGCACTGGGATAAGATGCTGCTCCGTCGAGTTTTCATTCCTGCTGCCTCCCTCCACGTGTGTGTGGCTGCAGTCATGGCTGGGCCAGCAGTAGTTCTCCTCTGGGATGAGCTGTGTTTGCTCTCTGGTGTATCCTGAGCGTGTGCTGTGCTGCTGGAAAGGATGTGGTGCAGCTTCTGTTTGCTACACCCGCTCCTGACTCGTACTTCAACTCTTTGCACCTCTTAGTCAAGCTGAGGAACACCTGACCCTGTGAGATCTGTGGGCAGGAGGGAGTTTCCAGGTAGAAGCAGTTATTACTGTTGGAGGTGGTGATGAATTTTGCAGGACATCTCCCACCCAGGTGGATTAACTGGAGCTGTGAGTTATTGACGAGTCACTGTGATTTCACAGCTGCTCCTGCACCTCTGCTCTGTATCCCACTGGGGTTGCAGTGAGCCAGCACCTCTTGCATTCACCTCATGGCTACGTGTCCCTGTGCTTCCTCTTTCCTCTGGTAGGACAAGGGGGAACGGCTTCAAATTTGAAGAGAGCAGGTTTAGATTGGCTATTAGTAGAAAACTCTTCCCTGTGTGGATGGTGAGGCCCTGGCACAGGTTGCCCAGAGAAGCTGTGGCTGCCCCATCCCTGAAGTGTCCAGGGCCAGGTTGGGTGGAACTTGGGGCAACCTGGGATAGTGGAAGGTGTCCCTGCCCATGGCACGGGGCTGGAATGGAGTGAGCTTTGAGGTCCCTTCTAACCTGAACCATTCCATGATTCTATGAAGCTTGAAGTACCAAAAAGCTGCAGCTTGTTCTTCTCTGGAGTATGCCCCTCCTCCTGAGCTGTGTGGCTGGGATGGAGGGCTCTCCTGCAGCACATCCCGGGCAGATATTTGCTGCAGCACACTGGTGGTTCTGTAGAAACTCCTTGTAAATTCTCTTCTCTTTAAATATTTGCAGAACAAGACTAGATGCACCTCGATTGGAAACAAAATCCCTGAGTAGCTCTGTGTTGCCACCAGGTTATAACTCTGACCGTCTATCAGGAAGCAACCGGGACCAGATCCTGAAACCAAAGCGGTCCCATCGCAAAGCAGATCCTGATGCTGCTCACAGGTAGGATGATCTCTCCTAAGGGCAATGTTTGGGATGGGGTCTCTGGGTCAGTGCATGGTTGAGGTCCTTGGCTGCACAACACGCTTAAAAACACTTAAAAAAACCTGGCAGGTGCTTTCTGTGGTGCCAAGATCTGTTTTATCAGAATGAGCTCTTTATATGTTGCTCCCAGACTTGTGGAGGCTGAGCTCTGGCTGTAAGCAGCTTACATTGTTTATCCTGTGAGTGGCATAATGAAGAAGCAATAGATTTGGCTGGCTTTTGATAATGCAGTCGTTCAGAACAATAGTTTCCCTGCAGCTAATCATTTTTGACCTCTATTGCCAAGCAACCTGTGCAGCTGCATTAAACTATATTATGAAAGCAGTCCTGGGAGAGAACATGAGGGTTTGCTATCTGGGAAAGGTGAAGGCCTTTTGGGAAGCTTCTCAGACCTGTTGTGATTCCAGAGCTGCGTGAGAAACCAGACTGTGTGGATGCTTAAGCCTGACCTTCAGGGAAGCTCCTTGCCAAGGTCTCAGACAGCTTGAGCTCTGCAGCAAGGCTTCCCTTAAACACCTTGGTGTGAACACACCGATAGCCCTGAGTGATAGCCAGTCTGCCAGCTGGCCTGGATAGTGCAGTTCCAGAGCTTCCTGAGGATTGAGGTGGCATTCTCTCTGCACACTGGATACAGCCTAAAAGTCGCCTTGGTCGTGGGACTTGGCTGCTGTGCGGTCCCAGCCCTGTTTCAACCTGTCCTGGAGGGAGGAGGGTGGGGATGGCTTGTTTGTGAGCTGTGTTCATTCACCTGGATGCAGGCTGGGAAGATGGATGAAGAATTGAAGCTGGCCTGCAAATGCAGCCTCCCTCCGAGCACGCAGTGTCCGATTAGGGAAGCGATCATGCAGGACAAATGTGCAGATCTGTCAGAGCTGTTTTTCAGCCTGATGTGACCTTATCAGGGTGTGGGGGATGGCTTGCATAGGCTCCTGCAGCAGATGGGTGTGAAAAACATGTTTTTCTCTTCCTGTGGCCTCAAAGACTCCAGTATAACAGGTAATTAGCATGGATATCATAGTGGATAAAATAAGGGGGTCTGTGCAGCCCACCAGCCCAGTCCTGCTACGAAGTGATCAGAGGCAGTTCTGCAAAAATAACAATTGCACTGTGCTAATGTTTTGAGAGGACAAAAGATTTTGGAGCTGTACTGTGATCCTACACCATGAGGAGCTCAGCTCTGTGCTGGGAGTTCTGATGCAGGAAACAGACCCCACTGCCCAAGGGATGTTTCTTGGGGCCACAAGCTGCACTTAAGAAAACCCAGAGGTGACTGGGCTGTTTGGAAGTGTTCCTGGTGGAGATTAAAGACCAAAGCTTGCCCTGGGAAGGGGAAGGACTTGCACCATCAAAGCAAATTCTCAGCTCCCCGTTGGAAGTGCAGCTTGGTGATCTGTTCCTGCTCTGCCAAGTGCCCAGTGCTGGGAAGGCAGTGTGGAAGCAGGCAGGGCTATCCCTCCGAGTGTGCAGCACTGCAGACAGTGTCCGCAGGAGGAATGCCTGCATCCCACCCTGGCTGTGCTCTCACTCTCCTGCTTTCTCTCTCTCCCTAGGCCACGGATCCTAGAAATGGATAAAGAGGAGAACAGGCGCTCGGTCCTCTTACCAAAACATAGGAGACGGAGCAACTTCAGCTCCGAGAACTATTGGCGACGGTCGTACGAGTACACGGAGGACTGTGAGGAGGAGGAGGAGGACGGCAGCCCGGCCAGGAAAGTTAAAATGAGGCGGCACTGAGGATTGCTCTTTCCAGGCTCGTGGAGCTGATGAGATTGGCCTCCAGTCTGTGAAAACTTTCTCCTCCCTCTGGCTATCTTCCATCTAGCTTCAGTTTTGGTTTTTTCCTTTCAGGCTGAAGAGTAAACAGGAAGGATTTGAGTTTTATGAATGGAGGAATGCTGAGACATACGTAAGGATGGAACATGTCCAGTGCACATGCTGTCCTGAGTCATGGGTCGAGCGGGCATCTCTCCCTTAGGAAGCAGATAAAGTTATGCCAGGCTGTCTGTTGGGATTTCTTTTGAAAACACCAAAAAGTTTAACTGTTTCATTGCGCAAGATTCAAGAATTGTATTTTTGTTTTTGTTTGTTTGTTTTTTTCGCTTTAACACTCTTCCTTTCCAAACGTTCTAAATATGATGTTTGACCCGAGGAGCTGAAATTCCATGGTGGCATCATGTTCCTTGTTTTACCAAAGGGCTCCTTGGTCTGCTCTTTCCTGGTGGTTGTTGGGTCTGTTTTAAGGGTGCCCTGCAGTAACTGGAAGTTTGAAGCTTTGCAGACCCCTCTTACTGCGATTGATTTCAAAGGGTTTAGGACATTTTCGTTGCACTTTAGTGTTTTAAATGCAGTAGGTTTCCTTTCCAGACCCTTTTCCCAAGCCAGCGTGGGCTCGCAGCCTTGTGTCCCTGCGCTGCCCTCTCCGAGAAGAATGTACTAGAGCTCTGGTTTCTCAGTGCTGATCTGACAGGGGTGTGCTGTTGTGTTGTGATTGAGGAGGAAGGAATCATGGCTGGCTTCCCTGAGGATGGCCCAGCATTGTCCTGAGATCCATATTGGAACCTTGGGGCTGCCGAGTGAGGGATCACACTGAGTATGTGCTGCTTCCCAGAGCTGGGGATAGCGAGGAGGAGTAGGAGAGACGCTGTGCTTGTGAGGGCGTGTGCCTTGGGACCCCGGAGAGGAGCTGTTCTCCACTGCCCCTTTCAGGTGGAGAGAGTTGAGAGGCACAGCATCCCAGCACAGTGTCCCATCCCGAGGGATTGGCTGTGCTCTGCCAGAGCAGGAACAGGCGCTGCCGTGGCCTCGGCCGTGGTCTGTCCCCTCCAAGGCTGGGAGTGGGGACACTGCAGGGGTCTGGTTTGGCCCCGGTTCAGTGCATCCAGCACTGAAGTTGCCTGCCTTCTGGCTTATTCCTGCCTGTATTCCCATGGCAGGGAGCTTTCTGGTTGCTACAGGAAATGCTGAGACGAATCAGGCATTCAGCCCCGTGGAGTTGTGTTAGAACATCTGCCTTCATCCTCCTCTTCTCCCACCCGGTTTGTGTTAGCCCAGACCAAAGCCTTGGCGTTTGCAAAGATTTGGGGCCTGACACCATATTTAGAACCCTACTTTTAAGGAAAACTTCCTCCAGTTGATTCTTTGAACCCAAGTGTTGGCAGTTGTAAGGAGTAGTCTTATTTTAAAATTTTTACTGCTTTTCCCTCCTTCCAATTGTAGTTTTTCTTAGTGCTGTGTCCCCCACACACTTCGTGGTCTGCACGCTTGGCAATAAAAAGATGTAATATATTTTGAAACCCGTTTGCTGCTGTCTTGAGGGGCTCCTGGTCTAAAATAGCCACCCAGGCATTTGTTCCCTGCAGAATACTTGCTGACATCTGGATCCCACTGTCCTTTTCCTTCCCTGCTGATTATTTCTGCAGCTCCTGGCGCTCGCCTGTTGTTGGGGTTCTGCTCAGGCTGGATCTTGTGGTCACAGTAGCAGAGGACGTTGCCATCACCTTCAGCACAGTGCTGGTCTGTGGGGGTCTGTACCTGAGGTACCCCGTGCCTGTCTCTTGATTATTTTATCCAATTGCTTTCCTGGTGAGAGCCCCCGCTGCCTCCGTGCCGAGGTACAGGCAGAGCCTTTGAAGGAACCCATCTTATCTGCCCAGAGATCTGAAAGCTCATGCTTCTGCCACTTCTGAAACCTTTAAAATGCCATTTTCAGACCACACGTAGCATTTGAAGCGATGTTCCTCGCCCTCCCAGCTTCCTGCTGCGAATCCAGGCCAGCTCTTGGCTACAAACCCCTTGTTTTGGAAAGCTTGGCATCCCCCTGATAGCAAAACCGCATGTGGGGAGCAGCAATCCCTTCTCCTCCTTATGGCTTTGTCTTTCTGGATTCATCCTGGCTGTGCCCACCACAGCACCAGGCTCTGCCACGGGTGTGACAGTGACAGTGGTCACTGCTGGAGGTCTTGGCTCTCCCCTCTCCCTTCCTGGCTCCCAGTTTTATGCCTACCTCTGCAATACAGATACTCTACTCTGGTGTCAGCTCAAAATGAAGCTGGAGGCAGCCTGCCTTTCCGGCGGCAGCTTCCCAGAGCAGGATTCCCGTGGGATGAGGTGCTGGCTGTATCTCTGCTGAAGGCTGAACCAGGCATCCTGAGGTCTTACCTCTCGCCTGGTATCAGGCATCACCTCATCCTGGTCCTTGTGCAGTCCGTATGTGTGCAAGTATCCTTTCCCAGCTTGTTTTGGAATTCCTGCATGCCATGGTTGGGAGCTCTTCCCTTCTCCCTTCCTCCCTGCCTCACATCCGTGCAGTGGGTCAGAGCTGGCAGCCATGGCTGGGGGGGCAGGAGGAGCTCCAGCCACCATCTCTTCTCATAGCTCACCTGGTTTTCAACCTGACTGGTTGGGGGTTGACACCTTGGAGAGAGAGAGAGAGAGAGGGAGCGGGGTGCAAGCGGTGGGACCCGCGGCATCCCTCGGGAGAGGAGTCCCCAGCGTGCAGGCAGGGCCATCTTCCCACTTGTACAGACATTTTCTATAGACACGGATGTATATGTGTAGATAACATGGTTTTTTAACTCTTTTGCACTGAACAACATCGGAGTGAAACCTGGATTCGAAACCAGAAGACGCATTTTTCACGTGGGTCCAGAGGTCTGGATCCCTTCCTGTAACCTGTCTGGCGAAACTGTGGCTCGGAATTCCTGGTGATCCCACACCTTTTCTCTGTCGGGCTGCCCGCAGGCGTTGGGTCAGGCTGGTGCCATGGGGCTGGTGTGGGAGTGTGGAGGGCGGAGAGCTCCATTTTGGAGGCAAAACTTTTCCCATGTGCTCCGTGGGATGGGCTCACGCACAGCCCTGACCCCCTCGGCTTTGTCCTGTGTCTGATCCAGTTGTGTGGTCCGACCTCCTCTCCATCCACCCACAACGTGTCCTTGCTCAGCCCCAAACTGGGAATAAGGCTACATCCAGTGTGACAGTCCATGCTCCCAGACCCACAGCCCAGACCAGGAGAACTGTCTTTCCTAAGGAAGGGGGAGGAAGGTGGGGTTCATCCCTAGTTCAGTGGGATTCATCCCTGCTTTTCTGTGAAGAACAGGAGGAATTGGGGTTTGTTGCTGTTGCCCGTATCTCCAGAAGAGTCAGTGGTGGAATTATCCAAGCCCAAGGTCAAAACAGCTGCCAGGCTTTGAGGAGGGCTCAGGGGGGCTGGGGTTGGACCCCCACCAGCAGCAAAGAGTCTTTTACCTGCCAAAAATGTTCCCTTTCCCCGTTGGGAGGAGAAACATTTGGCCAAGAAGCGCCTGTGCTCCTTCCCCTGCCCACACTTAACAAGTTCTGGCTGACTTTAATTTTGTTTTTTTAAAAGATTCTAATTTTTTTTTTTTTTTTTTTTTGTTACCAATAAAAATAAAAATGAAAAAAAAAAAGATAAATAAAAAAGAAAGTGGCAATATTTTTTCCGTAAGCTTTTCCTAGGAAAAAGCGTGGTTTGTAACAAAGTTGTACAGTTCTGAAGTTTGAGATACGAGAAGTACTGTGTGAAACGCTGTAAATGGGGCAGAGATTATTTTATGTACAGTCTGACGTGGGGGAATCTTTTAATTCTGGTTGATTCTTAGGAAGAATTTGGTTCTTCACTGTCAGGGTTTGGAATTTCATGGTTTCATTATTATTTTTTTTCTTGTATAGATTGCTGCATTAATTGAATAAAAGCAGAAAGCATCGCTCTGCCTGCCTGTGTGGTGGTGCCGTGGGCTGGGATGTGCCTTGATTTCCCCAGGCAGAAAAGAGGTGGTTGGGAATGGGGAACTGGTTCTAAATAAAGGGAGTCACGGCTCCCTGGGGATGGGGCAGCCAAATGTGGTGGCTGTGCCTCCTGCGCTGTCCTAGAAAGCAGGGACAGGGCTCTCTGCCCTCCTCTTCCTCCTCCTGCAGCTCCCACCCTGCCCAAAGCTGGAGCCTGGATCCAGATGGGCCCAGCACCCTGTGCTTTGGCCTTACGTGGAGCCACTCACCCTCCTTGTGCCTTCCTCCTGCTCGAGGGAGATGGTGAGATGGGGGTGAGGTGCCAGAGAGGGGATGGAAGGGGGCTGCTGGCCTCATGTGTGGCCTCCATTCTCCCTCCTTCCTCCTCTCCTGTTTGTCTTCTCTTCCTTCTCTCCTGTTCCTCCTCTCTTCTCTCCTCCTTTTCCTCCTCTCTCTCCTCTCCTCTTGCTTTCACTCTCCTCTTCCTCTCTTCTCTTTCTCTCCTCTTCCCCCTCTTCCTCCCACCTTCTCTCCCTCTCCCCTCTGTTCCCTTCCTCCTCCTCTCCCTCCTCCCCAGCCATGACCCACATCTGGCTCCCTCCTCTCCACCCTCACTGCCCGGGGCTGTGCCTGTGGCTCAGACCCTCCATCCCTCCGCGAGCCCGTCGCTCCCCGCTCCCCCTCCAGGCTGTTTTCCGCCCCCAAACCCCGCGTCGCCCCAGAGCCGCATCTCCCCGGGCCGGGGTTAGTCAGCAGGGAGGGGAAGCCGTGCCCTGCCCGGGGTGAGTCACCCCAAAACCGGGCGCAGGGCAGATCGCTCCCCCTCCCACCTCGGGACGGTGCCGTGGGGGGAGTGGGGAACAGCATTCCCGGTGCCACGGTGGGAATAATGAGTCGCCAGCCAGGAATGAGGCTCGAACATTAATTTTGGGAGCCGGCGGGATGCTCCAGGCCCTGTGGCCGGAGCGCCGCCATGTTGATGCACCCCATGGCTGTGGGGCACACGGTGAGAACCTAAACCCACGACACCCCGAGTTCGTGGGGGCTTAGTGAACACGGTGACCGGGCTCGCGGTGCCCTCGCTGCCCCATGCGGAGAGAAAAAGACGAAAGAAAAAGCTAAAACAAATAAATATATAAATAAATAAAGCGCAGAGAGGGAGCGGAGCGGGGGGGTGATGGCGAGGACTACAACCCCCATCGTGCCCCACGGTGGCGCATGCGCGGTGGAGGGTGGGTGGGGGCGCGGCGCGCGGCGCGCGTTGCCGCGCGGGGATTGGCGGGCGTAGCTGTCCGTCAATGCTCCCCCTCCCGCCCCGCCCCCGCCGCGGCGGTGCCTGCCCGGGCTCGGCGGGCGCGCGCACCGGGACCCCGCACCGGCACCGGGGATCCCGCACCGGCCCCGCGCCCCCTGCCGGCCCCGCCCCGCCCGGCCCCGACACCGACACCGCCTCCCGGGACCGGCCCCGCCATCGCCGGCCGCGCCTGCCCCGCCCGGTACCGCGCCGCCGCCGCCGCTGCTGCCGCCGCCGCTGCTGCCGCCGCCGGCCCCACCATGATGAAGTTTCGGTTCCGGCGGCAGGGTGCCGACCCGCACCGCGACCGCCTCCGCCACGACCTCTTCGCCTTCAGCAAGGTGCGTCCAGGGCGAGCGCGGGGCGCGACGGAGGGTCCCGGTGGGGCGGCGACCACCGGGAGGCACCGGGCGGGGTGCGGTGTGCGGTGTGCGGGCAACCCCGTCCCCGGGGGCGCGGGGCTGCGGGACCCCACGGCGCGGGATGCTGCCCGCGGGGAGGCGAGCGGCGTGCCGGGCACCGCCTCCCCCGGGAGCACCGTGAATTCCCGGGAAGCCGCGCATCGGGACCCCCCGGCACCCCCGGGGAGGGGGCACTCTCGGGGGGACGGGGCTGCCGGGGCGGGGGACCCCCGGGAGCAGGGGTGCGGGAGGATGCACCCCCGGGGGTGGCTACCGGGAGGCCCCGGGTGCGGGATGCGCCCCGGGGGGCTGCGCTCCTCCCGCGGAGTTCACGGGGGCAGGATGCGACCCCCGCACTGGCGCAACATCCCTTCTCCCAGCCCCTTCCCGGAGCGTCCCTGTTCCCGCACTCGCCCTGTCCCGGGGCTTCCCCCAGGCCTCGCTCGCCGGCGTTTCGGGGTGTCCCGTGGTCCCCCACCCTGTCTGGCCCTGGAGCATCCCTGGCTGCACCCCCCGTGCGAGGCTCAGGCCCTCGCCCCAATTCCCGCAGGAGTGAGATATTGGTGGTGCCGGAACCCCTGTGTCGGCAGGAAGAGCTGTGGCGATGACCCCCGGGGCTTGATCCCCTTGCACCCCAAATTGTGTCTGTGGGGTTTGGGGGTCATCGGACTCGCAGAGTTTGGGCACTGGGGACGTTTCCCACTCGGTTCCCTCATTCGGATGGGGGATGCCCCCATGCTCATCAAACTACGCTGGAGGGACCCTGCGAACCCTGGGGTGGGGGACCTTTCCCTCAGGGCATCGGGCTGTGCCGGCGGGTGCCCGCCTGGGACTCCCTGCACCCCATCCCAGGAGCCCCGCGGCGTTGGGACCACCCTCCTGCGCTGGCCCCGGGGGATAGGAGACCACCGGTAGTGGCCCCTGGATGAGCCCAAACCGTGTCTGTCCATCCTCTGGCACATCCTAGCACTGCCGTTGGGTACTTGCCCAACTCCCCGCCGTGCACCAGAGGGACCCCGGGGTTGTCCCACGGTGGTGCCGAGCTGGGAGGTGTCGGGGTGTGCTGTGGGATAAGTTCGGAGCCAGCAGCCCCTGCCCAGCACAGCCCTGATCCCCCTGGAGGGGGTCTCGCCGGGGTGCAAGGCTCAGCCCAGCTGGAGCCCCCCGTTTTTGGGGCGTGCATTCCCATGGCTGGATCCTGCCCGAGGGGGCATCTTGTGGGGTCTGTGCCGGTGGGATGTCCTGGGGAGGGCCGGGGGGAGCCCCGCTCCGACCGTCCCAGTGCTGAGGCCGCCGGCTGCCCACCTGCCTCCCATTAACGGTTGTTTTTCCTCCCGAGCTCCAGATCTGCCTGGGATTTGCTGTAATTTGGCCGGGAGCGCGCCTTGGCCGGCCGGCACAGCCTGCCGGATGCGGCCCCGCTGCGGGCGGGAGGGAGGGCTGTGGGCGGGGGGCTGAGCCGGGCCCCCGTCCGGGGCTGGGAGTGCTGGGGAGCAGCCGGGACAGCGCTTTTTGGGGAGTCTTTGCCGCTGTCATCGTGTTGGACCCTGGCCTAAAGCATCACTGTGGTGTCCCTGCGCTGCTGCTGTCCCAGCTCCTTCCTCCAGCCCAGCGTGCATTCTGGGGGGAATCGGGGTGACCCTGTGTGGGGCTGCCACAGGGATCAGCACCCACAAGCATCCACTACCTCACCCCTTGGATGGGCTGGGACCCACTTGGATAGGCTGGGGCGCCTTGGATGGGCTGGGGACGTTGTCACGCTTCTGAAGGTGTCCCTTGGGAGGGGAGCAGGAGCTGGGTGATCGTGGCTGCCGCCGGCGGGTGTGAAAAGCCGCCCCGCTGCGCCTCTCGGGATGCCCCAGACAAAGGGAGCAGGTCAGGATCCGGCCAGTCTGGCTCCGGCGGGCTCCGTATCGTCTGATCGCGCCGTGGCTGCTCAGCCGAGCTGCTCCCGGGAGCGCTGCGGTCCCCTCGGGGCCGGGGCGGTGGGTGCCCCCCGCGTCCCCCCGCTGCCAGGTGGCAGCCCCTCCCCGGCCGGCGAGTCCAGGCACGCCATCGCCGGCCGGGACTTCCTTGGGAAGGTGCCCGCGGGCGGCACGCGGCTCCAGCGGGGACGTCCCGGGTGCTGGCGGGTCCCGCTCGCCTGGTTCTGCCGCCCGGCATCGGGGACCCCCGGTGATGCCGCGGCGGGGGTCCCGCTCACCCCTCCTGGGGTGTCCCTGCCTCGGGCAGGGGGTTTAGAGCAGGGGGTCGCATCCCAAAGGGCCGGTGGGTGGTGCAGTGGTTTGTGCAAGCTCAGACCTACTCCGGTCCTCAGTGTGGCTCTTGGGTTGCTGAGTAGAAATGGGGTGAGAAACGATGTCCCCGCTCCCCAGGGCCCCCCTTGGTGGCAGTGGGGGACCAGACAGCATCCTTGTGATCCCCCATTGTAGGGGTGATGCTCAGGCTGGTGCAGGATCAGGGCTGTGGGGGTTAGAGGGGGCCGTGGGAGATGTCTGGGGGGCAGTCAGTGGTGGGGAGTCCCGCTCTGACCTGCCTGTCCCCGTGGCAGACGGTGGAGCATGGCTTCCCCAGCCAGCCCAGCGCCCTGGCCTACGACCCCGTGCTGCGCGTGATGGCCATCGGCACCAAGGCAGGAGCCGTCAAGCTGTATCCTTTTCCCCCCCATGAGCAGGAGGTAAGGACCGCCCCCCCCAAGCCCTCCTGGACTCCTCTGGCTCTCTCCATCCTGGGGAATGCTTGGAGACGTGGCTGTGCTGCTTCTGGCCCATCCGGCAGCCCCTGCTCCGCTGGCGTCCATCCGTCCATCCATCCGTCCAGCTGTGCTGCAGCTGGGCCGGGCGGGGAAGGGGAAGCTGGAGGAAACCCCCACCTCACCCAAAACATCGTGGGGTGCGGGGGGGCAAAGAGGCTTGGCCGTCCTGGGTGGCATCCCAAGTGGGGGTCCTTCCTAGTGTCACCCCCACATCCCGGGGGCTCCTGTGCATCCTGACCTTGTTCACGCAGCCCGAGGGGGGCAGGGGGTGGGCAGCGGGACTCTGGCCGGCCCGGCGCCGGGGTGAGGGGCTGCGGTGGGCGCTGAGCCCGGTCCCGGGTGGGGGGCCGAAGCAGGGGACGCCGGCCGGGCTTTTGTTGCCGGCAGCGTGCAGGGAGACTTCAGAGGGCTGCTGGCGGGCGGCCAGGGCTGGATGCGGCCCATGCTCGGGGGGCCCCGCGCCGCAGGAATGTGGGGTGGGGGCGCGGGGGCGGCTGCGCCCGCAGCGGGGTCGGGGTGCGGGGGGGCCGCGCTGCTCCCCCTCCCCCAGGCCGGCGGCTCGCGGCCTCCCGAGCACAAAGATGGCGTGTTTTGTTCTGCCGGGGCCGCCCGGGTGCCAGCCCGGCCGCGACGTCGCCGGCCGCCCCGCTCGCCCGCCCGCCCGGGGCTGCTGGTCCCGGCTGAGCCCCCCAGCCTCGTGGGGATGCCCTTGCGGGGGCTGCGGTGCCCCGAGCATCCTCTGCGGGGGTGGTTTTGGAGTGGTACCACCAGTGTGGTCCTGCACCCCGCGCCCACCCAGCCCCGTTCCAGCTGCTGCCAAAAAGATGCTTCTGGAGGTTGGCGGTGCTGGGGAAGCCGGGCCAGGTGAGGCAGCAGCCAGAGCTGGCCTGACTGGCGTTACTGGTTAGTGGGGGCACCCATGGGTGCTCCCCAGCTGGGCTGGGTGGATCTGGCTGTAGGGGCAGTCCAGCATCGAGGGGATGCCATCGCCTGGGGGGTCTCCTGGGGCAGCTGGGGGTCGCTGGGCTTGGACCCCTGTCCCATACACTAGTGTTCCTGAGCTACTTGTCCCAAGGGTTCTCAGCTGGCGGCACCAGTTTTGGTGGGGAAAGACCCCAGAATGAGCGAGGATGGGTGGCACCCCCCCTCTGCCTAGCAGTCAGAGCCCCCTGCATGCTCCACCTTGCACACCCTGTTGTCTGCTCTCCCCAAAACTCCGTGGCTCCTGTCTGGCTCTGCTGGCTCGGCTGTGCCCGGCACTGCCAGACAGCTCCTGCCTGTCCGGCTGGGCAGAGCCGACGGACTAGTTCCCTTTGCTGAGGGCACCAGGAGGCAGCTGGGGGCGAGGACCCCTGGCACATGGCGTGCCCAGGCGTGGCTGTACCATGCACCGGTGACACCGTGCTGGGGGGAGCAGCTGGCTGGGTCTGGGGGGTGTCGGGGATGCCAGGCTGGGGTGCTCCGTGCAGTGCTGGAGCCACTGTGCGGGTCCTGCCCCGGTTCCTGCCGAGCGGCGTCGCTGAAGGAGCCGGGACCAGTTGGGTGAGTGAGGCTGTGCCGGCGCATGCCGAACCCCACCCCGCTGCCGGTGCGTGCCGGGGCTCCCGGCGCCTCTCACACACCCACCCCGGCCCTGTGTCAGCCGCAGCCTGACCTGGGATGTCCCGGTTGGAGTTGGAAGTGCTTGGTGGATCCTGGCCTGGCCTGGTATGTCCCAGACAGAGGTTCTTGGTGGATCCCAGCTGGGGACATGGTGCCAAGGCCGGTTCTGATATGTGGCACAACCAGGGATGCTCTACCCTGGCTCTCCCTGGGACAGGAGGCTAAACTGGCACCTGCTGGCAGAACTGTGAACTAGAAGAATTGGGGGGGGGGTCCTGGGGTTCACTGGGGGTGGGGGGGGCTCTACCCTTGTTGTTTCTTTGACGGCCCCCCCAGATATGGCGCGCCGGGCGTGGAGCTGACGGGATTGCACAAGGAAACGGCCACTGTCACCCAGCTGCACTTCCTGCCTGGCCAGGTATGTGGGTGTCCTGAGGGGGCCTGGCAGCAGCCCCTCGGGACCCCCACACACCCCACTATTATCCCCCCATCCTCAGGGCTGGCTCCTCTCTCTGCTGGATGACAACACGGTGCACCTCTGGGAGGTCTGCCAGAAGGAGGGCTGCTCCCACCTGGAAGAGACGCGCAGCTTCGGCCTCCCGGGACGCCCAGGGTCCGGCAGCACTAAGTACTTGCCTGGGGGGGGTCCCGGCCGCTCCCCCGCGGGGCTGCGGCCAAAGCGATACCGCTGCCGGCTGGGAACGGCGCGTGGGAGCAGCCGCCCTGCTCCGGCGGGACGGTGGCCAAGGTCCCCTCAGTGGTGGTGTTTTCTCCACCAAGATCCTCCTCCGATCCCGACAGGGGTGCTGGGGGAATGCAGCAAAGCCCTGGGCTTTTTATAGGTGCTGGTAGGGCCCTGGGCTGATTAATGGCTCTAATTGCTGCTAGCACTGAGGCTGTCCCTGTCCCCCTTCTCCTGGGCCCAAGGGGAATGGGGATGCACGGATGGGGCAGGGAAGGTTCGGGGTCTCTCTGCACGGTGCTCACACAGCCTCCAACCCCCCCCTCCAGCTGCTCCCCCGGCATCACGCGGGTGACAGTGGTCCTGCCGATGTCTGCTGGCACGTTGGTCTGCCTGGGCACCGAGGGCGGTGCCGTGTACTTCCTCACCCTGCCCACCCTGACGCTGCTGGAGGACAAGACCCTCTTCCCGGATGAGATCCTGCAGAGGTGAGAGCCCTGCAGGCCCCGTGTCCCCTCCCCACCACCCCTAGTCCCCCCTGAGCCCCCGTGTGTGTGTCCCCCCTCAGTGTCCCCGATGACTACCGCTGCGGGAAGGCGCTGGGGCCGGTGGAATCCATCCAGGAGCACCCACGTGACGGCAGCCGGCTCCTCATCGGGTACAGCCGGGGGCTGGTGGTCCTCTGGGAGCAGAGCACGCGTGTTGTCCAGCACCTCTTCCTGGGGAACCAGGTACCAGGGGCTGACGGGGGGCTGGCAGGGCTGTGGCCTTGTGTGTGTGTCCCCATCCTGGTGCTGAACCCCCCATGTACCCCCACAGCAGCTGGAGAGCCTGGCCTGGGAGCAGAGCGGGAAGAGCATCGTCAGCTCCCACAGTGACGGCGGGTACATGGTGTGGGCGGTGAGCGGCACCGGCCAGAGGACCCAGCAGCCCGTCATGTCCACCATCCCCTACGGTATAGGACGGGGATCTGGGGGCCCTGGGGCTGGGAGCTGATCCCCCCAACTTGGTGCCACAACCACAGGGTCGGTGTCTTTCAGGTCCTTTCCCTTGCAAAGCCATCAGCAAAATCCTCTGGCGCACCTGCGAGTCGGGGTACGTGGGTGGGCTGGAGGTGGGCACAGGGGGCACGAGGGGGGTCCAGGGTCTGATGGAAGCTGCTTCTTCCCACCCAGGAACCCCTTCATCATCTTTAGCGGGGGGATGCCGCGGGCCAGCTACGGTGACCGGCACTGTGTGAGCGTGCTGCAGGGCCAGAGCCTGGCCACGCTCGACTTCACCTCCCGCGTCATCGACTTCTTCACCGTGCAGGGCGCGGAGGTGCCCGAGGGAGGTACGTGCAGCTGGGGCCACCCTGGGGAGCCGGTGGTGGTGTGGGGGTCTCTCCTTGCAGCCATCTCCCCTCTCCCCAGGCTTTGAGAACCCCCGAGCCCTCGTGGTGCTGGTGGAGGAGGAGCTGGTGGCCATCGACCTCCAGACGCCAGGCTGGCCCACCATCCCCGCCCCGTACCTGGCACCCCTCCACTCCTCTGCCATCACCTGCTCCTGCCACGTCTCCAACGTGCCCCTCAAGCTCTGGGAGAGGATCGTCAGTGTTGGCGAGCAGCAGAGCCCTCGGCAATCCTCTGCAGTCAGTGACAGGGGTGGTGGGGAGGGAGACCCCTGAGCCCCCAAGGTGGGCTCCATCCCTCCCTCCCTCCCTCCATCCCCTCTCCATCCCTCCCTCCAGGCTTGGCCCATTGATGGGGGGAAGAACCTGGCCCAGGAGCCCACACAGAGGGGGCTTCTCCTCACTGGGTGAGTGGCCTGGCAGTGGGAGGGGGGCCTGGGAAACCCAAACCTTCGGGGACACACATCCTCACCCTTCCTGCGGTGGGGGATTGGGATGGGGTGGTGGTGAGGCCCAGCCACTCTTGCTGGGTGGGCTGCCCTTCCTCGTTCAGCTTGATTGCTGGGCATGAGTGTGTCACCCTCTGCGCTGTCCCCCCTTGTCCCCCCCTCTGGCACGGTGGCTGCCAGCACACAGGCAGCTCTTGTTAGCCGGGCAGATGTCGGGGCCCCGTGCTGACAGGGCCCCCCCGCGCAGGCACGAGGACGGCACGGTGCGGTTCTGGGACGCCTCAGGGGTCTCCCTGAAGCCCCTCTACAAACTGGGCACTGCCAGCATCTTCCAGACAGACTGTGAGCACAACGACAGCCTCAACCAGGCGGGCGAGGAGGAGTGGCCGCCGTTCCGCAAGGTGAGGTGCCCAGGGCAGGGGGGCACTGCCATGGACCCCAGCACCCCCCTGGCTCTGCCCGCACAGAGGGGGGCAAGCCCAGAGGCGGGCACGGGGGGTGCACCTGCCGGAGCCGTCCCGGCTGCGCCCCGGGGACATGTCCCCCGGCTCAGGGCACAGCTGCCGTGTGACGCACCGTGGGGACACAAGGGGCGTTTGTTCCGTGTGCCCCGTCCCGCGGGTCTGCCCTGGTGGAGGGGGAGAGTCGGGGGGTGCGTGGGGACAGACCTTCCCTGGGTGTGATGCCATGTGCCACAGCTGCTGGGAGGATGTGGGGGTGCAGCGGGGGGCCCACCCCACAGCTGTGTGAAGGGTCCCAGCCCCCCTTCACCTGTCCCCCCCACACACAGGTGGGCTGCTTTGATCCCTACAGCGACGACCCACGCCTGGGCGTGCAGAAGATCGCGCTCTGCAAGTACACGGCCAAGATGGTGGTGGCAGGCACAGCAGGGCAGGTAGGGCAGGGAGAGCAGAGCCGGGGCTGCCGGGAACCTCTCAGCTCCCCACTTGGGGACCCACAGCATGGCGGGGGCTGCAGACCCCACAGACCCCCATGGCTGTCCCCGAAAGGCTCCTACCCATGAGGTTTAGCCCCTGGCATGCTGCAAGGGGACTGTCTGGAGGGTCCAGCGTGTGTCCTGCCATCCATGCTTGTCCCTGCAGGTGCTGGTGATGGAACTGAGTGACGAGAAGTCGGAGCACGCGGTCAGCGTGGCCACAGTGGACCTGCTGCAGGACCGCGAGGGTTTCACCTGGAAGGGCCACGACCGGCTGGCCCCCCGGAATGGCCCCCTGCACTTCGCCCCCGGCTTCCAGCCCAGCGTGCTGGTGCAGTGCGTCCCCCCTGCCGCCGTCACCGCTGTCACCCTCCACTCCGAGTGGAACCTCGTGGCCTTCGGCACCAGCCATGGCTTTGGGCTCTTCGACTATTACCGGCGCAACCCCGTGCTGGCCAGGTATGGGGGCTCTCGGTGCTGGGGATACCCCAGAGCGACGTGTCGGGGTCTGGGTGCTGAGCAGCATCGGTGCCCACAGGTGTACCCTGCACCCCAACGACTCACTGGCCATGGAGGGGCCCCTGTCCCGCGTGAAGTCCCTCAAGAAGTCCCTGCGCCAGTCCTTCCGCCGCATCCGCAAGAGCCGCGTGTCTGGCAAGAAGAGGCTCAACGCCAGCAGCCCCTCCAGCAAGGTGGGCAGGGAGCGGGGGCTCCCCTGTCAGGGACGAGTCCCTGTCCCCACCAGGCAGGGACTGACCCCGTGTCCCCCTCCCCAGGTGCAGGAGGCCAACGCGCAGCTGGCGGAGCAGGCGGGGCCCCCCGAGGTGGAGATGACGCCGGTGCAGCGGCGGATCGAGCCCCGCTCGGCCGATGACTCGCTCTCGGGGGTCGTGCGGTGCCTCTACTTTGCCGACACCTTCCTTCGCGACGGTGAGACCCCCCTCCCTCGCCGGGAAAAGCCCCTGAGCTGGGTCTGGCTGGTGCCATGCCATGGGGAGGGGGCTCTGACACTGCTCGCTCCCCTGCAGCCGCCCACCACGGCCCCACGATGTGGGCAGGGACCAACTCGGGGTCGGTGTTCGCCTACGCCCTGGAGGTGCCGTCGCAGGAGAAGTTCTCGGAGCGGGCGGTGGAGGCGGTGCTGGGGAAGGAGATCCAGCTGATGCACCGGGCGCCAGTGGTGGCCATTGCAGTGCTGGATGGGCGGGGGAACCCCCTGCCCGAGCCCTACGAGGTGTCTCGGGACCTCGCCAAGGCCCCCGACATGCAGGGCAGCCACTCCATGCTCATCTCTTCAGAGGAGCAGTTCAAGGTGAGCGTGGGATTCATTGTCCTGCTGTGGAAGGGATGGGACACAACATGTCCTGCATCCCCATTGTGCAGGAACAGGGCTGGAGGTGACCAGCCAAGTCTGGGAGCCCTCCTATGCCTCTCCCTAGAGTGGTGGATCCAAGGGGAAGGTGCTGCCCTTTGCTAAGGGCAAAGGTAGCCACCAAAACCCCCCAGGTTCCTGTTCCCCTCTGACACCTGGCTCCTCTCCCCCTCCCAGGTCTTCACGCTCCCCAAAGTGAGTGCCAAGACCAAGTTCAAGCTGACGGCACACGAGGGCTGCCGGGTGCGGAAGGTGGCCTTGGTGAGCCTGGCCAGCGCCAGCGCCGGCTCTGAGGAGCGGCTGGAGAACTGCCTGGCCTGTCTCACCAACCTGGGGGACATCCACATCTTCACCGTGCCCAGCCTGCGGCCCCAGGTCCACTACGGCTGCATCCGCAAGGAGGACATCAGCGGCATTGCCT
The DNA here is from genome assembly GCF_003945595.2 of Pipra filicauda. Lineage (NCBI taxonomy): Eukaryota > Metazoa > Chordata > Aves > Passeriformes > Pipridae > Pipra > Pipra filicauda. Next base: position 138,203 of record NW_024104339.1, on the reverse strand, counting down.
CCTGTGTCTTCACCAAGCATGGCCAAGGTGAGGGCACCAGGTGACATCCCATGTTGATGGGGCACTGTCCTTTGCTGCAGCCCCCTGAGGCTCCCTTTTGTCTCCTCTCTAGGTTTCTACCTAATTTCGCCGTCCGAGTTCGAGCGCTTCTCGCTGAGCGCCAGGAACGTGACGGAGCCACTCTGCCGGCTGGAGGTCGCCCGGCTCCAGGACACCTCCTGCCTCAGGTGGGACGTGCCCTGGGGGCGTGGGGGGCTTTGCTGTGGCAGCAGCCCTGTACACCCACCCCATTGGCACCGGCTCTGGATGTAACTTGTCCCGTTCCTTCCAGCAACAGCTTGATGGCGACACCGAAGCTGCCACAGGCGAATGGCACCCACGTCCCGCGCAGCCCCGAGGGCCGGCACTCCCCCTCCGACAGCGACCGTGAGTGATCCCCCTGTCCCGGCACGGACACCATGTCCCGTGGGCTCTGCTCTGGGGCCGGCTCCATGGCCTGGCCGCCTCCAATCCCTCCCGTCCCCATCGCTCTCCAGGGTCCCCTGAGGAGCACTTGGCTGCCTTCTCGCCTGGCCCCATTGACTCCCCCAACAGCAGCCTGGAGAACCCGCTGGACACCACCGGGGACACCACCGTGGAGGAAGTGAAGGATTTCCTGGCGTGAGTGGGGTGGGAATGAGGTGACTGGTGCCAAAGGGCTGTGAGGGTGCCCTCAACCGCCCCTGACCCTGCTCTGCCCCAGGTCCTCAGAGGAAGCAGAGCGGAACCTGAGGAACGCCAGCGAGGACGAGGCCCGGCCCACGGGGATCCTCATCAAGTGAGGTCTGTGAGGGGCTGGTCCCTGGGGTGGGAGTGGAGTTTGGACCTGGGAACCCAGTGCCACGCCCTGGCATCCAAATTCCTCATGGGAGGAATGGGAATGTGCTGTGGTCCCTGGGGCTTGTGGAGGAAGGGGAGCAGGGGGGATGTGTGTCCCAGGCCACCCTGGTCCCCTTCTCAGGGGCTGTGTCCCCCACAGGCATTGCCGGCCTCCCTGACCCATCTCAGTGCTCGGATTCCCGGGATGCGCGACTCGACTGGACCCCCCGCGCCCCCTCCCCATGTAACGTAGACTCGCCTCTTCTCTAACACCGCCCCGGCTCCGGCACCTTCCCCCCACACCTCCCTGCCTGGCCGCCGGCCCTGGACCCCTGAGCTGGGCCTGTGGGGCACAAACTCTTCCCGGGGAAGATATTTTTCTTTTTTATACACGGTCAAGTGTCATTGTCCCATGCTCCAGAGCCCCCTTCCTGGGGGATGCTGCTGCTTCCCCAGCTCCGTGGGGAGGGCTGGGGCTCGTGGGATCCCCCTTGTCCGCCGGTTTTGGTCCCTCGGGGAGGTGGGGGGCCGGGAGCCCCTGGGCACGGCCCCCCCTATACCCTGGTCTGTGTTTACATGCCCGGCTCCCTGCAGTTTACAGCCCCGTCCCCTGCCAGCTCCGGCTGCCATACAGGGACTGTCCTCTTCCCAGGGGAGCCCAGCGGGGACCCCCTGGCTCCCAAGCAGGCACTGGAGGCCTTGAGCAGCCCGGGGAGGGGCACAGTGGGGGGTCACAGGTGGCCTTTTTCTCTTAGTGGCTTCTCCAAGGGCTATTCTCCAGGTTGGGCTCCGTGCCTGCTGCTCCTTTCTGACACTAATTCCTGCCACGGGTGGGTTTGGGATGGGATCATGCTGTGGGAATACACACCAGCTCCTGGTCCTGGTCCGTGTTGGTGCTGGGCAGGGGGGGCAGATGGGGCTGCCCCAGCTCCCTCCTGCCCCAGGTTGGGCTGCCCCACCCTGGGGGTCTCACTGTGCCAAATCCCCCCTGGGCTCTGAGCCCAGCCTTGCCCTCCCAGGGGGCTGTGGCGATGCCGGCTCTGTCCCCTGGCCCATGGTAGCTGTCCCCATGGGGCTCAGCCTGGTCCCTGCCCCTCTCTTTTTGGGGATCCAGGGCCGTCGTGGCCCCCCCACGGGCTCTCTTGCGGTACATGTGTGGCTGAGGGGGTCGGGCTCTGTCGCTGCCGGCCGAGGCCGGGGCTGTAGCGTCCCTGGTAGAACCCCCCCCACACCTCATCCTTGGTTTTTGTTTTTTTTGATTTTTTTTTTTTTTTTTTTTGGTAAGATGAATTTAGCATTGTTTAGTTATTAAAAATACTGGTTTTTAATATTGAAAATAAAGCATTTAATATCAGCTGCCCGGGCTGCAGGTGTTTGGGGAGCCTTGGAGCCAGGTGAGTGCTGGGGTTCCCCTGAGCTGCGGGAGGGGCAGGATCAGGGTCGGGGGGACCCCACTTGGGAGTGAGACAGAGCCTGAGACAGTGTCGGGGTGAGAAGTGCAGCCTTTATTGATATGATCCTGATGGGCTGATCCCTGCCAGGGTTCCATCCCCCAGGACAGCTGTACATCCCCCAGCTGTAAGGCCCAGGGCTGAGAGCCTCCGGCTCTCCCCAGTTCTCCTTAGCAAAGCGTCCTCCCCCCAAACTGGGAATCGCTCCTGCCCCCCAGTCGCAGGGGGAGATCGGCACTGGTTTGGGGCAAGCAGGGCGTAACAGGGGCCCCCCTGGAAGGGGAGGGGCCCTGTGCCAGGAGAAGGGGGGCACAGAGCCCCAGCGCTCCCCACTGGCCCTGGCTCGGGGGGAAGCGGCTCCAAGCCGAGCCTGGCTGGGAGCAGGCGTGTGCGGCAGCGCAGGGTGCCGGGATCTGGCCGTGCCCGGGGGGCTGTGGCCGGAGCACTGGGTGCCCCCAGTCCTTAGGCGGGTGGTTTGCGGAACACACTCCAGGCGTGGAAGCAGCGGGTGAAGGGCCAGGGCTCGTTGCCTTTCCGCACCAGCCGGAGCTTGCGGGGCCGTGTGGGGTCCTTGGAGCGCATGTGCTGGATGTAGACCTGGGGCAGAGCACAGCTGTGGGGGTCCCAGCCCTCGCCCACCACCAGGACTGGCATTCCCTAGCCCAGGAGTTCTGCACCACCCTGACCAGGGCCTCGAGGGGAGACGGAAGTGCCCAAATCTTCCCTCCCACGGCCCCAAGCTGGAGAAGGAGAGAGGCCTTACCTGGCACGCCTTGAGGCTCAGCTTGATCTCCACCTGGCTGGTCTGGGTGCCCACCCACATGTAGACCTGCGGGAAGGACCAGCAGCCGGGCTCAGCACATGGAGCCGCTGGAAGATCCAAACCCAGGAGAGCCTCCTGCCCCCAGCTCACCTCTCGCCCGTTGTCCAGCAGCATGATGTCATCATCAGCCAGATCATCCTGGCAGAAATCCGAGCACTTTTCCGACACGGAGAAATAACCCTTCTCATTGGAGCACCTGTGGGGAGAGCCAGAAGGGGAAAGCATCAGGCATGAGTTTGCTAGGACTCAGCTCCTGCAGAGGGAATGGACGTGATGGAGCAGCTCCGTTTTGGTTTATTGATTCCCAAGGGATGGACAGAGATGGGAGAGGAGGAGCCTAGGCTCTGTGGGAGGAAGGGAACCAACAGATTGCAGCAGCCCTCCCTGGGCCAGCACCCACCTGAAGAGCCGGGAGTGCTTCATGTAGTCGGCGTCTTCATCGTAGGGCTTCTGGCTCCCGATGCCCACCCAGAAGAAGTTTTCGGGTTCTTCTCCCTCGTTGATGACCTGTGAGAGCAGGGACAGGGCTGAGCGTGGCCTGGGTGGTCCCTGTCACTCAGGTAAGCTGGTGCTCAGCCCCACTCACCTGTTTGCTGTAGGAGTCATCAAACATGTGGTTCATGATGTCCTCGGCCAGCTTGGCCTCGTCAGGGTCGGCCGCCCGGCCCACCCACGTGTAGACGATGCCCTGGTTGTCTGTGCTCTCAAAGGGCACCTGGGGAGCACAGAGTCAGGGCTGCCCAGGGGGCAGGAGGGCACCCAGGCACCCCTGAGGATGCTCAGCCCCGAGCAGTACCTTGAGGATGAAGCAGAACTCGGAGTTGAGCAGACCAGCGTCCGTGTTGATCTGGATGCACCTAGAGAAGGAGCCCCCGAGGCACAAATCAGCAGGAGACCCGGCAGCTGTGCCCACCGGTGGGTATCCCACCTGGACCCTGGAACGTGTGGGTGCTGCCTGGCCTGGAGCAGCCCCTGGAGCACTGACCTGGTGCAGAGGGCCCCGCCGTTGGTGCGGATGTGGTAGAGGCTGGGCTGGGGAGGGCTGGCCCGCTCCTTCCGCTTGCCCCGGTGGATCACAAACCTCCTCTTGAAGTGAGAGAGGAACTTGGGGTTCTCCTGCTGCTGGGTCATGCGCACCACCTGGACAGGGGTGGGTGTCAGCAGGGCCATGGGGACCCCCCAAACGCAACCCCAAGCTCCAGCTGCACCCCCCTGCCAGCCCCCATCTCTTCTGCTGTCCCCTGCCCTCAGCCTTGGAAGCAGAGAGGGGTACCCGTGTCACCCGAGAAGCTGCGTCACCTCCAGCTTGCCAGGGAAGAGACTCTCAAACTTCTTCTGGAGGCTGAAGGTGAAGGTGAGCCAGCCCATGTTGGAGGCCTCCCGGCCCTGCCAGAAGTAGACGATGCACTGGAAGTCTTCCTCGGGCTGCTTCTCCTCCTCCTCTTCCTCACCCTCCTCCTCTCCTTTGCCTTCACCCTTCTTCTTCTTCTCCTCATCCTCCTCGTACTCCACTGGCACCCAGTACCTGAGGGCCGGAACAGGGAGTGTTGTGAGGGATGGGGCAGGCTGGGGGCCTGGGCAGGGAGATGGGGGACAAAGTGGTCCAACAGCCTGAGTGGGCACAAGCTGGGTGTCACCTGCACAGGAAGACGTAGCAGTCGTGGGTATGGAAGTGGCCGAACTCCTCCTCGGGCAGGCGAGCGAATTTCTTGCCCTCCAGCACGAAGCCCTCCATGCCATCCAGGTCCTCGTTCCACTCCTCCATCAGCTGCTCTGCCTGTGACCCCACGTGCTCCGTCAGACCTCCAGCCCCTCCATGAGCACCCGGCCCATGCCAGGGGGGACTCACAGGAGCCCCTAGCCCTACCTCGCTGAGGGGCATGGGGGGCTGCCGGGGCAGGAAGAGCGCCGTGAGGTCGGCCTTCATCTGGTCCTTCTTCTCGGCGTCCTTCCGGACCTTGCCGGCCAAGCCACCATCCTGCAGCACCGTCTCGGCATTCCGGGTGTAATCCACACGCAGGACGTCATCCCAGTTCTTGAACTTGGACTTGAACACCTAAATCACAGAATCATTAAGGTTGGAAAAGACCTCCAATATCATTGAATCCGACCTCTGACCGATCACCACCTAGTAACTAGGACAGAGCATGGAGTGCCACGTCCCGTCGTTTCTGGAACACCTCCAGACGTTCAAGGTGTAAACTGGGGAGCAGATAACACACCCTGGGCCACAGCACCCTCCCTGGCACCCAAGCACCCCATCCAAGGGGTCTGTGTCCTACCTGGCACTCGGTGCCCTCGAGGTTCCTGGTGACCATGGCGTGCTTGGGCCGGTGCAACATGGTGCACAGCTCCTGGCTCAGCTTCAGCGCCGCCGCCCGCACCAGCCGCGACGACTTCCTCCCGATCCAGATGAAGACATCGGACCAGCAGTCCAGGATGTACACGCTCTTGGTGTCCAGCAGGCTCTGCAGCTGAGGGCATCCCAGGGAAGAGAGGGTCAGGCATTCCCAGCTGGAAAACACCCTGCCTGCTCCCAGCAGCGGGGAAGAGCAGAGCATCCCCTAGCCGGGCGCTGCTGGCCGAACCTGCCTCTCCCAGGGCACAGCTGGAGGCAGAGGGGGCATGAAACCAGTTTCACTGGTCAGACTGGGAGAACCTCCCCGCCCCATCCTACCAGGCGCATCTCTGGCATCAGATCAGCCTTCAGCCTCTTCTTGTGCTCCACCGAGAGCCTGTAATTGATCTGGGGCAGCTCCAGGTAGCCCAGACCGAGGCCGACCTGTGGAGGGGACGGGGACACAGGTGAGGGGGGGCTGCAGGACCCCAGCAGTGCCCACAGCCCAACGGATACAGCTTCCCACCTTGTACAGCTTGGGCTTGTGGGGCTGGAAGTCATCAGGGACACAGGGCCGGATCTCCTCAGGCTGCCCCCCCAGTGCTTCCCAGAACTCGGGGGTCTCCTGGCCCTGGGTGAGCAGTGTGATCTCGGCCTTGCCCTTCCGCTCGTTCTTGTTGATCTTCTCGGCGAAGAGCCTGTGGCAGGAGCAGGTGAGATGGCAGCTGGGCTCCCCACACCCCCAGCCCCCTCACCAGCCCTACCTGGCCTTGGTGGTGCTGCTCAGCGTGGCTTGTCTCCCACGCCACACCATGAGGTCGAGGCCGTGGTCCAGGAGGAAGACAAACCTGGTGGAGACAGGTGAGAAGTGTTAGGAGAGAGTGGGGTGCACCAAGTGTCCCCCTCACCCTGGGGGGTCCCTGCAGGGCATCACATCTGCCAAGTGGGGTTTGGACCCACATCATTGTAGGAAGGTGCTGGAATGGCCCATTTTCACCCCAGAGCTGCAGCTACACTGTCTCAGATGGACCCTGCTGCACTTTCTGCAGGGACCTGGTGTCCCCTGGCCACTCACCGGGGGTCCAGTGATGTCCCTTTCAGTGCCACTGGCTCCAGCTTGACATTCTTCTTCCCATAGACACGGTACAGCCTGGGGGAGGGACAGCCATGGTGGGACATGGGGCACTGCCTGCCCCACACACCCCCTGTCCCCAGCAGTACCTGGTGACATATTGTGTGTCCTCAACGGTGAAGAAGCCGCTGGCTGTGCCACCCTCGATGTAGGAGATGTCGTTGTCAAAGACCTGGGGGCAAGGAGGGGGTGAGGGTGGGAGAGGAGGGGCTGGGGGCTACAGGGGAGCCAGGGGCTGGCCTCACATGGAGGAACTCTTCGCTCTCATCCCCCATCTCCTCCCGGATGCACCGGCACTCGGCCCCCAGGTAGTTGCGGAGGTTGACGGCGTGGATGGCGGAACAGGCCTTCTTGTCCAGCGTGGACTCCTGCCCGATCCAGTAGTAGATCTCCCAGTTGAGGGAACCGTTCTCATCCAGGAAGGTCTGGGAAAGGACAGGGTGTGAGATGGGACAGCTGCACCCCCAGGTTGGGGATGTGGGGGACCCTCAGTCCTCCCCGGCTACCTTGAGCACGATGTAGCAGTCGGCCTCGTAGAACTTGCTGTGGAAAGCCTCGTCCACCAGTGTGGGCACGAAGTTCTCGATCTGCCAGACACAGAGGCCAGGCAGTTGCCCCACGTCCTCGCTGAAGAACTCTGAGTAGTCTAGCTGTGGCTTCTCCAGGCCCTGGTCCCAGCGCCTTGTCTTTAGGTCCGGCGCCTTCGCCTCCCCGCTCTCCTGTGGGACAGGGGCAGGTCAGGAAGTTGTGAACAACCGGGTCCCTGCTGGCACATGGGGTGGGCCAGGGTCACTGTGATGCCCTCGGGGCCCCTCTCCCACCTCTATCTTCTTGTTCTTCTCCTGGGCCACGTCTGACATCCCCTTCAGGACCTGCTTGGCCTGGTCGTCCTGGGCAGAGTCCTTGCGCCGCCGGAGCCGCATCTTGCGGGCCAGCGGGTCCTTGGTGCCGCTCCCTGGGGACACGGGGACGGGGTGAGAGGCAGCCAGGACACCTGTGGGGCACCCTATGGAGCACAGCTCATTTCCCAGGCTCTCCAGGGGCTGTCCCCCCCATCCCTGCACACTGACCTGCGGCAGCGGCGGCGGCGACGGTGGCTGGGGAGGCTCCGGCCAGGCGGAGCTGGTTCTGCAGGGAGAAGTCGATGTTGTACCACTCCGAGGTCCGATCCACCGGCTTCGGGGGCATCACCAGGTTGGGGTTCTCACGGACATCCAGGATCTGCCAAGGAGAGGACAGAGACCTCAGTGCTCTGAAACGTTTGCAGGGACATCGAGGATGTGGCGTGGGATGGAGACCTCCGGAGCACCCTGGGCTTTGGTGAGGTGAGGGGATGGGGAGGGAGCCCCAAATCCTTCTCCTGCCTGGGCAGAACCGTGTGCCAGAGTGCCTCAAGCCCCCCTGACCTCACTTCACCCACCCCACCCTACAGCCCCGAGATCCCAGGGATGCACTGGGGCTGTGGTGCAGCCAGCCCAAGGCAGGGGAGTGCTGGGTGCTCACCTCCACATCCGTCAGGAAGTGGATGGCCTCCGGCAGTGTCACCAGGCGGTTCTTGTTCAGCACCAGCTTCCTCAGCTTGGAGCACCTGTGGGACAGTGATGCTGGTGATGGGCCAGCCCAGGGTGACGTCCTGTCACCACACAGTCTGTGTGTCCCCTCTTGGGATCCAGCTGTGGGCTGTTTTCTACCTGCACAGGCTCTCGGGGATGAGCTCCAGGTTGTTGTTGGCTGCCATGAACTCCTCGAGGTTGGTGAGCTTGCCAATGCCCGAGGGGATCCCGTCAAAGTCCAGCTTATTGGAGTTCAGGTACATCTTCTTCAGCTTGGTCAGCTTGCAGATGGCCGACTGGGGAAGGGGGAGAAGGCGAGGTGAGGGAGAACCATGGAAGCACGGGCAGGGATGGCACGTATGGAAAGGGACGTACAGGTAAGGAGGTGAGCGCGTTGCGGGACAGGTTGAGGGTCTCCAGCTGGGTCCACTGGTCGATGCAGAGGGAGAGCTCCGTGATCTGGTTGCTGCTGAGGTTGAGGCGCCGCAGGCTGCCCAGGGTGTAGAGGCACTCGGGGACACGGCTGAGGTCGTTGCAGGACAGGTCCACGTCTGGGGGATGAGACAACACGGTGACACCACCAGCCAGACCCATACCAGGGCTGGGAGAGCCCCTGCAGGGCTCCATGGGGCCCCGGGCCTACCTGCCAGGTTCACCAGGCCCTCGAGGCTGGTGGGCAGGTTGCTCTGCGTGCGCTGGGTGTTCCGGAGGTGGAGGGTCTGCAGGGCTGTCATTGCTGGGAGCTGCCTGCAGAGCACAGGCCAGGGAGAGCCTCAGGATGGATGGAGCAGGCACCAGCAGACTGGGATCCAGCCTGGAAAGCAGGGCCTTACCGGAGCTGTGCATGCAGGAGGGGGTTGTTGTTGAGGATGAGGGTCTGGAGGTGGACCAGGCGTCTCATCTGTGGTGGGAGGCTCTCCAGCTTGTTGTCGCTCAGGTCAAGGTAGAGCAGGTCTGTCAGGTTGATGAAGAGCTGGTTGGGGATGGTGTCGATGCTGTGGAAATATGGGGATATGCAGGACTGTCCCGGAGCTGCATCAGCCCTGGGCTCCTTCAAGGAGGGGCAGAGAGCAGCACCCGGTGACAGATGGAGGTGGCTGTGGCCAGGGGGAGATGGTCACCCCAGGTCTGGACCCACCTGTTGTGGCCAAGGTTGAGGACCAGCATGTTCTTGGCATTCTCCAGCTCCCGGGGACACTCCGTGAGCTGGTTGTAGCTCAGGTCCTGGGAAATATGGGAGCACAAAGCAGGTGTAACCCCCAGCCCTGCATCCAGCCACCACCTCCCAAACCTGAGGAGTGAGGGGCATCTCTGGGGGCACTGCAGCAGGAGCTGGATCAGCATATGGGGAACCCAGCTATGGCTGGAGGCACTGCCAAAGGGTCATCCAACCCACAGGCAGCTTCCCTGGAACTCAGGCATGGGCTTGGGACTGGTGCTCCTCAAGGAGCACGAGGGGACACTGAGGTGCAGGAATGGAATTCAGGAGGAGACTCTGCACCCACCAGCACCGAGAGGTCATCCAGCTGGAAGATGTCATCAGGGACTCCTGAGTTCTTTAGGCTGTTTGCACGAGCCACGATGGCCTGGAAAGGGGAGACAGGCAGGAATTCAGCCGCCTGCTGAGCATCCCAAGGCGGCCAGGTATGATCCTTGTGTGCTCCCAGATCCGAGAGGTGCCTGGGGACACCTGGTGCGGGAGGGGGACACTCACCCTGAGGCAGGGCAGGCCGGAGAGCTCTCCATGGAGCGTGGTGAGGCTGTTGTGACTCACGGAGAGATGCTCCTGCAGGGAAGCCCCAAACAAGCCCCAGTGAGAGGAGCCAGGGCTGCTCAGAGCAACAGCTGGGACCCCACATGGATGTGGGGGCTCCTCCATTCCAACAGAACTGGGGACTTGGAAGCCCTGACCCTCACAGAGCTGCTGGGACACTCCCAGTCTCAAACTGGTTGGTTGGCCCGAGCGTGCCCACGCTGCCCTCACATCCCTCATTCCTGGGGTAGCCTCGGCTGGGACACCTCAGCCCTGCTCTGAGATGCCACCAGGTTGGCCTGTGGCAGTCCCACACAGTCTCTGAGCAAACAGATCCCAGTCCTTGGAAACGGGAAATCAACACTTCTCACAGGGTGATCTGGAAATGGGCAGACGTGGGGTAGGTGGGGGGGTGGGAGGAATCTCCCAGGGGAAACGTTTTCCTCTGGGTATCACCAGCCAGGCTGTTGCTTGCTCATGAAAACGGGGAATTGGCAGGCTGTGGGCGGGATGCCAGGATTTAAGGATTTAAGTCTCGCCGTGTCCCCCGAGCATGTGGCAGGGCCAGGGGGAGCGCGGCTCCGAGCAGCAGGGAGGGATTCCCTGCACCTGGCACAGGGATGGGGACTCCTGGCAGCGTTTAAAGCGTTGTGTTTGTCTGACTGAACCAACTGAAAGAGGTTCCTGAGGTGCTCCTGGACACCACCAAAGCAAAGCTGAGCCACGGGCTCACCAAGGAGCTCCACCAAGGAAGGGCCTGGTAGAGCCGCCCAAAAAACAAGGCCAGGCATCTGCAAGCTCCTGCTTCTTACATATTTCAGCAGAAGAAGAGGAAGAAAAAGCCCCAAAACCTTAATCCTCTCCACACTAACCACCCCCCTTCCCATCTGTTAAGGGGCATAGGATCTAAGCACGGTTTTTCATCTGGTTTTCTAGGAAAACAAGGTGAAACCAACTACCAGCCTGTCTCAACCCCACTCCTGACAGCTCCTGCATCTGATTTCAACCACATGTCATAGCTCAGCCCTATTATTAGACACTGGAGCATCCGCCAACGAGCCACAGGGCTGGCAGGGAGCAGGCTCCCATCGGATCCCACGGCTCCAGCGGGACAGTGGAGCCCCATTCCCTCCTGAAACGTGGGGCTCACCAGCTTCTGGAGGGCAGCGAGCTCCTCGGGCAGGTAACAGAGCCCTGTGCGGTTCAGCTTCAGCCAGCGCAGGCTGGTCATGGCCTTCACGTGCTCCGGGAAGTACCCGCCCTGCGGGAGGAGGAGGGTGAGGAGACCCCCTGCCCCGTGGGGTGGGGAACTGGGGACCTCACTCTGACCGGCCCTGTATGACTGGGATTGTCCATTACTATGGGATCAGGAGTTGGGGGGGCTGGGATCATCCAGTCCCATAAGGTTGGGAACTGGGGGACTGGGATCACCCAGTCCTATGGGACTGGGGGCTGTGGGGCTGAGATCACTTAGTCCTATGGGATTGGGACCTTGGGGGGGTTGGGATCGCCCAGTCCTGTGGGACTGGGAGCTCAGGGCCATGATGACCCAGTCCTATGGGACTGGTAGCTGGAAGCACCCAGTACTATGGTTTTGGGGGTGAGGGACCAGGATTGCCCAATCCCATGGGATTGGTAGCTCGGATCACACAGTCCCATGGGATTGGGATCTGGGGGACCAGGACTGCCCAGTCCTATGGGATTGGGAGCTGGGATCACATAGTCCCATGGAATTGGGAACTGGGGTTTGGGATCACCTGCTTTCATGGAACTAGGATCTGGAGAGGGTCGGGATCACCTAGTTCTATGGGATGGGGAGCTGAGGGGTTGGGATATCCCAGCACTATGGGGCTGGGGGCCAGAATCCCCCAGTCCAATGGGACTGGGAAGTAGAGGATCGGGGACCACATGTCTCTCTGGGACCCCATGGGGGCCCGCAGGTTGCCCAGCCATAGAGGGTGGGGGCTCAGGGACCGCCCACCCTGAACACCACCCCCGCTGTACCGGGATTCCCCAGCCCGGGGGGCCGGACCGGGCCTGACAGCGCCGCGCGGGGCCCGGGCTCGCCGATCCCTGTGGCCGGGGCGTCCCCGCTCCCACTCCCGTTCCCTCTCCCCCGCACCTTGAAGTCGTTGCCGCTCAGGTCGACGCCGCGCACGAAGGGCAGGACGCCGGTGGCCGCCATGGCGGAGGGACGGGACGGGACGGGAAGGGCGGGGCGGGGGGACCCTGCGGAGCCGCGCCCTGACAGGCCCCGCCCCCGGCCCCGCCCCGGCCGTGACGCGCGAAAACGATTGGGCGGGGCCGGGAGCCACTTCCGCGCGCGGGTGGGCGGGGCCGCGCCGGGCCGCGCCCCCATTGGCTGAGGCGGCGCGGGGGGCGCGCAGTAAGTGCGGGGGGGCCGGGCCCGATCCCTGTCCCTGTTCCGCTCCCGCTCCCGGCGGTGCCGCGGCCCGGCCGCCTCCCCCCGGGCAGCGGGGGGGTCTCCGTCCCGGTCCCTCCCGGAGCGCGCGGTACCGCCCCAGCGCCGCCGGTGCCCTCCGGGGCGGCTGCGGCAGGGCGGGGTGAGGAGCGGGTGACCCTTCCCCGGCATGAGCGGTTTTTCCCCGCGGTGTCCCTTCCTTCCCTAAAATGTCCTTTCCTTCCCTAGGGTGTCCCTTCCCCGGGATACCCGTTTTCCGGGGTGTCCCTTCCTTCCCTGGCGTGTCCGTTCCCCGGGGCGCCCCTTCCTTCTTTGGGGTGTCCCTTCCTTCCCTAGGGTGTCACTTCCCCGGGATGCCCCCTCTTTCCCTGGGGTGCCCATTTTCCCTGGTGACCCTTCCCCGGGGTGACCCTTGCCCCTCCGCCCCACCCAGCCGTCCCGCCGCCGACAGGAGCCTTTGCCCCGGGGGTGGAGGGAAGCGGGACGGCGGAACCTCCCGCTCCCCCAAAAAACCTCCCTCCCCGCGGGCTGTGCCTCCGTGGCCCCGGGTGACCCCCGTTGTTCCCCGCAGGGCGGCCATGGCGGCGTTCTGGCAGCAGCGGGGCCGGCGGCAGGAGCACGGCGGGCTGGGCGGTCTCATCGACGGGCTGGGCAGCGTGTTCGATGTGCTGCTGGCCAACGCCAGGCTGGTGCTGGGCGTGAGCGGCGCGGCCGTGCTGGCCATCGCCACGCTGGCCGTCAAGAGGGTAAGGCTGGCACCCACGGGAGCAGGGTCAGGATTGCTGCCTGGGTCTCCAGTGTGGTGGGGAAAGATGTGCCACAAACCTGGCTGGCTGCTCCCGAGCTGGTCCCTTGCATTTGGCACAAATGCCCACCGGTGCTGGCAGCAGTGCTGTGGGCGTGGAGCTGCCCATTCCCACCGTGAACAGCCCCATGCTCCATTTGCCTGGAGCAGCATGCACCTGGGATACAGTATCCCATCCAGAAAGGCACCTGGGGCTTAAGGCATATTTGGGCACTTGTTTCCACTTAAAATCCACGGGAAGAAGATGTGCACTTTTGTGGCCCCCCAGACTGAGTGTTTTTCCAAGTGGAAGCCTCACATGGGGCTGTAATCCCCCCTTGTGTGCACCAGAGGGGCTGTTGTCACCTGTAATTCAGGGGAAACAAAGATAACGACTTATCCTTGTGGGTTTTCCTTCTCTCCAGCTGATCGATCGAGCCACTAGCCCTCGGGATGAAGGTGATCCCAAAGCCGAGCAAAAGACCCTGGAGGAGACCTGGCAGGACTTGGCCTTGATCAAGACTACACCAAAGCCCCCCAAGAAGCAGAGAAGGGAAGACCTCAGTGAGCCCCTGCTCTCCCCAGCTCAGCCGCTGGTGCCAGGTGAGGCTCAGGGTGTCCAGCTGGGAAGATCACCTTGCTGTGCTCTGGGCTGGCTGTGCCCTGCTCCACCACTCTGGGAGCTCTGTGTTATTTTTAGCTCGGTGTCCGGGAAGCAGACCCGATGGAGCCTGCCCTCCTGGGAGGCTCCTGAGCCATGGCCCCTTTTTAGGCAATGCCTGAGGAGACAGGAGCTCTGATAACACCCTGGGTGTCCTGGCCAGTGCAGCACGGCAGGGGCTGGCAGGGTTTGTCTCCTCTGGAGTGGTGTTGGCTGCCCTCGTTTTCTGGGTCAGCTCTGCTTGCAGGAAGGTGCACTCGGGAGCTGCTGCAGACAAAGGCTGCCTTGTCCAGCTGCCTGCAGAGATGGCATTTTTCCAAGTGGGAAAGCGGCCTGGCTCAGTGCAGGGCAGGTCCTGAGATACTGGACCTGGGGCAGGATCATTTGCAGGACTCTCATGAGGGGCAGCACTGATCTCTTCACTCTGGTGACCAGTGACAGGACCCGAGGGAATGGCTGGAGCTATGTCAGGGGAGGTTTAGGATATTAGGAAAAGTTTCTTCCCCCAGAGGGTGATGGGGCACTGAACAGGCTCCCCAGGGCCCTGGGGCTGACAGAGCTCAAGGAGTGTTTGGGCAACACTCTCAGGGACGTGGTGGGATGAGCACCCTTGGCTGCAGCAGAAGCTGCTGCTGTGGGTTACAGATGATCTGCCCAGAGCTGTGACTTCTCCCTTCCCTTCTCACAGATCCCAGGGCATGCTCTGTCTCTGTGGGGGCTCCTCGGGTGAAGTCCAGCCCTCTGCGCTGCCTCACGCTGCAGGAGAAGCTCCTCTCACACCACAGCAGCCGTCTGGCCGTGCCCGAGATCCAGGTGTCCCTCGTCCCTCAGCTGGCCAGGAGCATCAGCACCCAACTGCAGAACTTCCTGCGGAGCAAGTGCCCAGAGCTGCCCTTCGGCCGCTTCTTCCTCAGCGGAGCCCTCCTGGACGGCCTGGAGGTCCTGGCAGCCGACCACATCCACCTCATGCTGCCCGTGGTCCTCGACGCCGGGCTCTGGAGCCTCATCCCGGGAGAGGACACCGTGGTGAGGGACCCCCAGTACTGGATGATCAAGAGGGTCGATCTGGGGTATTTCCCCCGTGGGTGCAGCCCCTGGGACAGGTTTATGGTGGGCCGGTACCTCTCCTCCAACGTGCTCAACGAGACCCTCCACAAGATGCTGGTGGCCTCCATCAACTGGCCTGCCATCGGCGGCCTGCTGGGATGTGTCATCCACCCCGTCGTGGCCTCCCGGGAGCTGAAGCTGGAGGTCAAACATGATCAGGTCGAGCTGAGCATCACCCTCTTCCCAGTGGTAGAAATGGAGGACAAGGTTCTTCTGGCTGTTCCTCCTGAGGGACTGGTGGAAAACCTCTGGCTTGAGAGCTTTTACAGGGCAGAGGTCTCAAAGGTGAAGGAGCTGGATGCCGGCGACTCCGGAGCTCGGCAGCGCTGCCTCCGCATCCTGAACGGTGTCTGCAGGAGCCACCCCACCCTGCACAAACTGGGGGGCAGCCCCGTGACCCACGTCATCCTGCACCTCAGTGACTCCGGCTCCGACTGGGCAGAGGAAAGCCTGGCTGACAGGTTCCAGCAGGTGCTCGAGGAGCTGGTGGCCTACCTGGAGAAAGGGGTCCTGCCTTCCTATTTCAACCCCAAAATCAACCTGTTCTCCGGGCTGTTGGAAGAGGAAATCGATGAGATGGGCTTTGTGCTCTACAGGGCCATGTCTGAGCCGGAGCTCCTGCTGGAGTGACCAGTGCGTCAGGAACTCCTGGATGTGGGATGTTCCTCACCCGCCTGCTGCTCCCTGCTGTGAGGGCTGCCATGCTTCTAGTTGACTAGTCAGTAAGAGGCAAAGTTCTTGCACTTTATGAGAAAAAAAAAATGGTTCCTGTGTGAATAAAACGGGCCTGAACAGAGGTGGGTGTTGGCAGAAGGAGCCTTTAGCTGGGAGGCTCTGCCAAACCCGGGGCGAGGGCAGCCCAAACCTGGAGTACCCACAGGTGAGTCCTGTGTGCTGGGAGCCAAGGGAAGCATGTTTACTCTCTGGTTCCCAGTGTCCTCTGCCTGTCCCAGCTGTCAGGCTCCCCTTGTGCTCCCAGACCAGCTGGAGCTGGAGGGGAGCAGCTCCTTCCTGCTGCTGTGTCCTGCAGGCCCCTCAGGTGCAGCACCCTGGGTGGGTCCTTTCACCAGCACTTGGTCTTACTGTGCCAGCACTTGAGACAGGGTGGCAGAGCCTCACCTGCCTGTAGGATATTGCCAATCCAAAATATGCCCTATGGATGACCTGGGTGGTTGTCTGGGCACTGGGTGGTACGGCCATAGCAAATGGGGCTGGGGGTTTATTCCTTGGAAACCCTTTCAGCTGCCAAAAGTAGTGAGCTCAGCTCTACCTCTTTGTTCCCCCCCGAGGAAGGGGTTTGCTTCCAGCACGGAGCTGGGGCTTCATGGCTCTTTTCCCACGCAGTGTTTTGCTGGAAGATGTCCTGAAAAAGAGCTGCTGGCTC
Source organism: Pipra filicauda (assembly GCF_003945595.2). Lineage (NCBI taxonomy): Eukaryota > Metazoa > Chordata > Aves > Passeriformes > Pipridae > Pipra > Pipra filicauda. Next base: position 121,937 of record NW_024104339.1, on the reverse strand, counting down.
TGGGGAGGCTCCTGGTGTCGGTCCCTTGGAGGCTGCAGCAGGGCTGTGTCCCCTCCCCGGTGGGTGGGTGGCTGCCAGTGTCTGTCTGTGGGTACAGTGTCACTTCCAGTCTGTCTGGTCACCTTTTCACACATGTATTGCTGCTGTCTTGAGGTCCTTTTTCCCTGGAGCCCCACGATATGGGGTGGGGAAGCAGGGCAGGAATGATGCTGTAAGCAGAGTGCTTGCAAGAACTGAAGTGGTTTATGCTTTTTATTAAGAAAATATGTTTTGTTTGGGTGTTTTGTTTGGGTATTTTGTTGGGGTTTTTTGGTTTTCTTTTTGAGTGGTTGCTAGTAGGGTTTGGTCTGGCTCTAGTCCCAGGGCAAAGGAATTTATTCTTATATTTAATGGGAGGAGCTGACTTTGCACAAGGGTGGAGCTGGAGAAATCCTGTGGACTTCAGCGTGAGCGGCTGTTGTGGTTTAATTTTCTTTATAACTATCATCTTGTTTATGGGAGGAAAAAAACCTGCTTTTCCTCCCTGTCTGACGATTACTTTGTTCCTCCAAACCACTTCCCAGGTGTTAGTGATGAGAATAAACCTTCCCTGTGCACACTGGTGTCAGCTCTGGTTTGTCTCCTTTCCCGTGGTAAGGGCTGAAGTGATTCCTTGGCTGTGGTGACCTTCCCAGGAACCACCCAGGGCGTCCCCTCGCTGTGTGGAGAGCTTGGTGGTGGTCAAATCCCCTCCTGCAAGGTTTTCCTCCTCCTCTTCCAAACCCCTGGACCCCCAGAGTGCCTGGCTGCAGTGTGTGAGCTGTCTGGATGCTGAGCTAGTACCACTTTCCCAGGGCTCGGCTGAGCATTGGCCAGGGTTAGACCAGTAAAGCTGGTCCTGGCTGATGCCACCAGCGAGGTTTAACCTGCTCCCTGGGTCCTGCACAAGTGCTTCCCACTGCTGTTGCCATTCCAAGGTGGTTGCTGCTGTGCTTTATCACATTCCAAAGCTTCGTAATCCTGTTATTTTAGCCCACGGGTCTGTATTTTTAGGGCACAGCTGTTAGTGGTGGGAGTGAGGGGTTCAGGGAAATGCATCCTAAGTTCTCCTGAGTAACTCCATGGATTTAGGCCTGGTAGCAATGAGCTGCTGCAGGGTTTAAGGCTCTCTTGTCTCATGCAGACCTTCAAGTGAACCTGTGCTGGTGTGGTCTCTGCTGCCCTCCAGGTGCTCCAGCCTCCTGCCCACCCCATGTGCTGCCAGTTCCCAAAGGATTGACCCTGGGAACTGCTGTGTGCCCAGGTCCTGAGCAGGATCCTGAGCAGCAGAGCACACAGGAATCCTGCAGATCTCCTTCCTTTGATGTGCAGAGGAAGCCCCGACAGCGAGGGAAGAGACATCCTGGCTTCCCAGGGAGTTCAGCCTGAACTCCGAGCAGGAAAACAGAGCCTCCCTTCAGCTCAGCCAGCTCTGCCTGCCCTGGGGCAGCAGCACAGCAGCAGATGCAGCTGGTGAGATAAAACCACTTTCCCTACCCCTCTGCAGTTCACTTCTAAATTACTGCAGGGAGTGTCTGCCAAGAAAGCTCCTGTATTGTTCCAGTGAGTGGAAAGAGCAAGATTTGGGTGGATGCTTTTGCAGTAAAAGCTTCACTGTTTTAAGTAGGAAGAAATAACAAGGCCGAGTTAAGGTGTCACCACATTAAATTTAAAAATTAAATAGTATTTTAATAAGAAACTTGTTTGACAAAAATAGTTTTCATCAGCTAGCAGCATCACAAAGGCATGTCTCAAAGTCTGAGGAAGAACTCCGTTTCAAATTCAGTGAACATCTAAAATGAAGGCTTTTCCTGAGCACTGCAGCTGAGCTTCCCTCAGGACAAGCACCTGGCCCTCCTTCACTGGCAGGGACAACCCCAAGTAAGGGTGACAAAAAAGGGGAATGGTGCTCTGGTAACATCAACTTAGAGGGGAACTTAAATTCCACACTGTGGAAAGCCAGGGACTGAGCAGAGCTCAGCAGCCCTGGTGTCTGTCCTCATGGCCCCAGTCCAGCTCTTCCTTGTGGAAATGCTGGTACAACCACTGGGATGGTGCAGGGGGGATGATTCAGCACAGTCCTCTCTGCAGAATCAGCATCCAAGTGCTTCCTTGAAATGTTTAGACTATCCCAATCTGCTCAGCAGAAGAGCAACTGAAAACAAAAGCTGACACTGGTAGTAGAACCACTTTTCCAAGCTGGTGGAACCCTTGCTGTAATGGATGGCATCCCTTGGCAGGAGCAGCCTGCAACCAGCTCTTCCAAAAAACACTCAAGGGACTTGTTTCCAGACTCCAGTTCCCTGTGGCAGTAGTTGCTCCTGTAGGAGCTCACAACCCTGGTCCTTTCAGGCTCTCAGGGGTCCATCCCAGCTCAGTGGTTCTGAGGGCAGTTTTTCCTATTGTGCCCAGGCTGGTGGCAAATGCTACAGGTCCGTGGTTTCTTGGCAGTGGATCCTGAGGAAAAACTGCCTGGTCTCTTGGCTTTGCTTCCCAACCCTCTTGAGTATTCACTGCTGCCAAAGTTGTTCAAAGAGACATCTCCAGAAGGACCTAGAGAGAAATGACTTGAATTTAAACATCTTTGAAAATATAAGTAGGTGAGAAACAGAAGGTAAGTTCAAAATAGCAGGATTCTCAGATTATTCCAGAACCTGCACTTGCTTCAGACTTGTTTGAACAGTTAAATGTAACCCATTTGTCTTGCAGCATTAGAGACATGTGGGAACAGAACAGGGGAAGCTGCTCTGGTCTACAGCTAAAGCCAGAGGAAAACCTGAGATTTAAGTAGTTTTGTAAACTTGATTCTACCCCTTTAGGCCCACATTTCTAAGGAGGAGGAGGTCAGTGCTGAAGATCCCTCACAAACCACATCTCCCCTTCTGTACTTGGTTACTGTCCCTTTGTCAGTGCTCTCTCTTTTGCATCCTCATTTTGTGATTATTTTTGTTTTCAGCATCTTCTCACTCGGTTTGATCTCTGATCAAAGCTCCAGAATGACTTGGCCTTTCCCTACACCCCTAAACTAGGGCAGAGGGAGCAGCAGAGTTTCCCTGGCATGCCAGGGTGGGGTTTAAGATCTCCAGAAGTGGTGCCACTGCTTCAACTCTGCACCAAGTCGGTAACAGCTCTCACAAAGCTGAGCACTGTAATTTGGGAGGACAAATTCCCAATCAGGCTGTTGGAAAGAGTCCTGGGCTTTATCCAATGAGTCATGGACAGACAGATGGTCAAGTTCACTGCACACAGAAGCCAAGCATCCTGCTCAGAGCTCAGATGTGTGCTGTGAGGATGTATCCTGCCAGCACTTGGAGAGGTAAGCCAGACTTTGTTGTTAAAAGCCACATTTGCAGTGCTATAAAGCAGCTGACAGATGTTCTGAAGACAAACCTGACGCCTTAAATGTATGAGGTGCCACAAGAGCTGTGCAGCACGAGCATGTGTGAGAGGTGTGTTCAGTTTACAGAATCCCAGAATAGCTGCAGTTGGAAGGGACCTCTGGAGATCATTCAACCCCCCTGTCAAGGCAGGGTCACCTAGAACAGGTGACACAGGGATATGTCCAGGTGGGTTTGGAATGTCTGCAGAGAGGGAGACATGCCCTCCCTGGGCAGCTGTTCCAGTGCTCTGCCACCCTCAATGTAAAATCACGTTGAGGTAGAACTTTTTGTGTTTTAGTTTATGGCCATTGCTCCTTGTCCTGTTGCTGGGCACCACCAAAAAAAGTCTGGCACCATCCTCTTGGCACCTGCCTTTGAGATATTTATATGCATTAATGAGACCCCCTCTGTCTTCTTCAGACTAACCAGGCCCAGCTCCCGCAGTCTCTCCTCATCAGAGAGCTGCTCCAGACTCCTCATCATTTTCCTGGCTTCTGCTGGACCCTCTCCAGCAGCTTAAGAACATCCTCCAGCCTTTGTGTCCCACCCCAAGCCCGGCCTTACCTGGTGCCACGTTCTCATCTGCCCACTGGAAGAAGCCGCACTGCTGCTCCCGGGGCTTGGGGCAGGTGTGGAACTGCCTGCCCTTGTTGGGCCCGTCCTTCTGCACGGTGCGTGTCACGGCCGGCTGGTCACACCTGCACACCGTGCCGCCGCCAGGCTCGGAGCTGCCGCTCCCAAACGGCTCCGGGCCTCTCCTTCCTCCCGGGCCCCTCCCTGCTGCGGGCTGGGGGAGCACAGAGCCCCTTGGAGCCGCGGTGCCTCTGTCCTTTGTCTCCTCGTCGGCCCAGAGGAAGAAGTTGCAGGAGCTGGAGCTGCACTTGTAGAACTGCCGGCCGCGGTTGGGCCCGTCCTTGCGCACGGTGAGCAGCAGCGCCTCGGTCCCGCAGTTGCACACCACGGCGTTGCTCCCGTCCTCCGCAGCGGCCGGAGGAGCATCCCTGGATGTTCTGTTGGAGATCACGGAGAGCAGGTGTCCCCGTGCCGGGTTTGTGGTCCCCCTCCCCTGCCTGTTCTCACTGTTGGCTCTGTTCAAGGAATGGTTGACCTGCGGGTGCTGCGCTGGTTGAGTGGCTGACGACGCGGGTTGGGATGGTCTGTGTAAGTACTTGAGGTCCAAGAGCTCCTTCAGCATCTCATCACAGCCCCCAATGCAGCCAACGAACTCCAGGGGCATCACGGGCGGAACGCTGCCTCTCTTGAATTTAAACTTCAGTCTATGAGGAAAGGAGTCGTCAAAGTCTCCCAGTTCATCTCATTTCTCATCAACAGATCTCAATTTAGGCTTGAACTTTTACATATATTTTTAATTCTGCTATATGTAGACCAGTTTCCCCAACCCCTCTTTCTTCTTTCCATCCCCAGGCCCTGGGGATTACACACCATGCTTCAGCTTTCCAAGACTGGAATGGAAAATGGTTCCCAGCCTAGCCCATGGAAGTCTGATTACCCTCAGGTAATGCCTGAGGGGCTGTGTTTCCCCAAGGGATAACTGGTATGACCTACCTGTGAACCGGATGGGGTTTACACACATCACAGATGCTCTCATCCCTGGTCACATCCAGCACAAAATCAGGGAACCAGACTGCAGTCTTACAGGTTGGGTAGCCCATGCAGCTCAGGTAGAACCTGCCGTGGGACAAAGGCACCAGATGAAGAAGAGACAAAGTCAAGACAGTTGGTGATCCATTCTCCCATCTTCTGAGCCATCAGAAATTGTCAAACCCACAGTTTTTAAGGGCAAATACCTACTTGAGAAGAGGTTCAGCTGAGTCCACACAGCTTATGGGGCTGGTGGAGTCAGCGAGCTGCAGCCCAAGGCTTCCAAGTTTTTACCAAAGGAGGTAAATGAGTGCCTGGGAAAACACAAACCAGCACAGAAGGTGCTACAAGAGAGAAGGTCACCAACCCGCCGTTCTTCCTGGTCTTCAGGACCATGTCGTTGTTGCACTGTGGACACTTCCGAACGGAAACGGGCATTGCTGGGTACACCTCATCCTGCTCTGGGATCTCTGCAGCTTCTCCAAAATACTGAGCCAGGGCCTCATCCAACCTGTAATGAAACAGGCAGAGCATCCTGTGTGTCTCTGCAAGGAGCAATCAGGTGCTGCAGTGACTCAGCACCTGCTGCCCCCCACACAGCCCCTCTGAGCTTCTCCATGTGCATGTTGATTCAGCACCACATTTCTGGAACAGGGAAGATGTGGGAACATCGAAGAGGTCAGTGCATGTTGCCATCCCCAAACTTAATCTTAACTGCTCATTTTGGTTTAAACCTTTAGTTGGCACGAACTCATGACAGTGTGCCAGGCTTCGAGTCATCCCTTGCTGTGCAAATGCCCACACACACCAGGCAGAGCTCCAGGGAAACAGTGTGACAGGATCCCCCACTCCAGGCTGAGCCCCAGATGAGCAGCCAGCATCTCCCAGAACAGCAAAGCAAAGAGAAGAGGGCAAAGACAGGACTCACTTGTTGGCTCTGGCCACAGCTTCAATGAAGACTTCCTTGTACTTTTGGACCTGCTGCTGCAACACTACAGATTTGTCTTTCTTCCCCTCACAGATCAGTTTTAGATCAGCCTCCAGCTCAGCCCGAAGGTCAGGCTTGGACATTTCGTAGCCCATGGAATCATAGCCTGAGGAATACACGGAATGGTAAGCGAAAGGAATGTGAAAATAAGGAACTTGCCACCTTGCCGGTGGGCACTGCCCTCACCTTCCACCAGCCCCATGCCCAGGTGGCCGGGCAGGAACCGCTGATCTGCTGTAAGGCCCACGTACATCCGCGTCTTGATCGTCTCGATGTGCTCGGCGTGAGTGGCGTCGGTCCCTGGAAACAGACAGGGGTCAGTGGGAGCAGGTACCAAGGAGTTACTTCCTCTGTGCCTGGGGGAGAGTGCAAGGGGCTAAAGAGACAAGGACACAACTTATGGTGAGCACTGCCCTCGTACCCCACTGGCACTGGGGCCAGCGAGGTGCTGGCGACACACCCTGGATGTGAAATCACCCATCTCCCTGGGCACTGGAGGCACTCCGCGGGCTCCGTAGGATGTTTGGACTTTGCCCACAGGTCTCTATAACCCTTTGTTCTGCTTTTTAAAGTGATTTCTTATCTGAAGTGACATTTAGAGAATTCCCTCTGCCAAGAGTGAGAGGCCACGCTGCCAATACTGACCAATGCCATGTTTCTCCATGAGAGCAATGAGATCCGCTTCCGTGAGGAGCAATGGAGGGCTGGTTTCCCCATCCACCATCTCTACCGTGGTGGGCTGAAAGCGAGACCCTTTCTGATACACTGGGATAACCTGAAGGAAAGGAGAATCTCTTTGAAACTGCTTCCTGGTCCATTCACTCAGGACAAAATGCCACACCAACAGCCAATGCAGTCAGAGAGCAGCAGCTTGTTCTGGAGGGAATCCAGCCTCAGGGGCCTTGGGATCAGCCAGCAATGAGCTGCCAGAGAGACCATGGGACAGCTGCTCTTGGTGGGTAAAGTCAACCCTACAACCTGAATGGTTTCTGCTGCGGTGTCAGACATGGGAGAATCCACCCAGAGCTGGCACAATAAACCTGCACAGGTTTCCAGCAGAGAAAACTCTCGGTGAAACAACCAGAAAAGGTCAAAGGATGTTTTGCAGAGGGGTCTGAAGTTGGCAGTGAAATGCTACTTTAGCCTCTCCCACCTATGTTATTCAAGGGGATTACCTTATCACTCCACTTGTCGTAAGGATAGACTTCCAGGTAATTTCGGGCCAGGATCATTAGCCCTTGAGCAATGAATCGCTCGTTGGCAATGTCGATCTCCACAGTTGTTTCCTGCCCCTTGGCATCTTGAGAGCAGCAAGCCAAGAAATGGCGCACGATGAACTCGTAGAGTCTCTGCTCGTTGCCCTGACACCAAACAGCAAAAAGAGTCAGTGTCCTCCCATCCAGAAATCAGTGGGATCTCAGGTGAGGATCCTGTGCTAATGACCATGTTATTAAGGCTTTTATCTTTATTTATCAAGCAACACAAATGAGTTAGCTCTGGTTTCACCCACCTGCAGGTTAGCGGTGTATTTGGTGGGGTGAATGGGAGGATGAGCCTGATCGGATTTGGTTCCACTCCGAGGGGTTGGCCCACCCTGATCCAAAATTCTCTGTGCAAATGCTCCCCAGTTTGGGTCCTCTGTTTGCTGTTGTACCAAGGCAGAGAGGTTCAGCTCCTTGGGGAAAATGTTGGTCTCAGTTCGGGGGTAGCTAATGAACCTTAGGAAGAAAGGCAGGAGAGCACTTAAAGGGGTGCTCCAAAATGCTTCCCAGTTTGGACAAAATGCCATTTACTTTTAAAATAATGAAGTTTACCAAGCCAAGTCTTGCTTTCTTACCCTTTAGTATAGAGTTTTTCTGCTATTGTCATGGTTTCCTTTGCATTTATTTTCAGTTTGCGGGAAGCCAACTTCTCGAGTTCCTGCGGTGGGAAGGGCCAGAAAAAACCCAGAAGCATTAGTGCATAATTCAGGGTGGTGAGTAAAACATCTGTTCACAGCTCCTTTCAGAGAATTCCTTTCCAAAGTTCAAACATACCACAGTGTCCAGGGGCAGGGGCCTCCATTTGCTCTTTGGCTTGCTCACAACCTCAACAACAGTCGCCACCGGATCCTGAACAGAGTAAGCAAAACCCAATTCTCCTTTAGGAGTTTGTACAAACTGTTCTTTAAATGTCTTGATACAGGGAATGTTTGGCTGAATCTGGATTACAGAACTATTGACAAGCTTTCTTACCTCCATACACATTTGGTAAAGGACCAGGCATGCCGTGTGGTTGAAGAGCCGGTTCCTCTTCCAGTTGAAGACCACACTGCCATCTTCGTGGTTGTGGGTCACTGTGGGGAACAACAGAGCTGGCTGATAGAGCAGTCACAAAATGAAAACATCACAAAAGCACCTGGAAACCTTCCAATTCTGCTCAGTGGTCACAGCAGAGGAAGAGGAAACCACTTCTGCAGCATTGCGTGCTTGTTACTCCAGTGTTTTTCCTTCCTATGCACATCAAACCCTCTGAGATGGAGCCCCAAACACACCTTTAATTTTGTAGAAGGTTTCAGGAACAAAGGCTTGAATGGCTTTAAAGCGTTCAACTACAAATCCCAGCGTTGGGAACTGGCAGCTACCATAGCTGATCAGCTGATCTGCTAAAATATCAGGGAAGATCTTCTGCAGCCTCAGCGTCTGGAATCTGGTGAAGGCAGCACCTGGGAAAACAAAACGTGCAGCAGAACTGAATACAACAACGTTGAATGATAATCACAGCACTTGAGATGGTTCTCCTTCATACTCTGAGTATTAACTTTACTTTGTTTAATACTCAGTTGCAGAGGCTTGTCAGTGCTGTGTGGCCTATGAACTTAATATTTGCTTCAAGGAGCAATTTCCTCCTTTTGGGAGGGAAACAAACTCTTCAGAAAGGGTTGTTAAACAGTGGAATGGGCTGCCCAGGGAGGGGTGGAGTCACCATCCCTGGAGGTGTTCAAGAAAGGACTGGATGTGGCACTCAGTGCTCTGATCTAGTTGACAAGGCTGTCATCGGTCACAGGTTGGACTCTGATCGTGAAGGTCTTTTCCAACCTAAGTGATTCTCTCATTCAAAGAGCACGTTTTCCAGCAAAACATGAGATGTCATTAAGTTGTATCTGATCAAAAAATCAGGTATGTGACACTACAGAGGGCGTTTCTGCCTTGTGTTGAGCACACAGGAAGAGATGTTTACAGACCTATCCTGAGGTCCAGCTCCTGCCTGACGTCAACGGCGTCGCTGGTTCTTTGGTCCGGCTGGGTGAGGTTCTCGCAGGCTGATCTGACGGCATGAGGGGTGATCTCTGAGAAACGGGCTCGGAAAACCTGGAGGTTTGGCTTTACTGCCAGATACACAGGAAAAAGAAATCAGACTGACTCAAACACCAATGGAGAGGAGCAACTAATAAACAGCTACCTTCAAAAGACTGTGCTGCCAACCTGCTCTACAGCTTTCCAACAGCTGAATGTATTTCTGGTTTATCAGAGCCACATTTATTTATCAGAACTACAGTCAGCATTCAACCTGGACACAGGAAGATTGACAATATGCCTCTGCTAAAAGATCCCTGAGGGGTTGTTAAACCTTTAATGGAACTCAGACTGATGAAGACACTCTACACACCAGCTTTGCACACGTGGATGATCTCGAAGCCGATGTTCTCCCCTTCCCGATCGCAGTCAGTCCAGATTACCAGGGCTTGGCACTGCTGGATTTCTCGTTCAAGGGTTTTCTGAGAGGAGAAAACAACACAGGGAGACATTCCAGGCCACTTGCTTTGTCATTTAATTTTGGAATGACTCACTGCACACGAAATGCAGCGTGTATCCATGGAGATGGATTGTTGCAATAACATTCGGTAATTGTGTGTCTCATGAGATTAGGCAGCTTTCAAAAGAATTGAGTCATTTATTTATATCTAATTCCGTTAAAAAGCTTGGCCAGGAGCGGGTTGTACCACAATCTGTTTTCTAAAAATGTAATTTTTTATAAAACTGAGACACAATCGCCAATCCCACCTTGTTGGAAAAAAACATTTCTATCTTTAGCAAAGTAGTTGTTCGTTTACTGCACTACAACTTGTGCACAAGCAGGAGAGTTTCAATGTTCAAACAAACAGCATTAGTAGACCTAGGAAATGCAGGAGGAATCTGCTAAACTAGAAATCTGGATGTTAAGGACAAAGGTGCAATCATCCTTCTGCCTGGGACAGTATTTGTTGAACCAACCCCCGAACTCAGTTTCAGGACAACTCTTGACCACAACGTACCTTGATATCCAGGTAATTTTCAGGGCAATACTTCTCAACTTCAGCATCAAAAAGAGCTAAAGGGTTGCAGCTATGCCTGGGAAACACAGGATAAACAGTGTGCATTACAAAAACTGAAACATATATTGTGAGACATAATTAGTGCTGCCTAAGTACTGGAATTAATAATGTATTTTATTACAGGCCTATCTGAGACAACACAGAGTTCATGTGAAATGCTGAGTAACGCCTAAAAGCAACAGAATCAAAAAACAGCGCTCTGAAAACAGGAATTTGAAACAATATTTTTGTATTCTCCATAAAATTTGGATGTCATCATCTTGCTCTGTGTCAGAGTCCCTCTGTTCCCCTTGTCTTTGAGCTCACAGTGCCCCGCTCGGCTCAGGGCCAAGAGCAGGAGGTGACAGACCCTTCCTGTGAGGGGCAGGAGGTGACAGACCCTTCCTGTGAGGGGCAGGAGGTGACAGACCCCTTCCTGTGGAGGGTAGGAGGTGACAGACCCTTTCCTGTGAGGAGCAGGAGGTGACAGACCCTTCCCTGCCAAGGGCACGAGGTACCAACCATTTGCGAAACGGCATCCTGAAATCATGAGTCAGTAAGTGTCCTGACACGGATGTCATCACCATGGTAACGTTCTGCAAGAGACAGAGCGAGGTAATTAGTGCCCATCGTTCACTAAAAACTACCCACAGCCCCAAAATCTTCCTCCAGTTCTCAATTGACACCACCAGTGACACCTCTCTCCTGTTAATGACAGAATCCCAGAATGGGTTTGGGCTGGCAGGGACCTTAAAGCTCATCTTGTTCCATCCCCTGCCAGCGTGGCCTTGAACACTTCCAGGGATGGGACATCCACAACTAATACATCATAACAAGCTCTCCTCTCTACTGACAGGTAAATCCATGGCCTTATCCTCAATTTTTACAGGAAGCTCCCAATTCTTAACAACTACAATGTATTTTTAATGGATATAAAACCAGAAAGTTCAAAGACCTAAAGCAACAAAATAGGTGGTCGAGCCAAGAAAACAACATCTGACATTTCCTCATCTTTGGGCAGAACATCACCAGCACTGGAGATGTGTTTCATAACTCCTGACAAATGGCTTTTATTAATTAGGATTTGCATTTCATTAATCCAGCAGCAGATTGAAAGGAAACTCTTACCTGGCCAAACATCTGGTAATCGTATTCGTAGATCTTGTTGAACTTGGAAAACCCTTCTCTCTAGAAGGAAAAGGAGAGTTCCTGAGTTTTGGTTCTTTAACAGAAAACAAATCCATCCTGCCTCGCTTTGCACACGCTGTGATGGAGCACAGGAGATACAGGGCAACGGAGAACCAGGTCCTGGGGCTAATGGGAATTACAGCAGAGGAATGGAAATTGCCTGTTATCATTTATGGAGACGCTGAAATGGTGATTTTCAAGGTAAGGGTATTTTAAACCATCCCTGAAGGTGATTCCAGGGTTATCGCCCCATGGATAATGAAGAACTGATTTGTTTAACAGGGCTGGCCAATGACCATAGAATCATAGAAATTCCTGACAAACACCTGTCCTGCTCCAAATGATAAGTAGTGTCCCAGCTCCAGGTCCCCAAGGCTACCTCCAACCTGAGACTAGCAGAATTTTCTAGGTTGTGTATTTGCTGCTTTTTGCTACAGAAGCAGGATGATTTCTTCCTTGATTGGGACTGTCAGTGCTCAGGTTCTCAATAACATAAAGGAGGTTCTATGAGGTTGGGCTCTTCTCTCATGTAAGAGGAAATAGCCTCAGGCTGTGCCAGGGGAGGTTCAGGTTGCACATCAGGAAGAATTTCTTCCTGGAAAGAGTGGTCAGGCACTGGAAGAGGCTGCCCAGGGAGCTGGTGGAGTTACCATCCTTGGAGGTTTTCAAGGAAAAACTGGATGTGGCACTCAGTGCTCTGGGCTGGGTGACAAGGTGGGCATTGGTCACAGGTTGGACTTGATCTTGGAGGTCTTTTCCAACCTTAGTGATTCTCTGATTTGATCTAGAATCACCTTCTAGTTCCTTAGTTTGGAAACTAAGTGATTATGCGAACTGCTAAAGGTCACAAAACAGACCAGCAGAGAGGACAGATCTTTGAATTCCTCTTCTCCAAACCACAAGCCATCTTTGCTTTATTCTGTGAGCTCCAGTAAACCCCTGACACTTGCTGATGCTGCAAAAGTGGTGCTTTTTGACTGGGAAATGCCAACAGATGGTTTCAGTTCCTGAAGCCTTTGGCACACGCTGCAAATCTAGGAATGACACAGGGACCCCTCACCATGGAGATCAGTGCCTGGGAAAGGCAGTCTGGGCAGAGGGAGCTGAGTTCCAACAGCACTTAAAGCACATGGAAAAGGGATCTGAGACTCCCAGAAACATTTGGCCAAGTGCTGTTTGTCCACAGAACAAGGAAGGCCATTCTTGTACCCTCACGTGGTCAGAAGTGTCCAGAGACAAAAATCAGCCTGAAGATGTTTCCTCTTGTCCTGTCACTTGTTACCTGGGAAAAGAAGGCAACCCCCCACCTCATACACCCTCCTTTATTTGACTGCAAGGTGTTATTGAGAACCTGAGCGCTGACAGTCCCAATCAAGGAAGAAACCATCCTGCTCCTGTAGGAAAAAAGCAACAAAGGCACAACCTAGAAACTTCCACAAGCCTCAGCGAGGTGGGAGGACCTGAGGCTCCCACACAGGACACAGAGCACAGCTGAGCCCAGGGTTGTGCTGCTGCCCCTCCCCAGCCAGCTGAGCCCCACCTGTCGGTGTCCCAGGGAACAATGGGATATGAGTCCCTAGGTGTCCCCGGGAGCAGTGGGATGTGGCATGTCCCTACCCGCCGCATCCTGCTGTTGGAGAGCAGATCGGCGATCCCTCGGGCAGCGTCGTTCTTCTCGGCCACGCACAGCACCTTCCGGATCCTCTGGAGAGCCCCGTCCTCGGCGGCGCGGGAGAACAGGCGCCAGGGCTGGGGCAGCATCCTGCCCCTGGCCAACAGCCTCACCTGCAGGATCATCACGGGGGACAGGGGCGGCTCCCGCGGGGACAGGGCATGGTGCTGCTCCGCGTCCCTGCGGGCATGGAGAGAGATCGCTGGTGTCCCCGCTCAGCCACGCCGGGAGGGTCCAGGGCAGCCCCCTGGGGGCCGCATGGGGCTGGGGAAGGTGTCACCCCCTCCGGACACCGCTGCCGGGGGTCCCGCATCCCCCGGGCACCGGCGGGGCCTCGGGCCTCTCCTGCCCTCGCCCCTCGCACCCGCGGCAGCACAGCTTCCCCCCCGGTACTCCCCGGGCTCTCCCTCACCTGGGGCAGCCCTTTCCCTCCCCGGTTCCCCTCCTTTTCCCACCAGTTTTTCGCGGTTCCCCCGCTCTGTTTCCCCCTGAGGCCGGGCTTTCCCTCACCCTGGGCAGCCCCTCCTCGGCCCGCCCCGGGCTCCCCCTCACCCAGGGCAGCCCCTTCCCTCCCCTCTTCCCCTCGGCTCTGCTCTTTTCTCCCTTTTTTGCCTTTTTCCCCCATTCTCCCTCACCTCCCTCCCTCCCGCGCTCTCCCGGTCGCTCTCTCCTCACCGTCACGTCCTGCCGCAGAGAACTACAACTCCCGGGATGCCGCGCGGCACCAGGGAACTACAACTCCCGAGATCCCCCTCAGCGCCTCATCCTCAGTGTCCTCCCGCCGCCGCCCCGCCTCGGTTTTTCCCCCTTTCCCGCCGCCGGACCCGTCCCTGGATCGGTAACGACAAAGGACGACCACGGTAGAAGTATCAGCCACAGCCGCGGGCGAGGGGGAGGTGGCGGCGGTGTCGCTTCCTGCCGGCGGGGTCGGAGGCCGCGCGTCATGTGACCCCAAGATGGCTGCGGGGCCGTGAGGAGGCGGCTCCGGCCATGGCGGCGGCGTGAGCGGGACACGGGGCTGCGGCGGCGGCGGGGCCGGGCCGGGGCGGCGGCCTGAGGGCGACACGGGGCTGCGGCGGCGCCTCCCGCGGCGGGAGGGGACCGGGGGCGCGGCGCCGCTCCATGTCGGCCCCGTCCTGCGGGAAATATGATCAGCGCCCCTGACGTGGTGGCCTTCACCAGGGAGGAGGAGCTGGAGGATGATCTGTACCGCGAGCCGCCCCTGCCCGAGGAGTACTCGGTGCCGCTGTTCCCTTTCGCCGGCCACGGCGCCAACCCTTGGGCCAAGGTCGCCGGCTCCAAGTTCACCCGGGACTTCATCCTCATCTCCGAGTTCTCGGAGCAAGTGGGGCCCCAGCCCCTCCTGACCATCCCCGATGACGCCAAGGTGTCGGGCACCTTCGATCTCAACTATTTCTCCCTGCGGATCATGTCTGTGGATTACCAGGCGTCCTTCGTGGGGCACCCCCCTGGCTCTGCCTACCCAAAGCTGAACTTCGTGGAGGATTCCAAGGTGGTGCTGGGGGACTCCAAGGAAGGGGCCTTTGCCTATGTGCACCACCTGACCCTGTATGACCTGGAAGCCCGTGGCTTCGTGAGGCCCTTCTGCATGGCCTACATCTCTGCTGACGAGCACAAAATCATGCAGCAGTTTCAGGAACTCTCTGCTGAGTTCTCCAAAGCCTCCGAATGCCTCAAGACAGGGAACCGGAAAGCTTTTGCCAACGAGTTGGAAAAGAAACTGAAAGACCTCGACTACACCAGGACTGTCCTGCACAACGAGACCGAGGCGCAGAAGAAAGCCAATGACAAGGGGTATTACACGACCCAGGCCATCGAGAAGGCCAATGAGCTGGCCAGTGTGGAAAAGTCCATCATCGAGCACCAAGACCTGCTGAGACAGATCCGGTCCTATCCTTACAGGAAGCTGAAGGAGTCAGAGTTCCACCCCTACGAGCCGGAGTGTGCACTGGATAGGGCCGACGCGGGCTGTGATCAGGACCTGGCTCCCTCTGACCCTGCAGAGCCCGGTGAAACGCACCTTTACACCCACATCCCATCCTACACCCCCAAGCTCATCAAAGCCAAGTCTGCCAAGTGCTTTGACAAGAAGCTGAAGACGCTGGAGGAGCTCTGTGATGTTTATTTTTTCACCCAAACCCTTGACCAGTTGCACCATATTGAGAGGACTTTCCGAGGTGACGTGTGTTACCTCCTGACAGAGCAGATCAGCCGGGCACTCCTGAAACAGCAGAGTGTCACCAACTTCCTCTTTGAGGATGTGTCTTTTCTGGATGAAAAACCTCCTGAAAAACAGTACAGAGGCTGCCAGGGGCTTGGCCAAGATGCCATGGATGGGAAGTGTTTGGAAGAGTCCCTCACCCCTAAAGTGGTCGTCAGCCTGGGCTCCTACAAGTCCAGTGTGGAGTGTGTGCCCATCAAGATGGAGCAGGAGATGGAGGACTCTGAAGAACCCAAAATGTCCGAGTCTGTGACGTCCGAGCCCCAGGAGAACCTGGACTATCTGGATGCAGACATCAAAGGCAGCATCAGCAGCGGGGAGAGCATCGAGGTGCTGGGCACGGAGAAGTCGGGGTCGGGGCTGACCAAGTCAGAGAGCCAGGCCAGCCTGCCCGTCATGCCCAGCCCCCAGACAGGCCGGAGCAAGGTGGGCAGCCGGCGCACGGTCAGCGAGGACAGCATCGAGGTGCTCAGCACGTGTCCCTCTGAGTCCCTCATCCCGGAGGATTTCAAGGCGAGCTACCCAAGTGCCATTAACGAGGAGCCCTACGCGGACAACGACGACGAGCGCGGCCTTCGCTTCGCCCCCAGACTGAGCCCGGCCATCGTCGACGAGCAGGACGACGTCTCAAAGCAGGAGAGCTTGGTGCAGGTCGATGCTGCCTGTTGTATTGGAAAGGAGAGCCCCATCTTCCTGGAGCCTCTGCCCGAGCTGGGGCAGAAGCCGTGCGAGGAGGACGGTGTGGTGCGGATCCCGCCGCAGCCGTACCGGGCGGCCGAGCAGGGGCTGCGCGGGGGCTTCCCCGCCCACGACGGCGTCCCCGGGGGGCTCCTGCCCTACGAGCTCGACTCACGCTACCTGTCGGGCAGCAGGGAGGTCAGCAAGAGCAGCCTGGACGAGTGCTCGGACTCCACGAGCTACATCAGCAGCGCCGCCTCCACGTGCTCCGACAGGACCCCTTCTCCCGCCCATCCCGCCTGCCAGGCCGGAGAGAGGCACAGGAAGAGGGCCGGGCAGAACGCGCTGCGGTTCATCCGGCAGTACCCCTTCGCCCACCCCGCCATCTACTCCCTGCTCAGCGGGAGGACCCTGGTGGTGCTGGGGGAGGACGAGGCCATGGTCAAGAAGCTGGTGACGGCGCTCTCCATCTTCGTGCCCAACTGCGGGGTGTACACCAAGCCCGTCAAGCACTGGGTCACCTCCCCTCTGCACCTGGTGGATTTCCAGAAGTGGAAGTTGATCGGACTCCAGAGGTAAATCCAAGGATCTGTTTGCTTTAGTGGTGTCGAGGTGTGTGGTAAGAACTTCCACCTCAAAGAGGAAGGGGTGTGCAGGGGAGGTCTCTAATTAACCTACATGGCTGCCACGAATTTCTGCTTGTGGGATTTATTTTGGAAAAGGGGTAGATTTGTCTCTTTATGTCCAGCCTCACTTGAAAGTTAATATTTAAAAGTCTGCTGGGTGTTTGCTGCCTGCCTCAGGTGAGTTATTTGGCCAGGAGGTTTCCTTCTGGATTAGGTCTTTGCCTGGCAAAGTGGAGAACAAACACCTGAGTCCTGCTGGGTTCCTGGTCAACCTGATACAAGTATTCCCGGAGTCCATTGTGTGCTCTGCTTTCCCATCTCCTGCTGGAACCCTTCTGATGTTTCTAGCTGGACTTTTGGGGTTTAAATGGTGCTTTGCTGTGGGGGAGAGTTTTTCCTTGTGGACCCTAATGAAGAGTGCTGAGATCTGTAGGTCAGAAATTGGAGTGCAGCACCTTGGGCTGTGCTGGTGAGTAAAAAAGGCCCTCAGAGCTGTGCAGGTGCAGTGTTGGGATTGCAGGAAACCTCTGCTTGGGGCGAGGACCATCCCAAAACCAACACCTCTTCCCAACACCCAGTCCTGAACTGTGGCTTCACAGCTCATTATTAGCAAACAGTGATTGCTCAGCTCAAGATTTCAGCCCTGCCTTTGTTGCTGTTATGAAAAGGATTTTTTTGTGTGTTAGCAGGACGTGTTTGGGTGCAGGTGTGACAGGGAATGGTCATTGCTGTTACCAGTGTAGAAAACATGAGTCAGAGTGGCAGCCCAGTGCTCAGAGCCGGGCTGGAATAGCTCCTGAAAGAGTGTTCCGAGCAGTGTGGAACTTAAGCCACAGAAAGCTGCTTTCTGGGCTGCAGAGTATTGCATTGCTGGGGGTTGTGGATGGTGAAATTACCCAAAGCTGTGAGTTTACCCTCATTTCTGTGCTCGTGAGGCGGGATGACAGCTCTGCAACAGCTGCTCACGAGCTCTCTGTCTGTCAGTGAGGTTTTTAAAAGCCCTGAGTGTTTACTCGTTGCTCAATGTTTGTGGTTAGATGCAATTTTTATAAACAGAAATCTTTTTTTAAGCACTGCCTGTAACGTGTGTCAGTCATTTCAGTTCTCCTCCGTGGAATGTTAATTAAGTGTTGGGTTTAATGTGGGTGCTCTCAGCAAACCGTTTGTACGAGGGCTCTGGGAAGGAACTTGCAGGCTAAATAATTTATTCCGGTAAGGATCCTGCCTCTCCTAAGGCCAGGTGCTGCCTGGGCATGAGGGCAGCCCTTACACCAGTTGGGGCTCCCAGTTGGAGGCTGGGAGCTGTCTCAGCCCAGCCACTGTCACCACAGAGACAGAGAATGGAGGAGCTGAAGGTTTGTGTAGGCTCGTGATTTGCATTTAAATAACATCAGGCTAAGCTTGGTGGGTAATTGTGTGTTGTGGGTTTGCACCTGAGTGACAAATGGACAGGATCTGCCAGGGAATATTCTGGTTTTATTCTCTTTTCTAAAGGAAAGGTGGAAGGTTCTGCTCCACTCAGGGCTTCGACCACCTCAGAGCAGCTCCATCCCAAAGTGATATGGGGGAAAGAGGAGCTCATGGAAAGAGGGGGCTGGTTTGGGTTTCTGAGTCCCTGTTGTCACATCCAGAAGCTTCCAGCTGCTGCAGGGTTTGTGTCTGTTCACCAAAGATGTCCTATCACTCCCTGTCTGTGTTGCTGAGGAAGGAAGCTGACCCTAAGTGGGGTGGTTTATGCAGTAGCACACACATAGTGCAGATCAGGGCATGTGGGGGCCAGGGAATCGAGGTTTGTTTGGGATCTGGCAGGCTGGAGAGGCTGTTTGTCCCCTCTCTTCCACGCTAGACTTCATTCTCCCACAGAGGCTCTCACACCAGCTCATGAACTAGAGGGAAAGCTCATGGGATGCAGGGCACGGACACATCTCCCTCCAGCCGTGACCTCTCTCCTTGCTGTTCCAGGACGGTGTCCCCCGCGGGGGTGAACGTTCTGCACGCCCTGAGCCGGTACAGCCGCTACCTGAGCATCCTGGACGCCGACAGCAAGACTCTGCGCTGCCCCCTCTACAAGGGCACCGTGGTGGCCCGGCTGGCCGACCACCGCACCCAGATCAAGCGGGGCAGCACCTACTACATGCACGTCCAAAGCATCCTCACCCAGCTGTGCTCTAAAGCCTTCCTCTTCACCTTCTGCCATCATTTGCACCTTCCCATCAGCGAAAGGGAACCGGAGGAATCCGTCGTGAACCGCAGGATGAACTTCCTGAAGCTTCAGCTGGGCCTCGCCAATGAAGATGTCAAAATCGTGCAGTATTTGGCCGAGCTGCTGAAGCTGCACTACATTCAGGAACCGGGGCGAGGGGGGAGCCCCCTGCTCAGATTTGACTATGTCCCCAGCTTTTTGTACAAAATCTAGCCTTGCCCAGGCCGTGTGCCTGCGTGCTCGGAGTCTGACAGAGCTCATCCGTGCTTGACATTGCCGCTGTCTGCAGTAGCTCTCACGCGCCGGGAAGGGGCCGAGGGGTTTGTGTCTCTGCTCCGCAGAAATCCGTGTCTGCGGGAGCCGATTCCTGGGTGTTCCCTGTGGCCAAGAGCGTACGTGTTCCATCACATAAACCATCGGGCACTCTGTAAACGTTAGAAAGGGCACTGTTAGCTTTTAAAGAGGATCCTGGCAGCATCCCGGGGGGATTGTGGCATGGAGAGAGGTGGGCTGTCTCGGGGATCAACACTTACTAGTGTGCAGCCCCCGAAATAACACAGTGCTCCGCACGCTGCTGCCAGAGCCCTGAGCCCTGCCAGTCCCTTCCGTGGAGCCAGGGCAGAGACCAGAAGGGAGATGTCAAGGCCATGTGAAGTTTTTAATCCAGTGGTGTGTCATGTGAGTGTAGCTCGGAGCTCCCTGTCAGAGTGGCAGCTTGCAGGTCTGTGCACAGCCGTGCGGACGGTGTCCCTTCCTGCATTTTCTGAGTTTCCTGGCACTTCCCAGGACAGGTTGTTCCTGGGTGGGTGGGAGCATGGTGAAGGCACATGTGCATCTTTCCAGGAAGTGTTTGCCAGTTTCCCCCAGCTCTGTTAAAATCAGGAAGGTGGAAGCACTCCCTAACGCTGGGCCCCGAGGCGCCGGCTGCCGTGAATGTAGAGCACTGTGCCTTGTTCATTTGTCACGTCCTATTTGCTGGGCGACCTCTGAGAAGGCTGGAGGGAGACTGGGATTCCTCAAAGCATGTGATGTCAGGGGTGGCTTTTAAAGGAGAGAAGGGAACTGAATGAGGGTGAGTGCCCTCATTTTTAGGTGCTTTTTGTGATGGGGAAGTGATGCGATTCAGCTGGAGCTACGCTGTGAAACAGCAGGCTGTTAGCACAGGCTGCCTGGCTGGTGAGGTACTAGTGCTCAGGAGAGATCAGGGATGAATGTACTGGATTCCACGTTGTATCTGTAATAGTTTATTTTTTTTGTTTGTTGGGTAGTTGACGTTTGTGCTTTGTGGTAAAACAAGGCTGGCGTTGCTGCGTGCCGCTCCTGGCTGAGCCGTTGCCGTGTCACAACTACCTCTCCTGGGGCTCCTGGATGGCTCTGGACAGGGCAGAACTACTGCTCTCTGAGCCTGGATACTGAGAACTTCTCCTTTTAAAGCTTCTGTGCCATAAAGGATGTGCCACCACCGTGGTGACACTCGCAGATTGTTCCTGTCAGTGCCGAAAGCTTTGTGCCCGGGCGCAGCGCTTCCCTCCGGAGTCTCATCGGAGATGCTGAGCCCGGGCTGCTCTGCCCGGTGCCATGTGGCAGTAGCAGCCCCCGTGGTCCTTCTGAGCCAGAAAAGCCTTGCTAGGAAAGATAATCTTGGTTTTATTTCTTTTTAACACTGATTTTGGGGCAAGAACAGCTGAGATTGTACAAGAGCCGATGCGTTGTTTGGTTTGTTGCTTTTTCTTAAACCTCTGTTTGGTGACGATGTGAGGCAGCGCTGGAAGTGAATGTGATCTTCCTTCTGAGCCTGGGAAGTTTCTGTGTACAGCCTGGGGTTCCCCAGCGTGGCTTAGACCTCGCTGAGACTTGCTGTGAGACCTGCACTGCTCCAAAACCCGTGTCCCAAAGGCAGGGAGGCTCCCTGGGGAGGCTGTTGTCTGGAACCAGCTCTACAGTACTGCTGCCACCTCTTCCTCTCCCCTGGAAAGGGCTCTCTGGGGTATAGGCCAACAGTGCAAAAAGGCTGGTTTTATCGTTATTGCTGTTTCTGGTGGCTCAGCTGAGCCAGTTGAGCTTGTGGTACTCTCCAAAGGGATTTCCCAGGCCAGAGGTTGTTTGCGATGGTATTTTAAGGTCAGAATTGGAAGCAGTGTGGTGTGGCCTTTGCTTAAGGTGAGCTGTGTGTCTCTCTTGGGTCTGCTCACCTTAAAGCACGTTTAAAGCCTTTTTCTGTCCTACCTTTGCCCTCCTGTCGCATGTGAACTGGGTCTGCTGGTGAAAGGCCTCTGTGTCCATCAAATTGTCTGCTTCCTGAAGTGACTCAAGGTGTTGATCCATGTGCACCCAAACTCCCTGAGGGAAGAGGCATCTCAGCAAATGAGTAATGCAGGTGCCACCAGGCAGACGAAAGCTCCCAGTGTCCTGCTCTGGAGCTATGGTCAGAACAGGAGCTTGTTTCCTGATGAAAAACAACCCGGTGCTGTTTGGGTTTGAGGAGGGAGGGAGGGAGGAACTTTTTTCCTGTTGACTCACTCACCATCTTCCTCCAGGCTGACAGCGCAGAGCGGGAGGATGATTAGTGGTGGCTCATCTCTTAGTCACAGTGGTCTCGACCTCTGGTGTTCAGCTGTGCTCACAAATTGATAAATAACTCACTTCTCATTGCTCCCTCTGTCAAACCTGTAGTATCTGATTTTCAAGGCTGTGTTGAGCAATACTTGCACTACCACCTGTCTGACCTGCTTCACCTCTGCACCACAAAGCAGCTCTGATTTGGGAGGATGCCCCAGGGGCTTGGCTGGGACATCATCCCATTCCAGATGGGAGCTCAGTGGTTATCTGCAACTGGGAGCTGTGGAGAAACATGCCCTGGAGTGCTTGTCCTCCTCTTGGCGGTGTAACCTCTGAGCTTGGACTGGAAAAGTGGGAGTTACACCTGGCTGTGGCACCTCGGTGCAGCCAGAGCCCAGCCTGCCCTCACTGCTTGCGGTGGCAGAAATGGGGCTTGGGGGCTGAATTCTTCTTTCCTCAGTGATTCCTCTGCCTGACCTTCTGCTCCTGTACAGTACAGATCCCTGTATCGGCACTTTAGGACTTTTCCCCGTCTCGCTGTGGTACCTCACCCGTTTCTGATATTCACAGACTTACAACAAGTCACCACCTTTGCACTGACAGCCCCCGCCATGAGTCCTGGCACATGTGTAGTCGGCTTGCCCGAGCCATCCTTCCACGAGGAGCAGGGCAGGTTCCTGGCACTGCCATCCTCACCAGCCTTTCATCTGCCAGAGCCAGCGGTGCCCTGGCGTGGCCCTCGCCTGCTTCCGTGAGTGCTGCCAGCCCAGCATGTCCCCTCCTCCCGCACGGCCATGCAGGCTCCCTCCTCGCTGCCAGGGAGAGGAGGTGTTAAACCTGACCGAGAATTCATCAGAGCAAAGTCCCCCCGGGGCAGGAGGAAGGGCTCCTGTTCCCTGCTCCTCCCGACTGCCAGCCCCTGCTCTGCTCTCCACTAACCTGCCGCTTCCAGCTCCCACCCGAGGAGGGTCAGCCATAGCTGTAGGTGATCTTAACCCTACACAGGTTTCATTTCTCAGAGAACAGTGCTCAGATCTCCTTTCATCTGGTAGCAATCCCTTCAGGGCAGCTCCACAGCCGCCTTGCCTTGGCAGGGAGGTGCTGCCTATACTCTAGCAATATTCACCGTGTTGGGAGGGGTAGGAGAGGCACTCCAGGGGTGGGAGCTGATGGCTCTGTGCCCTCAGGCCAGTTCTTTGGTTTTCATTGAGTGGGGGGGTCCCAGAGTCCCCTGGTCTGGTGGTGGGTGACACCCCACACTGTGGATTCCGCTGCGGATTCCGGGGAGCTGGGCAGGCCCCGGGCTCGTAGCAGCGCTGTGAGAAGGCTCCTGTAACAGGGTGTGATGGGAATTCAGGGAGCTGCCCAGGCCGCAGGAGAACACCTGCCCCAGAGCACAATGTCAGAGCCCCAGATTGCACCCAATAGCGGAGGGGCCACAAACCCACCGCCTGCTGCTCCCCGACATGGATTTAACTGGAAGGCAGAAACAGGGTACCCAGTCCTGCCGGCAGCACCGCCGCTGGCACGGGGATGGGGCTGGGCTCGGAGCTGCCTCTGAGGGCTGCCAGGAGGCTGTGATGAATTCTCATCTTGTTTTAAAGCACTGTATCCTATTCCTGCATGTTGAGTTCCGTGTGTGTGCCTGTGCGTGCCGAATGCTTGCGTCCGTAGTTAGAGCGAGTGTGAGCGGGAGAAATCCAAGAAGCATGTCTTAGTGTCGTGCTGCAAGTGTTACTGCACAAGACTTTAACAGATGTTAATAACACCAAATGACTAGTCTGAGAAATGTACTTTTAAAAAAAAAAAAAATTATTTATTTGGGTTCAGATATTTTTGAAATACAAAAAAAAAAAAAAAATCGGTCGTATTTTTTAAAGCTTATAATTCTTGTCATACATTGTGGTTAAATTCTTAATTTTACCGTGCTTATTAAAAAATGGTTCAACCTAAGCTTTGTGCTCAGAGGTCTGAGAAAAATACCAGAGGCTCTGGCTAGGATGGGAGGGTAATCCCAGGAGGGATGTTAGGGACAAGGCCTGGCCTTGTCAGAGCCTGCAGAAGAGGTGGGAAGGCACATAGGATGAAGGGGAATCCTTGAGGCTGAAACCAGGGGGGCTTTTAGTGGCTGTGAGTTCTCTTGTGCAGCTGGACCCTCCATCCCTCCGGCTGCTGTGGGCAGTGTGTCCAGGGAATGTGGACAGACTGGCCTCATGTGCTGCTCCCACAGGCAGCGGGAGCTGGGTGGCACCTGGTGCTCGGTCCCAGTGGTGACACTGAGTGGTGAAGGGCTGGTGTCCCTACAGGGGCTGTGCTCAGGGGGTCCCTGTGCCCCACACAGGAGGGAGGGGGGAGTAAGAAGCAAAGGATGAGCTGCTGCTGCAGTTCCAGCAGGGAGGTGCTGGGAGAAGGCACTGGGGTGTTGAGGTGTGAGTGTGTTGTGATCCTGGGTCCTCCCGAGGTTCCGGGAGCAGAGCACAGGTGTCTCCCCTTACAGGACAGGCAGCCCTGGGAGTGGGAAGGTGGCTGCAAAGGCTTCCACCTCTTCCTTCAGTGCCTTCAGCTCCACATGGTATTTGTCCTCCTCCAGTTTCTCCTTGAATTCCTTCAGTGTGGCCTTGGGGCTCATGTCCTTCTGCACACGCAGCGTCAGCTCGATCCCTGCCAGCGTGGGAGGTGCCTTGGTCAGCCCTCGCAGCTGCTGCATCCCACGGCTCTCCCAGCCCTGCTGCTCCCCAGGACACAGCCCTGCTCCCTCCCTCCCGTGTGAGGGACTTGCTGCCCTGGGAAACCAGTGTGGGATGCCTGAGGACAACTGGGACAAGACTGCAAGGGACAGGGAAGGGTTTGGCCGGTCCCAGCTGTGGCCACATGTCCTCTCCCACATCTAGATGTGCAGGTGGGATGGTTATTCCTCACTTGTGGGTGTGCTCCCTTGCCAGCCAGCGCCTCCTCATCCAGGGGAGCTGCCCTGGCCCAGGATGCTGCTGGAGCTGAATCCCAGCCCTGCTCACCTCTGTGGATGTACTGAGCCACCTTGCGGAAATCGTCCTGCCGGAAGCCGCGGGAGGTGAGAGCGGGTGTCCCGAACCGCAGCCCGCTGGGGCGCAGGGCACTGACATCACCTGCACCAGGACAGGGCACACGTGACCAAACCCCGCACCGAAACCACCACCTGTGGCATTTCAGCCTGGTTCCCAGCGTCCGGGGTGGACTGAGAGCTGGGAGCTCTGTGGGAAGCTCTGCACAGGCCACGGGAGATCCCCAGCATGTGGGGCAGGACGCGGCAGAGCTGGTGGGATCCCTCACCGGGGCAGGTGTTCTTGTTGCAGGCGATGGAGCAGATCTCCAGCACCCGCTCGGCCCGGCCGCCGTCTGTGCCTCTGTTGCGCAGGTCCAGGAGGATCAGGTGGTTGTCAGAGCCCCCTGCAAGGAGAGGGGTTTGGTGGGGATGTGGGACTGGGGAAATGCTGCTCCCACAGGAAACATCAGCTAAGAGGCTTGGGATTGCACCAGGGCCTGCCCCCAGCGTGGGGGGCTAAAGGGGGCCTGACCTTGGGAACTGGGGCTGCTTCAGAACAGGTTTGTGGATGTCCTGAGGAATCATGCTTGCAGAGCTCTGCCCGTTGTGCCCTCCTGGCCTGGCTCGGACCCCATCCCACTGCCGAGACCCCTCCTCACCTGTGACAATGTCGTAGCCCATCTCCATCAGCGCCGATGAGAGGGCCTTGCAATTGGCCACCACCTGCTGCTGGTAAGCCTTGAACTCAGGGGTCATGGCCTGGCGCAGTGCCACGGCAATCCCTGTGGTGGGAGGAGGCTGGGGTGAGCTTTTGGGGGATGCCAGCACAAGTCATCCCGGAAGCTGAGCAAACTGATGGACAGTCCCTTCCTTCCCCATATCCAGGCTGGATATGGGGACATCGCCAGGAGCCAAAATGGAGGACAGACAAGCCTGGTCACTCCTCGGGCAATGACAGATCACCCGGCTGCCCTTTGCCGTGGTATGTCCAGGCTGTTGCCGGGGGTCAGAGCCCTGCCAGGACACCTTTGCCACGCTGGAGCTGTGTGCATACCTGCAATGGCGTGGTTGTGTGGGCCTCCCTGCAGCCCCGGGAAGACAGCCTGGTTGATGAGGCTCTCCAGGTTGTAGAGTGTCTCCTTGCCCGTCTTGGGGTCCACACTGCGGGTGCCTGCGGGAGAGGAAGGCAGGGTCACTCATCAGGCAGCACGGCCACCCTTCTCCCTCCCACGAGCTGCTTTCACCCCCAGCCACTCAGAGTGGGTATGGTGGCTGCTCCTCTTCAAATCTGAGCCAGGGTCAGCCCAGGGAAGCTCCCCAGATGTTCCCAGGATCTTTCTTCCCTCCCTCCTTCCCACCTAGAGCGGGAAGGAGCGTTAACTTGCACCCCCCAGCCTGAGGGCAGCGTTTCTCCCGGCAGCACAGCCAGACTGGACACCTTTGCGGTAGAAGATCATGCCGGCCCTGCAGCCCCGCAGGGTCTTGTGGGTGGTGGTGGAGACGACGTCGCAGTGGTCGAAGGGCGAGGGCACCACGCCGGCGGCCACCAGCCCGCTGATGTGGGCCATGTCGGCCATCAGGTAGGCGCCGTTGGCATCTGCAATCTTCCGCATGCGGGCGTAGTCCAGGTTTCGGGAGTAGCAGCTGACACCTGCAGGGGGGTGGGATGAGGAGGAGGCAGGAGCAGATGCACCAGGAATTGGACAGCCCCGGCTCCAGCCCTGCAGCTGGGGCAGCACACAGGGTGGATGTGTTGGAGGTCTCCTCCTGGCACTGCAGCATCCATGGGATTACTGGAGTGCTACTGGATTCTGGGAGCCACCCCCAGCCAGGTGTGTCAGCAGGGAGGTCGGTACAGGTGTGCCCTTACCTGCTATGATCAGCTTGGGGTGGAAGAGCCGGGCGTTCTTCTCCAGCTCGTCGTAGTCAATGTAACCAGTCTTGGGGTTGACCTGGGAGAGGAAGAGGAGGGCTCAGCCCCCTTGGTGTGGTGAAGACCAGCTGCCCTGCTGTCCTGCAGGACGCAGTGCCGGGAGCCCCATGCCAGAACGTTTAACTTTAAGGGGCACCAACACTTATGATGGCCACATCCTGGCTGCAGCTGGAGCAGCTCCCTGTACCTTGTAGGGCATGGACTCAAAGAAGACAGAGGTGGCAGAGATCTTCTTCTTGTCTGTCATGAACCCGTGGGTGAGGTGGCCTCCGTCGGGCAGGTCCAGCCCCATGATCCTGCCGTGGGGCTCCACCAGGGCCGTGTACACCGCAAAGTTTGCGGGTGACCCTGCAGCGAGAGCCCACCACGTGGCTGTGAGTGCTGGGGCACACAGAGACCAGGGCAACTGTCCTGGCTCTGCTGAGCACCCTGTTACCTGAGTAGGGCTGGACATTGACACCCCACTTCTGGGGGTCGAGCCGGTAGGCCTCCAGGGCTCGCTTCTGGCACAGACTTTCCAGCTCATCCACGAACTCCGTCCCGCCGTAGTATCTGTGGTGAAGGATGGGGCAGGGAGTAAAACCAAACTCCTTACCCAGAACAGTCCCTGTGACCAAGATGGGGAGAACCTGGGGTGGTGCCCTGTTTGTGGCAGCCACAGCACTCTTGACCCTACTGAGATTGTCCCACATGTGGCCAAGGATAGAAGCCAAGAGGGTCAGATCCTGCCCTGGAAGAGCTTGGCTGCCAGCACACAGACATCACCTCCTTCCCAGAGGTGATGCCTGGCAGGGTGGGTGGTCCCTCCCCCTCCCTGTCAGAGTTTAGGTTGGTGGGACTCGGCCCAGCCCTGTACCTCTGTCCCGGGTAACCCTCGGAGTATTTGTTGTTCATGCAGGATCCCAGGGCCTCCAGGACCGCTCGGCTCGCAAAGTTCTCCGACGCAATCAACTCCAGCCCCAGCCTCTGCCGCTGCTTCTCCTTCTTGATGATGCTGTGCACCTTTGGGAGAGGGGAGAAACAGCTTCACCCCTGACAGCTCTCATGGAGACATGGGTTCTCCACCATAAGGTCTGCACCCTTGGAGGGGACAGGGCATGGAGAGGGGCCTGGAAAGGTGCTGAAGGGAGACAAGATCCCTTCTTGGTGCAGCTGATCCCACAGACAGGGCACAGAGGATGGATGGGTTCCAGCAGCTCAGCCTTGGACCTTGGCACGTCCCTGGCCCAAGGAGTTCAGCATCCCCAGCATCCCTGGCTGGGCAGGCTCCAGAAGGGGGTCTCACCTCCGGGTCGTTGGTGTCAAGTGGCTCCATCACCATCTTGTTATGGGAGGCCCAGAGCTCAGCGGTGGGGAGGCCCTGTGTTGAGTTTGCCATGTTCCTGCTGGGGCTGAGTCACCTGCCAGTGGAGAGGGGAGTCTGTGGGATCTGTGGGATGGCAGTGGGGCTGGTCCCCATGTCCTGCCTGCTCCCATCCCACATCTTCCCCGGGAACCCAGAGGGACCAGCCATGGGCTGTTGGGTGAAGGAAACACACAAGCTCCGCCTCTGCTTGGCTCCACGTCATGCCCAGGCCTGGCAGCCCTCTGGCCTGGTCGATGCCACTGCTGCTCCCAGGGAGGAATAACAGCCCAGCTGCTGCCTTGGCAGAAAACAATGGATCTTTTTACTTATTAACCCCGCAAGGACATCGAAGGGCCATGAGCAGGTTATTAAGCAATTCCACATGGTTTCCTTGTGCCAAGCTGCCGAAGTCCATTCGCTGTGGGCCTGCTGTGCTGCCCTCACTGGGCAGGGATGCTTGGCTGCAATCCAGCCCGGGGCTGCACTGGCAGGGTGGGAATCCCCACTGCCAGAGGGGCTTTGCTGGGGAAAGGGCTGCGAATGGAAGGGCAGAGTGCACTGCTCTGGCCCCGAGCAGGATGGCTGGGTCCTGCCTGTCCCCCCAGTGCATGTTACAGCACCCCCTGCTTTTGGCAAACCCATAGAAGGCTCGAGGGGTACAGACCTCCTATTCCCCAGTCAAGATGAGAGCCCCATGCCCACCCTCGTGCTGGACCCCAGTCCAGCCCTGGCAGCTCAGCTGCTGCAGGGGTGGACCCCAGCCCTGAAGCTCCATCCCCCCCTGGCTCTGCACCTCCTGCATCCCGGCTCTATCTCCTCCCACATCCCCGAGCGGCTCCTGGTGACGCGCCCACCTTGCACTGACCCGGAGAGCGGCGCTGCCTGCCCGGCTCTCACTCTTGCCCTCCCTCCCCTGCCCCACACGGCTCCTACCGCCGCCGCACCGATCCCGATCCCGGTTCCTATCCCGAACCCAGTCCCGATCCCGAACCCTGCCGCACTAGAGCCCGCGCGCTCGCTACCATAGCCCGCCCGGCCCCACCCCCCCCGCGCCTGGGCCAATCAGCATCGCCCTCCGCCAGGCACGGCGGCGCTCCGGAAGCGCCTGGGCCAATCAGCGCCGCGCTCCTCCCCCTCCCCGCACCCCATTGGCCCGCGCCGGGGGCGGGGACCAGCGGGGGGTCCACACGTGGCGCCCGGGGCGCGGGTGACCTTGGGAGGGACGGGGGGGGACGGGCGGGGGAGCGTGGGGGTCACCTCTCCTGTCACCCCTCCTGTCACCCACAGCTCCAGCCCTGCCTGCCGTGCACCCTGAGGTGCCTCTCCCTCAGCCCTGGGGTGTCCCGCGATCCAGGGATGCCTCTCGCTTCCCCCATAAGTCGGGAGCTCCCCCCACCCTACACCGGGCAGGGAGCAGTTCCGGCCACTCCCAAAGCCCCCCTCCTTTAGACCAAGCCGGTGTGCCAGGCCACGGCAGGGGCTGGGCATGGGGCCACTGTCGTGGGTAGCAGAGCTGGCCCTGTCCCCCCACCGTGGCAGGGCAGCCCCGGTGCCCAGAGTGATATCCAGGTGCTCGGGAGGGAGGGAGCTGCCTGGGGGATGAGTGGCACAGGCACGAGAGAGGCCATGCTTCCTTCGTTCTTCAAGTCCAAGTTAGTTGGATGGGCTTGGCCAACCAGATCGAGGGAATGTGTGGCTGCTGGGGATTCAGGAGTTAAATCAACACACCACAAATTGAGGAACAAGATTAGGGAATAAGTGATCCTACTAAATTCCTCGTGATCCCAAGCCATGGGAAGGCAGTGTGAGTCACTCTGGAGAGGAGCAGCAGAAGGGGAGTCAGCCAGGCGGTGAGACCACCCGCTGTGGGCAGAGCGGCCAAGGAACACAGCACCAGGGTGAGTCCTGCCAGGACCTGCCGAGCTGGGTGAGCAGGAGGGGCGAGGAGAGTGGGGCAGCTCCCTGAGAGGGTGTTGGTTGGTTGAGGATTACACCTGGATACAGCTCCGGTGGTGGTGTGCTCTCAGAGTGCACCTCCTTGGTGGGCACTTGGTGAAGAAATGGTCTGTTAACATAATTGTTGCCAGTCTAGATGGGTTTTGCTGTCTTGATTTGTCACTGGTCATCCAAAGACAACTTGTCAAGGCGGGGGGATCTGGGTTTCCGTGGGATTCCAGCAATCCCATGTGGATTGCTGCTGTGGGCTGTTGATGGAGGTGTTCCTCTGAGAGCACCAACACCAGAACTGGGGTTGTTTCTCTGGTTGTGGTGGTTTGTGTGAGATGCAACTGCAGATGCTATAGAGAAGGACTTTATATTAATGATATATTAATTTATCTAATCTGGCTCTGCACACACATTTTGTGCAGGGTTGCTCACAAAGATTTCCACCTCTCCTGCACTGCAGGAGCCACAGATAACAGCGCCATGTGCTGTTGTGATTTCAGGTCTTGGCTTGGAGCGATGGACAGTGTCTCCTCTTCCCCTTCCCCCTTCCCTGCCAGCTGCCCCACTGAGCTGCCTGAGAATGCCACTGACCAGGACTACTACTCCGGGCTCCAGAAGACCATGCACATGCTGTCCATGGTGGTGTACGGCATCGCCTGTGTGTTGGGAGTGACGGGGAATGGCCTTGTCATCTGGATCACAGGCTTCAAGATGAAGAAGACGGTGAACTCCATCTGGTTCCTCAACCTGGCCATTGCTGACTTCATCTTCACCTTTTTCCTGCCCCTCAGCATCGCCTACACTGCCCTGGGCTTCCACTGGCCGTTTGGGAAGCTGCTGTGCAAGCTGAACAGCACCATCGCCTTCCTCAACATGTTTGCCAGCGTCTTCCTCCTGACCGTCATCAGCATCGACCGCTGCGTCTCCGTGGCCTTTCCCGTCTGGTCTCACAACCACCGGAGCCCGGAGCTGGCGGCCAGGATCGCACTGGGAACGTGGGTCCTGGCTCTGCTTCTCAGCTCCCCTTACCTGGTCTTTCGGGACACTGTGGTCAGTTCCAGGAATGTCACCAGCTGCTATAACAACTTCGCACTGTCTGACGACTACTCGTCCGAGGCAACACAGAGGCTGTGGAGGGTGCGGCACAAAGCCATGATCGTAACGCGCTTCCTGTGCGGGTTCCTCGTCCCTTTCCTGGTGATTCTCATCTGCTACAGCATCGTTGCTGTCAGGCTGAAAAGAAGGCAGTTGGCCAGCTCTGCAAAACCCTACAGAATCATCATTGCTGTCACAGTCTCATTTTTCCTCTGTTATTTCCCCTATCACGTCTTCTCCTTACTGGAGATATCCAAAAACTCTTCCAGCCATGAGATGAAACTGGCCCTTTTCATAGGGATCCCCTTGGTTTCCAGCCTTGCTTTCTTCAACAGCTGCATCAACCCCATCCTGTATGTCTTCGTGGGGACGGATTTCAAGGAGAAGTTTCGCCAGTCCATCCTGTCCACCTTCGAAGGGGCCTTCAGCGAGGAGTCGGTCCTGGGCAGCCTGAGCAGCCGGAGGAAGTCCAGGTCTGCTTCGGAAGCGGAGGTCCCGAGGCTCTGAGTGTTTCTCTGCAGTTTCCCTTATTTCAGAGCTCTAATGGCAGGACTGGGGGCTGTGAAGGGCTGTGCAAGGTATAATTTGGTGTCTTGGGAGTATCTCAAACATACTGTGACACAATGGAAGTGAAAGAACTCTCTGGAGCTGCAGCAAGGTGGGTTAAAGTAGCAGCATTTTACTCCTTGTGCCTTTTGACTCTTGTTCATGCATCTTTCAAAGAAACAGGATTAAATGCAATGTCTCTGTGTATTTTTTGTAAGACACTCATCTTTTCTCTCCCCAGGAAGGACAAATCAGTGGTTGTGCTCCTGTTACTCAGGTTTGATGTACAGCATAACTATTTCTGAGCAATCATAGAATCATAGAATCATAGAATCGATTGGGTTGGAAAAGACCTCCGAGATCATCGAGTCCAACCCTTGGTCCAAATCCAGTCCATTTACTAGATCATGGCACTCAGTGCCACGTCCAATCTGCGTTTAAAAATCTCCAGGGATGGTGAATCCACCACCTCTCTGGGCAGCCCATTTCAATGCCTGATGATGGTTTGTGCTTGTGTTTGACATGTTTCCAGCCCTTAAATAGCAGGGATCTGATATTTTGTGCTGTTGGTGAATGAACATTAAACCCCAATAAATTTCTGTAAAACTTACCCAGCCTGTTGTGTTGCCTGTGGGATAAAACGTGTTGATCCAACCTGACTGAGCAGGTTTATCTTTGGTAATAGAACAACTAGATAAAAAAAATTAAATACCCAGACCTTGGAAACAAACCACTGGCATTAGCAGCAGCTGTCTTGAGTGAAGCAAGCAGGACACGACCTGGGTGTGAGGACTTGCCTGGGGCACTTGGACTACATGGATCTGATTGCCAGACCCTGCCTATGGCTTATTGTTAGGCTTCAGACCTTTGGGTACATTTGAAAAACAGTGACTTGGAAGAGAAAGAAGAGCAAGTAGCAGAGCTGAGTCTGGTCAAATTTCACATTTGCAAATTTCCCTGGAGGAAGATGGTGGAGGTTTTCTTCCCAGGCTTCATCAGCTTCTGAAACTCTTAAATTTTTGTGAGTAGAAAATGTTGGTCACGTAACAAGGAACGGTAGTGTTGAGGTGTTGTCATTCCCAGCCCACCCTCCTCAGGGTATCACACCCCCCTCTCCTGCTGTGCCCAATTCACCTGTAAAACAGCCCAAGCCACCAATTGTCCTGTTCATCCTGTCAGAAATCTGCCTTGGAGCCTTGCTGCTCTGATGGCTGGAAAATCTCTGACTCCCAGCCGGAATATATGAATTTACATGTGCCTCACTGTTCTGCATGGATGACGTTACCGAGTGAGAGCTGTCACTTGGACATGCTGGGGATTAATTATGGGTCTGCTGGGCCATGCAATATTGAATGAAGGTCGTGATCCTAAAGGCACACATGTACTTAACCTTAAATTCATGCACAAACCCGCTGAGAACAGGGAATGTAACATGACCATCCATATGTCAAGCTTGAGTGAACAGAGAGATTTACCCTTTGCCACAAATTGCTGCCTGTCATCCAGATAAAACTGCAATGTTTGCTATGCAGCACGTAACTCCAGGGCTATTTACTTGCTCCTGTGGTGAACTACAGCATCGATTGCCGTGTCAAGGTTGTGCAGACCTGCGTTTGCTCTTTCTGGTTTTCCTTATCTGTTTGCAGATCCCACGTAATTCCTTGTGACAAGAGACTCCACGAGTGCTGGACCAAGACCTCAGACTCCTGTCATGCCTCTCTCCTCATCCTGGCAGCCTCGAGACTCAGGTTTTAAAGTGTTGACCTGGTCTGTGGTAGGGAAGAAAGCAATTTTCTGGGTCATTTAGAAATCTAAGGTGTGTAAAGTTTCCCAAGGGACAACATGATTTGAATGAAGGAGAGTGTCTGGGTGATCCAAGGAATTGCCACTGGAATAGTAGTAGGTAACTAAGCTATGGAGCAGGATGTGCTTGACACAGAGGTGGATCTGTCATCCCCGGTCTGATCCCTGCCCTTTGTGCAATGGGAAACCGTGCTGACAGAATATGGGCCAGGCTGCCAAGGGACTTCTTTCAAGATAAATCTCCTGTTGTATTGAGTTCCCTCATGTTCAGACTACCTCTTTATCACAGGGATAATTGTGGTAGTCCCTCATTCCCGACTAGGAGGCAGGCTGTTCATTCTCTCTGATACTCGCATTTGCCATATGCTTGTCTAGAAAAGCCTGAATGAAATAAAAGGGGGAGGAATTCTCCAACCAGCAATCCAAGGAGGCTGAGCGGCCGCTTTGGCAGCTGTGCCCCCTTCTGACGCAGCTTTGCTCTCAAGGCTCTTTCAGATGCCACGGGGTGGGTGGAACAGCCTGAACCCCCCCCAGTATTTGCAGTCATTGAGAAAGGTGCTGAACCCGCTGCCCTGCTGGTGTGAGGCCCTCATTGGTCCCACGGAGGGGCTGATCCGACAGCCCTGCTCCTACAAACAGTGGGCTGGGACGTGCGGAGCCACTGGAGCGCGCGGGGTTCGGGCAGAGCCACTGAGGTGTGGGGGTTCAAGCTGTGCATGGAGAGCCTTAGCTGGGAGAAAAGCAAGTTTTTAGCAAGCATCTAAGCCAGGGATTTCACCAGGAGCTGTTGCTGCCTTGCTTTGGAGGAGAGACTATTGCAGGTGACTCTGGAGCTGGGAGAAGCTGCAGAGGTATCAGGGAGGAAACCAGCCGAGGAGGACATGGCAAGCGGTAACTCAAGAGGAGAAAGTGTTTTCTCCCTGGGACCCGGATGGGAGCATGGAGATAGAAACTGGGCTCAGAATAGTTCAGAGGAAAGAGAGAGGAAGGAGTGGGAACTAAGCCTTGAAAGTACCAGCAGCAGGATAGTGAATACAAATGAATGGGAGGGAGACTGCAGCAGGTGAGGAAGGTCTCATTAAGGAGAGCTTAATGAGACAATAAAAGCCTCTGGGAAGCCTAACGGTCCCCCTGCCTCTGCTCTGGTGAGACTTTCCTGGTGAGTAAAATCTTTAAGTGTCTCACTCTTGAGCTTGGGGAATTGATTTGTTAGATAAGGTTAAGGAAAGACAGTGCACAATGGTCTGAGAGCAGAACCTCTTCCACAGCTTGCTGAAATCAGGCAGGAAATAAGATGGCAAATTAGAGGACCTGTATTGGTCAAAAGCTTCTCTGTGCAGGAGAGATGTTGGTAATAGTGTCAATAAGTGATATAGGCTGGGCCTTACCCAGGTCTCCTCAGCCTTTCTTGGCATAGCCAACGGGTGAGGGTCCTGCTCCCAGCAAGGGGGCTAACCTGCTCTTCCTGATCCAGGGCTGGTCCTGGCTGGCACTGAACTGGGGCAGACACAGGGTGCTCTTTGCTGCTTGCACTTTGCTCCTTCCCTGCACCTCTCCCAGCTCCTGCTCAGTGTACAGGGCAGGGCTGGTACCAAATCTTTCTTTACTCCCCCAAGTTGTGCACCCAAGGCACAGGACCTGCTCTCCTGCACTGAATTCTGCTTTAATTTGCAAAGTTGCTCTGCAGTGACCAAATTGAGTCCTTCCTGTGTGCTCACGAAATGCCTGCACAGGGCATGGTGCCTGGGTGCTCTCTGTAGAGGAGCTGTAGCTTAGTGAGGTAAATGGCAAACCATGCTGGGACCCAGTGGGTAGGGCAGGGAGGAACAGAGCACTAACTAGTGTTTGGCACGAACTGAGCAGCTGCTCAAATTCCCTAAAATGACGTGACTTCACTGCCCAGTTCAACCACTTTTGTCTAAATGCGAATCAAAGGGCAAACCACAGCCACAAACATCAGGTGATGGATGTGAGCAGGATGTGATGCAGACTTTGCAGGACAGAGCTGCCCACACACAGCAAAGCAAAGACAGTCTGGGAAACAAGCAAGAGCGGCTCCCACCAGCTCTTGTTTCAGGGCAGTGTTTGTCCAAACCCTTGCACCCAGCTCGAGCTGTGTGTCTGCAGGACCTGTTCCACAACGAGTATTCCCACAAACGTCTCGTCTCTTTGTTGGGAGGCTGGCTGGAGAGAACCCTGTGTCCGTGCCAGAGCTGGTGTGGCAGATCTGTTAAACATTACAGACTGACCCGGAACTGGGAGCACAGTTTGGAAACAGGAAAACACACTGAGCTCAGGGAGTCCTTCAGTCAAAGTTCTGTGACTCAGGACCGTGACAAATGAGTGGGTGCCTGTTTTCTGCAGACAGCCAAGCAGTAATATTTGATAAAGCAATGAGTGCTATCTACAGCCACAGCCCTTCACACAGAGAAGACGTGTTCTCTGCTCCAGGGCCTTTTTTAAGGCACTTTGCTTCCCAGATGTGGGGGATGCTATTTCCAAATCACTCTGAAGACATGATAAAATTACTCCTCCTTCCCTCCGTTCTGAAATGCATTTTATAGCCACTTTGAGTTCTGCCTCCCTAGCTGGGTAATATCCAAGGCAGAATCTTCTGGAAACTGGACTCAGTTGTTCTCCAGGCAGAAAAGCCAAGGGCAGGGGAGCAGGGTGGTGGTGGCCTTTGGGCTGTGCTCAGTGTGGAGGTGTCTGTGCTGTAGAACCTCCCTGCGGGCTCAGAGGGACTGTGTAGGGTAGAGGATGCTTTTGGGATGCCTTGTAGGATCATCTTTCTGTTGGGGGAGACCAAACCTATTCACAGGACTCTGTCAGGATCAAATCAGTGTTTCTTTGGTGTGCCATGTCTGATAGTTCTCACTGTCAGGTGGTTTGGTAGGTGAGTTTTAATATCCATCTTTTTTTTTAAACAAAAACAACCCCAAACAAACCAATAAAAAAAAAGCCAACCTGTCTGAGCAGTGATGGATGGAGCACAGGAGCCTGGATGACAGTAGCATTTATCTTCTCTCAGGTGATGGATGCAGGCTGTTGTCCAGCCAAGTGCTGGATGAGCAGTGCCCCTCACCTTGGCTGGACTAGGTGTGTATGGAGGGGTTTTTTTTGCACATCTCTGCTTGCCAGGGTCACATCTGGATTAAGGACAACAAATCTCTGTGAGCCAGTGTATTCACACCCAGCAAATTTTCAGCATTCCTTAGATGACTGCTAATTGAATCATTGTAAATGAAATAAAGTCCGTGTGCTCATCTTGGAGCAACTGTTCGTTAAACTCTTAGTGTTTGGATAGCATATTGTCAGATTAACAAATCCCTCTCCCTTGGGAGCTGAGATTTAAACTCACGTTCCTCTGATCAGGAAAACAGAGGTGAGAAATTGAGAAATTGATTTTTTTTTCCCCCCCTAGGAAAACAAAGGCAGTGCCGTTACAAAAAGGATCGGAAGACAGGATCTCTTAGTTCCTGCTCCTGTGGCTTGCTTGAGCAATGTCAGGAATTTGGGGCAGCACAAATCAAACAGTCAGCAAGTTCTGGGTGCCCTGGGGTATTGAAAAATGCTTCTGGGGAAGGCTGCTAATTGCATTACGGGTCAGTGCTTCACCAAGTGTCGTTTCTAGTTGTTCTGCATCAAACTGCTCTGCCCCACCAGGCTGCAGCGAAATCCTGCGACAGAGACTGATGCCAAGAGAAATCTCTTCTGCTCTGTGAAGAGGCCAACAAAAAGCTCAAAACTCCTTCCCTTTTGTCCTAAAAGCCCTGAAACAAAACAAGAACCTACTGGGGTCAATGACCCCGAATCAATTGTGGAAGCACCAGCCTGGAAACAGGAAAACACAGACTGGGAACAGTGGGGGTGGCGAGGTGCTGGGAGAGGTCTATTCTCTTACCCCCCACTGTAATTTGGAAGAGGTTGTAGGAAAGTCAGAGGATCAGTGCTGCATCTCTGAGGGTATAAAGAGGCTGATGGCCTCTCTGCTCACATATTTCAAACAGATGTCTTGGCTTTGTGTGAGCCTGCAAGTGGAGTGCTCGACATCTGGCAGCTGCTCCTGGTTAAATGGCTTCTCCTTCCCCAGCTCCCAGTCCGCTGAAAAAAGCAAAAAGAGGAGACAATTGATGAAGCCTTGGAATGAGTGAAGCAAGAAGGAAATGTGAAACACAGGGAAAACACTCGTCCATGAGTATTTAAGGTGGAAAATGCAGCTCATAATGGTTTCAAACTATGAATTTAACATTGTCCTTTCACAGGCATGTTTAAGTGAGGCGTTCAATGGCTTTTCCTCCTCTTTCACATCAAGGCCAGCGTGGACAGAAATACCTGCTGGGATGCTAGGCTTTGCTCCAGTGCACCCTACAGGCCAAGAATAATCAAGTTTAATTGCTTTTTGTGAGAAAAGCTGCAGCAAAAGTACCTAATTTGTACCTTTATACTAAATGCTAAAATTCTGATCCATAAAACACTGTTCATCTTGGGCATACTGAGAAGCATAATTTAAAACAGGTTCTAGCTGTGCAGTTAGGGGAAAACCCACAATGTTTGGGTTTTTATTTAAAGCAGGGACCTTTATTCTCCTGTCTGTGTGGGATGACTGTAACTTCCTCAAAGCAGTGAAAGAACAGTTTTGTCATGGGTGTCCTGGGATAAAGCCGGTGGTTTGTTGGTGTTTTGTTTTTTTTTTAAACAGGGTGTTTAAAATAAGAGTCTCACTGCAGATGTCAAAAGAATCTTCATGCAGTTTAATCAATGTACATGGCAAGGGGAGTCCTGACAGGGGACTGTGGATTAATCATGTGTGCTGGTGACAGGGAACTGAGACATCACTGATTGTTTCTTTTCCTAATTTACTTTCCAGAGGTGCCCCTTTCCCTACAAACACTGCTGGGTCTGCTGGCAAAGGCCGGATGGTACCACGGGGACCAGCGGAGATGGAGAGGATCAGCCACAGCGATGGAGGTGCCCGGAGCAGCGTGGCAGCCGCCCGTCCGTCCATCCCTCTGACAGGGCTGCAGGCGTGGGAGCTCTGAAACGCGGCACCCTGCGGACATCCACTGCTTTTATTCCACATGGACTTTGCACCGGGGCTCTCCCGACCCTGGCAAGGGTCTTTTTTGGTGGGTGGGAACTGAACTGCGGCGTTGGTGTTCTGGTTCCCACATCGTGCCAGACGGGGACCCAGAAGTGCCCTTCTCTTTGGCAGAGAAGGGCAACAAGGCTGGTGAAGGGGTCTAGAAAATGTGTTTTCTGAGGGAGCTGAGTTTGTTTACCTGGAAAAGGTTTGTTTGAGCCTGGAGGAGGCTCATGGGGAGACATCATTGCTCTCCACAACAACCTGAAAGGAGGTTGCAGTGAGGTGGGGACTGGTCTCTTCTACCGTGTGTGCAGTGAGGACTAGAGGAAACGGCCTTAAGCTGTGACAGGGGAAGTTCAGATCAGATACCAGAAATTTTTTTTCACTGTTCAGGTGGTCAGGCATTGGAACGGGCTGTCCAGGGAGAGGTGGCGGAGTCACCGTATCTGGAGAGTGTTTTCCAGAGGCGTCTGGATCTGGCGATGGGTGAGATGCTTTAGGGGCTACAGTGGCAGTGCTGGGCTGGCGGTCGGACTGGAGGATCTTCAAGGTCTCTCCCAACCCTGATGGTTCTGTGATTCTATGACCTCTCTCCCGGTGCCTCCCCCTCACTGCGGGGCTGAGGGGGAAAATGGCGCCGGATCCCCTCAGCGCGGCGCGAGCCTGTGGCGGGAAGGGGGGGGGGGCGTCGCCCCGGGCCCGCCCCTCCCGCCCGCGCTCCCTCCCTCACGCCCCGCCGCCATCTTGCCCGCGGAGAACTGGAGGGGCTGAGCTCCGCCGCCGCCTCTCCCTCTGCCTCACCCCCTCCTTCCCCTCCGGCCGGGCCGCCTTCTCCCGGGGCCGGGGGGCCGGAGCCGGCAGGTAAGGCCTTCAGCGAGGGGCGCTCCCGCCCGCTCAGCCCACTTCAGCTGGCTGTGTGGGCAGGACATCCCCCCTTCCCCACACACGGGGTTCTGCCGCCTGAGGAAGGGGCTACGTCGCCCTCCCCTCAGGGGATGGGGACTCTCTCCTGGGCGGGCCCTTTGCAGGGCTTCTCGGGCTCCCTGGCAGCCCCACAGGTGAGGAGGAGCGGCGTGGGGCTGCGATGTGCGCTGGCCGCTCCAGGATAGGAGGGATGGGATCCGCAGGGACCACAGGGCCCGTGTAACCCACCTGGAGCAGCTGAAGGATTGTAGGGAGGCGTGGGCTGGAAGGGTCCCTTAGCCCAGGGGGATAGATGAGTGTGGAGGGCCGGGAAAATTCCCTGTGGGGAGATGGGTGAGAGGGTGCAGATTCCCTCTGTCCCACGAGGATCCATTGCTTAGTACCATGGTTATCCCATACAGTTATTCCTGCCTCTGTTGCTTTCTGTGCGGACATGCTCAGTTCATGGAGATGTAAAGCCATGTGTACCCAGTAATTGTTGTGTTCATCGTGGCGTGTCTGTGTAACTGTGTGCAGCCCAAAAGGCAGGGCAGGAGTTGGTGCTTCAGCCTCTGTGGTGCCTGTGTTGTCCCAGACCTTGCCCACCTCAAACCAGAGGGTTTTGGTCCCAGGTACCCGTGTGGAGTCACGTCTTTGCACATCTAATAAAGTTCTGCCAGCTTGCTGTCATCCCAACACCCGTTTCAAGGTTGATTACTCTTTAAATGCACCTTCCCTCCCCACACACGCCATGGCCCACTTGTAGCTGCTGAAGTGTGGCCACAAAGAAGTCCTTGACCTATGATGTGAAGAGGAGTGTTTAGTGTTGCTGAATACATCAATATCTTATGGTGGTATAAAATGCACCTTGAGCAATAATGGGGAACAACAATTTTGTCTTTCAGCAGATCTCTTAATGCTTCTCATTTCCC
The DNA here is from genome assembly GCF_003945595.2 of Pipra filicauda. Lineage (NCBI taxonomy): Eukaryota > Metazoa > Chordata > Aves > Passeriformes > Pipridae > Pipra > Pipra filicauda. The sequence continues at coordinate 81,836 of NW_024104339.1, read as the reverse complement.
TAATCCATGGAAGGAAGACACACAACTGGGGGGGGGGAAGAGTGCCTTCTGTATGAATGCTTTTAGTAACAGGGAAAGTTGTATCCACGTTGTTCCCATCCAGCCACACCAGCTCTCAGGTGGTGTTCTGAGACCTAAAAGCATTTCTTGTCCGTGCCTTCTTTGGAGCTGAGATGGATCTTGAGCACTGTTATGAATATTTGATGGGTGATGGCCATTAGTTAACAGCTGGGAGTTGCAGAGAGTAGCTGAGCAGCAGAACAGAGAAACACTAGCCTAGAATTAGGTTTATCCTTAAATTGTTGGGCACTTCGTTTGGGAGGGATACAGGTCTGGCTTTTGAGGTGTGGGGGGTTCACCTGGTTCTAGTAGAGTGAAACATCCAGGGCTTCTGAGGCTGAAATTGTTGCTGTTTGTGCTCACTCTCTGCACATTTTGGAGGTTCTGATGACAGGCAGGTTTTCATTCACAGCAGTTAAGCAGAGCTCAGACTGGGCATCAAGAGATTTGTTAGGAAATTCCTGGCTTGACTTTGGCTCTTCATGAGAGCGAATCAGGTTCCTCTGTGACAAAATCAACCTGACCAAGAGAATGTGTAGTTGCAAAGATGAGGTGAAGAGTTTCTTTATAGAGCCAGCCAGCTATCCCTCTAATACAAAAATGGTTGTTTTTTTCTTTTTGTTGCTGTTTTGGAGTACTTAACAGTTGATAAACCATCAGCTTTTTCTAATTAATTACCTGTGACTATTCGATAATTATGTGTCTCAGCAGAGAGATGTTTATCAGGAAAGAAGTTACTGATTTATCTGTAACTTCTTTCATAATTTAAGTTAAGCCATTCATATTTAATATTTCCAGTCCTCTACATAATTCTGAAATGGATGATGAAGCATTATATTTCTTAGACAGAAGTGAGTGAAGTGCAGTAGCCTAGGACTTTTTGAGTTGAATTCTGCTTTGATCTGTCAGGGGCTGCTGGACAATGTGATTTTTTTTTTCTTTTATTTGACTAAAATATTACAGCAGAAGAAGTCAGGAAAATGTAATTTATAAAGAGTAATAAAAAGATGGAAGCCCATCAAATCCTTGGTGGGATTAGTGGTTTGTGCCTTTATTTGAAACAAAAAAAAAATTGTATCGAATTCCTCATGATATTTTTCTCCTGTTTTCACAGGAGAATTATTAATCTCAAAGAATGACAGCAGCTGCTTCAGCAAGTGGATTCATTGTGCGAGAGGTCATTATTTACAGCTGCCAGCTTTATTGAACTCTTCCTTACGTTTCATCCCTATTTGTAAGTTTATCATTTATTGCAAAGTGATGAAAAGAGACACAGTATGGAAACAGACTCTTCTAGCCAGGACCCAGGAGCTCTGTTCAGCTCCATTCTGCCCCTGACTGGCTTTGTGATCTTGGAAAAGTCAATAAATGTCGCTCAGTTCTGTTAAATGAACTGGACAGGCTGATGGAAAAGAGGATCTCTGTTACTAGATGATAGCCTGAGGAAAACAGTTCAAAATAGGAAAAAACCTGTTAAGTTAGGAGATTTTCAGGGGGATCTTTGGAGAGCTCTAGGGAAGCTGTTGAAGTGGGGAAAACAAGTACTAAGGATGCTGGAAAATACAGGCTTATAGGAAATTCTTCACTTTCGAAACAGGGAAAATTTGTTTCTTGTTTTTAACATTGTGGCTCTAACTGACTTTTGATCTCTTGCAGTCTTTTAGAAGTGGAAAAACAACTTAGGGTTGATGTTTTGTGTGTCATCAACTGAAATTGGGGCCATCATGAATATCACCAAGGGTGGGCTGGTGCTGTTTTCAGCTAATTCCAATTCGTCGTGCATGGAACTGTCCAAGAGGATTGCTGAGTAAGTACAGTCTTATTTTATTAATTCTGATTTCTCTCTTTAAGGAAAATTACATGGGAAAACTGCCATGGTTTGCACGAACGTGGTGTGTGCTCTATTGCACAGTGTATTTCAACAGCTGGAGTAGAAGGAGAATAATTTGTGTTGGAATTGTTCCGTGGCAGGCTGGGATTGGCTGCAGCACATTATAGGAAACACGTGGGCAAAATTAATGTTTGGATAGTGTTAAATAATCGTGGCAGAAGTTTTTTATCGTTTTCCTACTCCTTGTAGTGGGGTTTTCTTAGGCAGCAAAACTACATCTCTCCTGCTCGCTGTATATTTTGGATGGGAACATTCCTTTAGCTTAAATCCATGAATAGCTTCAGAACTTTTATGGCTTAAGTAAATTTTCACCTTGCTAATTAGGATGCATAACATTACTGGGAATATTTCACAAGATGGATTTCTTCCCGAGACTTATGGGCCCAAAGTTAGGTGTGGACAGGAGAAGAAAGGGGCTGCAAAGGAACTCAGGTTACGTGTGGCAAGAATTTGGGCATGAGTGTGTGTCATATTCTGTTAACTGTCTCCTTTTTGTAGTGATGGGGATCTGTGCTAATCCTGGCATGGAATAAATACAGCAGGCATTAGTCTTCCATTATCCATAGAATAGTGCTTGCTGTATTTCCTCTTCACTCTACATTGACTGTTTTCTACAGAGGAGAACAACTTAAAAGTTGTTTGTTGCCGTGTATATGCATATATATAGGGCAGGAAATACATATTAAAAATTAGAAATTGTTGCATGATTTAGTATTCAAGCATTTTTTTTTCTGCTGCTTGTTCTTCTGAGCTTGACTTGAAAATGAGTTTAGCTTAGTCTGCAGTGCAGAAACTGTAGGTGCTTTTTAAAGAGATGTCCACTGTAATTATTGGTTTTATGGTTTGGGACTTTCTTTCCTTGCTTTTCTGCCGTGGAATACAGCATTTTCAGTAACTGTTGCATTGTGGGATTTGCATTTGTTTTGTCCTTCCTTTCCCCATATTGACTTCTCCTTGTTTTCCGTTCCTGCAGGCGCCTGGGAGTTGAGATGGGGAAGGTTCAGGTTTATCAGGAGCCAAACAGAGGTGAGCATTTAATTAGCAAAACTGGAATTGTACCCAACACTGATGTGCATGTGTTGGCTCCCCTTTTCTTAGACTCTGTTGAGTTTTGCTATTGCAAATATTACATATTTTTCTCCTTGGCAGAAACAAGAGTGCAGATTCAGGAGTCTGTGAGAGGAAAGGATGTATTTATCATCCAAACAGTTTCAAAGTGAGTAACTGTTTAAAGACCCTGTGCTAGCATTTGACATGGGCTGTCCATAGGAATGCTTCTGGTTTTAATTTTAGTCATCTCTTATGTATGTGATACAGTGCAATAAGCTTAGATTAACTAGATAGAGTCTTTTCTTTGTTGTTATTTGTCTTGGGTTTTTCTTTTAATATGTGCATAAAGCCGACTTTGGCATAAGCAAACTTCTCTTATTTTAATTTTAGTGAATATATCAGTGAAATATTCCCCTGGGTCCCTGCATTCTTTCCCTAAGTGTATTCTTTTCCTTATGTCATTCTCTTTAAATTTTTCCCTTTTCAGCTGCCCATCTCTAGCTCCATCACAGAGCTGTAAATGTAGGAGGAAAATTTCCTGGGCAATGTGTCCCACGATTCAGAAAACAGCATCTTTTATTTTAAGTGAACTTTACAAATGCTAAGGCTATTTTTTTAATGGCAACAGAAATAACAGGTCTTAGTTGATGATCACTTCTCTTAGAGAACAGATGCTAACTGTTAAGTATTTAGCTTGCTCTTGGCTTAACAAGGGAAGAATTTGTTGTATATACAAAGTATTTTTTTAAAAAAGCATATCTATATGGGAAAATACATATATTTTGTGGACAACAGGAAGTGATATTGGGGATAAATTATGGGCTACTTTTTTATAGCAACACCGTCCAACAAAGACAGCTGAATTGTCCAAAATGGAGACAGTGAAAACAGTAAAGAAGTGTAATCCTGGTGAAGAATTCAAATGCTGGGCCCAGGGCACTTGCCATCCTGAAATCCAGAGCTGGAAGCTTAGCGAAGTTTGCTCAGTCTCCATACTTTGAGCTACCCTGGCATGAAATTCCTGGAGTGGGTATAAATCCTGTGCTGAACACAGGATTTTTGTGCCCGGGATGCAGAACGGGATGTTTGTCGTTGCAGGGATGTGAATACTACGATCATGGAGCTCCTGATCATGGTGTATGCGTGTAAAACCTCCTGTGCCAAAAGCATTATTGGAGTGATCCCTTACTTCCCATACAGCAAACAGTGCAAGATGAGGAAAAGGGGCTCCATTGTCTCGAAGTTACTGGCCTCAATGATGTGCAAAGCTGGTAAGAGTGTGGGGCTGTTCTGAAATTATCAGGGCAAGGGGGCTCCTGCTGTCAGCTTCCAGGTTTAGAGAGGTCTGTGCACAAATTGGGACTCTTTGAAAATAACTGCTGAGTTTTTCATGTGTTTAAAACCCACAGAAAAAGGAGAAGTAGAAATTCTCTCATTAGAGATTGTTTCTAATTAGAAACGTTTCCGAACGATGAGTTTGTAAAAAACCCAAACTTGAAGCAGCCATTTTACACTGAGTCCTACTGAGTTGGCAAAATGAGTCTGCTGGGCTCAGCTGCCATGGTATCCATCTCTTAATACCATTCTTTATGTTTTTAACACTCTTGAACAGTTGTGCATTGTCATTTCTGGCCTGCTTTTTACCTGTTGGATGAATGCACTTTGTCCTTTACATTTGAGATGATGTGGGAGAATGAGTCTATTCATTTCCACAGCCTTCAGCACATTTTCTGCTCCTTTCCTTTCATTCCCACTGCTGGGAAAAAACAGGCATTCATACCAAACACAGTGTGAGCTGGTTTGTTATTTTGAGAGAAGTGGGGTTTGGTGTTTAGGAGTTGGGCCCCTTTTTCAGGAGTTCAGGACTACGATGAGTGTGCCGGGGTCTGTGACATAGGGCAAATTAGTGCTTCCATTTTGTCCCGTGGAGAAGGATCTTACCTGCCTCAGTGTGGCACTGCTGAGTCAGTTATGTGGAGTGTTCTGAGGTTCTTTTAAAAAGGCACTGTAGAAGTCTCAAAACATGTCAATGCCCGTGTGCTTAAGAGGGACATAGTTAATTTGTTATGTACTTTCAGGCAGATGAACCTCAGGACTAAAGGGTGGGCTCAGTTCAGCGCACGCTGTGTCTCACCTAAAAATCCACTGCGCAGGCTGGAAGGGTTAATGACCTTTCCCAAAATCTTCACTTTCACTGAGTGTAATGTTGTTCTCGTGCAGCTTGGAGGTTTTCTGGACAAGCTTCAGTGAAACTTAGAAAAATAAAGACTGTCTTGTCTTGTTCTCTCTTCCTTTTCTTGATGTGCTTCTCTCTATGTCTTGTTCCTTTTTTTTTTAAGGACTAACTCATCTTATTACCATGGATCTACATCAGAAGGAAATTCAGGGCTTCTTCAACATTCCAGTTGATAACTTGAGAGCATCCCCGTTTTTACTACAGTACATCCAAGAAGAGGTGAGGAAGGCCTGCTGTTACAGTTACTTTTTTTTTACATTACCTTTTTTGTCATGTCTCAAGGCATCTGAAACAAATTCCTCTGAAAAGATTAACTCTTCAAACAGAATTTTAAGGGGAAAGGACCAGTTTGTGGCAGGGAATGGTGTTGGGGCAGTTGATTATTTTCCTCCCCATGTGCTTAACTTTTGCTTCCCTGGAGAGCTGGTGTTTTCTTACTTGTGCAGCAACGCTGCTCTATCTTCTTAGATATATTCCCCTAATATTGGAAAAAAAAAAAGTTAGGATTTCTGTGCTCTTGATGTCCTCTTCCTTTCCTGCTTCCAGTTTCCTTGACGTTTATAGGATGGAGTGCTTGTGTGGGTGTAATTAATGTCTCATGATAAAAGCCACTTTGGGAATTGTAAACTATGAGAGAGCCTATTGATCATGCTCTGAAAGCAAGCCCAGCTGATTTCTTGTGTGGAAATCTCACCCACTGTTTGTTCAGCATGTCTTGACTTGAGCAGCTTAACTTGGGGCGTTCTGAGCTTCCATTTCTCCATCTTATTTTTACAAGTGCTTTGAGAAGGGCTGCTGGTAGATTCATCCATGCAAATTGTGCAAATGATAATTGTAGGTATAAGATACATGTTAAGCCTCTGACTAATGATAATTTGGAATAAAGCAAATGCTTTCTTCCTGGTGAGAGAAAAGGTTGGGTTCACTCTTACTTTTGGTTCCAAGCTATTTCTTTTTATAGGGTTATGAATGCCCCAATTTAAAAACCAAAATGAAACGCACCCCACCCCACCCCCCTAAGAAAACCCAAACCCACATGATTTTGTTATGACAGTGTTAAAATCTGTTTGGGGAATCAGTTACCATTTGAAGCTCTCTTTATCATTTCATTTGGTAATAGAATCAAAGAGGGTGGCAAAACAAAACCCCAGGCTTTGGCTTTGCCACAGTCATTCATCTTGTGTTCCAGGAGAGAAGTATTGCACATTGTAAGGACTTCCTAAGTTTAAAAAAAGGGAAAAAAAGTGGAAAACCAAGTATGCAGACACAAGAGAGGTTGTGCCTTTAGATGTTGCTACAGTGTGTGATTTATAGTCGATAGCAAGATCATGGTCCTGGTTTGGTCTTGAAGCACTTTTTGAATCATGAGCTTTTAATGGCTTACAAAGAATTGTTGCAGCTTTGAGTCTGGCACTGCTGTGCAGTCTAACAAATGAACATTTACAGAGGGATCTGAAGTACGTGTAGAGAAGTCTTAGAAGATACTTTCAGTTCTTTATGTCTTCATTCCTCTGCTCGTCCGTGAGGGGACTTGTTAAAACTAGAGTTGACTGACTGGATCTGATCACTTGGGATCTACATTGGCAAGTACCTTGACCAGCCAAGTCGTTTATAGTATCTTAAAACTGTGACCCAGCGCTGCTCAGGAGGAATTTAGTATTCATCCCAAGTTCCTGGTGGCCACAGCTTACTGGATATCCTTCATTGGGAATGCCAGAGCTTTCAAAGCAGTTGGAGTCATGATGGGGTGCACTGAATAGCATGAAATGGAGTCCAGCTTGGTAAGAGTGGAGGCCATTTAAAAAGCATTTAACTGAAAGGTGAGAGGACGAGGGCTTGTAGTTGTTCCCTGTTGGGAATTTATGCATAGGTGTGAAGAGAATTACTCAGTGTTGTGGGATGAAGACAGTCCAATCAGTGAAACTCATGTGATATGAAAATAATTTTGTTGGGTTTCCTCTGTATTGCTTAGAAAATGTTGGATACTTGGTGTCTTCTCTTTCCTGTGTGTACAAGTTAATCCCAGAGTGATGTAGCTCTTTGTTTTGAGGAGTTGTTGATACCTTACTGCTTTGTGGATGACACTTCTGGCTTTCCGACTTCATTTTTGAAGAGCTGAGAACAAATTTGGTAATTTGGCAGGGGAAAAATGAGGCAATGGTGTCTGAACAAGATCAAAGCCTCTGTTATGTCAAGTGACAGGCCCTGCCTTGTCCATACCTTCCGTCATGTTAATCTTTGTAGCCTCTTGTATAACTGAGTGTTTGTAAAGGACGGAACATGCTGAATTCCCAGTGTTATAGGTGGAGTTAGTAACATTGTGGGTTATTAGCGTTGCCCGACAACGTCCTCGGAAAAGTTCTTGTTTTCAGTTGATTAGGTCCTTGCCCAAATCTTTTTCTTTCCTGTGCTTGTTTCAGGGAGAGCTTTTGGAAATATTCAGCCAACTCAGTTTGTGTGTTTGAGGAAAAGATTGTGGAAGAACTTACCTTGCCTGTGTTTGCAGAAAACCTACTTGTTTCTATGCCCTGGGATGAGTATTTGACATCTTGACAGCAAGGTGGTGAGCAGCATGACAGGGTGTCAGCCCCCCAAATTTGTGCAATTACATCAATTTGCAGGTCCCTTAACTCTGGGAGACCTGCTCTGTAGGACTTTGCTTGGCTGAGAACTGTGGCAATGGAGAGAGGGCCAGCCAGGTTCTCTTTCAGCTGCTCTCCATAGAGATGGATCATCCCAGGGAAACACAGTGAAGGAAACTACTGAGTTTGCAAGGAATGGGGTGAGATGAGATATGAGAGGGAGCGTAGGTTGCTGTGGAAAGGAGGGCTGGAAGCGTGAATAGTGGAATGCTTGGGAAGTTACGGACAAGGCAAGATGAGTCTGATGTGGAGTCACTGTTTGCAGGGAAAATGGAGATGAGGATAAGAAACTTTTGAGAGATGGGGACTAAAATGGTGGTTAAACAGAGAGCAGGAGTCTGGAGTGAAAAACCAGTGTGAAAATGGGTCAGGGGCAGCAAACTGAGGAGTAGATTGTGTTTGTGAAACGTGACTGAAACCTCTATCAAACCTCAAAAGGAAATCCAGACTTCCTGGCCTTACCCCTCTGGTGCTGTTGACGTTTGCAGCAGCATCTCCTCGTGCTGGTCAGTGTGGAGGACAGTTTGCAGCACTGTGAGACTGTGACTCCAGGAGAGTGCAGTGAACATGGAACTTTTATCCCTTCTGATTGTCCATAGAAATAGTTGGTGTTACGTGATGGAGAGGTGTGACTTTTCTCGGTGTACTCTCTAAAGCAATAGGAAATGGGTGAAATGCTGTTTTCAAGTGATGAAAGACAATTAAAGTTGAACAGGAAACTTTAATTTTGATGGTTTCCTGTTTCTTTCAACACTTGTCTGCCTAGCCCTGATGTTCTAAAGCAGTTACTTTTCTGTAATCTCTCCTATAACATGGGGTATATGAAAGGTACAGTTCCAATATCTGAATTTTCTAAATACCTGTTTTTACTGAGCTGTCAACTCTGATCATTTACCATGGATTCCTGAGGTTGCTTTCTTAGGTGAAAATGTTCGATGCTTAAAGTTCTTCTGGCAAAATAAAGTTCTCTGATTCTTACTGAGTTTAAATTTGTCTAAAGATATGAAGTGGACATTGCTATCTGTTATTTACTACAGATACCAGACTACAGGAATGCTGTAATTGTGGCCAAATCTCCTGCGTCTGCAAAGAGGTGGGTAAGATCTGCTCTCTTGCCTTAGAGCAGGAAATCTCTGTCGGGATTTTGTTCTTAGGATCAAGTGAAGGACAGATATCCAATAATTAGAAGATGCAGCCTTCAAACCCCTCCCAGTTCTGCCTTGTCAGCTGTGTAGTTTTTACATCATCTCTGTAATCACAATAAATCTAAGGAGACTTGAAAAAAACAAACAAAAGGATGAGGTAAATCAGTGCAGTGCTTATGATAAAGAAGGTTTTTAATCATGTTCTATTTGTGTGCATTTACATTTTAAATTTCCTGCTGTAAATGAAGAAAAATGGCTGGAAACGTAATGCCATTCATCCAAAGGAATTGCTTAATGTGGGCTTAACTATAAGAACATGGTTGATCAGATCCTAAATACAGATGGTGAAACAGGATTTGATATTTGAGAAGATTTTGATTGTGAAGTCCTTGTGGTTGAATGACTGTTCTTAATCCATGAAGCTTTTTAGTTGACTGTTCCCAGATGCTTTGGAATTACACTGCTGTCAGCAGGTGCTGTAAGAGCTGGACAATGGTTTAAGAGATGCTGTATTTGCTGTGGTGACAAACCAAGAGTTTGTTGAAGAGTTATTTAGACTTTCATGCCAAGGAATTTGTGATACTTTGTGTTTTTGTTATTTTATGTAACAATTCAACTTGTGTCATCTTTGTTCTCCAGCAGTACTTTTTGTGATTTCTTTTGTTTTGGCCAGTCATTTTCCATTTGTTTCTCTCCCATTTCTTTTCCACGGCGTCAGTGTTGCCACTTGGGTGTAGACAGGCTTTTGTTGAAGCATTTTAACACTCATCCAGTAATTGTCAATGCCAGCAAATAGTCTGTTCAAACTGACCAGACAGATGGGTTGCACACACAGGGATTTGGGGAGGAGAGGTTCCCAGAGCTGTATTGTTAAACTTCTTCATGTGGAACTACGAGCATTTAAGGGCAGTATTTGAAGAGGCACATTGTATTGGGGAAAGGGTGATTGGATGTTTCAGCCTAATCCAGGCTGAAAGCAATCCAGGAAAATACTTGTGATGAATGCCTACTTGTGAAAAAGAACCCGTGCTTGGTGGAGTTCAGAATGTTTCTGCGGTTTCTGAGCTCACTGGAAAATTAATAAATCATTTTGCTCTTACTTTGAACTTTGTTCGGTTTAATATTGCATTTTAACGTAATTATTATGGTTTTATTGATAGGATTATGGCTGCTAAGTCCTAACTCTTAATGTTTGGAATAATAATTACCTGTAATTAACTACTCGCAAGCATATTGTAACTGTATGATAACCACAGGGTGGAAGATTCTTCATTTTTAATTAACTGAGTATCATGATGGGCAAATTATTCTCTGGACTCTGGATTGTTTGGATAGTGAAACAAGGCTTAAGGATAGAGGAGATGATTCAGGCACGGGTCTGAGGTGCTGATGTTAGAGCAGAGTGACTCACTTTAGATGTGCTGGGTTCACTTGGACCAGAGGAGGTGAGATGGGGTGGCTTGGGCAGGGTCCCAAACTTTGGGTGTGCAAGGTAAGGTGGGACAGATGTGCTAATTTACACTTGCTGCTTCCAGTATCTGGGATACAAGCACTGTCTGTGAAATTCCCATTTTCCTGGCTCTCTGCTTTGCCCGCTCCCCCAGCTAACCTCACACTTCTTTCCAGAAATTTCTAATTTTAGTCAAAGAAATACCGTGCTGTGAAGGAACTTTATGTCAGCTAATAATAAAATCCAGGCTGTTCAGCTTGAAGTGTGGTTTGCCAGGCAGAATGATCATCTGGACCCCCTTTTCCACAGGGTATCTCAGATTGTGTCAGCAGGTCAGGGATATTGTCTTTATTTAGTGCTAAAAATAAATAGGTGAACACTTTTTTTTCATATGAATATATATTTTTTCCTGTGAAATGTAGACAATCTAGACATCAAGACTATTCTTGGTTACTGTTAGATGAGATTCCTAAAGCATTGGAATCCCAAGGATGCTGAAGGCTAGGGAATGGTTTTTTGGCTGTTGGGCAAAGCAGAAGGGAGTAATCACAATTATGTGACTTGCAACATTTATCCTGTTGCTTCAAGGCCCATATGGGCACTTTCAGAGTTATGCTGACTCACAAACCTGGTGGAATCAAGATACTAAGGGGCAAGTGGTTCCTTCCATGTGTCCTCCTAAAATTTTAGGATCATTTAATTTTCCTCTGAAATGGTAGAAATAAAATGGAAATAGGATTGTATGTAGGTGAATTATTTTAAATTTAACGCGTTCCTGGTGTTTTTTAATCCTTTCCCTGCAGGGCACAGTCGTTCGCTGAGCGCCTGCGGTTGGGAATCGCTGTGATCCACGGGGAAGCTCAGGATGCCGAGTCTGACATGGTGGATGGTCGGCACTCCCCACCCACAGCCAAATATGTCGCTGCTATTCACCCCAGTCTGGAGATCCCCAGTAAGTAAGTGTGTGTGGGAAAGTGTTGCCTGGCCTTTTCTTGGGGAATGGGGCTGGCAGTGATGGGCCAGCAAAAAGGAACTGGTGGTGTCTGCCAGCCACTTTGTTTCTGTGCTAAAATTAAGAATTCGTTGAACTGGTTCACAATTTGAGTGTAAATGAATGTAGTTAATATTTTAACTAAGCTTAAAAAGATCATTTATGTATTAAAGTCCTGCTGGTTTTCCCAGTAATGCTGTTGAAATAGTTGTTGATCCATGTCTCTCTCTTAACTGTGGTGACCCAGCAGACATTATTAAAGTAAATTATATAAACTTTCTCTTTTCTTTCTCCTTTCTATCCCTGTAAACCAATTTACCCTTAATCAGTGCTGATTCCCAAGGAAAAGCCACCCATCACAGTTGTTGGAGATGTGGGAGGAAGAATAGCTATCATCGTGGTAAGATGTCCTCACTTCTCATCAATGATGTTAAACGTGTTAAAGTTGAAGAAATCAAGTTAAACATTCTGTATCAGCCACTAAACTTGGGTTGCTGGTGGACTTTTGATTCCATGGGGCAGGACTGAGCACACTGTGAAGTGATCCATGCTGAAAAGCAGAGTTTGGACCTTGTTTCCTTGAGTAGGGCAGGTGAAACTCTGTTCAGTGCTTACCTGAAGGAGAGGGGTTTCAGGTGCACATCAGAGCAGGGGAGAATCACTGTGTTTCTGTCCAGGAGTTTTAGTGAAGCTGAGATGATGGACATGGACCTGTTGGAGCAAGTCTAGAGGAGGCCACCAGGTTGATTAGAAGGATAGAGCTCCTCTGCTGTGAGGAAAGGCTGAGAGAATTGGGATTGTTCAGCCTGGAGAGGAGAAGGCTCGGGGTGACCTAACTGTGGCCTTCCAGGGCCTGAAGGGACCGACAGGAAAGATGGAGAGGGACTATTTCCAAGGACCTGGAGTGACAGGACAAGGGAGAATGGCTTTAAGCTGACAGAGAGTAGGGTTAGATTAGATATTAGGAAAAAATTCTTCCCTCTGAGGGTGGTGAGGCCCTGGCATGGGTTTCCCAGAGAAGCTGTGGCTGCCCCATCCCTGGAAGTGTCCAAGACCAGGTTGGATGGGGCTTGGAGCAACCTGGGATAGTGGAAGGTGTCCCTGCCCACACCAAGGGGTGGAATGAGATGATCTTTAAGATCCCTTCCAACCCAGACCATTCCATAATTGTGTGATTCAGTCGTGGTTTCTCTAAAGCAGGGTGTTATCTCTGGGCTTGTCATAAAAAAGGGCAATCTTCTGATAGTTTGGGTTCTGCTGTACTTGCTAGAGCTGCCCTGTCAGTCTGAGTGCTGTGTGTGAGGCTGTGGTGACTCGTGGGTGACTCGGTGGTGTCTTGGCAGGATGACATCATCGATGATGTCGACAGCTTCCTGGCTGCGGCCGAGACCCTCAAGGAGAGGGGGGCTTACAAGATCTTTGTCATGGCCACCCACGGCCTCTTGTCTTCAGACGCTCCCCGGCTGATCGAGGAGTCTGCCATCGATGAGGTAAGTGTGGATTCCGAATCCTGATCAAATGATTGGTTTTTTTTTTTTAAGGAAACATCTACCTGTCCTTAAGCTACAGCAGGAGAGGGAAATGTGGGAAATGGTGAGGTGCTGGACTGCCAGTGTCAATGGAGCTTTCCCCTCAGTGTTGGGGATATTTTGTACCTTCCTCTGGCTCTTCGTGGCAGAATGAATGAAAGAAGGACAGTGCCATTAGTATCCATGGATACTTTTCCTAGGATTTTGACCCTGACAATAATGTAAAATCTTATCAGCAGTGGTGGCTTGATAAAATCTGTGAAACTCTCTTTCACACTTCCAATAGGGAAGGTGGAAAACATAACGGAGCTACGTCCTCCTGATCATTTTCTCTTCCTGTAGGTGGTTGTTACAAACACAATTCCACATGAAATACAGAAACTCCAGTGCCCTAAAATCAAGACTGTGGATATCAGCATGATCCTCTCGGAAGCCATTCGCAGGATCCACAACGGGGAGTCCATGTCGTACCTTTTCAGGAATATAGGACTGGATGATTAATGCTTCTTACTCTAAAGAAACACCCCGGGCCAAACTGGAAGTGAACAGAGAACGAGCTGTGAAGCATCGTGCTTTACCTTAATCTTTCCGTTGAGCCACTTCTTGTTTTCTCTTGGTTTAAGTATGGAGGTAGAACAGTTTTTGAGAGCTTTTTTTTTTTCTTTGCAGGTTTTTTTTTTTGAGGGGGGGTGGGTGGGAATAAACATTTTACAAAAAACTGTTCGAGTTGCTTTTAGGTTAGTTGCACTATACAGGATGGAAAAATCCCACAAAACACTTGAGGCAAGAAATTGGCTTCTAAATTAAGCATTCCTTTTCCAAAGCTGCTTGCTACAAGTGCTTTAAATGATAACAAACTGAAGTGACTGTATAATATTTGCATTTTAAAAGCCAAAAAGGTTGTACTGTTGTATGCAGTTCAGTGATTTTGTAGGAGTGCTTTTATAGAAAAGCATATGGAATATGCACCTGTATTTATTTTCTGCAACAAAGAATAAAGACTTGTTTTGTGTGAGCTTTCTAAAAATGTTCATGTGCTGGTCCCTTGTCTTCCAGACTCTGTCCTCTTAAATACTGGCAGGTGTTACAGGTGGATATCAGGGAGCAACAGGGACTTAGAAACTGAAAGTTGACCTTTGTCGACACCAATTCTCTGCGTGAGACGAACTTCCAAGGGCTTTGGAGGGTTCATTGACTTCTGAGGATAAAAGCAGGTGTTTTCCTTAACGTTAATGGGTACACCAGGCTGATGTATTCACACTTGTCAGTACTTTGGATGTGTTAATGCGGGTCAAATTCCAGCGGGGCAGCGAGGGGGAAGGTTGGCTCCTCTCAGGGATGTGTGGAGCTGCTGCTGCGGCTCCTTCAAAGGGAGGAGGAACGCTGACCTGACTCGGTGATGGGCATATTAGTTGCACTGTGTTTATTTTATTAGTGAGACCTTGTGGAAGCGTGCTGCCACTTGGGAAGGAGCCAGCCAAGCCTCCAGCGCAGCAAACTGATGGCTAAATACCCAAAAACATGGAATTCAAAGGTGGTTTCTTGTGTCTGTTTCGTGCTGGCCTTTAAGGAATAACGATGTCTTCCTTTCTCAACAGCTCCCTGAAAGGAGAGCGCAGCCAGTTAGTGGTCTCTTCTCCCAGATAACAAGTGACAGGACAAGAGGAAACGGCCTCAAGTTGCACCATGGGAGGTTTAGGTTGGGTATTGGGAAAAATTTGTTCATGGAAAGGGTTGTCAAGTGTTGGAACAGGCTGCCCAGGGCAGTGGTGGAGGGATTTAGAAGCCGTGTAGATGTGACACTTGGGGACGTGGTTTTGGTGGTGACATGGGAGTGCTGGGTTAACGGTTGGACTGGATGATCTTGGAGGGCTTTCCCAACCTAAATGATTCCAGGATTTATGATCCCTTCTGTGAGGGTTTCTCCTGGTCAGCCCTTTGCTGCCATGCTGAGGCTCCACCTCGGGCATTCACCCAACTCCTGTGTTCAGTCATTCCTTTAACACAAAGCCCCCAGCCTTGCCTCGTTTCGTGCAAAGCGATTATGGTATTGATGAGGGCTCAAGAATTTGGGGGCAAATTTCATCCATGGGGCTGGATTGCTGGTCCTTTGGCTTTTCATTGGAGTGGTGGAAAAGGATTGAATCGTGTACAGCATCACTGGGACATTTTCTGTGCCTGTTCATTTGTGAGGCACCAAAATTGAGGTGTTTCAGCTCCCTGGGGAGCGGAGGGGTGGGAGGCAGCAGAGGCCACACTGCCCACTCAGGCGCCTTTGGAAGTGCAATTCCTGCTGCCAGGTTGTTTAATGATAAATGCCCTCGGGCTGCTAATGAGTTACTGATTGAGTGACTGTCCATTTGAGGCTGAGGATGAAGAAGGAAGCAGAGGGATGATGGAGAGCAATTCCACTGCTGGGGCCGTTCTCCCCTCGCAGCAGTTCAGCGTTGCTGACCTTGTTGTGGTAGTGGTTTATTTTTCCTTAAATGTTGGTGTGGGAATATGGGTAAGAGTCTTTTCTCTTGTTCATTTCTGCTTTTTTGTTTGAATGGTCGGGTTTTTTCGGGGCTGGCTTTTTGGTGAAAGCCTCCATTATTTTCTTGTAGTTTTCACTTGTGTATTTTGTGTGTTGTGCTGGGGGAGCCAGGCTGGGAGAGCTGGGGGGGGGTTCACCTGGAGAAGAGAAGGCTCCAGGGAGACCTTAGAGAGCCTAAAGGGGCTCCAAGAGAGCTGGGGAGGGACTTTGGATGAAGGGAACAGCTTCAAACTGACAAACGAGGCCCTGGCACAGGTTTCCCAGAGAAGCTGTGGTTGCCCCATCCCTGGAAGTGTCCAAGGCCAGGTTGGATGGGGCTTGGAGCAGCCTGGTCTAGGAAGGGGATGGAATATGACCTTTAAGGTCCCTTCCAACCCAACCCGTTCTGGGATTCTGTGATTTGCTCTGTTTTGTGCAAACCCTCTGCCCCTTTCACCCCCTACAGAAAGGCTCCTATAGCTTGGGAACAAGGTGGAATCAGCCATGGCACAAACCTCTCCCCTGGCCTCTGTGTGCTGGGTGTGAGCAGCTCTGCCCCTTGCCTATTACAGGGTGTTGAGCCAGATGCCCTGATAACACAAACAACCCTCAGCTACAGCAGTTTCAGACAAAGACTCTCCAAACCCATTTATTCTGCCTTGCGGAAAAATCCTGGCCAAAGCTGGGCCCTATTAGCCAACCTGTCTGCTCGGGATGGCACAAGGACAGGCACATCCTCCGTGCTTCCCCCTCTCAGGGAGCTCCCTTTGCCATTCATGGCTCCATGGTTCCTGGGGTGCAGCCACCCTTTCGTGTAATTAAGCTCGAGTTGCAGAGCTCCCATTAATTATCGAGTCTCCTGTCTCTTGGCTTCTCGTCTGGGAGACTTGGGTCTTGGTGTCTGGTCTGGGTTTTTAGGGAAAGGGTGCTCTGTGCTGATCTTTCCTCCTCCCAGTCTTCCTGCAGGGTGAACAGGAACACGGTCAGTGGCTATTTCCTTGCTGGCAGAGACATGGCCTGGTGGCCAGTAAGTAGAGACCTCTCTGTCCCTCTGTGGCACCCTGGGCACAGGGACATCCTGTGCACCACTGTCCCTCCCACCAAATCCCTTCCCTGCTTTCTCCACTGCCCACGCTTTCCCCCACCCTGCCCACCTCCTCCTGCCAGGATTTATGTCCTTGGAGCTGCATTTCCCTTCTCATTGCACAAAGGGTACTGGAGCCCACTGGGCTTGTCGGGCTTCCCTGAGCCTGGGGAGGGATCCTTGGAGTCCAATATCCATCTCCACTCTCCCTGCATGCTCCTGGTGGCTCCAACAAATCATGGGTGTCCCAAGTTTGGTTTTTCCTTCTCATTTTGGTACAATCTTCACAAACTGGCTGTAGGTCCTTCCCATGTCTGGTACTGGCTCCTTGCATGTGGCCACCATCCGGGCAGGGTGAGTGGCCACCATGGCAAATGCAGCAACACGTGGCTCCTCCTCATCCTCCTGAAGACAAGAAAGTCCATCCCAAACCCACCAGGGATGTCCAGATGAGCTGGATCCATGGGCATGCTGGTTCCTAGGACTCACAACTACCTGAGTTTTACCTATTAAGGGATTTTCTTGCAAAAAAGAAATCCCACGTGGGGGCCCTTTTGGCCACGCTTCGTTTCAGAAGTGGAAGGGATGTCTGTGCCCTGTTGCTCCCGTTCAGGCATTATTTTTCCCTGCCTCCTTTTCCTGAATTATCCCCTCGGGGCTACGCTGGTGGGGAAGCACCAAAGCTGGTCCGTGCAGAGCCGTGGGGATCCAGCGTTTGGGCACCTGCAGCCCCTCCTCTGCTCCCGCAGATCGGGGCCTCGCTCTTTGCCAGCAGCGAGGGCTCCGGGCTCTTCATCGGCCTGGCCGGGAGCGGCGCCGCCGGGGGAATCGCTGTCGCCGGCTTCGAGTGGAATGTAAGAAATGTGTCGTGTCATTAAGGAAATGAGTTTGTCGCAGCAGATGGCCCATTTCACTGTCTCGAAAGGTTTAGGAGGAGCCGTGCAGGGGGGTAATTAACACAACCCTGCTAACTCAGCTCCTCCGGCTCGTGTAGGGTGAGTTCGCAGCCAGCTCAGCTCAACGAGCTCAGGGAAAAGGACATTTTGGATCCAATTTCCTAATCCAGCCCCTGCAGACCCTGACAGGGAAATGACTGAATAGGTCACCCATTCCCTGCTTCCCTGCACGTTTAATCCAAAGTCCTTGGGTTCTGCAGCAAAAAAAAAAAAAAAGGGCATTTGGCTTGTGTGGTGCTCAAGGAGTTGGTGGGAAATGTCCAGTCAGGAGCTGAAGGGCTGAGGGGAGCAGGTTCCTGCTGGCAGGGGTGCTGGGGGATCTCCACCAGAACCCCATGCCTGCAGTCTGAAGCCATTTGGGGGTGTAAATGTGCCCTCAGGGGTAATCCAGGACCGGGTCAGGAGCAGGGACAGGGTCTAGGAATGCAGTCAATGTCGAGCTGCAGCAGGATCCATGTTTTTTTCCCTCTATGCCATGTTCCTCCTTCCCAACAGGCGACTTATGCTCTTCTGGCACTCGCCTGGGTGTTCGTGCCAGTTTACATCTCATCTGGGGTATGTACAGCTGTCCTGAGCCTGCTGTGGGGACCTCTGCTCCCAGGAGGACTGTCACCACTGTCCCGTGGGACTCCTGAGTCCTGCCCTGGAATACTGCTGTCCCCTTGCCCCATCCCTGGAGGGTGGGCCCTGGACAGGGCAGTGATCTCTCTCTCCCCCCCAGCAGATTGTCACAGTGCCCGAGTATCTCCAGCGGAGGTTTGGAGGGGAGAGGATCAGGATGTACCTTTCCAGCCTGTCACTCCTGCTCTCCATCTTCACCAAAATCTCGGTGAGTAGCTCCCCCTTAACTTTGTCACAAATCCACAGCTGATTTCCAGCTATCAAAAGGTTATTTTTGGGCTCAAACCTTGTGTAGCCAAATCAGGGGAGAGCAGCTGCTGCAGGATGCTCCAGGAGGCAGTGGGACAAAAAGTGGGAATTTGTGGCAGGTGCTCTCTGTGACACCCCATGAGTTCTTAGGCAGATCCAGCAGTGATGTCCATGTCCATGTGGCCCAGACAGGGCATGTCAGGATTCCCAAACTTGCCTTATAGCAGAGGTTGTGAGTGAAATGTGCTCTGAGGTCTGGATTTGTCTCCGTGCTCTGGCAGTGACGCTTTCCAGCATCCCCAAAGGACCCAGCAGAGCCAGGCACTGAATTGGGAATGCATTCATTGCTTTAGGGAGCGTGGGTGGGTTTTCTGAGGAAAGGA
This sequence comes from Pipra filicauda, assembly GCF_003945595.2. Classification (NCBI taxonomy): domain Eukaryota; kingdom Metazoa; phylum Chordata; class Aves; order Passeriformes; family Pipridae; genus Pipra; species Pipra filicauda. The sequence continues at coordinate 63,034 of NW_024104339.1, read as the reverse complement.
AGCCTTGCTGCAGCTGTAAGATATTCAAGCCTGTACAGATAGTGCCTGATTTCCAGGCACTTTTCCACAGGGATGTTTTCCCCTCATTTTGACCTCGTTCACAACTCCCCGTGTGCAGCCTCCGCTCACGCTGGTAACCATGGGAAGAGTTTATCCGAGGTAAAACAGCCAAAGAGCCTGTGATACCAGGTCTAGGGCAAGCAGGAGAGAGCCGGGCACAGACAGCCCTGGGGGGCTGGAGACAGCGAGACAGAGATCAAGAGCAAACAGCTCAGAAAACCTGGAGAGAAAACGTGCCGGAGGGAGCAACCGAGCTCTGATGGAGCAGGTGGATCCGACCTGGGCTCTGCTGGGGCTGAAAGAAAAGCGCTTTTGCAGGTGTCTGGCTGCAAGAGAAGTGCTTTTGCATGAGGCTGGCTGTGAGCAGAGGCTGGCTGAGGCAGGAGGGGCACTGCTGGTGTGTGTCTCCCCACGTCGAGGCGCTCAGCGCCTGCCTCTGCGCTTGGCAGCTCCGTCAGCCTGGCTGGATGCAGCATCCCTCCCTGCACGGTGTCTCTGCAGCCCCAGGCCCTGGGCTGAGCTGTGGGGGGATCCTCTGGGTCCCCCTCCGAGGGATGTGGGGGCTGGAGCAGCCCACAGACAGGGCTCGCTGAGCACTTAGTGCAAAGGGAGGGGCTGTGTCCCCCTCGGGCAGAGCCCTGCACTGAGGGGATGTCCCCGACTCCAGGAGACACCTGTCTCCTTCCCAAGCTGCTCTCTGACCTTGGGCAAGGAGTTATGTTTTGCATTTAACAGGCAAGTTGCAGGGGAGGTGGCAGCCCTTTCCCCATCCCTGCTGGCTCAGGGCTTCCAGAGTGGTGGAGGTGACACTGGTGACTCCATTGGTGCAGCTGCCACCTGTATTTCCCCCACAAAACCATGCCCTGTCCTGCTGAAGGGTGTTCTTCCCATAAAACTAATATTCTTTATATCCTAATCATATATACTGTTGAAAATCCTACAGCACCATTCCTGAAATCATCTTGGCTCCTGGAGCACCAGTTCAGTTTCCAAGTGTGGGCAGTGATGCTCTGATTATTCCCTGATGTCCAGTAAACTCTTGTCCCTGATTCCCCTCCTGTGTCACATCTCTCCCCTGCTCCCTTCAAAGACCCAGGAGGAGCCTGGGGGAGATGTTGGAGCACGTTTGTCTGTGGTGCTGGACCCTGGTTCTGTGATCTGCAAGGAATCTGTGGGATTCGCACAGATCCCTGCTGGTGTTTAAAAGGAAAAGTTGGAACCTGGGATAGGATTTCTGCTGGGGTAGTTTGTTCTTGATGGTCTGAAGAAGAGACCATTGGTAGTTTTGAAGTTGTCTTGGAGTCTCTTTCCAGACTATCACCCATGTCCCCTCTTCTCTTACCAGATGGTGCAGGGGGCTGTGCTTGGTCTCTTTGGTTTCCAGTCTCTCCATGGCTTTGCCCAGGGGGACGGATGTCCTACAAACTCATTCTTACCTTGGGAGATGGTTGTGGTGTCAACCCTTGCCTAACACCAGATGACCCTGTAGATGACCCCTGGGCAGTGCCTGCTCCAGTGGGAACCTCTGCTGTTCTCTGGGCCCTTCTCAGCACAACCTTTTGTTTGGAGCCCGGTGGACACTCCCAAGCTCCTCTTCCCAAGCCTTTCCTCAGCCAGTGCTGTAGTTTCTTTGGTCTGCTGAGCTTTCTGTGATCTCTGAGTCAGGCAGGATGCAACAGAAGAGGAATCAGCCTAATAAGGGGATTATCTTGGCATCTGGCTCCATTCACAGCAAAGCCCACAGACAATGGCTGTTTCCAGCAGTGGGTTGGGATGAATGTCTGCAGACACAGGGGCGTTGCCAAACTGGCCCAGTGTCCCCATGTCCCTGTCCCCGGTGGTGGCCGCAGTGGGGAGTGTGAGAGGGGAGTATGAAGCTTCGAGCAATTAGGCAGGGCTGTCTCCTGGGGAGGTTCCTTTGGTCCTTACTGGGGGCTGCCTCAAAGCCCAGGATTAGCTGGGCTTTTCCTGCCCTCTCTCCCTGCAGATGTTGCATTTATGGATGGATCTCTGCTCCGTGTTCTCCCGAGCTGAGACACGGCACCAGTGCTGCTCCCTTGGCTCTTCTTTCGGGACAGGGGGGATGACAGTCCCTCCTCTACTGGAATCCCCCCTTTGTTGGACCCCATCTTTCCAGGTTTCATGGCAGGCTGCAGCAGAACAGCCCAAAATCCCGCTGAGAGATGTCACCCCCTCAGGTAGGAACACGGGAGGAGCCCCAGCCCTGGCGAAGAGCCCCTGGAGACTCCTCTGTACCCTGGGTAACTCGTTCTACTGAGGCTTTGGCTTCACCAATTGTTAATCCCAAGCTGTCTCCAAAGCCCATTTTCATTGGGAAGGCATTAACAACGTTGGGTAAGAACGAGTTTCCAAGTGAGGTCACCGGTGGAGGCAGGGACCTCTCTGGATTATGAAGCCTGACTTCAAAGGCTTCTCCCCTCCTTTTAAGGTTGAAAGGACTTATTTTATGAATAGGTCATGCCTGGTTTTAATTAGCTTGTTTTTGTGTTTGGGATGTCTTATTAACAACTCGGTCACATGTGCTTTTATTTTTTCCCACCCTTGCAGAATTACCAGGAAGGGAGGTGGAGGTACCTCTGCTTCCTCATAGCAAAGCCTTCGACTCATTTGCAGACGACTGCAAAAATGATTAAGCATTGAGAAAGCCAGGAGAAGCAATTATGAAATATCTTGTCCAGGGATGAATCTTCCAGCTGGGCTGTGGGGAAGGGTTGCTGGAGAAGCAGGAAGTCACAGGGGAGAAAAACTTCCTGGCTGGGCGCTGACGTGACAAGTGATGGATCCCTCCAAGGGACGTGAGGAGCTCTGGAAGACACCAAGGATGCTTGGCTGGCCCTGTGCTAGGAAGATTTAAAATATTTTGTGTTCCCACTTCAGGTTGTGTTGTGAGGAGGTGGCTGAGGGCCCTTGGTTGAGGCTTTTCTGCCTCATGTCGCTGAAGCTTGCGCCGTGTGAATGGTTTAGGTGTCCTTTTGTAGGGTTCTTGGTGGTATCAAGCTGTGGTTGGATTGCATTTGTGGAGGAAAGGCATCAAGGAGCCACTGGTAGAGGTTATGGCATGGTTGCCCATTAGTTGGTTCCTCTTCAAGAGGTCATTGCAGGGCTGAATTCCCTCTTGGTGCTCACAAGGACTCTCCCAGACACGTGGCCAATCCCAGGTGCAGCTGAGGACACGTAGTACCTCCCTTGGGAATGCCAGGCATGACTGTGGTGTAAAGGCTAGTTCAGATGTCATGGAAGAGTCCCTGAGTTAGGATCCTCAAGATGGTGGTGTAAGTGCCCTTCTGGTTGGTTTGACTTGATTTAACCAAGGTTATGCCCAATGCTGTGGGCTCACCTGCTGGGGAATGGCTTTTGTGCTGTGCTGAAGCTGGACATGGGCTCACCTACTGGGTTTTGGGCTGATGGAGCCAACACATGCCTTGGCTTTTGCATGGCATGATCCAGCATAGCCCCTCTCCATCACTGGAGGATGGTCCTCAGCTCCTGTGTGGGAGCATCCCGGAGCAGTGCTGGGAGGAGGGAGGGCAGAGTTGGGACAAGGAGGTGTGATATGGGAAATAACACCAGTCCTACACCTTACTAATCCCAAGAGACTGCTCCTGCATGATTGGGCAAGACAGCCCTGCTGCTGGGGGATGGTTTTTGGGAGGTGTGTGAAGAGAGATGTCAAATCAGAGCTGATATCTTGGCTGTGGGAACCCATCGCGGCCCCGGGCGAGGGTGTGGAGTCGGCTTGTCTTGCCTCTTCCTGCCCCTTCTGGCCTCATTCCCTTCTCCAAACAAGGTTTTTGTGAAGATGGCCCAGCTGAGCGTGGGGATGGCTGAGCTCAGCTCTGGGTGGAGGCGTGGTGGTGGCACTGCCACTGCCACTGTGCCTGGTCCTGCCACGGCATCGCTGCTTTTGTTGGAGGAGCTGCCCCAGCTCCAAGTCTCCACTTTAATCTCATTTCCTCCAAACCATGACAACCCCCACGTGTGTACAATGACAGCTGGAGCTGCCTGCTCTGCTCCTCTGGGGCTGTGACACCCATCTGCAGCTGTGACAGGGCCACCCACCTGGGACCCTCGGCTTCAGGAGTGTCCTCCTGGAATGTGCCGTGTGATGTCAGAGAAGGCTCCATGGGCACCTCATTGTGGTCTTCCAGTACTTAGAGGGGCTTATAAAAAAGAGGGAGAGTGACTTTTTATGTGGGCAGATAGTGATAGGACCAAGGGGAATGGTTTTAAATTAAGAGGAGTGGTTGGATATTAGGGAGAAATTCTTCCCTGGGAGGGTGGGGAGGCCCTCCTGGCCTCAGTTTTCCCAGAGAAGCTGTGGCTGCCCCATCCCTGGAAGTGTCCAAGGCCAGGTTGGATGGGATGGGGAAGGTGTCCCTGCCCATGGCAGGGGATTGGAATGAGATAGACTTTAATGTCCCTTCCAACCCACACCATTCCAGGGTTCTGTGTCCTCCCTGAACCCACAGAGTTGGCTGTTTCCCTGCTGTGCTGCTCTTGCAACAGCCCTTGGGTGGTGGATGTCATCTGTCCCAGACCTCCTGTTCCTTCTTCCACTCACAGACAGACCTGTATTCGGGGGCCCTCTTTGTGCAAGTCTGCCTGGGCTGGGACCTCTACCTCTCCACTGTGCTCATGCTGGTGGTCACTGGGCTCTACACCATTGCAGGTAGGTCACTCATCATCCACTGGCCTCTATTTTTCTGCTTCTTTTATTGAACCACACCACTTACCCTCCTGCTTTTATTTTATTATTGTTATTTTTGGAAGGTTCCCTGGGGTTTATACCAGTGGGGTTCACATCCCTGCCCCAGCCAGCATCTGAGCAGCCTCCTGGAGAGTCAGCTCAGGTGATGACTCAGCCCATGACCTCTCCTTTGTCTTTACATCTTTTCATTTGTAATAACTCCTCCCCCACCGTGTACTTAAGCACTTTCTTGTGTGTGTACCTATTTGTAACAGCAATAATCAGGGCTTCTCCCATTACAGGACTATTATTATGGAATCTACAACCGGAGAGCCCTTGACCCAACTCCTTTCCCTCCCTCTTGCCCTGCCCTCAGTGCAACCTGCTGCCCTCTCTCCACTAAGCTTTCAGGAATATTTCTTGCCCGTGCTTCCCCGTTGTGGCACCAGCTATTTTTGTGCAGGGTCAACAAAGAATGTTTCTTCTGTGATCCAGAGGTGATGAGGGTTTGGAGCTGGAGCTGGAAATCGTGGGTTCCTGGCTCCCAGCCCCGCTCAGACCGTGGGACTGTGTATCCCTGCCAGCCCTTTGGGTTATTATGTTTGCTGGGACATTCCCTCCCCTGGTAGTGGCAGTGGAGACACTCGGCAGTAAATTCCCTCGTTATCTCACCCCGGCCATCAAAAGGGGAAACAGTTTAAGTGTATCCATAACAGGGTGGATTTTGCAAGACTTTGGTTTTAAGCAAATCCCATCTCGGGTTTTTCCTGCCCACAAGGCTTGTTATGATGTGAGGCACCTCAGTGTGAGCTCAGGCAGGTGTGATCATTGCATCACCTTGATCCTGAGAACATCCCTCCAAATCCCAGGCAAGGCCAGGGATGGTGCAGCCCTGAATTCCCAGGATGTGATTCAGTGACTGGGGTTGAAACTCATTCAATTTTTGACCCATTTTCCTTAGCTCTGCTACTTTTTAATGCTTTTGCTGATGTGCTGAGTGATTGATTTCTGGCTGGGTAAGCAGGTGCTGGGTTTGCAGCAGGTCTGGAGGGAGAGCTTGGGATGGGGAGGGAGAAATGCTGCTGGCTGTATGGCCAAGGGGACCCCACTAAGCACCATGTGCTGGAAAAATAAAACTGCAGGGTTTGGAGGAGAACTGAGGGTGTACAAAGGGGAAACCTGGTGTTAGGCAGAGGTTGGTGAATGATGAGATCAATGTCCTGAGTCTGATCTGCTGCTGGAACACCCAAAGAGCTGGGGCTGGCTGGCATCCTCCTGATTGTGTGGAGATGTGGGGCTGCACCCCTCCTGCCATCCCTCCTGCCTTCCCTGCCTGCCCAGCAATCCCTTGGATCCCCTCCCTGCCCCCGGTGAGGCTGCAGCCCCTGTGGCTTTTGGCTGCTCCCCCCACCTCACCTTTGGGGGTGCTGTGCTCCCCTCAACACCAGAGCCACTGAGGAGCTGTTCCCTCTTCCCGCTGCAGTCCCTCCCCCCCAGTGTCAGCAGGTTGAGGCTGGTGACAGGTACATCCCCATGGGAAGCTTTATTGGGACATTCTGACTGTTCCAAGCTGGAATCCAGCAGTATTCCCAACCTCCTGCCTTGCTCTCACAGGGGGGCTGGCGGCCGTCATCTACACCGACGCGCTGCAGACGCTCATCATGGTCCTGGGAGCCGTCGTGCTGGCGGTGAGAGGTAAGAGCTGCTCCAGGGGGACCTTCCCTCCTCACTCAGGTGGTCGTGGAGGTAAATAAAAGCACTCAGTCTGAGCCATTCGTTGGCCAAGATGCCCAGCAGGACTTCGGTCCGTGGCAATCACCTCAGTGTGGTGCCCCTGTGTCCCCCCTGCTTCCCCTGTGTGCCATTCCTGCAGGTGCAGATGCCGTGGAGCATCTCCCTGGTGCTCCACGTGGGACTGTCCCCAGCAGTGGTGACATTCCTGTGGACATGATTGCTCCACATTTGCCTCTCACTCTGAGAGACTGCTCAAGTATTTGACAGCGAAGCAGCATTCCCAGTTCTGCTCCGGGTGTTTTGGTGGGGTCTTCAGACAGGATCCTGCTGCCTGGGGATGTGCACAGCAGAAGGTTGGTACTGGAACAAGGCACGGCTGCAGGGGTGGGATGTGGAGCGTGGTGCCATGCCCTGCTCCGGGTTGGAGTGATTATAGTTCATCACCAGCCCTTCCTGAACCCCCAGCACTGTTGTGTCTCCCTAAATTCAGCCTCAGAGCATCCTTGTGAGGACGGGAGCTTTCATCAGCCTGGCTCTGCCATCGGGGCTCTTGGCCCCAAGGAGCAGGAAGCAAAAAGTTAAGTCCCAGCTTCAAAGGCAGGTGTTTAACTACAGAGGATGATTTCCAAAGGCACTCCTGAGATGATTTCCACCATCTCCTGGAGAAGGCAGCTTAGGCAGGCAGGTAGGAAAGGCTCTGACCCAGAGCTGTGGAGGTGGGAGCAGGCCCAGAGCTGTGACCAACCCAGTCCCGTGGCTGCTCCCCTGTGCCAGAGCAGAGCTCGCTCCTGGGCGAGCCCTTGGACACAGCAAGGTGTATTTACAAGAAACAAATGAAAGGACTGAGACTTCCTGGAGAAGGGACAACAACAATTAAGTACCCCAGCAGCGGCACGGAGCTGCTCCGGGCAGAGGAGCTCGTTGCCTGTCGAGGCAGAACAGAGCAGTGGCTGCAGCCTGTGCCTTAGATGTGGTGCCTGGATGTTGTGGATCGTTGTCTGGAACTGTCCTTGGCCGTGGGGCTCTCTAAGGCTTGTCTCTGCCAGGCTTGGCTGGTGCAGCTGCACAGAGCCAGAGGAGGAGGGCAGGTAGGCAAAGCCTGGAAAATCCCCTCCGGCAGCGGCAGAGCCCGGCTTGTTTTGGCTTTGCTGCCTGCAAGTGTGGCACGGTGTGTGCAGGGGGGTGAGGGGGCTTGGCAGAGGGACTGAGCCAGGGGAACCAGAAGATGAAGCTGCTGGTTGCACAGGTTTTTCCTCAGGTCTCAGGAGACCTCAGGACCCGGAGGTGGGTGTGCCCCAAAGGTGTTTGGTTTTCTCCAGCTCTCGTAAAGCTCAGCTAATAAAGGACACTTTCAATAGAGTCATGGAATGGTTTGGGCTGGAAAGGACCTTAAAGCTCATCTTATTCCATCCCCTGTCATGGGCAGGAACACCTTCCACTAGACCAGGTTGCTCCAAACCCCATCCAACCTGGCCCTGGACACTTCCAGGGATGGGGCAGCCACAGCTTCTCTGGGCAACCTGTGCCAGGGCCTCCCTACCCTCACAGGGAAGAATTTTTTCACTTTGCTGAACAGAAACCTTGGCAGTGCCATTGGTGGCTCTGCTTAGCTCTGGTAGACTGTGCCATCCTGCCATTCAGCACGGGAATGTTAATCCCAGCAGAGCCCATGGGCTGCATCCTGGCATCTGCAGGCTGAGCTCCCGCTGCCTGGAGGATTTTCCTCCACTCTTCCTTCTTGGTAGGCGTGGGTGCTGTGACTTGCTGGTGAGCACCTTTGGGAAGGGAGCAGGCTCTTACCCCCAGGCACCAATCTCTGCTTTCAGTACTCGGCCTCTGCCTCTGGAGAGCCTTTGTTGGTGCCCAACGCCCATGCAAAGCTTGGGAGTAGCCGGCGCCTGGATAAACCAAGCGCTGGAGGGGGGCCAGGGCTGCTTGTGCAAGAGCAGGAGGAGTTCACAAATGCTGACTCCCTGTGAAACTCGGGAGGACGGATTGCAAGGGGGGGGACACGGTGGGTGATGCCCCTTTGCCAGCTCCCCAAAAGCCTCAGGTCAGGGGGCTGCCCTGGGATGAGGACGGGGCTGTAGGTTGGTCATGGAAATGGGAGGACTGGAGGGGGAGGGCTGTCCTCTGGCAGGAGGGGACAATGGAGCAGGATGGGTGGCTTGGAAACTGGGATTTGTTCAAGCTGGCATTTGATGGTGATCCTAGTGCCCAGCATCTGATGCCTGAGGGATTTGGTCTAAAGACAGCAGGGCTTGTGGACATGGTCCTGTGGGAGGGAAACTGCTCAGGAGCACATTCCCACCTCCTGCTGCTGCACTGGAGGGGCCCAAGCTGAGGGTCTGAACTGCAGGGGCAGAAGGGATACAGGATGTGACAGCTGGACCAGATTTGGAGAAACCCAGTGAGGGATGCTCGTGGGTCTTGCTTGGAGTCTCCTCCCCTCCATGAAACCTCTGGAGCCTCCTCTCTGCTCCCGAGCACCAGCAGCTGCCGTGGGTATGGGGGTGCCAGTGCCTCTCCCTGCCCGTCTCCCCCAGGCTGCTGTGTGGGTGGCCATGGTGTGTGGGGGGAGCGGGGCGAGTGCCTCCCCTCCCACCCTCCTCCAAAAAGTGATGCCTCTGGCTCCAAAATTCTCCCACTGGAGGTCCTGGGGGAGCTGCATTCATTCTGTGCCCCCCAGGAGCAGGGAGGTGGGGGGGGGGGCCAGGGCAGAGCCCAGGGCTGGTTGGCAGCGGCTGCAGGCAGGAGGAGCACGGGGCATCTGCCAAGGGCTTGGAGGCTCACTTGCTAGGGCTTGTTCATGGCACATACTCCTCATCAAGGCTCAGACCTTGGATCCCATTTCCTAGGAAAAATCCAGTGAAAAGGGTCTTTTTTTTCTTTTTCTTTTTTTTTTTTACTGGTTTCTGGAGGTTTGGGGGTGGGGGCACATGGGGGATGCTGGGGAAATGCTCAGGGGAGTACAAAATGTTTGGCTGGACACTTGTGCCAAGGCACCTTGAGCTGCAGTTTATCGAGTGGAAGGCCACCTAATCTTGCATTTCAATAGTCCTGGGCAAGGTTCCCCTGCCCTGGGACCAGGGAGCTTTAATGAACAGGTTGCTTTTACAGTACAAGGTTAAAAGAGGTGGGTCCCTTGAGGAGCCTTTGTCCCAGGACTCGGGTCACCCTCCAAAGGGAGAGTGGACTGCAATGGGACCTGCTGTGCAAAATGGTAATAGAAGAGTCTCTTAAATAACTAGAAGAAAACACGATCACGGATGAGCCCTCCCTCTCTGGGCAGCGCTTCTGGGTTAATGAGCTGGTGAGTGCTCTGCCAGCTGATCTCACAGACCACTGGGTTTTACTGCACTCTGACCACCTGCCCCAATGGTGCTTTCCAGCTTTTAATGAGATCGGAGGTTACCCCAACCTGGAAGAGGCCTATGGAAAAGCGGTGCCGTCCAAGATCGTTCCCAACACTACCTGCCACCTGCCCAGAGCGGATGCCATGCACCTCTTCCGAGACCCGGTCTCCGGAGACCTGCCCTGGACCGGGATGACTTTTGGGCTGTCCATCATGGCCACGTGGTACTGGTGCACCGACCAGGTAAATGTAAACAAGAACCCCCTGCCCCGTGTAACGCGGCGTGGCCTGGGCTCCAGGCAACGCTCTACCACCGCTCTCGCCCCGCGGGGACCACCATGAAGCCCCTAGTGCTCCTTCTGGCCCGTGCTCTCGGGGGGCTGCTTTTTGGAGTCCACGGAAGCACCCGGGGCTCCCGCAACCCTGTTCTTGAGGTGCTTGGACTGGGACAGTTTGGAGAGCGGGATGCCGAGGGGCGTCCTCATCTCCTCAGCTGGCTTCTGGCTCTCGGGCAGGGAGGTGAAGCGTTTGCCCGACGCTCTGGGGTTGCTCGGGGAGAGGTGGCCGGGCGCCGTGGGCTTGCTGGGGCTGAAGGCTTTGCTCTGCCAGTAGGGCTGGCTGCCTGCAATGGTCTTTTTGGGTTCTGCTCCATCCCCTCTGTACTTGGTGGCCCCGAGGGGTTTCTCGTGCGTCGGGGAGCAGGAGACCTCCTTGCCCTGCTCTCTGCCCGCGGGGGTCCTGGGTCGGTAGCGATAGATGTGCGTCCCCTGTTCGTGACAGAGCAGAGAAAGAGGTGAGCTGTGGCTGTCGTGAGGATGCTGCTCCCTGCAAGGACACCTCTGTGACATGGGCTTGGTCCTCATGGACAAATCCCTCTGGCACTTGGTGTAGCCCCTTGCCCAAATTCTTCTGAGACCGGTGGCAGCTCAAAACTACCTCAAGTCTTAACTGTGGCTGCTGCTCTGATTTCTTACTGTGATAACACACAGTCCTGCACATGCAGTGCTTCAGCAGCCACTTCCCAAGCAGCCTGGAGGCTGTCCCGAGCCAAGTCCCTGCTGCCTGGAGATCCAGGATAAGGCATCTCAACACCTTCTCTCCAGCAGCAGCCTCAACACTCGTCTTAATCATCTAAGCCCTCGTATCAGGCACAAAGAGCATCCAGTCATCCAGACCTGAGCTGTGGGATTAGGTGACTGCCAAGATCAGATGAAAGGATGGAGGGCTGGGGGAGGAGGTGGGATGAGGAGAGAACAGTGAGCTGCAACAGCACTGCGGGGGTGGCTCTGATTAGCTGGGTTGAGACACATGTTTGGATCAGGTCTGAGCACCACTAATCTTAATTCTGGACTGGGTAAGGCTGTAACACATGGCTGTGGTCACCAGATAGTGATCTCCTCTTTGGGTGTGACTGCAGATGCACCAGGTGAGATGGGATCTGGTGAGTGCAGGTGCTGATGGCAGGATGAGCTGGGGCCAGGAGGCTGCAGAGCTGGCTGTGCCAACCTGCCCAGCCTCTGCCATGACCCTTGCCATGCTGCCAGTGCCACATCTCCACCGAGCTGTTGGCATCAGCTCGGGGTTCAGCCAGTTAGTCCCAATATCCCAAAGGCCTCTTTGGTCCTGGAGCAGGCACCTCCTGTGCTGACCATGAGGGCTGTGTTAAAGCAGTTTACCTTAGGTGGTTCTGGATCGATTTTGTTAGATGCTTAAAATCAGTGGTAAGGTCTGAGATGGCTTCAGGTGGGAAGGACTAAGGGTGATTTAGCTCCTCTCCCTCTGAGCTCATTATGTACCTGATGTGGTGCACATAGTGCCTGAGCTTGGGTGGTGGGTCCTGCAGCTCCTGACATGCTCTGGCTCTTGGAAAGAAGTTAAACTATGGCTTCCCCAAGCATTCCACCCTAGGATTTGGCACCCCATCCCTCCTATCCATTGGGGGAACGAGCCAGTTCTTGCTCAGGAGTGGCTGAATCCTGCTGGGTGCTGAGCATTCTCTATAAGCCTTTGTGGAGACCCTGAGCTCTTTTAAATCAGCAATTCCTACAGATGTTGACTATTTAAGAGGGATTGCCTCAAAACCCCAGGGCTGGCTGTGTTGTGGATGGATACAGCTTGGCCAGAGCTTTGAGGTGTGATGGTCTGAGCAGCGGAGTTGTGGGAGGAGGAGGCTGGACTCGGTTTCCTTGTCACTGTGGGCACTCTTTGGGGAGAAGATTGAATTGAAGGGGCAAGAGTGGGGAGAATAGTGGTGGGGAATGGTTGATACTGTCAGGAGGGACGTGCTGCTGTGGTTTAACACCAGCCCGTTAGTGGTCTGGAGAGAAACCTCGCTGTGGGCTGGGAACACATCTATGCTGCTTTTGGGAACTGTGCTTGGGCCCTGTGCCCAGTGGCTCCAACATTTGGGATGCACTTTGGTAAGGAGGAGGCTGCTGTGGTGTTGGTGCTGCTCATCCCTCCCGCCTGGCCCTCCACAGGTCATCGTCCAGCGCTCGCTCTCTGCGAAGAGCCTCAGTCACGCCAAGGCCGGCTCCATCCTGGCCAGCTACCTGAAGATGCTGCCCCTCTTTGTCATCATCATGCCAGGGATGATCAGCAGGGTCCTGTACCCAGGTAAGGGCCCCCCACGCAGCTGTGGAGCCTGTGGGATGTGGATTTTCCCTGTCACTAAGGGATGAGTGGGAGGGGGCTTGTCTGGAAACCTCTGCTCTGCACAGACCTGGGGGCTCTGCGGGTGGGAGAGGGGCAGGAGAAGACACAGGTGTCCCCAGTGCCCTCCTTGAGCCTGCTGTGCATCCAGGTGTGAATGGGGTTGTGTATTTAGGGAAGGTGATGTTCCAGGGAGAACTTGGGTGCCACGTTCTCCATGGAATGGAAAACATGGTGTTTGCCCTGAGTGAGCCCCCACCTGTGTTTTGGGCTATGCTGGGCCATGGGCCAGCACATGAGAAATGTGGACCCCAGAAAAAGGTGCTTGTGGGGGTTGATGGTGATTCCTGTTGGATTCAGGTTTTCTACAGTTAGTCAAGGGTTGCTTTGGTTTATTGTTTTTACATATGGGAGAAACTCTTCCCTGCACATCTCCACCAGCTGAGCGCTGCCTTTCCTAACCCTGATGCTGTGTTAATTATCTGCCTCTCATCAAAGGGCCAGAACAAGTTACTGCAGGAACACCAGCGTACCCGGCCACCCCGAGCTGGGTGGCACCTGGGACCTGGGTCACAGCATCAAAGGGCTCTGTGCTCCTTGCCCTGCAGGACCAGGGGGTATTTGATGTGTGAGGATTAAAGCTCTGAGCTCCCTGTCACTGGCTGGGAAGGGAGAAGCAAGTGGACTCTGGGATAGTAAATTTAATTCCCTGTAAATACAGATTAGATGCTCAGCCAGGGTACCCTCAGGCAGTTTCAGTGACTTCAGCTGCTGATTTAGCCCTGGGGGTTTGAATGCCCCAAAAACAGCGGGCGGGGAGCCTTGAGAAACCAAAATGCTTGGCAGTGGTGCAAGAGGCTGCAGCACTTGGGTGGAAACAGGGGATTGCCCCTGTGATCCCCCTGCCTGGAGAGGGTGATGCTCCGGCCCTGGTGGGAATGCTGCCGTGCACCCCGTGCTCCAGCAGCGGGATCTGGGCATGCACCCCATGGAATTGCAGCACCCGTGCGGTGACAGGGTCTGGCGTCACCGCTGGATCAGCCACAAAGCTGCTGACTGTGGCACTCGCCCACAGAGGTTGCCGTCCCTGTTTCTCCGCTGTCTTGCTCTGCCTAATTATGTGTCCGAGCGCTTCTCCTTTGATGCTAATCGCCCTGGCAAGGTGCTGGAAAACAAGCCTGAGAAGGACACGCCTGCACGCACAGTCTGTCCCTGGCTGGGCATGGTGCCGCTGGGGATGGGCTGTGGATGGGGCTCAGCGAGTCCAGGCACATCTGTACAGCTGTGCCCAGAGCCACTCAGCTCCATCCCCAGCCCAATGCTGTGGGATAATCTTTAATTCCCAAAAGCCTCCCCTTTACCAGCTGTTCCCATTGCTAGACACCAAGACCTGTGGCACGGCCACCACCTTCCCAACCAGGAGAACCTCTTGGGTAACTCCTACCATCGCCACGTGTAGGGTGTTATTCTATATGGGAAGTCTTATCTCGGCATCTGGGACCTGACACCAAAGCTCGGGATGACACCACGCCTCGGCTGAGCTGGCTGGGTCACCTCTGGGTTTGCAACCTCTGTAGGGTGGAGAAACATAAGGTCATCGCAAAAAGTCCTACCTGGGTGGCACTGCTGGGGTAGGAGCTGTTGCCATCCAGGATGGTGCGGGGCAGCACACGCCTGATCTCCACGGCGTTGCTCCTCCTCTTCGTCACGTCCTCCACGCGGACGTGCTTCAGGGATGGGAGGCTGCCCAGGGGGCTGAGGAAGGTGCCTCGGCTGATGTGGGGGTCACTGAGCTTCCTCTGCATGGGAAGGATCTCCCCATTGTGGGTGACGTCCGAGTTGGTTCTCCGGAGCGGCCCGTAGCGATCCCTCACCTCGAAGTACTCGTCCGAGATGGAGGAGGCGTTGGAGCGGCGGTAGCTGTGGTCAGCAGAGCTGCTGGAGTAGCTCTCCTGGTCACTGAGAGTGATATACTCCTCTTCCTCCTCCTCCTCCTCTTCTCCCAGCCCGTTGTGGGAGCAGGGAGGCCCTTTGTCCTCTTGTGGCCCTGCCACGGGCCGGTCTGGCTGGAGGTGGCAGGTCTCCATGGAAGCTCCGTTGGGTTTCTCCTCCCGCTCCTGCTTCACACCCTTATGGTCGGCCAGCGGTGGTTGCGTGTCACCCTCCAGGGCAGTGCTGCTGTCACAGGTTGTAATGACTTTGGTCACGAGGACACCAACGGGGACGGTCCTTGGCTTTGGAACTGGTGGTTTGATGGTCTCCAGTGTCTCCTCCTGTGGCTTCAAGTGGTGGCCCAAGGGTGAAGAGGCAAATGTTCCTGCTTGCTTCGTTGTCCAGCTGATGCCTTCCATGTGGCTGGTAGTGGGCGCTGTAGGGGCTTCCATGGGAGGCTGTGGGATCTGTCTCTGGCAGGGGGACAGCAGAGGTGGCTCTTGGTCTGAGTTTTTCTTGGCCTCCATCTCCCTGTTCTTCAGCATCTGCCGGTGCTGGGCGCTGGCCTGGGAGACGTCGCACACTTTGATGCGGTTCATCTGCGAGAGCTTCACGTTCTTGATCTTGGGGTCAATGATGTTGATGTAGCCCAAGACTTCGCTCCCGGGCTCGGGGTCAGGCTCCACCCAGGTGGGCAGATAGTCAAACATGTTGGCTTTCTCCAGATTCAGGAGGCCGGGGTGGATGAGCAGGGAGAGGTCTGCCATGTCCCCATGCCGGTCGCCCCCCGGGCCCTCGGGCACAGCTTTGCCTTTGTTGTCTGCCTTCTGGTTCTTGTCCTGGTTCTCAGACGAAGTCTTGCTGATCTGGTCAGCGCTCTTGGCCTTCACCAGGGCGTATTTAGGGTTTATCAGCTTCTTCACCACGGCGTTGGCGGGGGTCACCGGCACGACCGAGGGCAGCGTTACGGGCTCAGGTTCGGGCTCTTCACCCATGGAGATGGACTTGAGGCTCACCCCCTTGGACATGAGGTAGAGCTCCTGGAACTGCTTGTCAAACGCCTCCACCACTTGGCCCGAGAGGACTGTGATGACGTTTCGGTCCGTCCTCGCCGCAGACCAGGTGAAGCTGGAACAGAAACACGTTGGAAACTCTCTGAGCACTCGCTGGTAAATAACACTCCTCTCCCCAACCCTGGCATTCCCTGGGGGATTGATGGTGCCAGCAGGTACATGATCTCATTGTAAACATTAATAATAATAATAATAGGATTGATGAAATAGCTCTCATCACAAATTAGAGTGAAGGGCTGAAGTCTTGAGCACAGTGGACTTGAAATAAAAGGTCTTTGCAGTGGGTCAGTTAGTTTTTCACTTTAGTGTTGGCTGCTTTTCCTTTCTCAGCTTGGGTTAGTTAAGAAAAGCAACTCACAAATGGATGTGTTATTTGTTGTGGCCAGAAAGTGGGAAATGTTTCAGCTCCATGTTTATAAAACTTATCTTTTAGAGCTCAGAAGCTGACTGGGGGTGATCTGTTTCTACCAAAGTAAGTTTTCATTTGGACAACCTGGAAAATACTTTGTATAGGAAATGTTTAGCTGGAAAAGCTGAGGTTAGTGTGAGAGTTGGGACTGGCTGTGGTGTGGTTTGGTGCTTTGGTCCTTCCTTGTGCTTATTGCATCAAGTGGCAGAAAAAACTGGTGTGTCACACCACCTCTGAGAATGGCAGGTGTCCTCGACCTGTTGGTTTCAGGAGGTGGTGGGGACTCCTTGGGGTCCATTCCAAATCTCCTTGCAAAGTTTAGGAGCAGTTTAGGAGCAGGGAAGCAAGTCTGGGAGGGGGTCCTGGGGCCATGCTGGGCGGGGACCAGGATTTAGGCCACGTGGGTTTGTGACGATCCTCTGACCAACACCTCCATGGGGGGAGGCAAAAGGGCAGGAGGAGAGTGCTGATTACCTGTAGGATCCACACATGGCTCGATCCCCGTCCACGAACATGAACTTCTGGGCCAAAGCCCCCTTGAACTTGGTGGCCGAGCGCGTGAAGAACTCCGTCCCCCCGGTGCTGCGGACGCGCAGGTTCTGCAGAGCAAAGGCAGAGGCGTGAGCAGGAGCAAAGGGCTGCTCTGAGAGCATCATCCGCCCCTCCATCAACGTCCCCCTGGATGCTCCACAGCCCCTTCGAGGAACAGAATGCTCTTCGTGGCCGGCTCAGAGGAGGCCACAGCGATGGAGAGATAAAATAACTCGCCCAAGGCCACGGGGTGAACTCTGCACTCAGCCTGGAGAATTTCCTGCTTTGCCCACGTGCTGGGCCCTGTTTTCCACCTCTTGAACTCCGTGCTGCCTGTGTCCGTGGGTGAGCAGTGTGCGATGGTGCTGCCAAGCACTCTCCATCCCCTGTGATCTATGGGAATGCCACCCTGGGAGAGGAGATCCCACTCCTCCTCCCCAGCGGGAGATGTACAAGGGCTTTAGGGGGAGCTGGTGACCCCAGGACAGCACACGTGGATCTGGTGGCAGTGGGTTTGCTTTCCACCACACTCCCCCTTTTCTGTGCTCCTAAAATCTGAGTGTTTAGTCCTGCCTGGTTTTAGGGGTGAGTGGAGGGGGGAAAAAAGGCAGTGGGGCAACATCTTTTCGCCCCCAGGAAGTGAAAACCGGTGATGAGGGAGCAGGTCCCTGTGGAGGGATGGGGTGTCCTCCCCAAGGGAGCCCAGGGATGGAGGGGCAGCCCTGGCTCTGCCAAAATACTTTTCTATCTCTAGTCTGGCTTCTGGCTCCAGTGTCTCTGTGGAGGGCACTGGCACATTCCAAAGTCACCAGATAGCATCTTCCACAGCAAAAGGGCTCCCTTGGGTGGGGAGCAAATATTTTCTTGTGAAAGCATCTGCATTCCTCCTGTTCCTGCCAGGATGTTGGTCATGCCATTGCTAAAGGCTCAGTGTTATCACTGGGTCATGCCCTCCGTGGCTGTTTTTGTGTGCGTTTTGTTTTGTTTTGTTTTTTTTTAAAGAAAAGCATCAAAAATATTGGTTTTCCCCTCCTCCAGCCTTTCTCATCTGCTTCTCTGGACTCTCTTCTCTCCCTGTAGACCACAATCAGGAATAGCCCAGGGGCCCCCCTGGTCCCCACTCCCCCGTGTCTGGCAGGAGGGACAATGACTCAGCATTGATTTTAGCATGATATGAAAAGAAAGGCTTTTCTGAGGGTGTTTCCAGGGAAGATTCACGTACTGAGCAGAGAAGTTTATGGGGGTTTTTGTTGTATTTGTTTTTTTTCTTAACGTTTGCCTTTTTGCCTGGTGTGTCTGGGGGGACATCCCAGTTTCTGTGGGTGTGCAGCAGCACTGGTGGTGCTTGGGGGCTGGCTGGAAAGCAGGCTGGGGTAGGAATTCTCATCCCTGTCCTGTGTTATCCCTACACATGGTGCTGCTGAGACTGGTAGTGCCCAGGGTGCACAAACTTTACACCCAAGGCTTTGCTCTCTGCCCATCGCCAGCCTGGGTGTCGATCCCTCCCTCTTGGAGCTGCCCCTGTGCCCAAACTCAGGGAGTAGCCGTGGGCTTTTCTCGGATAACACCCAGGGATCAACCCTCCCTGGTGCCAGTCCCCTTTCCTCTCAGCTCCTGGTGTATCTCTGCTTGTCTGGCCTGTGCCAAGGCGGGTGCCCGGCGGGATGGCCGGGTGCCGAGCGCGCCGGGCTGGGTGAATCACTCCCCAGGCACTCGCCCTTGCTCAACGGAGCGACCTCCTTGCCCAAGCCAGTTACTAATTGCCAAGCAAAGGCACCGAGATAACGAGGGATGTTTCGTTATCATCTCCGGGCTTAGGAAGCAGCTCCCAGACTCTGCCCTACTTTCCTCGCCACCTCCTTGCCCTGCTGCCTCCCGTGCCAGCAAACCGGCTGCAGTGTGCGGCAAATCCCAACTTCCAGACATTTGCCGAGCTCTGCAGATGTTCTCCTGCTTTTCCAGTCCTGCCACCGGGCTGCTAATGTAGGAAAACACCGGAGTGCGTCAGCGCTGGCTTTTCTGGTCTCGGAGCGGCAGCAGCCTGCGGGATCCCAGACTCTCCAGGGAGTTTGGACGCAGGTAAAAGCTCGGCTGAGTTTGCTTTAATTGTTGGGAGCAGCAATTAAGCTGGGCTGGCGGGCATGGTGAGGCTTGGCCGGCCGGTGCTCTCGGCTCCCTGCGTGGGGGTCCCTGAGCCCCAGCATGTCCCACCTCATTCCAGCCAGGTGCGAGGGTGTCGTGGCTCCGACGTGTTCCTGCTCAGCTGTGGGTTCGCCCTCACCGTAAGCAAATCTGGGGAGCCTGCCCGGGCACGGGCCTTCCCAGCAGCCATTTGGCAGCCGGTGCGTGGCCCGGTGACGTCAGGAGCAGAAACATCACTTTTCTGCCAAGCAACGGGCGAGGCTGAGCGACTCACGGCTGGAGAGGGGTGTCTGCAGGCCCCGAGTGACACTGCTGGGCTGCTCCGCTGTGTTTGCATCTGGTGCTGGCAAGGGGAGTGCTGTGCCCAGAGGAAAGCCTGGAACTCTGTGTCCTGTGGCTGGAACCTGGGGCTTTGTCCTGTAGCTGGAGTGAGGGTCCCCACTCCGGGTGCTGCTCCTGAGGCTGATACACTCCCCCCATCCTCTCCTCTGCCCCTTCATCTTCCTCTGCCTTTGCACGAGAACACCCTGATAGGTGATTTTTCTCTGCAACCCCTGCACACACAGGGAGGTGTAAGGAGAATCCTAGAATCCCATAACTGTTTGGGTTGGAAGAGACCTTAAAGCTCATCTCATTCCAACTCCCTGCTGTGGGCAGGGACACTTTCTACTACACCAAATTGCCCCAAGCCACATCCAACCCGGCCCCTTGGGTTTGGGGCACTTTGGGCTGGGGACCGACACCTGTGCTGCCAGACATCCCTCCTTCTGCTTTGTCATCCCTGGTTTTACACAGGATTTGTGCACAGGAGCTATTCCATGTGCATCCCCCAGCACTCCAGGGCTGGTGAGCACGGTGTGTGTGGGCAGATCAGTCCCACCAGTGTGTGCTGCCCTGCACGGACGGGAGCAGTGAGGGCATCCTTGGCAGCTGCCAGGGCCGCAGGCAGCGTGGGTGCCTCCCTGCTCTGCTCCCGGCCCTGTGCTGGGGCGGAGGCTCCGGAAAAGGGGAAAATCAAGTTTTTTAATTCCAGCCTCTGGCTTGCGGGAAAGCCCGAAAGCGAGAGAACCGGCCGGCGGTTGCTCCTGCCGGTCCTGCCCCTGGGGCAGCAGCAGGAATAGGGCTGGCAATGGCACAGATCCGGCCCTGGCATGGCATCTGCTGCTCCTTCCCTCTTGCCAGCTTGTTCCCTCAACCCACCAGGACATGCTGAGCTCGCAGGTTTGCCGTGAGCTTTGCAGTGCCCTGTGTGACCTGTGCCCGCTCTTGCAGGGCTCCATCTCCCCAGACATCCCTCTGCCCCAGTTCCAGCACTGGCTGGGTACCAGCAGCCCCCTGGGATTTCTGCACTGAGCTTTGCTGGGTGGAAATCCACGTCCCTGTCTCTCATCCGTTCCCCTCCATCCTGCTGCTCCCAGATTAGGGCATCACCTTCAGCTTTTGCTACAGGGGAAATGGACAAAACTCATTTGGCACTGCCCAAAGTTCAGGGGCTGTGATTCCCCAGGACAGGAGGGAGCAGAGTGGATAACTCTGGTTACATCCCTGCATTGGAGAGGTTTCCCAGCTCGGACCCCTTGGACCATCCTCACCTTTAGGTGCCCGGTGTGCATATGGGCTCGCTCGCACATCTGCAGGAAGTGCTTCACGTTGGTCTCATCCAAAATGATGTAGACCCCCACTTTCCTCTTGAAGCCTGCGTCCAGGAGGTCCTTGAAGATGTCTACATCAGTGAACATATCCATGACCACCGCGATGACCTGGAGAGGGGAGAGGAGAGATGAGTCTGGGCAGCAGGGCCGGGGACAACCCAAAGGTATGGTCGGTGCTTGTTTTGTGAGAGGCAAGGCAATGTCATCTCTGTAGGAGGCTGGGATTCAATGTGGGGAAGCCCAGGATCCCCTCCAGCTCCAGCCAGCCCGAGGGTGGAAAGCAGGAGTCCCCAGTCCCATTCCTTTGCTGTCACTGTGGGAGGTTTCATCTCCACAAAATGTGTAGATGTGGCACGTGGGGACACAGTTAGTGTGAACATGGCAGTGCTGGATTAGTGTTTGGGCTCGATGGTCTTATATGTTTTTCCAACCATAACGATCCTGTGATTCCAGTGGTGGCCCATAGCATAATATACACTTGGAAAAATTGTTTGCTGAGGGTGAATCCAACTTTCCTGCCTTTAACGAGCTCCACAAATTTCAGAATCCAGTTTCTGGCTGAGAAGTTTGGTGTCCCTTTGCTATCACCATTGCAGGGAGCACCAGAAGGGGAGACCTCTGATTTAATGATCATAGGGTTGGAAAAGACCTCTAGGATCATCGAGTCCAACCATTAAATGACGGGTCTGTCTGTCCAAGGGCATGTTGTGTGGGGTGGTTGCTGCCTCTGGAGTTATCATACAGAATCACATGCTGGTGTTGAGAGAAACACTATAAAAAACAGCTAAAAGTGACTTTAAGCTTGGCAGAGAGTATTGAGATACTTCTGAGGTGCTCTCAGGAGCTAAAGTGACTTTTAATCCCCTTTAAAACCAGACCTGGGTGTGAGCTGACAAGGTTCCTTAAGAGCAGCCAGGAGTTCGCAGCTCCCAGTTCCCGTACCCGGCTGTTCCAGAGGCTGCTGCTCTGGTTGGATCCAGAGTCAGCTCCACACTGTGGGGTCAAGGCAGAGCACTGGGGCAGTGTTTGGGGCTGCTGACACCCCTCCTGGTCTCAGTGCCCAGCCTGGGGTGCTGCTCCAGCTGCACAACATCCCTCCTCCCTCCCAGGCTGTAAAGAGCGGAGCAGAGCCGAGATGGCCGTGCCAGTGCCAGTTGGGTTTGTCACACAGCAACCTCACTGATATTCCCAAGCTGGAGCTGCCTTTGTACCCAGGGCGTTTGCTGCCCTGGCACGGCCAGGATGAGTCCCACAGGTGATAGGAAAGTGGATCTGTGCTGCACTGGGATTTCATGGAATGGCTGAGCACCAAAGGTCACTCTGTGCCTGTGGATTTGGACTTTCTGGAGGTGGCATTGCTGGTGGCAGTGAGCAGCAGTGGTGGTGTATGAGATATGGCAGGAAAAGGGGCTGGAGGCAGCTGCCTGCAGCCTAGCTGAGCATCCTGGGGCAGCCCCATGGGGATGGCTGCCTCCCCTCGTCCCGGGGGAGCAGTTTGTCATCAGGATGCTGGCATGTCATTGTCCTGTGGTTGGAAAGGTGTCAGTGCTCCCATCTCTGTGGCTGTTCCTGGAAGGTGCCCTGGGTTGGGAAGATGGGTGCTCTCAGCCCTCTGCTCTTCCAGGATGGCTCTGCTGGCAGTGGCACGAGGCTGAGCTGGGCAGGACACCAGCATGGGGAGTGTGAGGGGACACAGGGAGACCCTGGGATACTCCTCCTTCAGGAAGGAAGGGATCGGGATGGTGATGGGCACTCGCACAGTCAAACACGTCCAGTCTGGAGCTCTCAAAGCACCAAGCTGCCTTTTAATTAGGTTTGTGCCACAGGACAACCTGGAGAGCTTTAATTAAGCAGAGGATGGCGCGTTATGACATTGCTGCCTCTTCCTTTTCTGCAGGCGATGGGGTGAGGAGCGAGGCTGTGTGTGGAGCCCCAGCCCTGCTGTCTCTGATGCTGCCTTGGCCTCCCCAGCCCTGGCCACATACAAGTGTTTTGGGAAGTGCCAAGGGAGGATTTATGGCTCTGCCACTCGATTTTAGCTGAATTCCCATTTATCCTCACCCGAGAGCCTCTCACCAGGTTTTGCTGTGAAAGGCTAAATCCTCACTCCCTCGTGCCTCTGCTCGTGTGTTTTGCTCATCCTCACTGTCCCGGTGGGGAAACTGAGGCAGGAAACCGGGTGCCTGCTTTGCATGGATGTAAAGTGGGATGGGTTCAAAGCTGCTCTGGGAGCTCTGGGCTTGGATTTGCTGTGTACAGCAACTAACTGGGGAGGAGCTGTGCTGTCTGCTGCGAGTCCTGGGTGAGGGGCACCTGTGGTGGGATGGTGTGTGCCTGGTTTAAGAAGGTGGGTTTGGTGGCAGATGGTTTGCTTCTCTCTCTGACGCTGCTGATCCACATGGCTGTGGTCATGTTACTTTGCCTGTGCCCTGTGTTTTCTCCAGAGGAAGCTGAGGGCTCATAAAATGGAGATGACAATAGCACTGACCTTTATTTTGGGAGGAAAAGAGAATTTTCTCACTGTGGCCCCAGCACTCCCAAGGCCTTGGCTTGCTGCTGTGGCTCTGAAGATGTGAAGGAGCTTTGTAGGGGTGCGAGCAGGGGATGATTACACCCCCCATGCCAAGCCCCGCTCCCACAGGGATGGTGAGAGAGCCGTGCATGGCAGGCAGTGGCCCAGGGTGGCTGGCTCTGGCACAGGGAGGCAGCCTGGCTCTCGCCCTCTTGCCCACATTTTCAACCCTAGACCTCCTGCTCGGCTGGTGCATCCTGTCCCTGCTCAGCTCCCTCTTCCCTCCCCGCCATGTCTCGCCTGCAGGACAGGCTTGGCCTCGGTTTGTCTCCGGGATCTCACACCCGTGTGCCAACACTGCCCTGGCATGGAGTGGGCTGGGAGAGCAAGGATGGTCCTGGCAGTGCTCCCCAGGTGGAGACTGTCTGAGGTGAAATCTGCTGCTTGGCTGCCTGTGCTTGAACCAGGGCTGGGACCGGCTGGGTCTGTGCAAAACCCAGGCATGGGGGCAATCGGCAAAGGACGGAGGTCAGTCTGCTCCAGAGCAGGCAAATCCTCTGTGCTATTTGTGTTCCAGCTTGGGGAATAGAACTGTCTGTGCCACCCAGCTGTGGGAAGCGAGCTTGGCATCCTTGTCCCTGTCACCTCTACCAGGGCAGCACTCCTTGCAAGGACATCGCCTTTCCCAAAGCCCTTTGCCAAGGGCATCCCAGGAAGCTTTGCCATTCATATGGAAGATGCAGAGGAAATCAGCCCCAAATCTACAGCTGGATGCTCCCCGTGCCCACGAGGGTGATACTTTTCTTCTCTGGGTCCCAGAAGCTGCCAGGATCCACTGGATACAGCAGATGTGCAGGTGCCAGGTTCCAAAACCACGAGGAGTGGTGAGCACGATATCCCCCCGGACACCGGGCAAACGCTGCTGGGATCCTTTGGAACAGCTTTGATGAGCACTGCAGGATCATGTTTTATAGAGGAAGTTGCAGCTCTTTATTAGCTCACTCTGAATCATCAGATAATGAGTTTTGGGGCACACCACGTGGGCATTTAATAAATTAGGCAGGCACCAAGGCACAATTAGAGGAAGCGTGTTGGGATGGAGGAGAGGTGGGACAAGTAACATTAATAATTGCTCTCCCCTGTCGACCCTTTCATCCAGGAATGGAGGAAGGTTTTGTAAACAGTAATTATTAGGGCCTCCCAACCTTCACTGGAAGTTGTTCAGGGTAATTGTATCACCACAATCCCAACCTGGAACCTCAAGTGCAGAGAGGAGGTCAGAGTCGCTGCTCCCTCCGGTGGCTTTGGGCCAAGGTCAGTGTTTTCAGCCTGCTCTGATTTCTGGTCAGACAGAGCCAAAATTTAGAGAAGAGGAGGGAAATCTGCCTTCCTGCCCATCATAGAATCATTTGAAATTGGAAAAGATCATCAAGTCCAGCCTGTGCCTGATCTCCACCTTGTCACTCAACCCAGAGCACTGAGTGCCACGTCCAGTCCTTCACTGGACACCTCCAAGGGTGGGAACTCCACCACCTCCCTGGACAGCCACTTCCAATGCCTGACAACCCTTTCCATGAAGAAATTCTTCCTGATGTCCATCCTGTGAGCTTTGCAGACTGAGGGGATCTGCAGCAAGGAAGAGATGGCCATGCCATGGCTGGACCGGGTGAAGGTCTCCAGGGTGAAGCCTGGTGGGTGCACCACACCCCTGACCACCTCTGCTTGTTGGCCACAAAGAGGGGGATTTTCAGGGAGAGCAGGGATGTGGCCACAGGATCCTGCCTCTCTTCTCTCTCATTTATTCCCAGAAAGAGGAATCCCAGAAAGAGGAGAGGATCATTTGCATCTCCCTGCCCGGCACGCCTGGATTTGAGGCTCTGAACTCAGCAGCACTTGGTCTCGTTCCTGCAAGCAACAGGGTTCATCTGCACCCTCAGAGCAGCCCCACATGCCAGCTCTCTGTTTCCTCACCCCAGCTCTGCCTGCACGACCTTCCCAGCACCAGCACAGCAGCTCTCACGTGGGCTCTGAACTTTCCTCGGCTGGGGCCTGTCAGGGGACTTTGATCTTCTGGCCACGGGACAGCAACTCCTGCGGTGGGGTTTGGGGTTCAGCACCTGGGAGCATTTCAGACCAAGGATCTGAGACAATGTCAGGAGCAAGGGTCATCCCCTGGGATGCAACAGTGAACCTCTCCCAAGTCTGTGCCCCTTTGCAGGTGGATGAAGAGCACTGCTGGTGTCTGGAGGGATGGGACAATTCAGCAGGGATCTCCCCAGGGAGGACAGAGTGCATGGCCAGCCTATGTGACATCTGATGGGGTGGCAGCAGGACAGTCCCTCTGTCCACCCTCAGCTTCCTCAGCCAAACTCTTCGACCTCTGAGCTGCTGTGAAGACCTTAAGCCTTGGCTAAAATCAGCAGGCACAGAGGAGGGTGGTCTATCCCAGTGTCCCCACCCTTAGGAGCACCCACAGAAGGTCACCCAGGCTCTGAAGCATGACAGCACGTTCAGCTGCAGTGACTGTGGTCCTTGAATACGGGGTGGGAGACCACGGAAGAACCCTCTTGCCAGATCCCATAACTCCTGCCATCCTGCAGGATGAAGCGCTCACCCTCCTCTATGTTTGCTGGGGTGCCATAAGCATCAAGGAGGCTTCTGCATGTCACCAGTGGTGTCACCACGTCTCATTCCACTGGCAGGGACCGCCTGGACCAGGAGGCAGCTCTGCTGCCCAGCCCTGCTCAGGGGGCATCAAGGTCCTGGTGATGATCACAGCAGCATCAGCCATGGCCCTGTGGCTTGGAGAGGCTCCAAGGAGAGGTGGGGATGTGCAGCTGCCTGACTCAGCCACCGGCTCTGGAGCAGGAGGAGGTGTGGGATGACTCAGGAGATGCCGTTTGCGTGGGGCAGGTGGGAAGTGGTGAGTAGGCAAAGCCAGACAGGAGCTGCAAGCCCGAGTCAGAGGCAGCAGGAAAGACCCAGGGATGAGACATTATTTGTTGTGGGATAATTCTCCCATCCTCCAGCCCACGGGACTGCAGCCCTCCCTTCCCTTTGCCCTCACTACAAAGTGCTCTGGCGGGGAAAATGTCACAGGTAAGGACAGGTAACTGACTTTCGTGAGGTGACGGTGGCCAGAGATGGCTCCTGCCCACAGTGGGCAGCCCTGACACCCACATCAGCCTTTCCTGTAAGCCTTGGATGTGTTGGGAGATTAGTTTTCCTGCCTGAGCTGGGGCTGTTCATGCTCAGAACTCTGGTCCCATGGTCCTGGAGAAGCTCTGATGGCTGCATGTCACCAGGTTTCCCTCTCTTCTGACAGGATCTGCAAACCCCAGCCCTGTCCCTGGAGGAGCCAGGCAGACCTGATGCATCCCAGCCTGTCTCTCTCTGCTCCATAGCCACCCTGGCAGTGTCTCCCTGTTTTCCTGCTGAAGCATCCCCAGGTTGGGATACTCCTTCCTTGGAGTGCTCACAGTATTGGACGCACAGAACTCAAAGAGCTTCAAAACACCGAGAAACCAGCAGGTACTGACCCCTCCTGCACTTCCCAGCTGGGATTAGATCACTGGGAAACACCAACAACCTCTGCCCACTACCACTGGCCTTCAACACATGCCATCATCTCCCTCCTTCCCTGGTCCTCCTGCCAGTGACACCAGCCTGAACCCATTGCTCATGCATCCCCCACTCCCTGCTCCTTGGTTGGATGACACAGGGAGGACAAGTCTCAACCCAAACCCCTTCAGCATCTGCCCAGCCTTGTCCTGCTCACTGGCTCATCCTTTTCCTCTGAAAGCCATGATGAGGCCAGCTCAGAGCACCACAGTTATCTTGGGCAAAACTTGACCCTCGTGTGTCAGTGCCAGACCAGAGGCTTTGGCTACTTTGCTCCCATTGGGTCTCGGGGCCACGCACTGGGCAGACAGTGGACACAAGGACGGAGGCCAGACCATGACCCTTGGGTCATGTGCCAAACAGCTGGTGGACCCAAGGCCAGATCGTGACCCCAGGTTCCTGCGTGCTGCCACGTGCTGTCACACTGGGAACAACAACTGTGGGGTGCCCAGCACTGCAGCCTCGCAGCTGGGAAGCAGCTCAACCCATATTTCTCCGCAGCGGTTTTCCCCACAGCCCTGTAGGGACCCTGGGATTAACAACGTGGCCATATGGACCATGGGAAGGGTTGTGTTCCTCCCAGGGAGTGCTGGACCAGGTGAACAGCATCCTCAGTGAGACCCGACGCCCAAATACTGGTTCCACGGAAAAACCCGAACGCTTGCCCGCGCTGCCTTTGCTTGGGCACAGCTTCCCGCAGGACAGGCACTGCCTGGCAGAGCAGGACTTCCAGCAGGATGCCCTGGGGCACGTCCTGCTCCGTCCCCGCGGCACGCCTCACCTTCTGAGCCTGGCAGATCATCTTCCTCACCACCTCCTTGATGTGCGCCTGCCCCTCGATGGGCGGCTGCATGTAGACGGTGGCGCGGGTGACCCCGCGGTAGGCGATGGTCTCGGGCCAGCCCAGGTCCAGCTGCGGGATGGAGCGGTCGGACCTCTGGGGCCAGTACTCCAGGGAAGGAGCCATGTCCTGCTCGTCCCCTTGGCTGTTGCCATCCCCTTCGCTCCCCGCTGTGCTGCCGCCGTGGCGCGGGATGTACTCGGAGCCGGGGTCGTACGTCTCCAGCGTGTCCAGGATCTTCTTGAGCTCCAGCTCGGAGAGGAAGTCCCTGATGTTCTCCCTCTTCAGGACCTCGTAGAAGGCGTCGCGGCCACGGGAGGCCAGTGCCTCCAGGGCCAGGCGTTGCTCCTCGCTGTAGAAGAACTCAGGCTTGGACTCGCTGGACCTCCAGTTGACGTGGCTGTCGTCCAGGCACTGCACCTGGGAGAAAGCCATGGTGACCCCGCGCCTCTCCCGGGGGAGCTCTGTGCCCCCAGCGAGCGCCGGATGTCGGCAATAAATAAGGAATTAATTATTCTCCAGTCTTTAAACACACGATTCCCTTTGCTTCACCCTCCCTGGTTCGACGGGCAGCTTGGGAAAGGCAGCGCTCCCTTTTCCAATGGCTCCTGCCACGCCGGAGCTCTTCTCTGCCGGGGAGGAGGATTTGGTTTCTGGCTTGCTCCCGGCTCCGCGGGGTGAGAGGGCTCCAGGCAAGATAAACACGGAGCTTCCCACGGCCGGGGCTGTGTGACGGGGCAGAGACAGCCCCGGGTGTATGAGCACCACCAGGAAGGTCCTTCACCTCCGAGTCCACGCTCTCCTCATCCTCCGCTCTCCCAAGACAACGATAACGCACCCGACGAAATAAAAAGTGGGAAAAAAAAGAAACAAAGAGAAAACTGGCTTAATGAAGGGCAGCGAGAAGCAGGATTTCTCGGCCGAGACGCCGTCCCTGGTTATCCCCCCTGGAGCAGCGGGTCAGCCCGTGGGTCTGGCGGCGGCGAACGCTCCCCGTCAGCCTCCTGTGCATCGCCCTGGCTGGCAGGTCGATGGCTCGGGGCTCCTGCCAGCGCGCAGTGCCGGGGCCGGACAGGTAACAGCAAGAAGTGAAAAGAGGAAAAGGAAAAGAGTGATTCATCCCTCCGCCCTGCCCCACCTGCAGTCACATGTTGCCTTCACACATTCCCTGCCCTGCCCCGATTAACTCTTTCGGCTGGTGTGTCCTCACGCCTCAGACCCGGAGCCTGGGAACCCCCCGGAGCTGTGGGTGCCGGAGGGTGGTGGGAGGCTGGGGAGGGCTTTGGGTGTTCGTCTTAAAAAAAAAAAAAAAGAAAAGCGCGCCTCTCTCCTGAAATCCCTCCCTCTCCCGGTGTGCCAGCTGGTAAGTCAATATTTTCCAGGAAAACAGCTCTGTCCTGTGGTTAACCCCTCCTGTGCTGGTGTGGGAGCTCGGAGCCCAGGTGGGTCCCAGGGGGCAGCACCGGGTCGGAGCTGCGCGGAGGCAGATTTAGACAGAATAGTAGGAAGCATTTCTTTAGGGAGAGGATGGTTCAGTCCTGGAACAGGCTTCCTAGAGAAGTGGTCAATGCCCCAAACCTGTCAGTGTTTAAGAGGCATTTAGACAATGCCCTTAATTTTTTTATCAGCCCTGAATTGGTCAGGCAGTGGGACCAGATCATTGTAGGGCTCTTCCAACTGAAAATATTCTATTCTGTCCTGTCCTGTCCTGTCCAGTCCCTTCCTCTATAAGGTTTGCAGCATGGACATGGACACGGTCACGTCACCAGACCTTGCTATGGCAGATTTCATTCATAACTGGGAGATGGACAAAAAAACCCCACCCTGGATTCACCAGTTGGGGCTCACAAGCCAGAAACATGGACCTTTCTCCTGGAAGCTCAGAGGAAGACGAATTTCAGGAATTGGGGTCAGATTCTTGCGCCAATGCAAAAAAGGAAAGTGCCATGGGCTGTGTCTCGCTGCCTCCCTCGCGTTGGTGCAGCTCATCTGGATCTGCAGCCGGATAAATGAGGGCCCTGCTTGAGTCAGGCTCCCGAGGCGAAGCCGCCTGTCTGCCCAGCTGCTCGGCCATCAAAGTGCTCCTCTCTGCAGGCACAGTGGCCCTGCTCATCCCATGGTGACAAGTCAGGTGAGGGGTTGTGCCCAGCCCGGCTTTGTCCTGTGCAGGAGGCGGCAGCGGGGCTGGGGGACACAGGGATGTGACAGCTGTCTGTTGGGATCATAGAATCATTTAGGCTGGGGAAGCCCTCTAAGATCATCAAGTCCAACCCAGCACTGCCAGGTCCAGCACTAAACCATGTCCCCAAGTGCCACATCTACAGTGTAGGGGGGAATTAAGCATTTGGCTCCCACCAAATAGCAGCTCAGGAGGTGCTTCAGGTGGACCTGATGAATTTATGGAAAGGCTGTGCTGACCCCTTAGGGATTTTCCGGTGGTGGGATGTCACTTCCATGCTGTGGCCTGACCAGTGAGTGGTACAACAGAGACTGAGGGCACTGGAGCCAAAACTGGATGTTTTAGGTGAAATTCCAGCCCTGATGAGCAGAGGACAGTAAATGTGACAAAGGCAAGCACTGAGCCAGCACCCATGGAGGGCTCGGCTCCAGGGCCTCATTCCAGTTGTTGTCCCCCCTTGGGTAGGTTGGGAGATGCCCTGGCTCGGTGCATGGAGTGTGGGTGTGTGTGGCGTGGCTGGAGTGTGCTGTGGTTGTCCCCACCTCAGCCACCGCCACCCGCTCCGGCTGTTTTTATTGTGCCAGGAGATTTACGGGCTCTTTTGCGGGGTGTGTGCGCTAATGATTTATTGCCTGTGGTGTAAGTGCTGCATCCCATCCATCGTGTGATGCACTGGCTCCTGAAGACAGCTGGTGGGGGTGGATTGGGATGGCAGAGCTCGTCACCTGGAGCATCACCTGATCCCTGTATGGGGCGAAGACACCCGGATCCCCCATCCCCAGTTTCTGGGGGCTTGTTCACCCAGGAGTCTTTGCCCCACACAGTGAATTAAGCGCCCAAATTCAGCCCCTGTTTGCAGGGACAGGTTTCTGTGCCTGAGCAGGTCAGTCCTCCCCATTCCCAGTGTCCCTGGGCTGATCCAGCCTGACAAGCAGCACCTGGTGCAGACACAGCCCCTCTCCTGCAGCCAGCTCCTCCCGGCTGCAGAGGGGAGCAGTCATTACAAGCTCCTAATTAATTTTCCATCTCTAGCAGAGGGCCTAAAAGAGGCAGTGGGGGCCAGCACTGGGCTCTGCTCCTGGCTTGGGGGCTCTGGCCGCTCTGTTGGGCTTGGCTCCCGCTTCCCGCACACTCCAGGGTCCCACCGAGGGGTTCCATGGCTGAGCTGAGCCCTGGGATGGGTGTTTCAGCAGGAATATAACACCCAGACAACTGCCTTGCCCTCTGGAGCGCCTTCCACCCTCCAGCCAACAACCATTTGCATGGAGCTGAGCACAAGGTGGTGGTTTGGAGGGAAAACTGAGGCAGGGACGGTGATGGCAGCTTTACTCACAGCTCCTGGGGGACAGAGTCACCGGAGCCCCGGCGCTGGCTCTCACCTTGGGGAAAGGCGGCCCAGGCTGGGAGTTTTTGACATCCCTGAGATGTGCTGAGCATTGCCTGTGATCTGCCCACACCGTGTCCCGCTCCCAGTGCACCCCACACTCCTTTATGGAAAGCCCCAAGGTGTCACCAGCTGGTGTTTCAGGCAAACCAGGGGTGAGGGCTGCCCCCTGCTTGGGTTGGGGGTCACCACGTGAGAGAACCAGGACGATGCTCCCTGTCATCACAGGGATCACCCGTGCTCGTCCCCGTGCTCCTGGGAGGGCGGGTGTGGACCGGGGAGCCAGGCAGCCCATCCATATTTATGCCTGACGTTAATTTCCATCCATTTCAATATTTTATGAGCATAACAATAAAAAAAAAAGAAAGGGTTCAGTGCTCGTTGAGCCATAGAAATAATTGGGTGTTGATGGCCCTGGCGTGGTGCCACGCATGTCCTGGGAGTTGCTAGTGCTGCCCATGCCTGAGAAATTGCCACAACAGTGCAGGAACCTGGATGGCCCCATGTGTATGGGGATGGACAGTGCCTGCCCTGGGGCTCTGCCACCTCTGGCTGTGACCCTGGGTCCTGGTGGGGCTCTGGAGGTCCCCCCAGGGCAGCTGTCACTGGATTTAATGTGGTGGTAGATCCAACTGGTGCTGAGCCAGGTAAGAGCAGCAGGAGGTGAGGGGATGCTGCTGGGATGGATCTCGCTGATGGAGAGAGATGGTGTTGAGGCTGATGAGGTAATAAGGTGGGGATGCAGAGGTGGATTTCCACACAGGATGTGCTCCCTGTTTCTCCACCCCATCCCCTGCAAAGGTCTGGGCACCATGGCCATGGTGAAGGGTCAATATCTGCCGCAGTGGGAGCGGGTGAGAGGGGGTGCAGGGCTGGCCCCTGACCTGTGAGGGGTCTCAACATGTCACTGTTTCTGTCCCCCAGATTCTGTGGCCTGTGTGGACCCCGAGGAGTGCACCCGTGTCTGCGGGGCCGCCGTGGGCTGTTCCAACATCGCCTACCCCAAGCTGGTGGTGGAGCTGATGCCCAGCGGTAGGTGGGTGGGAGGGGGTCACCCCATCTCCACTGGGCTCTGCTGCACCCTGGCTGCTGCCATGGCTTGACTGTTGGGGGGGACCCCATGGATGCTCTGGGTGGGTTTGTGCATGGGACAGCCCACGCAGCCCCTCCGAGGGCGGCTCCAAAAGTGAGGTCAGGGGATGTGGGTGACCCTGTGGGTGACAGCAGGGTCTGGGCATCCTGTGGTGCAGCTGGGGGTTCCCAAACCCCATCCTTACCCCAGGGGAGTCCCCAGAGTGTGCCTGCAGAGGGTTAGGCATTATCCTGGGGTTGTCCCATGCCATCTCTCCCGGTTCAGCCGCTCCCTGACACTTCCTCTCCTCCCCAGGGCTGCGGGGTCTGATGATCGCGGTGATGATGGCAGCACTCATGTCATCCCTGACCTCCATATTCAACAGCAGCAGCACCCTCTTCACCATGGACATCTGGAGGAAGCTGCGGCCGGGGGCCGGTGACCGGGAGCTGCTCCTCGTGGGCAGGTAGTGACCGGGGGTTTCGGGGAGACTGGTGGGGCCAGTCCAGCCTGAAAAATGCCTGTGCTCAGCCTGGTTTATGCAAGGAAAACAAGCCCTTGTGTTATTTTATGTATGAAAGCCCTGGAAATGCAGACGGTTTGGCCGGTGTGAAGCCTCTCCCCGCCGCCTCCAGCCCGTTCCCCCCGGGAAGCCGCGGCTGCTCCCGGGGCTGAGGTCGCACACGAAGCACACGGGGGAACTTGGCCGCGTGGCGAAGGGCAGCGCTGCCCACACATGCCCCGGCTGATCCCGTGGGACGGCGGGTGCCCGCGGGCAGCCCGGGAACTCGCCCGCGGTGCCGCGCTCGGGGCGGCGGAGTCAGCGCACGGTGCCACGGGGCCGGGAGCGTCCTCGGCGCGGGGCAGACAATAACAAGGAGGGAATCTGGGTCAGGGCTTTGGCTGGGCTGTGCTGGGGCTGCGGGGAGGGCTGGCTGGTCCAGCGGCTGCAGGAGCAGCTGTTTCTGGGCATCCTCCACCTCCGGAGGGTGGGAAGGGGATGGGCAGTGATGCTGGGGAACGGTGGTCTCGCGTGCTCCCTCATGGGAAGAGGAGCTCTTGCTTCAGGGCCTGCCTCGCCCCTCCCTGGCACTGGCTTCGCTGCCGGTGACAAGGGTGTGACAACGCAGGACAGCTTTCCCGAGGATGGATAATGAGTGTTTGCAAAGGGCTTTGCCCGCCCGGGGCGGGAGTCGGTGCTGCGGTGGATCCCGGCGCTTCATTAGCGTGTCGGGTGATTAGTGCGAGCAGGACGCTGCGGTTCGCGGGGATAGAGCCAACGATAAGCGCTTTGGAGAGGGGAAAAAGCTGTTTAAGTTGCAAGTTTGATGTTTTCCTACCTGCCAGCTTAGACAGAGACAGGCAGCCTGGGGTTATTCCTGAGTAGCTGCCAGGGGAGGCCAATCGCCACCCCCCCCCCCGGACCCAGCGGGGTGGGGATGCCCCATCCAGGGATCGTGGAATCACAGAATGGTTTGGGTTGGAAGGGTCCTTGGAGATCACATCTCGTTCCAACCCCCTCCCAGCAGAGGGAGGAAAGGGCTTTGATTGTAGGATCAGAAAGAGCTCCCAGTTCCTGGACTTGGGCGTTTGAGCTCCTGCTGGGCCGCGGTGCCTGGCTGGAAATCCCCGCTGGTGTTTGATGTGTGCTCCATGCCCAGGCGGTGGCGTGGTGGTTGGAACACCCGATCCTTCCCAAATTCCCCCAGCGCCCTGCAGCAGGCTGTGCCGGCTGCTGCTCTCCATTGCCTGCCCAGACACCCACCCCGGGCTGCGTGTGGAGCAGGGCACGGACACTTGGCACTCGCAGCTCCTGCCACACTCAGAACTCCTGTGTTTTTCCACGGTCCTTTAGCATCAAGACTGAGTTGGACAGGGCTTGGAGCAACCTGGTCTAGTGGGAAGTGTCCCTGACTGTGGCAGGGAGTGGAATGAGATGAGCTTTAAGGTCCCTTTCCAGCCAAACCTTCCATCATTCTCTGATTTTCTCCTCTGTGGCTCACAAACATTCTGAACAGAGGCATTTCTCCCACCCCGTGGGTCAGGGTGTGCATTTTACGCTCGGGCTGGTTCCCTTTTCCCCAGCACCTGGCAGCAGTGGGGGCTCTGGACAGAGCTGCTTTCATGGCTTATTTTTTCTCTTATTTTTTCCTACTTCTGCTTTTTGAGATGAGCAGATGGAGATGTAGGAAATTCTGTGAAGCTGTAAATAAGCCGTGCTATAAATATGGCAGCTTTTGGGATGGGTCCTGCCCATTTTGGGCTTGGGCCCAAAATCTGGGGTCTGGCCAACCCCTCGTGCTTGGGAGGAGGGTGATGCTGTGGGGTGTGGCTGGGATTTGGGCGAGGATGAGGTCAGGATGGTGTTGGGGACTAACACACCCCTCTGTCAGAGCCTGGCCAGGGCAGCTGAGCACGGGGCAGCTGAGCACGGGGCAGCTCAGCCCAGGTCCCCAGTTCTCAGCTGAGTGCCTTGACTGGACATGGGGATGCCGAGAGCAAGTTTGGCCAGAGAACCCAACACCTGCAGCTGGTGGCTTTTCATAGTGAAAGTACCCTTTGCCTGGTGTTTCCCCATGGGGGGATCCAGTTTAGCAGCCCCCTGGGGCTGGGCAGGGGCCTGAGGAGTGCTCACCTGCCCAGAATGGAACCAGCACAGGCATAATTAGCACCCTCTGTGGCCCTGAGGATGTCACCCAGCAGCGAGTGTCCTCCCCCTGACCCACCTGCATCTCCTGCACTGGCACTGGGACCCTGTTTTTGGGGACCCCCATTGCCACAGTGATGCTGCAGGTGCCAAGAAGTGCAGGTGGGACAGGAACATCACCTGCACCACCTCCCTGCCACTCACAGGGTGGTCACGGTGGTGCTGGTGGCCCTCAGCGTGGTCTGGATCCCCATCCTGCAGAGCTCCAGTGGTGGCCAGCTCTACGTCTACATCCAGGCTGTCACCAGCTACCTGGCTCCTCCCGTCACCGCCGTCTTCGTCCTGGCTGTCTTCTGGCCCCGAGCTAACGAGCAGGTACATGGCTGGGGTGGCCCTGGGGACAGCCTGGGGACATGGGTGGTACCAACACCCCCCTGTCTGCCCTAATCCCAGGAACCCAGCAGGGCCTGGGGGGTTGTGGGGCGGAAGGAGGAAGAAGGGAGGGGGCGATGCTGGAGGGGCTGGTGAGAGGAACCGAGCCTGGCTGGTGTTCCCCTGGGAGCTGGTGGGTGTCCGGTGCGAAAAAGAGGAGGAGGAGGTGGCAGGTGCTGCCATGCATGGGCACCAAGTGTGGTATGGCAAATGGGGGTGGCAGAGGACATCCCCTGCAGAGGGGGGGCCAGGGCTCAGCTGTGCCCCAACATGCCCCAACTGGACCTTCTCCCAGGGCTGGCTGGAAGGAGCAGCTCCCAGGGGGTTCATCCCTGCTGTGGGGTGACCATCCTGCTCCAGCCACCCCCCCACGGACCTTGGCTTTGCAGGGAGCTTTCTGGGGCCTGATGGCAGGGCTGGTGCTGGGACTGGCCAGGCTGGGGCTGGAGCTGGCACACCCCACACCCCGCTGTGGGGTCCCCGACCAGCGGCCCTGGCTGCTCACTGACATCCACTACCTGCACTTTGCTGTGCTCCTGGCCACTGCCACAGCTGCTGTCGTGGTGGGGGGCAGCCTGCTGACCCCCCCACCGCCCCCAGCCCAGGTGAGTGGGGCACCCAGACCCCTCACCCTCTCCCCCCACCAGATCTCCTTGGATGGAGACATCAGTGTCACTCTGTGCACCCTGAGCTCAGCCAGGGGGGTCCCACAGGGGTCTGGTCTGGGGGGTTTTCTCAGTAAATCTCACCCTGGTTTCCAGCTGAAGGATCTCACCTGGTGGACCCTCTCGCAGGAGCCTCCCCAGCCCCCTGTGTGTGGCACATCCCAGGGACCCCCCGATGGTGAGTGTGTCCTTTGGGGTGTCTGGCAGGGGAGGCACAGCAGTGCCTGTAATGGGCAGCAGGATGGCACAGACACCTCCTGCCAGGAGGTGGCTGGTCCCCAGGGCCGTCTGTCCCCCACACTCACTGTATTTCTGTGCCAGGTTCCTGCTCATCCAACCCAGACATCCAGCAGCCGTCCAAGGCCGTGGGACCCCCAGCTGTGGCCCTCAAGGACACCACAGAACCTCCACTCTGGGCCCGTGTCTGCGGTATCAATGCTGTTGTCCTGATGTGTGTCAATATTTTCTGTTATGCCTATTTTGCCTAGTGCCCAGCCAGCCCCTGGAAAGGGGAAAAGCTGCTGGGAGGGGGGGAAAATGGGGATTTGGGTGATAGCTTTTATTTGTCACACTTGGGACACGTGATGTTTAAATCCACTGGTGCAGTGAGCTGGGCATCCTCAGCACTGTGGACCCTGAGTGCATCCCAGGGGGTATGAGGTGTGGGGGGCACTTGTGAGGGCAGCAAGTCCCTGGGAGGGGTTTGGGACAGGGATTTGGGTGGGAAAATGGGGGCTTCACTTGGAACAAATCCACAACAAAGCAGCGGGGGCATGAATTCAGGACAGGACCACCTTGGCAGCGGTGGGAAAGGAGCAGTCACACTCGTGGGTGTCACCCGAACTCATTTTACTAGCTCTAAATAAAAAAAAATACTATAAAGCCACAATTTGCAGCTATGAACAGCACCCACAGGACTGAATCCCCCTGGATCAGCCTCCCCTGGCACCTGGAGTCCTGGCATCCCTCCATGGGGTCACAGAGCCCAGCTGCACCCTTGCTGCCTGCAGCCCTCCCTGGAGGTGGGTTCTTCACTTACAGGGTCCGGAGAGGAGCCAAGGTTTGGGGGGCACTTGCTCTCCCCCTCTGTTGCTGTCATCCCACTGGACTGTGGCTCTGGAAAAGTTTTCATGGCTGTGGGGACGAAGGGACACACAGCCCGTGTGTGGGCACGAAGCGGCTCCGGTGGGTGGGGGCAGTGGGGCGGGTCCTGCCGCGCCCGCGGGGCCGGGGGGGAGTCACTTGCGGATGGGGTGGACGTAATTCCGAGGGAAGAAGCCGACCCGGCCGTAGATCTTCCCCTGCCACCAGTTGGGGTCAGGGCAGTCCAGGACCTCGATGATGTCCCCGCGGAGGAAGGGCAGCTGGGAGCCCTCGTGGACTGGGAAGTCGAACTGGGCTTGCACGAATCGGGGTCTGCCCACCTGGAGGGAAGTTGAGGGCAGGGGTTGGCGGGGGGAGAGGGGTCCCCATCCACCAGCCCCTCCGCACCACGTTGCACTGTTTGGGTCCCCAGAGTGATGGGGACATTGTGCCACTGTGGGACAAGGACCAGCCCTGGGAGGGCTTGGGGTGCCTGTTTTGAGGGGAGAGAGGGAAGCTAGGGAAATCCTGCCATGGGAAGAACGGAATGCTGGGGATGGCCCTGAGTGCAGGGAAGAGCCTGGGGTGCAGGGAAACACCCTGGGGTGCAGGGGAACATCCTGGGATGCAGCCACAGCCTGGGGCTCAGGGCAGAGCCAGGGATGCAGAGCAGCACCTTGGGGTGCAGGGAAACACCCTGGGGTGCAGGACACAGCCTGGGGTGCAGAGGAGCAGCGTGGGATGCAGGGAAGAGCCCGGGGTGCAGGGGAGCACCCCAGAGCCCAGGAAACTCCCTGTTCCTGCTGCTGGGAGAGCCAAGATGGGTGCTCAGGGGACCCCTTCCCTTTGGAGGCAGCTGGCACTCCTATCCTTCCCAGGTCCTTTCCAGGCCCTTCTGGGTGCTGGAGCCTCTCCCATCCCAGCTCCCAGGGTCCAGTTTTGCTGCCTCCACAGCCACTGCCCCAGGGCTTCGCTTTGCTGGAGTTTGCCCCAGGCTGGCTGTGCTCTGTCCTGGGCTGGTCAGGCTCTGCCACCTGCCCTGGGCAGGATCCCTGGCCCAAGAGATGGTGGCAAGTGCCTGGGGTGACCTGCCTTGCCCTGCCCTGTTCTCTCCTGCTGAGCTGCTCGGGGGGATTTTCCTCCCTGCAGTGCTGCTGCACCCTCTCCTGCTCCACACTGGAGAGCTGAGGGCCAGGTGTCCAAAGGATGTCCCTGTCCCCCCTCTGTGGGGACACCGAGGCTCGAGGGGGCTCACGCAGGGGTTTGGGAGCAGCTGTGCCATCACCCCACACCCCAGCTCTGCATGTCCCCATGGCCCCTTCCATGGCTGTACCTCCTGGCTCTGGTCCTCGTCCCGGAGGAAGATCTGCTGCTCTTTGGCGATTGTGGTCATCCTGTAGAAATCCACCAGCTCGTTGAGGGAATTGAACTTTTCCTCCCAGAGGAAATACTTGCCGTTCCTCTCCCTGAGCACCTTGAAATGCTGGACATGCTTCCCGTAGCTGTGGAAGGAGGATGGATGTTATCCTGGCCTTGGGACGCTGGCAGCACCCAGATGCTCTTCTGGCAAGGTAGGAAAACCTGGAGGTGCTGAGGAGGTTGGAAGGAGCCCAGGGGTCTCACTATACCCATCCTGCCATGGTGGGGATGACTGGGGTCGCTCCTAGTCCTGCAACAAGGGCTCACAGCTGAGACGTGCTACAACTCATCCCACAGGCAGCTGAAGCTCAGTCCTGGCCCTGGCACAGTGGGATGCCCGTGGGCTCAGGGAGGGCAGTGTGCCAGACATGTGTAGGGTAGGTGGCTTTGTCCAGGGCCACATCTGAGGAACGTGTGGTGAGAGCTGCAGGTCTCAGCTCAGCACGTACGGGGAAGGAGGTTGAAAATGTTGGGATTGGGCTCCCAGCTTCCCTGCACTCCTGGGGACCCCAAAGCCGCAGGAGGAGGGGACAGGTCAGGATTTCCCTTGCAGCCCCCCATGCTGGCACCCCTTGGAGTGTACCTGGGGGTGCCAGGTTGGGGTGTCTGCACTGCAGGGACCTGCCTCTGCCAGAGCCCCAGGCAGGGGCAGGACCTGCCACGCTGGTGACGCACAGCAGAGCACGGCTCCCTTTCATTATGGGCAAGAACCTCCCGAAACATTTCATTAGGGATTAGCAGTGTGAGAAAGTGCCTGGCTGGCCTGGGGCCGGCTCCTGCTCCCCCAGCTGGGGCAGGGAAGGGGCAGGGATGGGATGAGATGCCCGGAGATAGGCTCTGCCCTGGCTGCCGATGCCAAAGGCATCGAGATGCTGCAGCCCTTCATGCCTGGGGATGCTCCCGGCAGCTTGTTCCCGCAGGCCGTGTCCCCTGGGCTGTGCTTGCAGGTTGTCCCCAGCTCCATCCTCACCCACAGGGCTGGGTTTAGGGGTGCCCCTGGGAGGGGGCGAGGCAGCGGTGCAGGCAGCAGGAAGCAGCGGGGCTGGAGGAGGAGCGCGGGGATATGGGGGGAGGAAGGAGAGGAAGGAAAGGAAAGCCCTGTGCGAGGCTGTGCCTGGATGTGCCGGGACATGGCTCGGCAGCCCCAAACCCCTTCGAGGTGGCAGGGGCCGGGCAGGGTGCTCGCCCCTTCCCCAGCACTGTCAGAGGGACCCCACGCAAGGGTGGCCTGATGCCTCAGTCCCCAAAGCGGGGGCTGCAGGGACCCCCATCCTGCCACGTGTCCCAGGGCCACTCACTTGACGGAGATGGAGAATTCCCCCGGGGTGCTCTCGCTGTCGCGGATCAGGAAGGCTCCCACGTGATTGCGTTTGAGGAGCTGCTTCTCTGCCAGCTGCCGGGAGATCCTGCCCGCGTACCACCTGGGAGGGACACCGGGCTGAGCCACACGGGCAGCCCTGGACACCCGGGGACACCCCAGTGCCACGTCCCCACCCTGCAGGATGGAGGCAGCGAGAGCCCCGCTGCCAGCAGGAGAGGGGTCTCCATAGGGCTCCACACAGGGCTGGGAGCCCCCCACAGCAGTCACTCCCTTCCCTCCCCCTCCCGATTTATTGTGGGGTGAGGCACCACAGGGTGCTGTGGGTGCAGAGGTGTTCCCACGTGCAGGGT
This sequence comes from Pipra filicauda, assembly GCF_003945595.2. Classification (NCBI taxonomy): domain Eukaryota; kingdom Metazoa; phylum Chordata; class Aves; order Passeriformes; family Pipridae; genus Pipra; species Pipra filicauda. Next base: position 23,260 of record NW_024104339.1, on the reverse strand, counting down.
GAGCGCAGCATCGCTGACAGCCGCGACCGCATCCTGTCACCTGCCCGCTCACATCACGTGCCTCGTCCCCCACTTTGCTGCCCGTCCCCTCCTCCGTGTCCCTTGGCCCCTTCCAGGTGTAGAGCAGAAAACCCTCCATGCCAGGATAAAAGCCTCCATGCCAGGATAAAACCCTCCTGCCTGCTTTGGTGGCAGCTGCCAAAAGGAGGTGGAGGAGCAGAGTCCCCATCTCCCATCCCTGCCAAGGCCGTGTCCGGGCATTTCGGACCCTCAGGCCGTGGAGACCCTCTGCTACCTGTCCCATGAATGATCAGCCACAGATTTCAGCCCAGAGTCAACCTTCCAGGTGCTGCATGGAAGAGGCTGCACCTCAGCCACCCCGAAGCTGGAGAGGCAGCGGGATGTGCCCCAGGCTGCCTCGAGCCCACACGTTTTCTCTGGCATTTAAATGTGATTTACCGGGGGCTAATGATACATAAAACACAGGTTAAATCAGGGATGGATTACAGTGGGCTTTAATAACACGGTAATAGGATTGTGTCTAATGCAGTTGTAATCCCATAATGCTTTGTTGTTCCCCAATTATCATTTATTTAGTGGCAGCTTGGTGTGAGGGTTGGATTTTGGTGTGTTGGGGGTACGTGGGTGTTCCTTTGCCTCCTGTCCCCTGGGGCTGTGGTGGCAATGGCAGACTGACTGAGCAGTCAGACCTCATCTCTGTGACTCAGTTTCCCCAAGTGTGGGACTACCCTGGCTCCTGGTAGACTTTGGGAATTGCACCGTTGGAATCGCTGCCTGGGTGGTGGGTGCTTGAGCCCCCCTTCCCCACACGGTGGGATGGCACTTACGGGTGTGGCTTGACCTTGATGTAGTTTTTGGGGACAAAGCCCTCGCAGCCAAACAGCTCAGCCTTGTACCAGTTCTGGTCATCTTCCATGTTGAGGATCTAAGGTGGGAGAGGAACAGGGAGGCATCAGCCTGGCTGCTGCTCCCCTGGGAGAGGGGCCGAGCGGGACCCCCATTGCTGCCCCAGATCCCACATCACCCACCAAAACCTGGGGAAAGGGGGCTCTGCCAACAGTGACACGGTCTGGGGGGGTTTGGGGGCACCTGGGTGCTCCTCCCAGCCCTCCTTGGCTTGCCATGGATGCCAACAGCTGGGAGGTGCCCGTCATTGTCCCAAACCCCTGATGAGAGAAGAGGGTTAAATCTGTCCCTGGAGTAGCCGGGACATCAACCAGGCCTCATGTCCCCCCAGGATGGTGGCAGTGGGTGCCCCTTGGGAGGAAGTGCCCCAGAAGAGCAGGGTGCTGACACTTACTTGTGTGTGACACCATTTTCCAGCGTCCCACGCAGGGGCCCGGGGGTGGCACAGCTGTGCAAACAGGATCTGAAACCCCAGGTCACGGTCTGGGGCCACGGGGAAAACACGCCGGGAGCCAGGGACGGGCATGGGGGGTTTGGGGCCCTGGGTTACAGCCAGGCTGTGTCCTCACCTCTCCTGGGGGTGGCTGCACCCATGAGGGGCTACAGGGTGCTGGGGGACCAGGAGGAGTTGCCACCATTGCAGCATCAGCCCCATGGACAGGACAGGAGGGGAGGGTGTGGGTGCTCTTACCCTGTCACGGGGCTGCAGCCCCCTGGGGATATTCTGAGCCCCCCTGATGCTTTTTGGGATTCCCAGGGGGCATTTAAGAGCCTGTCCTGATGCCAGTGCCAGGGTGGGTGTTTGGGCACATGCTCCCAGCTGCTGGATCCCTGCAGCCCCCAGTGCCTCAGTGGAGCAGGAAAAATGTGTTCCAGCCCTGGGGGGCTGCTGCAGAGCACAGCTGGTGGCACCAATGGCCAGGGGGGCCACATGCCATGTTCCAGCTGGGCATGTCCCTCTCTGGAGATGTGCTTGGTAGCACAGACAAGCGGTACCCACTGCTGGGAATGCTGCTCTGCACCCCAAAATCCTCAAGGTTGGCTCCTTATACCCCACAGAGGGCCCCAAAGAGGCAAAAAAGCCAGGGGCAGTGAAAGCACTGGTGTCACCCTGTGCCCACCCTGTCCCCCAAAAGCAACAGCATCCAACCCCCCTATGGCTGGTGACCCCCTGCCCTCAGTACCTTCAGGGTGTCCCCTTTCTGGAAGGGCAGCTCGTCCTTCTCCGTCGTCTGGAAGCTGTAGAGAGCCACTGACTCCATGGCTGTCACCAGGGGGTCTGGAGGGGTGCCAGGGGGCTGCCTGGGGCTCAGCACCCCGCGGGGCTCTGGGCTCCGGGCCGAGCACACGGCGCGGCAGTGCCGGCGGGCAGGAAACCGCGCTGATGTCACGGCACTGCCGGAGCACCACGCGGGTGCTGCCAGCGGGCACAGCTGCCCAGATGTGCTCAGAGGGGTGGGGAGCTGGGCCAGCCCCCCTGGGTGCCAGGGGAACAAAGGGATCTCCCAAGGGACCCGGGTGCATCCCCTCTGTGGGCAGCAGTGGAGATTTGGATGGAAACAGGATGGTGATGGGCTGGACACAGGTTGAGGATGTTGGGAAGTGTGTTTGGAGGGCACGGGCAGGCTGGCAGTGCTGGGGAGGGAGTCTCTGATGTCTTGTGAAGGCTGAGCTGCCAAAAGGTGGCTTGGTGGGAATGGTTGTTGCAGAAGAAAAAAAAAAATCCCATGGGGTGGGAATGGCGGAGGCGGAGGGTGGTGGGCGGATGCACACACCTGGATTCTTTGGAATTCAGATCGAACACTCCGTGTCCCAGCTCTGAACAGTCAGATCTCAGCACAACTGTCATTAGCTTTTTGGGTTGTGTCCCTTTGGTGGGTTGGTTTTTCCCAGCTTTCTTTTGCAGGGCTGGGGAATGAAAATCCCTTTTAGACTGAAACGACTTCCTGCAGCTCTCGTGGGAGTCAGGCACTGAGTGTGCAGGGCTCGCCCGCCGGGTATCGTTCCCAGCGGGAAGGTCTCTGATGCTGTGCAGCCTTCCTGTGTGTGGGCTGGGGCACGAAGAGTGTGGAAAATCCGCCAGACACTGGCTTGCTTTGCTGTGAGGAATTAAAGCAGGGACAGCTGCAGCTCAGGCCCTGCCCATGGATTTGGGCACTTTCCAGCGAGGAGCAGGATGCCGCTGCCATCTGCCCAGGGTGGGATGAGCCGTGGTGCTTGCAGGGCCACTGTGGGGACACTGGCTCGGTGATTCACCTCCTCCAAACCTTAATCCCAATTCCTGGCCGCATCCAAAAAGCAAACCCCATATAAGACCCCACTGAGGCCATTTTCAGGCTCTCACGCCCATGGGAAGAGGAGAGGGATGTGTAGGGTGGCCCTGGGTGTCCCCACACCCAGCGAGGCCCCTGTCCCCAATGGTTATCCCTGGGATTTGCTGGTCCCAGGGGAAGTGGAGACACTGGGAAGGCCCGGAAGGTCAGAGAGGTCGTGGGAAGAGGCTCCATGTAAGCTCGCCTGTCACATGGAGGACTGGACTCGGTGGATCCCCATGTCCCGGAGAGATCCAGGGGATGGGAATGCAGCAGGAAGAGACCCAGGGGATGGGAATGCTGCAGGAAGACAGCTCTCTAGAGCTTCCCCTACCCCTTGGCAGCCTTGACGAGGATGGAGCTGGATGTTCCCTGGGGAAATCAGCCCAGCAGAGCCACTGTTCCAACCCTGCTGTGACCAAGGGCCTGATCCTGTCCCTGTGTCCATCAGCCCAAACTGGATGATAGGAAGTCCATTCCAGGGTGGAGGAATGGAATTCCATTTCCCTGGTAAGGAATAATAGGGCAGTGGGGGGGATGACTGGGCACTGAGAGGGTTGGTGTGGGAGAAACCTGCAGCCGAGGGAGAGGGTTTTTGGGGTGACAATCCCCGTGCTGTAGGTGGACACTGGGAGCAGTCTGGGGGCTCAGCTTCCTGGGGCTGGGAGCAGGGAGGCTTGGGGGGCACCCCGGGGTGTCCGGGCTGGAGCCGTGGGTGTGGGGGACAGGACAGTGGGGTCACAGAGGGGTCCCCAGGCCTTGGCACAGTGCTGGACTCAGGACCGCAGCAGGATGGGATCCTGCCAGCAGATGGCAGCAGATCCCAGAGGGACACTGGGGACACTGGGGACACTGGGGACAGGCCACCTGCCCCTCCACTCCTGCTCTAAAGGAAGCAGGCAGCCCCTCTGTCAGGCCTGTCCTGCCACCTTCTACATCACAGCCCCTCCCCGACCCCCTTCCCTCGCTCCATCCTTCCTGCTGCCCCGGCTGTGGTCCCTGTGCTGGGTCCATGTCCCTCCTGCTCACTGGTGTCCCAGTCGTGGCTCGCTGTCACCGGCTGCTGCCTGAGCACACGTGGTCACTGTGGGGGTGACAGCAGCACCCCGACCTCAGGAGTGATGCCAGAGCAGTCTGTAGCCCCTTTTCTGGGTTGGGAGTGAAACACTCCCATGTCCAGCTGGTTTCTGGGTGCCTCATCCCAACTCGCTGCCAGGGAGCAGGACAGGATTCCCTGATGCCAGGAGGGGAGCAGTGCCCAGGGAGGTGTTTGGTACCTGTGCAGCATCTGCTGCCTCCAGGGAACCCCTCTAGGGAACCCCTTATCCTGGTACTGCAAAACCAGTATAAGATGAGATGCCTGTCACATCCTGTTGTCCAGCTGTGTCATTCCCTGGCAAAACCCTCGTGCCTGCTCCAAATCTGCCCCAGGCCATGCTCACCAGCCCTCGGGAGAAGCCTGGACCCTGGAGATGCCCAGCCATGAGGCTGTGCTGCTGAGCCCTGCAGGCTCCAACTGGGAGCCAATGGTTGACTAACCACAGGCCTGAGACATCCAAGAAACATCAAAACAAGGGGGTTGGGTTTTTTCCACCATCTCCCCTCTTGTGCCTTGTCAAGCAGCCACACTTTGTGCAGCACACCCTGGAGCAGAGCAGGGCAGAGCCTGTCCCTGCAGTGCCAGCTGTGATCTGGTGCCTGTGATATGGGGGCATCTGTGCCCCCATCCCTGTGCCCTGTGTGTCCCCCGTGTTCAGAGGGACCCAGGAGGTGCCATGTGGTTGTCACTGGTCAGGTGTCAAAGCCTGCAGCCTGGAGCAAGGTGCTGAGCATCAGCCCAGCCTGCAAGAGATGCCAAGGGATCCCAGGGAGGTGCAGTGGATCACCTGAGGGCATGCAGCAGTGGGTGGGAGCCCACCTTGCCCTGGGTTTAACCACCAGCCCATGTAGCCTCTCCCTCCATGCAGGGGAATTCCATGACCCTGGGGACAGGCAGTAGAAGGTGCTGGGGGCTCTGGCATTGTCCTTTCCCAGCTCTATGGCTGCTCTGGGCACTGGGAGCTGCCTGGAGCTCCTGCTGACTCCCGGGTTGCCCAATCTGCCCAGCCCCTGTTTCATCAACATCCTGTGTTTACCTGGCTGAAAAATCCCCACTCGAGAGGGAGGAAGAGGAGGGAGGGGAGCCTCTTCCCCTTCCACCCGGGGCCTGGGGAGCTTTGTTGTGGAGCCACCCCGGGCTCCCCCGGCTCCTCTCTGGCCAGTGCCCCTGCGCTCCGTGCTGTGCCATGGCCCTTGGTGCTGTCTGGGGAGGACGGGAGAGCAGGGGGTGTCTCCAGCCTGGCTTTGCCTCCCGAGGGGCTGTGAGCTGGGCCTGGATGGTGCAGCACTGGGCAAGGTGAGCTGCCTCGTTCTGCAGCCCCTGGAGTGCACCGGGAGGGGGCTTTGCTCCTGGAGGGACTGGTCCTGCCCCATCCCACAGCAGTGTGACAGGGGTTGGGAATGCAGCACAGCCTGGATTTAAGCTCTTGCCTGGGTGCTGCATGTGGATAAATCCAGGCACGCAGGTCAGCAGAGGTGTCACTCGTGTTGCTGTCTGTGTGCCTGGGACAGGATCAGCCCTTGGGATGGGGATCCGGATGTCTGTCGAGGGCGATCCGGATGTCCCTCGAGGAAGTGGGTGCCCCACTGAGGCCCCACACAGAGAGGAAGCAACATCCTGGGCTAGAAAATGCCACGTCAGTGCCTGTAAACAGCATTTCAGAGTCAGCACTTTCCCCCTGGAGCAGAGGCCACGTCAGTAACTCCTGAGCATCAGATCTTCTGTGGAACCCTATTTCTCTGCAAAGCCCAGCCCACACCAAGGAACTTGTGTCACCATTTACGCCCTGGTGTAACTGAGTAGAGAGGATCAGAGCCCTCTGAAACTCTCATCATCCCAGAGGATCTGTAGAAAAACATTCACAGGAGGGGCAGCCAGCAGACCCAAGGCCAGTTGGCCACGCTTGGCCCAGTGTGGCTGTGAGAGGCCCCTTGAGGTGCTGGTGGCCTCCAGATATGGAGCTACATCTCCTTGGGGTCAATATGGGTGGTTGGGGCTGGATTAGGGCTTTTGGGCTGGTAAATCAGAGCAGGTCTCGCTTGCTTGTGGTACAGGTGGGATGGAAAGCAGGACTGTGCTCTCCTGGAGGAAGCCTGAGGGCAGGAGGCTGGTGATGGGAACTCACTTTCAGCACTTGGGCCTGAGGATGGATCTGGAAAAGGACTGGAAGTCATGAACTCTCAGGTGTGGAATTCAACCTCAAACTTGCAGTAAAGGATCACTGAGAGGGCAGCTCATCCCAAACAGCCTCCTTAAGAGGGTTGCAGCCTTGGAGGGCGGCTGGGATCAGCCTCCTGGTAAAGGGCCAAACAATGTTTAGGTGAGGAGGGAAAGCCCAGACAGAGCAGCCTTTGGGGAACAAACATTGGGTGCTTCCTGAGGGGCTCCTAGAGCTCAGTTTTGGACTGATGGACATGAGCAGTGCTGGTACCTGGCTCTTGGGACAGGTGATGCCTCTGTTTTGGTCCAGGGCATGACTGGGAGGGGAACCCATCAGGGACCAGGATCAGGTTACAGAAGTGTAAACAATTAATGAGTTAATCACCAGGACCAGCATCAGCTGAAGCACATTGGCCTCCCTGGGCCCTATAAAAAGGAGATGGAGGCCACAGCTGTGCTTGGGCTGGTGAGCTGAAGGTGTTCTGGCAATGCCTTGAAGATGCTTCTGGGATCCTGCTGCTCCCTGAGACGATTCCCCTTGGCAGCCTGGCACACCCAGAGTAGAAGGTGGGTTGTTCCTCTGTACAGTGTTCTCCCTCCAGCTGGCCTTGGTTTCCCTGTGTGTGACCTGGAGAAGATGGAGCTGTTCAGGTCTGCCTGGATGGGTACTTGGTGTTGAACTGGCAGGAGCTCTTGTGTGCTCCGTGTCTAGTCCTTGGCTCTGTCCTGGGATCTTGCTGTGGTCCCTGACACACCTGTGGGTAACTGGGACCTGCTGGGTGTCCTTGTCCAGGTCAGGCTCTGCTTTAAGCTGTGTGAGGAATGTTTTCTGCTGAATCCTGCTCTTGGGATGTCTGATGGAGGTTTCTGGGGGCAGCAACTGCTGTAATGTCTGGTGTCCAATCTTCATTGTTGGTGTTGGGCTGCCTGTGTGGGTTATGGGGAAGGCAAGGTCCCCAGACCAAAATTTCCTGGATGGACTGGTGCTGCAGCATGGATGGGAGTGGGGAATTCTCTGCTCTCTCTTGTGGGTCCTCAGAAGCCATTCCCAGACAGCTGAGGCTGGAACCCACTGTGCTTCATGCTGCGAGCACAGCATGGAGGTGGAAAGGGTCACATCTTTGCATAGGGGAGAAATCAGAAGGGTCCCTTTAACTGGAAGTTCCAAAGAGAGTGGGCAGGGAGGCGTGGGATTTGGGTGTGGAGGCTGTTTGCTGTCTGTGTTTGCCATGGGGGAAGGCTCCTCGCCCTCAGCATAGGGGTGGCAGGAGTAACCACCCATGGGCAGGGGAGCTCCGAGGCTCCCACGGGGCTTGTTTTAGGGGAACTGTGGATTTGGTCACATCCAGACACAGCCTGGTGCCTGAACAGATTCTGAGAAGCTCCCCCTCAACAACAGCATCTGTTATTTTTCTAGGATTTAGGAAGAAAAACCCAGCCGAGCAGGCTGTGCCGCGTGCGTAGGTGAGGGGACCGCGCTGTCACCGCCGTGACTCACCGGGGAGGGCTGTGATTCCTGGGAACAAAAAAAAACGCAGGGGGAAATTGTGAATGATTGCTGGCAGAGGGTGCTGAGCTCTCCACCAGGGAAGTAGTCAAATTTCGGTTCCTCCTTGGGGCTGGCTTGTTAACAAAGAAGTTATTAATAACCAATTAAGCCAGAGCTCACGTCATGCCTTCCTCTGGCAGTGTGGCAAGAGTGGCCACGGTTCCTCCTTCGGCACTGTACCCCACCCTGCTGCTCTGGGGGGAGATTTGGGCAGGTGTCCCTTCATGGTGGGGGGGACATGCCCAGGTGACGCTTTCCAGGGCTGCGGGGGACCACCAGCACAGAGGCAACTTGGGGTTTGGCCACTGTGCGTTTGGCTGAGCTCCTGGTGTTTGGGCAGGAATTTGGGCAGTGCCAGAGCAGGTGGTGCCGGCCCTGGGGACAGCCCAGGGCTGAGGGCCAATGGCCAGAGGGAGGAGACTCCTTTGCTGGCCACTTCCTAAGGCTGAGGATGTGTGTGATGCCACATCCCGGCCACGCTGGCGATGCGCCGGGCGGTGGGAGGAGGCAGGCAGGGCCTGGAGCAGGGCCCACCGGGATAATGCTCCGAGTGCCGGATGCACTGTGAGACCCCAGAGAATCCGGGCACTGTGCTCCTCCTGAAACTGCCTATTCAGGGCAGAGATGGGCAAGACAAGAGGGAGGAAGCAGAGGGAAGATGGAGCACTGAAGCCCTCTGTGTCTGGATGCAGGTGCAGCTGTGGATTCCCAGGATGCTCCACACTGCCCTTTCCTGCGGGGAAACTCAGGAGTGCCCCCAGCTCTGCTTTCACTCTGATTTATTCCTGTTGCCACAGTGTCTGGTGCAGCCTTTTTTCCTCTAGAGCTGGGCCCTGGGGAGGCAGGTCTGTGTGGATTCCCTGAAGTCTGACACAGGGTTGGGCTGTTCCTCATCACCGTGACCTCGCTCCCCTCCTCAGCTGACTATCTGCAGGAAATGTTTAGTAATTAGGTAGCTGTGAAGACTCTGCCCAGCCTGTCATCTGCGGAGTCTGGAATGAGCAAACAGCCTCAAAGGTTACATGGAAGAATCCACACGTGTGGCTGGGATCACTCCTGTCCCAACCCACACTGTGCTGCTGCATCCGCTGCCCTTTGGAAAACGAAGCTGAATAAAGCTGCCACTCCTGTGCCACTTTCCCTGAGTGGTGCTTTTGCCTGTGCAAAGCAAGAGGAAAGAGTGAGTGCAGATTTTTTTGAGAGGCCACAATAAAACTGATGGATTCCTGCCTGGGGCTGTGTTGGGTTGTGATTTCTGACACAGCAGCTGTGAAAATCCAGGGTAATTTCACTGAAGCCTCTCTAGATACCTGTCTGTGTAAATGAGCCCAGGATGTGGCCTGTGTTAAAGGAACACTGCCCAGGGGTTTGCTCTGAGATGTGTGTTCTTGCTTTCTGCTCTCTTAGCAAAAGCACTCCTAGGAGGCAATTCTTCATCTTAAATGGAAAGCCAAGGCACTGCTTTCTCTCGAAATATTCCTGTAGAGCTGGAAACAGCATTTGTTTCAACGGAAGAGTTTGAGATCCCCAGGAAAATGGGGACCTGGGCCATCTCCCTGTGAGGCTGATGGCAAAGGAACAGTGTGGCTCCAGCAGGGCTTGTGGGTTGAGTGATGTAAGGCACTAACATTAGCACAGGTAATAAAAACCCTTCCCATGTAGGTGTGTGTATGGTACACACATGCAGAGATGCACTTGCAACAGCGAGCAAAGCAAAATGTTACATATCTGTGTTTATACACAGTGTTCCTTTCAGCAAGCATCTGAAATGCAGATTTACCATCTTCCTTCCTCCCTCCCCTCTCTTTCTCTCTCAGGCTGAAAGAGGAACTGGGTTTGGGTTTTGCTGGGTTTGGGGGATTTGCTGGGCAGCTGTGGCTGGTTGATGGTCACTGCAGGCTGAGCACCTCTGCAGCTCGTGGAGCTGCTGATGAGGTGGCAGCAGGACATGTTATGTGTTATGTCTACTTGTCATATTAATGTTACATTAAATCCTACTAAAGCCTCACTTCTCACTGGAGAAGTATTTGGGAGGGGAGTCCCCAGTGCATCACACTGAATAGCCCTGCTGGTAATCCCTGCTGCAGAAACTGGGATTTCAATGTTATTTTATGGCATGAAGGGGTGTCAGGGGAGGCTTAGGTTTGATATTAGGAAAGGGTTCTTCCCCCAGAGGGTGGTTGGCACTGAACAGGCTCCCCAGGGCAGTGGGCACGGCCCCAAGGCTGCCAGAGCTCAAGGAGTGTTTGGACAACACTCTGAGGGACAGGGGGGGATGGTTGGAGTGTCCTGTACAGGGCCTGGAGTTGGACTGGATGGTCCTTGTGGGTCCCTTCCAACTCAGGACACTCCATGACTCAGCCTCTGGTATTGCCTGGCAGCACAGGGCACTGGATGCCTTGCAAGGGCTCAGATGAATAATTAGGACAAGAGTCTGATTGTGGGAAAGCTCCAGTTCCAAGTGGATCGGGCTGTGTGCAGGAAAGCAGGGCTGGCAGTGATGTGGAGGATGAGGTGGCTGGAGGAGCTCAGGGAACCTGTGGAGTAACAGGAACAGGCTGGACTGAGCACACTGAGCAAAAAGGACTGGAGTTGCTTCTGGGAGACCCTCAAAAATACCTTGGGAAAGGGTTACAGCCCCTCTCCAGTGTGGGCACCTGTGTCTTCTCCCTCTGGAGACCAGGAGAACAGCTCAGGATCTACATCCCAAGCTGATACCTGCTTGCTGCTCCCTCAGCTGGGATCAGGAATGCAGCCTCCAGTGGTTTGCAGCTGTGCTGTTCTTGGCTCCCCAGGGCAGAGACAGCTACTGGTTCAGTAAATTATTTTAGCATATGTTTAAATCTACCTGTGTAGGACGGGCTCTGAGCACCCCTGGGTGCTGAGGGCTTAGGAAAGGTGCCACCTGCCTACAAGGCTCAGTGGAGGCTTTAGCCTTGAGGGTGGAGAACATGCCAGGGAATGGAGAGTCTAGGGAGAGGCATACAGAGATGGGGCTTTTGGGAGAAACCCAGGACAGCCTGTTTGGGAGAGCTGTTTGAGAGAAAAACAGCATGTGGGTGTGCTGCACTCGGCCTCTGCTCTCCAGGATGATAAACATGAAGGTTTGGAGCTGGGAGCCAACGTGTGGGAAGATTAGAGCATCCATCCTGCTTAAAACCAAAGGTGTCCAGTCCAGAAACTGAACACCAGTAGTGGTTTATAGTGGTTTATACTCCCTAATATAAGGGTGTAGAGGCACTGGCACAGGCTGCCCAGAGAGGCTGTGGACTCACCATCCCAGGGATGTGTTCCAGACCAGGCTGGATGGGGCTCTGAGTAGCCTGGTCTAGTGGAAAGTGTCCCTGCCTATGGCAGAGGGTTGGAGCTGGATGATATTTAAGGTCCTTTCCAACCCAAACCATCCCGTGATTTTATGATAAGTACTGAAAGTAGGTGAGCAGACAGAATTCCTTGTTGTGTTCTCCTAGGATGCAGCAAGACAGGGCTTGGACACCTCCCTAACCAGAGCTGTGTCTGCAAGATGCATCTTGAAAGAGGCACTCATTGAGTGACAGCATCTCCAGTTTCCTGCCTCCCCCCAGGCTCTGATCTCAGAGCAAAACAAGAGGTCCTGCCCTGCCTGGAGGGAAAACACTGGAGTGTCACGTTTCTTTCTCAAGTGCAGGCTGGAAAAGCTGATGCAGACACACTTTGAAACAGGGCTGTAATGAAGAGCAAGGCACACAGGCTGTTTGGGTGGAAGTGCCTGTCAGCTTTCATTAGAGGGTCAGTTGGTGGCTTTTTGGAGGAAACCATCTGCACGGCACAGCCCTTCCTCTCCAAGTGGGTGAGATCCTGCTGAGTGCAAAGCACTTCTCAGCTGAACTGTGCAAGTGTCACAAACTCTCCTTCCGGCCCACTGGTGACAGATGTGGGGGTTTCATGACATCAGGCAGTTTGGGCTTCTTTGGCTTTCACCCTCCTGGTTTGGGTTGTTCAGCCGACGCGTTTCACCGAAGGCCACTTTCAGTATCGCTAAAAATCTGTGGCTGCATCATGGTTTGCACCCCCTGCCCCCCTCAACGTGCTCTGAGTGATGTGCAAGCATAAACGAGGCTTCTTGAGGGACAGAGGAAACTTGCTGTCTGTAGCAACTTGCTCTGCAGTTATTTTTGATTGAGGTTGTTGTGGTTTGTGCCCCAGAAGACACTGGGCCGTGCACAGGCAGTTCCCAGCAGTGCTGGAAACTCTTGCCTTCTCTGATCAGAGATGTTTGATTTCTAAAGATCAGAAGGGAAACAGGTTCGTTTGACTTCCTCTAATGTTCACAGGGTCAGGGAGCAATCCTGTATTTCTCCATCTCAGTCCATAAGAATGTGGAAGCTCGTAGGAGCATTAATTACAGCCCATTATAACCTGCTTGACTAGGTAAGATGCTCAAATGGTTCCTGAGACCTGCTGTTGTTGAACATGGACATTTTTCCCCACCTAAGGAAACCTTCTGGTTTTGAGGAGCTCAGAGCAGGGCTGATCCATGGAGCAGCCTGGTCAGATAGTGTCAGGATCGAAATTCTTGCCTGCAGTGCTGTGCAGTTCATTTGTTTTGTGGAGTCCTGATGGCTTGTTGTGAATCTCTTCCAGCCCAGCTGGTGAATTTTTTAATCTGCTTTTTGATCACGCAGGGACCATGTACTTACAGCTCTGCACTGCTGTTTAGTGTTTTTTACATTACAAAAATTCCTGGGAAGCCCTGTCGAGGACGAGATGCTCTTTGTGATGGGGCAGCAGAGACACATTTGGAGTCACTGCCGTGAAGACAGATATGAAAGTTTCAACTGGCTGTGTGAGCCTGGGAATGGAGGAAGTTACTTGCAGAAGTGGGAATCCGAAACCTAGAAATTGGGCCAAGTAATTAAGGACCGGCTGGGTGCTGTGCAAACACAAACCAAACGGACAGCCATTAGTTTTCATCTGTCAAGGGGGAAAACTACCAGCTTTTCAGCTGGGATAATCATTGATGGGCATCCAGCTGTAATCCAGGGATGTGGCACTGCTGTTCAATGTGTTGGTTTAAAAGAGTGAACCCCAAATAACTGCAGCTTCCAGTCCTTGATCTGCTTTGGGGGCCCATCTTTGTCTCTGTCTGAGAGCAGTGCTGTGAAATTTGTGCTAAGAGTGGGTGCAGCTGTGCAGCTCAGCTTCCAGTTGTGAGCACCACAACCATGGTGTGATAGTGCAGATTTCAGCCTTGGTACCCCTGGTTGACCCCGGGTAAGTGGTGGATGAATTGCTGCACCTGCTTCCCATGGCCGAGGAGGTGCTTTTCTGGATTTTTGTGCTTAAATGTGAAACACCTTGTGCTGGAGTGTACCCTGTCCTCTGGGAGCAGTGGCTGGGTGCTTGGTTGTAGGTACACATCACTTCCCACCCCTCCTATGAGTGTACAAAGTCTTTTGTCACCTTCTCCAGCCAAAATTCCTGTCCTACCAGGAGGAGAGGAGACCCAAATTTCAGAGGATGCTACAGAGCCAGGAGCACAGCTTTCCTGACACTCTCCTCATGGTGAACCCCACAGGGCGGTTTCCCTCAAGGAACAGCCGGGAGGAGTGAGGATAATCCCATGCCACGTGAGATCCTTGTGCAACAACACAGGTCATCCTGCAGTTTGGCTGTTATTGTGAAGCCTCTATTGGTCTGAGGATGGGCCTGGGGCAAAAGGGAGGGTCTGACTCTTCCGGTGACATTCTTTGGGTGGCTGCAGGAATGATGAGGAGGAACTCTGGATGACACTGTCCATCAGCTCCATCCTGGCAGGAAGTCCTCTTGTCATGACAAGGAGAAAGCCAAGAGGGATAGAACAAACTGTACCAAGTGTGATGGAATACTTGTCCTCCAGCATGAGCTTACAGGCTCTGACTTGGTGGCTTGTTTTGGGGAGCCAGATGGTGACACTAAATGAGCCCAACTTTGCTGGGCCTGAATCTGCCACTCAAAGCTGTGCAGATGGTCCTAATGGGTGAGTAATCCCAGCCTGGAAACAAGCAGCAAATCCAGGCTCTTCAGGTCAAACGTGCTCATTGTATCCTATAAAACAAGAAAAATACCCCCTCACCAGTCAGTGAGGCCTTGTATGGTCCCGTCCCCTTCTTTTCTGCTCATGTGGTGCTCATCTGGCCCTCTGGTTCAGGGAGCTGAATTGGCTGAGAAGCAACTCCCCCCTCCAAAAAAAAGTGATTAGTCTTCACCACAGGTGGTATAAGCTGGTGTTGGTGGTAGGGAGGGAATGGGAAGGGGTGGTGGAGGAAGGGCAGGAACCACAACACCCTGACTTAGGTCAATTAAAGCTTGTGGAATTTCACCCTGAGGCTTTAGTGGGATTTAATGTAAGCAGTGCAGCAGCCTTGGCTCCTTGCTGTGGCATGGGAGAAACTGCACCTACGGAGCAGTAAGGAGAAAGGAATGAGGGAAGGTGCCCACAGATGAGAACAGCTCCGGCTTCTAAAGAAACACAACACTTGGTAATTACTAGAACTAAGCACATTTCCAACGTCACTGCCTCTTGCAGTGTCAGAGCACATTCATTCTGAGAAAACCAGAATGTGCTGGGCTTGCATTCCCTCTCCTCTTTTCATGAATCTGCAAACGTGTTCAGAAAAGGTCTGTTTTGAATACCCATATTAGAGGTGTATTAATTTTGAACTTGTCAAAAGGAACATTTGCATTGGAAACAGTTCTACAAGTTTGTCTGCATCACCAGTGAAACGAAACCCCTCCCGCTCTGTTCTGATTCAGCATGGGTTGATTCCAGCTGAACTCAGGCACAGGTTCACCGGGCTCTACTCTCCCTCACTCAGCACCTTTCTGACTTCTCTCTGCTCGCTACAATTATTTAAAGATGTTTGAAGGAACCAGGCTAAATGTGATGGGACCTCAACTGTTATTTTGGTTCTCCTTGCCTTGTAGATGAAGCCTCTCAATGTGGTAGGGCTGCAGACCCTGTGGATCCATGTGTCTAATTGAAGCAGACAAGACTGTAACTCAGACTTTGCATATTTCAATGAAATATTCATGAATCCAGGAGGGAATAACCCGGGGTGAACATCAAGTTGTATAATCCAAATATATGCTCTATCACTGTCAGCAATGTGCAGACAGCTCAGAAAATACCAAGGAGGGTCTGTGCTTGTTGAGAAACATCTCACTGCTTTGGCTCTAAGGACAATAATGATTGTGTTTGCCCAGACTATTTAATTAGCAGATTTTCCCAAATTGGGCACTTAAGGACTTAAGTCCCCATTTACCCCATGGGAAAGCATGTGGCTTCCCAGGAAGGCTGAGAAACTCCAGCTCCCACTGGAGTTGGTGTGAGTGGAGGGTGCCCAACCTCCCAAGACAGGAGGCAGGCTCTTACTTGGCTGTTTAATACAGACTGAAGCACTGAACACTAAGCACACCTTCATTAGATGATGCTCGTCTCTATTTTTGAATTGATTGCTCCGAAGACCTGTACGTTAGGAGTGGGAAGGAAAATCAGTAATGGAGCAAAATGACTGTGATTTAGAGATCGGATTGCACACAGCCAGAGCCATGCATCAGGATAATGAGATTCAGTCTTGTTTGCTTACAAGCACTGGAGACAGAGGCAGAAAACGCGATCCACCAAACCAGCTCTCAGGAAATGAGAAACAATAGGGCGAGGAAATCAAATTTCAAACTGCAGGGATATATTTATCAAGTTTTCCTTAGGATTTTTTTCGCAGAGCTTTTTGGGCGTCCTCGGTGCAGCGTTTTCCCAGTGTTTTTTCGGGCAGCCGCCATATGGCTGGAGGATTAGATCACTGTAAAGCACCGTCGTTTGTGACCTATTTGTTAATGCGGGGCTGGGGTCAGCGACGAGGGACGGACGCACTTGTCATTGTTTGGTGCTTTTCAAGTGCTGTCCCTGTTGTCACTCACACCGTGGCCAGACATTTGGAGCAAACTCATTAGCTAATTAGTGGTGTGCTCAGCCCCACGTGTCCGCAGTCGCTGTGTGGGTGATATTCCCATTATGGCTGTGGAACAGGCCCTCCCGCGGCTTCCTGGCGGCTGCTCTTCCCTAGGTTGGTTGGGAGGGCAGTGGTGGCTGGGCGGAGCTGGGGGAGGATGTGCCTTCCTCATCTTCACTGGGAGAGCTTCTTGCACAGCAGGCATCCCACTGCAGCACTCTCCTTATCCTCCTGTTCCTTATCCTGCTTTTCCTTGCCATGCTACAGCCCCTCTGCACCCACTCGCCGGGTTCACTGCCACCGTCTTATCCCTGGTGACCAGTGACAGGACCTGAGGCAATGGCATGAAACTATGTCAGGGCAGGTTTAGGCTGGATATTAGGAGAAGGTTCTTCCCTCAGAGGGTGGGCAGGCACTGAACAGGCTCCCCGGGGCAGTGGTCACAGCACCAACCCTGACAGAGCTCAAGGAGGGTTTGGACAACACTCAGGAACATGGTGGGATTTGTAGAATCACAGAATGGTTTGGGTTGGAAGGGATCTTAAAGACCATCTTGTTCCAACTCCCCTGCTGGGGGCAAGGGCACCTTCCATTAGCCCAGGTTGCTCCAAGCCCCATCCAACCAGGCCTTGAATGGTTCCAGGGATAGGGCGGCCACAGCTTCTCTGGGCAACTTGGTCTGGTAAAAGGTGTCTGTGATTCCTGAGGTTGTCCTGTGCAGGGCCGGGAGCTGGACTTGATGATCCTTGTGGGTCACTTCCAGCTCAGGATATTCTATGATTCTGGGATCTGCTGTCTCCCCGTGGATTGCTCTGCTGCCCGGGTGGTTGTGAGGGCGGTGCCGCGGCAGTCGGCTCCTGGTGCCGACCTCCCACTGCAAATCATGGCCTTGAACTCTGCTTCTGCCAACGCAGCTGAAACTTCGTGGGCTGGGAAGGATTTGAGAGCGGCTTGGGTCAATATCCAAGGTGTGGTACAGCCCATTCCAAAGAGGGATAGGGCAGGGCTGGGGTAAGAAGTTTTCAGCACCAGGTCCTGGGTTTAAAATCACAGGACAAATGCAGTGACCTCCTGTTGCTAATGCAAAACAAGGGCCATGGATGCACTGCCATGAGTCCTTTCATGAGTCCCTTTGCAGCCTGGGCAAATCTCTGCTGGTGCAGCTGTGTCACTCTGATACCTGCCCAGTATAGCAGGAACACTGCAATTTAAGGCATTAACATGTAAATAATAGTAATAAAAAAGTGTAATTTTACTTGACTGGCTTGTTTTGCTCACACTAAGTGGCTCGATCTGGTTGACAGAAAACAGATTTTTTTGTCAGAGATGTTCCAGCTGCAGGAGCTTTTTGCTGGGTTTGCTGATTTGCACACTTAGACTGTAGAAAGACACCTGGGATGGAGCTGGGGATGATGAGGAAGCCGCCTCCTGCTCCAGAGAGCTGTCTGCCCAGACCTGGAAGGAAGACAGGCAGGAGAGAAGGCAGCAGGAACAATCCTGTTCTTCCCATTTTATTTTAACCAAGAGCTTTCTTCTCCTTCTTTAGAGCTGTCAGCACCTGATCATTAGGATTAATGAATGTGCACAGAAACATTGGGCTTCCATCGTTGCCGTTTCCTTCTAAAGAAGAAAAGGAGGAAGGATTCTTTCAGCTCCTGCTGATAGCATCAGATGTGTGCTGATCCCTTATATTTTTCACCCAGAATTTAATTCTGCCTACCTCTCCTAGCTCAAGGTTAAGAGCTAAGCCAGCATTGCAGCTTGCTGCAGAAGGGTTGGAGCTTCCCAGCTCCCAGATGGTGTTCAAGGCATCAGAACTTGCAGCATTTCTTAACAAGTTGCTTTTACTGCAGCTCACTCCGTGTTTCACTGCAGTCCCCGCTCTTCTGTATTTAAACCTCAAATCTATGGCAGATTTGATACTGACTCCATGAGAAAAAGGGCTGGGCTGGTGGATGCTTCATCCCTGGAAGTGTCCAAGGCCAGGTTGGATGGGGCTTCGAGCAACCTGGTCTAGTGGAAGGTGTCCCTGCCCATGGCAGGGGGTTGGAATGAGATGGACTTTAAGGTGCCTTCCAATCTAAACCATTCTGGGATTCAACAAAGTTTGCAGTGCTCGGCTGGACCCTGCTTTCACTTTAAAGCAATACCTCATAAACTGGAGTTTGCTCCACCTTTCCATTGTTTTGTCATGCTTCAGTAAGGCAAGACTCCTCAGGAATTTGGGTTTTAAATAACCAGCAGCACTGCCCGGAGCCAGCTGTGATCCGAACAGAGCCAGCTTCTCCCCTGACCCACGCCAGCCCCGACCGTGTCCCAAGCAGCGATGTCCCGTTTCCTTGAATTGTCTCACAGTTTTACGAAGGGAACAAATATATTCAGGGAGCATTACAATGGGTCCACCAACCTCCTCCAGCTTGCGATGCCGGACACAGGTTTAGTCATTATCCCCAGAGGGGAAGGACGTGTGCTCCGACCCACCCAGGCCGTCCGGCTCCTCCTGCTGCGTTTGTGCCTCTGTGTCCCCACCAAGCTCCCCTTCATCGCCCAGTGTGGCGACCCGAGAACTCCATCCCTGATCCATAGATATGCCCATAAAATGTCCCTTGATCCATAAACGTGGTTATTTTGTACTGCTGTCTTTGGCAGGAGGGGGAAAGTGCAGTAACCACGCTGTGTGAGGAAATGGGAGCTGTGCCAGGGTAGGCTCAGGTTGGACAGTAGGAGGAATTTCTTCACAGGAAGGGTGATGAAACATCAGAATGGGCTGCCCAGGGAGGTGGTGGAGTCACCTGGAAGTGGTTAAGGAAAGACGAGGTGTGGCACACAGTGCTCTGTTCTAGTTGGCAAGGTGGTGATCGGTCACAGGTTGGACATGATGGTCTTGGAGGTCCTTTCTAACCTAACTGATTCTGTGATTCTGCTTCGGAGGCTGCCAGCCCACCTTGGACCCTGATTTTTGGGGGATCCTTGGCTTTGAAATGTTTCCCCTGGGAGCTGTGAGCACAGAGGGGTCTCCCCAAGCCTTCTCCTTCCATCGGAGGCAGCCACGGGTGCTCTCTAAAGTGTCCCCTGATCCATAACTGTGGTTATTTTGTACGGATAGATGTTATTTTGTATTACTTGACCCTATTTTTTGAGGGATTCCTAGCCCTGAAATCCAGGGAGCCCTGAGGGGGGGCTCCCTAAGACTTCTCCTTCCATCAGAGGCAGTCACGGACCCTCTCTAAAGCGTTCCCTGATCCGTAACTGTGGTTATTTTGTATTATTTGACTCTGTTTTTTGGGGGGATCCCCGGTCCTGAAATCCGGGGAGCCCCGAGGGGGTTCCCAACCCTTCTTCCCTCGGAGGCGGCCACGGACCCTCTCCCGGGGTTCTGCCCCGCGGGCGATCCCGCCTTGTTCCTCGCTGGCGCCGGGTCTGGCTGCGAGGAGCCCCGGCGGAGGTCGGAAAGAGGGAAGGAAGGAAGGAGGGGAGGCAGCGAGGGAAGGAGGGAAGGAGGGGACGGGCAGCGGCGCGTTCCCCCCCCCCGCCCTCAGCGCGGCCGCGCCTCGGGGCCGCGCGCGGCCGCCGGTTCCGCCTCCTCCGCCGCCTCCCCGCGGCCGCCGCCGCCATGTTGGATGGTGCGTGTGGGTGTCAAGCGCAGCCCGCGGCCGCCGGGCACCGGGACACCGGGACACCGCGCCCGCCCCGCGCCCGCAGGTCAGCGCGGCCCCCGCGGGGTGCGGGGCTGGGTGTGGGGGGGACGGGCGGGGCCCCCCCGCCATCCCCTCGGCGCGGTGGGCGCGGGGTGGGCGCGGGAAGGGCCCCCGGGGGTCCCCGCGGGGCGGGCGGCGGGGCCGCGGTGGCCCTTTGTTGTCGCCGGTGGGCAGGCGGGTGGCGGCGGGGACGGGCTGGGCCCCCGCGGCCCGAAGTTTGGGCCTGGCTCCCGATGGGCCTCCCGGGGCTGCGGGGGATGATGGCGGGGCCTGCGGGCTCGGGGGGCTCCCGGCGGCGGCCCCGGGGCGGGGAGGGGGCTCCGGTCCGCCCTGCCCGACCCCCCGCCCCGGCGCTGTTCGCCTCGATCGCGGCGGGGCGGGGGTCATTTTATTCTGTTTCCAGTAATATCGCCATTTGGAAGGTGTGTATTAGTGCTTTTAATAATTTTAAAAGGTCTGCTTTATATAGGGGTGTTGGACTAGATGGTCTCCGGAGGTGCCTTCCAACCCTAACAAGGGGTCTGTGATATATCTCTATCTATCTATCTATCTACACACATATATATATATATATTTTTTTTTTTTTTTTAATTACCTGCAGTACCTGTGATGCTACAGATTGGGGTTGGGTAGTCAGCTAGCTGTATTACATTGAGCATTATTGCTGGGAAATGTATTGAACAGTAATTATCACAGCCTGCCCGCTATGGAAGCTCCCTGTTTGAAAGCCATAAGGCTTTAATATAAATATTGAAACATTAAAATACGAGAATTTCGAGCCATGGGGCTTTAACACTGGCAGCCGTTTGGTCTCAGTTTTATGGGTGTGTAATGCTTCCCCCTCCCCCTTCTCAAGTGTGGTATCGTCGCTGAGCTGAAAAGCCAAGTGAGATTTAAAATTTACAGCAATTGGACATATTTCTTGTTCTTACCTACTAAGAAAATACTCTGAATTATCTACGTGCACATCCATTTTCAACAGGAGGTCTGAAGAGTAGTTCAGCTTGGGAAGGCGTTGCAGATGTTACGGGCTGTGGAGTCTGACTTTAGGAGTTCAAAATGTAAATCAGGCCATGAGATTAAGTTTTATTATTCTCTCCACTGAAATACATGTTTTATGATAATACAGAACTCTTGCATAATTCCAGTGTGTTGCTGTGTTTCGTGAGACACAAGGTCACAGCAAATTGTATTGTTGGGATGTAGAATGTGGGATGTTAGAATGATTTTTGATTAGAAATATAAATATATTGCAGTGATATTATTAGCAAAATGTAGCCTATTTAGGAATTGCTTCTAAATATGTTTGTCTTGGCTGATTCTCAGATATGTTATTTTTGAGCAAACTCAAATACAGTGTTTTATTGGGAAGAATCAAAACTTTTGATAAATTTTCCTTTATAAACTCGAAGTAATGGTAAACTAGCTTGACCGAATTTCAGAGATAATGCTGCCTATATTAAATATTTAACTAAGTTATCAAAATTTATCAAGTACAAATGACCCATGAGTGTGCATTCCTGGAGGCAGATGCTGATAAGGCTGAATTGATTGTGGGTTACATTTGAGGAAGTTTGACTTGGGGGTGCTGATTGTAACTTCCTCCTTGCCATGAAGTAACTCTGCTAGATCACGAGGGTTCTCCTGCAGGGCAGCTTGACTTTTATATGCACTGAGGGATGAAAATTAATATCAGCCTTTAGGAAATGAAATCCAATGCCAACAGGATCATAGAATCATGGAATGGTTTGGGTTGAAAGGGGCATTAAAGCCCATCCACTGCCACCCCCTGCCATGGGGACACCTTCCACTAGCCCAGGTTGCTCGAAGCCCCATCCAACCTGGCCTTGGACACTTCCAGGGATGGGGCAGCCACAGCTTCGCTGGGCAACCTGTGCCAGGGCCTCCCCACCCTCACAATTCCTTCCCAATATCCCACCTAACCCTGCCCTCTGGCAGTGGGAGCCATTCCCCTTGTCCTGTCACACCATGCTCTTGCAAATAGCCTCTCTCCATCTTTCTCCATCTTTTCATGGACTTCTCTCCTTAGAAAAAAAATAATTACCCCCTTCCCTAGGTAGGAGACAAGTAGTGTTGGGTAATATTTAGGCTGTGAATTCCCCGGTGGTCCCGTGAGGACCAGAGGAGGGATCCCTGGCTGTCAGGTGGCCTGGCCAGTGATGTTCAGGTTGGTTTTCACCTCCATTGTTCCTACTTTTAATGAAGAGTTGACGAACATCTGATGTCCAGTGTAATGCAGGGAGCAGAAATGGATTCAGCTTGGCCTGACCACATCATTATTTACATAACTGGTTAATCATGCTAATTTTGTTCCAGCTGTCAGCCATTTGATTGCTTTCAAACTTGGAGCTTTTAAGAAACCTCAAATCTTGGATCACTGCTGGGAAATGCCAAAGGCCTAATTTGTTACTTCATAAAATGCTGATAGTCTCTCTTGATACAGAAATTAGTGTTTTGCTTCTGTGGTCGGGGTTTGTTGTGTTGTTTTTGTTTTTTTTTTTTCTTTTTAGAGAGAGAAATCATTAAATGATAATCACTTTTAGGGGAAATACATTACAGAGCAGTTATGATATTCCTGATTGTGCTTTTCTTAGGTCTCATACGTAGGATGGGGAAATGACTATCGGTTTTGTTTGGTCTACGAGAATATAAGTCTCTCTAATATCTTTATTTAATGACTGGTACTCAGGAAGCAACTTTCCAGTCTTCCAGTGCCATATTTGCAGAGCTCTAAATTGTCCCTTGGGAATGGCACTAATAGAAAATGAAATGTGCCTGGTTTGTAGGAACGCCTGTAATGTTCTTTTTCCACTTTGCCTCGCTCTGATCTGTGCAGGGAAAATATCGAGACGTACCAGTACCCTGCTGGCTTAAGTGCTTCAAAGAACAGCGGGTTTTTGTGTTTTTCAGTAGCCTGGCTGCTCATTAGGAAGGCAGGAGACTCCATGGAGGAGAACAACATGGATGCTGCCCTCTGGAATAAAACCTACCGGGGCTCATTGTGGGGCCGCTGGCGTTGGCGTGCCCCGGGTTGTGTGCGCTGGATAACAGGCCGTGAAAAGTCCAGGTTGGTTGAGGTGGCTGTTACAGGGTTGTTTTCCTGTTCTGTGAGCGAAAAGGATTCAGGATTGGTTGAATGTCAGAGCAGGTGGCTTCAGAGACCATGAGCTCCAGGGTGGATCCGGTCCTCGGGGGCTGAGCCTCTCGGTGAGTGGAGCAACAGGTAGAGAGCTCCAGAAGAACTGGTATTCCTTATTTATCATTCTGCAAATAACAGTTTTGTCTTTGGTTTCCAAATTTGGCGTTTGCCTGATTTTATGACAATGCTCCAAACCATTGATAAAAGCAAAACAGTTGCCTCAGACACTTGTAAGGTGTGTTTGGTAGGTAACTAGGGGGTTGTAGGCAGCTTTTAAGGAGAGAATAGCTTAAAGGACTAAGCTTGAGTTCCTTCTAACTGTAGTACACGTGTTCAGTTACCCACAAGAAGATAAATGCTTGTAAATATCTGACAGTGGAGTTTG